>NC_044035.1:111036757-112442257 GCF_901765095.1 Microcaecilia unicolor
AGCCAATTAAATTGGCAACAGTTTGAATTTACATGCACATTTTCCTAGTCAGCAATCTGTAAAAATGCGCATGAAAAATTTTGTGTGCGGATCTGAAAAGGGGGCATGGGCAAGTCGATCCTAGAATTTGTGCGCTGTATTATAGAATATGGCAGATCTGCACCTAAATTTGGGTACGAGGATTTACATCAGGTTTCAGCTACTGTAAATCCTTGTACCTAAAATTGGGCATGGATCCCGGCACTAAGCACTATTCTATAAACAGCACCCGACTCAGAGCACCGTTTACAGACTATCACTTAGTGGTCATTTTTTTTCGGCACCAAAATGTGGACACTATTTACTGAATTTAGCCCTTTACCCTTACACGTTTTATGGACCTCTTTGCTTTCTGCAATCTGACAGAAGGGAGGGTTTGGTCTTAAATTTTTTTCATTCGTTAATGCTGTTTATTTTTCAAAGTAGGGGTGGATAATGGAAATCCATAAACAGGAGAATTAAAAGCTAAAAATCTAAAATTGTAATAAACAAAAGTTTTAAAAAACTGTCACTCAAAAGAAAGGGGATACATACAAGCAACAACAGCTGTGTAGATGTCCACCAGAGGATATTACAGTTGTATGAAAGTACCCAACATAGAGCAGTGTTTTGGCATGCCTGCCTCATGGGTAACAATTTCTGATCAATGCAAGTGGTGGAATACAAATTGATACCTCAATGGTGACACCAGGAAAAAAGTAAATAGAGTCACTAGTACAAATGTATTGTTAAAAAAAATCCAGTATGTGAGAGATGCAAAATGACATGCTAAAAGTACATATTTTAAATGGGCCTAATCATATTTCTAGTATATTTATATTTATGTTTTACCTCTATAGACCACTTTGTAGCCTTGATTGAGAGAGGTGGACATGAAATTGAAAACAAATAGGTGTAAAAACTGTGAAGGGCAATTCTATAAACTGATGCCTAATGTTGGGAACCAAATATGGGGCCCTTTTACAAAGCATCAGTAAACCCAATGTGGGCTTGAACATCATGAACTCATGGGCGAACGCATTTCAACTAAAACTAAACATAGAAAAAACACACTGTCTAATCCTCTCATCCCAATATACCATGAACAAACCCACCAACATAACCACCCGAGACTACACCCTCCCTATCTCAGATAGCCTGAAAATTCTCGGAGTTACAATCGACCGAAATCTCACACTAGAGAGCTAAGCAAAAGCTACAACAAAGAAAATGTTTCACTCTATGTGGAAACTCAAACGAGTGAAACCATTCCTCCTGAGGGAAATATTTCGCAACTTGGTACAATCAATGGTACTAAGCCACCTAGACTACTGCAATGGAATTTATGTGTAATGCAAAGAACAAATCATAAAGAAACTCTAAACTGCCCAAAACACAGCAGCCAGACTCATATATGGAAAAACGAGATCCGAAAGCGCAAAACCCTTACGAGAAAAACTACACTGGCTCCCAATCAAAGAACGTATTGCGTTCAAAATCTGCACCCTCGTTTACAAAATCATCAACGCTGAAGCCCCGGGATACATGACAGACCTCATAGACCTCCCAATCAGAAACACATCAAGATCAACACGAACATACGTAAATCTCCACTACCCAAGCTGCTAAGGACTCAAATACAAATCAACCTACGCATCCAACTTCTCCTATATAAGCACACAACTATGGAACGCACTACAAAACACCATGAAAACAACAGATGACCACCTAAACTTCCAGAAACTACTAAAAACTCACTTGTTCAAAAAGGCATACCCGAACGATCCAACTTAAATGCCTGAACTCTGCAACACAACAAAACCAAAGCTCGTACTGGACATAAATTAACTCTTCCTCCTTATGATTCCTAAATCTGTCTGTCACACATGAACTTTACCACAACCTCACTCTGTATTTGTTCATATCGACATTGGCGATCGCCTCTACAGTACTATGTAAGCCACATTGAGCCTGCAAATAGGTGGGAAAATGTGGGATACAAGAGTAACAAATAAAATACATAAAATGAGGCCCTTAGTGCAGATCTTTAAGTGGGTGTGTACACATATGTGGAGCATGAGCAGGCGATAGTTATGTCACCATGCATTTCATGCAGCTTATAAAATACTGTCAGTTGCATGCGTTGCATGGTGCACTTAGGTGTGCCAGTGTACACCAGCTATTGACCTGCCATAAGTGGGCATGCTGAAGTTTCAGCATGCAATGGAGCCTTTATGTCAGTATTCTATAATGGCATAGATTCCTAAATACCGTTATAGAACTAGTGTTAAGCGTACTCTGTTGTGGCACCTATATCGAGGTGTCGAGTTATAGAATTGCACCATTACTGTATGGAAGAAATGGATTATTTTGCAAGGTTTTTTCTTTCTAAACTTTCTTTCTCAAACTGTAAACTCAACAGAAACACTTTATAGTGCAAATCTTTCTAGTTTTCATTTCTGAGTGCCTCTTAAATAGGCGTTTATTGGATAAACACTGGAAAAACACCATTTCTACTAGTATTCTCTCACCCTTCCCATGGCTTGTCATGCATTCTCCTTTTAGTTTTGTGCCTTTTCTGCACTGATGACTCCTGTCACAAAAGTACATTTTTGATTCCTCCAGAAAAGGTATCCAACAATAATACTTGTTATTAATTCCAATAACACCAATTTTTTGAACCCTCAAGGAACCCCTAATTAGATGAAAAATAAGCACCTATGTTTACAATATATAGACACCTTTGAATCCCAATGTAAGCTATATTTAATTACAACAGTTATTGGTTTGAGTGTGTTTAAGATGGACTGATCAGAAGAATAAACAAAGTATTGTCAGGATCTCCCCTGGGCAGGAGTATGGATGAAGTGGCTAGGCCAGTGGCTTAGCCACAGGGGGGCCTTGGGGGCCTGGGCCCCTCAGTTTGGGTTTAAATTGAGGGACATTCTGCTGCTTTGGCTGGTGGAGGTCCCTAAGCTCTGCCAGTGGAAGCCCTTCTTACAAAGCCAGGCAGTTAGTGGCACTTTTCCTGGGCCGCCGCCACACCGGCTGACCCCCCTTACATGCTTGGTTTCTGTGAAACTGAGCACACATGAGGGAGGCCTGCCCCCTGCACATGCTTAGTTTTTGCACATGCTCAGGGGGAGGGCCTCCCTCATGCATGCTCAGTTTCACAAAAAAAACAAGCGTGCACGGCGGGGTAAGGGGGGCGTTTTGCTGGTGCACTGGAGGCCCAGGGAAAATGCCGCCAACTACCAGGCTTTATGAGAAGGAGGGCTTCCATTGGCAGGGCTTGGGGTTCCCGTCAGCTCAGGTATGTGGATGGCTTTCCTTATATATGATCACTGATTAGACACACCTTGTGCTGGCCCAGTAGGCTCCTTGAAGGGATGGGCATTTCTTTCTATCATTGCAACTTACATGTCCCTGAACTTGGAGTGGAACTAAACAGGCTCTGCAGCTCTGCTGCAAGTTTTCTAGTCTCTGGTACCCAAGGACATGGGTTTCAATTCCAGGAAAACTCAAGGGTACAAAAGAGTGGGGACAAAACATTGACAAGGGCAATTGGTGATCATGTTGCTTAAATTTTGTTGGGAAACTCGTGTTCAATTATGAAGATGTTCTGAAGTCGCAGTTATATTTCCTTGGTGTTATTGTATTTATTTATTAATTTAAAATTGTGAGTAGACATTTTTCTTGACCTACCAAGAGTCTCCCAGAGCAGTTTCCAGTCATAAGTACAACATTTATAATGGTTATGTTCTAACTACCAAAATAAAATTAGCCTCAAATACTATTAGGTACTGACATCACTAATAGTGTATATAAGTGGTGGTATGACAGAAAATGACATTGTTTCCTAAATTGAATACCATTATTATAAGGACTTTATTGAGATTTTTAATATTGATTTATCTATATAAATTCAAAAATGACTTGATTAATCTGCACAATACATGTACTGTATGCTTTTCTTAGTAATACTTTCCTAGTTTAGACTGCATACAATTTTTACTTTATCCAAAAGATGTAACAAATTATTCATGTCAATGCTGACAACTCAGCAAACTCATTAGCATGAACAGAAGCTGCTAGGATTATCGAGCATACACTGCCAGTTTTTACCGATGACATGTAGGAATCCAAACATTGCAGTTATAAGATTTACATAAGTGAGTAAAAGAAGGTTATGTGTTAGGACAGGACCCAGAAGACATTTTGTGCACAAGAAATAATTTAACAAAGAGCTCCTGTGGACCCCCTGCAGCTTTTCACAGGTTAAGGGTTATCACTGGCATGACTATAGTGTAATAGGAAGGTTTGTCGATGTACGTACCTGTAACACTGTTGACATGACAGTTGCAACTTGATGGAGAAGACACAGACTTATTAAAATAGTTATTCTGAAAATAACCACAAAAGAAAAGATTAAGATTTCCCAAATAATTAATTTCTGTTTCATCATCAGCCTGGCACTATCACTTGGAATGTGGTTCATTTTCCTTTGTTCTAATTTCAGTATTGACTCATTGGATATGCTGTTCAATCTTTGATACTTTAGAGATAAACTAAACTCTGTAATTGAAAAACTAAGGCCCCCTTTTACAAAGCTGCGCTAGCCAACACGGCCCATTACTAGCACGGCTTTGTAAAAGGGGCCTAATGAACTTGTAGTATACGATGGAGGTCATTTTAGAAATGTCTACATGTGTAAATAGCTGCATTTAAAGTTATATATTGGTCACAGGTGTAGATTATGATCTCACAGGTTCTGAACATCACCTTTCCTTGACTATCAGGGACTCAGTACTCCGCCAGCTTCGTCACTCGGTATCCTTGGTGCCATTTCTTGTTTCACTGGGGGGAGGTGGGGGAGAACCTGGCCTCCCCATCAGCCATGCTGCATAGGTTCCTCAGAGTCATCTCCACTTCTGTTCGAGTATCCTGGGTACCCTGCCAGCCATGCTGTTTGATGCACCAGGTGCCATCTTTTATATACGTAGAGGATATTTTTACATGTATAGATATTTGTCAGCTTTTTCATCACCTCCGAAACAAGCACAAATTTCATAAAAGTGCTTGTTTCATCCTGCGCTTAAAATTAAAAATAATAATATATGCCAATGACATTTAAAAAAAAAATGTAGACACCCTATGTGGTTAAGACCTCTTGTTCAAAGTAGATTCAACAATACTTTAAGCCTTAGTTATGAATATTTATGTTTAGCGTTTTTATGATTGTTTACATTTTATATGTTTATATGTTGATAAACCACCTTGAATGGTTATGGCCAAAGATGGCTGTATATAAACTTGTCTCAATCAATCAATCAATGTTATGTAATATGTGCATATTTGCATATCCTTAGCAAGAAAAGTTATGACTATTCAGTGCTGGTATAACTTTTGTGCAGGATGTTTTGGCACCCTTTATTCTATCCTTCTGGGAGGTAATTTGATAAGTATTTCCCTAGCACTCTCGGCATAACATCACTACAAAGAATTTCTGCTGTCTCCAGCAAACATTAGACGGATCATAAAATTGAAACACTTAATCAGAAAAAGAGGAGAACATTTGCAGACCGATGAGAAAAGCATGTAACTGGAAACAAAGAAAGTAAAAATATTATCACTTCCTGTAGAGAAAAATCTGGAGCCTGGGTATGCCAAGTTCCCTGGGGCTTCATGTGCAAAGAATCCAGTTTTATTAATATTGAAACTATCATAAGAGACTAGTCATTATTGAAATTTATTAAGGGGCCCTTTTACAAAAGGGTGGTAGGGATAGCGCTGGCTTGGCACATGACGATTCAGCCCTAATGCTGCATGCCAAGTCCAGTGCTAGAAAATATTTTTAAAAATTTTTTACATGTACAGTATACTTTTCTTAGCAATACTTTCCTGGTTTAGACTGCATACATGTGCCGATGAAATCGCAGGGCCCCTTTTACCACAGTTTGGTAAAAGGGGCCCTAAACGTTTCAAATAAATATTTGGAGATACTTAGTGAGTCCCAGCTACATTTTTGTTTCCTATGCCTCATCAAGTCTAGTAGTGACAGGGTAGGGATCAGGAAGGGGCATGGTCCTCAGATGCCAGCCCGAGGGAGGTCCTGGGTTAAGAGCAAAACAGTAAAAAAACAAAAGCACTGGGCCTTTTGATGTGATGTTTCTTTTTTTCTTTTTTGAAAGGGTGGGGGGCAAATGTAAACATTGGACCCTGAGTGCTAGAGACCCATGGTATTTGGAAGTTGAGTCATAATAGCATTTTGATATTGGCCCCACATCTGCCATTATTTCTGTTGATGCCGTCTTTTGTTGTGATTGGCTGGGGTTCCAGAAACAATATGGCAGATTTACCAGAGAATGAAAATATGATTGTACTAGGAAAGGTGTATTTTCAGTTGCTAAATCTTAAGTCTTTTAAGGACTTTCCTTATGTCTCTCTGTGCTCACTATACTGCAGTGTTCAAAAGCATTTACATAAGATCATAAGACTAGCCATACTAGGTCAGCCCAATGGTCCATCTAGCCCAGTATTCTGTTTCCAACAGTGGCCAATCCAAGTCATTGATAACCTGGCAGAAATCCAAATAGTAGGAAGATTCCATGCTACCAATCCCAGGGCAAGCAGTGGGTTCCCCATGTCTGTCTCAATAATAGACTATAGACTTTTCCCTCAGGAACTTGTCCAAACCTTTTTAAAACCCAGATACGCTAACCGCTGTTACTACATCCTCCAGCAAAGAGTTCTAGATCTTAACTATTCATTGAGTGAAAAATTTTTTCCTCCTATTTGTTTTAAAAGTATTTCAATGTAACTTCCTTGAGTGTCCCCTAGTCTTGTACTTTTGGAATGATTCACTTCTATTTGTTCTACACCACTCAGGCAGGGCCAACCCAAGGCAAGATGCCACCTGAGGCAGAGCTTGCATGCCGCCCCCCGGGCTGAGATGCCACCTCCCATACTGAGATGCCACCCCCTGGGCGTTTTACTTGGTCACAGTGACTTTGAAAACCTGGCAGCAGCAGTGATTCCTACACGCTGCCCTGCCGCTGCCAGCACCCACCTCTTCCCTTTACTGCAGCTGTCTGAGCAAAACAGGAAGTTACTTTAGGCAGCTGCAGTAAAGGAAAGAGGTGGGTGCCTGTGGCGTCAGGGCAGCTTATGGGAATTTCTGCCGCTGCCAGGCTTGGCAAATCACCGTGACCAGGTAAAATGCCGCAAAGCTGCCCACTCGAGATGCCGCTCCTAAAGACTGCCTGGTCGGGCCGGTCCCTTCATGCAGGATTTTGTAGACCTCAATCATATCTTCTCTCATCAATCCCTTTTCCAAGCTGAAGAGCCCTAACCTCTTTAGCCTTTCCTCATATGAGATGAATTCCATCCCCTTTAGCATTTTGGTTGCTCTTCTTTGAAACTTTTATAATTTCACTATAACTTTTTAAAGGTACAGCATCCAGAACTGAATGCAATACTCAAGGTGAGGTCGCGCACCATGGAGCAGTATAGAGGCATTATAGTATTTTTGGTTTTATTCACCATCCCTTTCCTAATAATTTCTAGCATCCCGTTTGCTTTTTTGGCCACTGCCGCGCACTGAGCAGAAGATTTCAGCATATTATCTACGACTCCTAGATCTTTTTTTTGGGTGCTGACCCCCAAGGTGGACCCTAGCATCAGGTAACTATGAATCAGATTATTCTTTCCAATGTGCATCACTTTGCATTTGTCCACATAAAATGTCATCTGTAATTTGGATACCCGGTCTTCCAATTTCCTAAGGTCTTCCTGCAATTTTTCACAGTCCACATGTTTTTTTTAACAACCTTGAATAGTTTTTTGTCATCTGCAAATTTAATCACTTGTCATTCCAATTTCCATATCATTTATAAACATGTTAAATAGCACTGGTCCCTGTACTGATCCCTGAGGCACTCCACTATTCACCCTCCTCCATTGAGAGAAATGACCATTTGACCCTACCCTCTGTTTTCTGTAAAATAATCAATTCCTAATCCACCCCAGAACGTTGCTTCCTATCTCATGACTAATTTTCTCAGAAGTTTCTCATGAGGAACTTTATCAAAAGCTTTCTGAAAATCTAGATACATTACATCAATGAGCTTACCTTTATCCACATGTTTATTCACGCCTTCAAAGAAATGAAGCAAATTGGTGAGGCAAGACTTCCCTTGGATGAACCTATGCTGACTCTGTCCCATTAAACCACGTTTATGTGTTCTGTAATTTTATTCTTTATAATAGTTTCTACTATTTTACCTGAGACTGACGTCAGGCTTACAGGTCAGTAATTTCCTGGATCACCCCTGGAACCCTTTTTAAAAATTGGCATTATATTGGCCGCCCTCCAATCTTCAGGAACATAGGGGCCCTTTTACTAAGCCGCATAAGCATCTATGTACACCCAACATGCACCAAAATGGAGTTACCGCCCAACTACCGCATGGCTTTTGTGGTAATTTCATTTTTGGCACACGTCCGATCCCCATTTTATCAAAATCAGTACGTCTGAAATCCAGTACTTTGTTTTGTGTGTCCACACTATGCCTTGCCATTCTATCAAACCATATGGTGTGATGATCACTATTAGATAGGTGAGCACCCACCTGGATATTGGAAACACTTCCTCCATTTGTGAGCACTAGATCCAGCATCGACCCTTCCCTCTTGGGTTCCATCGCCATTTGTCTGAGCAAGGCACTTTGACAGGTGTCCACAATCACCCTACTTCTTTCTGATTCTGCAGACGGGACGGTCAATCCACATCAGACAAGTTGAAATCGCCCAACAGTAGCATCTCCCCTTTCATACCAATCTTTTGAATATCTTCTATCAGATCCCTGTCTAGCTTCTCCGTTTGTGCTGGAGGTCTGTGGATAAACCCCCGTGTGGATGCAGGTTCCATCTTCTCTTTCCAGGACGATCCATAAAGCTTCTTCCTTTTCCCAGGTTCTCCACATTTCAGCCACTCTTATATTATCTCTCACAAACAGCACCGCTCCTCCACCTCTTCGGCCCTCTCTATACTTTCTAAAAAGATTATAGCCTGGTATGGTCACATCCCATTCATGGGAATCATTGAACCATGTCTCTGTAATAGTAGCACTATCCAAGTTTTCCTCAGGGCTTGCAAGTCTTGAACCTTTTTACTTAGACTACGAGCATTTGTGCTCATTGCTTTCCATGTGCTGTCAAGTTTTCCAAGCAGGAACTAGGTTAGTGAGCCCTTGGGCCACTGCCGAGGAGCGGCAGTGGCAGGCAAAACCACCCCACACCAGGAACAAGACAGAACTCAGGAACAGCAAGACTTCACCTGCACTAGCCGCCCTTCCCCAGGAGTTGAGCCCCTGGATGCAGGCGGCCGACAGGACTTACAGGACAGGGTAGGAACTGGAAGCTGCAAGCAGCCACTAAAACAGGGAACAAACACTGACAAACATGAGTTTCTGTTTGTCTGCGTTTCTTGTTCAGTGGCTAATAAGCCCAGCAGCAGCTGAGATTCAGCTGCAGCAATCACCAGGCAGCTAAGGGTGCTGTGCAGGCTCAAACAAGACAAGCAAGTCTGGCAGGCCGGAAGATCCGGACTGGACTGGGCTGAAGTCTGGAACGGGAAACAGCACACAGACAATCCAATGCAGCCACCAGGCCTGGCCACCAGAGGGCGAGATGACTGAGAGCCTGAAACCAGGGCACGACCGTGACATGTGCTTAGTGAGTTTAGGTGCTTTTCCATATTTAGTTGACCTTTCCCCTTTGCCTTCATGTTTATTCTGGGGGTGACTTTCTAAATTCCCTTGTTTTCTTTTGTCACCCCCACCCTCTAGTTTAAATGCCTAGAAACATACTCTTTGAATTTGTCCCATGCTTGAGTTCTTTGAGTGCCCTTGGATGTATGCCATCTGGTCCAGGTGATTTACTACTCTTTAATTTGTTAATTTGGTTCAGTACATCTTCCTGGTTCACAGAGATTTCTTTCAGTTCCTCCACATCATCACTCTTGAAAACAGTTTCCGGTACAGATAGATCTCTTACATCTTCTTCCGTACAAACCGAAGCAAAGATTTCATTCAGTTTCTCCGCTATGGCCTTGTCCTCCCTGAGTGCCCCTTTTTCTCCTTCGTCATCTAATGGTCCCACGAATTCCCTCGTAGGCTTTCTGCTTCTGATGTACCTGAAAAAGTTGTTATTGTGAGCTGTAGCCTTTGTGGTTTCTCTTCATTTTCTCTTTTAGCCTTTATCAATGCTTTGCATCTGACTTACCAGTGCTTATGTTGTTTCTTATTTTCTTCATTTGGGTCCTTTTTCCATTCTTTGAATTACATTCTTTTGGCTGAAATAGGCTCCTTCACCTTTTAACCATGCTGTCTGTCGTTTTCTCTGCTTTCCACCTTTGCTAATGTGGAATGCATCTGGTCTGCATTTCCAAGATGGTATTTTTGAACAACAACCATACCTGATTGAGGGGTTCTTTTACCAAGCTGCTGAAAAAAGGGCCATGCGCTGGTGGTGGGGGCCATTTTTCCCGCACACCAGGGCCCTTTTTACTGCAGCGGGTAAAAAAGCCCCCAGCATACATGGCTATGCGGGGAGCTCTTACCGCCACCCATTGCGGTGGTAACTGGGCAGTGCGTAGCGATTCCCAATTACCACCAGGTTATTGCTGCGCAGGCCATTTCTGGAGGTTTTCTTTTTCCCCTGGAAATGGCGTACACTTGGGGCAGGACCACCGCCGGTGGCTGCGCTGGGTTGGGACTTACCACCGCTCTGTAAAAGGGCCCCTTAATGTCCTAACCTTTGCAGCCAATACTTTTAGCTTCTTTTTAACCATTCTCCTCATTTTATTATAGTCGCCCTTTCGAAAATTAAATGTAGCTACAGTAGATTTTCTTTGTGGCTTCATTCCAGATAGTAGCTTATGATCATGTTATTATCACTGTTTCCTAGGGGACCCAACACCGTTACACCTCATACTATGCCCTGCATGCCATCAAGGACTAGATCTAAAATGGCTTCACCTGTTGTCGGTTCCTGGACCAGTTGCTCCAAGAAACAGTTGTTTATTACATCTAGAAATTTTATCTCCTTGGCACTCCCTGATGTAACATTTTTCCAGTCAATATTGGGGTAATTGAAATCACCCATTATTATACTGTTGCCCAATTTGCCAGCTTTCCTAATTTCTGTAAACATGTCTTCAGCTGTCTTTGTTCTGTCTCGGCGAATGGTAATAGAGCCCTACAACCATACTCATTCTGTTCATACATGGAATTTCTATCCATAATGATTCCACGCTTCTATCTATTTCACGTGGAATGTTTAGTTTATTTGACCCAATTCCCTCTTTAATATATAGCGCAACTCCCCCTCCAATTTGATCCTCTCTATCATTGTGATACAATTTGTACCCTGTTAACACAGTGTCCCATTGATTGTCATTTTTCCACCAAGCCTCTGGGATGCCTATAATATCTACCTCATCATTTTAGTGCAATATACTCTAACTCTCCCATTTTATTTTTTAGGCTTCTAGTATTTGTATACAGGCACTTCAAATTGTGTTTTTTCCTTGCATCTTCAAGTTGCATAGAAGTTGATGGGGATAATGTGCATCCTTTATCCTGCTCTCTCCTTAAACACACCTGACCTTCTTTCAGCATTGTTGAAACCTCTCTGCTGGGATTCCCTGAATGTCCTGTTTCAATAGTATCCTTCAAGGATACTCCACACTGAACCATGAACTCCTGGATGACTGTCAGTTCCCCTCCCCCCACCCTCATTCTAGTTTAAAAGCTGCTGTATCTCCTTTTTAAAAGTTAGCGCCAGCAGCCTGGTTCCATCCCGGTTAAGGTGGAATCCATCCTTTCGGAACAGTCTCCCCCTTTCTCAGAATGTTGCCTAGTTCCTAACAAATCTAAATCCCTCATCCCTGCACCATCGTCTCAACCATGCATTGGGACTTCGGAGCTCTGCCTGCCTCTTGGGTCTCGGAATGGGGAGTATTTCTGAAAATGCTACCCTGGAGGATCTGGACTTCAGCTTTCTACCTAAGAGTCTAAATTTGGCTTCTAGACTCTCCCTCCCACATTTTCCTATGTCATTGGTACCCACATGTACCAAGACATCCGGTCCTCCCCAGCACTATCTAAGATCCTATCTAGGTGACACGTGAGTAAGGAAATGTTTTATCTGTGGAAATGAGTTTTTAAAATTGTTGCTCACTCTGTCTGCAAGTAGATGTATTCATGTTTCTCAGCACCATATGTACTTTTACCTGTGGGAACAGAGAAGATTGATCGTCGCATATAATTTTGATTATTCCAAACTTTGTGTAATTTTGTGCTGAAAAATCAAGCGCTGAGAAAACCTTATTTTCCTTGGGCAGTAATCAAAGCAAAACTATCTATTCCAGCTGAATGTTCAGTTCATAGTTGTGCCCCAGAAAGTCCAGTTTCTAGGAGAACAGGTCTACTGCTAGCAAATCTATCCCAGGGATGTATTCTGACAGGAGATTGAACTTGAGTAAAGTATAGGTATTTTATCAAAATCTTTGCTGTTGATGAAACTGGCTAGTATCTTATGGTCAATCGCTAGCCTGTTGGATTCAAACCACAAAGTGTCCCGTTCCGGGCCCTTACCTGGCGGTCCGCGGGCCGGAGCGGAAGGCTGGGTCGCCCGTGGGATGCGGGGCGACGGGGGAAGAATGCCACGGGGATCGCCGCAGCCGCAAGTTGCCCCGAGGCCGGCGATCCAGAAGAACTAACGCCGGCCTCGGAGAAGGAGATCCGCCAGCCAAGATGGCGGCGCCGGCGTCGGCGTCCTCGCTGCAGCGAGACCAGCGAGGAGGCTCCGCCCACTCGTACCGGATTGGCGCATCCGCGCAGGAACTCCGCCCATCGGACGGGAGGACCAATCCGGCCCTCCGCTGCCGGCCGGGGCGGAGAGGATTGGTTCCAGCTGTTCTCCAGCCAGGACGAGCGGGGGATTTAAACGGAGACACGGGGGGGATCCAGGGCTTCCGTTTTGTTGTTTGAAGCCGTCTTGCTAGTTATTTCCAAGACTGTGTTTGTTTCTCAAGACAGCTAGCCGTCCTGCTAGCTATTTCCAAGACTGTGTTTGTTTCTCAAGACAGCTAGCCGTCCTGCTAGCTATTTCCAAGACTGCGTCTGTTCCTCAAGACAGCTAGCCGTCCTGCTAGCTATTTCCAAGACTGTGTTTGTTTCTCAAGACAGCTAGCCCTCCTGCTAGCTATTTCCAAGACTGTGTTTGCTCCTCAAGACAGCTAGCCGTCCTGCTAGCTATTTCCAAGACTGTGTTTGTTCCTGTCGGCAGCTAGCCGTCCTGCTAGCTATTTCCAAGACTGTGTTTGTTCCTGTCGGCAGCTAGCCGTCCTGCTAGCTATTTCCAAGACTGTGTTTGTTCCTGTCGGCAGCTAGCCGTCCAGCTAGCTATTTCCAGTGAGGGCGGTGGTTGTTACTCGTACCAGCCTCACCGTCCTGCTAGCCACTTCCTCCGACTGGGCCGTGCCCAGTGCTCAGTTAGCCGCCCGGCTCAGCTACGCTCACCAAGGACTCCGTACCCATATCCAGCCAGGCCAGCCACCACCCCGGGGTTCCAGCAGTCCTGCTGGCCGCCCGCAGCTGAGGGCTCAACCCTCGGTGAACGGCGGTCGCCGCGGGTGAAGATTGGGGTGCTCGGCTTCTTCCTGGGCCTAGGGGAGCTCGGGAAAACTCGAGAGCTCACCAACACCAGGGCGACATCAGAGCCGCGACAGAAAACGGAAGCCATGAGCTCGCCGACGCAACCTGATCTACGGGACCTGGCCAAGGTTCTCCAGCAGCAACAGGAACAGCTTAACGCCCTGTCTGGGGCGCTCCAGAATGTATGTTCTCAACTTTCCACGCTTCAGGTACAGAACCAGGCCGCTGCGGTCCAAGGGGCCGCAGCGGCTCCCCGTATGGGAGGGTTCCGCGTGGGACCTCGGTTCCCTGAACCAGCACGCTACGATGGGAACCCGGGTGGTTGTAGGGGGTTCCTCAACCAGTGCAACCTGGCCTTCCGGATGCAACCGGAGGCCTTTGCTTCGGACCAAAGTAAGGTGGGCTACATTATGGGCCTTTGTGGAGGAAAGGCCCAGGACTGGGTAGCTCCCCTGAACGAACAAAATGATCCCATTTTGGAGGATTATAACGAATTTCAGCGCCGGTTCCGGATGGTGTTTGACCTTCCGGGAAGACCCTCCTCCGTGGCATCGGAACTGCTCCGGATTCATCAGGGAGAAGGTACGGTGGCCGACTATGCCATCCGGTTCCGTACCTTAGCCACGGAGCTGCGTTGGAATCCGGAGTCCTTGATGGCCATTTTTATGGAGGGGTTACAAGAGCGAATCAAGGATGAATTGGCGGGACGGGATATTCCCGCACAATTGGATGCCCTCATCTCACTCTGCATACGGGTGGACACCCGATTCCAGGAGCGAGCCAGAGCCCGGGCGGAGCGGCAGAAGTGGGCACGAGGGGCCCCCCGGACAAACAAAGGGCCGTCCTCTCGCCAGGTGAACCGGGACACTACGGAGCCCGGGGAGGAGCCGATGGTAATGGGCCGGCAACGGTTGACTCCTGCCGAAAGACAGCAACGACAGTCTAATGGACTGTGCTTCTATTGTGGGAAGGCTGGGCATTTCCTCCGGACTTGTTCCATCCGGCCGGGAAATGCGCTCCCCAAGGCACCCTGAGGGGAGGGTTCTTGGGGCACTCCGCTCCCCTACAGGACACTTTGATCATACTACCGGTGACCTTACGGTGGCAGGAGGCCACGGTTCAGACCCAAGCCCTGGTGGACTCGGGGTCAGGGGGCAATTTTATTGGGCTCGAACTGCTGCAGCAAATGGGCTGGCCCACGCTCCCCCGGAGGACAATGCTGCGGATAACCTCCATCCAAGGAACTACCCTTCCCCAGCCAGTCACTGAGATTACTCCTATGTTGGGACTACAAGTGGGAGAGGACCATCGGGAGGAGGCCGAATTCTTAGTGTTATCCCGGACCATCCACCCTGTGGTTCTGGGATTGCCGTGGCTACGATGCCACAACCCGGTTATCGACTGGACCGGGGGAAAGATTCAAGCGTGGGGTAAGTCCTGTCAAGAGACCTGTTGTAAGGGTCGGGCTGGCACCTGTCCAGCTTTAAATATGTCGCCAGGGGAAGGACCGGGTGAACTGGGCTCCCTGCCTATGGAGTATAGAGACTTTGCTGATGTGTTTAGTCCCAAGGAGGCGGAGGTACTACCACCGCATAGGTCTTTTGACTGTGCTATTGATCTGAAGACGGATACGATACCCCCACGGGGCCGACTGTACAAACTGTCCCGAGCAGAGTTCAAGGCAATGCGAGATTATATCCATGAGAACCTACGGAAAGGGTTCATTCAGCCGTCTACATCCCCAGCCGGGGCAGGGTTTTTCTTTGTTGCCAAGAAGGATGGGTCCCTGAGACCGTGTATTGACTATCGGGGATTAAATGCCATCACCGTGAAGGATCGGTTCCCGCTGCCGCTCATTCCCGAGCTCTTGGACAGACTGCAAGGAGCTCAGATCTTCACGAAGTTAGATCTGCGGGGGGCCTACAATCTAGTACGAATCCGGTCAGGGGACGAATGGAAAACGGCTTTCAACACCCACGAGGGACATTTTGAATATCGGGTGATGCCGTTTGGTCTCTGCAATGCCCCTGCGGTGTTTCAACGTCTTATCAATTGTGTACTAGAAGAATTGCTAAATTCCACGGTGATTGTATATCTGGATGACATCCTAGTTTACTCTAAGGACCCCAGGGAGCATCCGGGTCATGTGCGTGCAGTGCTGCACCGCCTACGTCAAGCCCATCTATTTGCTAAGCTGAGTAAGTGTGCTTTCCATCAGCGATCCTTACCCTTTTTGGGGCATATCCTGCTTCCAGGGGGATTACAGATGGAGCCAGACAAGCTCCAAGCCATTCGAGAGTGGCCTCAACCGAAGGGCCTGAAGGCTTTGCAACGATTCCTGGGCTTCGCCAATTACTATCGCCAATTTATTCCCCAGTACTCCAGGTTGACCACCCCATTGACGGCGCTCACCCACAAGAATGCGAGGGTCAGGGATTGGCCGCCAGAGGCGCAAGCGGCTTTTCGTCAGGTAAAAGAGGCTTTTGAGTCCGCGTCCATTCTGTTGACCCCCGACCCTGAGAAACCTTTCATTGTAGAGGTGGACGCGTCCGCCCTCGGGGCCGGGGCGGTCATTTCTCAAATCAACCCCGAAGGCCGGCGTCAACCGTGCTCCTTCTTTTCACGTAAATTCTCTCCAGCCGAGCGGAACTATACGGTAGGGGATAGAGAACTCTTGGCTCTGAAACTAGCACTGCAAGAGTGGAGACACTTGTTGGAAGGAGCGGAACACCGGTTCACGGTCATCACTGATCATAAGAACCTTCTATACCTCCAAGAGGCCCAGCGGCTGAATCCCCGACAGGCCCGGTGGTCATTATTCTTTGCCAGGTTTCATTTTCAATTAGTGTTCCGGGCGGCCTCCCAGAATACCCCGGCAGACGCGCTCTCCCGGGCTTTTGAGGTACCAGAAGAGACTAAGGAGACTCATCCGATGTTAGACCCCGCTTGTGTCAGTGCAGCCACAGGAGAGGTTGCACAAATCCAGAAATTCGTGGCGGCCGCCGATCGGAGAAGGGTTCTGCAATGGGGGCACTCGTCTAGATGGGCCGGGCACTTCGGGTACCAAAAGACACTCCGATTCATCACGAGACATTATCGATGGCCACAGATGAGGCGAGATATCCTCCAGTTTGTTACCTCGTGCCCGGTATGTGCCCGAACCAAGTCAGTAGGAGGACCCCCCGTGGGAGACCTACAACCACTGCCCGTACCGACCAGTCCCTGGTCGGAAATATCCATGGACTTTATCACTGATTTACCTCGTTCCCAGGGGCATACCGTGATCTGGGTTGTGATAGATCGGTTCTCTAAAATGGCTCACTTTGTTCCGTTCACGAACCTTCCGTCGGCCGCCTCTCTAGCCCAAGCGTTCATTCACCACATTTTTCGACTACATGGATTACCCACTCGGATCATCAGTGACCGAGGACCCCAATTTACCTCCCGCTTCTGGAGAACTTTGTGCACGGCCTTGGGGGTAGAGAACCACTTTTCATCCGCGTACCATCCTCAAACCAACGGCATGGTGGAGAGGATTAACCAAACCTTGAAAGGGTTCTTACGAGCCTTCGTCAACCAACGACAAGATAACTGGGCTTCTCTACTTCCCTGGGCCGAGGTCGCCTATAACCACAGTGACCACTCATCCTCAGGGCAGTCCCCGTTCTTCCTGGTATATGGGCGACATCCTCGACTTCCAGGGCCGTTCCCGGCGACTGCCATGAACCCGGCGGGGGACCAAGTCGTAGCCGACCTACAAGAGGTCTGGAAGATGGCTAGGGAACAATTACAGAGGACCGCGACCAAGGACAAGCTCTTTGCTGACCGCCATCGGCGGCCCGCCCCCGTGCTCCAACCAGGACAGAAGGTATGGTTAAGCACGAAACATCTGAGACTTCGAGGGTCTTCTCGAAGACTGGGACCTCGATATGCGGGACCATATGCAATCCAGGAACGAATTGGGCCAGTAACGTATCGATTGCGGTTACCCGGCACCCTACGAGTATATAACGCCTTCCATATCTCGCTATTGAAGAGGTTCCGGGAGTCCGGGTGGCATCCGCATCCAGCCGAAGAAGAAGATCTCCAGGTGGCCCCGGACCCGGAGTACGAGGTAGGAGAAGTTCTCGACTCAAAGTGGTGGCGGGGAAGACTGTATTATTTGTTATCATGGAAATCTTTTGGCCCCGAAGATAATTCCTGGGAACCCGTGGCTAATGTGCATGCTCCAGACTTGGTCAAAGCCTTCCACGCCCGATATCCGTCCAAACCCGGGCCCCGGAGGAAGGGGTCTTCCGGGGAGGATACTGTCCCGTTCCGGGCCCTTACCTGGCGGTCTGCGGGCCGGAGCGGAAGGCTGGGTCGCCCGTGGGATGTGGGGAGACGGGGGAAGAATGCCACGGGGATCGCCGCAGCCGCAAGTTGCCCCGAGGCCGGCGATCCAGAAGAACTAACGCCGGCCTCGGAGAAGGAGATCCGCCAGCCAAGATGGCGGCGCCGGCGTCGGCGTCCTCCTCGCTGCAGCGAGACCAGCGAGGAGGCTCCGCCCACTCGTATCGGATTGGCGCATCCGCGCAGGAACTCCGCCCATCGGACGGGAGGACCAATCCGGCCCTCCGCTGCCGGCCGGGGCGGAGAGGATTGGTTCCAGCTGTTCTCCAGCCAGGACGAGCGGGGGATTTAAACGGAGACACGGGGGGGATCCAGGGCTTCCGTTTTGTTGTTTGAAGCCGTCTTGCTAGTTATTTCCAAGACTGTGTTTGTTTCTCAAGACAGCTAGCCGTCCTGCTAGCTATTTCTAAGACTGTGTTTGTTTCTCAAGACAGCTAGCCGTCCTGCTAGCTATTTCCAAGACTGTGTTTGTTTCTCAAGACAGCTAGCCGTCCTGCTAGCTATTTCCAAGACTGTCTTTGTTTCTCAAGACAGCTAGCCGTCCTGCTAGCTATTTCCAAGACTGCGTCTGTTCCTCAAGACAGCTAGCCGTCCTGCTAGCTATTTCCAAGACTGTGTTTGTTTCTCAAGACAGCTAGCCCTCCTGCTAGCTATTTCCAAGACTGTGTTTGCTCCTCAAGACAGCTAGCCATCCTGCTAGCTATTTCCAAGACTGTGTTTGTTCCTGTCGGCAGCTAGCCGTCCTGCTAGCTATTTCCAAGACTGTGTTTGTTCCTGTCGGTAGCTAGCCGTCCAGCTAGCTATTTCCAGTGAGGGCGGTGGTTGTTACTCGTACCAGCCTCACCGTCCTGCTAGCCACTTCCTCCGACTGGGCCGTGCCCAGTGCTCAGTTAGCCGCCCGGCTCAGCTACGCTCACCAAGGACTCCGTACCCATATCCAGCCAGGCCAGCCACCACCCCGGGGTTCCAGCAGTCCTGCTGGCCGCCCGCAGCTGAGGGCTCAACCCTCGGTGAACGGCGGTCGCCGCGGGTGAAGATTGGGGTGCTCGGCTTCTTCCTGGGCCTAGGGGAGCTCGGGAAAACTCGAGAGCTCACCAACACCAGGGCGACATCAGAGCCGCGACACAAAGGCAGTAATAGAATTTTTCAGAAGTTCAGACATAATTAATTCTCTTTCTAAGAGTACAAGAACAGAATGCTGTTCGCTTGAAGATACCTTTTATGCCATAACTGCTTGTATCAGCTTGATGTCAGTGCTGGGCAAAATGGTAGAAATTATCATAAAGAACAAAAGTACTGAACTTATAGTCAGTCATGGTTTAATGAGACAAAGCCAACATGGATATTGCCAAGGGAAGTCTTGATTTAGGGGCCATATGGCTGACGGTGATAGATCTGCCTCCAGCACTCACCATTTCCAGCATTGCTGGGTTAAAAAAAATATACCGCTGGGTTAGTGCGGGAGCCCTTATCGCCACCTCAGTGGGTGGTGGTAAGTGCTCCCCCTGGCCATGTGTTTTTTGGGGGGCGTTTTACCTGTTACAGTAAAAAGGGCCCTGGCATGTGGCAAAAACAGCTGCCGCTGCTACCACATGACCCTTTTTACCACCCCTTGCTGATCTTCTACATTTTTTTGACGGGTGAATAAACATGTGGATCTTCAAGGCTGATTTTCAAAGCACATAGACTTACAAAGTTACATGGAGGGGCATTTTTGAAAGAAACGTCCAAGTGTGAATTTGGTCGTTTTACAAAGACATCCAAATTCCGAAGCGGGGAGAAAGTCATTTTCGAAAAAGATGGATGTCCATCTTTTGTGTTGAAAAATACCATGGTCGTCCTTTGATATGGACGTTTTGCGATTTGGACGTCTTTGATTTTTGGCCATTTTCGACCACAAAGACATCCAAGTCTAAAATGTTAAAAAGTCAAGCCACTTGGACGTGGGAGGAGCCAGCATTTGCAGTGGACTTCATAAAAAGCTCCCAGGTACACATCTGACCATTGCTCCCTTACCTTGTGTGCTGAGCCCCCAACCCCCCCCCCCACCCCAAAACCCACTATCCCCAACTGTACACTACTACCATAGCCCTTATGGGTAAAGGGGGCACCTATATGTGGGTACAGTGGGTTTCTGGTGGGTTTTGGAGGGCTCGCTGTTTCGTCCACAAGTGTAACAGGTAGTGGGGGTATGGACCTGGATCCACCTGTCTGAAATGCCCTGCACCTACTACTAAACTACTCCAGGCACCTGCATGCTGCTGTAATGCACCTGAGTATGACACCTGAGGCTGGAAAGTTAATGTTTTTCATCACAATTTTTGGGGATGGGAGGGGGTTAGTGACCACTGGGGAAGTCAGGGAAGGTCATCCCTGATTCCCTCCAGCGGTCATCTGGTCATTTGGGGCACCTTTTTGTGCCTTATTCATAATAAAAACAGGTCTAGCTGAAAACGTCCAAGTTTTAGTCCTGGATGTCTTTGCTTTTTTCCATTATACCGATTTGGACGTCGCTTTTTTTGACATCCATCTCTTTCGAAAATGAGTCTGATAGTAACATAAGTAACTTTGTAAGTTTATGTGCTTTGAAAATGAGCACCATAGTATATCTGGATTCTCAAAAAAAAATTGAGGAAAAATCAGGGAATAGGAGGAAATGTTCTATTATGGAGAGGGAATTGGTTAAATGATAGAAAACAGAAAGTAGGTCTAAATGGCCAATTTTCTCAGTGTAGAAATGTGACCAATGGATCTGTACTGGGCTACTGCTTTAACATATTTATAAATAACCTGGAAAGGGAAATAATAACTGAGGTGATCCAACCTGTAGATGACACAAAATTATTCAAAGTTGTTAAATCCCAAGAGGATTGTGATAAATTGGAAGAGGATCTTGTGAAACTGGAAGAATGGCCATCCCAGTTGCAGATGACATTTATGTGAGCAAGTGCAAAGTGATGCACAAAGAGAAGAGCAACCCAAACTATAGCTACACGATGCAATGTGCCACATTAGGAGTCACTACCTATAGAAAGGATCTAGGTGCCATTGTGGGTAATATATTGAAATCCTCTGCTCACGTGCAGGAAAGGAATGGAGAATAAACGGAGAAAATCATAATCTTCTGTATTACATGGTGCAGTCACTTTATGGATACTGGAGTATGTCTACTAAAGGATGTTAAGCCCTAACGTGCGCTTAGCATATGTGAAAACGCTTACTGCAAAGCATTACTTGCTAACCTCTTTGCACGTACTAATCATGTGTTATTTTCTTTCTTCCCTCCTCTGCCCATGCCCGGTATCTCCCCTCTTTCCTCCTCCCTAGGTCCAGCATCCTCTTCATTTCTCCCCCACCATCCAGTTACATCCAGCATTCCCTCTCTGTCTCCCCCTCCTACCACAGCCTGGCAGCTTTCACTCCCTCCTCTCCCTCATGGCCTACCAACCTTGCTATTATTTGCAGCAGCACTGGAACACACTATCTCTGGCTGGTGCAAGACCTGCTCTCTGCCATGTCCTGCCTCCTCTGATGCAACTTCCTGTTTCTGCAGGTGGGATGTGGAAGAGGGAGCACCAGCTGGAGGCAGCAAGTTTCAGTGTAGCTGCCCACAATAGCAAGGTTGGTGAGCTGCAGGGATGGGAGGGAGATGTGAATTTGCATTTTTTTCAGGGCATTTGAGAATTTTTGAGTGTCATCTAATCGGGACATACTGACCTCCCCATTGACCAAAACTCTTTGATTCTATTTTTGTGGGTTTTCTCACTATTTTTTATGTACCTCCTCTGGGGCTACCCTCACATCACAGTAAGAGATCACTATACTGTACCTAAATATACACCGCATTGATAACTTTAGACTTGCAGGCAATATATAAGAAATTAAACTAGTGCACACACACACTCTAAGTGTAATGACATAAACCTTTAAAAAATCTTTTCTCAATATTCCCTTTCTCTGTCTTGCACTATAACATTCGTAACCTATTCATTTCAAATAGGAAGATAAGCACATCCAGGCAGTACATCTTATCATCAATTTTTTAAGGAATCCAATGGTTAGCTTCTTTGTCTTGTATTCAAAGCCATGGCAAAAGGTGCCCATATGTTGTAAAAAATTTTCTGTGAGAAACCTTTGTATTCAGAAAAAGACAATTTCTTTACTGTCATCAAATCATGTGTATGAATTCCCCCCATTGACAGCTCAGTGGCCTAGGATTAATCCATTGAATTAATGTACACTTCACTGCAGTAGAGCAAGATTTCCACAGAAAGAACATCAAGGAGGATTGTCCAGCAAAGGACTTCCAACTGTCCAACAAACAGAAATGTATTTTCCTCACAAGCTGAACATTGATAAGTGATGTTTTATGAGAAAATGCTTTGCTTTATGAGAAAATACTTGTAAAGAAAATCTTAAGAGATATATGTCCAAACACAACAAATATATAATCCATTTGTGCTTCCACATGTAATATAGCTCTTGAGGAAACAAGTCCTGCCTCCTAAGCCTGTTTCAGATGAATTGATAATCTATGTAGGAACAAAAATTGATATTTTCATCTTATGGTATTTTCCATTAACTTGTATGCTTGCCTTTGTTTGATTTAAAGTTTCTGATTTATTGCTTGAATAGGAGAAAAAGTGATTAGATAATTTCCTTTCTTGTTAGATGGGAGATATATAAATGGGTCCTAGATGACGTGGCCCCATGATGAGATGTTTGTACACCTGATTGCTTGGGTCTTGCTTGCTTGCCCAAGGCTATATCTAAACTCATCTGCTGTATTTTCCATTCAGAAATCATTTTGCTATTTCAATGCTACCATGTCAAAAGATTTGTTTTCACATTTCTGCATCATGCTTTTGTACAAATTTGAAATTCACTCCCCATTAAACTGTAGTTCTGACATTGTTAAAATTTCCAGCTTCAAATACTTCAGTTCCTAGATAATGGACCCTTATTCACTTGTTCAGAACCCTTATTTTATTATCCTCACTTTAATATTCCCTTATCTCTTGTTTGTCCTATTTGTCTGTCCTAATTAGATTGTAAGCTCTGTCGAGCAGGGACTGTCTCTTCATGTTCAACTGTACAGCGCTGCGTATGTCTAGTAGCGCTTTAGAAATGATTAGTAGTAGTAGTATTAGTAGAGATTCTTTTACTAGAGATGACACAGAGGCACATTTTCAAAGCACTTAGACTTACAAAGTTACGTGGAGGGGCATTTTCGATATGACGTTAAGTCCAACTTTGGATGCTTTGCTCAAAATGTCCAAAATTCAAGTGGGGAATATAGCCATGTTTGAAACAGAAAAATGTCTATCTTTTTGTTTCGAAAATGGCTATTTTCTAGATGTTTTGTGCTCTGTGCATTTATCTTTTTGGTCCATTAAAAATAAAAAAATAAAAAGTCGAAGTGAAAAATGCACAAAATCAAGCCATTGGGATGTAGGAGGAGCCAGCATTCTTAGTAGACAGGCCACACAGACATCCCAGGAGAGCAATGGAGCACTGCAGTGGACTTCACATAAAAGGTCCCAGGTACACAACTCGCCGTTGTCTGCCGAGCTCTCCAAAACCCACTGCCCTCAACTGTACACCACTACAATAGCCCTGATGGGTGAAGGGGGCACCTATATGTGGGTACAGTAGGTTTCTGGTGAGTTTGGGTGGGCTCAGTAAGTTTCCACCACAAGTATATCAGGTAGGGGGAGGTATGGGCCTGGGTCCACCTGTCTACACTACTCCAGAGACCTGCATGCTTCTCTAATAGACTTGGCTATAACATCTGAAGCTGTCATAGATTCTGGTAAGTACTATTTTTATTCACATTTTTTGGGGGTGGGAGGGGTTAGTGACCACTGGGGGATTAAGGGGGTTATCCCTGATTCCTTCCAATGGTCATCTGGTCATTTAGGGCACCTTTTTGTGATTTATTCATTCTAAAAACAGGTCTAGACCAAAACATTGAAGTTTCAGCCCTAGACATTTTCATTTTGTTCCGTTATGGCTGTACAATGTCCAAGTGTTAGGAACGCCCTAATCCCACCCCCGACACACACCCTTGTGATTTGTGTGAACTGCAGATGAATTGCTTAGATAAAAATCTGCAAAACAGGTTTTGAAAATACTGATTTGGACGTTTTTGTGAGAAAAATGTCCAAATGCTGCCTTATACCACTTTTTTAGACGTTTTTTGTTTTCGAAAATGAGCCCCATAGAGGGGCATAATCGAACAGGTCTGGCCATCTATATGGGCGGCCATCTCTAAGGCCGGCCCCAGAAAGAGGCATACCCGACCGTATTATTGAAAGAAGATGGCTGGCCATCTTTCGATAATACGGGCGGGGATGGCCAAATCTCAACATTTGCGCTGGTGTTAGAGATGACCGGCGTTAGAGATCGCCGCCATTGGTTTTTGCCAATAATGGAAACTAATGACGGCCATCTCAAACCCAGCCAAATCCAATGCATTTGGTCGTGGGAGGAGCCAGCATTTATAGTGCAGTGGTCCCCCTCACATGCCAGGACACCAACCGGGCACCCTAGGGGGCACTGCAGTGGACTTCACAAATTGCTCCCAGGTGCATAGCTCCCTTACTTTGGGTGCTGAGCCCCCCAAACCCACTACCCACAACTGTACAACACTACCATAGCCCTTATGGGTGAAGGGGGCACCTAGATGTGGGTACAGTGGGTTTTGGGTGGGTTTTGGAGGGCTCCCATTTACCACCACAAGTGTAACAGGTTGGGGGGATGGGCCTGGGCCCACCTGCCTGAAGTCCACTGCAGCACCCACTAAAACTGCTCCAGGGACCTGCATACTGCTGTCATGGAGCTGGGTATGACATTTGAGGCTGGCACAAAAATTTTAAAAAATTTTTTTGGGGGGTGGGAGGGGGTTCGTGACCACTGGAGGAGTAAGGGGAGGTGATCCCCGATTCCCTCTGGTGGTCATCTGGTCAGTTGGGGCACTTTTTTGAGGCTTGGTCCTAAAAATAAATGGACCAAGTGAAGCCAGCCAAGTGCTCGTCAGAGCCGGCCTTTTTTCCATTATCGGCCGAAGCCGGCCATCTCGTAACCACGCCCCCGTCGCGCCTTCCGTACCCTGCCAAAATGCCCCCTAACTTTGGATGGCCCTGCGACGGAAAGCAGTTGAAGCCGGCCAAAATTGGCTTTCGATTATACCGATTTTGCCGGGTTTAGGAGATGGCCGGCCATCTCCCGATTTGTGTCGGAAGATGGCCGGCCTTCTCCTTTGAAAATAAGCAGGCTAGTAACCTATGGAGCTTTGTAAGTCTAAGTGTTTTGAAAATGAGCTCCATAGTGTACAAATAGTCGTTTTTTTTCACTTAATCATTTAAATAAATGTTTGTTTTGATCTTAATATTGTGTTTTAACTGAAATGAGAAGGTTTTCAGACTAACAGTTTTTTTTAAATATGCAGCTTCAGTACATTACAGATAGTTCTATCTACACACAGACATAGCAGCATTTACATGTATAGATCACATACATGTGTAAATGGGGATGTCAGAAAGCTTCTGTTTACATGTGTAGATCCCCAGAACACATTGAAATCAAGGGGGCATAGTATGGGTGTGTTGAAAAATTTATGAGTATATTCTCTATCTTACAAAGGGAATCCATGTAATTCAAGCAAATTTCATCACTGGGTTTTGCATTAGGTCAGATGCATACATAGATTTTTAAAAGGGCGTGTTTTGGCCAGGGCTTTACATGAGGAATTAAGGGATTAATTCTCCTTAATGCCTCATTTTTTATTTCTGCTTCAAAATACATAACAATGTGGCTTCATTAGTTAATTGGTGGCACTTATAAGTGTGTAAAATGGCCCCATTACTTGTAGAAGTGCCAGCACTTTTACATGGAAACTGCTGAGCTGATGTCATTCTTTTTGTGCGCATGTATATTTGCAAAATGGCTGCTCTTGCTTACGTGCTGGCATATAAATATGTACTTCTATATATTATTATACATGTGGTTAATGGCTTTTGAACAACAGAAAAAAAAACAGCACGAGGGGCCTCCAGGAATGGGATAGCAAGAAGATCTGTATTGTGAGAACTCACCAACATGGGTTGGGTTTCGACAGCTATGCCTGCATCAGGGGTCTGGTTAATTTAAAGAAAAGTTATCCAATGAAAATCACTGTGCAAAACTAACTTTCAATACTGCATCAAATGAACACAGCTCCAAGGCATCACTTCAGCATTTGACGCAGTACTGAAACACGGCCCATGTCAGGTCTCCCAATAAAGGTCCTCCTGGCTATCCCAGCTAATCATTAGCACACACTAAAAATGCTAGCGTGCCTTTGTGAAAGGACCCCTCGGTGTTCAGCTTAATGGCTGGGTTTCTTGAAGAAAAGAAGGTACATTTGTGCCACTGTGCCCTCTAAGCTAAGCAGGAGTCTTAAATATTGTTTCAATATTGTGTTTTCAATGGCTAGAGACAGGCAGGTTCCCTAGTGTCCTGCAGAGCTTGCCTGTTCCTCACTATTGAAAATGTGATAGTGAAAACAGCACCATCCACTGGCAGGACTATAGATGGAGGACTCCTGCTCAGCTTAGAAGAACAGTGATTTGTGTCTGGTTAAATAGCACTGAGAAGGTCTGCAGGGGATATTCAGCAGCACTTAACTGGACAGTCCTGCTGAATTTTTTTTTTTTTGCTGACTGCCATTGCACTCTGCCACATCACTCACTAGTTACTGGCAGGAAAGACTGGGGACAGAGGCTGCGTGAAGCTGGGAGGGGTGCAGGCACTGGTGATATTTAGTGTATAATAGGCAGTCCAAAGTTTGCCTGATTAGCTATGTGAGTACATTCCTATTTTGCAGTAACCAGATCAGGGAGGTCAATCTGATGAGGCACATAAAGGGCAATTCTATAAACTGGCACTTAAAAATAGGCACCAATTGAGTGCATAAGATATAGAATAATAACACTTACACCCATGATTGGTGCCACAAATTAGCATTTACACATGTAAGTGCTAGGTCCTGTTCTATAACATACGTGCCAAAATTGCTTAGGTTTGAGGGGGGCACACACATGGGTGCAGAATAGATGGGTTCATGGGAATGTCTCTGAAGTACACTTGCAATTTATAGAATGCTATCCCTTCGATATTCAAAACCATTTAACTGGCAAGGAATGGCACCTGGCTGGTTAAATGGCACTTAACTGGCTACCTGGTGATATTCAGCAAGGGGGGGGGGGGGATACCTGGTTATCTTCCACTGAATATCCCAGGTTAGCATGTAAGAGATATAGCCGGCTATCCCTGAATATCCCGTTCATATCTGGCTATTGTATGCGACCACATCGAGCTGCTTAAACAGCTGGTATATTTTTAGCTGGGTTAAAGTTAACCGGCTATCTTCGAATATTGACTTAGCCAGTTAACGTCACACCGGCTAAAAATAAACTGGATTTCAATGCTGATCACCGGAAATGGCCCGGCATTGAATATCCAGGCAGACTGCCAACCGCGGGAATTAGCCGGGCTTCTTCCTGCAGTCCGGATATCGGCCCTATAAATTACACACACTTCAGAGCACTCATAGGCATCAACAGTTATGCAGGGCCGCCGAGAGACTAGGCCGGGCCCGGGCAAGGCCGCCCTGCCTCTGCCCCCCGCCGCTGCCGCCCCCTGTCGCTTTCCCGCCACTGCAGTCCCCGGTCTCACCTGCCTGCCTCCATGGCTCCGGGCCCCCTGCATTCAAATCAGCAGTCGCAGATTGCCTATCTTGAGTTGCAGATCGCCTCTCTTCTGGCCTTCCCACCCTCGTCTGATGCAACTTCTGGTTTCCGCAAGGGCGGGACACAGGAGGGAAGGCCCGAAGGGAGGCGATCTGTGACTGCCGCTTCGAATGCAGGGGGCCCAGAGCCGAGGAGGCAGGCAGGTGAGACCGGGAACTGCAGCGCTGGCGGCCTGACCCCGGCGCCGGGCCCCCCTTGGAGTCCTGGGCCCAGGGAACTTTGCCCACCCTGCCCCCCCTCTCGGTGGCCCTGCAGTTATGACTGCCATTGGCTTGGCGTAAGTGTTGGTGACCAACATTAGGGCACTAGTGTTGACTTCTGCTCATATTCTGTGACAGAATCTTAGTGCCCAGATGCCATTATAGAATTGGTGCTAAGCATATGGCATTTGGGTACCTAAATCTTGGTGCAAGTTCATAGAATTGCCACCATAGTGCCCTAAGGCAAAAGGTCTGGTGAGTCAGCCAAGAACAAAGATTGAACCTGCTGCTGACATCTTTGACCCCAATTGGGGAAGGGGTTGCAGGCTGCAAGTAATAACATAGGTGAGTGTTAACTTCCTATATGTATCAGGATATTTCACCCACCCAGGGATTTATCCTACTCCTGTTCACAATGGGAACCTAGTGGTTAGGGTGGTGGACTTTGGTCCTGGGGAACTGAGTTTGATTCCCACTTCAGGCACAGGCAGCTCCCTGTGACTCTGGGCAAGTCACTTAACCCTCCATTGCCCCATGTAAGCCACATTGAGCCTGCCATGAGTGGGAAAGCCGGAGTACAAATGTAACAAAAAAAACCCCCATATAATCTAAAATAGAATTTACTATCACTACTGCTGGGATGAGAACACAGTAACCCTGCTGTCATCCATTAAAATAATCAACAGAGGCTCAATAAATCAATTACCATAATATAACATCTAAGCTGAAAAAAGGAAGAATACAGCATAGTTAGAGGAGACTTTAGTAGTTAAGACTAAAGAGTAAGGAAAGATGTAGCTGGAAATGTGTGAAGTTTCTTCAAGGAGACCTAATGTTTTTTTGGATGAAGCGTTATGAAAGATGTCATCAATTTACACTAATACTGTGTATAATTTGCCTTTTGCTTTTTATTTCCCTCATTTATATATACTTGTTAAATACTGTCTTTGAGTGCCAATTAAAGGGATTTAAAAATAAATCTTCAAGCCATTCTGGTCCCCCATACTGTTTCTGCGATAATTTTTTGTAACTGTTTGCTGTGGTCACAGTAAGCTCACTAACTAGCAGGGAGCCCTGGAGCTCTTTGCAGTCTATGTATCCAGGTTTAAAAATAGGGGGAAAGGAGATACATTTAGCCAAAGACCTTACAAAGTTATTATGCACCTGGCTCCAGGATATCCCTCATCCCTGTCTACCATGGGGGCCACTACACTAGTTTAACATTGCATTACTGCAGTAGATATCTTCTAAGGGAAAGCTTTGGTATGCCATCTGTAAAATTTATTACCTACCATGTTAAGTTCTGCTTTAAAATGCACACCGTTTTGATTGATTGGGACCCTAGAACTATTTTAGCAGAAGTTTTAATGGGTAGGCACTGGTATGTCAGAAGGTGCAATAATGAATATGGTAAGGTATGAGCTATATCCAAATAAATACATGTAAATATCATTATGGGGTTGGTCTCATTACTGAAGCCTGAAATCAAGAAGTTAGCAGAATTAATAAACCTTGTAAATTGAAAACATGCTGCATACTGTGGTTTGAAGGAGGATTTTAAAGGACAACTGTACATACAAGGTGAGGTGATGGTAAACAAAGGTGACATTTCATAGTATGCATGGACAGACAAAAGCTTCTATAGTATCTTTGTGGCGTAATAGAAATCTCACAGCATCTGCTCTTCACAGCTGGTAGAAAAAGATATTTATCCTCAAGGAATCTGGAATTCAGCTACTGAAACTGTCACTGGACACACTGCAATGATACTACTGTATAAATCACAGCATCTCGACTGTGCTTTTCTGCACATTTGGGGTTGTGATGTTTTCCAGTAGTATAATTCTTTTTTTAATTGGAAATTCTTGGAATGAAAATCGAGGGGTCAGTTTTCAGAACAGCCTGTCCCTGTGCAAAGTCTGTAGGACCTTTGCACTCTTTGATCTTGTATGGTTTTCAAATGGAAAGTCCATGTGGACTTCCCCTTTTGATATTGCTGTAGAATTCCTCCCTCCTCCTGAGAATTAAATGTATATTACAAAGTGCTGGGTTTTAGTAGAGATTTAAAAACTTCTTTTTCAAAAAGGAATGCTCATACATATTAGGATGCATGATACTGCTAGGTATCTCCTGAATACAGGTATATCAAAAGTGGCTGTAGGAGAGGGGGTAAAGCAAAGAAGTATGCAGACATGAGCATAATTTGGAGGGGCAAAGAGGAGCATTGTCCCCTCTAAACTAGAGAGTTGCATGGAGACAGAAGTCTTACCCATCCCTGCCTTTCCCTGCTGAAATCTTTTATCTTACCTGTCCCCACTGGAATCTTACCCAGCCCCACCTATCCCTGCAAGAATTTAATCCGTCCCAACCCATCCCCACCCGCCCCCACAAAAATTTAACCCATCCCCACCCATACCCGCAAGAATTTAATGGTACATAAAAGAAAATTCTGGTCACGTCTCTCACTGGATTTGAGCCACAGCACTGCAGGCAAGGAAGGAATGGAAATTGGAACTTGGAACACTCTGGTGCGCATATGTAAGACTTGTCTCTGATTCACTGACACTGTGTGCTGAGAGATCACCATATTCATGCGTCAGTTGGTCAGGTGACATCTGATGCTCATGCCTGTGTCAGAGCTGAGGTCTGCCCATCAGCCCGGGAGCAAAGAGGATTAATAGTAACATAGTGATGGCAAATAAAGACGTGAACGGTCCATCCAGTCTGCCCAATAGTCACACTTCTTGCCCCCCCCCCCAGTGGTCCACCCCCCCCCATACGTCCCCTTGTCCCATGGCTCCTTCCTGTTGCTGCAACTGTCAGTGGCAAAAAGAAATGAAAAAGAGACCAGTAGGGAACCTCATGCTCAAGTACTCTGCAGGGCTCTGCTGGTCCTGTCCCCACAGCTGCAGGAAGTATTGTCAGTGGGGTGGGGGGGGGGGGGAGGGCAGGACTGGAAGAGGGAAACACGAGGAAAAGATGAAAGCAAAGTAAATGGAACCTGTAACATAAGCTAAAGACAGATGACAAGAAGATGATCAAATCTAAATGAAATCCTGAGAGAATAAAAACTTTAGAAATCAGAAGGGGGAGGGAAATGTGGAAAAATGAAAAATGAAATAAGGAAAAGATGTTATTGTGTGTCACCCTCCTGCAGCTACATTTGAGCAGATAAGAAAGTTGAGGCTGGTGGCAGCAGGTGTGGTGGGAGGGGCTGGGGACCTGAGAGACTGGTAGAGAGTGTTTTGGAAAAGAGCCTGTATGGGGAGGGGGGGAGTAGAGGAGGAATGGACCATGCTGCTTCAATAAGCTGGCCTATTGCAGTCTTTCTATGGTAGATTTTCAGCTGTTTTATATTGTCAGCTGTTTATAGAGATGAACAGTTTTTTTTAAGGTGTTCCTGTGGTGTAGGGTTTATGTATATAATTCCTAGAACAGTGATGTGCTTAAATCCTCTTTTTGAGGGGTAATATTTATTTTCTGCTTCTTTTACTTTTGGTGCTTCCCCCACCCCACCATTTTTTGGTGTTGCAGGTTGAGGACCTTTTAAGCATGGGTGCTATTTGATTAATTTATATTCTTCATGCAGCTATTATTTTAATTTAAGGATGTGTGTGCCTTCTGTATTTGAAACAGAGCAGGAACATCACAAAAGGTAATGATTTTGGTATTTTGTCAACTTCGTAGTGGTCCTCAGATATGGGGTGTTATATGCAAACCTTATGGCTTTTACTGGTTTTTTGTAATGTGATGTCCCAGGGGTATCTTTTTTTTTAACTTTTTACCTTTAAAAAAATTATAATTAATATATGTTTTGTATTATTACTTATTTTTGTTTTCCCTTTCCTTTTTGCCTTGTCCTCCCTTCCTTCATCAATTTTTGACAGGCAGTCCTGATTATGAAAATGTCCAAATTGGTATTTTTTAAACTATTTTGCAGACATTTATCTATGCAATTCATCTGCAGTGCATCCAAATCACAAGAGGGCATGTTGGGGACTTTTTGAAAGTGGGATTAGGGCGTGCCTAACATTTAGATGTTTTACAGCCATAATGGAAGAAAACAGGATAAAACTAAAACATTTTGGTCTGACCTGTTTCAGACAGATAAGGCACAAAAAGGTGCCCTAAATGACCAGATGACCACTGTAGGGAATCAAGGGTGACCTCCCCCCCCCCCCCCCCCCCCAAATGTGAATAAGACTTACCAGCCTCTATGACAGCCTCAGATGTTAAAGTCAGGTCTATTAGAGCAGCATGCAGGTCCCTGGAGTAGTGTAGTGTTCAGTGCCATGCACTATGGAGTGGGGACCCAGGTCCCTAGCTCCCTCTACCGGTCACACTTGTGGTGGAAACTGTGACCCCTTCCAAAGTCACCAAAAGCCTACTATACCCACATATGGGTGCCTCCTTCTCCTATAAGGGCTATTGTAGTGGGGGACAGTGTGGTTTGAGTGGCTTTTGGACAGCTCAGGGGACAAGATAAGGGAGCAAAGGTGAGATATGCACCTGGGAGTATTTTCATGAAGTGGACAGAAGTGCCCTCTAGGGTGCCCCATTGCTGTCCTGGAGTGTCTGGGGGACCAGTCTACTAAAAATGCTGACTCCTCCTACATCCCAATAGCATTAATCTCTACGTTTTGCACTTATTTGTTTTTTCAAAAATGGACCAAAAAAACAAAATGTCCAAGCATTATTGTTATGTTAATAAAATTGTAAATTTATGCCAAATGATATCTGCGGTATACCACCTTGGGTCAATCTCTTCATAAAGATGGTTAATAAATCTCAATAAACAACTAACTAACCAACGGGTCCTTTTACTAAGGTGCACTATCGTATTTAGTGCTCTGACGATTAGCATGCGCTAAATGCCATGCAGCCTGTTGTAAACCTATGGGCTGGATGGCACTTAACTTACACTAATTCATTAGTGTGTGCTAACAAAAATCTGTTAGCGCACATTAGTAAAAAGACTCCTAAATGAATGAATAAATAGTGAAGTTGGAATTTGGCCTGTGAACTTACATCTCTATTGTTTTTTTTTGTTGTTGTTTTTGCTTTTGTACCCTGCTAGTTTTTACACTGCACTTTTTCTGTCTAAGCTCATATTCAGTATGTTTTTGGATACTGAATCATTAGTTTCATTCATTTCTATTAACATCAATAGGGCACAAAATTTGTTTTATAACAGTGGGATTTTCCACCCATTTTCAATCAAATTTGCTCAAAACTTATTAGCAGACACGTACCAGAGATACAACAGCACTATAAAACATCAGGACCAAGCCACTATCAGAAGGGCAAAGTGACACAAATAATAGAATGAAGACCTCCAGGCAATGTTTGCTCTAAGCTGCATGGCTGCACAGATGTGCACCATTTCTTGAGCTACCATGCAGCAACAGCACCAGTCTATTCCCAACCTCCCTTCTGCTCTCTCTGACATCACTTCCTGTTCTGGGGCAGAGCAGCCAGCCATGTGAATGGATAGATCGGCCCTATGTTTGGAGAAAAGTAGGGCAGAGGCTGGATGGAAGGGGAGAGAAAGAAGACAGATGCTGGATGGAAAGCGGAAGAGAGGACAGATGCCAGATTAGGGGGAGGGGAGGGAGAAAGAGGATTGAATTAGTGAGAGACTGGGGAATAAGAGGAAATGGAATAGTAAGAAAGAATTAAATCTGGACAGAGGCAGAAAATTAAATTGAAGAAAGCTGAAAGGAAAAGGAGAGGGGAGAAAAAAAATGACAAATGGACAGAAAATCCTGGCAAGAGAGTTAAGAGAACACAAGGGAAGCAGAAACTAGAGACTGGGACCAAAATGACCAGGTAGAAAAAAGAATTATGGGGTCCTTTTGCAAAGGTGTGCTAGCATTTTTAGCGCGTGCTAAAAGTAAGGCCACGTTAAATGCTACAGACACCTGTAGGAATATATGGGTGTCTCTACCTTTTAGCACATGCTAAAACTTATCACGCGCTAAAAACGCTAGCACATCTTTGTAAAAGACCTCTCTTTTTAATTTAGGAGAAAGTAGTGTGGTAACTGTTTTCTTAAATGTTAATAAATATAAATAGAACATGGAAATAAGGTGATATCTGACAGAGGACCTTTTTGCCGCTGGTGGATGGAGTACCCAGTTCAGTATCAGTATCCTCCCTTGAATGCAGCTCGAAAGGTTATTGTCTTTACAAATGAAAAACATGTTTCATTAGCCTTTCTCTAGTAAAGGCCTTCTAGCAGTACATGAAGTCTGCATTTAAAATACCTCCACACCACTGATATTTTAGACCAGTTTCCTCTCTGTTTCTTTAGGAACTGCTAGATCTGTTGCTGCCGCTGTCTGCGGAGTACAGACCGAGGGCAGTGCGGAAGATGAAAGGCCAGGGGCATCCTTCACATCTCCACTACCTGCTCTACCTATGTGGAGATTTTGTTCTTGGTCCTCGTAGTATCACTACCGATCTCCTCAGCTTCATTTTCCAGACTCACGTCAGCCATAACATTTTAAATATTTGATGCTCATGCTGAAAATTCCTGACCTGAGGATTCATCCTAACCCATATGCTCCAAAAGCTGTTGTCTCAAAACTAGAGGTTGTCCTCTCAGTTCTTCCATGTTAGTGCTGCTGCTAACTCTAGATCTCTCTGGAGCATCGACTGACTTTTCTCCTCTGCTTCTACTACCTGTTACAAAATTCTTCTCTCTTTTTTAATTTATGGAAGAACTTTATTAAAGCATCAAAATGATAAACCAAATGTTAATGGCAAATTGTTAACAAAATGTACTCCAGAAGTACATAGACACTATCCCACTAGACTAGTGTATTTACCAGGACAAATCTTTTTCAGTGTATAACAATTTTAACCTCTTTTTTTTCCCACCTCAATTCAAAGCTAAAAAAAACCTCCCTCTCCCCTCTACTCGCATCATTGCCACTGAGTATATCGATTACTTAGATCACAACCCTCATGGGCACAAGTACGAAGAATTTCTCAGACATTGTACAAGGTGTAGGAAATTAAACAGTCTGCTCAATATAAATATATTCATTCAAGTATTTATATACCACTTAGACCTAATTGGTTTACAGTTTCATTTTACAGGTACTAGGTCTGTCCCTAGTGGGTTCACAATTGTACTACTGTTGTACCTTGGGCAACGGAGGGTTAAGTGACTTGCCCAGGGTCACATTGAGCTGCAGGGGGAATTGAACATGGTTACCCAGGATTTCAACCCACTGCCAACCATCAAGTAGCAGTGGGAATGGAACCCAGGTCCAAAACCCACTACACTAACCGTTAGGCCACTCCTTCACTCCGTTCCATAAACAATTATCAGCATTCGTAAAATACTGACTATTGACCTCTACCTAAGTCTCAGGCACACAAAACCAGTGTAAAAGGGAAAACTCCCCTCAAAATCATAAAAATAAGACTTCTGGAATTATATAAACAGTGACAATATTAACAAAATATTTAACAGAAACTACCCCAATCCAGTGTTTTCAGGAATGAAAAGTAATTTCATATTTGTAGGTTCAATTATTCTTTTTCTTTAAATAAGTAATTTTAAGATATCAAGCCCTTCCAAACGGCTGTAGTACAGTATAAGATATTATGTAAGACTATTGCAGAATGCACCGTCAGGAACATAAATATTTGTATAATACTTAATAGAATTCTAATACAAACAGAAAGTGAGAATAAGGCCCATCAACCAAATTTACTTTGGCATTTGGTATTTTAAATACACAAATATATTCATAAAAGGAAGAATATTTACCTCTTCATTTTAGAGCTCGGGTTCTGCCTCTTAAAGAGCACTCAGTGATGTTGTGTTGGAGTGAGGGTGTCGACACTTGTTATCTTCTGATTTTTATAGTATTCAAGAGTTGTAAAACAAGGTTAAAGCTCAAAAAACAAGTAAAACAACTCAGACTTTGCCCTGCTCCAGTAATCACCTTTTCATAGCACCTTACAGGTAGTATGTATTTTTCAGACTCTAGTGATGTAAAATTAATTTTCAGTTTTGTGCATTTGTATTACTTTTCTTCTTTAAAGAATGAAATTATAAAAGAAATGCCAAGGCTGTATAATGGAGACCTTCAAATACCTTAATGGTTAAACAGTGCTCGGGAAGAAGGCATTTTTGAATGGAATAAAAGTTCTAAATCCAGGGACTTTAAGGTAGTGGTTTTAACCTTTGTCGCAGCATACTGAACACTGGGTTCATTTTGAAATGGCATACCATAAACTTCCCTCTTTAGTTACCCATTGTCATCACCTTCCCTTCTGTCCTGCCCTCTATCCAAACCCTAAAATCACATTCCCTCTTCTATCCATTCCCTGGCATCACTACGTTCCCCTTCCCTTTCCCACTGTTTGTCATTACCACTATCCCTTCTTTCCCATTGTCCTTATCTACCTTCTCGCACCACCCTCTTCCCATTCTTTCCCAAACCCCTGACATTACCACCTTCCCTTATTTTCCTTCCCTCACAGTAACTTAGTAACACAGTAAATGACAGCAGATAGGGACTGGCATAATCCATAAGGTGGTCAGAGCCAAACCTGTCACTCTGTGCAGGTTACACTCCTTCATGACTGAACACTGGCATTACAACCAGGACTTATATAGGCAGTTATATATAATACTGCAATATCACAACAGTATGCCAATAATCTGAAGAGTGGTTTTATTATTGTGGCCTTCTCATACTCACATTCATTATCAATACAGACCAATAGCATCACTACCTTCCCTTCTGTCTTTCCTACCTCCCTTCCCAATTCCTGACTTCACCACCTTCACTTCCTCCCCACCTCACTTTGATATCACCACTATTTTGCCTTCCTCCCCACACCCTTGGCATCACCACCTTCTCTTGCCAGTCCATTGGCACCACCATCATCCCTTCTCTCCACCCTTGGCATCACCACCTTCCCTTGCCTTTGTTCCCCCAGTCCATTGGCACTGCCATCATCCCTTCTATCCTTTCTCTCCACTCTGTTGGCATCATCACCAGTTGATGCCCCTTCCTCCCACCACTATCCAACATTATCACTTCCTTTTTTACATTGCTTACCACTACACACACATTTCTGTTGTTGCTATAATGGTATCGTTTGATGATTTTGGAAAGCTGTTCAATTTATGAAGATGCCGTACTCTGGCAATGATAGAGGTTATAGCGAGAGAAGATCACAAGTTTTGGAATTCAGTTTCATCATATTCTATTTGGTATTTTGGATTTCCATGTGTTTTACAGTAAATAATTTTCCAAATGAAAGTTACTGTAGCTGAAGCTTGGAAATTTGCTACTCTAAATTAGCTTGCCTCTTCAGTTTGGAAGACATAAGTGTAACAACTAGATCTATTTATTTTTAAATATTAATGCTGTTTGTATATAGATTCTGCATCTGGCTAGCTGAAAAACAGTCTTGATGACATGAACTAATTACATTAAAATGCAGAGCACATTGTTCTACATACTACCATATTGCTAAAAATGGCCTGCTTGCTCCAGTTTTTCTGTAGGGTCAAAACACAGGAAGTGGGAAAACTGCCCAACTTCATTGCATATAAGTATGATAGTTTTATATGTGTGCTTGTTGACAAGAGTATACACGGGTTGTAAGAAGGCATTATTAGAGGCATATTGTGAGGTATGTGTGTACCCATATAGGAGGAATTCTATTAAGGGCACAAACAGTTAGGCACATAGATTTTTTTTTGTACCCTGTGCTTTCCCACTCATGGCAGGCTCAATGCAGCTTACATGGGGCAATGGAGGGTTAAGTGACTTGCCCAGAGTCACAAAGAGCTGCCTGTGCCTGAAGTGGGAATTGAACTCAGTTCCTCAGGACCAAAGTCCACCACGCTAACCACTAGGCCACTCCTCCATTCCATTCATCATGTTAAGTGCTAATTCTCTAATAACATCTTGCTACTCAGATTCTGTTATAGATTACTAGCATAAGTCGGCAAATATGCACCAACAGTTAGGCGTGCCTGATGATGTCTTGCCCATAGCAGGCATAAATGAGCATGCCTATATGAGGCACATTGTCACTTAATTTCCAGTATTCTGTAAGTTATGTATATAAATGTGGGGCCCACTCATGTCCCACCTAGGGTTACGCCCTCTTGCATTTGTGCACTAAAGGGGGCCCTTTTATTAAGCTGTGGTATAAGGGGGCCTGCGCTAGCACCAGTGCAAGTTTTTGATATACGCTGAGGTCCCCTTTTACTGCAGCAGGTGAAAGGCTGTCTCTTTTATTTGAAAAGAAATGGCCATGCAGCAAGTGAACTACTCACCGCACGGGCCATTCAGGGGAGAGCACTTACCACCACTCATTGAGGTGGCAGTAAGAACTCCTGTGCTAACACGGTGGTAACTGGCCAGCGCACGGCACTGCCCGATTACTTATGGGTAAACACCTGTAAAGGGGTTCGCTTCCTCCACTCTGGGTTGGGGCCGGCAGCCCTGTTAGGCTCACAGGTTTCCAGAAAGAACCAGACGCCATATTTATTATTTATTTATTGCATTTGTATCCCACATTTTCCCACCTATTTGCAGGCTCAATGTGGCTTACATAGTTTGGTTATGATGCTGTCATTCCAGGATATCAGATACAATTAGTGATGTGTAAAGATTAAGTAAGGGGAAGAAGAAGGAAGTGATAGGGTGGTAAGTTTAGAAGGTGGATTGTCATAGCTGGAAGGATCAGTGAGGTGGCTTGTTAGGGTTATGGGATTTCTTTGTAAGCCTTGTTGAAGAAATATGTCTTCAGAGATTTGCGAAAGTTAGTTATTTCCTCAATTGTTTTCAGGTCTGTGGGTAATGCATTCCATAACTGTGTGCTCCTGTAAGAGAAGGTAGTGGCATACATCAGCTTGTATTTTAGTCCTTTACAGCTGGGGAAGTGTAGATTGAGAAATTTGCGGGACGATTTTGTGGCGTTTCTGGGAGGTAGATCTACAAGGTTTAGCATGTAGATTGGGGCGTCTGCGTGAATGATTTTGTGTACAATTGTGCAGATCTTGAACGCAATGCGTTCCTTAAGTGGGAGCCATATGGATTTAAAACCAAAGTGCTTTATTCTCAATTCAGTTCCACTCTCAAAATTGAAATGCAGTTCATAAACAGGGTTCAGGCTGGGTTCCAAACTCCAGCCAACATTCAGTTCCTTAACAGTTCAGGCCCACTTCCTTTGCACTAACTTCCCCTCTCCCTCAGAAGGGCTCAGTCAAAGTTCAGCCTGCTGTTCTTTACATCCCAATAATTCAACCCTTTCACAAATAGTCTCTTCAAAGGAAACCACTACTTAATGCCCCTGTCCTCTTCACAGCACCCAGGAGGACCCTGTACCAAACAGGGCTGGCAGCTTTCCTCCTACCTCACAGCACCACACCCCTGTGGCCTCTCACACTGCCTTCATGTGCTGGTCAGGGTTACATCTACATTCTCACGCTCCATGGCAGCTTACTCTTCCCCCTCAGGGAAGCTCCAGTGGCAGGCCCTTTCCATCCGGCACCTACTCCATGGCAGCTTCTCTCTCAATCAGTTTCCTCTCCTCCAGCCACCGGGAAATCTCTCCCCCTCTCACAACTGGAGGGAATTATATACTGGCGATGTAGCTAAGGGACTGAGCTTCACCTCCCCTTCTCCCTCTAGTGGGGAAGGGAGTAACTGACTCCTCTAGCAATGAGCCACTGCTCCCCCTGCTGGGGTTGGAAATCCATTCCACCCTTTTTGGGCTACCCTCCTCTCTCCTGCTTGCAAGGGCTTCTGGGAACCGTAGTTCAGGGATTAGCTGCTTCTGTGTGGGGCCCCGAGTGCTAGCTTTGTCACACACCGTGCTACAAAAATAGAAAATATCTTTGTAGCGCCAGAAATGGCATGCGCTGGGGGAGTGAGAACTACCACTGGGCTCCTGCGTAGCCTGGCGGTAGTTACTGTTTGATGCTTACCACCACTCCTAAGGTAGTTTCATGCCTGTGTTATAGAATACCACCTGAGTTAACATTTATGTGTGTAAGTGCTACTAGTCTATAACTCAGGCATGCCACTGACACCTAACTTTAGGTGACTTGTATAGAGTGAGGGGATGCGGGGGTAATTCTGGAACATTTTCCTTTCCAAATATGCATGTAAATCATAAGAATGACGGCACATATGTGCACATATACACATAAATGCCAAAATTCCACCCAAGAGTTATTCTGTTAATATACACATATCTTATCTCTTGCTTAACCATACAAAGAACTTGCCTTGATTTTAGCTAACCATCAAATTATCCCAACTGACTCTTTACTACGCATCTTGTTCCCATCATACAGTATATCTGCTCTTGGTCCCTCAGCTATATGGTAAAGCCATATTGTAGAAAATCTTTAGCATCATATCTACGTTAGTTGAATGTTCTAATGCATGCTTATTAAGTGTATCATTAGTATTATGCTAACATTGTATTATATCTCTGGTACTTGAATTCCAGTGTTGTTAAATGTGTATATATTTTTGATACTGTTTTATGGTAGTTCTATTATTAGGTTTCAATTTACTGTTTTCAAGTTTACCTCATTTATTGTACTTAGGTTTATTCTTGGTTATTTTACTATTGTTATGCTGTTAACAAAATTGTAAGTTTTATGTTTAACTGTACCTGCTGTACACCGTATTGGGTGAATCTCTTCATAAAGATGGTTAATAAATCCCAATCAATCAATAAATCTTACACAGCGCATATTTGACAGGTAAGTTTATACATAGGTGGTGGCTGGGCAGGACTCACAGTTATATGGGTAACTTATACAATGCAATAGTTGCACATATATCTTTGGCATAAGTGCTTGCACCTAAATGATAAATACATATTTCACCTCTTGGTACCTAAATATAGGTGCACTGGTATAGAATTATCCCCATAGAGCACATGCACATAGTTGCATCTACCTCAGAATAAATGCATTTTTTTCCTATGTATGTGTATTCCCTTTTTGTAAAATACAGAATAGACATATAGATTTTTATCTCTCCCACCCCAATGCTCTACTACATCCCCTTGAGATCTCTACATGACTGTTTAATTTTTGTTGTTGTTGTTGTTGTTGTGAACTGTCCTGAGCTATTTGTTGTGACAGTATTTAAAACTGTGCTTATTATTATTTATTTATTAATAGGGTAGGGGGTGCTGTCAATAAATGCACAGTGTCTGGTTGGCAAGCAGACAGCATTTCCTTTGCTTATGCCTGGGTTGGTTTGTCTGTTGAGGTGTCATGTCACAACTCACACAGTGTCAGAGCTATGGCAGTATTAGTGACTTGAGACCAGCCTACATGGAGGGAATTTGCAGAGCTGCAACATGGACATCTGTTCATGCATTCACAGCCCACTTCTGTTTAGAAAAGGATTCTTGGTGCAACATTAGGTTTGGCCAGACAGTCCTCCAGAATCTCTGTAAGAATGACAGTTCAAGTCCATTGCCTCAGGCCCATTTTCTTTTCTGTTCCAGGCTGCCTTAAAAAAAAAATATATATATATTTATATATTAGCTAATTGCCACCAAAAACAATATTGGTGTCTGCCTGTCAAAGTGCCTTGTTATTGTTTTCCCTCTTTTTCTGTTGAAGGCAGCCAGTAGCTAGGAATACCATGCTGTAAGGACTAGGGATGCAATGACAGAAGAAATGTCAAAGACATCTCTTCTGTTTCCTGTCACTGAAAACAAAAACAGGCAGGAAATAATGTGTTTTTTATTTGCCAATGACAGGAGACTACATGCTGCTGCGTGATGCAGTTAATGCCAATATTCAGCATGTCATAGTCTCGTAGGACCGATAGGGGTCACTGTAATACCGTGAGACTGTGGTAAGAGGTCATGGCTGCCATATTGGATTTGTTGCCATCCTACTCCTCAGAGGAAACCAAATTACTTACTTGTAACAGGTATTCTTCATGGACAGCAGGATTTAAATGCTCATAGACCCACCACTTTCCTATGTAGTTTTATTCTACTCAAACCAAGCATACAGACTAAGGGTGTCTTGTGTGACATCATTATGTAGGAAATGGCATGCATACATAGTTAGGGTTACCATATGGCTCCAGAAAAAGGAGGACAGATTGAGCTAGTCTGGGTTTTACCTCCATTGCTGTCAATGGAAGCAAAACCCGGACTGGATCAATGTGTCCTACTTTTCTGGAGCCATATGGTAACCCTATACGTAGTGGAGAGACTCAAAAGCTGGAGAAACTTTCCTCACATGAGGATTCGTCAGATTCTGTATCTGCCAAAACCAATTCCATACATTTCTCAGCAGAGAACAGAGTGCACCGTCTATTGTACTCTGTTACTAGTCTCCTGCCCCCATTCCCCTTTATCACCTCTGCCTTTTTTGCTCCTCTGTGGAAATGGGTTCACCTAACTAATCTTTCGCATTTCCACTGGAAACTACAGCTGTTGGTACTCTTTGTGTTAAGACTTATGGAGCTATAAAGATTTTTTTCCTTGTTTGGGCTTAAACATTAACAAGAACAAGTGCCTGCCAGATAGGAAAGCATCTAGGTATCAACATGCAGTCTCCAAGAGCAGACTTTAAAGAGCTGCTTAAGGGGGGTTCAATTATGTGACTACCTCAAAGGCCAGCTTGGATTTACAAAGAAGAGTAGTGCAGTTGGGTCCTGACTGGCTGCCCAGGTCTGCAGTTTGCATGCTGTGAGAGAAGAGTCTATTCAGCTGTGCTGTGGGATTTGTTTACTTCATCTTTTGGAACATAGTAAGGGTCCTCCATGCAGAGCAAGAGTTCAAAGCCTTCAAGTTGTGACTTCCTGATTCCTAGAAGGAACCCTGAAGACTCTCTAACCTGAGACTATAGAAACATGGCAAAAAATGGGGACAAGCTTCTGGAGTATGAGCTTATGCAGTCAAATATTATAGGATGCTTAGCGGGGCCTAAGTGTTATAAATTCAGGGATCTGGCAGAAGGTAGCTACAGTAAGGAGAGAAGGAGCAGCTTTTATCTTCCCTGACCATGTGTAATAATGTGTGAATTGTTGGAAACCACTGAGCAGTGTAATGATTTAGTAGTCTATAAATATATGAAATGAAAGAAGTGTAAGCAAGGGAAGCACAGAGATTTGTTTCACATACCATGTAAAATGAGTTTATCTTGTTGGGCAGACTGGATGGACCATACAGGTCTTTATCTGCCGTCATTTACTACGTTATGCTATGTTTAGTGCAGTGATTGGAGTAAGCCCTGCTGTTTCAGTGAGACTATTAGCTTACTGATCCAAGGTGTTGTTGAGGAATCCAGGACTGGAGCTTTAGTTCCCAAAAGAAATGCAAAGATTCAAGTGAGTACAGCTGTTCCACACAGCCCACGGCAGTTAAATATCTGATCTCCTGCTATGTGCTAACCCCAGCAGTTTGAATTCTGAAAACCATGATAATATATGTAATCCCTATTAGGCTGGGATTAAGAGAGTAAATCCCTGTACAGAGTTACTGGGAGGAGTGACTGGGAGGGCCCCGGGACTCACTGGGAGGAGGCCCAGCCCAGGGGGAGTATTTCCGAAATAAAATGCAGAGAGATAGTGTCAATGTTGCCAGATGGGCGGTTTTCCCGCCCAATTGGGCTCCTTTCCACGACCCGCTATGGCTTTTTCATGCCGCGTGCGGGTTGTGGGATTTGGGGTGGCTTTTTGTTGCTCCACCGGCGTTTTTTTTGCCTGCTGCAGTTTTTTTCCCGTGGCCAATGAGGCTGTCTCTTCTTATAATACTATTCACTCCTGGATACTCTATCTCCTCCCATTCCCCATTCTGTAAGGTAAATCAAACCCCAGCCTTGGCTGACCTTTAGAATCCATTACCTACGTTCCTGTGCCTGATCTACCAAACGCCTTTGGCTGAAATCCCGTGCCCATGTTGACTTCATACATGACCTCCTTCCAGTCTGCTCTTTCACTTGCCAAACAGGACTACTACATCCAGTTGACAAATGCTCTTGGCTCAAACCTTGATGTCTCTTTGCCACACTGAACTCACTCCTCAAAGTGCCTTCACCTCCAACTCCCCTTCACTTTCTCCCCAGACTCTGGCTGAGTACTTTCATGATAAGATTCATGAGATTAACCTTGAATTCTCAACCAGGTTACCTCCACCTCTCTTCTCTCAGTCCATTCTCTCAACCCTCCTTCAACCCCTACCTCCTTTTCTTCCTTTTCTGAAATCACTGAAGAGGAAACTGCATATTTTCTTTCCTTCTCCAAACTGACCTCTTCCTCTGATCCTATTCCCACCCATCTACTTACCACTATCTTTCCTACTGTCATATCTTCTATCTGTCATATCCTCAATCTTTCACTTTCCACTGCAACTGTTCCTGATGCCTTCTAACATGTAGTAATTACACCACTCCTCAAAAACCCATCATTGAACCCAACCTGTCCTTCCAACTATCATCCCATCTCCTTCCTTCTTTTCCTATCCAAGATACTTGAACTGCCGTTGTCTTGACTTTCTTTCATCTCAAGCTATTCTTGATCCACTTCAATCTGGCTCTCGCCCTCTTCATTCAACTGAAACAGCCCTGGCTAAAGTCTCTAATGGCCTGTTCCTGGCCAGATCCAAAGGTCTCTATTTTATCCTCATCCTTCTCGATCTATCTGCTGCTTTTGACCCTGTTGATCACCACCTACTCCTTGATATGCTGTCCTCACTTGGATTACAGGGCTCTATTCTTTCCTGGTTTTCTTCTTATCTCTCCTATCGCACTTTTAGTGTATGCTCTGGTGGATCCTCTTCTACTTCTATCCCACTATCAGTGGGTGTACCTCAGGGATCTGTATATCTTCCCTTGGTGCTCTGATTTAATCCCATGGTTTTCAGTATCATCTTCATGCTGACGACTCCCAGATCTACACCAAAAGTTTCAGCAGGAATTCAGGCCCAAATATCAGCTTGCCTGTCAACATTCCTGCCTAGGTGTCTCACTGCCATCTGAAACTAAACATGACTAAGACTGAGCTTCTACTCTTTCCTCCTAAATCCACCTCTCCTCTTCCCTCATTCTCTGTTTCTGTGGCTAACACTCTCATCCTCCCTGTCTCATCAGCTCTTAACCTTGTATTGCACCATGGCGAGACCGCACCTTGAATATTGTGTGCAATTCTGCTCACCGCATCTCAGAAAAGATATAGTGGAATTAGAAAAGGTACAGAGAAGGGCGATGAAAATGATAAAGGGGCTGGGACAACTTCTCTATGAGGAAAGGCTAAAGTGGCTAGGGCTCTTCAGCTTGGAGAAGAGACGACTGAGGTGAGATATGATAAAGGTCTATAAAATAATGAGTGGAGTGGAACAGTTAGACGTGAATCATTTGTTTACTCTTTCCAAAAATACTAGGACTAGGGGGCATGAGAATAGCTACTTCTTTAACCTACGGAACAGCTGAGAAAAAGCTAAGGGCTTTGGTAGAGTTATTTCTGTTTTCTCTTTTTTTTTTCCAACAGTGCAAATACTTCTGCAGTTACAGTATGGTTGGGAAACATTGTGTCACCAATTCTGTTGCCCCAGTTAAAGCTTCTGCCTCTGTGCAGACAGAAAACATGGTCCAAGGAGAGGGACGGTTCCATGAGTGAGATGTCTACAGCTTTAATTGCTCATGAAAGAAGAGCTGGGAGAGGAGGTGGCAAAGTTGATAATCATCTGTGAGAATGAGGAATACATTGATGAAATGCTTCATGAGGTATCAAAAATCTCCAGCAATGGGGAAGAAGAAGCTGTGGTGAATGAGGACAATTCAGCACAGATTATGAGACCCTGCAGGATCTACTCTCAAACTGAAGAATCAGTATGCAGCCCTGGAAGTGGAAGAAGTGAGAGCATCCCAGAGACAAGAGGAACTAAAGCTCAAAAACCTCAAAGTTGCTGGATTTGTGATCACTAGGAGGTGAAAGGTAATGATGGTTGGTGATTTTCTTCTGAGGAATACAGAGGCATCTATTGGTAGACCAGACCTGATGTCCTGGGAGGTGTGCTGTCTGCCAGGCGCTAATATTCAAGATGTTGCAGAGAGCTTGCCAAGGCTCATCAAGCCTAAACTATTATTTAATACTGCTCATCCATGTTGGCACAAATGATACTGCTAGGTACACCTCCAAACATATCAAAAGTGACTCCATGACTCAGTGAGAGAAGGTGAAATGGACAGGAATTCACATGGTGTTCTCGTCAATCCTCCCTGTTGAGGGTAAAGGCCAAAGCAGAGAAGCTTGCATCCTGGAGATGAATGTGTGGCTGTGTAGATGGTGTAATTGAGAGTATTTTGGCTTCCTGTTGAGGAGAAATGGTGTCCATCTAGCAAAGAAGGGAATAAATGTCTTTAGCAGCAGACTGGCTAATCTACTGAAGATGACTTTAAACTAGAATTGTTGGGGCAGGGTGATCAAAGCCCCTAGGTAAGTATAAACTCTCAGGTAAGTGAAGCATTAAATACCTTTACACAAATGGAAAAAAGGAGCAACATCTGGAAAGCAGTGTATACTAAAGCCTGTAGTATGGAAATAACGTTCTTGATTTAGAGGATGTGATGGAAGAGGCTGATTTGGATTTAGTGGCAGTCACAGAGATGTGGTTCATGGAGAACTTGATTGGTATATAGTTATACTGGGCAGTAATCTGTTCAGGAAAGACAGAGTGGGAAGAAAGGGGAGGGAGAGTGGTATTATATTAGTTAGTTTAGTTTATTAGCACTTGCTATACCGCCTTTGCCAACTTAGAAGATCAAAGTGGTTTACAAAAATCAAAAACAAGTCAGAGGAAACAGAAAGGAACTACAATATTTAGAGAAAAGATAAAAGTCATCCATACAAGCTACAATCAGGGGAAAGACTGGATCAGTTCCACATAGGCAACTAATAAATAAATGGAGTGCCCTCAGTATAGACTTTAAAGTATCTAACTACATTAGGAACTGGTTGAGTGGAAGGTGACGGAGGACAGCGCTAAGTGGAACTCATTTTGAGGAAAATGATGTTGCTAGTGGTGTGCTGCACAGTTCGGTTCCTGAGCTGATTTTGTTTATAACATTTTTTTGAGTGACATTGCTGAAGGGTTGTCTGGTAAGCGTTGCCTCTTTAAGGGTGATACCAAAACCTGTAATAGGGCAGACACCTCTGATGGTGGGGACAACATGAAGCTAGAACTAGTGAAGCTTGAAGAGTGGTCCACAATTTGGTAACTAAAAATGCAGGGTCATATATTTGGGCTACAAAAACTATAGGGAGCAGTGCATTTTATTTTATTTGTTACATTTGTATACCACATTTTCCCACCTATTTGTAGGCTCAATGTGGCTTACATAGTACCAGAGATGTGTTTGCAGACTCCGGTGTAAAATACAAAGTGATGTTGTGGTAAGATAAAGTTTATGTGGTACAGCCACATTAGGTAATCGTACAATGGAAGAGTTGTGTTATGTCCATTACGTACTTTAGTTTTCTTGTGTTGCAGAGATCAGGCATTTATGTCGGATTGGTAGGGTATGCCTTTTTAAACAGGTTAGTTTTTAGTTTTTTCCGGAAGTTTAGGTGGTCGTGCGTAGTTTTCAAAGCTTTCGGTAATGCGTTCCACAGTTGTGTGCTTATGTGGGAGAAACTGGATGTGTAAGTTGATTTGTATTTGAGTCCTTTGCAGCTTGAGTAGTGCAGATTTAGGTACGTTTGTGTTGATTCAAATGTGTTTCTAGTTGATAGGTCGATCAAGTCTGTCATGTATCCCGGGGCTTCACCATAGATAATTTTGTGACCCGGAGTGCAGATTTTGAAAGCAATGCGTTCTATGATTGGGAGCCAGTGTAGTTTTTCACAGAGGGGTTTTGCGCTTTCAAATTGCGTTTTTCTGAAGATAAGCCTAGCTGTCGTGTTTTGAGCAGTCTGATGTTTCTTTAATGTTTGTTCTTTGCATCTCACATAAATTCCATTGCAGTAGTCTGCATGGCTTAGTACCATTGATTGTATCAGGTTGCGAAATGTTTCCCTTGGGAAGAATTGTTTCATGCATTTGAGTTTCCACATTAAGTGGAACATTTTCATTGTTGTGGATGTCACTTGGCTCTCTAGTGTTAGGTTGCGGTCCAATGTAACGCCGAGGATTTTCAGGCTGTCTGAGATAGGGAGGGTGTAATCTGGGGTGTTGATAATTGTGGGGTTGTCCGCTCTGTGATGGGATGAGAGGATCAGTGTGTTTTTTTCTTTGTTGAGTTTTAGTTGAAATGCATTTGCCCAAGAGTCCATGATGTTCAAGCTGATCTTGATTTCGCTGGTGATTTCTGTCAGTTTAGATTTGAAAGGAATGTATATTGTGACATCGTTTGCATAGATGAAGGGGTTAAGGCCTTGGTTGGATAAGGACTTGGCTAGTGGGGGTCATCATTAGGTTGAAGCGGATCAGTGATAGTGGTGATCCTTGTGGTACTCTGCAGTCTGCTTTCCATGGTGATGATATGTTTGAGTTTGATTTTACTTGATATGTTCTTGTGGTTAGGAAACCCTTGATCCAGCTAAGTATATTTCCACCAATCCCGAACTTATCTAGTAATCTTATTAATATATTGTGGTTTACCATGTCGAATCCACTAGACATGTCGAATTGGAGGAGGAGGATGTTTTTGCCTATTGCTATTTCCTGTTTGAATTTGGCTAGGAGAGTGAGTAGTACTGTATCTGTGCTGCGGAGGGGGCGAAAACCTGATTGTGATTCGTGTAATATTGAGAATTTGTTTATATAATCTGTAAGATGCTTATCAGACATTGCTGCCTGGATGTCCAACTGCCACCTGAAACTAAACATGGCCAAGACCGAGCTTATCGTCTTTCCACCAAAACTCACTTCACCTCTTCCTCCACTCTCTGTCTCAGTCGATAACACCCTCATCCTCCCCGTCTCATCTGCCCGCAACCACGGAGTCATCTTCGACTCCTCCCTCTCCTTCTCTGCGCATATCCAGCAGATAGCCAAGACCTGTCGCTTCTTTCTGTTTAACATCGCCCTTTCCTCTCTGAGCACACCACCTGAACTCTCATCCACTCTCTCATTACCTCTCGCCTTGACTACTGCAACCTACTTCTCGCTGGCCTCTACTTAACCATCTATCCCCCCTTCAATCTGTTCAGAACTCTGCTGCACGTCTTATATTCCGCCTGGACCGCTATGCTCATATCACCCCTCTCCTCAGGTCACTTCACTGGCTTCTGATCAGAAGCCTGAGGGGGACTGTGGCCTAGTGGTTAGGGTGGTGGACTTTGGTCCTGGGGAACTGAGGAACTGAGTTCAATTCCCGGCACAGGCAGCTCCTTGTGACTCTGGGCAAGTCACTTAACCCTCCATTGCCTGCCGCATTGAGCCTGCCATGAGTGGGAAAAGTGCAGGGTACAAATGTAACAAAATAAATTTAAAAAAATACCGCATACAGTTCAAGCTTCTCCTTCTTACCTACAAATGCACTCAGTCTGCAGCCCCTCACTACCTCTCTATCCTCATCTCCCCTTACGTTCCCACCCGAAACCTCAACTCACAGGACAAATCCCTCCTCTCAGTACCCTTCTCCACCACCGCCAACTCCAGGCTCCGCCCTTTCTGCCTCGCCTCACCCTATGCTTGGAATAAACTTCCTGAGCCCTTACGCCAAGCCCCCTCCCTACCCATCTTCAAATCCTTGCTCAAAGCCCACCTCTTCAATGTTGCTTTCGGCATCTTTATACCTATTCAGGTAATCTAGACTGCCCCAATTTGACTGCCCCTATTTGACTGACTGTACACTTGCCCTTTAGATTGTAAGCTCCTTGAGCAGGGACTGTCCTTCTATGTTAGACTGTACAGCGCTGCGTGACCCTAGTAGCGCTTTAGAAATGTTAAGTAGTAGTAGTACTGGAAAGTAGTTGGTGATTTCATTAGTTTTTTTCTTGGTGTCTTTTGGTATCAGGGTGAGTAGGATATTGCCATTTTCCTTCAGGAAGGAATTTTAGGGGGTAAAGTACTTTTGTACACAAAAGAGGAACAGGACTGGGGTATGATCATATCTTAAGGTGGCCAAACAGGTAGAAAAGATGTTGGCGAAAGCTAGAAGGATCCATATAGAGAGGAATGGCTAGTAGCAAAAAGAAGATGATGATTTCCTTGTATAAGACTCTAGTGAGACCTCATTTAGAATGTTGTGTACATTCAAAACAAAAAGCTCCTGAGTGGGCTGGTTGGACCTCTGGATTACTACAAGATAGCAGTGCTCAGGGAGGAGGATGCTGAGGACATGCCCACACTGGAAATCTTTTTTATGGTGATGATTTAGAGCAACTAAATCACTGTAAGTTAAGATGTAATTGATCAAATTGACAAACTCAAGAGCAACAAATTGCCAGGAGTGGATGGTATTCATCCCAGTGTGTTGAAAAAGCTCAAACGTGAAATTGCTAACCTGTTCCTAGTAATCTGTAACCTATCATTCAAAACAACCAAGTCTTAGAGCAGTGTTTCCAAAGTCGGTCCTGGAATACCCCCTTGACAGGTAGGATATCCACAATGAATATGCATGAACTTGACTTGCATACACTGCCTCTATTATATGCAAATCTCTTTCATGCATATTCATTTTTGGATATTCTGAAAACCTGGCTGGCAAAGGGGTACTCCAGGATTAACTTGGGAAACACTGTCCTAGAGGATTGGAGAGTGGCCAATGTAAGACCAATTTTTAAAAAGGGCTGCAGTGGTGGTATGAGAAATTATAGACTAGCGAGTTTGACCTTGGTGCCAGGCAAAACAATTATAGTAACATAGTAGATGACAACAGAAAAAGACCTGCACGGTCCATCCAGTCTGCCCAAGAAGATAAATTCATATGTGCTACTTTTTTTATTTGTACTGTCCTCGTCAGTGCACAGACCGTATAAGTCTGGCCAGCCCTATCCCCACCTCCCAACCACCAACCCCGCCTCCCAACCACCAGCTCTGGCACAGACCGTATAAGTCTGCCCAGCACTATCCCTGCCACCCACCACCGGCTCTGGCACAGACCGTATAAGTCTGCCCAGCACTATCCCCGCCTCCCAACCATCAGCTCTGGCACAGACCGTATAAGTCTGCCCAGCACTATCCCCGCTGCCCAACCACCAGCCCCGGCACAGACCATATAAGTCTGCCCAGCACTAGTCCCCCCTCCCAACCACCAGCCCCGGCACAGACCGTATATGTCTGCCCACACTAGCTCCGCCTCCCAACCACCAGCTCTGCCACCCATTCTAGGCTAAGCTCCTGAGGATCCCTTTCTTCTGTACAGGATTCCTTTATGTTTATCCCACGCATGTTTGAATTCCGTTACCGTTTTCATCACCACCTCCCGCGGGAGGGCATTCCAAGCATCCACCACCCTCTCCGTGAAAAAATACTTCCTGACATTCTTCTTGAGTCTGCCCCCCTTCAATTTCATTTCATGCCCTCTCGTTCTACCGCCTTCCCATCTCCGGAAAAGGTTCGTTTGCGGATTAATACCTTTCAAATATTTGAATGTCTGTATCATATCACCCCTGTTCCTCCTTTCCTCCAGAGTATACATGTTCAGGTCCGCAAGTCTCTCCTCGTACGTCTTGTAACGCAAATCCCATACCATCCTCGTAGCTTTTCTTTGCACCGCTTCAATTCTTTTTACATCCTTAGCAAGATACGCCCTCCAAAACTGAACACAATACTCCAGGTGGGGCCTCACCAACGACTTGTAAAGGGGCATCAACACCTCTTTTCTTCTGCTGGTCACACCTCTCTCTATACAGCCTAGTAACCTTCTAGCTACGGCCACCGCCTTGTCACACTGTTTCATCGCCTTCAGATCCTCAGATACTATCACCCCAAGATCCCTCTCCCCATCCGTACCTAGCAGACTCTCACCGCCTAACACATACGCCTCTCTTGGATTTCTACTCCCTAAGTGCATCACTTTGCATTTCTTTGCATTGAATTTTAATTGCCAAACCTTAGACCATTCTTCTAGCTTTTTCAGATCCTTTTTCATGTTTTCCACTCCCTCTGGGGTGTCCACTGTGTTACAAATCTTAGTATCATCCACAAATAGGCAAACTTTACCTTCTAACCCTTCGGCAATGTCACTCACAAATATATTGAACAGAATCAGCCCCAGCACAGATCCCTGAGGCACTCCACTACTCACCTTTCCCTCCTCCGAGCGAACTCCATTCACCACCACCCTCTGGCGCCTGTCCGTCAACCAGTTCCTAATCCAGTTCACCACTTTGGGTCCTATCTTCAGCCCATCCAGTTTATTTTACCTGAAGTCGCAGCAGCATCAGTGAAAGCGGAAGGCTTGGCTCGCCTCCAGCCTTCCCTTTCCTTCCCTCTCAGTGTCCCACCCTCGCGGAAAAAGGAAATTACGTCAGAGGAGGGCGGGACTCAGAGGGAAGGAAAGGGAAGGCTGGAGGCGAGCCAAGCCTTCCGCTTTCACTGATGCTGCTGCGACTTCAGGTAAAATAAATGTTTTAAAGGAAGGGCAGCAGGAAGAAAAGGAGGGCTTTTGTGGGAGAAGAGGGCGGGCAGGTGAGGGCTGGGGTTGAACTGCAACTTGGGTGCTTAAAGGGGGGGCAGGTGAGGGGCTGGGGTGAGTCACTGGATATGGAGGGAAGAGGAGAATCGTTGGACATGGATGGGAGGGGAGGAGAGAATCGCTGGACATGGAGGAGATGGGAGGGGAGGGCAGAATCACTGGACGTGGAGGGGAGGGCAGGGAAGAGAGGATAAAACGCTTAAACGATAGCCTTCCTAGGTCCCGTTTCATTTTTGGAGAAATGGGCTTTTTTGCTTGTAAAATGATAAATGGAACACACCACCTCTCTTATGAAGAGATGGTAAACAGGTTAGGGTTCTTCAGCATGGAGAAAATACAACTGAAAGGTGATATGATAGCCATTTACAGGATCATGAGTGAAGTGGAATGGTTAAATAGAAAAAAAATGGTTTAACCTGTCGAAGAATAGAAAGACATGAAATTAATGACCAGAAGACTGAAAACAAATTGTAGAAAGGGATTTTTTTTAATGTGGCACATAATTAATCTGTGAAATCTGTTGCCAGAGGATGTGGTGTACACAACCAATATAATGGGATTCGAATCAGGTAGACTTCAGAGAGCCATTGCTCAGCCTTGGAAATAACGTTTGGAAACTGATCTACTTTTTGGGTTCTTGTGGCATTTTGTCTGAAACAGGACGCTGGGCTCAGTAGACCAAGGTCTGATCTAGCATGACTTTTCTTATGTTCTTAAGCAGGTAATACATATTGTATGCAGATGGTCCCTGATTAAAACCTCTCAAATATCCCAAACTTTATAATCCAACACGTGATTTCCACTTCAAACAACAATATGACAAACTGAAACAGGAAAATAGAAATTGAAGCTTCAATATATGTCCATTAATTTACACTCTTGGTTATTAACGTACTGATGATTATAATTTATAACTAGAAAATAAGTGGGGCTGTTTAATTCCTCTTGCTTTGGATTGTGAATGGGCTGTGAGCCAGTCACTGCCAGGAGCTCTCATTGAAAGAGATAGACTCTCTCTGACTCCAAGCTTTCTAATTCTTCTCACAGCACAGAAATACATTGCCTAGGTAACCAGTCTCAGCCAGCCTGCTCCTTTTTTGCACAGCCACCTCATCCCAAGTGAGCATCCCTGAAGGCAGGCGACCAGGATATTATTTCTTGAAGACAGTAAGTTATTTCACATTTTACTTGTATGTGAAGGGTCTTTACAGCAACAAGCCATTGTGTCTGTGAAATTTGTTGTGTGGTTGTTAATAAAATGAAGAGAGCACAAATTCTGAAATCTGGTTTCAGGGCTTTGTGTAAAGCTTCTGCGTCCTTCCTCAGGCTGGTGTATTTTGTTTTTAGTATCACCCCTATTATCATTGAACATGTGAGGTCAGATGTAGAATTGATAGAAAGCTGCAGTTGCTTTGAGGGATTCTTTGGCTTTGTATCTGGATTTTGGTATGCAGCAACCAGGTTACAGAAAGAAAGCTCAGGTTACATGTACTGTATGGGTTGGGAATATGAAGCCATGCACCAAATCCATGTTTGCTAAGGGGGAAGTTTGCATAAACTGCATAATTGTAACTGTATGACACTGTTATTTAGTATTTTGTTCAAAGGAAACAATGAGCAAAACGAAGTTATATGAAAAGAGCAGTTGGAATTAATATTTTATCAGAAAAGGCTTTTATATAATATATATGATTATTTTTAATGTTAATTATGACTAAGGTTGTTATTGAATAAATGTGCTGTTCTTCATTTCATACATGTGATGGTCTTGTATAAGCTCCTTAATTAAAAAAAATGTATTAAACTTGTAGATTCATGTGTTCCCTGCCTTTAGCCTCCACCCTTGCAGATCTCAGCCAGACAAAGAGCTGGGGATGAGGACAGTGGAGACTGAGGAAAATGGAGCTTGTTACTTTCCCCACATAATTAGGTATATTACATACATACAAATTTCAGTTTGCAGGAGGGACAAATGTTAAGCTTTTCCACAGCGTCAGATCTGGTTCATGAAATTTAACATATCATTTCCTCTCCACCCCTCCCCTATGTTTGCATAAAGCTCTTTCCCTTGCATTGCAAACCGAAGTTAGAGACAGATTTTTTTTCTTCATATTTCTAATATAAAATGGATGCATGCCAGTTGTAACTAGCGCTATTTATCTATTGCATATGCTTGCACAAATGAAAGAAACTAGATCCATTTTATTTAACTGCTGGAGCATAAAAGATGTCCAGGTTCCCAGATGTGATATAGCTTGTTGTAGACCGTTGTACCGCAGTATATGAATATTATTTCCTACACTGTCCTTCTAAAATTCATACAAACCTCTCCCTCCCCCAGTAAGTCTGTTGCTGTAAATGGGAGTCAGGGAATGTTGGGAGAAGACATGAAAAATGGAAAGGGAAATCATTTTGCAGGTTAAAAAAAAAAGATCCTTTCCTTTCATTACTGTTTGCCGATAGCAATCTATGGCAATGATTGTCCTTTAATGAAAGTGGAAGGCGTTTCTTTTCTCTATGTGACAGTGCTAGGTGACTCACTAATGGCAGTGGTTGGTAATTGTTTCTTAAGTGAGGGAGAGAGGTAGGTGACTTTTAAAATGAAAATGGGGTGGATGAAAATTGTCTTTGTAATGGGTGACTCCATAGCTGTTTGCTACTGACTTTTGCTAATTGATTATGCGTAGCTGTCTCTCCAGGAGAAATATTCAATCTATGTAAGTTTCCTACCAGGCAATATTGGTTCTATCACTGTGTTTTTAACTCATCATAGCCAAAGTAATAGACTAGATGAATGAGGGTGGCTTTTAACTGAGAGAAAAGTAGGCGATTAATGAAAAAAGGTAAGCATCTGGCTGCATTTAACAAGTGAATTATGCTGTATCTAAAGGGATAAATCCCTGGTTGTTTATTAGGTGAGCTGGACTAGAATCCCAGATGAATGCAGTGGTGAAAGCTGGCTCTCTCCAATGTGTGATGTTCTGAAGTAAAATTGCGCAGAGATATGTAATGCCACATTTTCCTTAAGGCTTAGTGCAGTTCACATAAAACACTTCCTAAAATGCATTTAGTAACTCCCGCAGAATGTGGTTACTAAATTCCATACTCACTTCAACCATAAGAGGGCAATTCTATAAGAACATATATAGGTAAAAGGTATGGCTTATATTTTTCTCTGTATAGACTATGCTGGATTTTCAAAGCAAAAGCATGCATGTGCTTCTGCTTTGAAAATTATCCCAGAGACATGATCCACTTATTTTTACACTGGATCTTAGGGAGCACAGATTTTGTAGGTTAATTTATTCACATATGCTTGAATTTTCAAAAAAGTGCACATTGTGATGCTTAGGCTGTGGTCTCCGGGCACTTAGGGCCATCTGTCTCCCATTTGGAATGGTATAAGGGAGCCTCAAGAGAAAGTAATAGCTCAGAAGAGGAGGAAGAAAACATGGAGCGGTTGGTAGGAATTATAGTGTCTCTTAAGAATAGGGAAGACACCACAGTAGGAGAAAATCTCTAGCTGCCACTCAAAGGTGGGAGGGGTCCCAGGGGAGGGGTTGGAGGACTCCTACAGAGAGGCAGAGAAGCTAGGAGGGATGGAGGCAAGCCCAGACACAGAGAAGAGAGGGAGAGAAGGCAGCTCCCTCCCATAGAGATGACTAGCCAGAAATAATCCTTCTTTGTTAAATTGTGCAGCGCTGCGTAACCCTAGTAGCGCTCTAGAAATGTTGAGTAGTAGTAGTACCCAACTCGGGGCAAAGAGGACCCCAGAGTAAATGCTGAGCCAGGAAGCTGTGGACTCAAAGGGCTTGCAGGAGTAAGTGGACTATCCAGCCTGGGGCAAGGAGGACTCCAAAGTAAATGCTTCACCAGGAAGCGGTGGAAAGTCATAAGGCCCCTGGAAGCAGGGAAGGCCTGAGACGAACAGTGGGCAAAGAATAGCCTAGAAGCAGAGGAGGAACTCAGCAAATAAGCTAAGCTTTAATTGTACCTTTGGAAACCACTGTTATCTAGAAGAAAAGGACTGTGTGTAAGTGGTAGCTGAGGGTGGGCCAGTGAGCAAGAACATTGCAAGGGTGGAGACTGCCCCAACCCTTATGAATGAAAAATAGAAAAGCCAGGGTGGTGTTTTGTGTGGTTTGTTTGGGACTTGTGCTAAGTGTGAAGAAGACTGGAAGGAACAAACTTGCCTCAGAATTGTGAAAGAGAAAGAGGAGAAAGAAGTGTGTGTGTGTGTAGGGGGGGGGGGGGGTGTTGGTTACTAATGATAAGGAATGGCTCACAAGAACTGTGTTTTATAGAAGGAGAAAAGGATGTTGCCAGAAAGAAACTAATTGGCGTCAGAAGCACTCTGCCCATGACAGTATATGTGAAAATTCTGCCCAAATCCCATTTCAGGAATATCACTGCTTATTTCAGATAAAACTGGGTACACACAGGATGCATCATCTTCCTGTATTTGCATATGGAGTAGGTATTTTTGGAAAGGTTTATGTTCATAGGTAAAGACCTGCAGAAATGGTTTTGAAAATTATCCTCAGAAGTTACTAATGCAGCTGAGACAATTTAAAGTTCTAACATAAGACAGTAAGTAATTATCATTCACTAAACTGTAGGTGCCATTGCTTAAGTCATATTTGACTTTTAGTACATTATTATCAAATGAATAACGAAATAGTTCATCATTGTAATAGCCAGTGTTATATGAATTATGTGGATTCTTGCCAATCAATTTGCTTTGGAGAAAAAAAAGAGATCCGTTTCCTGGGTGAAAAATAATGAACTGGGTTCATTTTTCAATATGAAGGGAACACACTTAAAGGCTATTTTACATAGCTCATCAAAGAAAGAATTGGAACATCGGGACATTCACAATTTCTCCAGTATTTTACAGAAGCTCTGCTGAATGCGTATCTTTTTGTAAAAGCCAGAATACTATAACTCAAATTTTTATTGAAACTAAACTAACGTCAGTTACTGTGTATTTCTTAATATTTATTTATTTTGGATTTTATTTTATTTAGATTTCGTTCACACCTTTTTCAGTATTAGCTCAAGGTGAGTTACATTCAGGTATACTGGCAGTGGTGTGCTGGTAAATTACAAGCTCTCTCTCCAAAAACAAAACAGTAGATATATTGTACATTCCACACAGCTTTTCCTCTTTCTTTCTCATCCACGCAGCATGTCCCCTTCCCTCCCTCTCACCCATGCAGCATGTCCTCTTCTCTCTCCCTCTCATCCACTCAGTTTGTTCCTTCTAACCCTCTTATCCATGCAGCTTGTCCTCTCCCTTGTGCAGCATGTTTCTCAAACCCCCCTCCCACCTTACATAGCCCTCTGCTTCTACCTTACACAGCCCTGGTAGTCCAGTGGTCCGCTGGGGCAGGAGCGATCCTCATATGCTCCTGCCCATGCAGTCTCCACTCTCCTCTCCTCTCCTCTCCTCTCCTCTGTAGTCTGTACTACTGAAAATGGCTGCCGTGAGTTCCTGCAGCAATCTTGCGAGACTGCCGCTGAAACTTACAGCAATCACTTTCAGTATGGAGGAGAGTGGAAACTGCATGGTTAGGAAAGTATGAGGATTGCTCCTGCTCCAACTGATTACAGCAACAACCGGTTCGCAAAATTGGACAAAAATCAACGGTGCGAGCTGGCTCCAGCACACCACTATATACTGGATATTTCCCTGTCCCTGGAGGGCTTACAATCTAATTTTGTACTTGAAGCAATGGAGTGTTAAGTGATTTGCCCAAGATAACAAGGAGCAGCAGTGGGATTTGAACTGGACACCCCTGGGTGTCCACAAGTGGTGCTCTAACCACTAGGCTACTCCTTCATGGAAGCCATTTAACATTTGGATGCATTTTCAAGCCTGTAGCAAAAGTCCAAAGCACAGTATTTCTTGATAAATGTGAGATATGTTAAGCCAGAACACAGTACGGGCCAGATTCTGTAAATGGCATCTAAAATATAGGTGTGTTGGAATAATGCCCATAGCACTATTCTATAAACCACATCTAGAGTAAGACGTAGTTTATAGAATATTGCATAAGCCAGGTGAATGCGCGTATATTTAGGTACAGCCATTTACGCCTTTGAAAACCTGGGGTAAATGCCCGAGCATAAATGTACGTGTGTTCCCCCAAATTCTATAACAAAAGGCATAAATTTCATTGACTCCCCTGATACACCTACACTCCTCCCATGGCCATGGCCCCGTTTCAGCTACGTATGTTGGAATTTACATGTGCCTTTTTTTACAACACGCATAAAAAGAAGCATGAGTAAATTCCAATTATTGCCAATTAGTGATGATAATTAGTAGTTATTGGCCAGTTATCACTGATTGGCTTGTTACTTAATTGAGTAGCGCTAACGCACACTACAATATGGTCATACTGGTCAAGAATTCGGTTAAGAATTCCATTATGGGTTTTTTTTATTCTGCTTTTCTTATATTTACATTCTAAACAGTTACTGTGTTTTTATTTTATTTTATTTATTTATTTAGATTTTACTCACACCTTTTTCAGTAGTAGCTCTAGGTGAGTTACATTCAGGTACACTGGGTATTTCTCTGTCCCAGGAGGGCTCACAATCTAAGTTTGGCTTTTCTTGGCAGAATACATGTCTCCTCTCCAGAGATGGGGAAAGCAGCAGAACTAGGGCATTAACTGAGGTTGCAGGGGGTCAATTTAAGAGTAATGTCAGAAAGTGCGTTTTCACTGAGAGGGTGGTGAATACCTGGAATGCAGGAGGTGGTAGAAATGAAAACAGTAATGGAATTTATAAATGTGTGGGATAAACACAAAAGATTCCTATATGGAAAGAGAATAGAATCACAACAAAACCTTTCCGTGCTTAGATAGCAACTCCAGTAATTGGGCAGACTTCTATGGTCTGAGCCTCGAAAAATGGCAAGACAAGATAAAGTATACATATGTTATATCACATCATAGCATAAGATATGAGCTTATGTTGTTGGGCAGACTGGATGAACCATGCAGGTCTTTATCTGAAATTATCTACTATGTTACTATAGTGGTTATTTTAGAAGCTCTGTTCTTGTTTTGGACTCTAAAAACTGGCATTTAGACGTACATATTGCATAGACATCCAAATCCCAATTTTACAAAGGCAGGGTGCGGAGAGGTAACTGCTGTACATCCATATGGCAAGAAGGCATGATTTGGGTATGATTTGGGCTCAAAATATGGACGTCCAACTCTGATCACAGAAGAGGAAGGACTGTCCAAGTTTAAAAAGATAGATGTCTGTATTTAGACCTGGTACTTGTCACATCCAGGTGAAACACGACATCCTTTATTGAAGATGAAGTGGTAACATTAAATTCTAAGGGACTTGTTTCATCAGGAGTCCTTAAAAGATAAAGAACCAAAGAATGAACAAATAAATAAAATAGTGATCAAATATATATATATATATATATATATATATATATATATATATATATATATATATATATATATATACAGTGGGGGAAATAAGTATTTGATCCCTTGCTGATTTTGTAAGTTTGCCCACTGACAAAGACATGAGCAGCCCATAATTGAAGGGTAGGTTATTGGTAACAGTGAGAGATAGCACATCACAAATTAAATCCGGAAAATCACATTGTGGAAAGTATATGAATTTATTTGCATTCTGCAGAGGGAAATAAGTATTTGATCCCCCACCAACCAGTAAGAGATCTGGCCCCTACAGACCAGGTAGATGCTCCAAATCAACTCGTTACCTGCATGACAGACAGCTGTCGGCAATGGTCACCTGTATGAAAGACACCTGTCCACAGACTCAGTGAATCAGTCAGACTCTAACCTCTACAAAATGGCCAAGAGCAAGGAGCTGTCTAAGGATGTCAGGGACAAGATCATACACCTGCACAAGGCTGGAATGGGCTACAAAACCATCAGTAAGACGCTGGGCGAGAAGGAGACAACTGTTGGTGCCATAGTAAGAAAATGGAAGAAGTACAAAATGACTGTCAATCGACAAAGATCTGGGGCTCCACGCAAAATCTCACCTCGTGGGGTATCCTTGATCATGAGGAAGGTTAGAAATCAGCCTACAACTACAAGGGGGGAACTTGTCAATGATCTCAAGGCAGCTGGGACCACTGTCACCACGAAAACCATTGGTAACACATTACGACATAACGGATTGCAATCCTGCAGTGCCCGCAAGGTCCCCCTGCTCCGGAAGGCACATGTGACGGCCCGTCTGAAGTTTGCCAGTGAACACCTGGATGATGCCGAGAGTGATTGGGAGAAGGTGCTGTGGTCAGATGAGACAAAAATTGAGCTCTTTGGCATGAACTCAACTCGCCGTGTTTGGAGGAAGAGAAATGCTGCCTATGACCCAAAGAACACCGTCCCCACTGTCAAGCATGGAGGTGGAAAATGTTATGTTTTGGGGGTGTTTCTCTGCTAAGGGCACAGGACTACTTCACCGCATCAATGGGAGAATGGATGGGGCCATGTACCGTACAATTCTGAGTGACAACCTCCTTCCCTCCGCCAGGGCCTTAAAAATGGGTCGTGGCTGGGTCTTCCAGCACGACAATGACCCAAAACATACAGCCAAGGCAACAAAGGAGTGGCTCAGGAAGAAGCACATTAGGGTCATGGAGTGGCCTAGCCAGTCACCAGACCTTAATCCCATTGAAAACTTATGGAGGGAGCTGAAGCTGCGAGTTGCCAAGCGACAGCCCAGAACTCTTAATGATTTAGAGATGATCTGCAAAGAGGAGTGGACCAAAATTCCTCCTGACATGTGTGCAAACCTCATCATCAACTACAGAAGACGTCTGACCGCTGTGCTTGCCAACAAGGGTTTTGCCACCAAGTATTAGGTCTTGTTTGCCAGAGGGATTAAATACTTATTTCCCTCTGCAGAATGCAAATAAATTCATATACTTTCCACAATGTGATTTTCCGGATTTAATTTGTGATGTGCTATCTCTCACTGTTACCAATAACCTACCCTTCAATTATGGGCTGCTCATGTCTTTGTCAGTGGGCAAACTTACAAAATCAGCAAGGGATCAAATACTTATTTCCCCCACTGTATATAAATAATCACATATATATATGTGAGTGTAAGTAAAATAATGACAGTACCACAAAACAATATAAAAATATATAAAAGAACCATAAACACAATATCCAGGGGTGGGTACATTCACAATAATCAATGTAAAATACAACTTAATTAAAAAAATAAAACCAGCTTTAGCCATTTGACTGCAAGTGTATGTAGATTTTAGCAAAGCCTTTGACACGGTTCCACCCAGGCAACTGATAAACTGAGTGCCCTCAGTATGGGATCTAAAGTGACTTGACTTCAAAAACTGGTTAAATGGAAGGACACGGAGGATAGTGGTAAATGGAGCTTGCTCTGAGGAAAGGGAGGTTATCAGTGGTGTACCGCAGGGATCGGTCCTCAGACCAGCTCATTTTACCATCTTTGTGAGTGATATCGCGGAAAGACTGTCTAGTAAGTTTGTCTCTTTGTGGATGATACCAAACTCTTTTAAAAAGGGTGAACACCCCGGAGGGTGTGGATGGCATAAGGAAGGATCTAGTGAAGCTTGGTCTGATAATTGGTAACTGAGATTTAATGCTAAGAAATGCAAGGTCATACATTTAGGTTAAAAAAATCCAAGGGAACGGTACAATATTGGCGATAAAGTGTTTCTGTGTATGAAAGAAGAGCGGGACTTGGGGATGATTGTGTCTGATGATCTTAAGGTTGCTAAACAGGTAGAAAAGGTGGCAGTCAAAGCCAGAAGGATGCTTGGGTGCATAAGGAGAGGGATGACCAACAGGAAAAGGAGGTGATAGTGCCCCTGTATAAGTCTCTGGTGAGGCCCCATTTAAAGTACTGTGTGCAATTGTAGAGCCCACACCTACAGAAAGATACAAACAGGATGGAGTCGGTCCACGGGGTGGCTACAAAACTGGTCAGTGGTCTTTGTCATAAAACATATAGGGACAGGCTTATGAACTTCACCATGTACACACTGGAAGAGAGGCGAGAGAGAAGGTATATGATAGAGATGTTTAAATACCTCATTGGCATTAAGATACGGGAGGTGAGCCTTTTTCAAATGAAGGAAAACTCTCCTGAAATGAGAGGGGCATAGGATAAAGTTAAGAGAAAATAGGCTTGGGAGGAATCTGAGAAAATACTGTTTTACAGAAAGGGTGGTGGATGCATGGGATTATAAATACTTCAAGGCATTGCTAAGGGCAGTGATCTCTGTTTTTCTGTTCTTTTCGTTGATTTATATTCTTTATATAAAGAAAGCCTCCCTGCTTTACTAAATAATACTTCTTGCATATCCTGTTACAGTATAATAAAGGTGATCATGAGATAGGAGCCTATTTGAACCATCGTAGTTATTAACACTGTAAGGTGCTGCAGTAATGTACCTTAAGTGCATGTTGCTGTACTCTGTTAATGCCTTTAATTATACTTCATGAGATATAGTTAATTGTGCATTAGTGATGGCAATAATTTTGATTTTCACATTAACCTAATTTACATTACATTAGATAAGCTAAATAGCATAATTTTGTACTTTTGAAGGTCAGTTAAATTTTAACTTAAAATCCATTTTATCACACACAAAAAAAATATTAGCTATAATCTGTACACTTGGGGCTAAATTCTGTAAGTGGTGCCAAAAATATCGACGCTAATAAAAAATTAGCTCCAAACACTAAACAGTGCTCAGAGTTGGGTGCCATTTATAGAATAGCATTTGGTGCCAGGATCAGATATGAGGATTTACACCAACTGAAACATAGTATAAGTACTAACGTCTAAATTAGGCGCAGATCTCCCTTATTCTGAAACACTGCGCACAAATTCCAGAAACACCCCTGATCTACCCATGCTCCTCCCCTGGCCATGCCCTTTTTCGGATCCATCTGTAAAACTTACAAGCGGATACTGACGCCTAAAGATGCAAAAATGTAAATTCATGCCAATTAGCACCTAATTATCAGTGCTAATGGACTCATTTGGCAATTAAATTGCACATTGGGTGCATGTCCAAATTTGTGCATGCAATTTTGAGCACCGTATATAGAATTAAGGGGTTGATGCCCTCTAAGGGTACAGAGACGGTAGATTTTAAGCAAAAGGGTCAATATTCATCAGGGCTAAAATAATAAACATTAATTAAAACGTTGCTGGAACAACGAAGTTTTTGAAAGCTTTCCAAACTAAAATAAGAGGAAGCATTTTGCGGTTCATCTGGCAAAGTGTTCCAAAGTGGGACATCCGCCAGCATTCTGAGGCACTATTGATGAATATCCCCTCTGATTGCCTTGGCACTGTCCAATTAATGCTGGGGAGGTCTGGGATGGAGTCGGGATGGACTTGGAAGTTATGCAGGTTCCAGCAATATTCAGTGCTGGTGCCTGCATACCTAACTGAGCATAGAGGACAAATAAAATGTAGTCCTTCTTTGCCAATTTTTTATTTAGTTATTTATGTATTTCAACAGATTTATATCCCACTGCATCTACAGTTCTGGGCAGGTTATGGGAAAGCATACATAATCAGTAAAAGTGACAATTACATAAAACTAGCAATAACTTTAAAAATAACGTAAAAGGAAAGTACACTGATAAGCTGATCTAATTGCAATATACTTCATCAAATAACCATATTTTCAATTTCTTCTTAAGATAGCACAACAAACACAGCAAAGTATACTGAATAGCAAATCTAATTTCCATATGCCTCATGGAATAACCATATTTAAGATCCTTCTTAAACCAAGAAGTAATCCTGTAAAGAGTTACAGGAAGTTCATTCCAAAGTTTAGGACCTACAGTTCAAAACGTAGACTTCCTGTTGGCTTCAAGTCTAATAACATGGAAAGAAGGAACCTCAAGTAGGTCCTGACTACAGGAACGAAGTGTTCTAACAGGGTAGAATAAAGGTGCAAACTGAAGCAAGAATAGGAGAGATCATTTGAAACCTGAACAGTGGAGGAGTGGCCTAGTGGTTACAGCACTGTGTTGACATCCAGAGGTGGCTAATTCAATCCCACTGGTGCTCCTTGTGATATTGAGCATTGCCTTAGGTACAAAACTAGATTGTGAGCCCAGGGAAATACCTAGTATACCTGAATGTAACTCACCTTGAGCTACTACTGAAAAGGTGTGAGCAAAATCTAAATTAATAATAAAAACAGACAATCTTAAACTTTATTCACTGCTCAATTGGCAACCAATGAAAGTTAGGTATGCGGGAGCTGGCTCTGAAAAATCAGCTGGCACATGCATAACTTCTGGGTCTACTGAAGAACCAGATGTTTAATGCTGGTGCCTGGACATTACTTGGCATTGAATATCTGGCTCTAATTTAGCCGGTGTTTGTCAGTGGCATTAAAGCTGCTGACCACTGTAGGCTGAGTATCGCCTGGAACATAACTTAATATTGTGGGGGCAATAATTAGAACTACCCACCTGAGGAGCGTGCACCATAATCAAATCAAAAGTGCATGGGAAGTTTTGCTTTTCATTATTACGGAATAAAAAATTACACATAAGAGGTTTTTGCCTGCTGTCTCTGCACAAACAATAAAGACCTTATTCACGAATGTGCATTAAAGAAATAATGTGTGCTGGTTGAAATTAAGCATGTGAAGGGCCGTTCTATAAACTGTCTGGCCGATATTCAGTGCTATTTAACCAGCCAGGAATGGCTCCTAACCGGTTAAATAGCACTTAACTGGCTGAGCGCTAATATTCAGTGCAAGGTAGCCGGTTATCTCTGCTGAATATTAGCGCTTAGTGCATAGGACTAGATTCTATATATCACGCCTAAAAAATTGGCGCCAAAACAAAATACGCCTAGGCATATTCTATATAGTATGCCTAAATTTAGGTGTGCTCTATAGAATAAGCCTAAATTTATGCACAGTTTATAGAATATGCCAAGCACCCATCTACATGACTAAATTTATCAGTTTGATCGCTCCATCTGTGGACAGCGTTGAGCCCCCGGTCCGAGCATATTTAAGGTAAGTGCTTTAAATACCTCTAAAAACTTTTGTAGAAGCCGATGAGGAATTTGGTGCAAAAATTGCCAAAAAACTTATCATTGGACAATTAAACACCTCTGAGGCGAAATTTGAAACATCTATAGGAGACATGTTAAGATATTGTGACAATTTTGAGAAGTCATTAAACGGTGTGGAGAAAAAGCATTGAGGAATAAATCGGGGACTATTAAATCTGTTGGTGTTATAAATTTAGTTGGGGGCAGTTATGCCATTTAAAACTTGGCATAAACGCAGATGTCTAAATTAGGTGCAAACCGTGTGTATTCTATAAGAGTGTGCATAGATTTTAGAAATGCCCATGGCCACGACCCCTTTCCAACTATTCAACTTAGAATTTACATGCATCACACTACACAATACGCTTAGACTGTTTTGCATGTAAATTCTAATGCCAATTAGTGTCAATAATTGTTAAATGGCAATTATAGGCACTGACTGGCTTGTTAAGTAATTACGTTGCATGCACAAATCCAGAATACGACTGCATTTGTGCGCGTAACTTAGGTTATGTTATATAGAATCCAGGGGGATAGTGGCTAACCAACTATATTGCGTGTTATAAATAGCTAACTGCAAATATTCAGCGCTTTGCTGGCTAAGTTTAGCAGCCAAATTGACAGCCTAAATTACAGTCCTGTCTTTGGCCACTATAAACATAACTGGCCAGCGTTGAATATTAACGACCGGTTACGTTTAAGCTGGTCGAAAAAAATCTGGATATTCAATGCCGGTCACTGGAAACAGCTCAGCATTGAATATCTGGGCTCATCACTATTGTAGCACTTACTGGATTGCCTCCTGCAGGCTGAATGTCAGCCAGTGTGTGCTTACATTTATGTGTGTGTGATTTGCCCTTCCTGAGAAAAAGGGGATTTAAAGAAAAGGCTCTTAGGAGTAGTAAGCAGTCTGTAACAGAGTTAAATCTTTGCCTACAAGGAGCAGGCCAGGGATTTGGTGCTATTGACCTACCATGAAGGCAGAGGGCACTGCAAGGAGGAAAGAGGAAGGGAGAGAGGAATTGAGGGCGCTATAGCCAGAAGGCTGTTTGATGATATATTTCTAGAAAAAGGTATAGAAAAAGGTATAGTTGAATAGGGCTTGCTATATGCAGGAAGTAAAGTCCCTTGGAAAAGAGGGAAAGGGGCAGCCAGTGTGCAGATGGGCATGGAAGAGGATACCAGATTGAGCCTGTAAAAGGCAGACGTTTGCAAGGGAGAAAGAGCAGCCAGCTGGAGGAGGGCCATGATAATCTTGGAGCTACCGGGACAGGCTTCTTCGGGAAGACTGGAGATCCAGTGGCTTAGTGAGTGGCAGATTAGAGATGTGAAAGGAGTTGTAGGTTGTTGCATAAGGTTTTATGGCAGGCTATACATAAATATCTGCTATGTATGTATGTATGGGATGCTACTGTCTCAATGGAAGAACTATATCATTACCTGGAATTTCTAAAATCTATGTGTGTGTGACTAAATTTAGCTGCACAGACAGGCCCTCCAGTGTATTCTATAAACTGCACGGAAATTAGTTGTATTCTATAAAGTATGCCTAAATTTAGGTGTACTTTATAGAATATGCCTAGGCTTATTTTTTTCAATACCAATTTTTTGAGCACGATATATAGAATCTAGTCCTAAGTGCTGAATATCGTACTTAACTGGCTATATGTTAGCCGGCTCCGCAAACCTGGAAACTCAATGCTGGTGCCCGGACATGTCCTGGCTTTAAATTTCCAGGTTCCAACACTGGCAGTAGTCAGCTCTGGCTGAATATTGGGTCCAGTGCTTCTGCAAAGATGCCTTGTTATGTGGTTGGTTTAGGAAGCACTGGACCCAATGGGCTTGGGTAGCATCTTATCACAGCTGCTTTAAAACATGTTTTCAATACTAGCACAAGAGTTTCATGTGTATTAATGTCATTTATCTACTATGCCCCTATTAAAACTGAAGATTGCAAAACAAGGGGGAAAAGTCAAGAGTCAAATATAAATTCAGTAGACCATAAAACCTAAATATAATTAAAATATAATTCCTTTCTTAAAAGTACTTATTGAAAATGTATTGAATGTGTTCAGATTGGTTCAAGAGTGTTTTTTTTTTATAGCGGACGTGGTTGAAGGTGATTAGTACATTGAACTTTTTAAATGTTGGGCACTCTCAAAACTGGTTGTGTTGTAGATGCAAATTAAATATATTTTAAAGACATAAGTTTATAACTGATGTTGTTGTCGTCACACGTTTTGAGGCTGTGTTTAAATTGACTTTCAATATATGATGCCTTCACTTTAAGATGATTTTTTTCTTATATTTGTTAACACTTATTGCTGTGGTCTTTATTATAGACCCTCTTTTTTTGCTATTACTGTGAAGATAAATTAGACCACTTGAAAGTACCTAGGAATGAAGAATCTGTTTATTTTAGCGTTCCAAAAAGTAAAGCAGCACACAGGGAGCGTTACCCAGAGTAATTATTCCACTTTTTGCAGCCACCTGAGGTTCAGATCTGAAACTCTTGATCAAAAAGTCATCACAAACTTTTAGCAGTCCAGAAACCATGTAGGTAACAGTCTACATAACCTAATAGTGTGTCTTACTGGTATGCCTCGATTTTAACATAAAATGTAAGGTATTCCAAGCAGGCCAGCTGCATAAGCAGATTAAAAAATTAAGTGCCCACCTATCTCCTTTAGTATCCAGATTACCAATGAAGAAAATTAGGCACAGATTGTCTCAATAAGATCTAAAACACTTGCTAAGGACGTAAAAGAAGTAGTTTAGAGAAAAGTGACGAAAATGGAATGGGGTTTGCATCACAAGATCTATGAGGAGAGACTTGAGGACCTGAACATGTATACCATGGAGGAAAAGATAGACAGGGGTGACATTATACAGACATTCAAATATTTGAAAGGTATTAATTTACAAACAAACCTTTTCCAGAGATGGAAAGGTAGTAGAACTAGAGGGCATGAATTGAGGTAGCGAGGCGGGGGGGACTCAGGAATAATGTCAAGAAGTGAAGGTGGTAGATGCCTGGAATGCCCTCGGTGGTGGAGATGAAAACGGTAATGGAATTTTAAAATGCGTGGGATAAACTCAAAGGAATCCTGTATAGAAGGCATGGAACCAAACAAGCTTAGCAATGATCAGATGGCAACACCCCTAGTTGTGAAGAGAAGCCAGTGCTAGGCAGACTTCTACAGTCTGTGCCCTGATCATGGCTGGACAGATTCAGTTTCCGTAACTAGAAAACAAGGTCAGTGCCGGGCTGACTTCTATGGTCTGTGCCCTGAAAATGGCAAGGACAAATCAAGAATAAGTATACGTGTCATACCCTATACTATGGATTTATCTTGTTGGGCAGACTGATGGACTGTACAGGTCCTTATCTGCAATCATCTACAATGTTACTTCCTCCTCTTTAGTAAAAAATGCATATTTTTCTGTGAAGTTTGAGGTTTGCCCTACGAAGCTGTCCAGTTGAGGGAATAGTTTTTTTTTAAAGCAGTCTTTTTAGAAACTGATGAGAAAAAAATAGATTTTACCACTGCTCTCTCTCTCTTCTGCAGTTCTGAGGCCAATGTAAGTGCTATTCATAGCATCAAAATTAGAGTTAGTTCCTTTTGTTCAGTGCCATTGACGTGATGAATACCATTACTGTGGCTCCTCCCAGTAAATATGTCAGGCACTAAATTTAGTAACTTTATTACATCAATGCTATATAGTGCTGTGTAAATGAGAGATCTGCTTAGGTATTTCAAGCTAAATTCAGTTTTCTGTTTCTAAAACATCTGACCTAAGGTTTAAGAATCTTTTCTACCGTGCTTGAGTTAGATGAGACACATCAGAATACTATCTTGCTTTTGGACCCATGAACGCTATATTGATTCTGAAAAAAAAATTGTGTAATTCTGTCTTGGGCTTGTCCCATGAATAAAAGGCTCAAAGCTGCTACTGAGGTTGAGGCCCTGTCTGACTTCACCAGTGTAGGAAGTTTGACTTCTGGGTCCCGAGGCATATAGATTATTTTCTCTATTGTTCTAAATAAAAGTCTGAACTCCAGTATAATGTTCCAAAACAAACTTTAGTAAAGTGCAACATTTCTCGTAGAATTTATAACGCAAACTCGATTTAGTGAATTGGTGTTTTTCTTGCGCCTTCTCTTAGGGTCCCTCTTGCACCCTCTTGCACATTGTGGGCTCTCATTGGTTAATATAAACAGGTTCTTTCTAATTAATAGGAATTCTCCTTGGTACTTGAGATCTACTACTTTACTTTGTACTTCTTTTTTTTCCTCCTCCATTGTATATTGTAGTCACCTTCTCAGTGGATTTTATTGGACAAGCACCAGCTTGGTGGCTCTTTTCTCCTTTGCTGTCCTCCCAATGTGGCACTGACCGGGTATCTACTCCATCTGCAAATTTCTGCCATGTTGGCACTAAGCTTCTCAGGGGTTTCTGAGAGACACACGTGTGACTGAAAGGGTTCTAAAAACCTTAGAACAACTGACAGCCACAAACAAACTCCTTACTTCCAAAAAACAAAATGCTAGCAATGCCTTAGGAACTGAGGCTTTCTTACCAATCTTGGCTACTTTCAGTCCTCTTCTTGTGAAAAGGGTGACTAAAACTTTGTTCTGAACAAAAACACTATCAAAGAGAATTGATTCATAATGACTGGGTGTGAGGTAATAGTAAGTCCCTCACCCAACGCCAAATTCTTCAGCTAGGATTGGAGCCTACCTAATGTAATTCAAAAAGAACAGAAGGTAAAGATCCATTTTGCAGTAGGATGTCTAGGTCAAAAAAGGGACATCTAAGTTAGGACGTTAAGGCTTTCTCAGGCACAGTATATTAGAAAAGGCTCACTGAATATATACATTTATTTGTTGGTGCATACAGAAGGAACAACCATGTTACAAAAAAACATGGAAAAAAGAGAATGGCTTCACATGGGGCGTTTCATGTATATTTACATGTTTGACTGTTTATTATTGGGATTTATTTATGCAGAGATTCATCCAAGTGGTGTATAGCAGGTATGGTTTGAAATAAAGCTTATAATTTTGTAAGCACAAATACAATTTGTAGGTGTTGGCTTTTGTAAAACTACATATACAATTAGAGTCAAATTCCATATTTCATATTTTTGGCTTTTTAGGTAGTTTTAAGACCATAGTGATAAAAACAATTGCCCTCTCACTCACTGATCTGAACCACAGGTCTATACCAGCATGTGTGATTTGAAGGAAGTATAAATGTATTTATTTATTCAGAACATTTATACCCCGCTTTATACCACTTAATGCAGCCTCAAAGTGGCTTACAATAAACTGAGGAAACAATTACAATGACAGTAGGGAGGGTAGAAGGATCAGAGGAAGAAGGGAAGGGAAAGGAAAGGAAAATGCACTGAAAGGCTTTGACCAGATCAGAGGAGATACAAGTACAATGAAATCAGAAATTGATTAGATAGAAACAATGAAACAGAGAAAAATAGACAATAAGGAAAGGAGAAAAAAAGTCCAAAATGGTCCATAAATATGTTGGTAGGAAGGACTTCAGGTGATATTTTGAGGCCGAGGTGTACGCTGAACCCCATTTTGCTGCCTGTGCCAGTCTCTGATGGTAGAGAAGGTTTTGATTCAGTTGGATTGAACAGTGGCAACTGGCCACCCAACCGTGGCAGGATGAGATGAGAGCGACCGAACAGGCCAAGTCGAAAAAGCAGGCTGCAGAAGAAGTTGAAAGCTGCTCCTCAACCATCTGCTCCAGCTCCTCAGACGATGGATGCAGCTACCAGGCGACGCAGTTCCAAAGGTCCAACAGCCCAGCCGCAATGATCAACGGATGATGAACAGGCCCGGGGCGAACGGGCGGCAGGCTGAGTGCCTATGGGTGCAACCAAGATGCAACAGCAGTAGTAAGCGGCCTGAAGAGAAGAAGAGGGAACCAGAGGCAAATGGCAGCAGCTGGAGACTGTCATCGCTCAGCTGAACTTCTGATCGCACGCAATGAAGGCGGGGCCCAGGATACCAACAGGCCCAGTGACAACACCACCAAGGAGTAGGGACATTAGTATGCCTGGTTCAGAGGCTGCCGTCTCCCCACAGTATCTGGAACTGACAAGGCAAGCTGAGACTTCCAGTCGCTTACGGTACAAACGGCCCGAGGCCGGTGGCAGGCACACAGAAACGGCATGAACTAGCTGATACGAGCAGCTGGACGCAGCCTAACAGGCTCCCCATGGCACCCCGGACCAAGAGAGGTGCAGGACCAGCGGTGCCAAGCCAATCCACGGCCAGAGACCGGTGGTAAACCCGGTCAGATTCAGATTAATAGTGGTCCATAAATATGTTAGTAGGAAGGACTTCAGGTGATATTTTGAGGCTGAGGTGTAGGCTGAACCCCTTTTTGCTGCCTGTGCCAGTCTCTGATGGTAGAGAAGGTTTTGATTCAGTTGGATTGAACAGTGGAAACCGGCCACCCAACCGTGATTCACAACAGATTCAGCTTCCGTAACTAGAAAACATTCATTCCCAAGCTAAAATTTGAAGTACATATCTATTTTAAAAGTCTGCCCATACCACATCCCTTTGAAGTCTGTATTGCAAATTGCAGATTTTGTAGAATACACGTGTAAAATAGCTTTATAACCCTTCTAAACTACCTCCTTACTTACTCAGTTGTAACTCATTGGGGGTCTCTCTCTAGCATTAAAGCAGGAATAAAACATTACAGCAATCTCACATAACGGTGCTGCAGCATAGATGGCCCAGTTCCCTATCCTACACTGTATAGTATAACCCAGCTACAGGGTCACACTCCTTAATAGGTATCTCAAAGGGGCCCTACATTTGTAACACCCATTGTGCTTCAAGTTCAAACAGAGATTAAACCAGTTCTGTATTTTTTCAGATCGTAGTCTTGTGGAGCTAATGTCTTGCAATGGTTTTGTTTTGCTCATACCATGACAGTAATGAACTTCATTCCTAAGCCAGGGTATGTCCAAATCCTGATTTTGGAAGGTCAGAATTTGGATGTTTCATACTGCAGTTCACCCAAATAGCAAGGGGCGTGTTGTGGGCATGTTTTGGGTGGTACTAGGGAGGGTCCAAAAGTAGGACATCCAACAGAATTTTTGAATGAGAAGAAACATCCATGTCTAAAAAGGCTGTTTTTATCTAGACCTGTTTCAGTCACATCCAAGTTATAAAAAGTTGCTCTAATTGAGCAGCTGACCATTAGAGGGATAAAGGGAAGACCCCTCTTTAATCCCCCAGTGATTACTGTCCCCCCTCCCTCCCCCCTGAAAGTGGAAAAGAATACCAGGCTCTATGTGAGCTTCAGGTATTATGGCCATTCTGAAGAAAGCAATAAGCAGGGCAAAGGAGTGGCATAGTGGTTAGTGCATTGGACTGTGAACCAAGGGACCCAGGTTCACATCCCACTTCAACTCTTGTTACTGTATTATAAATCTGAGCTTTGCAAAAACAGAAAAATACTTACTACCTAAATATATAAGACACCTGCAAGCCCGAAGGCTATTGAAGTGGTGTACATTCAGGTACAGCAGGTATTTTTCAGATCCTGGAGGGATCACATTTACAAAAAAAAGCATTACAGTGGGTTTATATCCCATTGTACTAACCACTGCGCTACACCTTGCAGAGATGTCTGTATGGCCATATATTTGAAATTGATACCAGACAGACGTTCATGTCCCTGTTTTTGTTTTTGTCATTCAAAAATTGGATATTTCACTTTGGCTATTCATTTTGGACGTTTTCAGTGCATAATCGACAGCGAGATGGCTGTTTTTTTGGACATTATGAGCAGGCCTCTTTTTTTTTTTATTTAGACCTTTTTTTTTAATAATGTCCCTCAATATCTGTCATAAGCTTGAAGTGTGCTAAAAGGTGGCCTGCGCTATGACTTGCACATGGGTTTTCCTAGGTGCTGAGGCCAATTTAGCATAGCTATAAAATGGCCACATGTGTGGCCATTAGTGCATGAGCCTTTACTGATGCCTATTTTGTAGGTGGAAAGAGCTCACGTGCTAACCATGCACTAATTGGTTGGTGCACGGCAATATAGTTGTGCTAACTGATTAGTGCTGGGCATATCTACTCTCTACCCCCTAAACACGCCTCCAGCGCTAAAAAATAAAACGTATGTGGAAAGTGTGTGCAGATGGCAAAACTAACACAGAATGTTTGAATGCACCCCACGATAGTGCATTTTACTGCTCGGGAAGCACATATTAGTGCTTACCGCCACTTAATACAAGGACCCCTGTGACAAAACTGTGTTTTCAATCTGTAAAATTGCCTTTATTAAATCTTGAAGTGCATTTCTCTAGTTTGGCCAGCAGGTGTGCATGTTTTATGTTACAGCTGAGTGCATGTCCTCTTTTAGTTTCACTTAGTGAGGAAGTGAATCTACAGTACAGTGAACAGTGTACTTTTGTTGACTAGGCTCTGATTGGCCTGGAGTTTGAAATTTCCCAGCAGTTGTTGCTGGCTGTTGCTTCAGTCTTAGCCCAGGAGAAAAGAGAGACAGATTTCTTTGCTGAGGCTTGGTGAATTATATGTCCTGTTCTTTCCAGGTACTGTTTAGGCAATATACAAATGTTTTTAGTTAGTATTATAATTGATCCATATTTCAGTTACCTGTTATTGTTTGCTAATTGCACTATTTTGTTCCACTGTTCGATTTTTAAAAGACAATAAGCAATGTTTAGTTTATTGCTTCTCTGTCTGGACTGATAAATAATCCTGGTGGTTTGTGTGTTTGGTCTATGGGTGCTTTCTGGGAACTATGGGACCACTGGGAGTGTGGCTCTAGTAACTTAGAAATCACTGGGGATAATTTGAGAGCTGGAGACTTGCCCAGAGGCGGCTGTGACCCAGTCGGTGGGAGGAGGGTGCTAGTGTAGAGCATGAGCGGTGGGTGCAGGTGGACCTGAGCTATGCTGAGGATAGACCCTCTAAGTGGCCATGCGGTAAACCCCAGGCGGGTGGCTAGGCATTTCTTGACAACCTCTGTCTTCTGTTTCTGTAAATGCTTTTCATCTTTAATATCCTTGGGTGTGATCTTTAGTTTTAGCTTCTACACAGAAGTTTTCATTGTATGCATATATTTCAAATCTACATTGGGTTTCCAGACTTGTTCTAGATTAATTTTCTTTCGTGTATAGATTTTAATTAAGTTTATGTTTATACCTTGACAACTTCTAAAAACATAAGTACCTAGCAAGGTCCCAAAAGAATAAAACAGATTTTATGCTGCTTATCCTAGAATTAAGCAGTGGATTTTCCCCAAGTCCATTTTTAATAATGGTTTATGGACTATTCTTTTAGGAAATTATCCAAACCTTTTATAAACCCTGCTAAGCTAACTACTTTTACCACATTCTTTATCAATGAATTCTAGAGTTTAGTTAAATGTGGAGTGAAGAAATATTTTCTCTGATTTGTTTTAAATTTACTATTTAGTAGCTTCATTGCATGCCTCCTAGTCCTTGTATTTTTAGAAAGAGTAAACAAGTGATTCACAACTACCTGTCCCACTCCACTCAGTATTGTATAGACCCCTATCATATCTCCACGCAGCTGTGTCTTCTTCAAGCTGAATAGCCTTAGCCTCTTTTGCCTTTCCTTTTAGAGAAGTTGTCCCATCCCCTTTATCATTTTTCTTGCCCTTCTCTGTTCCTTTTCTAGTTCTTTTTTTGAGATATGGTGACCAGAATTGCACACAGTATTCAAGGTGTAATTCCACCATGGAACAATATAAAGGTATTATAATATTCTCAGTTTTCATTTCTCTTCCTTTCCTAATAATAATAATTTGCTTTCATAGTTGCCTCTGCACACTGAGTAGAGGGTTTCAAAGTATCGTCATTAATGACACCTAGGTCTTTTTTCTGGGTGGTGACTCCGTGTGGAACCTTGCATCATGTAGCTATAGTTTGGGTTCCTCTTCCCTACATGCATCACTTTGCACTTGCTCACATTAAATGTCTTCTGCCATTTGGATGCCCAGTCTCCCAGTCTAATAAGGTCCTCTTGCAATTTTCCACAATCCTCTTGTGATTTAACAACTTTGAATAACTTTGCATTTGGCAAATTTATTACCTCACTAGTTATTCCCATCTCTAGATCATTTATAAATATCTTAAAAAGCAGCAGTCTCAGCACAGACCCCTGGGGAACCCCACTATCTGCTGTTCTCCATTGAGAATACTGATCATTTAATCCTACTCTCTGTTCTCTGTCTTTTAACCAGTTCTTAATCCATAATAGAACACTACCTCCTATGCTATGACTTTCTAATTTCCTCAGGAGTTATTCATGAGGTATTTTGTCAAATGCCTTTTGAAAATCCAGATACATAATATTGACCAACTCACCTTTATCCACATGTTTTATTCACCCCTTCAAAGAAATGTAGTAGAATGGTGAGGCAAGATTTCCCTTGACTAAATACATGTTGACTTTCAGGCTCATTTTTGAAAGAGATGGACGTTCATCTTTTGACATAAATCGGCACTTAGACGTCCATCTCTCAGAGACATCCAAACCGGTATAATCGAAACCCGATATTGGACGTCTCTAGTGGAAGTCCATCGCAAGGACGTCCAAATCTGAGGGGGGCATTTTGGAGGCGTGGTGAAGGCAGGACTTGGGTGTTCCTAAGACTTGGACCTCTTTAAGCCACAATGGAAAAAAGCAGAGACGTCCAAGACTAAAACTTGGACATTTTCACCCGGACCTGTTTTTATTAACAATAAGGCACAAAAAGGTGCCCAAAATGACCAGATGACCACTGGTGGGAATTGGGGATGACCTCCCATTACCCTCCCAGTGGTCACTAACCCCCTCCCACCCTCAAAAAACATCATTAAAAATATTACGTGCCAGCCTCTATGCCAGCCTCAGATGTCATACTCAGGTCCATGACAGTGCAAGCAGGTCCCTGGAGCAGTGCACTTCAGACAGGTGGACCAGGCCCATACCCACCCTACCTGTTACATTTGTGGAGGAAACAGCGAGCCCTCCAAAACCCACCAGAAACCCTTTGTACCCACATATAGGTGCCCCCTTCACCCATAAGGGCTATGGTAGTGGTGTACAGTTGTGGATAGTGGGTTTTAGGGGGCTCAGCACACAAGGTAAGGGAGCTATGTACCTGGGAGCATTTTATGAAGTCCACTGCAGTGCCTCCTAGGGTGCCCAACTGCTGTCCTAGCATGTCAGGGGGACCAGTGTACTACAAATTCTGGCTCCTCCCATGTCCAAATGGCTTGCATATGGACGTTTTAGACTTGGACGTCTTTGGTTTTGAAAATCGACAAAAATCAAAGATGTCCAAATCTAAGGACGTCCAATCCAAGAACGTCCTTGGTATTTTCAGAATGAAAGATGGACGTCCATCTTTTTTCAAAAATGACTTTTCCCTGCCTCCAAATTTGGACATCTTACAAAGACGTCCAAATTCCGACTTAGACGTTTCTTTCGAAAATGCCCCTCCACTTTTCTTTAATCTGTGCCTATGTATATGCTCAGTAATTTCATTCTTTATAATAGCCTCTACCATTTTGCCTGGCGCCAACATTGGGCTAACTGGTCTATAATTTCCCAGATCACCTCTGGAACCCTTTTAAAATATTGGCATTATATTGGCCACCCTCCAATCTTTCGGTACCATGCTTGATTTTAAAGATATATTACACATTACTAACAATAGCTCTGCAAGTTCATTTTTCAGTTCTATCAGTACTCTGGGATATATACCATTTGGTCCAGGCAATTTTGCTATTCTTTAATTTATCAAATTGCCCTATTACATATTCCAGATTTACAGAGATTTGTTTGTTTCTCTGACTCATCAGCATTTAATACCATTTCTAGCATTGGTGTCTCCCCCACATCTTCCTCAGTGAAGACCAAAGCAAAGAATTCATTTAATCTCTACGCTATATTACCTTGCCTTCCCCAAGTCCTCCTTTTATGCGTCAGCTGTCCAATTGATTCTTTTATCGGCTTCATGCTTCTACTATACTTGAAAACATTTTTCTTATGTGTTTTTGCCTCCAACGCAATCTTCTCTTCAAAGTCTCGCTTTGCCTTCCTCATCAGTGCTTAGCATATGACTTGCCATTCTTTATGCTGTTTTCTATTATCTTCAGTTGGATCCTTCCATTTTCTGAAGGATGTTCTTTTAGCTCTAATAGCTTCCTTCACTTTGCCAACTGTTTGGCCTTCCTTTCAACGTTTTTAGTATGTTGAATATATCTGGTCTGGGTTTCCAGGATGGTATTTTTGAATACCATCCACACCTAGTGTAAATTTTTGACCTTTGGTTAAAAAAAACTTAGCGGAGAAACTGCATTCTCCTCATTTTGTCATAGTCTCCATTTTGAAAGTTAAATGCTATCGTATTGGATTTCCTGCATGTATATACTCCAGATATATCAAATCTGATCTTGTTATGATCACTCTTATTAGGTGGCATTAGCACCATTACCTCCTGCACCAGATCATGTGCTCCACTAAGGACAAAAGAGCATAAGAATAGCCATAATTGGTCAGACTAATATCCTGCTTCCAACAGTGGCCAATCCAGGTCACAAGTATCAGTCAGAAACCCAATTAGTAGCAACATTCTGTGCTACCAAACCTGGAGCAAGCAGTTGCTTCCCCCATGTCCATCTCAATAACAGACTATAGACTTTTCCTCTAGGAACTTGTCCAAACCTTTCTTTTCCAAGCTGTAGAGCCCTAATCTCTTTAGCCTTTCCTCATATAGAAGGAGTTCCATCCCCTTTATCATATGGGTTGCTCTTCTTTGAACCTTTTCTAATTCTGCTATATCATTTTTGAGAAACAGCGACAAGAATTAAACATAATACTCAAAGTGAGGTCACACCATGGAGCAATACAGAGGCATTATAATATTCTTGGTCTTATTTTGCATCCCTTTCCTAATAATTCCTAGTATCCTGTTTGTTTGTTTGTTTTTTGACCGCCGCTGCCACACTGAGCAGAAGATTTCAATGTATTGTCTACAGTAACACCTAGATCTTCCGCTGCTGCCACACTGAGCAGAAGATTTCAATGTATTCTCTACAGTAACACCTAGATCTTTTTCTTGAGTGCTGACTCCTAAGGTGGGCTCTCGCATCAGGTAACTGTGATTCAGATTATTCTTCCCAGTGTGTATCACTATGCATTTCTCCACATTAAATTTAATCTGCTATTTGGATGCCCAGTCTTCCAGTTTCCTGAGGTCTTCCTGCAACTTTTCACAATCTGCATGTATTTAGACAACTTTGACTAGTTTTGTGTCATCTGCAAATTTATTCAACTCGCTCATCGTTCTGATTTCCAGATCATTTACAAATATGTTAAATAGCACCAGTCCCAGTACAGATCCCTGTGGCACTCCACTATTCACCCTCCTCCATTGAGAGAAATGGCCATTTAATGCTACCCCCTGTTTTCTGTCCAGTAACCAATTCCTAATCCACAGAAGGACATTGCCGCCTAACCCATGACTTTTTCATTTTCTCAGGAGTCTCTCATGAGGAACTTTGTCAAAAGCTTTCTGAAACTCTAGATGCACTACATCAGCTGGCTCATCTTTATTCACATGTTTATTAATACCTTAAATGAAATGAAGCAGATTGGTGAGGCAAGACTTTCCTTGGCTGAAACCATGCTGATGCTGTCCCATTAAACAATGTTTGTCTATGTGTTTCGTAATTTTATTCTTTACAATAGTTTCCATTATTTTGCTTGGCACTCAAGTCAGGCTTACTGATCTGTAATTTCCAGGATCACCCTGGAATCCTTTTTAAAAATCAGCATTACATTGGCTACCCTCCAATCTTTAGGTACTATGAACGATCTTAATGACAGGTTACAGATCACTAACAGCAGATCAGCTAAGTCAGGGTCTTGAATTGTTCCCCCTCTTGTTGGTTTCAGAATCAAGCAGTCCTTGATTTCATCTAGAAACGTTACCTCCCTAGCCTGCCCTGATCTTACATTCATCCAGTCAATATTGGAGTAATTAAAATCATCCATTATTATTGTGTTACCCAGTTTGTTAGCCTCCCTAATTTCTGCTAACATTTCTTCATCTGGCTGTTTATCCTGGCCAGGTGGACAGTAGTACACTCTTATCACTATCCTTAACCTGTTCACACATGGAATTTTTATCCATAAGGATTCCGGTAAGAGTTTTTAGTCTATTTGATTAAAGGCCCTCTTTAATGTATAATGCTATCCCTCCACCAATTTGGTCCACCCTTTCACTGCAATATAATTTGTTCCGTAGTATGACAGTGTCCCATTGGTGATCTTCCTTCCACTAGGTTTCAGACATGCCTGTTATATGTATCTATTTAGTGCAATATATTCTAACTCTCCCATCTTATTTATTAGGCTTCTGGCATTTTCATGCAGACATCTCCAACAATGTTTATTATTCCTATTTATAAAACCTTTGCATCTCCTAAGATCCCAATGAAAAAAATATAAGCCTGATCCATCCATAACTTTTCCCATAGATGCAAAATAAGAGAAAATATTTAATGAATTAGGCTGTGTGTCGATTACTTTGAGTTTTTCAGCTTACTGCATTGAGCTCAAACTCGTCTTGTTTAGCCTTTCCTCATAGCCTTTCCAGTCTCAGTGTACAGCGTGAACTAACATGCCTTTGTTCATTTATACTTGATAGATACTCACCTCACATTGTGGGCAAGATTGCTGGTCTCTTACCTTGGAGTGTTTTGCAGAGGTGTAGTTAGGTGGGGTGCAAGGGGAGCGACTGCTTCCCCAAACTGATTTTGAATAAAACGGCGCCTATGCGGATCATCCCTTCAGCTTCACCCTGATACCAGTTTTACAAAAGATCTGCTCCCCCTGACCTGGCTATGCATATGATATTTTGGCTGGTGCTTTTGCTGCACACAGCTGTGACAAGTATACTCTAGCTGACCACTCTGCCTGGTAAGAAACCTAATCACAGGCCCTGCCTCAGGGCCTAGTATATGGTTGTCAAGATACACAGTGGACTTTTTCATGCACTTAACTACATTCTGTCCTGTATATGTAAGAGCAAGACAATACATTGAAAGTATGTAGAATGGTAAGCTATCCTTCAGGACTTCTGATCAACGAGAATGTCATATTTTCAGTAAGGCAGAAGAAGGATTCTAACAGAAAATTAAGGATCCAACCAGATCAAACAATGGTGGCATTCCTTTTTCCCTGTATGAGTGCTATGATTTTAGAAAGAATAAATCCAGAGACAAGTGTTTTATGAAAGAGAATAGAGTATACAAGGTTGCATGGATAGAGATGACGCCACCTAGCTTTTCTTCAGCCTGACTGCAGATATCAATTAAGTGGCACTTAGAGAAGCCATTTTTTTTTTGTGAAGAGTACAATGGATGCTACAGAAAGTAATCTGATAAATGAAAAGGAACATAATGAACAATAATGAGTGAAATCTGTTTTTGCTACAAAAAAGATAGTAGTTGTCATGTGTAGCTAGGACCCATTGACTCAGAAATCAGCAAGTGTGAATAATAATCCCCCAATTTACTAGATTCATTTTTTAGGTCATTTTATACACTATGTACCTTTTCCCAAGGGTACAGTGAGCTCAGGCAATGGACTTACTTCTGACTACTGATGGTTAACTCTCTGTTGGCCAAATGACTGAGCCATCTGCTGTAAAGGCAGAAGAAAATGAAAATGTCTGTTGGCTGCTTTCAATGATTTTCTGTCTATTTTTATCACTATATATTGAAGAGTCTCTTCTGCTGAAAAGCGATATATTCTCAGATGGAAAAGATTGGGGATGTGCAAATCTCAGATCAGTTTAGTGGAATTCTGTGGTGTTTTTAAGAAAGCTCTGAAAAATAGCTGTCAGATTTAAAAGATCTGAAAATACAAGGACATTCTGATTCAGCCGCATTCGCCAATTCAGCTGGCATTCGCTAATGTTAGCAGATTCATCGCACACATTATTAAAGAAGCTCTCCCTAGAAAGTGTTTATGTAATCTGTGAGGAATTCAAGAAGAGAGGCAGAGAGAGAAGGAGAAAAAGAAGGACACCATCTTGCAATAGAAGGGCACATCTGCACCTATACCTGAAGAAATTAGATGGAACAGGCTAGCTGGATAGACTTCTAATGGGACGTCGTCTCCTTTTCCCACGGGGGCAATCTCATGTTAAGAGCCAAGAGACTGCATCTCATATTGTGAGACTAGCCCCTTGGAAGGAAGAGGTGACAGCTGGTTAAGGGGCCATTTTACTAACCTGTGGTAAAAAGGGCCCTGTGCTAGCGGCAGGGGCCGTTTCTGCCACATGCTGAGGTCCTGTTTACCATAGCAGGTAAAAGGCCGAAAATGACATGCTCATGCGGTAAGATTGCTCTTACTGTGTGGTCATGCAGGGGAGCACTTACTGCCACCCATTGAGGTAACCGGGTAGCATGCAGCACTGCCCTCTTATGGCAGTATTTTTTAAATATTTCTGCTAGCACTGGAAATGACATGCTCTGGGGGTGGAACTACCACCAGTGCCCGTGTTGGGCTGGTGGTAACTCCAGATTGGTGTGTGGTAAGCCAGCAGTAGGCTTACTGCCACTTAGTAAAAGGGTCCCTAAATACTTCTGTTGCCATCATGGGTGACATGTTAAGGATACGCAAGAAGGTGAGCAATCATAGGCTTTGCTCAGTCCCAGTAACAAGGAGGGAATTGTCTCAGGAGGGACTTATAGAGAGCTGGGGAAGGGGTGAAAAAAAGGGAGGGAATGAGGGGGTAATATCTTCTGAAGGGAGAGGGTGAAAAGGAGGAAGAGTGGATGAAGTGGGTGACAAGGAAAGGAAGACTAGAAGGAGGGAGATAGAAGGACGAAGAGGGGAGAAGGGATTATTATAAAGGGAAAAGTATCTGGAGGAAGGAAGGGAGCAATTGAGAAAAGGGGAAAGAATGTCTGAATGGAGGAAGGAAACAGGTGTAAAAGAGGGGGAAAGTGTCTAGAAGGAGCGAATGTGAAGTGGAAAATAGTGTCTGGAATAAGCATGTGTAAAGGATAAAACGCGTACAGAGATGGAGGGAGAAGATGAAAAGAATGGAAGAGTGTGGAGGGAGGAGTGGAGGGATAGTGTGAAGGAACTGAAGAGGATAGGAAGGAACTGAGACAGTGTAGAGAGAAAGAGGACTTGAGAAGGGGTGAGAGAATGTGGAAATGGGACAGGGAAGGAGTTGAAAGGGAGAGAATGGAAAACTGAGTATGCAAAAAGGTGCTGGATGTCAGGAGAGTTTGAGTGACAGGGAGGAACTGAGGCTGATGAGAGAATGAGAGTCAGAGGAAAATAGACGAGAGCTTGGGAAGTGAGAGTACAGAGTGTGGGAATGGAGGACAAGGAGAAAGATGAAACACAGAAGGATATTGGAGGCTGAGAAAAGAGAAAGAGACAGCTAGCAATGGAAATCCTGAAAAGGGGGCATGAGAGTGGGAAAGCTGGTAAGTAAGAGGTGATAAGAGGGCAACTGGGACTGGACAGAGAGAGAAAGGAAGAATGATGTGTAAAATCAAGTTATGAGTGTAGAAAAAGAAAATAGAGAAATATAGAAAAAAGATGAACAACCCATGTCAGACAGATGTGGAGAAGGAAGAAGACAGGAGCAGAGAGTAAAGAAATGAAAAGGACACCTTGAAAATGAACCTAGGCAACAAAGTTATTTTAAATTTCTAGGAAATGGAATAGGTCAGCTTGAAAAGTACAGGAGGAAGTGCACATATGTTTCTCTTTTTCTAGTGTAACCATTTTTTGGCCTAGTGAGCATTAGGGCAGGTTACTGTTAACATATTTAGGACTGGATATTTGGGTCAGAGTTGAGACCAGCAAAAACTGGGAGGGAAGCTGGCACTTGAATCCATACATTCTACATATTCCTCTCAGTCAAGAAATCGGTCTAGGCCAGACTATATTTTTTGAACCCAATGGTTAACTAAATTGGATGTTCAATAATGGGACTTATGCTTCAGAGCAACTATTTATAGGAAATTTATCTTTTAGGTAGATATAAGCAATTGAAATAGTAACACTTACAGTCTTAGTTCTACTTGTTAGTTCTTAAAGTTTTAGATACAAAGTCCCGTCTTAGTTATGTCTTTACCCCCAAGGGAAGTCTGGTAGTAACAGTCTTTACTTTGGCTGATCATCTTCAGTCTCCCTCTTGCTTTTTTAGATTTTTTAAATCCTCGTTGAGGTGGAGAGAATAGTACCTTTTCTCCTTTACGCAGTTACTCTCTTTCTCAAGATATGGTGTTGCTGGTTTTTACTCCTTTTGTCCAGGGTAAATGGCTATGCTAGCCAAAGTCCTTTCACTCTTAAAGTGTGGTTCTGTAGCCAGGGTTATTAGAAAGTAATCTAAGCCCTCATGTAATATCTGTGACTGAGGCCAAGGATTTAGTTTCCTTGAAGATTCTGCTACAATGGCCAGGGACTGGGAGCCAAAGACAGACATTTTCCTGGGTTAGGTTAGGTATTTACTTCCTATCCTGTCAGTCAGTCAGTCAGTCAGTCAGTCAGTCAGTCAGGTAAGCACAAGCCCCGGCTCTAGAAACTGTGAGGTAAGAAAGAGGTCAGAACTCCTTCTAGTAGAGGCATTAGAGGTTCCTGCATTGCTAAACAGGCAGAACTTTAGGAGTCTCTACACTAATAATGAACAGCTTATAAAGCCTGGCCTTTTTTTTTGTGGGGGGGGGGGGGGGGGGGGGGGAGTGGTGGTGGTGGTTCAATTTCACTTTTATCTACAGTTTTTGGTTCCTTATTCTACATTAGGTGACGGTCATTCCTTATTTTGTTTGTGACCGAAGTCAAGCATTCGGCTAGTATGTAGTTTCTCTGAAGGACTCTGTAGCAGTCAGTTTAGCTGTGTTTCCCCAATACCAGATGTATATGTTGGTGTAATAGGACCTGGTGTAATTACTTGCAGTGTTACCTTTTCAAAGTTGTGGTAAACTTTCTATATAGGTTCTGAGACTGGGTTTTTTTTTTTCATTTTTTTGTGTTACTTCAGTCAGGCTCATTTTCGAAAGAGATGGACGTCCAAAAAGCGACATAAATCGGCACTTGGATGTCCATCTCACAGAGACGTCCAAATTGGTATAATCGAAACCCGATTTTGGACGTCTTTCTCTGACATCCATTGCAAGGACGTCCAAATATCAAGGGGGCGTATCGGAGGCATGGTCAAGGCGTGACTTGGGCGTTCCTAAGACTTGGACGTCTTTGAGCCATAATGGAAAAAAGCAAAGACGTCCAGGACTAAAACTTGAACGTTTTCATCCAGACCTGTTTTTATTACGAATAAGGCACAAAAAGGTGCCCAAAATGACCAGATGACCACTGGAGGGAATCAAGGATGACCTCTTGTTACTGCGCCAGTGGTCACTAACCCCCTTCCACCCTCTAAAAACATGATTAAAAATATTATTTGCCAGCCTCTATGCCAGCCACAGATGTCATACTCAGGTCCATGACAGCGCATGCAGGTCCCTGGAGCAGTTTTAGTGGGTGCAGTGCATTTGACAGGTGGACCAGGCCCACCCCCAACCCCCCCACCTGTTACATTTGTGGAGGAAAGAGTGAGCCCTCCAAAACCCACCAGAAACCCTCTGTACCCACATATAAGTGCCCCCTTCACCTGTAAGGGCTATGGTAGTGGTGTACAGTTGGGGGTACTGGGTTTTGGGGGGGGTGGGGGGCTCAACACATAAGGTAAGGGAGCTGTGTACCTGGGAGCAGTTTATGAAGTCCACTGCAGTGTCCCCTAGGGTGCCCAATTGCCGTCCTGGCATGTCAGGGGGACCAGTGTACTAAAAATGCTGGCTCTTCCTAAATTCAAATGGCTTGAATTTGGACATTTTAGACTTGGACGTCTTTGGTGATGAAAATCGCTGAAAATCAAAGACATCCAAATCCAAGGACGTCCAAGGTATTTTCGAACACAAAGATGGACGTTCATCCTTTTTCGAAAATGGCCTTTTCCCCGTCTCTGAATTTTGACATTCTACAAAGACGTCCAAATTCCAACTTAGATGTTTCTTTTGAAAATGCCCCTCAGTGTGTCTGTTAGTGGATGCAGAATTTTGCTACTGTTATTGAGGTGACACCACAGTTTGAATGAGTTTCTTCATTTCTGGGGAATGTGTTATGTATGTTACAAAACAGAAGTGCAGGATTGATATTGAGATTCTTTCTTATGCTGTATAGAATCCAGACTAACTCCCATATAGAAGAATTTGTTGAATGTTGCTACCAAATGTTATAATTGTAATGTAGTTTTACTGAATAGAATAGCTGAAATTGGCTGGGGTTTTCTTTTTGTATAGAAGACCTTGGAAGTTTTTTTTTTAATAAATATTTTAAAGATAAGGAGAAAGGGGGCTGTGATTTGATGGGCATGAGGCACAGAAATGTTACTTGGGATCAGGGCCAGTGCAAGTGTATTAAACATGCTAGGCAAACCTTCTGCCTTGCTCCCTCCCCTTTCAGTTAATGTTTAGGCCCCTTGGCCCCCAACATTCACCACAATACCACCCCTCCCAGTATAACCTGGGTAGGGTTGCCATCTATGTCCAGATTCGCCTGACAGGGTTGATCCAGTCCTGGGTTTATCCCACTGCATGCAGGGACTTGTGGTTTTGATTTCCCCATTGGATTCCCTAAGGCTACAAGTCTCTGCATGCACTGGGGTAAGACCAGGAGTGGATCAATCCTATCAGGCGAATCTGGATCTGATTGGCAACCCTAAACCTGGGTAAACGGGCTGTTTGAGCATTGCCTACCCTTCCCCATGTTGTTTCTTTGAATTTCTTTGGTTGTCAGGCACTACTGTTTTGCTTTGACTGCAGTGGCTCTTTGATGCCCCACAGAAGTTGCTGCCCTAGGTGATTGCCTAGTCCTGCCTGATGTCCTGCTTAAGCTTCCATATATAGCTTACAGCCCCATGGCCACTACAAACACTTCTGTCTGGAGACACCACTGAAGGTGCTACCAGTTTCTTTGTCTTTTTTGCTGCTACTGACCAACATGGCTACCCTTGGAAGTTTTATCCTTTCCTTTTGTATCAACTGTCAATAACGGTGGGGATGGTAAACAGCAATGCTAGAACATGGCAGCAGCAAGTATAGCTGAAATATGGAGTGCTCTGCAACTTGTGCAGTTTGCTTGTCCAAAATATGATATTCTGAGGCTCTAAGGGGTCCTTTTTACTAAGTTGCAGTATAAAGTGGCCTTAGTGCGCCCTTACATGGGTTTTTCCTACGCTCTAAAACCATTTGTAGTGCAGCTGTAAAAATGACCATTCTTTTATTAATTGCCATGCACTAAAGTTGCATTAGTTGGGGCCATTAAAAAAAATGTGTGCATCCATTTTGTTGGCAGTAAGTGCTTATGTGCTATTCCTGCACTAATAAGCGTGAGGTAACATAGCTGTGCTAACTGATTAGTGAGGGAACACCCATACTCCTTTCCCCAGACATGTCCCCTCAAAAAAAAATTTGTAGTGCATGGTTTACGCATGCAATTTTGGTACTTATTGCAGGATGCCTGTGTGTCCAATGGTATGCCATTTTAAGCTGCATTAAGCATGCATTAGCAAAACACATCAGAATTATACACAGCTATAAAAATAAAAATTCCTAAAACCCGTTAATGAAAACCTGTAGTCTCTTCGTATCCCAGAAAACCTCATTGGAAACAGCCCTCATTATTGAAATGCCAGTTTAAAGAAGTATATTTTTAGGGACACTCGAAAAGCAGAAAGAGCTTTTGAGTCGTAACTGTTTAGGAGCGAGTTCCAAAGAGCAGGGACGAGGAAAAAGAAAGCAGAAGAATGTGTGGATTCAGGGCTAACCGGTCATTAGAGAGGCAGTTAACTGGTTAGTGCCACTGAAAATGTCCTAGGGCCTAATCAGTCAAGGTAACTGCATAATTAGGACTGCATAAAAGTCGGTCTTATCTTTATGCAGTGTCTCATAACTGGTTAAGTGCTGAATATTGCATTTAACTGGCTATAGTGTAGCCAGCTCCAGAAACCCAGAAATTCAATGCTGAAGCTCAGACAATGCCCAACATTGAATTTCTGGGCACAATGTTGGTTGCAGTCAGCAAATTGTTGAGCACTGCTGGCTAAATATTGGGCCCCTGGAGTTTATTTAAATTCCTCTGCTGGTGTTTAAAAACAAATCATCAATAATGGAATTTAAATATTGACTGGAAAATCTTATTATTATAGATATGCAAAGGTAAGATTGTTAGAATAGTAATTAAACTAAATCAAGTCTTGGAAATGGAATATGTTTGCATTATAAAATAGATTCAGGTTGACATAGTTTTGTGTATGATTTCTTAATGGATATTAAGGATGTGAATTCAGTTTACTTTCCATCCCCATATTACTTGTGTAGTTTCTAGTTGTTTAACATTAGAACAGATCCATTCAATTTGCTCCTTGTCTGAGCCCTCATTTTTACCTTTGTGACTTCAAAATTAGACAATTGCAACTCTCTTTATATAGGACTTCCATCCACTCAACTTTGCGGACTGCAGCAAATACAGCTATTACACTTCCCCTCTTTTTCTCTCTAAACACTTGGCTCCCTGTTGCCTATAAGATTCCCTTCAAGGTTTTAACTCACCAGATTCAAACTTCATGTTTCCCTATTTTTTCCAGTTTTCTAATTCCTTATACCCCCGACCCCCTAAAAAATGCATTATTCCTCACAGCAATATCTGTTGGTTATACCAACTTTTCGTCAGATTTGCCCGGACACTACAAAACAGACAAACAGTGGATCCAAAAAAGTCCTCTCACAAATGGTGTTTTCCTAAACAAGGTCTTTATTTTAGATCAATAAAAATAACCCGACACGAATCGTGTTTCGGCCGTAAAGGCCTGCGTCAGGGGTCGCACACAGAGTCCTGCTATACAACCTTCTCTGTCAAGAAAGGGTATGTAGTGTCCTTCTGTGTGTCAGCACCAACTCTTTGGAATAATCTCCTATTATACCTACAGTTGGGGCCCTCTCTATTCAAATTTAAATCCTCACCCAAAGCATTTTATTTCTGATCAACTTTCCCAAGAACCTTCATAATTTCTAATTGCTTCCTCTGTCACTTATGCTCTTGCAATTTGAAGACCAGGAGTACAGATCCCAGATTTTTATGTTCTCTCATTGTGTTTTTCCTCCCCCTTGGTTTTCCTAACTCCCAAATCCACAGGCTTCAATTGATCCTTAACACAGTGACCAAGTTGCTCTAAGGTTGGAAAAGGTTTTACCATGTTGCTCCTCTCTTTCTGTTTGAACATTGGCTCTCCATATCCTACAGAATTCCCTATAAGGTTCTAATGTTCACCCACTAGATTCAATCCTCAGAGTTCTTGCTTTTTTCAGCCAGCCTGCCCAGTCCTTACAACACATAGGTCCTCCAACCAACATTTATTGGTCATTTCTTCCTATGCCAGGCCCATTGAAAGGCCATTTGTCTGTCCTGCTTTAGTATCTAGGCCCCTGCCCTATGGAATAATCTCCCGCTTTATGATTGGAATCCTCCTTTTCTAAAGTCAAGCCTTAAGGCTTTCTACTTTACAGCTGCCTTTCCATATGTTCCAGATTACTAACATTGTCCACTGTTCTCAGGGTCTGTGGGGATAGTGATTAGGCATTTTTTTTTCTGCCCCATTGTCTTTCCCTTTCCTACTTTTTCCCCTAGGTAATTACTGTATCCTTTCCCCTCGTCTGCTCCACTTGTCTCTAGTTTTAGTGGTGTTTTGCTTTGTCCTCGTCCCCCCCTTGTTTTTCTTTTTATAAAATGATGTATTTAGACTCTATTTTTGATATAGGTGGTACAGCAAATACATTTGAACTTGAAGAGTCCTTTTTAGCATTTCTTTTTGTATCAGGTTTGGCTGTCATGTCTTTTGTTCCCTTTTTTCACCCCTTTCTTTTTGCCACCAAAAGCCTTTTAGATAATATTTATAGGCGGTATATCAAATAAACTTGAACTTGAACCAAATATGATTAAATGGTACTTGAACCAAATATGATTAGATCTGAAAGAAGTGGTGTCACGAAATGCCTTGTCACCTGCCTTAGGTTACCCTGCAGCCACTAAGAGGGTCTATCCCCAGCACAGCTCAGGTCAGCCTGCACCTGCCACTTGTGTGCTCCCCTAGCACCCTCCTCCCAACGACTGGGTCACAACTGCCTCTGGGTGAGTCTCCCGCTCTCAAACTATCCCCAGTGATTTCTAGGTTACTGGGGATCACACTCCCAATGGTCCCAGAGTTCCTAGGAAGCACTCACAGACTCAACACAAACACCAGGATTCTTTATTGTTTATTGACTTTTAAAAACCAAACAGTGGAACAAAATAGTGCAATTAGCAAACAATAACAAGTATCTGAAATATGGATCAATTATAACACTAACTAAACATTTGCATACTTCCTGGGGAGATCAGCAAAGAGCTCTCTCTCTCTCTCTTTCTTTTCTCCCAGGCTGAAACTGAAGCAACAGCCAGCAGCTGCTGAGTAATTTCAATCTGCAGGCCAGTCAGAGCCCTTTTAAAAGTATACGTCTCACAGTACTGTAGATTCACTTTGTCACTGAGTGAAACTAAAAGAGGGCATTAACATTTCTAAAACAGCTTTAACATACTACAGAAATGCACTTCAAGGATTAATAAAGGCAATTTTACAGGTTTAAAACATACTGTTCTGTCACAAGTGGGTTTTTTTATTCTGTTTGATTCATTGTCGGCAGTTCTGAATCAAATGGACGTGTTCCTCTGAAAAATCTGAATCCTCTTCTGCGCATTTGATTTGACTCCAATAAAGTCTGTACAGGAGGGAAAGCAATGCATTTCGTATACTGTAAACCAAAACTGATCTGAGCTGGTTGAGGTTGGACAAGGATAGAGCAGGATCAATCATGTTTCAGCACATTTTGACCAGTTTGTTCCGGCAGCTGGCAGATGCATGTCATGAAGTCATCAATTTTATTTTTAGCTGACAAAGAAACAAAGAGCACTTTGAGCAGCAACCATTTTGTTCAGTCATTTCTCAGCTGGATCTCAGAGAGGGAAGGCAGAGATTTCTGAAGTTCCTTAATTAATTGAGAGAGAGAAGATTTGTAGGCAGATTTAGGAAATGACTGGATAATAGCAAATTTGAATAACTGTGCCAGGGTTAGAGTGGGTTAGAGTGTTGTGTATCAAAAGTTGGGACTGTAGCAATATAAGTAAAAATACATCAAATATAAGCAATACACAATTATAGTAGTAAAAATATTAAAATAATAATACAAAGTATGGCATAGTATACTACTTACAATGTCCACACAATGCGTAATAAAACATTTGAATAGACAGCTTAGGGTATAAGAAAAGATAGAACATAGAGATAGGTAAGAGTGTAAGAGGAGCTAGAAAATAAGGGGACTAGTTTAAAGAAAGTTGCACATGAGGTCAGAGAGGTGATTAAATATTATCTCAGCTAGGGTAGGAGTGGATAAACGTCCTGCTGCAGTATGTGCAGCCCGTGCCTCTCCTTGTGTGTGAGACTAACAAGTTAGTTACTTCTTCCATTAAAGGCCTGGTTGAAGAGCTAAGCTTTCACCTGCTTCCTGAAGTAGGGATAGTCTTGTGTTAAGCAGAGCCTTTCAGGGAGTCCATTCCAGAGTATGGGGCTACTCTGGAGAAGACTCGCTTCAGGGTATCACATTGTGTAATGTCGTTTGGAGAGGGTGTGGTTAGGGATACTCTTTGGGAGGACCTTAGTGTCCTTGGAGGATTGTAGAGGGTGATCCTGTTCTTGAAGTACTCGGAGCCATTACTTTAAAGGACCTTGAAGATCAGACATAGAGTTTTAAATTTAGCCCTGTATTGTACTGGTAGCCAGTGAAGTTTTTGCAAAAATGGTATGATGTGGTCACATCGCCTGCAACCTTTTCTTAGTCTTATGACTCATTACAGTAAAATTTATTACCATATCTAATTGAGGCATCTTCCATAGAATTTCTAAATATAAATTAGACATAGATGGGCCTGATTTACTAAGGGTTTTCACCCAGCTACATAAAATGGAAAAAATGCCTTGATGAATCAGATCCACAGTCTTGGTTATTTAAAAATCATCGGCTCAGGGATACATAAGAGTGAAATAAGTACATGTGACATTTAGAAGAAAGACAAACATGAGGAGCAAAAGATTTTGTTCAGTTTAAATAAACAATGCAAATAGACTAAATCCTTTTAGAGCAAAACATGTGCCTTGGGAATATTTTAGCTTCTACCAACAAAAACAGCTCCTTTAGCTTCTGCTGCTGCAACATTTCTGTTCAGCGATCTGTTTGATTATTTATACAACTGAGAGTAGGTGGCGTGGGGTGTTAGTGTGGGTTGGATATTAGGGGAAGAAAGAGAATGCCTGAGCTCCCTTATTGATTTTTTATCCTCTCCCCTTTTTTTTTTTGCAGAAAATTATAAAATGTGATTAATGCAGTATTACTGTTGCTGCTTAGGAGTGTCGCTGCAGAAAAAAAAGAAATACTGTAGAGTACATTTCAGTTTTCTTTTGAATATCAGAATGTGTTAAGAAAATGACAGATTTCCAGCACAGTACCCTCCTCTCTGGGACCCTGAACTCTTTCCTACCGACAGAGAACCAGAATACAAAAGAAAGGACTAGTTTCTGTTCTATGTATGGCCCGGAGACATCAACTGGATGTTAATGCAGTTGATTTGGCCTCTCTTCTTTGACATCAAACATTTTACTTTTATGAATGTTAGTCAGTTGTGAGCAGATCAAAATGAGCTGAAAGATCTGAGTAATTGAATCATTGGACATTTTCTTCTGTTCTGCTGTAATGAGTATAATTACAACTGTTCAATATATGTGGTATTCTGCTAACGTTCTGTTTGCATTGTTCCCAGTGCTACCTTAAAAATGAATTATAGTTAATTGCCCTATGCTTCATCATTTTTTAAAATTTGTTTTTGCAAATATTACTCAGGAAGACAAAAGCCTCAACTGTCTTCCTGAGTAATATTTGCAAAAACAAACTGTCAAGTAGCCCCTAATGGTTTTCTTCACAGGGCTCAGTCAAGTCAGTCTAGGCTTGGACCACGTCCTATATTCCATTACTGAAGTCCACACCTCTTTTCTTCAGTCCTGTCAAGCACAGCCCTTTCTTTTAGAACTGGAGTTTCATATAACTCTGCAAATGCATTTCAATCCCAGGTTGCAATGCCAAACTAATTCAGTTCTGGGTTTTTCCTGCATGCAAATCTCCCTCATGAATATTCATTGTGGATAGCTTGAAAATGTGACTGGCTGGGGTGCCTCCAGGACCAGGTTTGGGAACTACTGCTCTATATGCTGATGCCCAGCAATTTCTCTTTCTCAGACTTTCTCCCTCACCTCTTTCTTCTTCCAGCAGGCAGGTCCTTTACCCCCCAAAATAGGCAGCAGCCTCTCTCGTTTCCCTAGGAGCAGTTCTTGAGTCTTCCTCCTTTAATGTTGGCTCAGGCACAGTACTTGTCTTCCTGTTTTAGACCACAGCTTCATCAGCTACTTGGTACAGGCAGAACTCTACTTCCTTCATCATGTGTTTCTTGCATTCTGTAGCAGGAGCCAGTTGTGCACCTTTGTCACTCGATGTTGCCATGTGGGACCACTTAGGGAGAGGAGAAGATAGTGGATGCTGTGGATGGGCCATTTGGCCTTTATCTGCCTTCATATCATGCAAGGCATCTTCTGTGGATATACAAGTTGCACACCCTGAATAGCGAGACTTATGAAGTGAAAATGTGTCCAGCACATGTTGTCAAGATGAGGCTATTGTGAAGATGAAGCTCCCACCTCAGGATCCCACGTCCCTCTTTCACTCAGGGTGAGCTGGTTCTCAGTATGCAGATTTTATGCAAATTATCCTACTACCCCTTTCTGCTCAGGGTGACCTGCTTACAGTCAGGTCTCACCAACAGGATATTCTCTTACAAATCTTTTATTCCCCCTTCCTGAGGCACACTTCTTCCAGCTTAAAACACTTTTACAAGCTTAAACAGTCCTTCCTGCTTAAACATTTCTTCCTAGTCAGTTCAATCTTCCAGCTTAAGCACCTGGACACTCAGTCCTTCCTTGTAATCCGGACACCCCAGTCCTTCCTTGTAACCCGGACACCCAGTCCGTCCTTGTAACACACAGTTCTTATACCTGGCACTCTAGAGCCTTCTTACCCCAGCCAGCTTCCTTGCTTTGCCCACAGTTCACCACCAGTCCAAAGGGCTCAGCCAGTACTTCACATGGGGACCTCCTGCTTCAGCTACCAGCTCTCTTCTTCCGCTGCTAGCTCTCATCACCCCCACACAACTCAGGTGGGGTATTAAGTGTTTAATGGCCAAACAGGACCCAGCCCATAACCTGCTGCACCTGTTTCTACCTCCAGGACTCTCCCCGGTCCTAGCGACCTCCATCTATACCTCCCCTTACTGGCTTCCTTCAGCGACTCACCCAGCCCTTCTCCCTGGACATTTTAGGGGAACAGCGCCCTCTAGGGGCCTAACCAGGGTAGGACAGCCTCTCCCTTCTCACAATGTGTGGACTTCAAAAATGGCAAATAGTGCCAAGCCTAGATTGACTGAGTCCTTTGATGAAAGTCATTAGTGGTTTTCTGACAATTCAGGCCTTTGCCTTCCTAAATAATAACATTCACAAAAACAAATGAAAAAGATTCTTGTACAGCATAGGTCACTTAAGAAATAATTCAGGTTTATGTTAGAACTTGGAACAATCTGGTCAATATTCAAAGTGTTTTAAGCAGGCAGAAGAGGCAAAAAGGGGCATAATCGAACGGAAACGTCTATCTCCATGGGCGTTTATCTCCGAGAACGGGTCCGTGAAGGGGCGGACCGAACCATATTTTCGAAAAACATGGACGTTTATCTTTTTTTGAGCTGGGCGTTTTTGTTTTTCAGCGATAATGGAAACCGAAAGCGCCCAGCTCAAAAACGAATAACTCCAAGACATTTATTCATGGGAGGGGCCAGGATTCGTAGTGCACTGCTCCCCCTCACATGCCAGGACATCAACCGGGCACCCTAGGGGGCACTTTTACAAAAAAAAAAAAAAAGGTAAAACAGCTCCCAGGTGCATAGCACCCTTCCCTTGGGTGTTGAGCCCCCCCAAATCCCCCTCAAAACCCACTGCCCACAAGTCTACACCATTACTATAGCCCTAAGGGGTGAAGGGGGGCACCTACATGTGGGTACAGTGGGTTTGGGGGGCGGTTTGGAGGGCTCCCATTTACCAGCACAAGTGTAACAGGTGGGGGGGGATGGGCCTGGGTCCACCTGCCTGAAGTCCACTGCACCCCCTAATCACTGCTCCAGTGACCTGCATACTGCTGCCAGGGAGGTGGGTATGACATTTGAGGGTGAAAATAAAAACTTGTGAAACGGCATATTTTGTGGTGGGAGGGGGTTTGTGACCACTGGGGGAGTCAGGGGAGGTCATCCCTGATTCCCTCCAGTGGTCATCTGGTCATTTAGGGCACTTTTTGGGGCCATATTCGTGGAAAAACAGGGTCCAGGAAAAGTGCCCTAAATTCTCGCTAAAAACGCATATTTTTTTCCATTATCGGCGAAAGGCGCCCATCTCTGATCGGCCGATAACCACGCCCCAGTTCCGCCTTCACCACGCCTTCGACACGCCCCCATCAACTTTGTCCGCATCCGCGACGGAGTGCAGTTGAAAACGTCCAAATTCGGCTTTCGATTATACCACTTTATTCGTTTTTGTAAGATAAACGTCTATCTCCCGATTTGGGTCCCAATATAGGCGTTTTTCTATTTCGATTATAAGCAGGATAGTGGGCCTGCTGCTGATGTTCAATGGTACTTTACTTGGCTGTGTTGCTGAATTTCGGCATTGTCTATTTCAAAAGTGAACAGGAGAGGGGCGATCCAGAGGGAGGAATCAGGAGCTATGTGGGTGCTGGGAATATTCAGTGCCGGCACCCACATAGCTGTCAGTGGTGGCCTGAAGCTTATTGCTCCTCCATCCTGCACTCTGATCAGCATCAACACCCCTCCTGCTCCGCCCTGAGCCCTAGCAAGCCCCTTCTGGCTCTACCTACCATCCCTGTGCATTTCACTTGATCCATTTGTCGGTGTAAGATTTATTTATTTATTTGTTACATTTGTACCCCACATTTTTCCACCTATTTGCAGGCTCAATGTGGCTTACATAGTACCATACAGGCGTTTGCCAATTCGGTTGATAGCAGATCAATGATACAATGATAAAAGACTTTAAGCCTTTTCTATTGCTGGGATTCCCATGTGGAATTCTTTAAAGGGGCAGCTATATTTATGTACACAGATTTTACAATTTAAACGCTATCTTAAGACATCCCTGTTTGTTAAAGCATTTATGTAATTTCAGCCATGCGAGGCAACAGTTGTAGCTTGAGTGTAATAGCAGATTATATTATTCGTAGACAGAGTTTTAGGGGGTCTTTTACTATAGATTAGCTCGAGTTATCTGCAGCAGGGCCCATTGGAATAAAATGGGTCCTGCTGCAGATAACTCGAGCTAATATTTAGTAAAAGACCCCTTTAATTTTTAAATTTTGTATGTTTATTTTTTTTTTTATATTTTGTTTATAGCTGTGTTTGTGCTTTGTAAACCACTTTATAAAAGTTTGAAAAAGAAATAAATAAATAAATAAATAAATAAATACATACATGGAGATCTTGCATGTACTTCTGCCTATGATAGTAGAATACAAAAAGTGGAGGACAAAATGACTGCCCTGAATAAGGAAAAATCTGGCTACTGGTCTGGATCTGTGGCTGGCAGCTCAAATGCATCCTTAGCAGTGTGGGTGGTCATTTTGTGCCATCATTTGCTCTTTTAATATGCATTGCTATGCACAAAAGAAAAAAAAACTATAAACAAATTCTTCCTGAGGAATAGTGTTTATAGAATTGTTGGGCCAATATTCATAAAAAGATGTGCCCCTAAATTTAGGCTGCTAAATTTGTGCCCTATTTTCAGCCATACTTAGGAGCCTACATTTTCTACTGAAAAATTGTCTTAATTTAGGAGCTTAAAAGTTATGCTTATAAATTTAGGTCTGCCATTCATTTGTCTAGATTTGTGAACTTGGTGCTGAAAATCAGTGCTTAGCTCCTAATATCTTTTTCCCACCTAAATCTGTCTGTATTGTCACCCACTTTTTATGCTCCTAAATTTAAGAGTTGAGTGAAATTTTGAGCATAACTTTAGGTGCTCAGCCCTACTAATATTTTCATAGAGACCAATTTACTATTACTACTACTACTTATCATTTCTATTGCTCTACTAGACATATGCAGCACTGTACACATTAAAAGCAGGTACTTCCCTGGTGGGTTCACAAACTAATGGCTTCTTTTACAAAGCTGTGCTACCACCTTGGGTGCGCTGAGGGCCAGATTCTATATAAGGCAGCTAAAAGATTCACATGGTAAATACTTCCAGCTAAGTGTATTATATATGCAGCACCTAGATTTAGGCACGGTATATAGAATATGCTTAGTTGATATACCAGTTCATAAAACTACGTGCTTCCATTTACACCAGTGAAAATGTGGCATAAATCCCCGTGCATAGATTTATGTGCACCAAGTCATATTCTATAACTATGCGTGTAAATTTTGGAATGCCCACGAAACACCTATTTCCCTGACTATAACCACGCCCCTTTTTGAACTGCATGCATCAGAATTTAGGCACAGTCCATTACAGAATACGTTTAGTGAGTTGTGCATGTAAATTCTAATTATTGCCCATTAGTTCTCATTGGGGCCCTTTTACTAAGCCACATAAGCGTCTACGCGTGTCCAACGTGCGCCAAAATGGAGTTACTCTCTGACTACTGCATGGCTCTTGCGGTAATTTCATTTTTGGCTTGCATCCGATAAATATTTTTTTATTTTCAGTCAGGTGGCATTTGACACGCATAGGTCTTTACTGCCCGGATTCTTTACAGCTAGGTCAGTGGCTGGTGGTAAGGTCTCAGACCCAAAATTTTGATTTTGCCACACGTCCATTTTCAGCAAAAAAGGACATTTTTTACAGGTGTGCTAAAACATGGATCGTTGCATGCCCCAAACCCGTGCCTACACTACCACAAGCACACTTTAGTAAAAGGACCCCATTGTTAGATACTGTTATCAACGCTAATTAGCTTATTAAGCCAATTAAATTACATGCGTTGTTTTGGAATACGCTTAGATTTTCAGCACGGAACATTAGGTGTGCTGTATAGAATTGGACAGTGAATGTGAAGAAGCCCATGGGAACAGAAAGGGCTTCTTCACATTCAGTGCACTGGTAATCATAGGCGCTGACTTCGTGGGTGCTGTGGGTGCTTGAGCACCCCCAATATTTACCCGGCCGTCAGTCATCCAAAGTTCCGGTTCCAATGTCCCCAGCCTGACCTACCCACCCTCTTCTCCCTCAACAGCCCTCCTTGCTTTCCTGCTGCCCAGCCAGCGCTTAAAACTCATTTTATCTGACTGAAGTCGTGACTGCAAAAGAAGCAGTGTAGAGCAGGCTCACCTTCAGCCTTCCCCTTCTCTCTCAACGTCTCGCCCAGTTGCTTCTATCCCACTGGTGGTTAAATTAATGGAAAGCATGGTGACTAAACAACTTACGAACTACCTAGACAAGTTTTCTATACTACACGACTCTCAATCAGGATTTCGCCCCCTCTATAGTACTGAAACTGTCTTAGAGGGGCATAATCGACCAGAAACGCCTATCTCCATGGGCGTTAATCTCCGAGAACGGGTCCGTGAAGGGGCGGAGTGAACCGTATTTTTTAAAAAAAATAGACGCCCATGCTTTATTCGCCAAGGTGTGAGCTGGGCGTTTTTGCTTTTCACCGATAATGGAAAATGAAATCGCCCAGCTCAAAAACGAATAAATGCAAGGCATTTGTTCGTGGGAGGGGCCAGGATTCATAGTGCACTGGTCCCCCTCACATGCCAGGACACCAACCGGGCACCCTAGGGGGCACTTTTACAAAAACAAAAAAAAAGGTAAAAGAGCTCCCAGGTGCATAGCACCCATCCCTTGGGTGTTGAGCCCCCCAAATCCCCCTCAAAACCCACTGCCCACAAGTCTACACCAGTACTATAGCCCTAAGCGGTGAAGGGGGGCACCTACATGTGGGTACAGGGGGTTTGGGGGGGGTTGGACGACTAGTAGCATTAAGCAGCACAATTGTAACAGGTAGGGGGGGATGGGCCTGGGTCCACCTGCCTGACGTCCACTGCACCCCCTAACAACTGTTCCAGGGACCTGCATACTGCTGCTTGGGAGGAGGGTATGACATTTGAGGGTGAAAGTAAAAAGTTGTGAAACATCATTTGTTGTGGTGGGAGGGGGTTAGTGACCACTGGGGGAGTCAGGGGAGGTCATCCCCGACTCCCTCTGGGGGTCATCTGGTCATTTAGGGCACTTTTTGGGGCCTTATTCGTCAAAAAACAGGGTCCAGGAAAAGTGCCCTAAATTCTAGCTACAAACGCATCCATTATCGGCGAAGGGCGCCCATCTCTGTTCGGGTGATAACCACGCCCCAGTTCCGCCTTCACCACGCCTCCGACACTCCCCCGTCAACTTTGTCCGCATCCGCGACGGAGTGCAGTTGAAAGCGTCCAAAGTTCGGCTTTCGATTATGCCGCTTTATTTGTTTTTGTGAGAAGAACGCCCATCTCCCGATTTAGGTCGGAACTTGGGCGTTATTCTCGTTCGATTATAAGCAGGTTAGTCACTCTTCTGGCCAAATTTAAGCAAGAAATAGCTGCAGTCAAAAGTATACTTCTCCTCCAATTCGACATTTGATATGGTCAACCATGACATTCTACTAAATCTTTTTGATTACTTTGGGATTGGTGGAAATATACTCAGATGGATTAAAGGTTTCTTATCCTTTAGATCATACCAAGTAAAATCGAATTCAAACATATCATCTTCGTGTAAAGCAGTTTGCGGAGTCCCTCAGGGTTCACCACTATCACCAACACTCTTCAACATAATGATGATTCCACTGGCCAAATCCTTATCCAATTTAGGCCTTAACCCTTTATTTATGCTGATGATGTTACAATTTATATACCTTTCAGACACGACCTGACAGAAATCACCAATACAATCAAGATCGGTTTGAACACAATGGATGCATGGACAAACTCATTCCAACTGAAACTAAACACTGAAAAGACTCATTGTCTTATCCTATCATCTCAACACAATAAGTTTAAACCTACAACCTTAAACATCCCAAACCACCCCCTCCCTATCTTGGATAGCCTAAAACTACTCGGAGTCATAATTGACCGCAACCTGACACTTGAAAGCCAATTAAATTCCACTACAAAGAAAATGTTCCACTCAATGTGGAAACTTAAACGTATAAAACCTTTCTTCCCACGAGATGTATTTCGCAACTTAATACAATCAATGATATTAAGCCATTTAGATTACTGCAACGGAATTTATGCAGATTGTAAAGAACAACTAACTAAGAAACTTCAGACCGCCCAGAATACAGCAGCCACACTGATCTTTAGAAAATCAAAATATGAAAGTGCCAAACCCCTTCGTGAAAAATTGCATTGGCTTCCCACCAAGGAACGTATTGCCTTCAAGGTTTGCACCCTGGTCCACAGGATAATTTACGGCAAAGTTCTTGGATACATATTTAACCTTATAAATCTACCACCTAGAAACAGCACCAGTCTATCCCGAACTTACTTAAATTTCTTTTATCCAGACTGCATTGGACTTAGATACAAATCAATTTATGCATTCAGCTTTTCTTACATAAGTACACAACTGTGGAACGCTTTGCCCAAAACCGTGAAATCTATCCACAACCATCTTAACTTCAGGAATTCACTGAAAACCAACTTGTTTAAGAAGGCCTACCCCCCTGACCAAAATTAACTTTCTACTTCCTGCGACACAGCAAAACTATGGACCATATTGGACTTTGAACACCATCCCCTCTTTATTTCTTTGTTGCTTTTATGTTTCTTATATGCCTACTACTATATTGTGTATTTGTATTTTATCGAACTGGAGCCTGCCTCTACGGTATTGTGTAAGCCACATTGAGCCTGCAACTAAGTGGGAAAATGTGGGGTACAAATGTGTTAAATGAATAAATAAATAAATAAAAATAGTAGTGCTCGAGTAGAGCAATGCAGATTGTTTTTTAACAAATATCATGATTGCTGCTTTTGAAGATACATAAAAATAGGGGAAGATCCTTAAGCTTTTCTGTAGATGTTAATTGATTTTTAAAAACCCCAGAATATTTAGTGAAACTGGATTTCCTGTTTTTCTACAATTGTAAAGAAAAGTTTTAAAAAGAATCAAAATCATGACCTTAAGCAGTAAAGATTTCTGTGTGTCTGTGACTGGCATGAGTAAGTATAGTTGCGCCTAAGAGCTCCTGGAGGTGACTAAAAAGTACATATACATTCAAGTAAATCATTTTTCATTTACCAAATATGAATTTACAGTATTTATTAAACATCTACACAAATCTTCGAGGTTTGGTGCAGTATATACAATTATATTATAACATTAATTTAAATCAAATAATGATTAAAATATACCCCCTAATTCTTTAAAAGCAGCCAAAAATTGCACACGTAAATTGGGGCACGCACCCAATTTGCTCGAGCAGTTTAACTGAATAATAAGCCAATTAGTGCCCAATAATTGGCTTTCTAATAAGCAATTATTGGCATTAATTAGATGTAATTGGTATTTATATACAGCCCAAAAAAGAGGGCACAGAAATGGGAGGGTCATGAGCATTTCAGGACGGATCAAGGGTGTGGTTTTGAGTTACACATGTAATTATAGAATATGGAGGCTACACCTGTAAATTTTTGTTGGTGCAAATGGTGGTGCCTAAATTTACGCATGACTCCTGCGTGTAAGCGCTATTCTATAAACCGCGCCTAACTTTAAACGCAGCTTAAAGAATAGTGCTTTTCTCGGTGCCAATGTTTTTAGGTACCATGTATAGAATCTAGCCCATAATGCATAACATGAAACATTAGATAAATATTGACAGTTGATAACAGATTAATCAGGTACAAACTTAGGGGCCCATTTACTAAGCTGCATTAGGCACTGTGCATGTCTAACATAGCAAAACATAGAGTACTATAGGATGCACTCAGGCATCATATGGTAAATCTGAAATCGGTGTGCACTAACCACGTGCTAAAATCATCTTTCTTTTTTTATGAGGGGGTGTGTCAGTGTTAGAGAGTGAGTGTCCCTACATTATCCAGTTAGCGCATCTACATTACCATGCGGAAACTATTTAGCGCACGGATACCACATGAGCCCTTACTGCCCACAAGATCTTCCAGATCTTACCTTAAGTTCAACAGTTCCTTGTAAGTTCTATTTCTTATCAATGTTTCTGGCAGTTGAATTGCTAGCCAGAAGTGTTTAGAAGTTATTTTTATTCCCTTCAGTGCTCTGTAAGACTGATTTTCTGTTTCCATTTTCAAATACTGAAACAGCTGCTTAGAGAAACCCATGGTGGTTAAAAGTAGCTGGAACAACAATTATAGACTAGGAGATTAGATCGACTAGAGTATTTGATCAACCATGGGATTACCTTCACTTGACTGACTGTAGGCCTAACGGGGCACTACACATGTTAACAATTTTTAGAAAAATATAGTAATGGATCAGCTTGGAGAGTGTCTCTATCTATGCAGCTGCCATATTCACTTTTTTGTTTTCATGTTCAATTTGTTAAAATCAGCATATTCAAAGCCTCTTGGATTTAATATTCCAGGCCTTCTAATAGTGAAAGAACTATTATTTGTGTACTACGACTCTGGAAATGGCATTGTTTTTACTAATGGCCCCCGTTAAAGAAATATGACTGGACCATTAATGACAAATTAATGGTGCCTAATAGTACACATGATTGATACTAGGGGTGGGAAATACATACTTCCAACCTGAAAATACAAGAAAAAACTCAAATGTTAGGTTTTTCTCAGTGTTGTTAATGGTTGTCAGGCATGAGATGGCTTCATTCAAACCATACCCTTTGAGTACATGTCTTCCAGGAAGAGCTATTCTGCTTCCTTGGAATGCAGCTGTAGTCAACCCATTCCTAATTGTGTCTTATATTTTTGGTAATCTTAATTCCTGTTTCCTGATTGGTCCAGCAGGGACTAGTTTAGGGCATACTTGAGTATCTTTGCCCCCCAGCCACCCCAGGCTTGTTCCCTGCTAGTTCACTATTCCTATCCAACTGTGTTGGTCCTTGAGGCCCTGCATTTTGTTCCTGTTTTCACATTGCTTTCTGATTGCTTTCTTCCTCCCTTGGGAAGGAAGTTTTTAAGTAGATAATCTTGGTTCTTGCAGCTGTCCAGGTGGTGCTGCATAATCTTGTATTACTTGATGGAATCATTGTTTCTGCTAATTTATGTAATATGTATGACCTAATTGCCATTTAGGGCTAGATTCAGTAAATGACACCCAAATTTATGCGGTACAAAGATCCATGCTAAACTTGTATTCTATGAAGAGCACTCCGTGCCAAGTGCCCAACTTTGGGCATGAAGACTTATGCCTGCTGAAATCTGGTATAAATCCTGGTTAGGCTCAGAATTCACAAATTCTATAACTCTGCGCTTAAATTCTTGGAACATCCCTACCCCATCCCTACCCCTCTCATAACCATGCCCCCTTTTGTGTTGCTTGTGAGACTGTTTGGGTATACAGCATTAGAAAATAGTGCATAGGCACATTTATTTATTTATGCATTCTTGTATTCCACAATTATCCCAAAACAAGTGGCTTACAATTTACATTTTGGTGGAGTTACAATAGTGTTTTGCAATGTGGAGAGGCCATCTATAGTTCGTGATGCGTGCATACGTTCAAATTAGAGCCAATTAATGTCAATAATTGATTGTTAATGGCTCATTTAATTTTCACGTTCATCTATCCCTTGTGTCTAGGGACTCTGTGAAACAATGAACCAGCCAAAGTAGATACTGAGTGACTCACAGGCTCATTTTCGAAAGAGAAGGGCGTCCATCTTTCGACATAAAACGGAAAATGGACGTCCTTCTATCAGGGACGTCCAAATCGGTATAGTCGAAACCTGATTTTGGATGTCTCTAGTGGAAGTCCGTCTCAAGGATGGCCAAAGTTCAAAGGGGCGTGTCGGAGGTGTAGCGAAGGTGGGACTTGGGCGTGCCTAACACTTGGATGTCTTTGACTCATAATAGAAAAATACAAGGACGTCCCTGACATTTTCACCCGGACGTGTTTTTGTTATGAATAAGGCACAAAAAGGTGCCCAAAATGACCAGATGACCACCGGAGAGAATTGGGGATGACCTCCCGTTACTCCCCTAGTGGTCACTAACCCCCTCCCACCCTCAAAAAACATCTTTAAAAATATGTGGTACCAGCCTCAGATGTCATATTCAGGTCCACGGCAGCAGTATGCAGGTCCCTGGAGCAATTTTAGTGGGTACTTCAGTGCACTTCAGACAGGCGGACCCAGGCCCATACCCACCTACCTGTTATATTTGTGGCAGAAACAGCGAGCTCTCCAAAACCCACCAGAAACCCACTGTACCCATATATAGGTGCCCCCCTTCGCCCGTAAGGGCTATGGTAGTGGTATACAGTTGTGGATAGTGGGTTTTGGGGGCTCAGCACACAAGGTAAAGGAGGTATGTTCCTTGGAGCATTTTATGAATTCCACTGCAGTGCCCCCTAGGGTGCCCGATTGGTGTCCTGGCATGTCAGGGGGACCAGGGCACTACAAATGCTGGCTTCTCCCACGACCAAATGGCTTGCATTTGAACATTTTTGACATGGACGTCTTTGGTTTCGAAAATCGCCGAAAGTCAGAGACGGCCATGTCTAGGGATGTCCAAATCTAGGGACATCCAAATTTAAGGATTTGGACGTCTCTGACGGTATTTTCAAAATGAAAGATGGACGTCCATCTTGATTCAAAAATACGGGTTTCCCTGCCCCTGTATTTCGCTGTTTTGCAAGGACATCCAAATCGGAACTTGGACGTCCCTTTCGAAAATGCCCTTCCACGTCATCTAAATAAAAAATCAGATAGAAGGAGTAAGCTAACTTTGAGTGTCCACAGCTGCTTAAGCAGAGATGCTAAGTTGCTCAGTTCCAGGAGGGAGACTTTTTGACCAGTCCTGATCTTATACTTACATCCCAAAGCAATGTGGTATTTATAGTCCCTGATTCTACCCATTGAAATTCGTGCTGCAAGTTCCATAATGTATCAGGATCAGATTGTCAGAAATCCAGGACTCGCCTAAAATCTTTCTCCTGGAAATGGCTAACACAGAAGCTTCGTCTTAAGAGGGAAAGAAACCTAGGTGTTCAAATTGCCTTGAGTTTTCTTTTTCCTTTCTCTCTCCCTCTGTATACATAGCAGTTCCAGCTGGCTGCCTGCTAATCAGTGTGTTTCTAATGTGTATATACCAAGGTTTCCTTATCTGTTCTTGTGAATCAATTGACTCCTGTTCTAGAGACTTACTCCAAATACTTTTCTTATGCTATGTTCCTAGCCCTGTATATTCTAGGGAAAGCATTCTGGCATCCTTTTGAAAAATTTGTAAACGGGTTGAACTCTAGACTTACAGTTTCCAATTTACAGTTGATTTAAACTTGATATACTGCCATTTAGAGAACTATTATGGTGGTTTATAATTTATTGTTATTGGCTGGGTGAGTCACGTGATTATATATTTTAAAACCTTCCAATGATAACGCTGCGGCCATGTTGGCAGCTGGGGTTCTGAACACTGGATACTCGTTTCGAGACTTAAAAGTAACAGACCAGCAAGTTATGACTATATTGAGAAAATTCTTTTCCAAACAGAGGTCTGATTGTTCTCTTTGGTTTTTTTAGGGATATACCTTGAGAAAGCCCTGTTGGCGAAACACGTGTCGGTGTATAGCCCTATTTTTCCAGCTTCTTAAGAATGTATAAGCTGCTGACATGAATATATAAAAAGCTAAGAAAATGAATTGAATTACAAGAATATATGCATTGACCTGTGACATGAAGGGTATGAACCCTGTAACCACACAAAAAACAGTGTGATGGTGATTAACAAGCGATGCTGGGTTTACCTTTGAAGGTCTAAAGAAAAATAACTTCAGTAATAATTAATTGAGTCACGTTCTTTTCACGGTTTATAATTTATAACATTATTGAAATAAGAAAAGAAATACAACAAAATATGTAGAACAGGTAAGAGAGAGAATTTTATTTGCAAAATTATTCAAGCCTAGCACCCAGCTCAAATACCCCGCCAGGCCCAGAAACAAATTCGTATCAGTTTCCACTCAAAGCGTCCATGAAAAGGTAAGTCTTCAAATCTCTCTTAAAAGTTCAATAAGAAGATTCTACTCTTAGAGAATCATGAAAATGGTTCCAGAGTGAGGGTCCCTGTACGCTAAAAATACAATGCTGGATCATGAGAAGGTTTTGTTTAGTTGAAGAGTGCCAAAAGGAGATAGCATAGTAGGTGAGACAAGAAAGATGGAAGTCCTGTATTATGAATTTTTTAGACTAGGTTGAGTAGTTTGAATGTGATTCTATGTGAGACTGGTAGCCAAAGTTAAAAGTGGAGTTGCATGATCCTATTTTTTTAGACCCTGTAATAAGTTTTAAGATGGTATTTTGAATTATTTCAAGATGAATATCCATTTGTCAAAGGACTGAGAACAGAAAATTACAGTAATCAAGGTTACTAATTACTAGAGAGAACGGTAACATAAAGCATACTGAGACAATAGTGACCTCACGGAACATATCAATCAGATTAAAATAATACGTTTTGGATATAAAGTAAGCAAATCAAATCAATTAATGTGAACGGGAAGGAAGAGAGGAGGGTAGGTGGAGGCGAGTGGTTACAAGTGGTTACGAGTCAAAAGCAATGTTAAAGAGGTGGGCTTTCAGTCTAGATTTAAAGGTGGCCAAGGATGGGGCAAGACGTAGGGGCTCAGGAAGTTTATTCCAGGCGTAGGTTGCAGCGAGACAGAAGGCGCGAAGTCTGGAGTTGGCAGTAGTGGAGAAGGGAACAGATAAGAAGGATTTATCCATGGAGCAGAGTGCACGGGAAGGGGTGTAGGGAAGGACGAGTGTGGAGAGATACTGGGGAGCAGCAGAGTGAATACATTTATAGGTTAGTAGAAGAAGTTTGAACAGGATGCGAAAACGGATAGGGAGCCAGTGAAGGGTCTTGAGGAGAGGGGTAGTATGAGTAAAGCGACCCTGGCGGAAGATGAGACGGGCAGCAGAGTTTTGAACCGACTGGAGAGGGGAGAGGTGACTAAGTGGGAGGCCAGCAAGAAGCAGATTACAGTAGTCTAAACGAGAGGTGACAAGAGTGTGGATGAGGGTTTTGGTAGAGTGCTCGGAAAGAAAGGGGCGGATTTTACGGATGTTGTAAAGAAAGAAACGACAGGTCTTGGCGGTCTGCTGGATATGAGCAGAGAAGGAGAGAGAAGAGTCAAAGATGACCCCAAGGTTTCGAGCTGAGGAGACAGAGAGAATGAGAGAGCCATCAACAGAAATAGAAAACGGGGGGAGCGGGGAGGTGGGTTTGGGGGGGGGAAAATGAGAAGCTCGGTTTTGGTCATATTTAATTTCAGGTGGTGTTGAGACATCCAGGCAGCAATGTCAGACAAGCACGCTGAAACTCCAGATTCTGGCTGTCCAGTTAGTGATCAAATTCAGGAATGCTTTGAAACCATGTCTGGGAAAATAAAAGCTGCAATTATTTAGCCCCTGTGTCTGGAAACCTCTAGTAACCTTTTTAGAACCTTCTGAGTCTTTCCCTGAAAGGTTTGATGGCACCCAAGAAGCATTAGTGGAGCTGCCAAGTTACCCATTTCCAAGAGGTAGATTTTAGGCTAATCCTGTCTTTCTGATAAACCCTACCATGATTCATTATGGGACGTGCAGCATAGATTTCAATGGGTGGAACCAGAGACTATAAATTTCACAAAGCTTTGGGGTATAAGTTCACAACTAGGACTGGCAAAACAGTCTCCCTCTTGGTACTGGGTAACTTGGTAGTTCTGCATTAGAGAGGTTCCTTATGAAGTGTTTCCAGTTGCTCCTGGCATATGCACAGGAGTTTCTTACAGAAAAGGTCTAGCTGGGCTTCATTTGCCTGCTTCTCAATGGAAAAATCTTATGCTTTCCTATTGGATGAGAACAGCTCACTTCTGTGCTGTTTAGGGTGACTTGAATTGCTCCAGAGATTCCTAAGTCTGTGGTTTTAAACCATCTTTAAAAGCCTTCTGCTTTCAAAACTCCTGTTCCTGGAGTTGCAGTCCAGAATACATCTATCTTTGTTTCAATGTTTTCTGCTTCTAAGACTCTAGCTCCTGGTATTCTTCTCCAGAGGATTACGACTGCCTTTGCTTCAATGCCTCCTGGCAATGAGCAACTTTAGAGGTCCTTTTACTAAGCTGCGGTAATCGCTAGCACGTGCTTACCATAGCTTTAAAAAAACTTACCATGGGAGGTCCTGTAGTAAGTCTGAGATAGTGTGTGCAAACCATTCGCTAAAAGATATATTTATTTTTATGGCAGAGGGTGCATGCTAACTGAGCATGATTAGCGCATGAGCCCTCTTGAGCTAATTTGTTTTAATTGTTGCACACTAATGGCAACATTAGTGTGTGGTCATTAATTAAAAAAAATGGGTAATGGGGCATTTCATTGCTGTGGTAGAAAGTGGCCTTAGCACGTGGGATAAGGACGCACTAAGGCCATTTTTCTTTGAATGGTATAAATAGTTTTGATGTATTATGGGCTAGATTCTATATATGGTGCCTGAAAAATCTGCTTGGAATAAGTTTCTGCCGAAGCGTATTCTATAAGCGATGCATAGATTTAGGCGCAGTATATAGAATATGCTTAGTTGATATCCCAGAGCTTAGAACTAAACACATCCATTTACACCAAGGGAAACGTGGCGCAAATATCAGCACGTAGATTTAGGTGCAGAGGGACATATTCTATAACAGTGCACGTAAATTTTGAAATGCCCATGAAACGCCCATATCCCCGCCCATAACTGTGCCCCTTTTTGGCTCTACACATTAGAATTTAGACGCTGTGCATTTTTTTTGGCTTTTTTCTTTTTGTACCAGCCGCTGCTGCTCAACAGGAGACGCAGCAGCGGCTGGACAGCGTTAGTATTGGCGGCTGCGGGTGGCGATGGGGTTGATGTGCCCAAGGGGGGGTAGGGGCTTGGGTGATGCACCGGGGCGGAGGGGCTTGGGTGATGCGCCGAGGGGGAGGGTCACTGGACATGGGTGGCTGGAGGGGGGCATGGGGAGGGGAGGGTTGCTGCACATGGGTGACTGCAGGGGGAGAGGAGGGTCGCTGGACATGGATGGCTGCAGGGGGGGGCAGGGAAGAGGGAGGTGGGGAGGGGTCCTGAGACCAGATGGGTGGCTGCAGGGGGGGCAGGGGGAGAGGAGGGTCACTGGACATGGGTGGCTGCAGGGGGAGAGGAGGGTCGCTGGATATGGGTGGCTGCAGGGGGGGCAGGGGAGAGAGAAGGGCTGCTGCACATGCGTGGCTGCAGGGGCAGAGGAGGGTTGGTGGGGAGGGGGTCCTGAGACTAGATGGGTGGCTGCGGGGGGGGGGGGGGGGCAGGGGAGACAGGAGGGACGCTGCAGGGGGGGGGATTACCTTGCTAGCACCCGTTTCATTGCCTACCGAAACGGGCCTTTTATACTAGTAAATAAATAAATAGTATTGAGTTGCAAAACATGCAAATGCATTACTATGAAAAATCTGTAACACAACTTGTGATAAATACCACAAGCTGCATTAGCTGGAAAAATAAGCCCATTTTACTATCCCAGGAGCATGGGGTATAAAAGTCATGACCTGATGTTCTCAAGCTGCATCTTATAGGAGCTGTGGTGCTGTCTCTTGTACCCCTCTTCCAATCATCATCTCAGCCTCCTAATCTGAATCCCTATCCTTCCAAATTATTACCCCAACCCCGCCTAAGTCACACAAACTCCCCTACACAAAACCCGACCCCCCCGAACAGAAGCCTCATCCTTCTGCTTAAAAGCCCAACATCAAATGAACCCCCTCCTCCACTGATCTCCATTACTAAGCATAAGATGGTGTTCAGTGGGTTCCCTGGCAGAATGTCAGATGAGAATGGAACAGCCAAGTGATACTCAAATCTAGTAGCAGCAAGACAGTTGGATAAGGTTCTTAAAATGTCGTAAAAAGTTATCTACAAGAGATTTGGGTACCTTTTCAGTAATGCGACTACGCCTAAGACCAACCTCTCTGTAATTGAGGATATGAGCCTTCTATTATCTCCTTGTGGAATTCTCTGCCTGTTTGGCTAAGAGTGGAGACTACTTATTTATTATTTCATAAGAAATTGAAAACTTCTTTATCTGACAAAGGATAATTAGACTTGACAGTTGTCCATTTTGTGAGATGAAATTGTATAGGCTATTGTTGCTTCTTGGTTTTCTCTTGTATTCTGTAAAACGCTTTGAACCCAGAAGGGGATATAGCGCTATACAAGTGTATTATTGATATTGATGATCTTAGAAGAGGAAGATTCATTTCTAGCAGGTCTTTAGTATATACTACTACTACTTATCATTTCTAAAAGTGGTAAGGGCCCTTTTACAAAGCAACGGTAAGCATAACACGGGCTTACCACTCGCTAAAAAGGAAATACCGCTGGGCTACTGCAGCAGCCCGGCGGTAGTTCCCACCCCCATATCCGGTCCTATTTTTATTTTTGTAGTGCTGGTGTGCGGTAATCGGGCAGTGCCGTGCACTGCTTGGTTACTGCCAAGTTAGCGCAGGAGTCCATACCGCCAACTGAATGGGTGGCGGTAAGGGCTCCCCCTCGAAATGGCCATGCGGCAAGTGCTTCACTTGCCGCATGACCATTTCCTGAAGAAAAGAAAGATCAACCTTTTACCTGTTGCGGTAAAGGGGGTCTCAGCACACATCAAAAACACACGCTGACACCAGCACAGGCCCCCTTTTGCCGCAGCTTGGTAAAAGGGGCTCTTTCTGAAGTGGCTATAGTGCTTCTTTTTCCTTCATTCTCCTAATCCTTTTTTTTTTTTAATGCACTGACCGTTATTTTCAGTTTTGTTGAATCATTCCTGAAGGTTTTGGCTTTGTGGCAGTTGCTGTTTGGGTTTCTGACTCTGTTCAGTCTGTTGAGGCCAAACAAAAATGGATGAATTCAGTCCTTTGTGGATAGGGTTTTAGTTCATATATATGTTTTGCACATCGTGAACATTGTTTGGCCTCAGCCAGGAAAGAAAAGCAAAGCATGAGAAATTGAATCCTGTCCAATAATACCGTGGGGAACTGTTGGAAACAGATGATAATATTAACCCTTTGTTTTTCTGGAGGATTATATAATCAAACTGTAGAACCCTTGGGTCAATGAACTGCCATGGTAGAGATGAAAAGACTTACTAATTAGAATTAATGGAACTGGATGAATCCTGGAGTGCTGGGATTTGTCATGGAAACTCTGGAATTGACTGTAGGAAAATGCATGTTAGAAGCACTACGTGTGCACACTGTGACTTTAATAGGATCCCTTTATCAGCAACAAATGCCATCTTTAATCTTTTAAATCCTTTGAGTTCAGAAAAAAATCTTACAGCCTAGCCTTTAAGGATTAAAATAGGTATGGTAGGAAGACATTTTAAAGTATAAAAACATCTAGATTCCACTAACATGATCTATTGCTGGTTGGCAAAAGAAATACATTTTGCAATTTTTAAATATTTCATTTCAGGGTCTACAAATGGGGGCACTAACTTTAGGGAGATATTGAATATATATAAATTAAATCCAGACTTTAGAAATATAGCAAACTCTGAGTAGAAACAGCAAAGTGGGTCAGAGTTCAAATATGAATATGGAATTATTTTCAGAACTTCTACATTCTCCCCTGAAGTTTACACCTCTGCACAACCCTATAATTGAACACAGACCTCAGATGAATGTTGAAAATTTATGTCTACAGTTTTCAAGTGTCAATAAGGCACCAGCATATCACTGAAATGCTCCCCCCCCCCCCACCGAAAACTTGATGTTTAATTGTGAATAACTGGGACACAGTGTTTCTTGGCATAGGTCGGGGTGCTGAGTTTCTCACATCTGAGAACGTGAGTTTTGAGTGACGCTTCACTACTGATTTTTCTACCCTCATATAAAATATGGGTGGCCAAGCAGCAGCGTGGGAAGAAATGGGATTTGTGAGTGAATTTTATATATTGTTTTGCTTCATTTATTAATAAAAATTCAGCACTTGTGGGGGAGGGGGTTAAAATTATTTTGGAAAATGTACAAAAACAATCAGCATTTTTAATTTAAAGGTATATGCTTGGGTTTAAATAGCCTTATTCATAAATGGGAGTTGGTCAATGTCTGACCATCTGCTCATCTGTTCGGTGCAACATAACTCTCCAAAAATTCAACAGATGGAACTTGACATATGGATAAAACCAGTAACAAAACCTATCACATTCCGAAATGGGCCCAATCAACCTAGGGTTCCAGAGAAATAAGTCACCAACCCCCTTGCCCCAAAAAAGGTCCCAACTCATTTCTACGGGAAAAGGATTTCTTGCTGCTGAAGTGTAGAAACTTACATACAGTGACGCATAGCAGTTAAACAATACCTCCTTTCAAATTGCCTCTCCCTGTTCTCTATTATCTGCACCCCCTTACTGTCCTGATCCCCAAGTACTACTACATCCCAACCAAAAAAATGCACTTAACTACAAAAATTACCCACTGCAATTGCCCCAACCTTCAAGTATTACCCTTACAACTGCCCCACCACCACAAAATCTACCCCCTACTACTGCCCCACCTATCCATGCAAACTGACCCCACCCAAACTACTCCCTGAAACTGTTCCTGCATCTGACTCCACCCTGCAAACTGTCCTACCTCCAAAATCTTCAACTGCCCCACCACATACAAACTGCTGGAAGGCAGGATAGGATACCTTATGTTTTTACCTACTCCTACTTTACTATCATTAAATGACGTTCTCCCTCTCCCCCACCCTTCCTAATATGTACAATGTGTCTCATCCGTAATTGTCTACCCCTTAATTTTAGACTTTTTTTTCTTCCCTTCTATAAACTGCCGGTTATATCCCGACGCTGCAAAAATAAAAATATTTTTGTAGTTCTGGATATGACGGTGTGCTGGAGGTGGGAACTACCACTGGGCTGCTTCAGTAGCTTGGCGGTACTTCCTTTTTAGCGAGTGGTAAGTCTGCATTGGGCTTACCATCGCTTTGTAAAAGGGTCCCTTTATTCTGCTTATCCTAGAAATAAGCAGTGGATTTTCCCCAAGTCCATCTTAATAATGGCTTATGGACTTTTCTTTTAGGAAGCTATCCAAACCTTTTTTTAAACCCTGCTATGCTAACTGCTTTTACTATATTCTCTGGCAACGAATTCCAGAGTTTAATTACATGTTGAGTGAAGAAATATTTTCTCCAATTTGTTTTAAATTTACTACTTTGTAGCTTCCATTGCACGCCCCCTAGTCCTAGTATTTTTGGAAAGAGTAAACAAATGATTCACGTCTCTCTGTTCCACTCCACTCATTATTTTATAGACCTCTATCATATCTCCCCTCAGCAGTCTTTTCTTCTCCAAGCTGACGAGCCCTAGCAGCTTTAGCCTTTCCTCATAGGGAAGTTGTCCCATCTCCTTTATCATTTTTGTCGCCCTTCTCTGTACCTTTTCTAATTCCACTATATTTTTTTGAAATGTGGTGACCAGAATTGCACATAGAATTCATGTGCGGTTGCACCATGGAGCGATACAAAGGCATTATAACATCATCATTTCTGTTTTCCAAAACAGAATTTTAAGAATTTGCCTTTTAAGAATTACCCCTAAGTTCCTATGTGGCAACAGTGTACCTGTATAGAGATGCCAAGATGGTAGCTATGTGGCACATATTTTATCAAGAAATATTTATGTTTTTCTTATGTATGTTTGTACTCTACTGTGGGTAAAAGCAGAATATAAATTATAATAAAATGAAATAAAGAAAGAAAGAAAAAAAATGAAATGAAGCACCTGCTTTAATTTGTAGAATAGAATATAGAAGAGGTGAAATATACATTTATAATTTTGGTGTGAGGGCTTATGTGATCCACAGAGCTAGCAAGAAAGGCTTGCACCTAAATGCTGGAGATATGTGCATAACTTATATTATTCTATAAGTTATGTGCATGTCATACTCTGGCTTTTTATTTTATTTTATTTTATATTTATTTGACAAAATCTGTGGCAGATATCTTGCTAGATATAGATACTAAGTAGCAATTGTGACTAATATAGGTTATTAAGGGGGAAGGAGCAGAACACCTGTCTTTTCCCCCTTAGTAACCTATATTAGTCACACTTGCTACTTAGTATATATTTTATATCTATGCAATTTCAAAACAACACAAAGTATAACTTTCTTCAGCAAATACAGCCAATAACAGAAAAGAAGAAATAATTATGTCCATAAATAATATATAAAGGCTTCAAAAGTCCATAATAAAGGGAGAGCATGGTCAACAGCTAGGAGACCTTCCCTCCCAAAAGCAACGTAACTGAGAAAGCTCGAAGAAGTGCATTATATAAAATATATGCATATTTAGGGAATAACAGGGCTGGATTCCATATATGGCACAAAACAATTGGTGCTGAAAAAGTGCTATTCTATAAGCCACACTTAAAGTTAAGCGCAGTGTATAGAATAGCTCTTATGCCGGGAATTGCATCTAACTTTAGGTGCGGCCATTTGCACCAGCTGAAATGTGGTACAAATGTACATGTTTACATTAGGTGCATACCCCTGTTATTCTATAATAACACATGCAAATTTTAAGAATGCAACATTACGCCTGTGCCCCTCCTATGCCTAAATTTACATGCGTAAATGCCAATTAAATTGAATTAGTGCCAATACTTGTTAAAAAGCCAATTATTGGCGCTAATTGCACAGTGTTTCGTGACTTTTATAGGATTAGGGGGTTAAGGTGTATTTTTGGTATTTACGTACCTATGCTACTACTACTACTATGCGTATACGTGGAGGGGTGTAATCGAACGGGGTGCCCCTGTTTTCCTGAGGACGTCCTCGCAGGACATCCCCGAGAAGGGGCAGGGAAACCCGTATTATTGCAACAAGATAGGCGGCCATCTTTCGTTTCGATAATATGGTCGGAGACGCCCAAATCTCAACATTTAGGTCGGCCTTAGAGATGGTCGACCCTAGAGATGGTCGTCCCTGATTTTCGGCGATAATGGAAACCGAGGACGCCCATCTCAGAAACGACCAAATCCAAGCCATTTGGTCGTGGGAGGAGCCAGCATTCGTAGTGCACTGGTCCCCCTGACATGCCAGGACACCAACCGGGCACCGTAGGGGGCACTGCAGTGGACTTCAGAAAAAGCTCCCAGGTGCGTAGCTCCCTTACCTTGTGTGCTGAGCCCCCAAACCCACTCCCCACAACTGTACACCACAACCGTAGCCCTTAGGGATGAAGGGGGGCACCTAGATGTGGGTACAGTGGGTTTGTGGTGGGTTTTGGAGGGCTCACATTTACCACCACAAGTATAACAGGTAGGGGGGCGTGGGCCTGGGTCCGCCTGCCTGAAGTGCACTGCCGTACCCACTAAAACAGCTCCTGGGACCTGCATACTGCTGTCATGGAGCTGGGTATGATATTTGAGGCTGGCATACAGGCTGGAAAAAATACAAAAAAATTTATTTAGGGTGGAAGGGGGTTAGTGACTACTGGGGGAGTATGGGGAGGTCATCCCCGATTCCCTCCGGTGGTTATCTGGTCATTTAGAGCACATTTTTGTGGCTTGGTTGTAAAAAAAAAAAAGGACCACGTAAAGTCAGCCAAGTGTTCGTCAGGGACGCCCTTCTGTTTTCCATTATTGGCCGAGGATGCCCATGTGTTAAGCACGCCCCAGTTCCACCTTCGCTATGCTTCCGACACGCCCCCAGGAACTTTGGTCGTCCCCGCGATGGAAAGCAGTTGAGGACGCACAAAATAGGCTTTCTATTATGTTGATTTGGGTGACCCTGGGAGAAGGACGCCCATCTCCCGATTTGTGTCGAAAGATGGGCACCCTTCTCTTTTGAAAATAAGCCTGATAGGCACATATATGCCAATATTCCATATATTTATATGCATAATTATTCTATAAATATTATTCCTGTTTTACAGAATTACCTCGTTAGGGGGTAATTCTATAAGGAGCTACCTAATGGTAGGAGGCAGGAAAGCATATAGATGGTGATATTCTAGTCATTTACTTGCACAAGTGGCTACTTACATGCATAAATGATCACTCATAGAATACCAACTAGTGGAAGGGCTGAAGTTTGTATATGGGGGTGAAAGTTAGGTGCCAGGAAGATCTGTTTAAAGCCCATATTTTGTAAAGGGTGCCTGACCTATTTGATGCTTGTTATCGCCCATTAATCAATTGAGTTGTGCGCTGACCTCGGATCTGCGTGTAAATGCCGGTGCCTAATTTTGCGTGATCCCCATACAGAATCCTATGGTTAGAGGATAATTTTATAACCAAGTACTTAGTTTAAGGCAGCCACAACATGCCTAGTTTAAGTCCATTTTATAAATAACAAGTATATACCTTTTTTTCTTTATAAAATACTAGCTGAAAATGTGCCTCAAATTATGGAGTGATCACATATATCAACTCTAGAGCTGCTCTAAATGAGTGTACCTACATTTTGTAAATAACATGTGTAAATTGTAACATTCTTTGTAATCAATGTACAGTATGTACTAATTAACATTGCCCATGCTCCACCAAAACTCCACAAGAACAAAGGAGGACAAAAACACCCCTACGCACAGAATAAAAATCAAATAAAAGGAGGGATGGAGAGATGGCTTCCCACAGAAATCCAAAACTCCACCTATGTTCAAGCCCCAGTGAAGCTACATGCCATGCTAACAATGTGCATTCTTTTCCACTGGTTAGAATTTTAGAAGACTCCATTTACGTATTTTATTAGCGATCAAGTACACATGTAAGTGACCACTTGTGCGCACAACTGCCATCCTTTACGTGCTTTCCTACCTCCTATCACTAGGTAGCCCTATATAAAATTCTCAGCTTTGAACCAGCCACAGTAGCACAGAAGTCCTCTCTCAACGTTATGCCTTCAACTGTGTGAGATAGATGTTAATGTGTATGGTATTTGTATATTTTACAAAATGTTTATACACTCTGCCCTATTTCCGCTCAAAGCTATACTCCCGGGATTGCTTACATGGAGTCCATTTAGAGGAGGTGCATTCTTTTTTGTGCATCTAAGTTTTATGCATGCATATAATTTTATAAGAGCACTTTTCTGTGTTTTTAACAAGATTTGCATGTGGAAAAAGTTTCAGAAAATGTTCCCCTAATGGTCTAATTTCATCGTAGAGTGACTACATAAAAAGTTCAAAAAGGTTCTTATTTTATGCCTATTTTAGAATGACTAAAAAGGTATCACATTGGATATATTAATTTACAAAATCTAGAGGGAGTTCAAATCGCATTCACCATGAATCTCCAGAATAATGCATACAATTAAAAATATATTATTTGAAGACCATCATAGGTTATAGCCACCACTGAATATGTTTAGGTAAAACTCAAACACCTACCTATTTCATCATAGGCTCAATTTTTAAAATAATTTTATCATCAAAATACTAAATTTCAGACAAAAAATCTTTTAGAAATGTCTTTCTACAAGTACTTGTTAAAACAAATAGACTTTTCTTTTAGTATGCCTAGGAGACAGCCGACATGAAAATGTTTCATAAGCTGAGTCACCAAGAGCATTTCTCACTTCCTTATAACCCGTCTTCTATAGAAAAAGATGATCTTGTCAGCTGACTCTTAGGTGTTACAAGAACATAAGAATAGCCATATTGGGTCAGACCAATGGTCCTTCTAGCCCAGTATCCTGTCTCCAACAGTGGCCAATCCAGGTCACAAGTACCTGGCAGAAACCCAATTAGTAGAAACATTCCATAACACCAATCTCCAGGCAAGCAAAAAAATAAGAGTATTTGATTTTAAAAGATTTTTTTTTAAATTTTTGAATATTTTGATGGTAAAGTTTTTATTAAAAAAAAATTGGACCTATGGCAAAATAGGGTAATGTTTTAGCCCTATCTAAACATATTTTCAATTGTATGAATAATTCTGGAGGTTTATTATGAATGCTTATTTTATAATGACAACAGAGGGAGCTAAAGTTGCACCCATAGCTAATTCATGATGTTGACCATAAAAATATCCATCAAACATGAAATAATTTTGTTTTAATACAAACTCAGCTAAATTCAGAAAGAACTCAGCCAGAATCGAAGTACGTCTTCTTTTTAAAACTTCCCTCAACATAAGCAGTTTCTTACCCAGAAGAATTTGAGTATATGAAGATATCATCCCCCAAATTCTATAAATGTTACTCAAAATTGCATGCTCAAACTTGGGCACATGCCTAATGAACCAATTAGTGCCAATAATTGGGCATTAACAGCCATTGGCGCTAATTGGCAACAATTTGAATTTACATGTGCATCTTGCCAGATGCTGTTCTATAAAGGGGGCATGGGCGAGTCAGGAGCATTCACTTAATATGCCTGCAGTATTATAGAATACGGGAGGCCCATGCCTAATTTAGGTGTGAGACTTTATACCAGGTTTCAGTTGGTGTAAATCCTCGCACCCAAAATTGGGCCTAGATCCCGGCACTAAGCGCTATTCTATAAATGGTGCCCAACTCGGAGCACCATTTTTAGAATAAAGCTGAGCACTCAATTTTTTTTCAACACCCAAATTTGGGCACCATTTACTGAATTCAGTCTAATACCCCTAATTCTACATAGTGCCAATTAGCTTTAGGCCCTCAGGGGCACTTTTACCAAGTGGTGGTAAGCCTGGTGGTAGTTCTCACCCCTAGCGCACACCATTTTCAGCAAAATGCCCAAAATTGGCTTTAGACATCATATTGAAAATGCCCCTCAAAAATATTTCATATATCCTTTTATGGTGTTTTAAACAAATGCACGACCCTAGGGTATATCCTTAACAGCAGACTGGATGAGCCAGATGGTCTTCTTCTCCTGTTTGTGCTGCTACATAACATAGTTATGGGAATATTTACACTGTCACCAACAAAGGTAGACAAAAATGATTTTATTTTCAGCTTACTGATTGAAATATGTCAGTTTTGAGAAATTGCATCTGCTGTCTTTCTAATTTGCATAGTACAGGAGGAAATGCATCTCTTTCTATTTCTCTGTTGTTGCACTGCATGCAGAGTCTGGCTTCTTGGGGTTTCGGGTTAATTTTTGTCTACATTAGTACTTTTAGTTTGTGGTCACTTATCCTATATTTGAAAAGGGTCTGTCTGTGTTCTGCATGTGTGACCAAGACCAAAGTGTTGAGTTGAGATCTGTATTAATCTGGCTGGTTCAGTTTTTGCAGTAGAGGAATTGATGTTAGAGGGCTCACTGCAATATTTATGGTAGACTGCCATTTCCTTGGTAGGTCTTTGTATGAGTTTTTGGAAGTTGGTGAGTAATGGAGTGGTAGATTCATTCTATAGGTGCTGAGTAACGCTTATAGGATTCTGTATTGCTTCTAAAGATGCTTGGTTCTGGAAAGGATTTATGTTGTTATTGAGATGATACCAAAATCAGATATTTTTGTCATATGGTGAGTTCTAGGGGAAAATGCCCTAGCTGTTCCAGTGTTGTGTGAGGGAAGTTTCTGTGGATGCTGGATATGTGTTTATATTTAACACCTTGATGTTCCAGTGTACAGGATGGGTCAGGGGCTCATTATTTTCCAGGCTGCATAATTTAACTGCAACAATTTTTGCTGAGTATATCAAGCATTTGCAGAGTTTTAATTTTTCAAAACAACTTAGCTGTGCTTAAACAACAAATCTATTAGTTGAGAAGTAAGGCTACTGCCAGGTAGACTTCTATGGTCTGTGTGCCGATCATGGCTAGATAGATCTGGTTGGACTAGAGCGGGCTTCAAAGGCAATTCTAGTAGTTGGAATTTAAGCCAGGTCTGGGCAGACTTCTATAGTCTGTGCCCTGAAAATGGCAAGAACAGTTCAAGATCAACTATGCATATGTTATCATATTATATACTAGGAGTTTATCTTGTTGGGCAGACTGGATTGACCATGCAAATCGTTATGTGCTGTCATCTACTATATTATTATATAGCTCTTTTCTCTGCTCTACACTGGTAACAGGGAGTGTGGTTACTGTGAGGGTGTGAATACTGTGGGGGTAGAGCCATAGATTGCCATTCCACCCCTTAAGATCAGCTCTGTATGATTACTGGCACCCTTTTTCCTTGAAAAATAATGCACAGTTGAAAGAAGAGGTGATAATACTGGTAATTTTAGTCTACTGGATGTGGATCAGAAAATCCCATCTGTAAATCTGGGAAGAAGCAGAAAGACAGTGGATATTTTACAAGGGGCTTTGCTAAGAGAAACAGTGATGGAACCCACCAGGAAAGGATTGACACTGGATTTGGCACTTATGCCCTATTAATGTAGAAGTCTGGTTATATAATTATCCTTTATATGGTGATATTATTTTCAAGCAGAAGGCTATCCTATGCATTTACAGTATGTGGCAGAATAGGAAGAAGCTGGGCTGCTTAGTATACTCACCGCTAAAGGCTTTGATTAATGGTCATTGCAATGAGTGATGTGTGCAAAATACTGAAGTAATTTGCAGGGAACATCATTCATATCTATATAGAGAATCATGATCAAAGCTTTTGCTTCAAGGCAACAACCATTAGAGATGATGCCTCAATCTCTGTCTCTTGGCAAATGCATGATATTCAGATTTACACTAAAATAGATGTTCAGTTTCAAAAAAATATATTGACTCTCACTGAAAGAACTGTTGATGCTAAGCTTTCTCGGACACATGGAGGATATTAAATCACACCTAAAATGGTGACAGCTATCACAAATTTCCCTTCTAATACTAGTTAATATGAACACAAACTTTCTCCTGTCCTTGAATCAGGATTTCACAATTTAGAAATTTGATGTGAAATAATTAGGTTGTATCTAATGAGGGTTAAGTATGACACTGCATAGACCTCTGATTCACACACAGGCTGAAAACTAAATATGTGTCTAGACAAAACAATGGTGAGAATGCTTTATGACACCCAGCAACTAATGAAGTGCTTATTGTACAGCTAACTGAAGAATTCCCAAAGGTATCCAAAGCTTGTACAGTGTTCTTGCTTCACAATGAGGGAAGAAATAGTGTAAACAGAGAAATGTGCTTGGAGAATGGAGTTCAGACTTTCCAGAGGTAGCTTGGTGTCTGTGTGGGATAGATTGTCTAACTCTAGGATATTATACTGTACAAGAACACTACACTTGAAATATTATATAATGCAATACATGGGGAAAGAGAGAATTCACAACATAAGCAGAAACAAACATCAGGTTACATCCAGTGATGCAGAGGTTCTTGGAAGAAAACAAAGACATGGTTACATATATGGATTGGTCAGTGCTGTCCTTGAATAGTGTTGAGATGTTCAGGTATTGTGATGTGTTGGCTGACATTGAGGGTTTGGTGGGATATGATTATTTGAAGAAATGTGCTTTGAGGTGTTTTCGGAATGTGAGGCAATGGTTCAAGCATTTGATTTCTTTTGGTACTGTGTTCCATAATTTGGTGCAAACGTATGAGTAGCTGGTTTCATATGTTGATTTGTATTTTAGTCTTAGACATCTAGGGTAGTGTAGGGTGAGATAGTTTCTTGCGTTCGTGATTGCGTTGCATAGTGGAAGTTGTATTAGGTTTGCCATGTATTCCTGTACAAGACCGAAGATTGTCCTGTAGTTCAGTGGACAGAATTTTGAAGGATATACGTGATTTGATTGGTAGCCAGTAGAGGTCTTGTAGTAGTGGTCTTGCGTTCTCGAATCAATGTTTTCTGAACATTAGTCTGGCTGTTGTGTTTTGTGCAGTTTGAAGCTTCTTTAGTGCTTCTTCCCTGCAGCCAGCATATATTTCTTTGTAGTAGTCTGCATGGGCGAGGACCATGGATTGGACTAGAGTGTGGAATGTTTTTGTTAGAAAGTAGTTTTTTGTTTCAGTTTCCACATTGTGTGGAACATGTTCTTCATGATGTTGGAAATCTGGGTATTGAGTGTTAGGCTGCGGTCTATGGTGATTCGAAGGATTTTTAGTTCATTTGATATTGGTAGGTCTATTCCCATGATGTTAATCTTAGTGAATTGTTGTGTTGTATCATATGGTGATGTTAGTATTAAGTAACTCCCTGTTGAGTTTTAGCTTGAATGCCGATGCCCACAGTTCCATTGTGTTGAAGCCATTCTTGATTTTGGTCATGATTTTGGACAGGTTCTTTTTGAAAGGGATGAAGATGGACACATCATTGGCATATGTGAAGGGGTTGAAGCCCTGTTTTGGATAGTGATCGGGCAAGGGGGACCATTATTAAATTGAACAGGATTGGAGAGAGTGGAGAGCTGAATTCTGCTTTCCATGGAGGGGAGGTTGTGGAGTTCATCTTTACTTGGTATGTTCTGGATGATTAGAAACCCAGTGAACCATGCAAGTGCCTTTCCTCCAATGCCAATTTTGTCGAGAATTCTTCGTAGTATTTGGTGGTAGACCATGTCAAATGCGCTTAACATGTCGAACTGAAGTAGTAGTATGTTGTATCTGTTTGAAATTTCTAAGTTAGCCAGTAGTGTGATCAAAACCATATCTGTTCTGTGTTCAGGGCGGAATCCGGATTCGGATTCATGTAGTATGGAGAATTTGTTGATGTATTCAGACAGTTGATTGGCTACTATTCCTTCCATTACTTTTGTTGTTAGTGGTATGGATGCTACTGGTCTGTAAGTTGAGGTGTCTTTTGTGTTTTTCTTAATGTCTTTTGTGATGGCTGTATTATGTTACTTTTTTGCATTTGGAAAAGGCCTTCGCGTAGCATACATTTCAGGTGTGAGGCGAGTTGGTTAATGAATCGGATTGGTGCTGCTTCCATGATGCGGTTGGAGCATGTGTCCAGCATGCAGTAAGCGGAGGCAAATTTTTTTTACCACTTGTGCTATTGTCTCTTCTGTGGGTTTTGTGAAGATTGTCCATGTTCTATCTGCTGGTGTTTCCTCTGGAGGGTTATTGAGTTCGTCTGTTAGGGCTTCTAAGTCGGTGTCGTTGTGATGGAGGCTTTTTCTTAGTTTGAGGATCTTTTCTTTGAAGTATCTTGCCAGTTCTTTTGCTGTTGGGGGGTCCTTGTTTGCTGTTGTCAGTGGTTTGGTGTTTAGTAGGTTGTTTATTAGTATGTAGAGTTTCTTTGAGTTTTAAAGTCTGATCCTACTTGTTCTATGTAGAATTTCCTTTTGGCTTGTCTTATTTAGATTTTGTATTTGTTTTGTGTTTCCCTCCATTTGTTCCTGTTCTCTTTGGTTTTGTTTTTCATCCATAATCGTTCTTGTCTTCTGCATTGGGTTTGTAGTTTTTATAGCTCTATGTTGTTCCAAGGGGCTGTTTTGTGTTTTTGACTGCTTTTTGGCTTCATAGGGGCTATTTCGTCTAGTATAGTTGTGCATTTTGTGTCCCATTCTGTTAGGAATTCCTCTGAGTGGGTGTTTGGTGACCCCTGGTTTTCATATATTGAGGTCTAGAATTTGGTTGTGTGAACTGTTCCATGGGATTTGTGCGGTGTAGGTTTTGGTGATGTCTTGGTTCCATGTTTTTTTCCAGTAAAGGGTCATGTTCAGTTTGAAGTGGTCTGACCAAGGAGTTTCTGTCCAGATTTAGTTTTTAGTTTGAAGTCATTGCTGTGAATCTATGTGCTACTAGATCTAGTTCATGGTCTTTATTGTGGGTTTTGGTTACTGGTGGTCGTTTCAGATCCCAGAGTACGAGGAATTTGGTGCATTCTGTGGTGCTGTCTATGGTTTGGTCTTCTAGGTGTAGCTTGATGTCTCCTATTATCAGCACATTAGAACTGACTGCACAAGTATTTGAGATGAAATTCATGAGGCAGCATGAATTTAAAGGACCAAAGAATCTTTTTATTAATGGATTTAGCGCACACTAATCACTGCAGATTCCATTGCATACTAATTCATTAGTGTGCACTAAATCCCAGTGCCGTAGCGAGGGCGGCTGACACCCGGGGTGGGTCGCCGCTGCGCACCCCCCCCCTAGGTGCAGCACGGTGCCCCCCCCTTGGCGCGCACCCTCCCCCCCCCCCGGAACACATTCTTACTTGAATTAGGAAGCGAGGGGCGGGTGAGAGGGCCGATCCGCCCCCGAGTGCACGTCGCTGGGAGCTGCGTCGGCTCCGCAAGGTTCCCTGCTCTCTCTGCCCCGGAACAGGAAGTAACCTGTTCCGGGGCAGAGGGAGCAGGGAACCAGCGGAGCCGACACCCCCCCAGCGGCGTGCACCCGGGGCAGACCGCCCCACCGCCCCCCCTTCCTATGCCACTGCTAAATCCATTAGTACATCTTAGTAAAAGGACCCCAAAGTGCTCACAGATGATATAGTACTGTAATTCTAGGTGGAGCTCACCACCCTGAGATTGCAGCTCTAACAAGTTAAAATTTTTAAAATGCCATAGGGTTGAAGGATTGCTCACACACCAGGTAGAAGTTAGACTCTGTATCACATTACACTGTTTTGCTGTTTGCTTCAGATTTACTGAATGAATATAATATACACATTTTTTCATGTTTGATTTTGCTGATAACTGAATCCTGTTTGTTGATATATGATCATTGTAACCCTCTAATCATTTAAAATAAAATTTCTAGCTGCTGGTAAATAGATCCATGGAAGAAGTGCATAATTCTCCAAATGTTCTTATGTGACTTGGCTTTCACTATTTACATTTCCAAAGGAAAGACATCCTTATATTTTCTTCAGTGTCCCCTGCTTGTTTTCTGAAGACTGCTTCCTATTTCTTATAATTAGTCCAAAGACAGTTTAATTTGATTACAGCTGCTGGAACCAATCAAAACATCTGTCTTGTTTTCTCCTGAATTTGGAAATGTATTCTGAGAAGGAAAAATCACTCTGAGGTTACAGTGAAATCTAAGGTATTTAGCTTTGTGAGGTCTCCTACTGTATATGAGGGAACTCTGAAAAACAGTGGAATGGATATTGTCTTTCAATGTTTAAATATCATTTCAAATTAAAAAGCACAAAATAAACAGAACCAACTAAAATGAGGGGATAAGCATAGTGCAGCATGCTGTGCAACGTTCCTGCAGTAACTTAAAAACAATTATTGTATGTTTTCAGATGAGCCGCATCTACTGGATTGATATCAATTCATATCCAATGTAAACCACTTTTCCGCTGTAACCTTTTTCCCATTGTATTATAGTGTGTTTGTATTTTCAAATGGAGAAATTCTTGAGCAAGCTGACTATTTGCAACGTTCATAGGCATGAATGTGCAATATAAGACCATTGCAGATCATTGTATTGGGATCCCACTATTATAGAAAAGTGTAACTGTGTATTAAACACAAATTTACAATGATTATGTGGCCTATTTGTTTATTGTATGAGGCTTTTGTTTCAAAAATGTTTCCTCCACTTTGTGTTTATGAAAACATTCTTTGGAAAATAGGACCAACTTTGTTATATCAGCAGCAAAAGAATGTGGGATTTAATTATTCAGAAACTGCTAGGTAATCTATTAGCTGTGTAGTTTTCTTGTTTCCTAAAGCCTGTGGATGGAGTCAATTATTTTGGTCTTTGATTTTAGCATTCTTATTGTGCTACCAACATCAAATTCTATACTAGAGTTTAAAAGATTGTAGCATCTTATAAAAAAACACAGGGGTTGATACTCAAAATGGTTCTTCAGACAAATAATTGGGTTTGAAATTCTTTCTCCTGCAAACCAGTTAAATTTTGGCTGGACAGCTTGATGTGTACTGGGTGCTGATAATACACATTAAAGCATTTTCACAGCTTCGTTAGTTAAATAAGGTTAAACTATTAAAGCAGCCCCACATTTTTAATGCAAAATTTAGGGCCCTGTGTACTAAGCCGCGCTGTAGGCGTGCTAACCTTTTAGCACGAGCTAACACTAGAGACACCCATAGGAATATATGGGTGTCTCTAGCATTAGCGTGTGCTATAAGGTTAGTGCACCTACAGCATGACTTAATAACAGGGCCTTTACATTTGCAAAACAAGTAAGGTGATGAGGCATTTTACCCCCCTGTTGTTTTCCTACATCGAGGCTGTCCATTCCGACAGGCAAGTTTGGTTTTACAGAATTTCCGACGTCTGTTTTCGGAGGCTTTGGATACATATATATTTTAGATAATTCACATCCAAACGCTGACCCCTGAGGCAGACGTTGCTTAACGCCGAAGCACGGCCCGTGTCGGGTCACTTACCAATAAAACACTTCTGTTGTCTCAGTCTTGAAGGGCCAGTGTTGCTTTTTTTGTTTGTATATTTGTTAGAGTGTTCATCTTTTGTCTCCTGAATTGATACTTATATCAACCTGTGAATTGTGTAATTTAATGCAAAGAATAAATAGCATTACCCAAGGCAATGATTGATATTTATAATGCCAATCTTCTAGAACTTGCCATCAGCTATGGTGAAACTGGGGAGTAATCTGGCAGACAAGTCAGAGAAGGACCATGGGGTTGAAGATGACTTTGATAACATCCCTTTGATGACACCACTAGATGTGAACCAACTACAGCAGCCTTTCCCTGACAAGGTAAGTTAGTAAATGCTTAATAATACTAGTAGCTTGAACAATTTAAAATTCCTTATGAAATACATACAAGTGGTGCTCTGGTGATACAAACTTCCGTGAAATGGGAAGCTATTATAAACCTGCACATAAGTTGTGGTGTGTGTATTATATATTTCCGGACTAGGAGGTTAATGTGCTACCTTGGGGAATTTCTGCTGGTTGGTAGTATGTTTTTTTTTAAATATTTGCTCCACAGCAAATATTTGCAAGAAATTTTGCACTGAAGGGATTGGATAAACATTCATTATACCACTTGAATTGTAATTCTTTTTTTTTAAATAAAAGGTTTGTGGCAGTTTTCATAAACTTGATAAAATGAGCTGATATGCATGTTTTTGAATCACAACTCATTATTATGAATTTGCATACAGTTTCACAGATAATGGGTTACATGCAAATTTTACTAATAGCCCCAGATCAGTGAGGGGTCCTTTTACTAAGCCGCATGGGTGCCTATGAGCGCCCAATATGTGTCAATTTTGAGTTACCGCCCGGCTACTGTGTGTCCCTTGCAGTAATTTCATTTATGACATGCGTCCGCTATGCGTGCTAGAAAATATTTTTATTTTCTGGCGAGTGGGCAGTAATCGGCATTTTACACGTGTAGACCATTACCGCCCGGTTACTGCATAAGACCTTACCGCTAGGTCCGTGGGTGGCGGTAAGGTCTAAGACCCAAAATGGATGCATGGCAATTTTACCGCACGTCCAGTTTTGGCAAAAATTTTAAAAAGGCATTTTTTTACAGGTGCGCTGAAAATGATTCTGCGTGCACCCAAAACATGTCTACACTACCACAGGACCCCTGAATTTATTTGCAAAAGAGGCACAAAATATGCAAAATCCCAGTATTTTGTGGCATATTTTTTTTTGTTACATTTGTACCCTGTGCTTTCCCACTTGTGGCAGGCTCAATGCAGCTTACATGGGGAAATGGAGGGTTAAGTGACTTGCCCAGAGTCACAAGGAGCTGCCTGTGCCTGAAGTGGGAATTGAACTCAGTTCCTCAGCTCCCCAGGACCAAAGTCCACCACCCTAACCACTAGGCCACTCCTCCACTCCACTGTGTGTTTCTATGCATTTTGCAGGTTTGTTTTTCAATTGAGCACCTCTCCTTCAAAACAGCTTATGGCTTAGAATATCAGCCTTTGTGTTTGCATTATTAAAATCACATTGCTAAATATTTAGGGGCCCTTTTACTAAGCTATGTTAAGCAGTAACATGTGCTTATCGCAGGTTTAAATGCACTACCGCAGGGTGCGCTCAGGTGTCTCCGCAGTAGATTTTGCATGTGTGCACGCTACCCATGCACTAAAAAATAAAATGTATTTTTTAGTGCTGGGGCATATTTGGATTTGGAGAGTGGGCATTGCCACTTGCTAGTACATCAGGCCCTTACCGTCCACAAAATAAGTGTCTGTGACTGCTCACATGCTAATGGGAAAAATTAGCACAGGGCCGTTATTGCAGAAATGTCATAATTGGCCATTTACCGGCAGCGCTAAAAGTGGCCTTATCATGCAGGAAAGATCTATGCTAGGGATAGCACAGGCCACGTTTTAGCACTGTTTAGTAAAAGGACTCCTTAGTTATTATACTAAGGGAGGAGGAATGGCCCATTGGTTAGAGCACAGGTCTTGCAGTCCAGAGGAGGCCAGTTCAAATCCCACTGCTGCTCCTTGTGATCTTGGGCAAGTCACTTAACCCTCCATTGCCTGAGGTACAAACTTAGATTGTGAGCCCCCCTGGGACAGAGAAATATCAAGTGTACCTGAATGTAACTCACCTTGAGCTACCACTGAAAAAGGTGTGAGCAAAATCTAAACAAATAAATTATATACTAAAAGCAGTTTAGAAAGTTTGCATTATACAGTATTGCTAGAGCATTATGGAAAGTTACAGCACAGCAAATTTTGCAGAATGAAGAAATGTTAAGCTAGGAAAATACAAGCCTAGATTCCTGAAACAAACATTAAATAACTTCATTTGCTTCCACTTTCAATTCAATATAATATGTGCAAATTGTATTTTTTGTCACAAACTTTTAAAACACATTCCACAATACAACACTACATCAAAGTCATTGCGACTAGTGCTCCTTGATGTCCAATCACAGTTCAATATTATTCTATAAGCAATGAAGTCTTAGCTCCTAATGATGCTGATTGTGGCAAAACACAGCACCGTGTAGAGCTGGGATAGACTAAATGATGTATTTAATTACAAGGGAACAAGAATAACACTGATGACTGGGATCAAGCCGAGTGGAAAGAACAGCTTTTGCATTGGGTTTGGAACACTGGGAAAAGTTAAGCCGACAGAAGTGGTATTACAGAGATTTGTGAATAGAGCTGAAAATGAAGACTTAAGTGTTTCTGCTTGGTGAAAAATGACTCAGAAAAGGGTAGTTAAGGATATAATACTGAACTGTGAGTTGAAATTGAGGCGCACTAGTCACAATGACTTTGGTGTAGTGTTGTATTGTGAAATGTCTTTTAAAAGTTTTTGACAAATAGTCAAATTATTATATTGGGTTGAAAGTGGGCAATTGATTAGTTTTTATCAGCTTATTTTACATGCATATTTTATAAAGTATGGGGTGGATATTCAAAACAATTAAAGAGCCAAGTGAGGCTCCTGATCATTTAAATTGCCTGTCTGGGGTTAACTGGGTGTATTCAGCAGCACTTAACTGGGTAGAGTTGCTGAATATACCCAGTAAGGGGGAGATTATATATATGGCACCTAAAAAATCGGCACTGAAATCAGTGCCGACTAAGTATATTCTACAATCGGTTCCTAGATTTAGGCGCTGATTATAGAATATGCTTAGTTAATATTTCAGCACCTAAATCTACATGCATCCATTTACACCAACGAATACATGGCGTAAATCCCAGCATGTAGATTTAGGCACACTGGGTCTTATTCTATAACTAGGTGTGTACATTTCGGAATGCCTACAAAACACCCATTTCCCCACCCATAACCACGCCTCTTTTTGCCTCTGTGCGTTAGAAGTTCAGTGCACATGGTTATAGAACACGCTTAGTGAGTTGTGTGCCTAAATTCTAATCAGTGCCAATTAATGCTCATTATTGCTTAAGTGCTGTTATTAGCGCTCATTAGCTTGCCAAATTACGTGCATTGTCATAGAATCTGCTCTGATTGTGGCGCCGATCTCTAGGCACGCTATATAGAATCTAGGGGGTTAGCATCTACATAAGTACATAAGTATTGCCATACTGGGAAAGACCAAAGGTCCATTGAGCCCAGCATCCTGTTTCCAACAGTGGCCAATCCAGGTCACAGATACCCGGCAAGATCCCAAAAATGTACAAAACATTTTATACTGCTTATCCCAGAAATAGTGGATTTTCCCAAAGTCCATTTAATAACGGTCTATGGACTTTTCCTTTAGGAAGCCTCCAAACCATTTTAAAACTCCGCTAAGCTAACCGCCTTTACCACATTCTCTGGCAACGAATTTCACCTACTATGTGGGCAGTCTGGGGGAGGAGTCAGTAATTATGCATTTAAGTGCCAATATTCAGAGTTTAACCGCATAAGGTAGCCACATAAATAGGGTGGCATAAAACAGAAAGCTATCTTTATATGATTCATCTTATGCGATAAAGTGCTGAAAATTGCACTTAGTGTTAGCCGGATGCATATGCACAGATATTTAATGCTGGTGCATGGACACGGCTCGCAGTGAATATCCGGGGAGAAAGCCAGTGATGGCCATAAAAACACTGACCACCGCCATCAGAATATCTACCCCTATGTGCATAAATGCTAAACCCTCTGATGCCCTGCTACCGGAACACCTGCACTGACTTTAGGTAGACTTTTGAACATTCAGCCTGTATACGTGTTCAGTTTCAAAAGAAGCTATTGCTGCACATAAACTTGTTTTATTTATTTATTTATTTATTTATTTGTAGCATTTGTATCCCACATTTTCCCACCATTTGCAGGCTCAATGTGGCTTACATTTGCCGTAATGGCTGTTGCCATTTCCGGGTAACAGAATTACAAATGGTATTGTGTTAAGGTGCATACATACATGGTAATATACACGGAACGTAACATACATAGAACAGATCATAATATATGTATATAACATATGCATACATACATGGCAAAGAAGAATACATTATGGTAGAGCAAGAAGGTTCCTGAATGGTATACTGGATTGTAACATACGTTAGGTCTTCGATTATAGATATCATAGTCAATATAGGGATTGAATTATTGATGGTTCATTAGTAGCGAAGAGGATAATCAGTCAAGTGTTAAGATTTTGTTATTATCTGGATCGTGTAGAGTCTTATTATATAGTATTTAAGATGGATGTTTATGGTATGCCTTTTTTGAACAGATCAGTTTTCAATAGCCTGAGCAAAATAGCTTTTAAAATTACCCTTCCCTCCTTAAAGGCCATAAGTGTAAACCCTATCCATGTAATCTGGATATTTATTAGGTGTACCTGTGGTCCGAAGTGGAGGTTGCTGGGCTACCACATAGAGGTTCCTTTTTAAAAGAAGGTAGGCACTGAAGGGCTGGAGCAGTTGATAGCGACAAAGCCCTGTCTATCTGACTTGCAGAGCACACTCATCACTACAAAATTTGCTTCAGTCACAATACTCAGTCCAGTCAGTGCATTCTAGATAATAAAAATCACCTTTATCCTGGTGAAATCTCCCCAAATTAAAAGTACAGACAAGGAAATTGCAAAATTAGTAATCAAAAGGGGAAAGGAAAAAAAAAAAGAACAGTTCTGTAACTCAAAATCCAAATGTAAGTAATCAGATTTACTTGCTGTAGTGCAGGGGTGGGCAACCACAGTCCTCGAAGAAGGCCACAATCCAGTCAGGTTTTCAAGGCTTCCACAATTAATATGCGTAAGATTGATTTGCATGTAGTTTCCATTGTATGCAAATAGATCTCACTATAGCTTGTTCAGTACCTTGACTTGCACAACATCCTTCCTGTTTCCCAATCTGGATTTTGTGCCTTTTATTATGGAAACGGTGTTGTGTTCTCTTTTAGACCATGTTCGAACACTGTTGAGTGAAGGGAAAAGTGCATTGTTAGTCCAATTTGACTTATCTTCTGCCTTTGATTTAGTGGATTTGGGAATTATGGGGAATATTTTGAGTTGGTTTAGAGGCTTCTTATCCAGTAGATCATACAGAGTTAAACTGAATGTGGATTTATCGTTTAATTGGAGTAATCTGTGTGGAGTGCTGAAAGACTCTCCCCTTTTTCCAGTATTGTTCAATGTTTTTCTACAATTTTTGGGCTCATTGTTGGACAGAAATGGTTTTCTTCATTATATTTATGCTGATGACATTTTTATGCTGATCCTGATTCAATCTGTCTTTAACATTCATTTTCCCAAGGTTCAACACTGTATTGACTTGTTAGAAAAATGGATGCATGCCCATAGGTTAAAACCTAATACAGAAAATAAAATGAAATTTCTGTGTTTCAGTACTAATCCAGAACAAATTCCTAAGGCTATTACTACTACTACTACTACTATTATTAAACATTTCTATAGCGCTACTAGACTTACGCAGCGCTGTACAAATTAACATGAAAAGACAGTCCCTGCTCACAGAGCTTACAATCTATATTGGACAGACGAACAGACAGCTAGGGGTGGGGAAATTGCAGTGGTAAGGGTGATAAGTGAGGGTGTTGAGTAAGAGAGTCATGGTTAGGAGTCAAAAGCAGTAGCAAAGAGGTGGGCTTTAAGCCTAGACTTGAAGACAGCCAGAGACTGAGCCTGACGTACTGGCTCAGGGAGTCTATTCCAGGCATAGGGAGCAGCGAGATAGAAGGAATGGAGCCGGGAGTTAGCAGTGGGGGAGAAGGGGGATGACAGGAGACATTTACCCAGCGAACGGAGTTCACGGGGAGGAGTGTAGGGAGAGATGAGAGCGGAAAGGTATTACTATTAATCAAGTTGAATACAAATTTTCTTCAGTTGTTAGGACCTTGGGAGTTCAAATAGATGGTTCCATGTCCTTGGAAGCACAAGTTAATACACTAATCAAAAATATGTTTCTTCTTAATGAGAAAACTGCATTCTATTCAAAAATATTTTGAAGTCAACCAATATGAGCTCTTAGTGCATGTGCTACTAGTGTCATCCCTTGATTATTGTAACTCAGTTTATCAGGGTTGCATGAAGAGGATATTGAAGAGACTTCAAACCAATCTAAATACAGTGATTTGATTAATCTTTGGGCTATCTAAATTTGAGAGTGTTTCCCCTTTTCCCCCTGGATTCTATATAGTGTGCTTATATTTAGGTACCAAAGTTGGCACGGATTCTATACCGCACCTAAGTTAATTGGCTTAACAAGCTAATGAGCGCTGATTGACTTGCCAACGAGAATTGCTGACTCGTCCTCAAGATTATAACTCACCTTGCACTATCCAAGCTGGAAAGGCTGTAGGCACGGATCTATTCAGGCGTCAAGCTTTCCCTTCATCAGTGCGCAACTATGGAATGCACTTCCTAGAGACATCACCAGTCTGAGAGACTACCTTACCTTTCGCAAGGCACTAAAAACGCATCTGTTTACCAAAGCATTTTCTCTGGGAACAATATAGGACTATCGCCTCTGCCAGCTGGCATACGTGGATCCTGTTTAGTCTTATTCTTTTGTACTGTTATATGTAAAGTATCCTCTCTTTCTTGCCCTTCTACTCTACTATTCCCATTTGTATCTGATATCACCCGGAGTTCTCTCTCTCTCTGTCTCCAGTTTATGTAAGCCACATTGAGCCTGCATGTCTATGGGGATAATGTGGGGTATAAATACCTTAATAAATAAATAACAGCACTTAAGCAATAATGAGCTCTAATTGGCACTGATTAGAATTTAGGTGCACAACTTGCTAAGCGTATTCTGTAACGAGATGCGCCGAACTTCTAACGTTTCAGAGGCCAAAAGGGGTGTGGTTATGGGTGGGGAAATGGGAGTTTCCAAAATTTAGGCGCCTAGTTATAGAATATGGCCCAGTGTGCCTAAATCTACATGCTGAGATTTACACCATGTTTCTATTGGCGTAAATGGATGCACACAGATATTGATGCTGAAAGATCAACTAAGCTTATTCTATAATCGGCACCTGAGCATGCTCCGCAGTAAGGTATTTTTAGCTGCGTATGCACGCGTTAGTGCTTAAGGCAGCTTAGTAAAAGGACCCCTTAGATTATAAGCCCACCAGGAACAGGAAAATACCTACTGATCCTGAATGTAACTCACCTTGAGTTACTGAGATCATGAGTTAAATTCCTAGGGGCCCCTTTACTAAGCTGTGGCAAAAAGTGGCCTGTGGCAGTGTGAGCGCATCTTTTGGCCATGCGCTGGGCCAGTTTTTGGCGCATCCTGGAAAAAAGGGCCTTTTTAAAGGACCCGGAAAATGGACGTGCAGCAAAATAAAAATCGGCATGCATCCATTTTCGGCCTGAGACCTTAAGGCCACCCATTGACTTAGCGGTAAGGTTTCATGTGCTTCCTGGGTGGTAAGCATGCATCACATGCCTACTGCCGCTGCTTTTCTACTGCGTGTTTTCGGCACACTCTAAATTCCGAATTACTGCCCGGGGCATGTGCTGGGCCTTATGTGCCTTTGTAAAAGAGTCCCTTACTTCTCTACTATATCAAGTGATTGCCAGAGGTTCCATCCCGACCTAGCCATAGCTAGTTTTCAAGAATAATTAGTAACACAGAATCAAAAAAAAAAAAAACCCAAGGTAAAAGCACAGGAAAAAGTATAAATACTTGAAAAAGCTTTATGTTTTGGGGAGAAATGATGAGCTGCTTTACGATAATCATTGTGTGAGGAGAGTTTCTTGATTTCATTATAAATGGACATTGCGGAAGAGATAAAGTGGCATGGACAATAAAGTGACAGAAGAGGCATTACACACAGATAAAAGGTAATGCTTTATCTGTTCAGTGTCTGGTTTTACTCATTCATTATCACATTCTCTGAGATTTAAGGTCAAGCTGTCATGCAAAGATCTGTGGAATATATCTACAGCATTCTGATGTGGTTGTAAGCTGTAATGAAAAATAATGATAAGCTTTTTGTTAGCGCATCTGACTTAAAAAGAAAAAAAGGCAATAAAAAGAATCAGAAAGTGATACATGTTTTTTATTACTATAAAAAGGTTTCTGAATTGTCACATTTATTCTAGCATATTATACACACTTCCAAAAGATTTGCCACAGTCTTGCCAACAAATACAGGACTTGTCAGACTTCTGTGGAAAAAAAAAGACTGTTGAACATACAGTGGGTCATTTTTTAAATGTGTATCCTAGTTTTAGGTGCAAACAGTGCATGTAAATGTCAGTATTGTAGTCATTTATGTGGCAACTTATGCACATGAATAACCTCATAAAATACCTACCAGCATAAAAGTACAAAAGGTTTTTGCATAGGAGGGATATAAATGGCACTGAGAAATGAGCAATGAAAAAAAAATCAGTGCTAAACATTGTTCTATAAAGGGCATGCGCTGATTTCCATACCTAACTTTGGTGGCTAGACATTAGCCTGCTGAAACCTGGTGTAATGCTGGCACCAGACTTAGGTGTTCTTACCCAGTATTCTATAACTATGTGCGTAACTTTTCAGAACACCCTTGACACACCCATAACCCTCCCATGGCCATGCCCCTTTTGGAATATGCACTATGGGAGTTGGCGCCCTGCCTTAGAGAATAGTCCAAAACCAGATGTGTGCACAAATTTTAATAGTGCCAATTAACAGCATTAATTGGTTGTTGGCACCCAATTATTGATGATTAAGACCTTGTTAGCCAATTAATTTGCATGCATCTCTCGGTAGCTTGCCCAAATCTGGGCACTATATATAAAATCTGGAGGGTAATATGCACATGGGTAGAGTTAGGGTGGCATGTGGGTGATGCAAACAAGTATGCATGTGGATTATAAAATACAATAATTTGTGTGAGTTCTTGCTAAATGCAGGTATGGTTATATACATCGCCTATAGGGCTAGTTGTCAGTGATCATGAGGTCTGTTTTCAGCCACTTATGCCAGCATTTTATAAAGAAAGTAGGCACCTAATTGTCTTTATAAAATGGGTTTGAAATAGGTGCATTTTTGCTGCCTTAAACTAGGCACCTGCAAAAAGGGCTTTTCAAGAGTAAGACAAGGGTGTTTTATTGATGACCCGACATGGGCTATGTTTTGGTGTGAAGACGCCTGCCTCAGGGGTCAATTCTATAACATGAACAGACATAAAAATAAAAATGTTACATGGAGGGGCATAATCAAACGGGGGCGCCCATCTATAAGGGCGGCCATCTCTAATGACGGCCTTGTAATGCGGCTTACCTGACCGTATTATCGAATCAAGGTGGGTGGCCATCTTTCGTTTCGATAATACAGTCGGGGCTGGCCAACATTTGGGCTGCCCTTAGAGATGGCCGACATTGGTTTTTGCCAATAATGGAAACTAATGGCGGCCATCTCAAAACCGACCAAATGCAAGCCCTTTGGTCGTGGAAGGAGCCAGCATTAGTAGTGCACTGGTCCCCCTCACATGTCAGGACACCAACTGGGCACCCTAGGGGACACTGCAGTGGACTTCATAAATTGCTCCCAGGTACATAGCTCCCTTACCTTATGTGCTGAGCCCCCCAACCCCCCCCCCCCCACCAATCCACTACCCACAACTGTACACTACTACCATAGCCCTTAAGGGTGAACGGGGGCATCTAGATGTGGGTACAGTGGGTTTCTGGTGGGTTTTGGAGGGCTCACATTTACCACCACAAGTGTAACAGGTAGGGGGGGATGGGCCTGGGCCCGCCTGCCTGACGTGCACTGCACCCACTAAAACTGTTCCAGGGACCTGCATACTGCTGTGATGCACCTGAGTATGACATTTGAGGCTGGCACAAAATATTTATAAAGATTTTTTTGAGGGTGAGAGGGGGATAGTGACCACTGGGGGAGTAAGGGGAGGTCATCCCCGATTCTCTCTGGTGGTCATCTGGTCAGTTTGGGCACCTTTCTGTGCCTTGGTCGTAAGAAAAACAGGACCAGGTAAAGTCATCCAAGTGCTCGTCAGGGACGCTCTTTTTTTTTTTCTATTATGGGTCGAGGACGTCCATGCGTTAAGCACACCCAAGTCCCGCCTTCGCTAAGCCTCCAACACCCCCCCCCCCCCGTGAACTTTGGTCGTCCCCGTGACAGAAAGCAGTTGGGGATGCCCCAAAATTGGCTTTCGATTTATCGATGTGGGCGACCCTGTAAGGACTCCCATCTTCCGATTTGTGTCGAAAGATGGGCGTCCTTCTCTTTTGAAAATGAGCCTGATAGTTACATAGCCATACATAGTTATATAAATAAAGACCTGCACAGTCCATCTAGTCTGCCCAACGAGGGGTCTGGCACTCTTGCAAGGTTACCCTTCTTCAAATACCTTCATACTGTTACTTTGAACCCTAAGAATGTCTTCCCCTCCACGACCTCTAACTAGTTTCATTTATTCGCTAATATGAACTTTATGATTCTATCCCCTCCCCCCGTAAAGATATGCAGCAATTGCAATCATAGCATATGCTTTGAATGTGATATAATATACATATATTCCTTATTATCTCCGTCCAAATTTTGGGGCACAGGCCAAATAAGTCTATCTGGCATTGGAACTACTTCCCAACTGCTGGAGTTGCCATCAAAACCCACTTCAGTCTTGAGCTTGATCTGTCTTGCCATTTACAGGACCCAGAGCATAGTTTGCCCAGCGTTGGTTTTACCTCCCAAACACTGGAGTTGGCGTCAAAGCTCACTCTAGCTATGAGGTCTCTTAAGTTTGGTTTAAATTTGGTTTCATCCTTTGTCTGTATTGGAATCCTCTGTGTTTATCCCATGCATTTTTGATTTCTGTCACCATTTTTGTCTTAACAACCTCCCCTGGGAGGGCATTCCAGGCATCCACCACTTTTCTATGGAAAGGTATTCCTGATGATGCTCCTAAGTCTACCACCCTGCATCCTCAACTCATTACCTGTAATTCTACCTCTTCCCCATCTCAAAAAAAAAATTAGTTTGCATATAAATACCTTTTAAGTATTTAAACAATTTGTTCATGAGCCTCCTATGTGCAACCATATACTACTACTACTTGACATTTCTAAAGCGCTACTAGGGTTACGCAGCGCTGTACAATCCATCATGACTTCTACCTCCTAGTATCATCCATTATTCTTTCCTTAATGTTTTTAGTCTCATGCATTAATCCAATGGTCTCTAATGTTTCTCAAATTTCACACTAACACTATTTGCTTTTGTCTCATCTAGAATTTAAACCACACTGAACTCTAGAAAGGGGATATTAGCGGTATACAAGAATTGATTTGAATTCGATTGAATTTGAATTGAATTTAACAATGCCTCCATTATTTCTCCAACCACTGAAGTGAGACGTACTGGCCTGTAGTTTTCCACTTCCCTATCATCATTTTCTGACTTCAAGGATCTATTATATAAATCTCTGAGGGCCCATGAGACTTACTGGCCTGTAGTTTTCCACCTCCCTATCATCATTTCCTGACATTCAAGGATGTATTATATAAATCTCTGAGGGCCCACAGAACCTCTTTGAGCTCCTTCAGTATTCTTGGATGTATCTCATCCGGCCCCATGGATTTGTCCACTTTCAGTCTTCTAGTTGTTCATAAACACCTTATTCTGTGAACTGTTCAATATCTATTCCACTCTCATATATGCTTTTGTCAACCAAAAGAGGTCCTTGGCCAGTCATTTTTCTATGAACATGGAACAGAGGTATTTTACTGTGTGTTTGCCTTTTCCTCACCACTTGCCACATATCAGTTCTCAGGAATTTCAGTCTCACAATTTCATTTCTAACCTTTTTTGTGTCCCCAGTATATGTGAAAAAATTCTTATCATCTCTTTTTATGTTTCTAGTCATTTTTTTCTTGCACCTGTGCTTTTTCTAGCCTTTTCCAGCTGTATTTCTCTCTTCACTTTTTTGAGTTTTATGCAATATTCTTTTCTTTGTTCTTTTTTTAATGTTCTTCTGTATTTTATAAATACCATTTTTTTTAAATTTCAGTCTTTATTGTAACTTTTCATCAAATACACCACCTTTTTTGCCCTTATTCTTTGAGACACTATTCGTTGAAGCATATCGGTTTCCTTTTCTTCTTGCTTTTTTTTTTTTTACTTTCCTTACATAAAGATCTGTTGCCATTTTTTATCACCTTATGTATGTTAGCTTTTTTTGTTTCTAAGGGGTGCAAGTTATCAAAATGAGCTGCTGTTAAGAGATGCTATTTTACTGTTAACACAGCTAATAGTAACTAGGTCTCATTGTATAAAATGTGACGTGCTAAAATAGCTTGAGTTAGTGGTACAATAATACATTTTAATGGTAGCCCACATTGATAACTACACTCTTTAATCTTTATTTTTATAAGTTATAGCATTAAGAAATCTCATTTGTAGACTATTTGATTGGCTTTCAATAAGCTGTGTGCTGAATAAAAGCAGAAAATGCAGTAAGGTGTAAGCATGAAACTGTATTCCACTCTGAAAGAGAACTAGGAGAATATATATTTTTTAGAACATATAGTATGTATTTTTGAGGTTTTTGATATACTGGTATTCAAAATAGCAACTCACGTTATAGTGGTTTACACTGCTGGTATCTGACTGAAAGACATACAAGAACACATACAAGACATAAACCCAGCAGGGTGGTAGACATGTAAGGAGACAGGAGGAGAATGAATAAACTATCTTTTACCATAGACAAGGAAACAGGTAACAAAGAACTTTAGGGTGAGCTAGTGTGAGACTTCCACACTTCATAATATAGCTACATTAGTTATGTTACTTGCATTATAATTTTACTACAGACATACAAATTATCACTTTACATTGTGCATGAACATCCTTCCTATGCAATGCTGTGTTTGTGCTGTACAACAGTGTAGATAAGAAAGGAAGTAAACAGTATCCACTGTGTAACTGAGGTGCAAATATGTTAAACACCGAGACACCAAAAAAGCTGAGCTCCTAAATTTAGGAAAGAAGTAAATGACAGACAGAGAGAAAAAAAAAGGTGAAACAGAAGGATCAATGCCAGAAATAGATGGAGTGAAGACCACGTGCAGCAGGAAGAAACAGAAAATGGTAATGAGATACTGTAAAAATACTTAGGAGAAACCAGCAAAAGGAAATGAAAAAGAGAAACCAAGACCAACCCAACTGGATAAATAAAATGATCAGACAACACCTTATGATATGGGGCCATTCTGTTGGCATGAACCCTGCTATCCACATGGTTCATACTTAATGATTGACCCCAAGAAGGATGAGTAAAAGCAAGTTTTGGTTCAGATGCTACTATTGCTTGAGCTGGTCCTGTCTGTTCTGAATAACCCTTGAATATCAGCTTTTATGAGAGTTGTTTATCTTGATTTTTCTTAATATTTATTGTACAAAGGTCAAACAGATTTGAGGTGAATCGGGTCCACAGGGGAATGTTGAAAAACTACTACACTAGAATCAAATCATTTAGACTAATTCATTTATCTGACATTGCATCTCTATTATTTCAGCTATTTTCAATTTATTTTTTATAGGACAGAACTTAAACTTGCTGCTTTCATTTTTATAGGTGATTGTAAAGACCAGAACAGAATATCAGATCCAGCAGAAGAAGAAGAGAAAATTACATGTACCTGGGATTAAAAAACTGAACATAAATCTATATGATGAAATGTCAGAAAAAGTCAAGGTATGTTCCACCTACCCTTGCCAACAGCTGGCACTGATATAATTTCTTTTGGCCTTGCTTTAACATTAAAGTTATCTATATGTGTGCTTTGAACAGCATATTCAACAGAGAAACATAGAAACACTAGTAAAAAAGGCCCGTTTCTGGCTGAAAGGAAACGGGCGCTAGCAAGGTTTTTGGCGGAGTGTGTATGTTTGAGAGAGTGTCTGTGACACTGAGTGTGTGTGTGAGAGAGAGAGTGAATGTGCAAGTGTGTGTGTGTGTGTGTGAGACACTGAGATTGGTTGCAAGTGTTTATGTGAGAATGAGTGTGTGCGTGAGAAAGTGAGTGTCCTCCGCTCTCCCCCCTCTCAGGTCTGAGGACCGCCTACCCTGTGGTGTGAGGACCCCTCTTCCTCCCCTCTCTGTGCTCTGAGGACCCCCCCTTCCCCCCCTGTCTGTGGTGTTTTGGACCCCCTTCCCCCCTCACTGGTGTTAGAGACCCCCCTTCCCCCCTGTGTGGTGTTAGGGTCCCCGCTTCCCCCCTTCTGTGTTGTTAAGGTCCCCCCTTCCCCCCTGCATCCGAGTTCCTGGCCCCCTCTTCCCCCCTGCATCTGAGTTCCTGGCCTCCCTCCCCCTCCTGCCACCTCTTCCCATCCATCCTCTCCCCTTGCCATTCCGCCTCTCATCCTCCCCCTCCCCTGTGGTCTGAGGAGCCCCTCCCCTCTGGCCTCTGGACCCCTTCCGCCTCCGTGGTCTCAGGTCCCACCCCTGCCACTACGCCCCTCCTGACGTCACAGCCGCTCACCCTCCCCCCACCCCCCAGGGTGCCACCGCTCCTTCCCCTCCCGTCCCCCCTCCCGACTGCTGTTGCTGCTGCTCTCCTCAGGTTGTTTCTTGCGCCAGGTTGCTTTAGCCCCTACCAAAAACTGTGGTGCTGCTGTTGCTGCATGGGCTCTGCCTCCACCTGCACAGTTACTTTAATTACTGGCCATGTTGTTGTCGTGCTTTGCACACGGAGGGCGCCCCTCCCTCACCTCTGTATCCTCAGGTGGTGGCCTCCCTCACGGGGAGCCCTGCAGCAAGTAAAACGCACCTCCGTAGACAGCCAACAGACATTCGCTGACGTCTCTGCAGCCGTTCCTCTTCTCCCCTCTGACATCGCTACGCTCCTCCAGGGTCTTCCTCCAGGGGCAGTCATGTAGAGGGTAGAGGAGGAGCGGCTACAGAGACGTCAGCCAATGTGTGTTGGCTGTCTACAGAGGTGCGTTTAGGCCTAAGGTTTTTTTTTTTGTATTTTTCTTTCTGTACCGGCTGCTGCTGCTGCTGAACAGGAGAAGCAGCAGCGGCCGGACAGTATTTGTGAGTGGCAAGGTGGTTGTTGTTTTGGGGAGGGGGGGGGATAGTGGCTTGGTGATGCGCCGGGGGGGGGGGGGGTTGTAGGGGCTTTGTGAAGCGCTGTTGGGGGGGGGGCAGTCAGAGTTGTTTCTTAGGAAGGGGGAGGAGTAGGGAAACTACCGCTCCCCCTGCGTGGCTCACGGATTGGCAGGGGAAGGGTTTGGGTGATGCGCTGGGGGGAGGAGGCACTGTCCGCCTTTGCTCCATGAGTGTCATTGCTCCGCCGTCGACATCATCACGTTTGATGTGTGGGCGGGGCAGACACTCATGGAGCAAAAGCGGTCTCTGCCGCCTCACTTTAGAACGTTGGGAAAGTGAGGCTTCATTAGAACGTTGGAGGTGCGTTTTATATAGAGAGATAAGAGCAGATAAGGGCCAAGTGGCCCATCCTCAGTAACCACTACCGTATTTTTCGGACTATAAGACGCACTTTTTTCCCCCAAAATTTGGGAGGAAAATGGGGAGTGCGTCTTATAGTCCGAAGGTAGCGAGTTCGGGATCGCCCTCCCCTACTTACGTGACGCGATGTTCCCCGGTGGTCTAGTGACGTCGGGGCAGGAAAGAGCCCCCTCTTTCCTGCCCAGCGCGCTGCTCTCCGTCCTCCTGACTGGTTCCTGACGGTCTCGGCGAGATTCAAAATGGCCACCGAGATTCTCGGCGGCCATTTTGAATCTCGCCGAGACCGTCAGGAACCAGTCAGGAGGACGGAGAGCAGCGCGCTGGGCAGGAAAGAGGGGGCTCTTTCCTGCCCCGACGTCACTAGACCACCAGGGAACATCGCGTCACGTAAGTAGGGGAGGGCGATCCCGAACTCGGACAAGACGCACCGGAGCACCTAGGTTTTAGAGGAGGGAAAAAGGAAAATTTTTTTTTTCCTATTTCCCTCCTCTAAAACCTAGGTGCGTCTTATGGTCCGAAAAATACGGTAACTCCTCCTTTTCCTATTGGATCCCACATTCCCGTCCCATGCTTTTTCAAATTCTGACACAGTCCTTGTCTCTACGACCTCCACCGGAAGGCCATTCCACGCATCCACCACCCTTTCCGAGAAAGAGTATTTTCTTACATTCCTCCTAAGCCTATTTCCTCTTAACTTCATTGTATGCCCCCTCATTCCAGAGTTTTTCTTCATTTGAAAAAGGCTCACCTCCTGTACATTAATGGCACTGAGGTATTTAAACGTCTCTATCATAACCTCTCTCTTCCCCCTCTCTTCTAGCGTATACATGTTGAGATTCCTAAGCCTGTCTCTATATGTTTTATGACCAAGACTGCTTGCCAGTTTTGTAGCTGCCCTCTGGACCGACTCCATCCTGTTTATCTCCTTCTGTAGGTGCGGTCTCCAGAATTGCACACAGTACTTTCAATGGGGCCTCACCAGAGACTTATAGAAGGGCACTATCGCCTCTTTTTTTCCTGCTGGTTATCCCTCTCCTTATGCAGCCAAGCATCCTTCTGGCTTTGACTGTCACTTTTTCTACCTGTTTGGAGACCTTAAGGACATCAGATACAATCACCCCCAAGTCCTGCTTTTCTTTCGTACATAGAAGCAGTTCACCCCCTATATTATACCGCTCCCTTGGATTATTGTAACCCAAGTGCATGACCCTGCATTTCTTAGCATTAAATCTTAGTTGCCAGTTATCAGACCATTCTTCAAGCTTAGCTAGATCCTTTCTGATGCCATCCACACCCTCTGGGGTGTCCACCCTATTACAGAGATTGGTATCATCCACAAAGAGACAAACCTTACCAGACAGCCCTTCTGCAATATCACATAATATCAGTCCAACATTTAGAGAGGGGAAAAACTGCTTGAAGATATCCAGATAATTAATAAAGATACCATCCCAATGAATATTGACCCCATATGTTTATATGTGCATATATGATGGAATACAAGGAAAATAGTAAATATAAATTGCAGGCAGTATTTTTAATGATGAACTGCAGAACTGCCATTACAGAATTGCCATTTAGCGCCCAAATGTTTGGCACCTTTCTTGAATTTAACCCCTTGCAACTTGCATGCTCATATTATACAATACCACTGAGCGTGCACCTAGCACTTAGCGGCGTGATTGTTACATTCATATATGTAAGTGTTAATATTCTGTAATCTTTGTGCACAAATGGAATTTACATTTAGGTGCTAAGGTGATAGAATTAGAGGGATAGTAGAACAATGTTCAACTTGTTAGGGTCAAACAAAACAGAGAAGAGGGACAAACCTCTACACCTCAAAGCACATCACAAGACAGTGGAGATGATCAAAGGAACTAGATTACAGTCAAAGATATCTTCGAAAAAAAGTTCTTTTATTGGCATCAGCTTACATGGATATGACAAAAGGGTACAAGTTCATTTGGTGGGCTCATACAAAATCAGTCCACAATCACAAATAGAAGGGCAAAGAACCTTTGTCTTTCTATTTGCCCACAAAGTACTGGTAGATAGTACTTTGTGGGCAAATTCCACAAAGTACTGTCCACCAGAAGGTATGGGTAAAGCACAATCCAAAGACAGACTCCCACGAAATCAGTCCATTTGTCTGCTAGAGATTCTTCCATAGATGTATCAGTTTCTTCCTCCAGTAGGAGTGGATCTTGTAAAAACTGATGAAGTCCATAGTATGGCCTGCCAAGTAAGTAGAGAACATAACATGCTGTTTATGGTCCAGTTCAGAACACAATGATAAAAACCATTTGTGAAAAGGACAAGGGGGTCTATCATAGTAAATATTGAAGTCTCCCAGAATGAATAAATTAGGAATATGAAGAACTGCCTCTGTGAGACAGTGGACCAGTTGATCTTGAAGAGGAGGGGCAGGGGAAAGTAAAGTAGGAGAAAATGAGCGCTGGGTGGACTCCAGGCATAGTAAGAGGCACTGTGGAAAAGGGGGAAGTTCTGAAGTTAGGTCAGAAAAAGAAAGAATGGAGGGTGCTAGTAAGACAACCTCCCCTACCTCTCATGTTCATTGATCTACAGGCAGCATATGCTGATTAATTGGGAGGTAAACATTAAGAGAGATATGAGCATCTTCCCTGTACACAACTACATTTCAGTAAGAAAGAACAATGCAAGAGGTTTGGTGGAGACAATGTCTTGAATAGACGAGGCCTAATGGTTGGATGTGGATGTGGGGGGATGTTGTCCCCAGAGTACATGGGTATGGGGGTCATAGCAGTAGCCATGAGCAAAATGGAAAAAATAATGTTTGGGAGGAGAGAATAAAAAAGGGACTGTCTGGTAGTACCTATGTTATTGCCCTGGAGTCATCCCAAGGAGCTCGCCCAAGTAGCATGTCATGCTCCTTGTGCGCGCTCCTTCAATGCGTGGATGCCACAGCGGTCAGTACTGTTATAGTGGAAGAGTGTGATGTCACCTACACATGGGGAAAGTTGAGCAGAGCTATCCAACGAGGGGAGAAGCAGGCCAGTGAGGGAAGGAAGAAGGTCAGTGGATGAATAGGCAGCAACAGGTCTGAAAGATAAGAATAGCAGAGAAGCAGACAACAGTTTATGAAAACAAGCAAGAAAAAGTCCAGGAGGGGTTACCACAGTGAAGGAAGGAATTCAGCAGATCAATAGGCAGCAATGGGTATGGGGAAAAGTGAGTGGACCTAGCCAACAAGGGGAGGAGCAGTCGAGCAAGGGAAGAAGGTCAGTGAATCAACAGGCAACAAAGAATACACAGGAAAGTGGATCGAGCTATCCAGTGAGGGACGGAGCTTAGAAGATCCATAGGTACCAATGAGTCTGAAAGATAAGAACATCAGATATCCATCCTAACTGGCACATACAAACACATAATTGAAGCCCTGATCATCTTATACGTTAAAACAATCTGCTTCCTCTGCTGTGGGACTGACCTTCTCTGACTGAGTTAGAGCCAATTCCCTGAGTCCCCCTTATTTTTAAGTCCTTCGAAACAAAAGGTCACCTTATCCTGGTTTAGGATCCAATATGTTAACTTGTTCTCATCAAGCTAGTTTCTAAATCAATACCTCCCACTTGCAGCTGTTTACTCTTCACTCTCAACATGTGGTAGACTTTGCCTGTTTCAGCCAGCGTTAGGGTTAGGGACCCCTTATTATCACCCTTTATCTGGGTTCCTAATTTGTGGCTTACTTCTCCCATGTTTTGCTTGGAAGTACCCTTTTCTTCAACATACCACTAGCTTAGCCTCTCTTCAATGTTTTTAGCGATCTGGTTCTGGTACTTCTCCCATACTATTCCTGTTGCAGGTGGTTCCTAGGTTCTCCCCCCCGCCCCCAGTCTGCTAAATCCAGGCTCTCTAGCTGTAGGTTCCTTTCTCCATGTCCTCCTGTTCTAGTGTTCTTCAGAACATGCATTTGCCTTTGGAGCTTTCTTATCTCTTCTTCTAACTCAAGGACCCTACCATTTAAGTCTAAACTGGAGCTCTTCCTTCTTGCAATTGACACTGGGTCTCCTGTAACTGCTGTTGTAAGATCCTACTTTCTGCAGCCAGCCTCTGTACTTCAGCCCCACACTTGGAGCCAGACTCATCAACCTCCTGTAAGTTTACTTTCTACTTCTTTAAGTTCCTCTCACAGGCTGTCATTCTCTGTTCTCATATGCATAAGCTCAGTACTGTACTTAGGCGTTGTCTCTGTTGCACCTCTGGCTGCAGTTGGTCCCAAATATTCTGCAAATGAGATTGTTTTTTCCTCTCCACTTGCTTCTGCAAGCTGGCCTTTTCATAAGTTTCCACCCAACCTTAGCTTCTGTTGCACTTTGGCATACAAGCACTTTTGGGTTACCTATTACTGAGCCTCCAAGTCTGCAACATCTTAGACCAGTGTTTATTTATTTATTTATTTGTTTGTTTGTTACATTTGTATCCCACAATGCAAGGGCTAAGGTGGCTCCTGGAGACCTCTAGGGTGGCCCTTATCATTTTTTTTCTGCTACTCTGCTTCTCTACCCATGTTCTTACTAAAAAGGGGGACATGGATGAGAGGGAAGAGCTACATGCTTGAAGGACAAGGCATTTCTCAGTTAGATAAGAGTAATATATCCAGCTGCAAGCTATGCCAAAACATCTCACAGGACCCCACAGTCATTCACAAAGGAAAAATATCCAACATAAAGGAATCTTTCACTTGCGCATCTTCCAATGTGGTATATATCATTCAGTGTAAAAAATGTAACGAAGGATGCTATATTGGGGAAACAGGCCAGATGCTTAAGACAAGATTTAATTTACATAGACATCACATGAAGAACGCTGGTGCCAGTCAGACCCCCACCCCTGTGGGCCAACACTTTACAAGACCAGGACACTGTACCAGTGATTTCATAGTAAGAATCCTGAAAGGTAACTTTAAAACAATACAGGAATGTAAGACCTTTGAAGTCAGAATGATTGAATATTTTGACACCCAACAGACAGGACTTAACAAGGATCTGGGTTTTCTAGCCCATTATAGACCATAAAGTTGTATTTCTCTGTTAATCACCCTCCTCTCTTCTATCCACACCCATCCTGTTAGACTATCAATGCAATGCTTTGATGTCCCCATGCATACCTCTTATCCACCCCCACCCTGTCAAAGAAATGCTTGGATGTTTCACTTATAAATATACTGTCATCTACCACATTTGCTTATTTCCGATCTGACGAAGAAGGGCAACCTTTGAAAGCTAATCAAGAAATGTATTAAGTTATGTCCAATAAAAAAGGTATCATCTTATTTTCTTTTTCATGTTTTATTTTGTTTGATTTCTATTGATAACCGATAAGCGTATTGAAATCCTTGCATTGGCTGCCAGTTGCTTACTGAGTGGATTTTAAGTTGTGGGTGTTAGTTTTTAAATCTCTTACTGGTTTGGCACTTCAATACTTTCAGTAGGTATGCGAGCTTTATCATAACCCCCCCCCCATGTGCTGCACTCAAAGGGAAAGCAGATACTTCGCTTGCCAGATGCTTTGCAGTGAGATAATGCAATTATAAACAATGCTGCCTTTTCTGTTTGTGGCCCAGTTTTGTGGAATAAGCTGCTTGTTCTGTTATGAAATTTTACAGATTCATCTATTTTTAAGAAGCACCCCCCCCCCCCCCAAAAAAAAAAAACAGTTATTTGTTCAGGCATTTTTTTTCTTGATGTTTAATGTAGTGTATTTTGCAGATGGTAGGCATCTGTGTTGTATAGTGATTTTATATATATATTTGCTGTTAATAGGCTAGAAATATTTTAAATAAAATAATAAAACAAATGCATTTGGAAATGCCCACCTCCTTGAAAATATGCCCAATAAAAAGTTTGATTGCAGACTGGTGGAGTGAATGCCATTGACACTTCACTGGTCAGCTGAGCCCCCTGCATTCAAATCACAGCGCCTCACCTCCGTATGAAAGAGCAGCAGCAGCAGATCGCCTCCCTTCGGGCCTTTCCTCTCTGTGTCCCGCCCTTGCGGAAGTTGCATCAGACGAGGGCGGGACACAGGGAGGGAAGGTCCGAAGGGAGGCGAACTGCCACTGCTGCGCTTTCACACGGAGGTGAGGTGCTGTGATTTGAGTGCAGGGGGTCCGGCCCGGTGGCGGACGGTCGACGGAGCCAAGGGTGGGCGGGTGAGACCGGGGTCTGCGGTGCCGGGCCCCCCCCTTGGAGTCCCGGGGACATTTGTCCTCCCTGTCCCCCCTCTCGGCAGCCTTGAGCTTCTGTTCCTCTGCTAATTCTGCCTTTAAAGCTTCTAGGAGATAGTTACGCATCTCTTTCTGGTGATGAGCTTTAGCCTACTTACCTTCTTTTTCTTTCTGCCTTCTCTGTTCTGAAGCAAGCCATTTCTGAGACTCCCGTAACTCTATCCCTAGTGTTGCTAGCCCTTATTGGTTTACTGAAATGCGTAGCAACTTTTACTGGAGCCTGCATCAATTCTTTATTCTTCTCCAAGGCACCTTGCAACCAGTGCTTTACTGTTCCCATCTCATACCCAAACTTCCTTAGCTGATTAATCTCCAACTCTGCTTTGGCTTCTGTCTTCCTAAGCTCTGCTTTAACATTATAACCTTCTAAACTCTGGACTTTGTTTGGCAACACTCTTATTTCCATTACTAAGACTGCATACTCAATCTCTTCTTCTATCAGGGTGTAGCCACAGGTGGGCCTGGATGGGCCAGGGCCCACCCACTTAGGGCTCAGGCCCATTCAACAGTAGCACATGGTAATGAAAAAACTGCTGTCCACAATACTGGCACCTTCGCATGCTCAGTTTTCAGCGCATGCCTGCTGCAGACTACCAAGGTGGAGACTGGAGAGAAGCATTTTCCCACCAGCTGAGATATTTTTTGATGTTGGGGTGGGGGAGAGAACATTTAGTGCCCACCCACTTCTTGCCTAGGCCCACCCAAAATCTGCTGTCTGGCTACGCCCCTGTCTTGTATGCTAGTGGTGCCACCCCTTTCCTTTTTTGGGGCTCAATCACTACATGATTTTTCTTTAGGTGCCTCATCCCTGGGCTTCTCACCTGTTAAACTACTTCTGATTGTTCTTTCCTCAGCATTATCCAGTACATTTTTTTTTTAGCAAAAAAGGTGCTGGTACTTAAATGCTAGGCCACCCTTCAGCAGTGGGGTGATTACTGAGGGACCCACCCCACAATAGCCAGGCCCCCTGCAACCAGTCACAGAATCAATGACAAGGCAGAATTGGTGTGTAGACCCTGAGCTCTTTCATTAGAACTTGGGGACCATGGGTCAATTTTAGCAGACAATGGAAAAGGTGCCGGTACTCAGTACCCCCAAGTACCCCCTCAAAAAAAGCCCTGGCATTATCCTTCATGATCACCATCCTTATTTGTGGGGCTCTAATAACCATCTCACTTCTCCTTCAGGGACCTTAGCCCTTGGTTTACTACAAGCACAATTACAGTTAGATTTTACCCCCATTGAGCTTTCTTCTTGCACCTTTCCAAGGCCTTTGTCCAATGCTACTAATAAATTGTCTGAAAATTGCCCCACCTAGTGATCATTTTTCTGGCCCCCTGAGCTTAATAAGAAGGTCCCTGGTAACTTCACCTATATTCCCTTCTCCTGTGATACTAAGGCTCATTGGTTCCTGCAGCACACCTGCTGCCCTGCGTTTCTGCAGCTCATTAGCAGCAACTCCAACAACTGTTTCAGGAAATGTTTCTTCCCTCACAATGGGGTATGCATTTACGTGTTAAGACAGATTCTGTCCCTTAAACATACTCTTCACTTACTTAAAATGGGATTTAATGTCAAAGCTAAAAGGATAAACTGATACCATGCACGTGTCTTATACAGGATACATCTGTGTAAGCAGAAGTTGACCTCTACATCCAGAAATATTAAATCTTGCATCATATTAGGTGTAGGTTATCTCTATGTAAGCATGAATGTACAGCACATGGAAATACACTGTAAACTGTGCAATATCAAACCTAGTATGCCTTTTTAAAAATTACATTTCTACCATGGACCCTTTACTCAAAAGGCTGTGAATCACTGATTTGCCTAATGGTATCTTTGGATGCATAGGTCCTCTTAGTAATAGGTTTGAACTAGGAGATACACCCATCTTCTTGTTTATTCAGCTGCATGTGGATGTACATTGGCACTATGAAAGTAAAGGGCAGCCTGGAGGCAGACCCAGACAAACTGAAAATATCTGTACTTTTGAAGCTTATGCAGTCCTAGTGACCAAAGGGAAATCACCTAATATAGCCATTAAAAAATAAACAAGCAAAGTGTGGGTTTTAATTTTGAACAGGCAGACTGCCAGAATATTAAACTACTGGTTTAATAGCCTTTATCTGTCGACAGAGTCAATGTATTTCAATGTGTACAAAGCTTTGATCTGTCCTAGAATTTTTAGCAGCTTTTACAAGCGTGTGACAGACACTTATACTGACTCATTTAAATGACCCTTCAGAAGGAGGCTTTCTGTCAGCTCCTGGGTACACTTTTAAAAGCACTCTTTGAGCATCAAATGTGGTTGTTACTTAATAAACTACTGCATATGTGCTTTTTAGTTAAACAGGGTGACCAGAATTTTTTTCAAAGGAAAAATGAGTGCTACAGGAGAGAAGTTTGAAGGGTATATATAGAAATGAAGTATATGGTTTCAGAAAAAGGAGATTCGTGTCATCAAAAAATGAACCCTCTCTCCAAGTCATTTAACTAGTGCAAGAGGGAGATCGCCATGAAAAATAACTACACTCCCTACACACAATGCTGTATTCAAAATGGGAGAAAGTGGGTGAGTGTGAGAATGGGGGAAAGTGCATCGAGTGAGTGGGTGAGTAGTCTCTAATTGGAAGAAAGAAGTCTGTAGTGAGTAGAGACCTGCACGGGAATGGGGTTTGCAGGAATCCCGCAGGAATGGGCTTTGCAGGAATCCCACAGAACCTGTGCGATTCCCGCAGGGACCGAAGCAATTCTGTGTGATTCCTGTGGGGACGGAAGCAGTTCTGCAGGGTTCCCGCAGGGACGGAAGCAGTTCCTGCGGGATTCCCATGGGGATGGAAACCATTCCTGCAGGGTTCCTGTGGAAGTGTAAGCTCCACCTGCGCCAGCCTCTCATCTACTGAGTACCAAGTTCTTTGAGTGCTGTCTCCTCCTCCTCTTCCTCCTTGCTTTAACAGCATAAATGTGGAAAGTCTTCCATTAAGCAGGTGGTAGAGACACAAATGATGACGAAATTCAAAAAGGCGTGGGAGAACACAGAAGATCTCTAATTAGAAAGTGGAAGTTATAAAAAACCTAAGCTTAAATGGCTGCATGTGTGTGGATGTGTCAAGTGACACTTAGATGGCGACTCTGACTTTGATGAACTAGGGCCGATACCGGGCAGACTTGTATGGTCTTGTAGGGCAATCTGGTTTAGGATGGGTTGGAAAGGGCTTAGACAGGAACTTCAGTGGCTGGAACATGAGGACAGTTCTGGACAGACTTTTACGGTTTATGTCTCACAAATCAAAAGACAAATTGACTGGAGTGGGCTTCGACGGCAACTCCAGAAGTTGGAACATAAGGATAGGGCTGGATAGACTTCTATGGTCTATGTCCCAGAAACACCATAATCAAGTATATAATACCACACTTGTTGATTAAATCATGAATTGATAATGAGTGTGACTATTGGGCAGACTGGATGAACTGTTCAGATCTTTCTTTGCCGTCACTTACTATGTTACTATTAATCCTCTTTGCTCCCGGGCTGATGCACAGACCTTAGCTCTGACACAGGCACGAGCATCAAATGTTACCTGACCTAGTGGCGCATGCATGTGGCGACCTCTCAGCGCAAAGTACCAACGAATCAGAGACAAATATTACATGTGCGCACCAGCGTGTTCCAAGTTCAAACTTTCATTCCTTCCTTGCCTGCAGTGCAGTGGCTCAAATCCAGAGAAAGAGACAAAGAGCTGACTGGAATTTTCTTTTATGTTAAATTCTTGCAGGGATGGGTGGGGACAGGTTAAATTCTTGTGAGGACAGGTGGGGACGGGTTAAATTCTTGCAGGGACAGGTGGGGACATGTTGGGACCAGTTAAATTCTTGCAGAGATGGGTGGGGATGGGTAAGATTCCATTGGGGACGGGTGGGGATGGGTAAGATTCCAGCAGGGACAGATGGGGATGGGTAAGATTTCTGTCCCTGTGCAACTCTCTAGTAGTGAGTGAAGACTGCAAGAAAGAATAGAAGGGTACAAAAAAGGGAAGAGCTTCTAGACAGAGAAAGAGAGGGAGAAGATGAACAGCTTCTAGACAGAGATGGAGAAGAAGCCTGTAGTGGGTGGGAGAGAGGGACAAGGAGAGAAGAGCCTCTAGTGAGAGAGAGAGGGAGGGAGCAGGTAAGAAGGGGGAAAGTATGTCCATAGGGGGCATAGAAAAATGGTGTGAAAGATCAGAGGGCATGGAGGCCTAGAAAGCAGTATTAAGTGATGGGATTTTGAAGTTCTAATCCATCCCTCTTGTCACCTATGTAAATAAAGAATTTCTGGAATGATTGTGTGGTTCAGCTGAGACAGGGAGTGACTGCTAGGAGGTGGGCTGGGTGGGGCTGGTGCTGTGGTAGAGTGGGGGTAGGGCTGAGGTTGAGTGCTAAAATCTCCCTCTCAAAAATTGTTCCCCCTTGGCATCTCTGAAGTTTGCCATGTAGATGGGAAACTGTTTACCACAAAAGGACTGATTATTATAAAAAAGAATCACAGAAACAGAAAGGAAGAATGTGGAGTATTACAGTGTTGATTTAGTACTGTGCAATCTCCTGACAGGGCTACCTCACAGCAGTAACTGTTTTCTGTGTATTTTTAGTAACGCGTGTTGGAGCACCCTATACCTATCTCTAAGTGTTTATTTGAAGGGATCTGTATACCAGGGCCTTGGAGAGAAATTCCTCCCCACCCCCCCACCCCCACCCCCACCGGCCAGAGAAAACCAGCCCCATTGGAAAAGAGTGTATATGCTTTAGAGTGAAGAGGAGAGAACACTGGGAGAAATGAATGTTCTGTGTGGACCCTGAGGTGTGACTATTGATGGACTATCCCACAGTTGTGACATCCCTCTTATGCATGTTAAAAACATGACATGGCTGTGCTCACACAACCTAGTGTGGGTTTTCAGTCACACTTAAAGCCTAATATTCAAAAGCAATTCTGTACCAGGCAGCTGGTTCCAATTGCATAAGCTTTTTAAAAGAGTTTTCTGGCACTTATATGCATCACTCGTAGGGCAATATCTACAAATGGATTTGTTTTTGCATACCGTGACAGTGAACCTCATTCCTAAGCCAGGGTATGTGGAATATGATCTCAGTCTCTCACATTACTGCTAACGCTTGCTATAGACCTTGCATTGTGCCAAAGAGAACTTCTGGAGTTCATAAGACGTAGCATATGTATAGTCAACATGTCCAGGTGTGCTTGAAAATTACTTTTAATCAAGCTTGTAGCACCCAAAATGATGGGAAACATTTCTCTATCTTTCTGCCATATTTTCTTGGTTTTGGACTGTATTTTATATTATCTTCTCTTTCTCCACATGATTCACAGAGTAATCGCTGGGGACTGACATCTCTATGATCAATGCCTTCTGGTTTTTTTCTCTTTTACCACTATGTCCAATTTCCTTGCATCCAGCTTTTTTTTATCAGTCAGAATGGAAATGTCTCATCGGATCATAAACTCTTCATTCTGCATAATTCTCTTAGGGTCATGATTCCAGTGCTTCTCTGGTACAGCAATGTAATGTTTGGAAAGTGTACAATGGATGAGATGTGCCATCTTGTTGTGTTTTTCTGTGTAGAAATTTTCTGCCATCAGAATTTTATAATCAACTGTGAGATGAGTGACTGTTTCCAGTATTTTTCTTATAGAATCTATATACGTCTGTTGTACCATTTTTTTCTATGCAGACTCTGAACCATCCTGTCTGTAATCCACTGTCCTCCAACAGCAACTGTGAATCTCTTATCCTTGGGTTTCAATTTACCTCTTCTTAACCATTCTTGTGTCCAGATTTGATCCAGTGCAACTCACACAATTTAGGAGAAGCATAATCAAATCTTACTAAATGACCACTAATACAAGTGGCATTATTTGCGAATCAACTGTAGCCTCAATATAAGCTGCTGAGAAAGGCCAACAATAAGACTATTACAGTAGTCTAATCAGGTGCTTGAGTTGGTGATCTCAAATCATGGCAATACAAATAAGGTCTCAATTGACATATATGAACCAAAAGGTAACTGAACACAAACAAGTCCCATGGGGTAATAGCAGCAAAGGAACAATGGACAGTTGGAAATATTTGTCTGTTACTCTTGTTAATAAAAACAGTATAAAAAAAAAAAAAGAAGCAGGAAAAGGAAGAAGGCTTGACAGACAATGGGATTTGCTGTAGTACATAGTGTTTTTATCTACCCCTCTCTAGACCCCCGCAGGACCCTTCCCCACGGAGGTGTACAGAGGGTTTGTTCTTCTAAGATCTTGTTAATCACCACCGCCTCCCTGAATTCCAGTGACACCCCATTCCATGGGTATCGGCGCTGGGGAGGTAACAGAAGGCGCAGTTCAAATCTAATTTCCATGACCACAGCTTTCTGTCTATTTGGATCTAAGTGAATCTTTGGCCATTTATGTTCCCACATGAAATCTATGAAATATATGAAATATATGTGAATGAGAAATCTTACGTGTGTGTGTGTTATTCTGTGAAACAGGTGGAAGAGAGAGAATAGATTGAAACAAAGACAGAAACAGTTTTGTTACAGAAATAGTGTATTTATTCTCACCCAAATCAGGACTTCAGTTTGGTACATTCATAGGACAGATTCTGGATTCAACCGGCCAGAGCTTCGCTCCTTCAAGATTCGTTGGGGAAAACGTTCCAACGATAGCTCTGATGCCCACTTCTTATATAGTATTTGGTCCCCATACAAGTCTATGGAGAGGGACTTTTTTTCTCTACTCTTGCTTCATCTCTGAATCACACTTAACCGCAGATCAGGTGCCCACCTGCCCCTCCTCTCAAAGATTGCTTCATAGTGCCAATTTCAACACTTTTAAAACCTCTTTCCTAATCCTGAGAGAGAGATCTATGTCTTTATATCTTGTGATACTGGAAGCCATTTTATAAAGACAATCTCCATTTTAAGAACCAAACTTTTTTCCTTTTTTGTCATTAATTTCTACATCGTAAGTGTTACACTCAATTTAAAAGTTGTACCGGGTTTCATTAAGACTCACCAAGCAGTCCTGCTCTTGCAGGCTCTCTACTATAAGGCCATCAGCTGGTTATCAGGCCTAGTTAGTGCTTTTCAGCTGTTTTGAGCTGTGTAGCTTGGCCCACCACCATTCCAGTGGATAGGTCTCAAGCTAGAACACATATTAACAATAGATAATATATAAGACTCGACACGGCACTGCATTTTGGCACTGTGGTGCCTGCTTTAGGAGTCTACAAACAAACAAACAAATATAAATAAAACATTTTTAAAAAATGAACGTAACAAAATATTGCTATATATTGCTCAATTGACTATAAAACATGGATGGTAAAAACATGACTGAAGAAGCTTGGATATGTAAGAATGGAAACTTAAATCTGAATCCAGTATCACATACATTCTTTACATGAATCTTTTCTTTTTTTTTTCCCCTGAAATTTTATTAAGGTTTTCAAATAACAAAAATAGTAATAAAAACAGTAAAGTAGAACAATAAAGATAGGACATATTGATGATAGCTGGAGAAGTGATTCAGAACAGAATATGTACTAGCATTGAGAGTAGTTAAGAAATATTAACCCATTGAGTGAATATCTTTTCTAATGCCCAATCTAAAAATTCCAATCTGTTCCCCACCCAAAGGGTCTCACTTTTGGCAAGCTTCAATTTTAATTGAAGTTCTACCTAATATAGAAACAATGCCCTCACACTTATGCCATGCTACACTTTAATGGAAGTAAAAGTTCAATGTCATCAGCAAACCTATAAAACCAAACTTCCAACGTACGTAACATGCTTGCAAATGGAAATAAAAAATATTGAAAACATAAGATAATAAACCCTACCTTAAGGGACTCCACATTCAGAGCCCATACCACATTCAGAGCCCATATAGTACAATAGCAGAATATATTCTCCAAACCATTACCTGTGGCATTCCCCAAGGATATATACGATCACTGATCCTGTTTAATATATTCATGGAACTGCTAGCCACATGGAATCAGTCATTAGGGAGTCCTTTTACTAAGGTGTGCTGAAAAATGGGTTGCGGTAGTGTAGGCGCTGGTTTTGGGTGTATGGTGATCCATTTTTTAGTGTACCTGTAAAAAGGCCTTTTTTTTTTTTTTTTTTGCTGAAAATGGACGTGCGGCAAAATCAAAATTGCCATGCATCCATTTTGGGTCTGAGAACTTACTGCCAGTCATTGACCTAGCGGTAAAGAATCCGGGCGGTAATGACCTACGTGCGTCAAATGCCACTTGGCACGTGTCCAAAAATATAAAATATTTTCCAGATGCACGTATCGGATGCGCGCCAAAAATGAAATTACTGCAAGAGCCACGCGGTAGTCGGGTGGTAACTCCATTTTGGTGCACATTCGGCATGCGTAGACGCTTAGGCGGCTTAGTAAAAGGGCCCCTAGATCTGACATCATTTATATGTTTATGTTTATTGTAGTCTTGATATACTGCCTTAGTTTATATATGTTGACCCCATGCAGCCTCAAGATATTCTGATAATAAATGAAAACTGAACAGTATTGCAAATTGGTTGCTTTCCCATTTATTAAAATGGAATCAATAATGTTCAGCTCCTACATCGGCTTTCTATGGCAGGAGTAGATATTAAAATTGTTGATTCTTTACTCACATCCTCCCTGTCTCCTCGGCTCATAACCTTGGAGTCATCTTTGATTCCTCTCTCTCCTTCTCTGCACATATTCAACAGATCGCCAAAACCTGTCATTTCTTTATCTACAACATTAACAAAATTTGCCCCTTCCTTTCTGAATACGCCACCAGAACCCTTATCCAAACCCTTGTCACTTCTTGCTTAGACTATTGCAATTTACTTCTCACTGGTCTTCCGCTCAACCATCTCTCTCCTCTCCAATCTGTCCAAAATTCTGCGGCACGACTTATTTTCCGTCAGAATCATTATACCCACACTAGCCCACTCCTCAAGTCACTTCATTGGCTCCCTGTCCACTTCCGCATACAGTTTAAACTTCTCGTACTGACTTTTAAATGCATCCACTCTGCAGCCCCTCATTGCCTTTCCACTCTCATCTCTCCCAACATTCCTCCCCGTGAACTCCGCTCACTGGACAAATCTCTCTTGTCGTCCCCCTTCTCCTCCACTGCTAACTCCAGGCTTCGTTCCTTTTCTATCGCGGCTCCTTATGCCTGGAATAGACTTCCTGGACCTATATGTCTAGCTTCATCTCTACCTGTTTTCAAATCTATGCTGAAAACCCACCTTTTCGCTATTGCTTTTAGCTCCTAGCCACTACTCAATTGCCCTCCCCCTTGTCCCTTCCTTCCTTCCTTCCTTCTTTCTCACCTTTACTTCCCTCACCCATAACTGTCTCATCTGTCTGTATTATTTAGATTGTAAGCGCTTTTGAGCAGGGACTGTCTCTCTTTATGTCAGGTGCTCAGCGCTGCGTGCATCTGGTAGCGCTATACAAATGCTAATAATAATAATTTTGTGAGTCATAATAGATGATACATTGAGCTTTTGCCAGCATATCTGTTTGAATATATGCAGAAATGCTTCTTCAAATTAAAAAAGATTTTTTTTCAGTGAATTCATTTTTCAATCAAAAATTGCTGTGTATAATGTTCTTTTCATTGGTACTCAGTCATTTAGATTATTGCAACTCTCTCTTTCAGGGCATATGTCAGTCCCAACTGAAATGGCAAACATCAGAAAAAAGAGCAGACACGTAAAAAAGTAAAATGATATTTATTTCCAAGTCATCAAAACAGCACACAATTTTCTTTATTCGCCCAACTTGGCCATGTTTCGCCCTACAAGGGCTGCATCAGGGGCTAAACAAATAACCAGCAGAAGCAGTCCAATGTTTTCCCTGTCTGGTTAGTGCAATACAACACTAGAAATTAGCAAGAGGTTTCCTTTTACAAGCAGCTGTTACATCAGCCACAGCAACTTGGCATACAGGCTGCCTTCAAATGCAAACAAAGGCATGCATAAAAGCGTCATTTGATGTGTCTGACTTTTTTTGCTCCTGTTGTGTAAATAGTTTGCTGATATTTTTGGACTTTTTTTTACTTTTTGACTATGGATTATTTTTTGTTGTTGTTGGTTTATTATTATTTTTTCTTGTTGTTTGTTTTTTCCCCTTTTATGTGGGTTTTATGAGTATATTCTATACCTCGCTCTGGATAAGGGTGGGTTATCCTATATAATAATTCTCACCACCAACGTTCTAATGTGTCTGCCTGTGTCTGTGGCTCCTTCAGCGTTGCTGAGCTAGGCTCCGTAGCCAGGCTGACGTCACTCACAGCTGGCTGTCGGCTCTGCAGCCGCTCCTCTCGCCTCTCACGTCACTGCCCCTCTCTCTGACCCTGAAACTCGGAGGGAGGGAGGGGGACGATGACCCTGGAACTGGGAGGGAGGGGGGACCCTGGTAGGGGGGGACCCTGGCACACACTCTCATTCTCACACACATACTTGCACCCAGTCTCAATCTCTCTCTGTCACATACACACACTCGCACATTCACTCTCTCTCTCACCAGTCACTCTCACTCTCACACACACTCTCTCAAACATACACACTCCGAGGAAAACCTTGCTAGCACCCATTTCATTACATACAGAAACGGGCCTTTTTTACTAGTAAATAAAAAAATCTAAATCTAACTATGACAGAATATATATCTTTTTGCAGAAGTGAGAGAGGAGTGCTACATTTAGACAGATAATATAAAAGATGACATAAAAAGGACAATATATCTCTCCATATATTGTGCTAATCTTTTGTAGGACAACGTCTAACAGGTGTTCTTCCACAGTTTTAAAACCACAAGAGATGTCCTGTATTGAACAGTAATGTAGCTGTTATCAAAGAATGCATATGTGCTTCAAAAGAAGGTTGAAGGACTTAGCAAGATGTAGTAACTGACACTACAGGTAACAAAATGAAGAAATGTTGTGAACACCCAAGTACAATTATATAATTCACGTATGTTACAGACAAATTTCGCTATTTATAAGATTTATACAATTATACAAAGCAGATACAGACAGCCAACCGTAAATAGTACCTTAATAATACTGTAAAGCAATGTATACCCACACTTATATTGACTACAGCAAACAAAAAGACACTAAAAAAAGGTTTTAAAAGACTGCATATACCAGTGTGCTGACATGCAATGCATGGCCACATCTTCAGAAAAGTATGGTGAGCAAATAAGTCAAGTAGCGTAATTTTAAACGGATCTACATATTGAATATTAAATACTAAATATTTGCTATATCATAATGATCAGGTCACCAAAGTTCATGTGTACAGTAAAAATAATGACTAATGCAATACAAAGGTCAACACTGGAATTGGTAAGTTTGGCTGCGTGTGAATGTAATCCACTGTAAAACCATTTTATAACTAGAGCAAATATACTTTCACAAAGAGGATATATTTCTCTTACAAATGAGAGTTAAAAAGGGGGCATCACAGAAGAAATGAAAAATCACTCCGGGACTGATCACAAAAAGCGCATAAGTGTCACAGCTCGCTCTGGTAAAAAGCGTGGGGGCAGTAAAAACACCGAGCATGCATAATCTCTCTGATTATATTGTGAATGAACAGCCTCATTACCCCCCCGCACTACTAACAATGATATGTTGGCACTAGTACTCTTAGTAGGAGCTGCCTAGATAATGTGTTTGATGGGTGGGGTAGATGCCCCGAATAAACTTGGAAACTTGAAGTAACCTACCCACTTATCTATGATTAGAGTCATAGTTTCAGAAGTTTAAAGGAAAATTGAAAACTAACAAAGCATTCAGGGGTCCTTTTACAAAGTCACAGTAAAAAGTGGCCTGTGTTAGTGTGGGCATGTCTTTTAGCCGCGCTGGGCCATTTTTTACCATGGCTGGAAAAAAGGCTATTTTTAATGGGCCGGGAAATGGGCCTGTGCTAATATTAAACCTAGTACATGCCTATTTATGGCCTGAGCCCTTACCGCCACCTGTTGATCTAGCAGTAAGGGTTCACGTGCTACCCGTGCGGTAACCACGCAGCGTGTGCCAACTTGTACGCACTGCCGGTTATCGCCGGGAATGCCCCCTATGGTAAAAAATAGAAAAATATTTTCTACCGTGTGATTCAGCACGCACCAAAATCGGAATTATCGCCGAGCTCATGCACTACCCCAGCGGTAGTGCCGATTGGGTATGTGCTACCCGTACATTAGCCCTACCATGCCTTTGTAAAAGGGCCCCTCAGTTTTTCATGATCACAAAAGATACAAAGGCAGGATGTGGTTATAGAGTTATGACATCAAAATCAACTGGAGAATACAGAGACTGTCTTTTAACTACTTTAACAATATTTCCTATTGAAAATTTTTTACTTTTTCTCTATTCATTTCATTCTGTTCTACAATGAAGAATAATCCAAATTTAGATGGTAGCTTCGATATGCTGTATAATAAGATATTAATAAGCTTGAAACTTAAATGCTAACTTTAATGACTTATCCTCTCATTACCACTTGCAAATTGATACCTTCCAAAAAGAAGCTTATCTTTTGTCTTCCTGAAATTCATTACTGTTTTAGCGTCAATAGCCTGGCCCGAAAAGGCATTCCATGCACCCACCATTCTTTCTATGAAAGAATATTTTCTGATGTTGGTCCTGAATCTATCCCCTTTGAGTCTCATATCGTGGCCTCTTGTTCCAGTAATTCAAAATTTAGTTTAATTAAAAAGTGTACAGTCATAGAAAATTCAGTTCATAGACTGGTGGGTATAATTTTGAAAAAAAGGAGAGAATAAATTGGGGAGTCTATATCTGCATTTGAAAACCCTCAAAATAAAGTTTTGGGGGAAGAGAGAAGCATCTTAGTTGCATTTTGAAATATATTGAAATGATCTTTTTGGAGGGAAACTTTTTTTCAACATAATTGATTTTCAGAAAATTAATAGACATCTGTTTCATAAACAACAAAATCTGACAACTCTGGAGTGGTATCAGAAACACAGATGATGCTCTTCAGATAAGAATAGCAACAATAAAAACAAAAAGGATTTTATTTTGCTTGAGTACTGCATGCTATAGAAATACAGCAATGGGGTTCCATCATGTGTTAATGAGGAATGATTATTGAACTAACAAGGTGAACATTTGCCTGCTAGCAGTTCCAGGAACTTCAATATTTTTTTTTGTATTCTTTTAGGTTAGCCATTTATCCTCAGAGTGGGGCCCTTGATTATCAGGTACAAGAGTAGTTGATAATCAACCAGTAGGCGCAAAGAGATTTATTCCAAGAGTAAACATAAAATTAGTGGTAGTATATATAGAGGAGTCTAGTCACTTCCAATATATTTTCAGTAGCTCGATATGTTTCTGTACTACATCTGTGTTTGTTTCAGAGTCAATCGTACAACTGAGTGTTCTGGATGTTAAACCCAAAATCCACCTAAAAGAAAGGGCATAACATACCATATAACATGATCACCAGTTAAATGAAATTATACACTTATAGAAAAAGCAAACAGGAATACAGAAAACAGTAAGACTAATAGAACTAAAATGAAAAATAATGATGAAATTAACATGCTTGAATAATATTAAATAAAAATCCTTCTTTACCTTAAAGAGTACACCAAACAGTGCTAATGGTTATCTAAAATGAGCTCCCTAAGCTCACTGCTGCAAAGGAAACAGACACTGAAAAATCTGCTTACATGAAGCAAAGTAAGAAGCATTAAAATACCTAGTTAAACAAGATATCACTAATCCATGTAATGAAGGTAGGTATATTGCTATCAAGTGATCATACACTACTACAGGGTCTACAGAAGTGAGATGGGAAGAAGGGCTTCATCGGGGGCTTCCTGTCTCGAGGTGGAATGGAAGGGAGATCCAGATTGAGGAAGGAGGGTGCTGCTACCTGGAAGTTAACTTGGCACCAGCCAATATTTCATTTATTTATTTATGACATTTCTATCCCGCATTATCCCAAACAAGTTTGGGTTCAATGTGGCTAACAATAAACATTTGCCAAAAGTACAATACAATTAGTAATAGTATATGTAGTAATAATACAATATACAAACTTCACTACTATTGAATAACAAGAGCAGGGTTGCAAGCATGCCTGAGAAAAAGGTTTGGATAGCTTCCTAAAAGAAAGTCTATAACCCTTTATTAAGATGGACTTGGGGAAAATCCACTGCTTATTTCTAGCATAAGCAGCTTAAACTGTATTGTACTGTTTTGGAATCTTGCCAGGTACTTGTGGATTGACTACTGTTGGAAACAGGATGCTGGGCTCGAGGGACCTTCGGTCTGTCCCAGTATGGCAACACTTACATATTTATGTAACAATTATAAGTGCGATTAAGGGATTTACTAAATAAAATTGTTTTCAACAGCTTATGAAATAAGAGGTTATCGTTAACATACCTTAATGGATTATGCAGAGAATTCCATATCTTCGTACCTTGGTAGGTAAATACTGAGTTATGAATAGATTTATAATGAATCTTCTTACAAATTGGGTAATGAAGGATGAGATAGTCCCTAGATGTAGGAAATGCATTTCATAAAGGCACTGTCCAGTTAAGTGCTGCTGGAGGAGTAGCCTAGTGGTTAGTGCAGTGGACTTTGTCCTGGGGAACTGGGTTCAATTCCCACTTCAGCTGCTTGTGACATTGGGCAAGTCACTTAACCCTCCATTGCCCCAGGTACCAAAATTTAGATTGTGAGCCCTCTAGGGACAGAGAAAGTACTTGCATATAATGTGTACAGCGCTGCATACATCTAGTAGCGCTATAGAAATGATTAGTAGTAATATCAGCAATTTAACCAGATAGGAGGCTCTCCCGTTCGGTTAAATTGCTTTGAAAATTGACCAGTGCATGCTTTAAAGTTTTTAGCATCTTGTTTCCCTGCCCTTGATGCAGGCTTTGGTGTGCCATAGCATGTCAGGCAACTGAAAATGTATTGAAAGTACTAGACTCCTATGTATCTCACCAAATCACTTGGGTGCCTACTGGTTGATTATCCATTCCTCTTATATTGTTGCTTTTATCTATTGCATTTGGAAGTTGCCTATTCTGTCTAATGCACTTTGTAAAAGGGTCCTGCAGAGCAGAAACAGTTGAAACAATCATACTGGAGTATTTGAAGTGTTTGTCTAAAATGTCTTTATACATGATACACAGTCTGTAGATTATGAAAGCTTGTGCTATGTTTTATTCAGAAGGCTTCATGCATATTTTATTGTTATTCTTTCTCATTCTTTTAGCTGACTGGTCTCATTCTAATTACCATGGCATTTCTGGCCTGTCTTCTCATGTTGGTCATGTACAAGGCGCTCTGGTATGATCAGTTAAGCTGCCCAGAAGGCTTTGTGTTTAAGGTGAGGTAACCAATGATTTTCTAACACTGTATTTTGGATGGCACTAAACTGTAAATGAAGCTGTGAAGTTTAAAGTACTACCTATGCAATTGTTTATCTTTAGAACAAGGATCTTGATCCAGTCCTCTAGACATACCAAGATATCCAGAATGAATATACATGAGATAGATTTACAGGCAATTGAGGTAGTTCTTGCAAATTTATTTAATGCATATTCATTGTGAATGTCCTGAAAATCTGGCTGGCTCGGTGTGTCCTGAGGACTGAGTTGAGACCAACTGCTCTAAAAGAAAAACTCTGCCAGCCGTTCAGTGTAAAATGTTTTTTTTTTCTCCAGTTCTTTGATATACAGTATGAATGAGGGCTAGATGCACTAAAGTCCTCGGAAGAGCCATTCCCTTACTGATTCCATAGCGAAGAACGGCCATGCATCAAGGAAATGGAATGCAAATGAGCTACTCGTTGTAGCTCACTTGCATTATTTATTTCCTCGGAAAACAATCGGCCAGTCGGCCGGTTGAGCATGCATAGAGCAGCCAAGCGTTATGCTGGCTGCTCTGCGCATGCCAAGGATGTCCTTCACTAAAAAAACAAACAAACAAAGCACGTCTCTGACGAGCAAAAAAAAATAGGACGTCGTACTTCTTAATTTTTACTCTTGCTCTTCTGTTTTAAATCTTCCTTTGAGACATTTTTCCCTTCCTCATCGGCAGCTGAAGAGAGGGCTAATGGACAATTGTGAGGCTCCCCTACGGCCTCTCAGCCAATCACAGCGTGTTTAGCTGACATCAGTGACAGCTGAATGCTCTGTGATTGGCTGAGAGAGATCTGGAGGAGGGGCATAATCGAGCACCCTTGAAAAAAAGCCCGTCCTGCTCATCAGGGACGTCCTTCTAAAGTGCCTAACATGGACGTCCTTCACTAAACCAAAAAAGGATGTCCCTGATGAGCAGGACGGGCTTTTCTTCAAGGGTGCTTGATTATGCCCCTCCTCCAGCTCTCAGCCAATCACAGTGTGTTTAGCTGTCACTAGTGTCAGCTAAATGCGCTGTGATTGGCTGAGAGGCCGTGGGGAGGGGGGGCTCACAATCATCTATTAGCCCTCTCTCTTCAGCTGCTGATGAGGAAGGGAAAAATGTCTCAAAGGAAGATTTAAAACAGAAGAGTACAAATTAAGAAGTACGACGCCCTTTTTTTGTTATTGTTTTGAGTGAAGGACATCCAAAAAGGACGACTTTTTGGAGTGGGTTTTTATTATTTATTATTACGTGAAGGAAGTCCAAAAAGAACGTCTTTGGAGTAGGGTTTTTTCCCCCAGGTGAAGGACGTCCAAAAAGGATGTCCCTCATGACATTTTTTTTCTTCCGATTCTTTCCTGTGCCCCAACGAGAGGTGTAGACCTCCCATTAGGTTTTCCACAGTAAGGGGATCGGAAAACGGTTGTGCATCTCATTATAATAGCCTTACAACGGTAGTGCAGCTCATTATAATAGCCTTTGGATCATCTGCATTCCGTTTTCGTTAGTTGCTACCGTGATCGGAAAATGGCTCGGAGAAGCCTTTAGTGCATGCCACGGTTTACTACTTGCTCGTTAATGGCTCGTTAAGTTTAGTGCATCTGGCACTCTCACCCAGATGATCAAAAGCCCCGCGCTGTTCCAAACAGCGCTCTAAAATAGCGCTGGAACAGCGCGGGGCGCTATTGGACCTATGATCAGAGATAATGCATGCAAATTTAAGCAGCACAATTATCTCTGATCATGGGGTAGAATTGTGCCTGAGCATGCGCTCAGCACAATCCTCCCACACTTGTTTGACTGGTCTGGGCTGTCAAAATCCCAAACCTGTCAAACACAGGGGCTGGAGGTCCATGGGACCACCAGGCCCTGACTACCCCTGCCCCGAGCAAAGGGGGCTGGAGGTCCAGCAGACCTCTGGTCCCCCCCAACGATCCCCCCCCCAGGTTCAGGGAGGGCTGGAGATCCGGTGGGTCTCCAGCCCCCAACCCCCCAGCAAATGGTCCCTGGTGGTCCAGTGGGCGCCAACCAAGCCCCCCCCCCCCAGCGACAGGGGGGTCTGGAGGTCCGCTGGACCGCCGGTCCCCCCTCCCCAACCCAACCCTCTGCATTGACGAGGGTCCCTGTGTGATGAACTTGTCACTCCATCCGCTGCCCACCATCCCTCTCTGCCCACCCGCCCCCCTACCTTGGTTGGAGGAGGGACGCAGCCTGCCTCCCTCCTCTTCCTTCGACGCCGCAAAATGGCAGCACAACCCTGTCCAGTGCATCCTGGGTGGGGCTACACACCATCCCAGCGCATCCCAGGATGTGGTAGCCGTGTTAGACCACTTTTAAAGGTAATCAATACAAATAAAACAATATAAAACATGGAAAAGAAAATAAGATTATACCTTTTTTATTGGACATAACTTAATACATTTTTTGATTAGCTTTTGATTAGTATTGAGTTATCATCTTATTTTCTTTTCCATGTTTTATTTTGTTTTAGTTCTATTGATTACCTAATGAGTCTTAAAAATAGGTTTTGAAAGCTTTCATAAATACAGAATATTGAAAAATTTCCCTGAATATTCAACGGTAATGAATTCCTCCAATGGGGCAATTGATACGAGAATGTGCCGTTGAACAAAGTTTTGTATGTCACACCTCTCGGACTAGGGCATTATAGCAGCAAAGCTAATCTACTAGAGTCATTTGAGTAACGACCCCTTTTTAAGAACTTGGGTATGTCCACTGGTTTGACATATTGGTTATCTCCACTGTTTGTTGGTGTTTGTTCATATTTGCTGTGGAGATCATCCCTTCCTTTTGTTTGAGGAAAATACATGGGCCTGATTTTCTAAGGCCATTTTTTTTTGTGTCTATGCAAAACAAGCTTAGTAGATCCGACTCCATATTTCCTTTGGCCTCAAAGCAAAAGCAAAGATGTACTTTGCAATCATATTAATAATTAGTTTTTCTCATCTATAAATCCAACCTGTCAAAACTTAATTTTTACCAGAAAAATGCCAGATAAATTTAAAGACATTTCACTATACAAAATCACATTTGCTTATTCTTGAAATTTCAGAACAGTATATTTGCATCCATAATATGAAATTTTGTTTTCCTTCTTGGTAATCTCACCTATATATTTCTAGTAATCTATCTGAATTATTTTTCACAAGCTTATTAAAGTATAATGAATAGTATAAATTGCAGCATTGTCAGTACCTTGGCTGAAACTCTGTAATCCTAGTATGTTTCATTAGCTGGACAAAGTAAGAGCATTCAGATTTACTAGTGTAGCCCTGGTCTATTCCTCAGTCAGGGTCGCAAGCTAAGCTCCCCAGGTCAGGTGCCTGGGACTGGGATTCACAAAACAGATTTGTACTTCAGATGAACTGGGCATAGGCTGGGACTGAAGAAAATCTCCTGTAGGCTGAAGGGTATTCCCACCCTGGGGAATGCAAGAGTCCGCTTCAAATGAACTTCAAACTTCCTTTTACTGGATCAAGGTAAAACCAACAACAGTTCATAAACAAACCTTATTTCTTCAATTTAAGTTCATAAGAAGCCAAAGTTACATCCAATCAAAGTCCATTGAAAGTCTGTCCCATCCTGGATTAGGGATCCTCTGGCTAACTGTCAAAGTACTACCGGGAATGGGGCTCCTCCACACCCATATCCCTTCTGCCTAAGGTGTCTTTTTCCACTAGGCAGTCCTTCCTTCTCATGGTTCTCCTCGAAGGGGACCCTATTCAAACCTACTCATACTGCCTCTGCCCCCTGGCAGAGGTTTCCAGCAACCAGCCACTCCACCTATTTAGCTCCAGGACTCCCCCTCAGTACTCAGGGTCTCGGTGAAGGGGAGGCAATCAAAGACCTGGATCCACTTTTCACAGTCCCTTTTATCACTTCTCCACCCCACCTCCGAAGGCTGGGCTCACCCATTTCCACCCACCGGGCCAGCTTTACCATCCCCCTTTTTCATAGTGACCCCCAGAAAATCCTCCCACCTCCTGCCTGCAGCAGAAGCATTTTCAGGGGGGGGGGGGGGGGGTCACACTAGGAATCAAACTCAGCAAAAGGTACAAGAACAAGCAAAGCTGACTGTCCAGAAATCATAATCAGTAAACCATGCAGATGCCTTGGGAACATTAATCTGTTACAAAAAGTGGCAATAGTGCTAGGCATTAAAATCCTTTCAATTTATTGTATAACTTAACAGGAAGAACTCTGACAGAGGCGGTGATTTCAAGCCTCACAGCTAAAAGGATGCAATATATTCATGATATCAACACTTATTCTCTGGATATATTACATTCCCTGAATGATTAAGCTTGGAATGATCAAGATTTCTACTTTGATGGGCTAGAAATAATGAATTTTACTGTTCTGTACCACTGCCTCTTTTAACAAATGACTGACATTTCTGGGGCATCTGTATGGCATGCTCTTTTACCAGCCATAAATTTGAAAAGCTAGGACAAAAAAGAGAGCTGAAAGAGACTGATGGGCTGATGGATTTGCAAAAAAAAACTTGGAAATACAAGCTCTGACTTGGTTAAAAGATACACTAAATAAAGTGGCACCACTCAAAACTTATACTGTAGTTTCTGGTAGAGCTGATACCTGTAATCACTCTAAGCTGCATCTTAAAAAGACACACATGCCACACTGAGAGGTGCTGGAACAAAGATAAGGGCTAAACTGGCCAAATGTAAAGGATGCACAAGGCTCTATAATGATGCAGTTAAATAGGCCTAAAAAGAATCCACTGGGAAAATTACCCAACTAAGCTTTTCAAACTTTTAAGGCAAGATACTTTGCCAATCCAGGGAAAGCTGCCTTCTCTTTTGTGGGCTCTTTGCTGTGGGATAAGTTTCCAGTGTATTTGCAATTGATCAGTGATATTTCTAGGTCTAAGAAACATCTAAAAACATATATTTTCTTGCAGGCTTTCTTTATTAGTAAGTAAACCAGTATAAAATGCAGGATGAATTGTTGATAGTGTGGTGTCAAATCTTTGTATGCATAGATATTTCTCCGCACTTGAAAATCTTTTCTAGGCCCTTCATAGCCATTCTGCCAAGAATGATATATTGTTAGGAATGTGCATTCATTTGAAATGACTGTTGCATATTGTTTTTCACATGTCATGTCTTTTCATGTGTCGTTAATACTGTGTATTTTATTTATTTATTTATTTATTGCATTTGTATCCCACATTTTCCCACCTTTTTGCAGGCTCAAAGTGACTTACAATACATTATGAATAATGGAAATTACATTTTGTTCCAATTCGGTTATGGATTACATTGTGAAGAGTTATACAAAACAAATCAAATCAAAGTATCGTTAAGGAATATATCAATGGAAAAGAATATAGAAACATTGAAAGGAAAACAACGAAAAACTAGAGATTCTGAGGACAATATATAGCATATAAACAATGGATAGCCTATGGTATACATCTTCTTTGGTTAGAGGTATGAGTGTGGTGTGATTTCAGGATTGAGAATTATTAGGTGGATGTGTTGATGTATAACGGAGCATTGAGTGTGGATTTTATATGTTTTGTTTCTTTCCGTAGATTTTATCAAAAAGATGTGTTTTCAGTGATTTGCGGAAGTTGGTTTGTTCGTGAATCGTTTTCAGGTTGCGCGGAAGTGTGTTCCAATACTGCGTGCTCATATAGGAAAAGGTTGACGCGTGTAGCGTCTTGTATTTCAGGCCCTTGCAGTTAGGGAAGTGTAGGTTGAGGAAGGTTCGTGATGATCTTTTGGCGTTTCTGGGTGGTAAGTCAATTAATTAAGTCATGTAGGCTGGGGCTTCGCCGTGGATAATTTTGTGGACTAATGTGCATACTTTAAAAGTAATGCGTTCCTTAAGTGGGAGCCAGTGTAACTTCTCTCGTAAGGGTTTTGCACTTTCATATTTTGGTTTTCCAAAGATGAGTCTGGCTGCTGTATTCTGGGCTGTCTGAAGTTTCCTCAGGATTTGCTCTTTGCAGCCTGCGTACAGCGAGTTGCAGTAATCCAGATGACTGAGTACGAGGGATTGCACTAGGCTGCGAAAAACGGATCTTGGGAAGAATGATCTTAATCTTTTCAGTTTCCACATGCCTTAGAACATCTTTTTGGTTGTGTTGTTTGCGTGGGTTTCGAGTGTTAGGTGGCGATCGATAGTAACTCCAAGGATTTTTAACGTTTCTGAGATTGGGAGGTTTAGTTTTGGTGTATTTATAGCGGTAAATTCCTTCGTGTTCTACTGGGAAGTGAGTATCAGGCATTGAGTCTTTTCTGCATTCAGTTTCAGACGAAATGCGTCTGCCCAGGTGTTCATGATGTATAGGCTTTGGTTAATTTCGTTGAAGATTTCCTTGATGTCTTGTTTGAAAGGGATGTATATTGTTACATCGTCGGCGTATATATGTGGGTTGAGGTTATGGTTTGATAGGATTTTTGCCAAGGGGATCATCATTAGGTTGAAGATGGTTGGTGAGAGAGGTGATCCTTGCGGTACTCCACATTCAGGTGTCCATGCGGCAGACGTGGTTGAATTTGATGTGACTTGGTATGAACGCTTGGTTAGGAACCCTTTGAACCAGTTTAGGACATTTCCTCCAATGCCAAAGTATTCAAGTATGTGTAATAGGACTCCGTGGTCAACCATGTCGAAGGCACTCGACATGTCAAATTGTAGGAGGAGTACATTGTTACCAGTTGCAATCATTTGTTTAAATTTAGTCATGAGGGTAATTAATACTGTTTCTGTGCTGTGGTTTGATCGGAAACCTGATTGGGCATCATGCAATATTGAGTGTTTGTTTAGATAGTTGGTGTCGCGTGCCCGCCCATGCGGGACGCGCTCTCGAGGTCCTTTGCATACCTTCAGGCTTCTTCCCCGGGAGCGCGGGGTTTGTGAGTCCTTTAAGGCAAAATCACCCTCCAGGTAGAGAGGAGACAAAACTGGACCGGAACTCCGGACTGGATTTCTACACTGGAACACTCGGAACTGGAACGCACCGGACAGGTGCGCACTGGAGTGGGGCCCGCTGGACTGGACACACCGGAGTGGCCCCACTGGACAGGAACATACCGGAGTGAAACCCGCTGGACTGGAACACACTGGAACGGAACTGGAACACCCTGGACCTAAGCTTCACCTACACTTGACTGCCTCCCCCTCGGGTTGAGCCCTCAGGTTCTGGCAGCCGGTAGGACTTACAGGAACAACAGGAAGGAAGGTCCAGGGGAGCCCCCTGGCACCTAGGCGAAGGCAAGGCAGACAAGCAGGAACTGTCCGGGTTCTGGCAGTCAGCAGGAATCAACACAATGACTAGTAGACTGTACCCAGGCTAATAGGAACGCTATACCCAGGCAACCAGTCATACACAGGTACATACACAGAGCAAAACTCAGGAGACTAGAACAGCTATAAACCAGCTAACAACAAGCTGTGCCCAAGCTAACAAGTCATGCACTGGAAACATACACAGAACAAACTCAGGAGACTTAGTAAAGCTATACACCAGCTAACCACAAAGCTGTGCCCAAGCTAACAAGTCCTACACCGGAAACAAACCCAGAGAACTAGCAGAGCTAGGCACAGGCTACAAACCAGACGGAGCTAAGCTGGCTAATCTAACACTAGGAACAAACACAGAGAGCTAGCAGAGCTAGACACAGAAGGGTAGGAAACCCATAGAGCAAAAAACACAGAAGGGCTGAAACCCTACAGAGCTATACACACAGAAGGGCTGGAAACCCACAAGCGATAAACACAGAAGGGCTAAAACCCTACAGAGCTATAAACACAGAAGGGCTGGAAACCCACAAGCGATAAACACAGAAGGGCTGAAACCCTACAGAGCTATAAACACAGAAGGGCTGGAAACCCACAAGCGATAAACACAGAAGGGCTAAAACCCTACAGAGCTATAAACACAGAAGGGCTGGAAACCCACCAGCGATAAACACAGAAGGGCTAAAACCCTACAGAGCTATAAACACAGAAGGGCAGGAAACCCACAGAACAAAAGACAAGGAAAGCAAATGGTGCTAACAGCACACTAACCTCGGGACCTAAGGCACTGCAGAGGAAATGGCAATGCAAAGGCCAGGACTGTAGTCTTCAGGTGACTAATAAAGCCCATCAACACCAGAGCCACAGGTGCAGCAATCACCTTGCAACCAAACAGAGGCTTGACACTCAGAGCAGGCATCCCATAGAAAGTAACAGCGGGAGCCATCTTGGATACTGGCAGAGACGAAGAGGCGGCAGCCATCTTGGAAGAGGCATAGCCCACACAGGTGAGGTTCAGTAGGGCAATCAGCACACAGAGCCAGAGAGAAACTAAGACAGAGACAGAGACAGAGACAAGCAGAAGCCAGCACAGCCACTGACTCCCTGAAACAGGGTAAGTATGAGGGTAGTCACGGCCATAGTCGTGACAGTACCTCCCCCTCAAGACCCCCCTCCCGGTCCCCACAGGGGATTCAGGTGTCCAAGGGTAAGTGTGGTGAAACCTCCTGATGGGCTTCAACACACCAACATGAATCACTGGACTGGCAGTAGCAAGCACAACTGGAACTTGAAAAGAGGAGTGGCCCTTGAAACCAGGAAGTCTTGTTGGGCAACCACTATGCCGGCTTAGAGTCTGAGATGCAGCATCTTGGCTGGAACTGGAACTCGGAGCAGGCTCAGCATCTTGGCTGGAACTGGAACTTGGAGCAGGTGCAGCATCTTGGCTGGAACTGGAACTCGGAGCAGGCTCAGCATCTTGGCTGGAACTGGAACTCGGAGGAGATTCAGCTGCAAGGCTGGGCGCCCCCCTCTGGCCGGACTGGGACGTCTCTCTAACATTAGCTTCAGGCAGCGTCTGCCGAGCAGGGTTCAAGAGGAGACGGCCCTGGGATCCCCAGAGCATGCTAGCAGGCTGAAATGCAGAAAATGGGTTTCTCCGGGCCCCAAGCCGTTGAACACATCTTCTCTCAGCTATTGCTTCGGACTGAACAGGAGCTGAACCGGGACTGGGACCCGGACTACAATCAGAGTCTTGACTGGAGCGGGAACTCTGGACAGGAGCTGAACCGGGACCGGGACCCGGACTGGTATCAGAAGCTTGACTGGCAGGGCCCCTCAAACTGGACTCAGGAGCTTGGCTGGGAGCGCCCCGCGAACTGGACTTTAACTGAGGCTTGACAGAACACACCCTTTGGACAGGGATCGGAGGCTCGAGCGGAAGCGCCACTCGAACTGGCCTTCGGAGCTTGATTGGAGGTACCCTCCAGACTGGAAGCGGAGGTGCCACCTGAACCACCCTGTGGACTGGCACCGGAGGCTTGATTAGAAGCCCCCCTCGCACTGGACTCAGTGGCTGGACTGGACGGGTCACTTGGACAAGAACTGGAGACTTGACCCGGAGTGCCACTTGCATAGGCCTTGGAGACTCCATCGAAGGCTTCCCTCGGACTGGACTCGGAGACTTCAAAGGGCGTGCCACTTGAACGAGGACTGGAGGCTCGACCTGGAGCGCCACTTGCATAGGAATCTGAGACTCCGTCAGAAGCATCCCTCGGACTGGACTCAGGGGTTTCAAAGGGCTTGCCACTTGAAGGAGGACAGGAGGCTCGGTCAGCTGTGCCACTCGAACAGGAATCGGAGGTTCAATTTGCAGCGTCCCTCGGACTGGACTCAGAGGCTTGACTGGGAGCGCTACCTGAACTGGAATCGGAGGCTCAGTATGAAGCACCCCCTGGACTGGATTCAGGGACCTAGGTGTCGGCCCTTCTTGGACTGGAATCAGAGGCTTGGTACGCCGTCTCACTTGGCCGGACCTCATGGACCTGCATAGAACCGTCCCTCGGGCTGAACTCAGAAGCTTAGCTGGCGGCTTCACTCGAACAGGATTCGAAGGCTCTGCTTGAAACCCTCCTCGGACTGGACTCAGCGCTGGTGGACTGTAATCCTGAATAGGAACTAACCCGCTATGGTACCGCAGGCTGCTCTGCTGAGGGGGCCTGAGCGGAGGAATTCCCCGGCGTCTTCTTTCGGCCTCAGCCTCCGGAGTATCCCGCAGAGCTGGCTCCTCCAGAAGTCTGAGGCGGTAATCCCAGAGCGAGATAGCAGGATTCATGTCAGAAACTGGGCTATGGCGGACCAGACGCCACCAGAGACGCTTTCTTTCAGCTGCTGCTTCAGGAGTATCCTTCAGGGCAGGATCAGACAAAAGTATTTCCCGGTAATCATGGAGCGTCAAAACAGGGTTCAGAGAAAAAATTGGGTTGTAGAAATCCACACCATAATCAGGAACTGCACTGGTGCTGGACCCTGGATTGTCCACAGGGAACGAAGCTGTGGACAGGTAGCCAACCTGGACGGCTGATCTTGCCGGACTCATGGCCTTTGCATTCTGTCGCGTGCCCGCCCATGCGGGACGCGCTCTCGAGGTCCTTTGCATACCTTCAGGCTTCTTCCCCGGGAGCGCGGGGTTTGTGAGTCCTTTAAGGCAAAATCACCCTCCAGGTAGAGAGGAGACAAAACTGGACCGGAACTCCGGACTGGATTTCTACACTGGAACACTCGGAACTGGAACGCACCGGACAGGTGCGCACTGGAGTGGGGCCCGCTGGACTGGACACACCGGAGTGGCCCCACTGGACAGGAACATACCGGAGTGAAACCCGCTGGACTGGAACACACTGGAACGGAACTGGAACACCCTGGACCTAAGCTTCACCTACACTTGACTGCCTCCCCCTCGGGTTGAGCCCTCAGGTTCTGGCAGCCGGTAGGACTTACAGGAACAACAGGAAGGAAGGTCCAGGGGAGCCCCCTGGCACCTAGGCGAAGGCAAGGCAGACAAGCAGGAACTGTCCGGGTTCTGGCAGTCAGCAGGAATCAACACAATGACTAGTAGACTGTACCCAGGCTAATAGGAACGCTATACCCAGGCAACCAGTCATACACAGGTACATACACAGAGCAAAACTCAGGAGACTAGAACAGCTATAAACCAGCTAACAACAAGCTGTGCCCAAGCTAACAAGTCATGCACTGGAAACATACACAGAACAAACTCAGGAGACTTAGTAAAGCTATACACCAGCTAACCACAAAGCTGTGCCCAAGCTAACAAGTCCTACACCGGAAACAAACCCAGAGAACTAGCAGAGCTAGGCACAGGCTACAAACCAGACGGAGCTAAGCTGGCTAATCTAACACTAGGAACAAACACAGAGAGCTAGCAGAGCTAGACACAGAAGGGTAGGAAACCCATAGAGCAAAAAACACAGAAGGGCTGAAACCCTACAGAGCTATACACACAGAAGGGCTGGAAACCCACAAGCGATAAACACAGAAGGGCTAAAACCCTACAGAGCTATAAACACAGAAGGGCTGGAAACCCACAAGCGATAAACACAGAAGGGCTGAAACCCTACAGAGCTATAAACACAGAAGGGCTGGAAACCCACAAGCGATAAACACAGAAGGGCTAAAACCCTACAGAGCTATAAACACAGAAGGGCTGGAAACCCACCAGCGATAAACACAGAAGGGCTAAAACCCTACAGAGCTATAAACACAGAAGGGCAGGAAAACCCACAGAACAAAAGACAAGGAAAGCAAATGGTGCTAACAGCACACTAACCTCGGGACCTAAGGCACTGCAGAGGAAATGGCAATGCAAAGGCCAGGACTGTAGTCTTCAGGTGACTAATAAAGCCCATCAACACCAGAGCCACAGGTGCAGCAATCACCTTGCAACCAAACAGAGGCTTGACACTCAGAGCAGGCATCCCATAGAAAGTAACAGCGGGAGCCATCTTGGATACTGGCAGAGACGAAGAGGCGGCAGCCATCTTGGAAGAGGCATAGCCCACACAGGTGAGGTTCAGTAGGGCAATCAGCACACAGAGCCAGAGAGAAACTAAGACAGAGACAGAGACAGAGACAAGCAGAAGCCAGCACAGCCACTGACTCCCTGAAACAGGGTAAGTATGAGGGTAGTCACGGCCATAGTCGTGACATTGGTAAGTTGTTTAGTTACCATTCCTTCCGTTATTTTGGTTGTTAGTGGTATGGATGCTACTGGTCTGTAGTTGGTTATTTCTCTTGCGCTTTTCTTTGTGTCTTTGGGTATAGGCGTGAGTAAAATTTTTCCTTTTTCTTTTGGGAATAGTCCGTTTTGTAGCATGAAGTTTGTGTGGTTCGTTAGGTCTGTTATGAATTGTTGAGGAGCTGATTTCATGAGGTTGTTTGGGCATACGTCTAATTTGCAGTGGGATTTGGCATATCTTTTAAGTGTTTCAGAGATGAGGTCTTCTGATAGTGGTTCAAATTCAGTCCAGGTTCTGTCTGCTGGGTATATTCCGTCTTCGGGGTCTAGGCATTCTAGGAGTGTGGCGTATTCGCTATGGCTGGCAGGTATTCTAAGTCGTCATTGTATAATTTTCTCCTTGAAATATTTCACAAGGTTGTCTACGTCTGGCATATCTTTGCTATTGTTAGTAACTGGTGTAGTGTCTAGCAGTTTGTGCACAAGGTGGAAGAGTTTATGTGTGTCTTTGTAGTTTGGTCCTATTATTGTTTTGTAGTGTAGTCTTTTAGTCTGTTTAATGGTGTATTTGTATTTCCTCCGTAGTAGTTTCCAGGCATTTAGTGTATGTTCATCTCTTTTTTTTATCCATGCACGCTCTAGTTTCCTGACTTGTGTTTTAAGCTTTTTCAGCTCTTCGGTGAACCATGGGTTTGATTTTTTTCTGTGTGATGTTCTGGTTTGGATTGGGGCGATTTTGTCTAATGTTGTTGTGCATAGATCGTCCCATTCTTGGAGGAATTGGATGGTATCAGCATTGGTTGACCATTCTTTCTGGTAGATCTGTTGCCAAAATGTTGTGGGATTGATTTTTCCTCTCGTGGTGTATGTTATTCGCTCATGTTTATTTATTGTGTGTATGTGTGTTTTTTGCCAGTATAGAGAGACATTTGCTTTATGGTGGTCTGACCATAATGTAGGTGTCCATCTTGTTTCAGTGAGTGTGATAGTTGAATCCTGGTCAAATTTGTATGTTATGATGTCCAGTGTGTGTCCTTTTTCGTGTGTTGGTTGCGTGCTGGGTGCGTGCAGGTCCCAGAGTTTTAGGAATTCTTTGCATTCTCGTGTTCCTGTTGAGGTGTCATCTTCGAGGTGTAGGTTGATGTCTCCTATTATAAGGACGTTTGTGGCAGATACACATGTATTCGAGATGAAGTCCATGAGTTGTGTTTGGGAGTCTTGCCATTTACCTGGTGGTCTGTAGAATAGGATTGCATTAAGGTGTCCTATGAGGTTTGGGTGGTTAATTCTTGTCGATGCGATTTCAAGTTGTGGTGAGGTAGATTCACCCGTGGTTGTGATGGTGAATTCGGGTTTGTAGATTATGGCTATGCCGCCCCCTCTTTTTCCACTCCTTGCGGAAAGGGAATGGAAAATGATATGCCGCCTTTCTGTGGCTTTTGCAACTATATTCAAAGCGGTTTACATAGTATATACAGGTACTTATTTGTATCTGGGGCAATGGAGGGTTAAGTGACTTGCCCAGAGTCACAAAGAGCTAAAGTGGGAATCAAACCCAGTTCCCCAATATCAAAGTCTGCTGTACTAACCACTAGGCTACTCCTCCACTTAAGTGCACACTTTTTTGCAAAGAGCAATCCACGGAATGGTAGCAGAGATCGGGTGGTGACTCCGGTAATTGGGAAGCAAAACTGTTGCTGGGCAGACTTATACAGTCTACACCCTGAGAATGGCAAGCACAAATCAAACTCAGGTATACATATAAAGTATCGCATACCATGTAAAATGAGTTTATCTTGTTGGGCAGACTGGATGGACCGTACAGGTCTTTATCTGCCGTCATTTACTATGTTACTATGTTAGCACACACTATTCACAAAGGATGAGCACTATGAAGGCAATTCTATAAATGGGTACCTCCATTTATATGCCCAAATTTATTTGTTTGGCACACTTGATATACAAGTAATTTGATCCCATACAGGTGACTAAGAGGGGCATAATTGAACGAAAACGTCTATCTCTATGGGCGTTTATCTCCGAGAACGGGTCCGTGAAGGGGCGGACCGAACTGTATTTTCGCAAAAAATAGACGTCCATGTTTTATTCGACAATTTGTGAGCTGGGCGTTTTTGTTTTTCAGCGATAATGGAAAATGAAAGCGCCCAGCTCAAAAACGAATAAATCCAAGGCATTTGTTCGTGGGAGGGGCCAGGATTCATAGCGCACTGGTCCCCCTCACATGCCAGGACACCAACCGGGCACCCTAGGGGGCACTTTTACAATAACAAAAAAAAGGTAAAAGAGCTCCCAGGTGCATAGCACCCTTCCCTTGTGTGTTGAGCCCCCCAAATCCCCCTCAAAACCCACTGCCCACAAGTCTACACCATTATTATAGCCCTAAGGGGTGAAGGGGGGCACCTACATGTGGGTACTGTGGGTTTGGGGGGTTGGACAACTAATGAGCATTAAGCAGCACAATTGTAACAGGTAGGGGGGGATGGGCCTGGGTCCACCTGTCTGAAGTCCACTGCACCCTCTAACAACTGCTTCAGGGACCTGCATACTGCTGCCAGGGAGGTGGGTATGACATTTGATGGTGAAAATAAAAAGTTGTGAAACATCATTTTTTTGTGGTGGGAGGGGGTTAGTGACCACTGGGGGAGTCAGGGGAGGTCATCCCCGATTCCCTCCGATGGTCTTCTGGTCATTTAGAGCACTTTTTTGGGACCTGTTCGTGTGAAAAAAGGGTCCAACAAAAGTGGCCTAAATGTTCGCTAAAAACGCCTTTATTTTTTCGATTATCGCCCTAACACGTACATCTCTCCTCGGCCGATAACCACGCCCCAGTTCCACCTTCGCCACACCCCCATCAACTTTGTCCGCATCCGCGACATAGTGCAGTTGAAAACGTCCAAAATCGGCTTTCGATTATACCGATTTATTCGTTTTTGTGAGATAAACGTCTATCTCCCGATTTGGGTCGAAATCTAGGCGTTTTCCTCTTTCGATTATAAGGTGGTAAGTGGTTTACACATTAAAAGGAATTCAAGCCAGAGCTGATGCCAGGAACATAGGGGAGGGGAAGGGGAAGAGGGACAAAGGAAAGGCAAAGGAAGCGAGGGGGAGGAGAGTAGGAGAGAGGGTAGAAAGAAGAGTAAAAGAGAAACAGTGAGACTGGTCAACATTTGAAGGATTCTGAAAAAAAATAGAAGATTTCAAAAACTCTTTAAACGACTGAAGAGGCATTCAGGATCTAAGGGCAGAAGGGAGCAAGTTCCACAGTTTCAGACCTAGATAGCTGAAGGCAGAATCCCGAGAAAGTGAATGGTGCAGTGCCGAGGATGAAGAGACACAAAGGAGGTTATCTGTGGGAGAGCAAAGAGTGGGGGATACAGAAGTAGATTGCCAGGCCTTTCTTCTATGCAGGTAATGCCAGTATTTCTGTTGTAACAGAAATGGGATCCTCTACTGCCAACACTGTCCCATGCTGCTACTGCCCAGATGGGTAGTTTGTCTTGGTCTGGCATCTCAACTGAGGCCTGACCACCTTAAGAAGACCCTGCTAGTAGTTAGCCTTCCAATGACATAGCTCTCAGTATCACTGATCTGTGCAAGCCCTTGCAGTATCACAAGCTGCAAACCAAGAAAAGTGAGAACTCTCTACTTGGATGATTTTTTTTTTTTTTTTTTTTTAGTTTCCACAACTAGATCAGGCTGGACATATATGGCTACGATACATAAAATCCCCGGATCTTCATCTGATGTGCATTTAGTACAGAATTATGGATTTCCTGAAGGCAATAATGTCAACCTTCTTTTTCCAAGGTCTTTTTGTTTTCAAAGACTTTCTGCTTTGATCATGATGTGTTAGAATGATTACCTTTCTTGACCTTTCCAATGCTTTTTCAATGTACAGTCATCTTCAAGATGATATTAGCTGACAACAAACATGCACAAGGAAAGCACATGAGGCTGTCATGGCCTCATGGCTGAATATATATTATAATAATATTTTTACTTCCCTGATTTTAAGGGGCTTCTAGAAGCTATGGAAGCATTTTGGCTATTAATGAATGTTATGAATTCTTTATATGTCTTCTGCTGCTTTGCTGAATCAAATTGATTCTAACAGCTCACTCTGAGAACTTCCCTTTATTATCACCCAGGGTATCTGAACATATGTTTTGAATAAGCAAGACATATTTAAGTCTGAATTGTGTTTGTAGTATGAGTCTAGAGTCTGATAATAAGGCCCGGTATTTCTAGGTTTACATTTACTGCTGACTTTGCACTTGTTATTAAGTGTTTGTAGATGGCACAGTTCTCACAAATTAAACATAGCAATCAATTCTGTTACTGAAGATCTAGTGACATCATTTTAATTGTATATGTAATAATTTTAAAGATTGGCATGTTGGCAAGTTACTGGACTTTCAATGACAAATTTCAAGCTTAAATATCTAAATTGCAAAGAGCTGTAGAATTGAACATGAGTCAAGTAGTACATTGGACTAGTCTTAATTCTCATATTGTAATACTTTCCATAATCATTTCATTTTGTAACAATAAACATATGTGGAGGGGCATAATCGAAAGGGATGCCCAAGTTTTGTTGAGGACGTCCTTGCAAAACGTGCAGGGAAACCCATATTATTGAAACAAGATGAACGTCCATCTTTCGTTTCGATTATACGGTTGGGGACGCCCAAATCCTGAAATTTAGGTCGACCTTAGAGATGGTCGTCCCTAGACTTGGTCGTTTCTGATCTTCGGCGATAATGGAAACCAAGAATGCCCATCTCAGAAACGACCAAATGCAAGCCCTTTGGTCGTGGGAGGAGCCAGCATTTGTAGTGCATTGGTCCCCCTGACATGCCAGGACACCAATCGGGCACCCTAGGAGGCACTGCAGTGGACTTCATAAACTGCTCCCAGGAACATAGCTCCCATACCTTGTCTGCTGAGCCCCCCAACCCCCCCCTAAAACCCACTACCCCCCACTGTACACCACTACCATAGCCCTTATGGGCGAAGGGGGGCACCTAGATGTGGGTACAGTGGGTTTCTGGTGGGTTTTGGAGGGCTCGCTGTTTCCTCCACAAACGTAACAGGTAGGGAGGGGGATGGGCCTGGGTCCGCCTGCCTGAAGTGCATTGCACCCACTAAAACTGCTCCAGGGACCTGCATACTGCTGTGATGGACCTGAGTATGACATCTGAGGCTGGCATGACATATTTTGAAAGATGTTTTTTGAGGGTGGGAGGGGGTTAGTGACCACTGTGGGAGAAAGGGGAGGTCATCCCTGATTCTCTTCGGTGGTCATCTGGTCATTTCGGGCATCTTTTTGTTCCTTGGTCATAAGAAAAACAGGACCAGTTAAAGTCGTCCAAGTGTTTGTCAGGGACGCCCTTTTTTTTCCATTATAGGTCGAGGACGTCCATGTGTTAGGTACGTCCAAGTCCCGCTTTCGCTGTGCCTCCGATATGCACCCTTGAACTTTGGCCGTCCCTGCAACGGAAAGCAGTTGGGGAAGTCCAAAATTGGCTTTCGATTATATCGATTTGGACGGCCCTGTGAGAAGGACGCCCATCTTCCGATTTGTGTCGAAAGATGGGCGTCCTTCTCTTTAAAAAATGAGCCTGATAATATCTTAAGCAATTTCAGAATATATTTTGAATGAACAGTCCTTTTCCTCTCTTCTTTATTTAGGCAACTGTTTGCTCAAAACTTCAATATATTACATTTCTCTAGGAAAAGTTAGAATTGCAAAAAATATATACTATGGGGTTCATTTTCGAAAGAGAAAATCGCTTAAAAAGTGGAATAAAGCAGCATTTGGACATCTTTCTCACAAAAACGTCCAAATCAGTATTTTTGAAATATTTTTTCAGATGTTTTTCTATGCTGTTCTTCTGCAATGCATCCAAGTCACAAAGGGGCATGTTGGGGGCATTTCAATGTGGGATTAGGGCATGCCTAACACTTGGATGTTTTACAGCCATAATGAAACAAAGATGTTTTGGTCTAGACCCGTTTTCAGAATGAATAAGGTGCAAAAAGGTGCCCTAAATGACCAGATGACCACTGGAGGGAATCAGGGGTGACCCCCCCCCCAACAAAATGTGAATAAAAATATGACTTACCAGCCTCTATGAGAACCTCAGATGTTATAGCCAGGTCTATTAGAGCAGCATGCAGGCCTCTGGAGTAGTGTAGTGGTCGGTGCAGTGCAATAGAATGGGGGACCCAGGTCTCTATCTCCCTCTACCTGTCACACTTGTAGTGGAAACTGTGACCCCTCCCAAACTCACCAAAACCCTACTGTTCCTATATATAGGTGCCCCTTTCACCCATAAGGGCTATTGTAGTGGTTTACAGTGGGGAACAGTGTGTTTTGGGTGGGTTTTGGAGGGCTCAGGGGACAAGATAAGGGAGCAAAGGTGAGATGTGTACCTGGGAGCATTTTTATAAAGTGCACAGCAGTGCCCTCTAGGTTCTGCTGAGATGTCTGGGGGACCAGTCTACTAAAAATGCTGGCTCCTCCTAAATCTCAATGGCATGAATCTCTATGTTTTGCACTTATTCTGGGTTTTTTTCAAAAATGGACCAAAAAACAAAACGTCCAAAGCACAAAACCTTGTTCAAAACAGTATTAAAAAAAAAAAAAAAGATAGACATTTTTCTTTTTTGAAATGAACTTCTTTCCTATTTGGGTTGTGGACATTTTGTGCAAAACATCCAAAATCGGACTTAGACATCATATTGAAAATGACCCTCCATGTAAGTGAGAAAGGGGCATGATTTTACAACTTTTCAGTAATTTTTGCTGGCATTGTACAATTTTTAAATTTAGCAAAGTGTATCTCATGAATAATCTAAAGAGAGCTTTTTGCACCACTTTTGGAAAAAGTAGTTCACTGCATTACAAAACGATATTATTATGCAGCCTGATGTTGCACAATGACTGAAATGATTTCTTTTAAATAAAATTCAGGCCTATGTAGTTGCCAGTCACAACTATGACTTTCCTTAGGGGTCCTTTTACAAAGGCGTGCTGAAAAGTGGTTTGCGGTAGTGTAGGCGCGGGTTTTAGGCGCGCACAGAATCATTTTCAGCGTACCTATAAAAAAGGCCTTTTTTCCCAAAAAAGTACATGTGGCAAAATCAAAATTGCCGCGTGTCCATTTTTGGCTCTCTTTACCGCCAGCCAAAGAACTAGCGGTAAAGAATTTGGGTGTGTCAGATGCCACTTGGAGCAATCTGAAAATAAAATTTATTTTTCAGACGTGTCATGTTGCAAGCGAGAGATAATAGCTTTAGAATCTTTACAGGAGAAATATGCTTAACAAGATAACAGGTTTAAAATCATAAATTAAACTTACAAGTCTTTTATTGCAGAGCATGCTGTGTTCCAGCTGAGTGAAGGGCCATGAGGCAGAGGTAGATCCTCACAGCAGTCATCGGTGGGGGAGGGGAGAAGAGTAGAGCTGCAGCAGAGGAGAGAGAGTCTGTGTCTCTGGGGAACAGCTCCTGCTTTTTGTACTGTTAGTTTGCAGGGAAACATGATTGCATGTCCTGATCATTTGCTTCCTGGTTGCACTGGGCCCTGGGTAATTGCAAAGCATTATGGTCTTAGGGTCTACTGAGTTGTGGGTAATTTGAAAAGAATCATGGTCCCGGGTGCACTGGGTAATGTAGTTCGTAGAGGAACATGATTACATGCTAAAAAGCCTTCTTTCTACACATGGGCTGGCATCCAGTTGTCTGGGGTTGATGGTTTATTGTAGCAAACCCTAGGTCTGGATTTCTACTGGCAAATGGTCTTGTTTATGCTTTACTCTGAGTCCTTTTGTCAATAGGTGTGTAGGTTCACACCTCTTCCAGCCTTTCTGTCTGCTGGTGGCTTTGAACTTTTATTCTTCGGAGATGTCTTGATGAGCCTTCAGGTACCCACCCAGCCAAGCTTTTGTTATCAGTCTTTCAGGTGGGAAGGAGAGGAAGTTTCTCTGAAGCAGTTCTGAATAGTCTTTTGTTATCAGAAGTTTCCTAGGGGGAGGGGGAAAGAGGGACTTGGAATTCAGATTAGTTTCTCTGCTTCTGTCTCAATAAGCTGCATTTATATATATATATTTATATCTGATCCAGCACAATCAATAATTCTGCTACACATTTAATTCTGACAATTAAAATTACCACAAGAGCCACTCGGTAGTCGGGCGGTAAGTCCATTTTGGTGCTCATTGGGCGCACGTAGGCGCCTATATGGCTTAGTAAAAGGGGCCCTAAGTTTCCAGTTTCTTATGGCACTGGTTGGACTGAATGGGAGACAAAGAGGAAGTAGACGAGTGGTATATAACTCCAGTCCCTGAGGACTTCAAATGGGTCTAATTTTCAGAATAGTTGCAAGGCTATTTCCCCTTTGGAGGGACCAAAAAAACACACCACCCCTGCCTCCCTAAGCCTTTCTAGTCCTAATGCTATATGGAGCAAAAAGTTGATAGATCATGGCTCCAGTGGCTCACTTGTTCCTCAGCTAAGGGTATATAGTCTTAGGAACCGGCTCTGTGGGCACCAGTGGGTGCTGAATACCCCTGATATTGAGCAAGCTCATTTATTGTGTTTGGCACCCCCAACCATTTTGAAATGTTGGTGCCTATAGGCACAGCAATGCAGTGTATTCTACATGAGTGATTCACAAACTCAAACCTCATCCAACTGATGAGACCTATTGGCAGCACTCAGACTGCGAATGTGCATCCTGAAGTACACAATTGTTGCTGGAAGTGTATGTTGCTATAACTGTGAATGACAGATTCTGAGTCCAACTTACTTAAGAAATAAGAATATAAAAACCTATTGAGTCAAACAAATTGTCTATTAAGCTAAGCATCTTGTCTCTGACAATTGCTATTCTGGTTCATTTACAAGTACCCATCCAGTAGATTAAAGCAGAAAATCCATTCTGTTGCTTTTCCCCAGAAATAAGAGGTAATAATCTGAACGCCTACCTGGTTGTCCTCCAGAAACGTGTGCAAACATTTTTGAAACCTAGCTATATTACTAGTCTTGACCATATTCTAGAGCTACAAATTCCACAGCTTAGCAATGCATGGTCTGAAAATTTGTTTTTTAAAATTTATTTAAAATTCACTACCAGTTAGTTTCCAGGGGTGTTCTCTGTCCTGGAGTTATTTGAAAATGTAAATAGCTTTTATGTTTTATTTATTTATTTATTTACTAGGATTTATTTACCGCCTTTTTGAAGGAATTCACTCAAGGCGGTGTACAGTAAGAATAGATCAAACATGAGCAATAGGCAGTTACAGTAGTCAAAATATTCAAATAACAATACAAAGTATGACATGGTATACTACTTACAATGTCAACACAATATGTAATAGAACATTATAATTGATAGTGAAGGGTAAAGCAAAGATGGAACATATAGATAGGTAAGAGAGTAAGGAGAGTTAAAAAATAGGTGACTGATTTAAAGAAAGTTGCACATGAGGTCAGAGAGATGGTTAAATATTATCTCAGCTAGGGTAGGAGTAGGTAAAAATGTCTTGCTGTAGTATGTGCAGCCCAAGTCACTCCTTGTGTGTATGAATGAGACTATTAAAGGCCTGGTTGAACAGCCAAGCTTTCACCTGCTTCCTGAAGTAGAGATAGTGTTGTGTTAAGCAGAGCCTTTCAGGCAGTGCATTCCAGTGTGGGGGCTACTCTGGAGAAGGCTCGCTTGCGGGTATCACATTGTGTAATGTCTTTTGGAGAGGGTGTGGTTAGTGATAGTCTTGAGAGCCTGTTGTATATGAATAAATGTTGAAAACCCAATTTTAGAAAGATAGGATTTGCACATGTAAATTTGCAATTTGAACATATGACAAGGGGGTGGAGTTTAGATGTAATGGAGCGGGACCAAAAAATACACATGTATTCCCCATTTCAGAAGTAGAATACATGTCTATGATCACCATGATCAATGTTGGGATTTACAGCTGCCCCTGAGTACCTAAACATTTTGTAGCATTGCTCGTTTTTGGTGGCGTTTTACAGGAGAGATTAAGGGAAATCATCCCCCTACCCTCCAGTGTTCCACCTAAAAAAATTGATAATGCCAAATGATTGTCGATTTTGTACTTAACTGGAAGCACTTAGATGTGTAGGGTTCCAATCTGACATACATACACATCTATGTGTTAGCCCTTAACTGCTAGGTTCTGAAAAACCAATGTATGCATATAAGTGCCAACTCTTAAATGTGCTTCCATTGATGTTTTAGACATTGACAATTGTAAAATAGATACTCCTGCCACATGTAACTGGTGTGTACACATTCACTTCTGCATGTATTTTAGAAAACCTGTATGTTGGCAGAACGTTTTCTAAAATACTACCGAAATTTGACATGTCCCAACTTGGGACATCCTAATTCTCATTTCTATATTATATCTAAAATAGTGCTGCATGCTTAAGACATTGGGGCTCATTTTCGAAAGAGAAAAATGTTTAAAAAATGGCATAAAACAGCATTTTGACACTTTGCTTGCCAAAACATTCAAATCGCTATTTTCAAAACCTATTTTGCAGATGTTTACTTATGCAGTTCGTCTGCAGTGCATCCAAATCACAAGGGAGCATGTTGGGGGTGGGATTAGGACGTTCCAACACTTGGACGTTTTTCTGCCATAATGGAACAAAACCAAAACATCCATAAGATGTTTTGAGCTAGACCTGTTTTAATAATGACTAAGCCACAAAAAAGTGCCCTAAATGACCACTGGAGTAATAAAGGAATGATCCCCCTTTACTCCCCAAGTGATCACTGAACCCCTCCAACCCCCTCAAAGATGTAAAAGAAACTACATACCAACCTCCATGACAGCCTCAGATGTTATGGCCAGTCCTATTACAGCAGTAAGCAGGTCTCTTGAGTAGCTAGTGGTCAGTGCAGTACACTGTGGAGAAGGGGACCCAGGCCCATAATCCACTCTGTTACATTTGTGGTGGACAGTATCAGTCCACCAAAAACCTACTGTACCCACCTATTGGTGACGTCTGCAGGCATAAGGGCTATTTAGTGGTGTATAGTTGGGTACAGTAGGTTTTTGGTGGGTTTTGGAGGGCTCACTATGAGACGTGTATATGGGAGCTTTAATGTGAAGTCCACTGCAACACCCCCTAGGGTGCCCCATTGCTACATCCCAAAGGCTTGGTTTTGTGCATTTTTTTACTTGGACATTTTTTTTTTTTCGAAAATGCACCTAAAAGATAAACACACATAGCATAAAAACATCTAGTAAGTGGCAATTTTTGGAAAAACAAAACAGACGTTTTGCTGTTTCGAAAAAATCGCTGTTTTAACCACTTGGATTCTGGATGTTTTGAGCAAAATGTCTAAAGTCGAACTTAGATGGCATATTGAAAATTCTCCTCATTATGTTTTATAGATTTCATATGTATTTCCACATTTTGTTCCTCTTTTTTGTATCTAAAGACTAGTCTAGGGGCAGAAACTCCTATTGAAGTCCTTCTTGCTTAGTTTAGGTTAACCAAAGCCGTAAGTTTGACAAGCTTTGTAAACCATTATAGTCATTCCTTATATTTGTGGTCTTTCCTTCAGCATAAACATTGCACCCCTGCTGCTTTGGAGATGTATTACTCAGAGCAAGAAGCAGGACCTCAAGGAAGCATCTACACAGCCATTAACCACCTTAATCAGGCTAAGAAGACTGTTCCAGAGTTACCTTCACCCTGGTTACCAGTTATTAATGCTCTGAAGGAGGCAGAAAAGGCAAAAGAAGAATCAGTTGCCTCGCAGCAGTAAGAGGCTGGATGTGGTGGTCAAACACAACTGGATTGTAAATTTAATGAAATAACATGAAAGAATATGTAAGCATTATACACTTTTTTTTTATTTTCTAAAAACTAATTCTGAATGGGTGCCAATGTTCAGCAAATAGTTTTCACCAACCAAGAAAAATTGGACATTATCCAAGATAGCCCTCACCAATTACATTACTACAATTGTTCCAACAGTAAACTTACAGTTTCTTCGGAAAAAGAATTTTTAAAATGTGATAAATTATACTGTACATATATATATATATATAGTTAAGATATCCTAGAGGACAGTGACAGGAATCATTAAGTATTTCATACCGCACCAATAAAACATAATACAGTAAAATTTTCAAATTGTCCTTAAATGAATATAAATGGACTGAAAGGGAATACGTTTCTTCAGGATACAGGGTTTGAGTTTTTCCTGCACATATCTATTTGAAACTGATGTTGAAATTACTTTTCTAGGGTAATGGTTGCTTTAAACACAGTAGTTGCTTGTTACTCATCTCTTGAAGCAGAGCTGGCAATGGTCAAGGGCTGACCAGAGAAAATAGCAATCCTCTTCAAAGCTAAGTGCTTAGCCGTTGCTGTCAGTGCCATTTGGAGACAAATGTCACTGTGCATTGCACTTTAATTTCAGTAAGCTTTTAAATGTAATTTGTGCTTCTTCTCAATTTTGATTGCAAATTTGGTTGCTAATTGCAGTGCTAAATTTGACATCGTTTGATTACACACTGCTGCAGGCTCTGGTGCTGTTTCTTTCTCATTAGCACTTCTTCCTGTATGTATTTTCAAAAGTGTAACATCATTTTGTTCCATGCTTATTCACACCTTGTGTTTGTACTGCTTTTGCTTCTAGGCCTTTTCTCAGTGGAATACGTTGGCAATTTTACAACACTTTGTACATTTTTATAGAAATTGTGATTTGTCACAGTGCAGCAAAGCACTTTCAGTGTCTCAAGTGCCAAAATGAAAGAGGTGATCATTGGCGTTTCTGTAAGTAAAAATAAATGTACTCCCTCTCTGGTGTCCTTGCTGTTTTCTTTCTCTTCATAGATCCCAGGTAAAAATTAACTGAGGGATGTGAGAAGTAGTCTACTCCATAGATGGCCAAGTAGTCTTAGAGGAGGCATTTTTCAAGTAGCTCAGGTACTTGCAAATTGCACAGATGTATTTAATATTCATGCCTTATGCGCATTTCAAGAGGAACTATCTGAGCTCTTTCTCTAAAAATTATAGGGGGTCCTTTTACTAAGGCGCGCTGAAAAATGGCTTGCGGTGGTGTAAACGCAGGTTTTGGGCGTGTGCCGATCTATTTTTTTAGCGCGCCTGTAAAAAAGGTATTTTTTTTGCTGAAAATGGACGTGTGGCAAAATCGAAATTGCCGAATGTCCATTTTGGGTCTCAGACCTTATCGCCAGCCATTGACCTAGCGGTAAATCTCACACAGTAACCAGGCGGTAATGACCTATGTGTGCCAAATGCCACTTGGCGCACGTCCATTACGTGCCCGAAAATAAAAAAAAATTTTCAGACGTGCTTATTGGATATGCGCCAAAAATGAAACTACCACAAGAGCCACGCGGCAGTCGGGCGGTAACTCCATTTTGGCGCACGTAGACGCTTAGTGAAGGGGCCCTTAAGTGACTACAGTAGTTGTAAAGTTAAGAGTTCAGAGAAAAAGGACAGATTCCAAACAACTGGAGAGAGGCAGCAAGAGGCTGCAGCTCTTTAGGTTCTAGGCAGCTGTTGGACAATCATGGACCATGCATTCAGTTTCCCATTAAGATGGTGAGATACTTCCACTGTTACGAAGGTTGAAATAGTTCTAGGAGAGGCACAAGAATCCAGTGAGTTTATGGGTGTTCGTTTCCTGGCCCTGTGACAAATAGATCTGCTTGGATTCAGTCAGGCATTCAGTAACTTTTTGTGAAAGAAGACGTTCCAAGAAGGGCTCCAGAGGAATAGAGTCCTGCACAGAAAAACTCCAGGGCATCCTAGCATTCTGGTACTCCACTCAAGAACTTGAGAAGTTATTTTCTATGAATTTGTTATTTTCCTGCTATTGATCTGGGGATTTCTGTGGAAGCTGCACTTTGAAAGCCGCAGACTTTTTGCTGAGACTATTCATTTTTATACTGGTTTTGCTGATTTTGGACTTCAGTATAATTTACTTTATTTGGAACAAGTCTTGTCATATAAGTGAAAGCTCCTCTTACAGCTTTAAATATCTAATCCCAGAATCTATGCACTGTAGTACTCAGCAGCCTCAGAAGGTGTGTGCTTGGGTTTTGCAGGGAGTGCTCTGTAAAGAGGGTCAGTATACAAAACATAGAAGTTTATTTGTTTCATGAATATTCCCAGAGCGCTCAATGCATGGAATAGAAGTCCATAATAAAACACACATTCAACAAACTTAAGGACCAGATTTAATGTGTCATTATTTAGGGCTTTTTAAATATTTTATTTGTTTTGCCGTTCCTGCATTAATTTTTCCATTAGTGTGCAGGACTTGCAAAAAAAAAAAAAAAAAGGAACACTAGAGCACTTAGCACCATCTAAGGCACTAAGGGGCAGATGCACTAAAGCTAAATGAGCCTTTAATGACTCTCCAACGAGGAAAATTTGATCCGTTGCATGCATCAAAGGGCTTTTACCGAGGAAGCCAGCAGCTAACGAAAACGGAATGGAGATGAGCAATTAGTGTGAAAACCCCATTGAAACGACATGCACTAACCTTTTCCGATTGCCTTTACGCAGGAAAAAGGCAGGAAAACTAACGACAGGTCTGGACCACTCGTTAGGACAGCTCTGTGCCAGGAAAAATCATTAAGAGAAAAAATAAACAAACTTTGAGCCAATCCCAGCGCATTAGCAGAGCTAAAAGCGCTGTGATTGGTCCAAAGGACGTCAGAAAAACATAAATAAATAAAAATAAAAAAAAAGGGTCGGGAGGGGGCAAGGGCGCTCATCAGGAGCGTCCTGTACGGACGGCCTTGCCCCCCCCCCCCCGCTGCTCCCCACTTTCCGCCGCTCCCCCCACCCCGAAAAAGCAAAATTCGAGCAGCCCCTGCCCCCCGCCCTTCCTCACTACTCTCTCACCTCAGCTCCGCCTCCCGACATCCTCCGTCCTGTGCCCCGCCCCCTTTTGGGGTCGTCGCCGCCATTCCCCTCCTCCATCGGGCCCCCTCCCTCTTACCGGGCCCGTGCAGCGCCTCTCTCCTCTGTCCGAAGGCGCTGCATGGGCAAGAAGAAAGCCTGATGCCTGCCTTCGCCCAGCTTCGATGGCGCGTCTTTCTCCTGCTGGGCCCCCCCCTGTCTGACGTCGGTTACCTACGTAGGTTACTGACGTCAGACAGGGGCGGGCCCAGCAGGAGAAAGACGCGCCATCGAAGCTGGGCGAAGGCAGGCATCAGGCTTTCTTCTTGCCCGTGCAGCGCCTTCGGACAGAGGAGAGAGGCGCTAAACGGCCCGGTAAGAGGGAGGGGGGCCCGATGGAGGAGGGGAATGGCGGCGACGACCCCAAAAGGGGGCGGGGCACAGGACGGAGGATGTCGGGAGGCGGAGCTGAGGTGAGAGAGTAGTGAGGAAGGGAGGGGGGCAGGGGCTGCTCGAATTTTGCTTTTTCGGGGTGGGGGGAGCGGCGGAAAGTGGGGAGCAGGGCTGCTTGAATTTTGCTTTTTCGGGGTGGGGGGAGCAGCGGGGGGGGGGGGGGCAAGGCCGTCCGTACAGGACGCTCCTGATGAGCGCCCTTGCCCCCTCCCGACCCTTTTTTTTTCTTTTTGTTTTGATTTGGGAGCCATGTGCTTGTGATTTGACTGTGTTTTGACTGTTTGTGGCATGCGCAGAGCAGCTAACATAACGCTTGGCTGCTCTGCGCATGATTTGGGGGCCGATTAACGATGTGTATTGTGATTCTTTGATACATTGTACGTTTCTATACCGATCTGAGCATGTGTGACTTTTTTTTTTGGTGCATTCTTCGTTTTTTAAAAATCGTTAGGGCCTTTAACGATTTTGATTTTTTTACGTTTGCTTGATGCATCTACCCCTAAGACCCAGATGATCAAAATCCTCACGCTGTTCCAACAGCGCTCTAAAATTAGCGTTGGAACAGCGTGTGGCATTATTAGACTTATGATCAGAGGTAATAACATGCAAATTTAAGAACGCAATTATCTCTGATCATGGGGCAGAAGTTCAGGAGAATTGTGCCTGAGCATGTGCTCAGCACAATCCTTCCGCACTTGTTTGGCAGGTCTGGGCTATCAAAAGCCGAGACCTCTCAAACACAGGGTCTGGAGGTCCATGGGACCACCAGACCCCAACTACCCCTGTCCCGAGCAAGGCAAAACGGGGGCTGCAGGTCCTCCGGTCCCCCCGATGACTCCCCATAGCATTTCTAAAAGGTCACTCCTCCAACTCAAGGTAGGGGGTGGTGGGGGTAGGGGGATTGACACTGGACCACCAGGGACCCCTTATTAATGCTAGGGGGGGGGGGCTGGACACAGTTCAGGGAGGGCTGGAGATCCGGTGGGTCCCTGATGGTCCAGTGTCAATCCCCCTACCCCCACCACCCCCTACCTTGAATTGGAGGAGGGAGGTAGCCTGCCTCCCTCCTCTTCCTTATACGCCGCCTGCAAAATGGCGGCGCCCAGTCCTGCCCAGTGTATCCTGGGATGCGCTGGGTGGGGCTTCACACCATATAAGGGAGAAACTCTGAGGGGACTTAGGGGGGCTGGAGACCCACTGGATCTTCAGCCCTCCTTGAACGTGGGGGGGGGGGTCATTGGGGGGACCAGAGGTCTACCGGACCTCCAGTCTCCTGTCGCTGGGGGGGGGGCGATCATTCCTGGGGGGGTTGCTTCATTGGGGGAATGGGGGCTCACCATTCCTCCCCAGCATGCAAGTGCAAGAGCATGCTGGACAGGGCTCACCATTCCTCCCCAATGGTCTGCAAACCCTAACGCCAGCTCGGAGCTGGTGTAGGGTTTGCTGCAGCCAGTGACCCAATCTTTGGCGCGCTGGTCGCTGATCATTGGGGATGAATAAGTCTAGCATTCATTTGCATTCTATTTGCGCTAAGAGCCCAGTTTTTATGCATTTGCATGTTAGTTGCGTTCAGAGCCCGCAAGCGCGTTGTTTCAAGCGCTCGGGCACTCTGATCATGGGGTGTTAGCAAATGCAGGCACTAGTATGGTGCTAACAGCCTCTAGCTCTGGCGTTTGCTTCTGATCATCCCCCTCTAAGGGCTCCTTTTACTAAAGTGTGCTAATGATTAGCACGTGCTAAATACTAAGAAGCCCATAGAAATAAAATGGGCTTTGCATTTATCCCGGGATTCTATATATGGTACCTTAATTTCCATGTGGAAATCAAAGCATATTCTATAACAATGTGTATAGCTTAATTGGTTAAGTAGCTAATTAGCACACTTAATTGGATGTTAATTATCAGCACTAATTGTCATTAAGATTTATGCACACAACTCACTAAGCGTATTCTGTAACATGGTGTGCATAAATTCTAAGGGGCCCTTTTACTAAGCCATGTAGGCGCCTAAGCACACCCAATGCGTGCCAAATTGGAGTTACCTCCTGGTTACCATGTGGCCCTTGCGATATTTCAATTTTGGCGCATGTCCGCAAAATACTTTTTATTTTTTGACGCGTCAGCTATGCATGTCAAGTGGCATTTGACACGCGTAGACTGTTACTGCCCGGTTACTGTGTGAGACCTTACCGCTAGGTCAGTGGCTTGTGGTAAAGTCTCAGACCCAAAATGGATGTGTGGCAATTTTCATTTTGCCGCACGTCCATTTTTGGCAAAAAATTTTAAAAGGCATTTTTTGTAGTTGCGCTGAAAAATAATTCTGTGTACACCCAAAACACACGTCTACACTACCGCAGGCCATTTTTCAGCACACTTAGTTAAAGAACCCCTAAGTCACATAGTTGAAAAAGGGGCATGGGCATTTCTAAAATTTATGTGCATTGTTATTAGAATACACCCGCTCTGCACCTAATTTAGGCGGCATGATTTAAACCAAATAAAACATGGCGTAAATGGCTGCGATTTGGTCGCATGGAGAGGCATTTGGCATCATACCATGTGGAAATTTAAGCCTATTCTATAAAATTTAGGCGCACTTTACAGAATACACCTAGGCTTATTTTTTTTCCACATGGAATTTTCAGGCACCATATATAGAATCTAGCCCTTCTATATATGGCGCCTTAATTTATGCTCAGACCTCAAAGCGTATTCTATAACAATAAGCATATCTTAATTAGTTAGCTAATTAGCACTGTTAATTGGACAATGATACTAGATGATTATAAAAAAAGGATCTTTAAAAAGACCATGTGTAGAGAATCAGTAAATTCTGAGTTGAGTAAGCTAGCGTGGCTCCAAAGAAAAGTACCAACGGTTATCAACCATTTGATGGTTTCTTGTATTTTATCTAAAGACTAACAGCTGAAACACGGTACTGGGTCAAGTTTTCATCAGTAAACAGTTTTCTAACCATTGAAGCTTCATCGTTTCTTTCTGGTCAGCCTGGTCTACTTCCCACTCTTTTTGTTCTCTTGTTATTTTGTCGTGGGATTTCAGTGTTTCTCCACCTCGGCAGACCTTCACTGAATGTTGGTGAATTGTCCACCACTGTTCAAGTAAAGGGGTTGTTCATCAGCTACTTGACTGAGGGTCCTTTACTAAGGTGTGCAAGCGTTTTTTGCTTACGCTAAAAATTAGCTGGTGCGAAACGCTGAGACACCCATTATATTCCTATAGGCGTCTCAGCGTTTAGTGCCAACTGATTTTTAGTGTGAGCTAAAAAGGTTAGCGCACCTTAGTAAAAGACCCCCTAACTCTGGTATTAGTAGGACCAATTACCATTGCTTGTAACAGGGCACTAGTCTGCCTGCCTACAAATGAGGTCAGAGCAATAAAAGAAAGTAGAGGCGCACCAATGCAGTTCCAACTCGAGGGTAAAAAGCAATTTTATTAGTTGGACTTCACACACATCTGTATGCAAGTCCAGTCGCATTCCAGATTTGCGTGCACAACTTATTTAGTTAACAAGTCTGCGTTGGTAATTGCCACTTGACAAGCAATTATTGAAACTTATTGGCATTAATTAGAATTTACGCCCACAATGGTCTAAGCGTATTCTGCAACATGATGCACGTAAATTCTATGTCACATAGTTGAAAAGGGGACATGGCCATATGCGTGGAGTGGGCAGGTTGTGGCCATTTCTCAAATCTATGTGCGTTCTTATAGAATATACTTGGTCCATGCCTAATTTAGGCATCAGGATTTACGTTTTACTTGTCATAACTGCCCTCAACTAAATTAGTCACTTGGATGGGCGCTCGGTGTATTCTATAATCCGCATGGAAATCTAGGGTTATTCTATAAAGTATGCGTACATTTAAGCATACTTTATAAAATATGCCTATGTGTATTTGTTTTTGTCATGGATTTTTCAGACGCCATATATGGAATCTAGTCCCTAGCAACTAAAGCGACTAAAAAAAATCATAGAATAGTATTAATATAGTACAGTAAAGTATATGAATATAAACAATATACACATACTTGCATACTGTGTTATCGAAATAAGATAGCCGGCTATCTTTTTTTTCGATAACATGGTTGGAGCTGGCCAAATATCAGCATTTGGGCTGGCTTTAGAGATGGCCAGCATCGGTTTCTGGCGATAATGGAAACTAATGCCGGCGATCTCAAACCCGGCCAAATGCAAGGCATTTGGTCGTGGGAGGAGCCAGCATTTGTAGTGCACTGCCCTCCCTCACATGCCAGGACATCAACCAGGCACCTTAGGGGGCACTGCAGTGCACTTCAAAAATTGCTCCCAGGTGCATACCTCCCTTACCTTGTGTGCTGAGCCCCCCAAAACCCACTCCCCACAACTCTACACCACTACCATAGCCCTTAGGGATGAAGGGGACACCTACATGTGGGTACAGTGGGTTTTGGGTTTTTTTGGAGGGCTCAACATTTACCACCACAAGTGTAACAGGTGGGGGGATGGGCCTGGGTCCACCTGCCTGAAGTGCACTGCATCCATTAAATACTGCTCCAGGGACCTACATACTACTGTCAGGGAGGCTGGGTATGACATTAGAGGCTAGCAAAAAATATATATATTTTTTTTGGGTGGGAGGGGGTTGGTGACCATGGGGAAGGAAGGGGAGGTCATCCCCAATTCCCTCCGGTGGTCATCTGGTCAGTTCGGACACCTTTTCAAAGCTTGGTTCTAAAAATAAATGGACCAAGTGAAGCCGGCGAAATGCTCGTCAGGGCCGGCGTTCTTTTTTTCTATTAATGGGTGAAGCCGGCCATCTCATAACTACGCCCCCATCCCGCCTTCGCTACCCTACCGAAAAGCCCACTTGAAGTTTGGCCGGCTCCACGACGGAAAGCAGTTGGCATCGGCCAAAATCGGCTTTCGATTATACTGATTTGGCTGGGTTCAGGAAATCGCCGGCCATCTCTCGATTTGTGTCGGAAGATGGCCGGCGATCTCCTTCGAAAATAAGCAGGATAGTTGGTTAGGTGCGGATATTCAGCGCCAAACTGGCTATGTTTAGTTGATAAAATGAGCTGCCTAAATAGCAGGCCTATCTTTAACTGCTAAGCATTTAACCGGTTAAGTTGTCACAGTCAAAAATGAAACCATGTATTCAATGCCCAGTATTGAATATCCATTCTGACCACCAGCATCAGGTAGTCACTGCGTAGCCCATGCTGGCTGAATATTGGGGTGCACCAACACCTGCCATTAACATAGTTTAAGGGAGTGCACCAACACATGGGCACACCAATGCCAAACTTACACTTGTGTACAGTAACAGAAACTTTGCACCAAGATATGGTGCTAGAAATGTTGAACATAATGTATTATATTAGCCTTCAACAACAGATTTGCATCGAATCTGAGTAATAAATTGATTTTTACCCTTGAGTTGGAGTTGTATTGCTCCTTCCCTACTTTCTTTTTTGCTCTGTGCCTTGATTCATAGGGGTTTCCTTTTCTTCTTTGTTTTTTTCACAAATGGGTTTTATTATATTGGTGGGAAGTAGAAGCACTAAGGATTCCGGCAACAATCCTAACTTTTGAATTCCTCAGAGTGCTACACTTATATAATCAACAAATAAGAAAACAACAAAAGTAAACCTTGCAGACTTGCTAATTAACACTCTATGAACTCCCACATTTCCTCTTCATTATAAATGGAGGTTCGTTTGGTTCCTCAGTCTCCATAGTTTCCCTTTTCTAGCGCCTCTGGTTAGTCTGGGAAAAGAACTCTCTCCCTTTGGCTGCAGATATAGGCCTATTTCCTCCTAGGGGAAAATGGAACCTTTATGACTAATGAGCTTGTCTCTGATCTCTCTCCACCCACCACCCTTTCCCCCTGGCCTCTCTTCATTGACTTATAGTAACTGTAGTCTTCTCTGGTGACCAAATTGGATCAAAGCTCCTACCTGTACTTTCTCTGTCCTTAAGGTGGTCGTGGCTGCTAGAATCTGGCTTTCTATTAAGGTGATTCTTACAAATATATGAATTAATGATTAAATCAAAAATGAATGTGATATTATATACTTTATTCTGAGTCTTTCTTTGGTGTTTCTGGGACATAGACTGTAGAAGTCCGCCCAACTCTGTCCTTACGTTCCACCTACTGGAGTTGCCGTCAAAGCCCACTCCAGCCTGTTCAAATACAGACTGTAAATGTTTGCCCAGCACTATCCTTGGTTCCAGCTATTGAAGTTGCCATTGAAACCCTTTCCAGCCTATCCTAAACTTTTTATTTTTGTTTTATACCATCTATTTTCTAAATAGAGTTTCTCTATGCCTATTCCACTCATTTTTGAATTCTGTCACTGTTTTTCTCTCTACCAGTTCCCTCGGGAGGGCATTCTAGGCATCGACCACCCTCTCTGTGAAAAAGAATTTCCTGACATTACTCCTAAGTCTACCACCCCACAAACTCACCATTTCCCCTTCTCTGGAAGAGATTTGTTTCCTATATTAATACCTTTCAAGTATTTCAATGTCTGTATCATACACTTGGGCTATAATACGGGCATATATGTAGGCAGAGCATGAGCAGGCCATGGACATATCTCCCAATTTGGTACCTACTAGCCGATATTCAAAACTATTTAGTCAGCCAGGAACAGTTCCTGGCTGGTTAAATAGTGCTTTAGTGCCTATATTCAGTGGGAAATAACCGGTTATCACTACTGAATATTCGCAGTTAGCATCTAGCCGCTAACCAACTATATTGCGTGACATAGCTGGTTGGTTAGGTGCAGACATTATAGACCTTATAGACCTACCTACTAGGAACGCAAAAAGATCAGCACACACATTCCTCAATCTCCACTACCCCAACTGTAAAGGACTAAAATACAAATCCACACACGCAACCAGTTTCTCCTACATTTGCACGCAACTATGGAACGCACTGCCGAAGGACATAAAACAACGCCAGACCTAACTACCTTCCGAAAGCTACTGAAACTGACCTGTTCAAGAAGGCGTACCATAAACATCCATCCTAAAATACCAAATATAAGACTGAATATGAACTAGACAAAACCGAACTCTTATTACTGACTGACCAACCACATTGCTATCAACGAATAAGCACTACCACTTTAATCCTCATGTCAGAAATGATTTCCCTATAGTTGATGACCTAACGTATGTTACAATCCAATCTATCACTCAGGAACCTATATGCAATACCATAATGTATTCTTCTTTACCATGTATGTATGCATCCTAATGTAATACCATATGTAACTCTGTTAACCGGAAATGGCAATCGCCATTACGGCAAATATAAGCCACATTGAGCCTGCAAATTGGTGGGAAAATGTGGGATACAAATGCTACAAATAATAATAATAATATTCAGTGTCAAACTGGTTATGCTTAGTGGTTAAAATAGGCTGCATAAATAGCAGGCCTATCTTTAACCATTAAGCACTTAGCTTAAACTGATATTCAGCGCTAACCAGTTAAGTTGCCACAGTGAAAAATGAAATTGGATATTCAATGCTGGTCGCCGGATAGAGCCCGGCAATTAATATCTGGTCTGTCAGCCAGCGTTGGGCAGTCACCACGCAGCCCAATGCTGGCTGAATATGGGCGTGTGTGTGTGTGTGGGGGGGGTGGGGTTAGTTTATAGAATACTATAAACTATGCACACTGACATGGTGTAAGAGGGTGCACCAACACATGGGCATGCCAATGCCGATCTTCCACTAGCATACAATAACGGAAACGTGGCGCCAATATGCTGTTACAGAATTGGCACTAAACGCATGGCATTGGTGTGCCTAGACTGAGGTGTCAATTTATTATCATTCCTACGTCCTTTGAATATTGACCCACTAATGTTTAGATTACGCTATGGAAACATACTATGCATCAGTGCACGATCTGTTTTCTGCACTTGAGAATTGAGGTTACCCTCCTCTACTCTAAAAAGAGTTTTATCCAACAGTATCATCCTCCTCCTTTCAGTTTCCAGCTGAGGATTTTCTCCTCATTTCAAATGCCCATCTCCTTAGTTTCTTTACTACAATCATTAAAATGACGGTGTTTAGTCTGATTCCATGCAACAGGGCTCCATCCAGAACCCTGCCATCATGAGTCCTAAAGACAATTTGTTATGCTGCTTTATACTTTACTTTTTAAACATAGAACAATGCACCTTGATTGAAAAGTGGGAATAGAAGCAAAGACTAGGCACTTCAGTATAATACTCATTGTTTCAAAGAGTGAAGCTGTATCCTAACCTTCCTCTAGCAGTAGTCTGACAGCAGAAAAATTTACAATAAGGGGAGGAGATAGGTGCATTTCTATTATAAGCATTCATGTTGTTTAAATTACTTCATAATTACTAGAACTATTTTTTCCAGTTTGCTTGCCTGGATAACCAGTAAAGCATTTGGTTTTAATTTTTTTTTAAAGATGGTTGGAGTTTTCTCAAGCAATTCTCTTGGAGTTGTAATTTTCACTTGATGAAAGGGCGCTGAAATCTGTAACACAAATTAGCTACGGAATTTCAGTTTGTTTGATCAATCAGGGCTTCCTGTGGCTCTTTTTGTGGTTTTTGGCTAATAAGCCATGGGAGAGAATGAGACACAGGCAGAGTTGGAGTGCAGGAAAGACATAGCCTACCTAATGCATAAAGCATTCTATTAAAATAAGAACAATTGGTTGCCTATATGGGCTGCTCTATTAATCCAGGGGGGGGGGGGGATTTTAAAACTCTGCACACTGGTAAAAAGTACACATGCACTTTACTCTGTGCAAGCTGTGTCAGATTTTCAATGCAAAAGTAAGAGCATGCTTCTGCTTTGAAAATTGTTCCAAGGAAATCATGCACTGACATTTAGACCTGCCCTTTGAGGTGCACAGGTTTTTTGAATAAAATTAAATAAAATCAGCACTAATTAGCAGTTACACACGAAACTGCCCTTAGTCAGCATTCTATAAATTGTGTGCTCAAATTCCACAGGATGAACTCCAAGGGGGATGTGAACCTGGGAGGTGCGTGGGCAGGTCAGGGGCATATAAGAGGGTTTATACCTTAATCCCTCCGGAGGTCATTTGGGGACCCTTTTACTAAGCTGCGTAAGCATCAATGCATGCCAAAATGGAGTTACTGCATGGCTACCGTGTGGCCTTTGCTGTAATTTCATTTTTAGCGTGTGTCTGCTAGGCGCACCTGAAAAATATATTTTACGTGCGCCAAGTGGCATTTGGTGTGCATAGGTCATTACCACCCGGTTATCGCGTGAGACTTTACCGCTAGGTTAATGGCTGGTGGTAAGGTCTCAGACTCAAAATGGACTTGCTGCAATTTTCATTTTGCCGCACGTCCATTTTCGGCAAAGGCATTTTTTGTAGGTGCACTGAAAAATGATTCTGTACGCACCCAAAACATGCATCTACACTACCGCAGGCCATTTTCAGCACACCTTAGTAAAAGACTCCTAAGTCATTTAAGGCACCTTTTAGTCAATTAGCCGTGATTGAAACAGGTCTAGCCAAAAAGTCTTAATTTTGGCCCTAGACATTTTCATTTTGTTCCATTATTACAGATAAACCTCTGTCTTTTGGTGCTGCCCGTGTCCTGTCGAAAACACGCCCCCAACACATCTCCTTGAAATTTGGATGAACCAGGGGCGTAGCCAGACCTTGGCGGGAGGGGGATCCAGAGCCAAGGTGGGGGGCACATTTTAGCCACCCTCCCCAAGCCACCGACCCTCCCCCACCGCCGTGGAACGTGGTGGATGTCAGGACTCACAGCACAGATCAGTGAACGTGCCGGAGACCGGCACTGAAGACTAAGGCTGGCAGGGGTTGGGGACCTCCACCAGCAAAGGTACCTTGTGGCGGTCGAAAGTGGTGGGGGAGGGTCGGTGGGGGGATCAAAAGTAGAGGGGGCCAGGACTAAATCTGTGGGGGCCCATACCCCCATGGCCCCACCTAGCTACGCCCCTGAGATGAACTGTGGAGCAAAACATCTAAAATCGAAGTGTTAAAAATTGTAACTTGGACATTTTTGAGAGAAAAACATTCTTTTGCCACTTTATGATGTATTGGGATGTTTTTTTTTTGTTTTGAAAATGAATCCATTGTATAATGAGCATTACAATTTGATTCTAGGCCATGTCCTGCACACAAATATTTGTTGTTTTAATTAATAGTGAAAAGTTTACTGCAGTGAAATGTAAAATAGCAGGAAATAACAAAATCCTGATTCAGAATTACAGTCTCCCAAAACTACAGTCCAGAAGACTTCTGAGAACCAGTGAGGGCTCTTTTGTTGCCATTACATATTTTCATTTCTTCCTGTTGCAACCCCACTGGGATGGCTTCATTCTTCTCTGCTTGAGGACACCTTCTGCAGGCTGCAGTCACAAAATTTTATCTTCAGAAATTAATATAATACAGCTGCAAAGCTATGAATTTCTAGTGTGCTGCTAGAATTTTTGGATACTAAAAAAATTTTGCAGATGGTTGAAAACTTTCCCATTCCCAAAAGTAGTAGAAAAACACAAGAAAAGTTAGAGAATCTCTTCAGAGTAAAATCCAACTGCCACTGCCTCTCCCAGAACTCCGAACCTTCCAGAACATCTGTTCCAAGAATGCTGCTCTGACTCCTTCTACAATGCTCCCTAGAGCCCCTTTTTCATAGATTCAAGAAAATATGTCCTATAAGGATGATTGATGAAAATGAACTTTTAGAAACCCAAGGCATTATTTATTATACCATCACTATTTGTAACGACCTGAGTTTCGAGTAAACAACATTTAAAATGATAAATAATTACATGTGTCTTGAGTGCATAAATAAATATTTGACCCTTGGAGTTTAATAACAATGATTTATGCATATAATATAGTCATATTTATGTAATATTATACTAATTTGCATAAATGGATATCCACAAACACGCATCTGGTTATGGAAATTTTCAGTATGGGGGAAATTTTAAAACTGTATTGGAACAAAGTCTGCTGCTATTTGTTACCTGCAGATCTTGCATTTATTTTCTAAAACAAACCAAAGTACACACATACTTTCATTTTGAAATTTCTTGTTGGTACAGCACAAAGTGCCCACAGTCATTTATACCAGCTTTTTCTATGCCCCACCCCCATCAGTATCACTGCTTTCTCAAAGTGGCTAAAAGTACAGTGTGCTCTTGATGTAACAATTTCAAATTAAAAAACCTGTGGAACTCAATACACCTTTGTAAAATGATGAACACCAATACATTAATAAAAACACAACAATATTTGTTTCTATATGCATTTATATGAAAACTAACAGGAGGAAAAAAGCTTCAGCAGTCACAGGTCTTGGGCTCAGTGTTCGTCAGCCTTGAGTCCTGTTGAAAATGGTGCCGATGTTTAAAGAGACGCTAACATTAAGGTCAGAACTGACATCAGTATAGAACAAATCTTGCTTTATTGAAAACCCGTCGGTTCCACCATTTACTCATAGTAAATCTGTCACTATTTACACCTTGTCAAGGCTAACATCATTGAAGAACAAATTACGTTGTGTTAAAATTTTTTATAAGAACACTGTCCATTGAATCTTTTCATTCAAACCCTCTGGTTCAATTGATCCCATGTGGTAGATCTATCGCTGTCCACTCCTTAACAATGCCTTTGTTAATTTGTTTGTTTTCCTCATTTTGCAAAGGAGTATTGAGTTCCACAGTTTTTTTTATTTGAAGCTGGGCTTTTGCATGTGGAATTGTTCTTTGTTATTCATGATGGAACAATGCCATAAAGAAGGAGGGCCACTTTTTGACAGAAATTTGCACTTATAAATCACTATTTACATATCAACATGGCTTTGAAAATTGTCCAGGATATAACAAAAGAGAGGGAACGAAGTACAAACTAAAGTCCAAACAAAAAAAAACAGCACCATGGGCCTTTAAAAATGGAACACAGTTCTTTAATGAATGAGCCTTGACAAAAAGACCCGACACGGGCCGTGTTTTGGTGACTAGCACCTGCGTCAGGGGTCACAGTGATGACGTGGAAAACTTGGGGAATAACTCGAATATATTCCTCTACAATATATTATTCCTTACCCCACTTTCTGAAAGTGCCTTGGTGCTTTGTAGCTTTTACTACATGAGACGTGGGGTAAGGAATAATATATTGTAGAGGAATATATTCGAGTTATTCCCCAAGTTTTCCACGTCATCACTGTGACCCCTGACGCAGGTGCTAGTCACCAAAACACGGCCCGTGTCGGGTCTTTTTGTCAAGGCTCATTCATTAAAGAACTGTGTTCCATTTTTAAAGGCCCATGGTGCTGTTTTTTTTGTTTGAAAATTGTCCACCCATTGGGCATGATTTTATATTTAGAGACAGTATGTGGGCAGATTTTGAGCACAGAACATTGCTGCAACTTCTGACAAGCTATCTAATATTTGCCAAATGGAACCCCATTGTTTTTGTTTATACCCTCCCGTTATTTCCAAGGTCCCTACTGAAGAGGATAATGGGTCAATTGCTTGTATTTAAATGCATGCTCAGTCTATAATAAGACAGTTTTAATTCATGACCAGATTAGTGATACACAAGCGGGTTTGACTTTTATAACAGAAACTTGGTTGCCAGACCCTAATTCTCCCCATGTGTTAGAACTTCATCCTACAGGTTATCGGATATTACATAATCCTAGACAAGACAGGAAGGGAGGTGGGTTGACTATTATTTGTAAAGATTCTTTTACCATCACAAACAGAGAAAACATTATGGAGATGGGTTTAGAAGTGATGGTTTGCCAACTAACTGATTTTATGAAGAAGGAGAAACGGGAGATAATTTTAATCTCTAGTTGCAAAAACCACAGAAAGGAGGTATATCAAGTTTCAATCCCTTACTTAAGCACATTTGACATTGTTCATATTTCACAACACGGTTTCAGACCACGACATAATACTAAACCTCTGTTGCTGGAAATGGTAACTGAAATCAGACTGGCTGTTAGTAAGGGAAAACAAATGATTTTGCTTCAATTCGATATATCAGCCGCGTTTGATGCGGTGAACCATGATCAACTGTTGAATAGGCTTAGTCAGATTGGCAGGGGCGTATTTGAGGTTCGGCGGTAGGGGGGGCAGGGGCTACAGTGAGAGGGCACATTATAGCCCCCCCCGGCCACCGCCGCCCCCCCTACCGCCGTCAACCCTCCCTCCCCCACCTACCGCTGTCACCTACCCCCTAGGTCCGCTTCCTCCTGCCGGCTTTTTAAAATATTGCTTCAGCTGGCGGAGACCCCAACCCCCCGCCAACCCAGCCGTGGTCTTCTTTAACTTCTTCAGCCTCGTTGTGCTGAAAGATGCATGCATCCTTAGTTCCAGTTGGACTGAGTCTGACATCGCAGCACATTGTAACGTCAACGTACTGCGACGTCAGACTCCGTCCAACTGGAACTAAGGAATCGGATGCATGCAGCTTTCAGCATGATGAGGATGAAGAAGTTAAAGAAGACCGCGGCTGGGCTGGCGGGGGGTTGGAGTCCCCCGCCAGCTGAAGCAATATTTTAAAAAGCCGGCAGGAGGAAGCGGACCTCGGGGGTAGGTGACGGTGGTAGGGGGGTCCGGGGTGAAATCTGCGGGGGCCCAGGCCCCTGTGGCCCCACGCAGATACGCCCCTGGATTGGAGTGAGTGGTCCTGTTTTGAAGTGATTTAGTGAGTTTTTACAGAGGAGAATATATAATGTAAGAAAGGATTCTAGGGATTGTAGATTGCGGAGTTACTTAAGGGTCACCATTGTCACCTTCCTTGTTCAACATCTATTTAATTATGATGGGAACAGTGCTGTCCACCTTGGGAGTATTGGTCTACTCATATGCTGATGATATTTTTCTTCTGTGTGAAGCTCAAGAAAAGTATGACGGAAATATGATTTTCTTGAGGGAGACTGTCATCAAAACTGATAACTGGGTTAAACCTAATTTTCTGAAATTGAATAGACTAAAGACTAAGGTTGTTTGGTTTGGAGATCATGAGAAGCTGACAGCTATGTGTTTGGAATTGGGTACAAGTGAAAAACTAATGATTGAAGACCACTCAAAAGTGTTGGGAGTCATAATTGATTCAGGCTTAACTTTTGAATTACATGTGAAGACTTTATCTAAAAAACCTTTTTTCCTAATACAGCAGCTGAGAGCAAGTCAATCTAAATTACACCCAGGTAATTTTAGAACAATGGCACAGGCAATCCTGATACCATGGCAGAGAAAGCTGTACGACCCATCCAGTCTGCCCAACAAGATATACCTGACCTTGATTTGTATCTACCATTTTCAGGGCACAGACCGTAGAAGTCTGCCCAGTACTAACCCCGTCTCCCAACCACTAGCCCCACCTCCCACCACCGGTGCTGCCACCCAATCTCTACTAAGCTTCTGAGGATCCATTCCTTCTGAACAGAATTCCTTTATGTTTATCCCACGCATTTTTGAATTCTGTTACCATTTTCATCTCCACCAACTCCCGCGGGAGGTGGTGGAGAACTACCGCCAGCCCAACACCGCTGCCAGCGGTAGTTCCGGCTTGAGCGCATGCCATTTCCAGCATGCTGGAAAATATTTTTTAATTTAATAGTGCAGCACTAACCTGGCAGTAATCGGGCATCACTGTGCACTGCCCGGTTACCACCGGGCTACTGCAGGATTAGATTAGATTATTGTAACTCACTATTTGGAAGTATAACGAAGAAAACTGTAACAAAAACTTCAATTTCTGCAGAATACAGCAGCTAGATTGATATACAGCCTGGGAAGGTATGAAAGAGCATCCCCACTGTTGAAGGAGTTACATTGGCTTCCTGTATCTTCAAGATTCAAGTTTAAGAAAAAATATATGATATTCAAAATGCTGTATTGGTGATGGATCTGTTAGACTGATTAATTATTTGGATTTCCTCGTCATCTTTTTCCTCAGGTAGAACGGAACGCTGTTTGAAATTAAATTATCTGTCCTTTAAGGGTGTTCGGAAGAAATCCATGCTAGAGCGTTCCTTTTTACATCAGGAGTTAGGCTGGAACAGACTACTTGTAGAAATTTGGAAAATAACATAATATAATTCCTTCAGGAACGTGTTAAAAGTCTTTTTTGTTTGATGAGACAGATGTGTTTTTTTAGTTTCAATGTATTTGATGAGAAAGATCCTTTTTAGTTTCAGTGTATTAGATATGCAACTGTAATTAATGTTTTAGATGTACATTTGATGATAAAGATGTTTTTTTTTAATTTTTTTAGTTTCTATATATAAGATATGCAATTGTAAACTCTCCTGAAAAAGGACTTGTTTGTAATTCGCTTAGAATCTCTTTTGAACTTAGCGGAATAAAAGAATCACATTGCATAGCATAGCATAGTCCTGAGAGTTCAGTTAAATTTAAGAGACAACCGACTTCATGTTTATCATACAGAGCTGCCTCGGTGTGGAATTCACTCCCTACCATAATTAGATCATTAAAGGTGTATCTGCCTTTTAGAAAACAGCAGAAAACTTTTTAACTTTATAATTGTAAATTCCCGAATTGCATCGATCTTTAGTCTTTTGTTATCTGCACTGAATTGAGAAGGTTTTGTGGAATACAAGATTGTTATGTAATGTAATATAATATCCAGTTAAGCACTGAATATTGCACTTAACTAACTATGTTGTAGCTGGCTTTGCAAACCTGGAAATTCAATATTGAAGCCTGGACATGGCCTGACGTTGAATTTATGAGCATAAAGGTAGCGGTGGTCGACAAAATGCTGAGCGTCGCTGGCTGAATAAGGAGTCCATGGACTTTAAGACTGGATTTGAATAGGGTCAGAGATGGAGCATGATGTACTGACTCAGGTGATCTATTCCAGGCATACAGCATAGCATGTTGGGAAGGGACAAAGTCTGGAGTTGGTGGGGAGAAGAGTACATATAAGAGTGACTTATCGGATAAATGCAGTTCCCAGGGAAAGGTGAAGGGAGAGACGAGAGGAGAGATACTGAGATGTGGCAGAATGAATGCAATTGTTTGAACTATATACGAAAATGGATAGGGAGCCAATGATGTAACTGGAGGAGAGGAGTTTTATTTGTTTTCTTTCCTTTTATGTCAAATTAAATTGACTTTATGAGTTAAGACCTGTAGAGTATCAGTCCTTGATGCCAAATAGAGGAGCCCTTTTACAAAGCATCGATAAGCCCAATGTGGGCTTACCGCACCCTCTCCCGGAACTACCGCCGACCCAACACGGCTGCCGGCAGTAGTTGTGGCTCCAGCGCATGCCATTTCCGGCATGCTGGAAAATGTTTTTTAATTTAATAGTGCAGCACTAACCCGGCAATAATCGAGCATCACTGTGCACTGCCCGGTTACCACTGAGCTACTGCAGGACCCCTTACCACCACTTCACTGGTTGGCGGTAAGTGCCCCCCCTCCCCACATGGCCATGTGGTAAGAGTACTCTTACTGCATGGCCACTTTTTTTAGGGTCTTTTTACCCACTGCGTTAAAAAGGGCCCTTGTGCGCAGGAAAAACAGCCCCTGCCGCTACTGCAGGGTCTTTTTTCCCCACAGTTTACTAAAAGGACCCCAGAATGACCACAGGGAAAAAGTCATAGAATATCAGTTCATTAAGATGGCTAAATGCTGCACGTCCTATTTTATAACTATGGGTTGTGTGGCACTTAGTGCATGATAATGTCCATTAACGCATCCTCAGATTTAGCAAAGGGGCCTTAATGAATCTGTTCGATCCACCATAGTATTAAAACCATCATTTATACAAGACAATGAATTGTAGAACTGGTAAGTACGTTTCAGAATTCTTTCAATAACACTATCTTTCCCTTCCCCTTCTCCTCTGTTTGGGCAGGGGAAATCAGGCTCATAAAATTGTAATAAAATAATTTAGCACAAAGTGGAAAGCATTACTTACTTATCAAAGTCTTCTTAAAATGGAATTAAAAGCCTGCAAAAATCAATATGACCAATTAGAAACAGAAAAATACAGGCACTTTAAAGGCTTGTTATACATGCTGTTAATCCTGTATCTCATAAATTCAGCATGTCTGAGTCAGATTTGTATAAAGAAATCATGAGGCCCTTTTACTAAGCCGCGTAAGCGTCTATGTGCGACCAATGCACGCCAAAATGAAGCTACCGTATGGCTACTGAGTGGCTCTTTGGTAATTTCATTTTTGTCACATGTCCGATACGTACGGCTGAAAAATAATCTTTATTTTCTGCCGCGCATATCGGATGCACGCCAAGTGGCATTTGGCACTCGTAGGTCATTACCGCCTGGCTACTGTGTGAGACTTTACAGTTAGGTCAATGGCTGGTGATCAGGTCTCAGACCCAAAATGGACGTGCGGCAATTTTGATTTTGCCGCAAGTCCATTTTCGGCAAAAATTTTAAAAAGGCCTTTTTTTACATGTGCGCTTAAAAATGAGATTCTGCAGGCGCCCAAAACCCGGAAGTACATGTTTTCCTTCGCTTTGAAAATTCATGGTTGTCCATCCCAGGAAAGTATGTGTGCTTTTTACATGTGTCTGTAGTTAATGAGAGAATAAAAGGAGGTGATGTACGAAGCTTTCTTTATTTGCTGATGTTTTACTGTTTATCAGTGATCACTTATCTTCATTAGTACCATAGTAACGTGGAGGAGCATTTTCAAAATGACATCCAATTCAGAACATCCAAATGGACATCCATCTCACAAGATACAGCCTGTTTGAAAATACATGTGATGGATGTTTGTGCACTGGAAACATCCAGCATGTGCACTGGAAACATCCAGCATGAACATCCATTTTACAAACTGAAACATCCAGATTTTGAACGGCGAAAACAAGGAACATGGACGTCTGTATAGCAGCATTCTTATAAAATGCTCACACAGACATCCATGCAGAGCAGAGGGCTAGCTTTAACTCTTTTCTTTTTCCAAATTATGAGCCCTTCAGGATACAAAAATACCTACTGAACTTGAATGTATACCACTTCAACAGCCTTCAAGTTTGCAGGTGTCTTATATATTTAGGTACAGTACGTATTTTTCTGTTTCTGGAGGGCTCACAATTTCAAAAAAAAGTAGTTGAGGTGGGATTTGAACCTGGGTCCCTTGGCTTACAGTCCACTGTACTAACAACTAGGGGTCCAATATTCAGCTGCCAGGTGGTGAGCGTTTTGCTTACCGCCAACAGAGTTATTCCTGGATATTCAAAGCCAGGACCTGTGCGGGCTTTGGCTTTGAATATCTGGATATTTTTAAGCCGGTTAAGACGTGGCCACTTAAGTAGATATTCATCACTTAAGTGGCCATGGGTTACCGCATAAAAATAGGACCCTTCCTTCTTAAGGGTTGAATATCAGTATTTAAGCGGCCAAGGGCTGATTCCACCCCGGAATGCCCCCAACATAGCCACTTTTGAGTTTGGCAATAACCATGATATTCAGTGGCACTTAGCCAGTTAATTGTCACTGAATATTAGCAACTAGCCCCGCCTGAACAATTTAACCGGTGAGCGGCCAGCTAAATCGCTTTGAATATTGGGCCCTAGGCTACTCCTCAGAACTGCTTCCTGCTTTGCTAAGAATGCACATAATTGCTGTAGATGCTTTAGTGCTTGGTATCCCGTTCCAGTTTCAGTTTCAGGGGGGAGAGAGGTGGACAGAAACCACTAGGAGATTAAGGAGGTGTCATGCTTTAATCCCTCCAGTAGAGAGCTGCTCAATCAGATCACCTTTCTAAAACCTGGACATTCATGAAACAGGCCTAAATAAGGGTATCTTTTAGATATGGACATTTCTTCCCCTTTGGTAATCGCTGTTGGACATCCTGATTTCAGATCCTCCCTAGTCCCACCCAGAACAAGCCCCCTTGCTATTTGGATATACAAACTACAGTGTTGGATATCCATATTGTGCCTTTGCAAAATTGGGATTTGGATGTTTTAAACACATGGGCATCCATTTTGGCCTTTTGAGATGTCCATATGCTTCAAAAATGAGTGCCATGGTAACATAGTAGATGATTGCAGATAATGAACTGCTACATGTTCCATTCAGTCTGCCCAATAAGATGAACTCATGGCACATGGTATGATGTGATATAACATATGCATACTTGATTTTGATTTGTCCTTGCCATTTTTCGGGCAATCATAGAAGTGTGCCCAGCACTAGTTTTTTCTCCACTACTTGAATTGCCATCAAAATGCACTCTAGCCCATCCAGATCTGTCTAGCTATAATTGGGGCACAGACTGTAGAAGTCTGCCCAGCATTGGCAGAAATTGTTTTTACTATATTAAAGAATTTGGAGTGGTCCTTGGTTACAACATTAATTTATAGAAACCTGAACTAGTTAAGTTATGAGCCCATTAAGATGATACATGGCAATTTGAAATATTTGGTGGTTGTACTTGGTGACCTTAATATACACCTCAATTTCTATTCCATTCCTTGTTAGAATTTAAAATAAATTTTGACTGTGTCAGCTGTGTCAAATTTCATGATTTGGCAGAATCACTGCTCTGAAAATGAATATTCTCCCACAAATAAATTTCCTTTTTGGAAATGCTGATGATTCAAATTCCTCTGAACATTTTAAAAAGAAACCAACAATGTTGTTTCTAGATATACTGCAGCAAAAGTTTCCAGATTTATTGTGTCTAATAGCCAGGCTAAAAGCCAGGGAAGCCATAGTTCAAATCCAACTTTACACGTTGATTCTCCCTGTGACCTTGGTTGAGTTATTTTATCTGCCGTTCCTCAGATACAAACTGAGAGGCGTATTTACTAAGCTCTGGTACAATAGCCCATTTGTGTGCTCTTTTATTGCAGAAAAGTACAATGGAAGTCACTAACCCATGGTTTCTTAGTGAACCTCACATTAATTTGTTTTGCATTGCTGTGACAGTTACATCACATCTTCCAAGCCACAGTAACACAAGATCACTAGGGATGAGCATCAGAAAATTTTCATGTCATTTTTTCCTGTTTTTTTTTCTTCCAGAATAAATGCAGATACGAGTGCAAATTCTTCTGAAAGAATTTACACTATGGGCAAAGAGGGTGCACTCTTTGCCATTAGTATTTGCATGAGTGAACCATCAAACATGTGTGAACTATCGTGCATGGATGCACAATCAGAAAAGAGTGAACACTATCATGGGTGAATAACATTTTTTTTCAAACGGTCAGAGGCCTCAACTCACACCACCTGACTTCTAAAATTGAATTTGATATATGAAGAAAAAAGCTTTTGATCCCTCTCTAATGCTACACATCTGTTGCCTTAAAGTTTTAAATAAATGTTAACCAAAAAAAGGAATATAAAACACCACAAATTTCTGTGCAATGGGCTAGATTCTATATAGCACACCTAAAAAATTAGTGCCAAAAAATACACCTAGGCATATTCTACAAACCATATCTAAATTTAGGTGCAGTTTATAGAATATGCTGAGCACCCCTCTGCGTGAATTTAGTCACGGGCAGTTACGCCAAGTAAAACTTGGTGTAAATGCCTACGCCTAAATTAGGCACGGACCAGTTGTATTTTATAACAATATGCATATTTTTTTAGAAATGCCTATGACCCGCTGATTCTATACCCATAACCACACCCTGTATTCAACTAGCACCTTAGAATTTACGCGCATTACTGTACATAAGTAATGCCACACTGGGAAAAGACCAAGGGTCCATCGAGCCCAGCATCCTGTCCATGACAGCAGCCAATCCAGGCCAAGGGCACCTGGCAAGCTTCCCAAATGTACAAACATTCTATACATGTTATTCCTGGAATTGTGGATTTTTCCCAAGTCCATTTAGTAGTGGTTTATGGACTTGTCTTTTAGGAAACTGTCTAACCCCTTTTTTAAACTCTGCCAAGCTAACCGCCTTCACCATGTTCTCCAGCAATGAATTCCAGAGTTTAATTATGTGTTGGGTGAAGAAAGTGTCAATAATTGCTTGTTAATTGGCAATTATCAGTGCTGATTGGCTTGTTAAGCAAATTAAGTTGCACGTGCAAATCCAGAATACGACTGGATTTGCGCAAGCAATTAGGTTGCACTATATAGAATCTGGGGGAATATGTATAACACTACCTAGCACAAGTGTGGAGGGAAAGCAGAAGGGTGGGAGGAGGGGTGATCACAGAATAGGAGCTACAATGAATTGTGCACAAAGCAAATGGAGAAGGGTCTTATTTTTTAAAGTTTTCTGGCTTCCTTGAAGAAAGAGAAGCCGAGCTGCTGCCGAGTCCACCACAATTACCGTCCTCAAGGCTCAAGCCTGGTTCACTAACGCCGTCTGCTGTGGCCTACCTTTGTGGATGAAGGAAGTTACTTTGGCAGTCCGCGGGAGAGAGAGGTTCCGGCGTCAGCGGCATTGGTCAATGTATTTCAAGGAGGTTAGATGTATTTGCTGGTGCTGCCCTGCCTGCACAGAGGAAACAGGATGGGAAGGGGGTTCGGAGATAGGAATGGAGTGCCTCGGAGATGGGAACGGAGCACTGGGCACGGGATGGGGGGGAGATAGAGAGAGGGGTGTAGGTGTGCGACATGCTGTGGGAGGTTAGCACCGGGCTCTCAACTGCCCTGGGCCCTCGGGCACTGCCCGGTTGCCGAATGGTCAGTCCGCCCCTGCTCCAGCTTCCACTACCATCAACTCTGCACATAAAAGACTTCTTTCCCAGCAAGGATCACCAACAAATCTACAAAGACAAGACCTCTTTAACCACTCCAACCAGCAGTAGAAAGAATACATCAGAGCCACAATCAAAGTGAGTTAATATTAATCCAGGATAATTAATAATTCAGACTTTCTAACAATATTTATCTTGTGGCACATTTCCCTTGTATAAGATCCCTAAACTAAGCTAGAATTATTGCATTACCTGCATTGTAAATAAACTAAGTAAGAATCTAGACCGTATATTTCCTTAAACATCATACAGTGTAGGTGAGTGCAATTCCCCAACATATATATCTTTATTACACCAGCAGGAAAATTGCAGAGTCTGCCCCTAGACAGACAGGTACTGGAAATTGAAAGAAGTGCTCGTTTATAGGGGTGGGGAACTGTGGGATCTAAATGTGTTGAATACTTTGAATCTAAAACAATGACATTTAAGTTAGAACACCAACTTCTTCTGTTTGGGGGCCATTCTTGTGGTATAAGTCCTGACAGGACTGTCCCCAAGGTGGGGTCACAAAAGTAAAAGTTCGCTCAGGGCACCACAGGCCCTTGAGCCAATCCTGAATCTCAATAAATGAACCAACTAGTGGAGCATTGGAACTTGTTTCAGGGCAGCCTGCTCTGTGGCACCATGACCAGAAGCAACTTTAAATCTCCTAGCTAGCACTCCGTGCTGCTGAGCGCCTCAGATTAACAGGCAGGAAGCATTGCCTGTGAGATCTTAAGTTGCTTGTGATTTCATTGATGGCAGAGATGAAACAGCAATGGGCTGTTGGGATGGGCCCAAATACTGCAGTGAATGACTATGGAAGATGTTGCTTGTGAGAGGGAAGGAAGGGGAGGGTAGAGCTGGAATGGGTAGGGGTGAGCAGGTTGGGATCAGGAGGAGGTGTGCTAAAAAATCAATAAGGAAAATGAATAATGTAAAAATGAAATCTAGAATACCTGGTTGATAAAAAATGTGTAAAATATATATTTGCAGAGAAATTGCCTAGGAGTTTGTTGCCCTTGAGCACGTTGCATGGCCCACACTGTATACCGAGCAGAGATTCATTTCATGAATGCTTCATCTGACTTTTCTACTGCTCCTCTGGGTCCTCATTTTTCTACTCCTCATTTCCCAATGTAGCATGGCATGTTATCTCTAAACGGCACAATACAAAAGCTTTAAACACAAGGAACAATTATTAAACAGTAGTAGGGATCACACTCAGAACGTCTCTAAAGCATAGATGCCTGAAAAATGGGAAAACAGAAAAAGACAGAGCATGTTCTGTGTTTCTATTCTATTATACTTTGAGTAAGCATGGCAACTATCAGGCCTTTTCATTTTACCAGTTAGTAACTATTTTGTTCTCTGTCTTTTTTTTTTTTTTGGTCTTTAAAATTTCACTGCACTATTTAATTACAGAATTCTGGAGCGGGGGGGGGGGGGGGGGGGGGGGAAGGTGTGAGTTTCCAAGCCATTTTCAACGTGTGGAAACCACGTGTGGAAAAGAATACATTATAGGTTGGAAAACACAGACAGATAGTATTACTGAGACACCCCCCCTCCCCCCAATGTCGTCTCTATGTTCCACCTGTGTGAAGAAGCCAGATAGTGTGAAATAGGAATGTGAATGGTGAGAAAATTTTAGTTTGTTTTCATTTTTTCCCAAACTATTCTTGATTGTGGGTGTTTAGTGTCTGTGTGTTTTTAATTTTGTTTTGATGAGAGGTTAATAGTGGGTGCTATAGTATTTTAAAGTGCATTAATCAACAGTGCATATATATTTGTCAGTTATTGTGGCGGAAATTTGCCATGTAGGTGGGTGAAAATAGCATATAAGCACCCATAAAGAAGAAAATGTGCTAAGTAGCATTCTAGAAAGGTTTAGGTTCTAGTGTACAACAGAAAAGGGGTTAAGTATGGGGTGGAAAGTGGGTGGTAGCAGGATGTGGCTGGCAAGCAGGTAAACAGCACAATGTGTGAGTGCATTACATAATGTGTGAGCCTACCTACTTATAGTAAGAAACTGGAAGTGTCTCCTAAGACCCCTGAGCATTGTTTGGTGCATTTTGCTGCTAGTTGGCATTCCTGGGTTTGCATTACCTATCCATTACCCTGACCACTCCAAACATTTCATGCCCCATTACCACCTACTCTTTTCAGTTGCCTCTCTCTCTTCCACATATCTCCAAATCTTTGCTCCTGCCTGTCTTCTACACCATCCCACCCCCTCTGTGTAATTGCCTTCATCTGTGGGTGTCTGAGTGTCCCACCTTCTATCACTGTATACCCCTATGTGCCACCAACCCTGCCTGTGTCATTGCTTCCCTTTTCTCACTGTCCTTCTGTGCTTTTGGGAGTCTGTCCATAACATTGTGTGTGTATCTGCCATCAGTCATGTCTGCTATTGTGACACCCTGTCTGTACTTGTCTGCAGCTGTCACTGTAGTCATCAGTCTGTGGTAATGATGGTCACTGTTGTTGGGCATTGTTTGTGGTTACTGGTGGTAGTTATTGGTAGTGGTCTTTGGTGGTGGTCCCTGGTGGTACAGCTGTTGGAATGTATTGTATTTTACATGCATTGCCTGTCACCTATTATTTCTCTGTGATTACTCTGTGACCTCTGATGTGAATTACTTAGAGAGGTCACACAGCTATGCAACTTCCTGTGGGGGTTAGACACAGCAGATGCAGCACATGCAGCACATGGAGCACATGGAGCTCATGATCTCTCCTAACCTGAGAGAATCTATGGTGGTGTGAGCATCCATTACCATCTAAGCACATGGAAGGAGCTGATAATACAAATGTATAGTAATATGTATATATAAGCCTGTCTGATTATAATCTAACTACAAACTGTGAGTAAACAGATGTTTTGTTACTTCAACTTTAAAGTGACTCAGCAGTGAATTATTCAGGGGTGAATGAGAGAGAGATGAAGAAAGAAATTAACATTTCTAAAGCTGAAGCTGTGTGTACTAAAATCTGCTAATTATTTACTACAAATAATCCAACAAAAGGGTTATGGGCCCAGGGCTCAGGAATTGAAAAAGAAGAGAAATATTACCAGGCAGAAAAAAAGGCCACATTTTTCTCTTAAGTTTTAAAGGAAAGATTCAGTCTGTCTCTCTCTCCCCCCACACAGCAGACAGAAGGCTAAGAAAATGGCTGAGGGAAGAAATTCACCATTGTTCTATTCTCTCAAGGTGCCTAAATTAACTGAGTTTAATTATCAGCAGTGGGAACTAAGATTCATATGTCTCCTTCGAGCAAAAAGATTAGATATATGCTTAGACCAAGACAGAACAGCTGAAAATATGGCTGAATGGGACAATGCAAACTATTATGTGAAGTGCATGCTTTTGGAAGCTCTCTCAGAGAAACAAGCCATATTAGTGGAGGGAAAAGATACACCAAAGGACATTTTATATAAACTGAGAACTATGTATGCAACTACATATGCAAAGCAGCAACCAATTTGGTTAGCAGAGTTGAATGAAACCAAATTAAGGGATAAAAGTAAATGTAATGATCACATTATGCATCTTATGTCTTCATTTCAAAAGCTAGAACTTTCTGGAATTCCCATGTGTGATGCATTGAAAAGAGCATTTCTTTTTACCTCACTATCAAAGAAGTTTGATGTTTTTAGGTCTGTAAATGAGGCCATTGAAGGGCAATCTTTTGAACAGACAACATCAAAACTAAGGCAGGAATGCATAATAAATGATTCTGAGGAGATGTGTTCTCAAAGCAAGTCAGAGAGAAATGAAACAAATTTCTTGGCAAAGAACAGAGGAAGGCGGAGCTATGGGAAAACTCCACCCAAGGGCAAGCTGATTTGCTACTCATGTGGAAAGGAGGGACATGTATCTAAATGGTGTAAGGAAACACAAAACACTCCCTCTAGCTCACCTAAGCCAATGGAACTAAAGAATTTTCAAACCAGGAAATGTATGAAGGACAAAGATAAACACAAGGGCTTTCTAATGGCAGAAAAATCTTTGACTATGGTAAATAATAATTCAAATGAAAGTACTTGGATTTTGGATTCGGGGAGCACATGCCATTTAACCAATTGTAAAGATTTCTTTCAGGAAATGTGTCCAGAGGAAGGTATTCTTAAAACTGCAAACGCAGGGACTGCTAAGATCCAAGCAAAAGGTATTGGATTCTTAAAATGCAAAGTGTCTAATGAAGTTAAAGAAATTCCTGTAAGTGATGTCTTGTATATTCCCCAAGCAGTTTGCAATATGCTTAGTGTATCTACATTAGATAAGAAGGGATTTGTGATTCATTTTGAAAACAGTAAGTGCACAATCTCTAAAAATGATGAAGTGTATGCTGAAGCTTTTATGCAAAATGATGTTTATAAACTGAGCATTTCAGGTGAAGCCTCACATATGGCGCAAGTAAGGAAGAATGATGGTAAATGTAGTCTGGAAATCTGGCACCGCCGCCTGGGACATCGTGATTTTAAGGTGATCCAGGATCTTTACAGTAAGCAACTAGCCACTGGCATTCAGATAAGTGCAGATGCTGGTAAAATGGAGAAATGCATAGACTGTGTTACTCAAAAAGGTGTAAGACCCTCATTTCCTGCAAACACAGGAAATAGGAGTAATAAAGTGCTGGACTTAATACACAGTGACTTATGTGGACCGTTTAATATCCCATCATTGGGAAATAACAGATTTGTGCTAATATTCTTGGATGATTTCTCTAGATATTGTGTGGCCTATTTGCTGAAAGAGAAAAGTCAAGTCACAGACATGCTGAAGAAATACGTAGCCATGGTGAGCAATAAATTTGAAAGAAAACCAAAGGTTCTTCAGACCGACAATGGTGGTGAGTTCACTTCACAAAGCATGCGCACATTTCTAGAACAAGAAGGCATTCAACATATCACAACAGTAGCTTATACACCAGAGCAAAATTCTGTTGCAGAGAGAAAATTTAGGTCACTTGTGGAAATGACCAGATGTATGCTGTCAGATAGCAATCTCCCTAAAAGACTATGGGGGGAAGCAATTCTCACAGCAGTGTACCTACAAAACAGAATGCCAACTAAAGGCGCTGAGCGCACACCACATGAGACATGGCATGGTAGGAAGCCAAACCTGTCACACATAAGAACATTTGGAAGTACAGCATATGCTCATGTACCAAAGCAAAGAAGGCATAAGCTGGATTCCACAACAGAAAGGGGCATTTTAGTTGGCTATGCTCCAGGACACAAAGGATATAGAATTTTGAATCTGAAAACTGGCATTGTTGGCATAAGACATGTTACATATTTTGATGAAAACAAAAGGGTTGATAAAGGCTGGATTATCCCAGATGAGCCTTATCATCCAGAATATGAAACTAGAACCATAATAGACATGCCAGTGTATATAAATGCCATACCAAGGCATATGTCTGAAAGCAACTCATCTGTATCTAACGAGGAACAGGCAGAGGAAGCAGACACAGAAAGGATCATTGAAGAAGACAGTACAGTTGGAGAAGGGGAATCAATTGGAGAAGGACTCTCAGATTTTGAGGATGCGGAAAGGTCAGACCAACCTGTTGTCAGACGCTCATCCAGGGAAAACAAAGGTGTTCCACCCCCAAGACTGTCTTACCTAACAAAGTCAGCAGAAGCTCAAGAGCCCTTAACATGGGATGAGATTGAGAAAATGCCAGCAGAAGAAGCTGCTGAATGGCATAAAGCTGCACAAGAAGAAATTGATGCATTGAATAAAAATAATACTTGGATTCTTACAAAATTACCTCCTGGCAAGAAAGCTATAGGATGCAAATGGGTATTCAAGTTAAAAAGGAATGCACAAGGAAAAGTGGAAAGGTATAAAGCCAGATTAGTGGCAAAGGGATATCTTCAAAAATATGGAGAAGATTTTGATGAAGTGTTTGCACCTGTAGTGAAACACACGACAATCAGAACACTTCTGAGCATTGCAGTCTCAAAAGGCATGCAAGTCAAACACATTGATGTGAAAACAGCGTTTCTTCACGGAGATATAACTGAAGACTTGTACATGGAACAACCAACAGGTTTCATAAATACAAAACAAAGACAGCTAGTGTGTAAATTAAACAAAGGTCTTTATGGATTAAAGCAAAGTGCAAAATGTTGGAATGATAAATTGCATGAAATATTGACAAATTTAGAATTTAAGCAAGGTGAAGCAGATAAATGTTTGTACACTAGGTGCACAAATGGACAATATGCATACATTTTAGCTTTTGTTGATGATCTGCTCATTGCAAGCAAAAGTGAGCAAGAGTACAAGGACATTGTAAAGTGTTTAAACCAGAATGTTGAGATAAAAGAACTTGGTAATGTGTCATACTATCTTGGTATAGAAATTGAGAAACAAAATGATGGTTCTTATCTTCTAAGCCAGAAGCAGAAAATAAATGAGCTTATTGAAAGTTTAGGTATGCAAGATGCCCAAGTTGTAAGCACTCCCATGATCACTGATTTTCTGAAGGATGAAACAGTAAGAGAACCTTTACCAGATAACATCCAATATAGATCAGCCATAGGTAAGCTTTTATATCTAGCTACCACATACAGGGCTGATATAGCAAATGCAGTAGGAATTTTGAGCAGAAGGGTCAGCTCACCTACCAAATCAGATTGGACTGCAGTTAAAAGGATGGTAAGGTATTTAAAGGGTACCATTGATTGTAAATTAAAGATTTCAGCCAATAGTAATCCAAAACTAATATGTTACTGTGATTCAGATTGGGCAGGGGATCATTCTGATTATAAATCCACAAGTGGATATGTGTTTATGTATGGAAATGTACAAATTTCATGGGCCAGTCATAAACAAAGTATTGTGAGTTTGTCTTCTACAGAAGCTGAATACGTGGCCGTATCGGAAGCGTGCAGAGAACTGATGTGGATTGAAAAACTTTTGCTGGATTTCGGAATAGCTGAAAAGAGACCAATCCAGATAATGGAAGATAATCAGAGCTGCATCCGACTGTCACAGAATGACAAGGTTCAGTCACGCACCAAGCACATCGCAACGAAATACCACAACGTGCGAGAGTTGGTGAAAGAAGGGGTCATCAGTCTACACTATTGTCACACCAGTGAGATGACAGCTGACATCATGACCAAACCGTTACCCAGAGAACATTTTGTGAATCTGCGTATAAAGCTTGGACTTTGTATGAATAAATAATTGCATGACAGTTATGCATGAGAAGGGGTTTGTTGGAATGTATTGTATTTTACATGCATTGCCTGTCACCTATTATTTCTCTGTGATTACTCTGTGACCTCTGATGTGAATTACTTAGAGAGGTCACACAGCTATGCAACTTCCTGTGGGGGTTAGACACAGCAGATGCAGCACATGCAGCACATGGAGCACATGGAGCTCATGATCTCTCCTAACCTGAGAGAATCTATGGTGGTGTGAGCATCCATTACCATCTAAGCACATGGAAGGAGCTGATAATACAAATGTATAGTAATATGTATATATAAGCCTGTCTGATTATAATCTAACTACAAACTGTGAGTAAACAGATGTTTTGTTACTTCAACTTTAAAGTGACTCAGCAGTGAATTATTCAGGGGTGAATGAGAGAGAGATGAAGAAAGAAATTAACATTTCTAAAGCTGAAGCTGTGTGTACTAAAATCTGCTAATTATTTACTACAAATAATCCAACAACAGCTACCATAGTAACATAGTAAATGACGGGAGATAAAGACCTGTACGGTCCATCCAATCTGCCCAACAAGATACTTTATATATATACCTGAGTTTGATTTGTCCTTGCCTTTCTCAGGGCACAGACCGTAGAAGTCTGCCCAGCACTGTTCTTGTACTAAGTTCTGAAGCTAACGTCGAAGCCCCTTAAAATTTACACTCTAGCCCATCCCTATCTATTCAGTCACGGTCAGGCAATAGACCGTAGAAGTCTGCCCAGCTCCCGTTTTGTTTCCCAATTTCCGGCAACTGAACTGATTTCCCCCTAAAACTCTGCACCAATTCAAATTACTATCTTTGTTCTTGGTAAAGGTAAACTAATTCTCAAGCCCACAGGCGCTCTCTGTTCTTGTTGCTTCCTTCCTCATACTTCAAATAACCGGCTTCAATATTTTTCTCTAGCTGCTCCACACGTGAACACACTGTTCCCTAGCTACAAGAGTAATCCTTCCTTCACCTTGGGGTAGGGTGGGGACACAAAAGAGAAAAGGGCCCAAGGGAAAAGAGCAAGGAAGACCCAAAGCAGGGGCAAGAAGAGGGAGGGAAAGGAACAGGGAGTGGGAATTAAACTGAGTGGGGTGGGAGAAAAAGAGAGAGAGAGACTAACGAGAAGGAAGTTGGTGACTTTCCCTCTTTCCTCCCATTTCAGTCCTGCCCCGATGTAAATCCACAATGCACAAAAATGTGAATAAAATGCATCACAGAACTTTGGGGCCACTGAAATCCAAAACGGTTGGAGCCAGCATTTCTAGTGCACTGGTCACCCTGACATGCCAGGACACCAACCGGGCACCCTAGGGGGCACTGCAGTGGACTTCATAAAAGGCTCCCAGGAACATAGCTCCCTTACCTTGTGTGCTGAGCCCCCCAACCCCCCCCCTAAAACCCACTACCCACAACTGTACATCACTACCATAGTCCTTACAGGTGAAGGGGGGCACCTAGATGTGGGTACAGTGGGTTTCTGGTGGGTTTTGGAGGGCTCGTTGTTTCCTCCAGAAATGTAACAGGTAGGGAGGGGGAGGGGCCTGGGTCTGCCTGCCTGAAGTGCACTGCACCCAATAAAACTGCTGTTATGGACCTGAGTATGACATCTGAGGCTGGCATAGAGGCTGACAAAAAATATTTTGAAAGATGTTTTTTGAGGGTGGGAGGGGGTTAGTGACCACTGGGGGAGTAAGGGGAGGTCATCCCCAATTCTCTCTGGTGGTCATCTGGTCATTTTGGCCACCTTTTTGTGCCTTGGTCGTAAGAAAAACAGGACCAGTTAAAGTCATCCAAGTGCTCATCAGGGACGCCCTTTTTTTCCATTATGGGTCGAGGACGTCCATGTGTTAGACATGCACAAATCCCGCCTCCGATACGCCCCCTTGAACTTTGGCCGTCCCTGCGACGGAAAGCAGTTGGGGACGTCCAAAATCGGCTTTCGATTATACCGATTTGGACGACCCTGGGAGAAGGACGCTCATCTTCCAATTTGTGTCGAAAGATGGGCGTCCTTCTCTTTCGAAAATGAGCCTGATTGTGGCCTTTTGTGACATTGGGCCTGTAACACAACCCTCAATTTCTCTGGTAATGTCCTGAGATAGTGATCCCAGTAGGGATGGAGATGTTTGCTACTGTACTGGGAAAGGATGCATGAGAAGTGGTGCCCTTTACATGCAGAGCTTAAGTGCAACCCTTCCTCAGCTACTGTGCTGGTATTTTGGGGGGGTTTAGTGTACCACTGAGGTGTTGCTGAGCTTGTGCATGACCCATGTGTATTATGTTGCTGACATCTCTGACTCCCTGCAACATCTCTTCTTCACACATTCCTCCTCCTTTGCCCTGTGATAGCACTTACATTTCTTGAGATAGCTGCACGCCTATTGAACCAGGTCTGCAGTCTCTGCCAGGCCCTGTGTAGGCATATGTAGTCCCTCCTACAGCTAGGCTGGGTGAACAGCCTGGCCAACAGGAGGGTGTCAGCATTGCATCACCAAATTGTGGTATGACTATCATGGCCACCATTTGCATCTGTGACATCAATGGATATGGGACTAGATATGATGCCTAAAACATCATCACTGAAACGAAATATACCTAGGTGAATTCTATAAAGTGTGTCTAAATTTAGGCATACTTATAGAATAAGCCTAAATTTCCATGTATGCCTAAATTTCCATGCAGTTTATAGAATACACTGAGCATCTGTCCATGTGACTAAATTTAACTGTGGGCAGTTACACCAAGTAAAACTTGGTGTAAAAGCCGAAGCCTAAATTACGCACGGACCAGGTGTATACCACATCTACACACATAGATTTTGGAAACGCCCACGACCTGCTTATTCCATGCCCATGGCCACATCCCCTTTTCAACTATGAGACTTAGACTTTACGTGCATCACGTTATAGAATACGCTTAGACAATTCTGCTTGTAAATTCTAATTAGTGTCAATTAGTGTCAATAATTGTTAATTGGCAATTATCGGTGTTGATTGGATTAATTAAGCTGCATGTGCAACAGGGGCGTAGCTACGGGTGGGCCTGGGTGGGCCCAGGCCCACCCAATCTCAGCTCAGGCCCACCCAGTTTTATAGCAGCTGAGCTGAGCAGCCACACTATTGCCACAGCCTTAGTTTCACTTTCTTTCTTCCCCCACGGCGGTGGCCCGCTCAGGCACGTCCCACAGGCTTAAGAAACTTCGGCACTCACTGGCAGCTCCTCCTCCTCAGCTAGCGCGCGACGCCGGGCCTCATGAAATCTCACGGCGCGCACAGTCTCGCGGAGTTGCGGCTACTGTTCTTCTGGATTTACAGCGAGCAGCCTCAGCTGCACGCGCCATGCGTACGCCACCACGCCATCGCACTGCTGCATCTGTCCCCCCCAGGCCCGTCCGGGGCTCGCAGTGTGCAGTTGCGCATGGCACAATGGCGTCGTGCCGGCGCACACAGTGCCGCATGGGAAAGGTCGCGGGTGCAGCTTCAAGTCCACACTGTGCATGGTGCCCTGCCCTGCCGGCCAGGTCTATGATTTGAAGTTGGTTCTTCTTGGGGAGTCAATTGATTGCAGTCACAGTAGCAGCAGTAGCACTCCCCCGTGGCCTCATACAACTACAGAAGCCAGGTAGTAAATGCATATATATTAAAAAAAAAATTCAACGTGTGATGTAGCAATTGTATTTGTACTCAACTGCCTAGGATAAAAAAGGTATATTTAATTATTAAATATACCTTTCTTTTTTACCATAGAAAGTGAAAAGCCCACCCTCACCCAGCCCACCCTCACCCAGAAGCCCACCACCAGCCAGCATTTTGATTACTCTTGTGTAATCAAAGTGACTCTGGTCTGGTGTTGGGCTTCTGGGTGGGGGATGGACTCTTCACTGCTTAGGGTAAAAAAGAAAGGAATATTTAATCATTAAATATCTGTTTTGCCTTAGGCAATGAGGAGCTCATCCTCACCCAGAAATTCACCAACAATAAATTTTAATAGTACCCAGGTTCATTTTTTTAAAGTTGTCTATTTCTCTCATTTTGGTAGGTTTTTGGGTGGGGATGGTCTCTGCAGTGCCTAGGTTAAAAAAAAAATGTAGGCAGTTTTCTCTGGGTAGGCCAGTGCGGAGGTGGGCACAGCAATGCCCAGGACATTAAAGAAAAGTATTTTATATTTAATACCATGGGGGGTGGGTGGGTAGGGATTAGGACAGGGCTGAGCTAGGCTACAGGGAGGGGTGGGGTGGTAGGATACGGCTTATGCTTAGCTATGGGATGGATGGTGGGGAAGGGAAGATACTGGACTACAGGGATGGATGGGTGGGGGTAAGGTAGAGAAGGGAAGGGCTGATGCTGAGCTATGGGGACGGATTGGGAGTAGGGAAGTGAAAAGCTGATGCCAGGCAACTGGAATGGATTGGGGGGGGGGGGGGAGAGAAGGGAAGGGCGTAGGGAAGGGAAAAGCTGATGCCAGGGGCTACTGGGATGAATGGGGGGGGGGGGAGGTAGGGAATGTCTTTATGTTTTTGTAATATGTTTTAAAATTATGTGTATTGAATTGTGATCTGCTTAGAATTGCAGCAATAGTGTGGCTTAGATATTAACTCAATAAATTTTTGGTTCTGTATTCTGTAATTGATGAGGGTTGGTCTGTGGTCTGCGTGTAACTGAGCAGGTGAGAGTTTCTGCTGGCATGTGGTTTGTATAGGGATCTATGAGTCTGACTTGCCTGGCTTTTCCAATGGGAATGCATACTGCTGTTGTGTATATTACCTGCTGCCTTTTTAAAGGTACTGTTATTGGAACTGGTGTTATGGTTTGCAATATAGGCTCTGCAGGATTTAGTGTTACTTCACACAATACCTGGCAGTGATGGGATTTTATGTTTAATCTTTTTTATTGAATAAAGAAAACATTGTAAATACAAAAACATGGTGACCAAAAACTTATTTCTTTTAATGCTCCCCCCCAACTTCCCTCTTCCCTCCCATCCCCCCTTTCCCCCTTCCCCCCCCTGAAAGAACTCCCTCCCCTTCCCCTTCAATCCCCTCCTCCCTTCCAAACATTCTGAGTCCAGCTGTGTAAGTCCCATTAGAAGTTCAGCAATCTGCTCCTAGCATGCGGGGACAGTGTATTAAGAAATGGGCTCCAAATGTTCTGGAATTGTAATCCTGTTTTGGATTTGAAGTCCACAACTGCCATCCTTTCAACTCTCACCAATGTGATCATGCGGGCTCTCCATCGGGAACATGTAGGGTAATGTCGGGAAAGCCACTCAGAGAGGATCACCTATTTGGCCACTATAATAGATTTATTCACAAAAGCTGTTAGTCCCGACGGGATAGGGTGGATTAATATCGGATGTCCCAGTAGTAGACCTGAATCATATTTCCACCCTGATGCCCACAATTTTGAAACGTACTGTATTATATCCTTCCAGTATTGAATTATACCTCTGCAGGTCCATAACATATGTCCCAAGGTGGCCCCCGGTTCCCGACACTTAGGGCATTCCCCCCAGGGAGAGAGCCCCATGTGGAAGGCCCTTCGAGGAGAAATATACAGCCGGAGCGCCACTTTGTATTGAGTCTCCCAGTGTGAGATCATAGCTGTCTGTTTTCGCATTGTAATAATATGTGATTTGAACTGAGATAGGGTAAGAGTCATTGGTATGTCTTGTTGCCACATATTTAGCAGTTTCCCATAGTCCAGCTCCTCTGCCGTATCCCGAATGTGCCTGTGATGAAATTTGAGAGGCACCCTCTGCTGTGCTGTCAATGAAAAGGCTGAGGCCAATTCCTCTTGGACATCCTCAGCCAGGTCTTCCCACGGTAAAGATTGTATATAATGTCTCAACTGAAAGTAATGAAACTTGTCCGAAGGAAGCATTGCAAACTCAGTCTGTAACTCCTGGAAAGGTTTTATCTTCCCCTCTTGCGTGATTGCTTGCATCAAATACACCATCCCATTCCGTTTCCAGCGGGTAAATGCTGGGTATAGGAGCCCTGGTTCAAAAGCAGGGTTTCCACATATCGACAGGTATGGAGCAGTGGCGTAGCTACGTGGGGCCTGAGGGGGCCGGGGCCCCCGCAGATTCACCCCAGGACCCCCCTCCCGGCGAACCCGCCCCCGCCGCCGCCTACCTTTACTTTTGCTGGCGGGGAATCCCATTCCCCGCCAGCCGACGTCTTCTCAGTCCTTCCTGCACTTCAATTTGTTTGCTGACGTCCTGCACGTAATTATACGTGCAGGACGTCAGACTCAGAGAACAGTTCTGTTCTCTGAGTCTGACGTCCTGCACGTACAACGTGCAGGACGTCAGCAAACAAATTGAAGAGCGGGAAGCGACTAAGAAGAAGACGTCGGCTGGCGGGGAGTGGGATCCCCCGCCAGCAAAAGTAAAGGTAGGCTGCAGCGGCGGCGGGTTCGCGGCGGGAGGGGGGGCGGCAATGTCGGCGGTGGGGGGGGCGGCGCCGGGGGGAGGGCTAAAATGTGCCCCCTCCCCCCGGGCTCGGACCCCTCTCCCACGGAAGGCTGGCTACGCCCCTGGTATGGAGTAACTCTAGCCGAAAACCTGTGGAGTTTACAAATCCATTTCCACACTGCCTTCGCTGACCCCATTATTCCCGTTTTCTGCAGGATATATGGCGGCGAGGGCCCCTTTGTATGGAGGTAATTACTGAAATGTAGTCCGGGATATAATTGTAACTCCATTGAAGTATTTGTATAGTCTTGTGTACCTCTGAACCAATCATTCAGATGTCGCATTCCACTGGCAACAGTCATATATTTTACATTTAACAATCCCAGTCCTCCATACTCCGTCGGGACACATATGGTGGAAAATGGGAGGCGTGGTTTTTCCCCTTCCATAAAAAGGATTGCACTATCTTAGTCAGTTTATATTCATCAGTCTTTTTTAGGAAAAGCGGTAGCGTTTGAAAAGTGTATAGCCATTTAGGGGCAATGACCATATTAAACAGAGCAATCCTCCCCATCAGGGAGAGTGGTAATGGGCCCCAAGCTTGTAATTGTTTATTCGTGTCTTGCATCAATCGCTGCACGTTCTGTTCATAAAGTGTGGCTAAGTTCATGGGGATATTCACTCCCAGATATCTCAAGGTATTTTGTGCCCATTGTAGGGGAAATGTCCCAGGCCACCCCGTGCGCACTTCCGGGAAAGCCGGTAGTGCTACTGATTTGTACAGGTTTAAACAGAAGCCTGAATAACTCCCATATTCCTCTAGTATCTGTATTAATTTTCCCAAGGTTTCAGTAGGCTCTCTCAGGATTATTAGTAGGTCATCTGCATATGCTAAGATTTTTATTTCCTGACCCGCCAACGTGACCCCCCGGATATCCGGAGCTGAGGAGACTTTCCTTATTAAAGGTTCCAGAGATAGCAAAAATAACAATGGCGACAGGGGACAACCCTGTCTTGTACCTCGATATATCTGGAATTCTGGTTCTTTAACACCATTTATTAACACCCCTGCTCTGGGTCCTCTATACAATGCCTGTACTGCATGCATAAACCAGCCCTCCATACCCATCATTGACAAAGTTTGAAACATGAAGTCCCACCCAACCCGATCAAAGGCCTTTTCAGCGTCTAAACTCAAGATCAGGGTGGGCTTTCCAATTTGTTGACTTGCTGCTAGGGCCATCAGGGTTTTTCTAACATTATGAACCGATTGACGACCTCGTACGAATCCCACCTGTTCCGCCCCAATCAGAGATGGCAGACATTGCGCTAGTCGTTCCGCCATCATCTTTGTCAGTATTTTCGTATCAACATTAAGCAGGGATATCGGTCTATAGGATTCCACTTTATCAAGAGGTTTCCCTGGCTTCGGTATCAATGTAATCAATGCTGAGTTGGCGTACCTCGGGAAGCCTTTTTTCTCCACTACTTCCCGATGATATTCCAACAACGCTGCTAAAGCCTCCCCCGGTAGCATTTTATAATACTCCCCGGATAACCCGTCCGGGCCTGGCGCTGACCATAGTTTTAACGTTTTAATCACCCACTGCAATTCTTGCATTGTTAATGGTTTATTTAAACCTTCCAATTGTTCTTCTGAAAATTTGGGGAGGCCTATCTGTTGTAAGTATTGTCGTGTTGCCTGCTCTGTTGGAGGTGATCCCGCCTGGTACAAAGTAGTGAAGTAATCTGTAAATGCCCGTCCTATTTCCCTATTATCTGTAAGAAGGTTTCCCTTGGAGTCTTTAATTGTTGTTACAGTCCTTGGGACTCCCGCACTTTTAATTAAACGTCCTAACATTTTGCCCGCCCTGTTACCAAATCTCTGTAATTTAAATTTATAAAACAATGCTGATTTAAGTTCTTTTTCATGCAATAAACTATTTAATGCCACCTGAGTAGCTTTTAAGGTTTCTAAAGTGACATCTGAGGGGTGATGTAGATGGATTCTCTTAGCCCTTTGCAATTGTCGTTCCAATCTTAAAATGCCTATGGCCCTTTTCTTGTTTTTAATGTGACAGTATGCTATGATGGCACCTCGCAATACTGCTTTAGAGGCGGACCAAAACAACTCTGGTTGAGATTCAAGGTGTACTTGGTTATGTTCTATATATTGGGCCCAATTCTTTTGTATTTGTGCTCGTAAGTGTTGGTCCTGATATAAATGTGCAGGATATCTCCACCCCCACCCCCCCCTATCATCCATCGTGAATGCAAAATCTACCCACACTAATGAGTGGTCTGTTATCTCTTCAGGTCCAATAGTTGCCGTTCTCACCGAGTAAAATAATGAGCGAGCTACCATAATATAGTCAATCCGGGCGGATGTACCATGGGCTCTTGATCTGTGTGTATAATCTTTATCCCCAGGATGGTGAATTCTCCATGGATCCACCAGGTCAAGAGTCTTGTTGAATCCTTGGAACTCTCTAGCTCGTGTCCCCCGGTAGTGAGAGGCTAGTGTGTTTGAACAATCCTGACGTGTGTCAATCACTGCGTTAAAATCTCCCACAACTATCAGGTCTCCTCTCCCATTGTGCAGGCATTTCCCAGCTAAGGATTTAAAGAATGTGGCTTCATAGTTATTGGGCCCATATAGGACTAGTAGCGTAAATTCTTTTCCTGGGAGCCACACGTTTAATAAGATATAATCTCCTTTGACCCCTCTGTCCAATATAGTTGCTTTATATGAAAGCCCCTTTCTAAATAGGACCGCGACTCCTCCTTTCCTACTCTGCGACGAGGCCGCAAATACCTCACTAACCCACAGTTTTTGCAGTTTGGAGTGTTCCTTATCTGTTAAGCGTGTCTCTTGTAAACACGCTATGTCTGCTTTGTGTCTTTTTAACGCTGTAAGGATCTTAGCCCTCTTAACCGGGGAACTAATACCCCCTACATTCCACGTTATTATCATAGTAGTCATTATTTCCTAACCCTTCTGTCCTTGATGAAATTACCCTCTGTATAGCCACTCTGTTCCACCTCTGTGATATTACTAGGTCTCCCCAGCTCCGAAGTTGCACATTAGCCCTCATGTTTATTTTATAAGCTAACTCTAACCATTCCCGATTTGGAGCACCTCCTATCTCTTGGCACCAAACTAGACCCCTATTATATACAATCAAAGTTCCAATTCTTTCCCTAAATCCCCCCCTCCCTCCCTTCTTCCCCCCCCCCCCTCATTACCATCCCTTCAGCCATCTTTCCAGGCCTAAACCTGGAATTAGCAGGAGATCACCTGGATTGCTGAGAGCCTCCCGCCCCGTTGAGCATTTATTTACTGTACTTACTGCCACTTTAATATTCTGTCCTTCAATCCCCCGATATTAGTTGCAATGTTCTCATTCTCCTTCTAGTATGCCTTGTTCTCTTAAAAGAGTTCTTGCTTCTTCAGGGGATCGAAAAACTCTCCATTGTCCTTGGTTTAATATTTTTAGTGATGCAGGGTACTGAAGAATAAAGCGAATTTGCTTTTGAGCCAACAGGGAGCACAATGGGTGGTATTTCCGTCGTTGTTCCTGGACCCCCGCTGAGTAATCTTGAAACATTAGCACTTGCCGCCCGTCATGTTTTAATTCCCCTCTGCGGATCTTGAATCCGTTTAGGATTTCTATTTTTTGGCGGTAGTTCAACAGGCGCATTACAATCACGCGCGGTCTGGTTTGATTTTCTCTGGGGCGTCCCACACGATGTGCTCTTTCTATTATTAGGGGCCCCAGGGAGTCCGACAATGCCAACTCTTTTGCCAACCAAGTTGTAAGCCACTCCGACAGGTTTCTGTCTGGGATGTTCTCTGAGAGGCCTACGATCCAAAGATTGTTCCTTCGGGAACGGTTCTCAAGGTCTTCAAGTTTTTCCATGTGCTCTTGAAGCTGTTGTTTGACGTCGCGGAGGTCCGCATTGTAGCCCTGGGAGTCATCTTCAAGGGCCGAGACCCGAGTCTCAAGATCTTCCGTGCGGGTCTCCAGTCCCTCCAATTTTGTGTGAATGGCATCCAGCTTTTGGTCCAACACGTCCCACTTCGGCTGCCAGGCCTTCGCGACTGCCAAAGTGATCTGTTCTAGTTGCGAACCTGTAAATATTTGGTCCGCCTGCACCGGAGCCGCCGCCATCTTGGAATCGGGGGTAAGCAATTTGGTCTTCTCTTTCTCTCTTTTCCCCGTTCGTAACGCCATTCCAGTTGGGGATTTAGTGATAAATCTGTCCATACAATATTAGTAAGACCGCCAATTCAAATTTCAAGCATTTGTCGTGCAGATTTTTCAAAGTGTGGAGCGGGAGCTCTCGAGCCGAAGCAAAGCACAGCCGCTCAGCTCATCGCACCACGTGATCTCTCGCAGTGATGGGATTTTATTGCTATTATTGAGGTGCTACCAGAATTTGAATACATTGTTATATGTCCGCTGTAATTATAATGCAGGATCCTGTCATGTGCGTTGAGATGTTTGCTATTATAGTAGACTTATGTCTGGTCAAGTTTGATATGATATAATGTAACTATATTTACAAATATTGCTTTTTTATGTATGTATGCAAGTTGTTTATGTTGATGCAGGGCAGCTGTTGGGCAGCATTCTAAGGCATTATTTTGTATTATCCTGAGAAACACTACTCATACCTATATACATAATGCCCACCCATATTAGCTCTGGGCCCACCCAAAAAGTCAGGTCTGGGTACGCCACTGATGTGCTTATACAGACTACGGCTTGATTTGTGTGCACAACGTAAATCACACTGTATAGAATCCTGGGGATGTTTTGTAAATGTTCACACATACTTTATGACACACAATGCACAGCATGCATCCCAGTGTGTACCTCGTTGTTATTTGGTGCACAAATGTGTGTGATGATGGGGAAGCAATCCTTTCAAGAGCTCTGACAGCTGTGCGACCTTTATCGGATACTTGCATGCATTTCAGCATGCCTTTTTAGGCGCACCATCAGGATAATTGGGGCCCTTTACTGAATATTTGAAAAGCGCACTAATCAACCAAATATACACTAATTAATGCACACACCCCTAGTGTGAAAGGTCTAGTTTTCACAATAAGAGCCTTATCAGCTGAGGATACATTAAAGAAGGCATAGGCAGTATTTTTCTGAACCAAAATGTGTGTCTCAGATATTTTTATCTTCAAAAGATAGCTCAATGATTTTCTTAAGCAACATTCTAGTTGAATATAATTACATGAAAATGGTCTATTGTTCACATAAAATTACCTATATAAATGGCATTGTATAATTGAAAGCTTTATAGAATTTCCCAGTAATTAAGCTTTTCAAAAAGTTGCTTTTTCCCTGAGGCTTTTCTCTTCATGGTAATTAAAGGTACTGAATAAGGATTTAAGTACTGTCTACTGTGAACAGTAAGGATACAGCTATGCTCTACGGGACAAATCACAAAAAAAGCCTCATTCTCATAGGCAAGCTATGGATAACCTGAAGATATCCACAAGCACCTGTGATTAACTTTTCTATCAATACCAGTGGGTATTCAACTAATCAAATGGCCATTGCATTTACACTTTATATAGATGGGTGGCCAACTCCAGTACTGCAAAGCTGCAAACAGGGCTGGATTTCAGGAAGACAAAAATATAAAAATTAGCATAGTTATTTCATCAGATATATTCCGCTGTGCATCATGAATATTCTTTGCTATCAACCGCTGGTGTACAGTATCAATTTTAATTGGCAGCTGGGCCATTCCACTATAGGCTGCAAGGATATCTTATCCCACAGTACTATTTACATGTTCTAAAAGACATTTTATGGTAAAGCACCAAAAGCTATAACATTTGTTGGTGCTTTTTAATAATGTTGGTGCCGGTGGGTCTTACTGTTTCAAACTATCACTGCACATGGGTTTGGCTTGTGAAAACAAATTCCCTTGCTCTGCTCATCTTGTCAACCTCATACAAAGCCTGCATGGGGTATGGGAAGTCTTTACCTTAGGACTGTAGGGATAAGGATCCTTGACAGGTTCTTCTTAGTCATGCCACACCTGAGATATAATGAAAGATTAGAAAGGAGGGTGTGGCAGTGCTTCTGAGGGAAACCTGCCAAGGGATGATATTTGTCAACTGGGCTAAAGAGCCTGTACAAGCTGAAAAATGTGGGCTCCTTTTACAAAGTCGCACTAGCGATTCTGTGTCGCAGCAAATGCGACAAAGCACATTCAATTTCTATGGGCTTCATCACATTTGCTACGTGGGAATCACTAGCAGTGCTTTGTAAAAGGAGCCCTAAATGCTATTCCTCTCTCTTGTATTGAGTTGGTCTGAAAAGAGTTGTCATAGAACAATTTTATACTTTTGCCACATGGCACACGACCCATCACCCGCCACCCCATTTCTCGTCCCCTTTCCCTGGCCTTTCCAGAAAAATGTCTTAGTTATGTCACTGATGCTGTGTAATTTCTTGAACTGTCAAACCAACAAAAAGAAGGTCCCAAAACAGGACAAGAACTTCTTTAGTGCTCTTACTCTTTGTGGTTTCTATCTGGTCTATTTTTGGTTTTCCTCCCGCTTTCTTTGTTGTTTTTTGTGTAATTTCTTGAACCACACAGCGCATTTTCTTAAAGGACTTTCAGAGCAAGTTCTAGCTGTAGCTGTGGGCCTATTAAAAAAAAATACTAGCCATGGAATTTAAACAAAGACATATATTCAGCGCCAATATAGTGGGCAGAGCTGAACATATGTATAAGGTCATCATTTGCCACCAGTCATATATATAGTGGCAATATTCAGCCATTATACCTATAGTTAAGTGGTCTGCTTTTTCACGGGCTTAAATAAAACTGCTTAGCTACACAGAGAGCAACTGAATATTGTTGCTACATGAGTGCCCTCGGCCCACCCTGACTGCACTCCAGTGGTATCCTTGTGAAAAGCAATTCTAGAACCTAGGCGTTCACATATATGAATGCTTTACATACATAAAGCTCTAGAATCAGGGCCAATGGAGGGTCTCTGGTGCCACTCTGCAAACTATCAGTTGGTGCCCTCTCCACCCCCCTGGTCCGGTCCAGCATCTCCTTTCTCTCTTCTTCCTCTCCTTTTCTCCCACCCGCCCCTTTTTCAGCCCAGTGCCTTAAAAGATGGAGGATAAAGGTTTTTTTTTTACTTATTTGACAGCTTTTTAATTTATTTGAAAGCTTCTCATATGTAGATAAAAATATAATGAAATTAAATATCATTAAAATAGCTTTAAAAAATTATTGTAGCTAGTAAAAACAGCACTAATAATGTCTGTGTGTTGTGCTCCTTTTTCTACACTGTTCTATACAACACAGTAATACATGGCCAAATTTCAGTGAGGATATCCTGTTTACTGATGGGTTCATCTTAACTGTTGTTGTAATCTGCCTTGGGAAGGAATATACTGAAATTAAATTGAATTAAAATTAAACTCTCCTTTCATTGGGGCCCATAGAATCACATCTTCACCTCATCTCTTTTGTACAAATGGATTATTCTGTTTTGAGCATGTTTCAGGGACAAGTGGTTTTCATAAGTCAAAATAATAAATATTTTCTTTCATTCAGCTCTCTCATTTGTTTAAACATAACTAATTGTGCTATAAGCCCCTAATGCAGTCCATTGGTTTTCTTATATTTTGTCCTTGTGATGACTTACCTTGTGCCAAAACTAGAAATACAGTGAGAAAGAATAATAGAATGCATGGGGATAACAGAAGCACGGGAGAGGGGAAACAGAGACAAACCAAATTGGCTTTAACTTTTGACATAATGCTGTCTCCTCCTGATCTCAATCTAACCTTCTTGGCCCAAAACACCCTGCCTTAACTGCTCCTCCGGTAAACATCTCCCACCCTGATCCCACTGACCCCGTCTGACATCCCCCAAACTCTGAACACACCTCCTTGCTCAACAACACTTCCCCCTCAAAGGCGCCCCGTATAAGAGGCTTGGGGAGGCTAAGCCTCCCCAGCCCAATCGTCGACTTCCGCTTGTGGTGCAGCCTACCCTCCCGCCCCGCGTATTTTCATCTTTTATTTCCGTGGCAGCGACGTCAATGAAGAAAAAGACTACAGGCTCGCTGCCAGCTTCTCCCTTCTCTCTGCTCTCGCGGAAACAGGAAATGCATCACGGGACACTGTGTGCAGAGAGAAGGGAGAAGCTGGCGGCGAGCCTGTAGTCTTTTTCTTCATTGACGTCGCTGCCACGGAGCGTATGGAGGTAAGCTCCGCCCCCTTTAGCCTCCCCAAACAGTTGGGCTACCGACCGTCTATGTCCCCCCTCACCTTCCTGAAACGCATCCCATTTCAGCGATAATGGAAACTGAGGACGCCCATCTCAGAAACGACCAAATCCAAGCCATTTGGTCGTGGGAGGAGCCAGCATTCATAGTGCACTGGTCCCCCTCACATGCCAAGACACCAACTGGGCACCCTAGGGGGCACTGAAGTGGACTTCAGAAATTACTCCCAGGTGCATAGCTCACTTACCTTGTGTGCTGAGCCCCCCAACCCCCCCAAAACCCACTCCCCACAACTGTACACCATCACCATAGCCCTAAGGGGTGACGGGGGCACCTACATGTGGATACAGTGGGTTTCTGGTGGGTTTTGAATGGCTCCCATTTACCAGCACAAGTGTAACAGGTAGGGGGGATGGGCCTGGGTCTGCCTGCCTGAAGTGCACTGCACCCACTAAAACTGCTCCAGGGACCTGCATACTGCTGTCAGGGAGTTGGGTATGATATTTGAGGCTGTCATAGAAGCTGTAAAAAAATATTTTAAAAAAGGTTTTTGAGGGTGGGAGGGGGGTAGTGACCACTGGGGGAGTAAGGGGAGGTCATCCCTGATTCCCTCCGGTGGTCATCTGGTCATTTAGGGCACATTTTTGTGGCTTGGTTATAAGAAAAAAAGGACCAGGTAAAGTCGTCCAAGTGTTCGTCAGGGACGCCTTTCTTTTTTCCATTATCGGTCAAGGACGCCCATGTGTTAGGCACACCCCAGTCCCGCCTTCGCTACGCTTCCGACACGCCCCCGGGAACTTTGGTCGTCCTTGCAACGGAAAGCAGTTGAGGACGCCCAAAATCGGCCTTCAATTATGCCGATTTGGGCAACCCTGTGAGAAGGACGCCCATCTCCCAATTTGTGTCGAAAGATGGGCATCCTTCTCTTTCGAAAATAAGCCTGATAGCGCTTATTTGTAAGGGGGTATACACAGGGCTAGATATAGGTGATTCTCCACTTACATGCAAGCTGCATGAGATCCTGCCACACTTAGGCATGTGCACTTACACCAGCTATATTGCTAGCATTGTGCGAGTGCTTAAATGTTAGCTATGTTAATACTTGGTTACACTAGTATTCTATAATGGAACATTGGTGCCTACTTTCCTTTATTAAATAGGCTCCTACCGAGTGTCTTCTGGGTACCTAATTGGAGGCACCCAGTTCTAAGATTGCTTCTATAATGCCAGTTGAGTGCCGCTCAATAGCAGCTGGTCAGAAAATCCTAAACATCCTTGGGTGCAGGTGTAACTCGCAATGTGGGTCTTTTAGGACATAAGCAACACAAAAGTAATAATCCACAGAAAAAAGTTATGAGGCCATACAGAAGTGCATATAAGAAAAGGAAGGAAAAAGCCTCAAAGTCACTCTAACCTTCAAAGGTCATATAGAGTGAAGTGAACCTGAACGATTCTAACTTCATCATAGGCAAAAAAAAACTTCCAACACCACCAATGAAGTGCCAAAATACAATAGGAAAAGTGCTCAAAACTTGTATAATGTAACATCAAAAAACCCCACTTAACTTGAGTGCAACTTCAATGGGGTCAAACAATGATGTAGGCTTGCCCCTGGGCCTTCCTTTTCTTATATGCACTTGTGTATGGCCTCATAACATTTTTCTGTGGATTATTATTTTTGTATTGCTTAAGAATTTGATTTTGCACAACCCCTCTATTTGCTGTAGTTGATTCTTTTAGGACATAGACATTTAAATCCCTTCTGAAATGGGAACTAAACATCTATGAACTTATCTTGCCCTAGTCCTATCCAAAACACACCCAGGCCATGCTCCCTTGCCATTTGCATGCACTAGGGTCTAATACATGCATATCCCAGGCTTTGCAAAACAGGAACTTACTGGCTAATATTCAGCCCACAGTAGGTAGGTCGGCTAAATTTCACTATCGGCGCTGAGCCCGGATATTCAATTCCAGGGCATTTCTGGTGACTGGCATTGAATTTCTGTATTTTTTTTGGGGTGGGGGGCAATTTAAATTTAACTGGCCAAGTCAATATTCAGCACTGGCCGGTTAAGTTTATAACAGCCAAACCCCCCTGTTTACAAAACCGTGCTAGCTGCTGCTGGTGTAATAATGCTGACACAGCTCATTCAAAGTGAATGGGCTGTGTCGGAATTATCATGCGGCAGCTGCTATCGCGCCTTTGTTAAAGGAGGGGAGGGGAAAGATGATATTCAGCACATAATCTGATAAGGTAATTGGACAAATTGGACCACATAAAACATAGGTTAGGTTTACTATGCAGTGCTATGGGCGAATTAGTGTTTTTAACACACGTAAATGGTTTATGTGCGTTAAATGCTAATGCACCCATAGAAATGTATAGGTGTGTTAGCGTTTAACGCGTCTTAAATTTACAGGCATGTTAAAAACGCTAATGCACCTTAGTAAACGTACCCCATAGTCTTTTCTTTGTCCAGTTTCACTTATCTGATTAAGGGCTGAATATTGGCCTTAACTGGATAAGTGCCATCGTCTTCACATATCCAGACATTCAATGCCAGTGCCTGGACAAGACCAGCATTGAATATCAGGGCTTAAAGCCAACGGCGGCTAAAAAATCTCTCACTGTCACCAGCTGAAGATGTATTCCAAAGTATACATGCATAATCCCACCAGGCATACACTTGTGAATTTATGCCTGCTCTGGACTATGCATAAATGTGCACATATCCTCTACTGATTGCACATATAAGTGGTGATTTAGAAAGAACAGTATATATGTACTTTCCTTTTCTAAAATTGCTGTATTTTAAATGTATCTCAGCTGCATCTGCTTATGCAACCTGTTCTCAAATCACCTCCAAAATTTCTACATACATTTGTACTTGCTATTTACACAGGCAACAGATTGGAAGTAGTATTGCAGGCATACATTTGAAAATCAATTCAGATGAACACATGCCGTTTACTCCCCCAAGCTAAACACACATCTGGGAATGCCTCTCTTCAGTCTGGCTGAATTATGTGCACTGTGAAAGCTGGCATGCACCGTTAGCTGCTGTGAGTTTCTAACAGAGGAATCTACCAAATAAATTCTTATTTATATATCGAAATCTCTCTGAACACTATCTTCTCTATGCATTTGTTCTAGGTTTTATAAAAGCTGCCAATAAAAATTTTTTCCTATGGTATCTTTTTGTCAGAAATTGCAAAGTAATATACTTAAAGTGCTAAAATGGAGTTTATTTAAGCACCCTAGTCTATAGAATCAAAGTTATTATAGTTTCTTCAAAATTGGTAAAACAAAAATCCATTATTTTATGATCTGATGGAGTATAAAAATTGTAAGTGGTTTTTGTGGGCTGATTTATATTTCTAAGATGTCTGTGAACTAGGCATCATTTGTAATTGAGCCTTGTTTCATCTATTAAGAGTTTAGTTCTATAGCTTGTTTATATTTATTTATTTATTTATAGGGATTTATTAGCTGTCTTTATGAAGAGATTCACCCAAAGCAGTATACAACAAACTTACTTTGCATTAAATGATAATGTCAGTATAAAATACAATCAATGACGTAAACTTGCAGACAGGTAAATTAAATCCTTCAAATAGCAATGATATGATAGAGTACATAAGCATACATTATTAAAACAGCACAGTAAAACAAAACTGTGTTTGTATTGAGCATTGCCCTACTGGAGGGATTGGGGGAGGGGGGGTTGTCCCCTTTATCCCCTAGTCATTGATATCCTCTTAAAAGTGAAACAGGCGCATAAATGTTTACGTTGCTATTCTACAACGTAAACATTTATGTACTGACATGATGCTTTTTTAGACATTTATTTTTCTAAAATGAATGTTCCTGCTGCATCTAGCTGGTGCATAAACATCTATTTCCCCATGTGTTTAGAACAGGTCTACATTGGTAGATCCTGTTCTAAGATACTAGCAGAACTTGAGACATCCAGACCTGGACATCTCAATTCTGTTTTATTTGTCCTTTTTAAAATGCTGCCCTATATGTGAATTTATTAGGCATGGGCTGTTATTTGCAAGGCATGGGAAATATCAACTCTTGTTTAGTAATGAAGAGGATGAAAGAGTAAATATATTATCCTCTAGTATCTCTGATCTCCTCCCTTCCATCATGTCCTCCGAGTCTGTAGACAAGGCTGTCTCTACTTACAATGCCACTCTCTCCTCTGCTCTGGATGCCCTTGCACCGTCCATCTCCCGTCCCACAAGGCATACTAATCCCCAGCCCTGGCTGACCCCTTGCACCCGATACCTTCGCTCCTGCGCCCGATCAGCTGAACGCCTCTGGTACTGATTTCATTCATTTCAAATTCATGCTATCCTGCTTCCAGTCCTCCCTATTCCTCGCCAAACAGGACTATTACACCCAATTGACTAATTCCCTCAGCTCTAACCCTCGTCATCTGTTCGCCACCCTTAACTCCCTCCTCACAGTGCCCTCCGCTCCCACCCCCCCACTCTCTCCTCAATCACTGGCTGACTACTTCCGCGACAAGGTGCAGAAGATCAACCTCAAATTCACCACCAAACCATCTCCTCCTCTTCACCCTATAACCCACTCCCTCAACCAACCAACCCAGGCCTCCTTCTCCTCTTTTCCTGATATCACCGAAGATGAAACCGCCCATCTCCTCTCCTCCTCGAAATGCACCACCTGTTCCTCAGACCCCATCCCCACCAACTTACTTAACACCATCACTCTTACTGTCACCCCCCCCCCCATCTGTCATATCCTCAACCTCTCTCTCTCCACTGCAACTGTCCCTGACACCTTCAAACATGCTGTAGTCACACCACTCCTCAAAAAACCATCACTTGACCCTACCTGTCCCTCCAACTACCGCCCCATTTCCCTCCTACCCTTCCTCTCCAAGATACTTGAACGCGCCGTTCACAGCCGCTGCCTTGATTTTCTCTCCTCTCATGCCATCCTCGATCCGCTTCAATCCGGCTTTCGCCCTTTACACTCGACAGAAACGGCACTATCTAAAGTCTGCAATGACCTGTTCCTTGCCAAATCCAAAGGTCACTACTCCATCCTCATCCTCCTCGACCTATCCGCCGCTTTTGACACTGTCAATCATGATTTACTTCTTGCCACACTTGCCACACTGTCCTCATTTGGGTTCCAGGGCTCTGTCCTCTCCTGGTTCTCCTCCTATCTCTCCCACCGCACCTTCAGAGTACATTCTCATGGTTCTTCCTCCACCCCATCCCGCTCTCTGTTGGAGTTCCTCTTTTTTCAATCTACACCTCTTCCCTGGGCTCCCTAATCTCCTCTCATGGTTTCCAATATCATCTTTATGCTGATGACACCCAGCTTTATCTCTCCACACCAGACATCACTGCAGAAACCCAGACCAAAGTATCGGCCTGCTTATCCGACATTGCTGCCTGGATGTCCAACCGCCACTTGAAACTGAACATGGCCAAGACCGAGCTTATTGTCTTCCCTCCCGAACCCACTTCTCCTCTCCCTCCACTCTCTATCTCAGTTGATAACACCCTCATTGTTCCCGTCTCATCCGCCTGCAACCTCGGAGTCATCTTCGACTCCTCCCTCTCCTTCTCTGCGCATATCCAGCAGATTGCCAAGACCTGTCGCTTCTTCCTCTATAACATTAGCAAAATTCGCCCCTTCCTCTCTGAGCACACGACCTGAACTCTCATCCACTCTCTCATTACCTCTCGCCTTGACTACTGCAACCTACTCCTCACTCCACTTTGCCATCTATCCCCCCTTCAGTCCGTTCAGAACTCTGCTGCACGTCTTATCTTCCGCCTGGACCGATATACTCATGTCACCCCTCTCCTCAAGTCACTTCACTGGCTTCCGATCAGGTACCGCATACAGTTCAAGCTTCTCCTATTAACCCACAAATGCACTTGATCTGCAGCCCCTCCTTTCCTCTCTACCCTCATCTCCCCTTACGTCCCTACCTGTAACCTCCGCTTTCAAGACAAATCCCTCCTTTCAGTACCCTTCACCACCACCGCCAACTCCAGGCTCCACCCTTTCTGCCTCGCCTCACCCCATGCCTGGAATAAACTCCCTGAGCCCATATGCAAGGCCCCCTCCCTGCCCATCTTCAAAGCCTTGCTCAAAGCCCACCTCTTCAATGTCGCCTTCGGCACCTAACTGCCCCCACTTGACACTTGACATTTCGCCCATTAGATTGTAAGCTCTTTTGAGCAGGGACTGTCCTTTTTGTTAAACTGTACAGCGCTGCGTAACCCTAGTAGCGCTCTAGAAATGTTAAGTAATGTGTGTGTGTATATATATATATATATATGTATATATATATATATATATATATAGATATAGATACAGTGGTGGAAATAAGTATTTGATCCCTTGCTGATTTTGTAAGTTTGCCCACTGACAAAGACATGAGCAGCCCATAATTGAAGGGTAGGTTATTGGTAACAGTGAGAGATAGCACATCACAAATTAAATCCGGAAAATCACATTGTGGAAAGTATATGAATTTATTTGCATTCTGCAGAGGGAAATAAGTATTTGATCCCCCACCAACCAGTAAGAGATCTGGCCCCTACAGACCAGGTAGATGCTCCAAATCAACTCTTTACCTGCATGACAGACAGCTGTCGGCAATGGTCACCTGTATGAAAGACACCTGTCCACAGACTCAGTGAATCAGTCAGACTCTAACCTCTACAAAATGGCCAAGAGCAAGGAGCTGTCTAAGGATGTCAGGGACAAGATCATACACCTGCACAAGGCTGGAATGGGCTACAAAACCATCAGTAAGACGCTGGGCGAGAAGGAGACAACTGTTGGTGCCATAGTAAGAAAATGGAAGAAGTACAAAATGACTGTCAATCGACAAAGATCTGGGGCTCCACGCAAAATCTCACCTCGTGGGGTATCCTTGATCATGAGGAAGGTTAGAAATCAGCCTACAACTACAAGGGGGGAACTTGTCAATGATCTCAAGGCAGCTGGGACCACTGTCACCATGAAAACCATTGGTAACACATTACGACATAACGGATTGCAATCCTGCAGTGCCCGCAAGGTCCCCCTGCTCCGGAAGGCACATGTGACGGCCCGTCTGAAGTTTGCCAGTGAACACCTGGATGATGCCGAGAGTGATTGGGAGAAGGTGCTGTGGTCAGATGAGACAAAAATTGAGCTCTTTGGCATGAACTCAACTCGCCGTGTTTGGAGGAAGAGAAATGCTGCCTATGACCCAAAGAACACCGTCCCCACTGTCAAGCATGGAGGTGGAAATGTTATGTTTTGGGGGTGTTTCTCTGCTAAGGGCACAGGACTACTTCACCGCATCAATGGGAGAATGGATGGGGCCATGTACCGTACAATTCTGAGTGACAACCTCCTTCCCTCCGCCAGGGCCTTAAACATGGGTCGTGGCTGGGTCTTCCAGCACGACAATGACCCAAAACATACAGCCAAGGCAACAAAGGAGTGGCTCAGGAAGAAGCACATTAGGGTCATGGAGTGGCCTAGCCAGTCACCAGACCTTAATCCCATTGAAAACTTATGGAGGGAGCTGAAGCTGCGAGTTGCCAAGCGACAGCCCAGAACTCTTAATGATTTAGAGATGATCTGCAAAGAGGAGTGGACCAAAATTCCTCCTGACATGTGTGCAAACCTCATCATCAACTACAGAAGACGTCTGACCGCTGTGCTTGCCAACAAGGGTTTTGCCACCAAGTATTAGGTCTTGTTTGCCAGAGGGATTAAATACTTATTTCCCTCTGCAGAATGCAAATAAATTCATATACTTTCCACAATGTGATTTTCCGGATTTAATTTGTGATGTGCTATCTCTCACTGTTACCAATAACCTACCCTTCAATTATGGGCTGCTCATGTCTTTGTCAGTGGGCAAACTTACAAAATCAGCAAGGGATCAAATACTTATTTCCACCACTGTATATATATATATCATAATAAAAACCTCTCTCATACAATGTGCAAAGTACTATTTCAACACTATATTCCTGTGGAGTACAAAAAAGTAAAAAAGGGAAAAAGCCTCAGCACCCACACCTCCACCCGATAAACACTTACAGGGTAGAAAGGCCTTAAACAGGGTCAAATTTCTTCATCAACATAAAAAACCCTTTCATAAAAAACTTTGTTAAAACTCCACAGGATGTTCATGTTATGATTCTGCTAGACAGGCAGGGGAATGTTTGGGACTCGCTTCTGATTGGCCTGTCAGGAGTGTAATAAAAGTGAATTTTAAAGATTGTTTTTCAACTCTTTCTTGACCAACCAGTGCACTCGGGGTCTGTATTGTTGATTAGAAGTAAAATGATTTTAACTGTTTAAAAATGATTGTTTAAATTTGATTGTGTGAAAATAAGTTGGAATGCAGAAGATAAGACATAGCTCTAATTAATTTGGTATGTGAAGAGGAGGATGGTGCTTGTTTTCGTAGTTCAGCCTGGCCACCTGGACTTAGAAAACATGTAACCACGTTCCCACAGTATGGCTTGTTTACCTAAACAGAGAAGCATTCTGTAATTTTCCTTAGCTCTGAATATGAGTTCTAAGCCTTATAAAAGGGGGGCTTGTTGCAGCAGAGTTTTGAGGCTCATCTGTGAGTAGATGTATCGTGCAGAGGACTTCTTCCTGGTCATAAGGAGACTTCGGGCTTTCGCTGCAACAGGCCTCCCAGCTGATGAGATAAGGGCCTGTAATTCCTGACCAGTGATATATGTATAATATGTATATATTAGTCTTATAGCTTTCTTTTAGTTAGATGATTTAATCATTGTATATATATATATATATATATATATATATATATATATATATATATCTTAATCATTGTAGATTTTGGCACCTCTAATAAAGGTCTCATTTACCTAATAGGAATCCAAAAGAATCCATGGTAATTATTGTAATTATTGTCAGTGAAGCAGGCTATAAATTCATAAAAGTACACAGGGGTTGAGCTGACGTCTGAAGCAGCAGACGTCAGAAGCCTGATCTATCTATTTAAGCTTACCTCTCCCTACAGGCCATGCTTTAGCATTTGATTCCTGTCAGCTGAAGCCTTTTCCTCTTTCTCTTAGTCTGTGCTGTTGCACACTGTGTGTTTGTTGGACTTTGTCTACTCTCCTCGTAGCTTGTAGCTTCTGTGTTTGCTGGGTGTTCCCGCGTGAGCTTGATTGTTTCACTCCCCTGCACCTGAGTCTGTTCCCTGCTTGCTGCTGTAGTGTGGTCTATGGTAAGCTTGTCCCTTGTATCGTTCCAGTTCATTTATTTAGTTTCCCTTTCTTCAGTGTAACCCTTTATGTGCTGAATTTAGTATTTGCGTTTTTGTAGTCCTGCCTCTGTCAGCAGCCTCCCTGTTCTTGTATTTGCTCCTGTTCATTTGTTTAAGTTTTCCTTTGTTTGCCTTACCTTTGTATGCTGTGTTTGCCCTGCTTCCTGCTGTTTGGTGTCCCAGAAGCAGCCTTCTCTTTAGCATGTTTTTCCCTTTGTTTGCTGAGTCTGTCTCCTGATTTTGGTGAGCATTGCTCCTTGTCTGATCTGTGTATGTTAAGGCAACTTTCTCTGTTTGCTACCCTTGTGCGCTGTGTGACACAGCCTTGTGTATTCCTATAAGCAGCTTCCCTTTACCCTTGTTCGCTGTGTGGCACAGCCTTGTGTATTCCTTAAGCAGCTTCCCTTTACCCTTGTGCGCTGTGTGTCACAGCCTTGTGTGTTCCAATAGGTGGCTTCCCCTTACCTTTAGATGCTGTATGGTACAGCCTAAAGTATTCCTTTGAGTGGCTTCCTTTAGCCTTGACTGCTGTGTGGCACAGCCTTGTGTATTCTTAGAGTAGCTTCTGGCTGTCGCCTTTTCCCTGGTGTCTCTAGCTTGCGCTGTGTGCATTGCTTGCGCTCTAGTCCCTTGGGGACCTCTTGTTGCTCTTTCTCCCTTCCTAGTGTATGACTTGGTTCCTGTTCGGTCGTGAGGCCCACATGCTTGGACTCTGTACGAGTGGGTTCCCGTTTGGCCGTTTGGCCCGCCTGAGTGGTCTATCTCCCTTTTCCTGGTGGTGCTAGTTGCTTGTCCTGTGTGTGTGTGGGGCTTGGTGGCTGGGGTTGTGCGTAGCGCCTGTTTGGTCTACCCTAGGCCTTGGCCAAGATCCATCCTAGGCTTCAGCCTGGGCTCAAGGGCTCCCAAACAGATTAACAGTTCAATTTAAATGAATCTACCCAAAAACGTGGCAAACAAAAGAAGAAAGCAAACATGCCTATTTTTACAAAGGCGCACTATAGGCGCGTAAGCATTTTTAATGCACGTTAAATGCAAATGTGCATCAAACTCTAATGCGCCTATATGTGTGTTAAAAATGCTAACGTGCCTTAGTAAACATACCCCTTAGTTTTTAACTTAGCTGAAAATTCAAAAGTGTATATAAAGTCAATCACACCGACTGTGGCCAGAGTTTCGATATAATCAGCTGTCTCAAGGCGTGAAGAAGGTTTGTGCTTTAATTAACTGATTGGTTGTTCATGCCTTGAGACAGCTGATTATAGCAAAACTCTGGCCACAGTCGGTGTGAGTAACTTTATATACACTTTTGAATCTTCAGCTAAGTTAAAAGCTAAGTGTTTGCTTTTTGGTTTTGTTTGCCACGTTTTTGGGTGGATCAATTTAAATTGAACATTCTGTGGAATTTTAAAAAAGTTTCTATGAAAGGGTTTTTTTTATGCCGATGAAGAAATTTGACCCTTTTTAAGTCCTTTCTACCCTGTAAGTGTTTATAGGGTGGAGGCGTAGGTGCCGAGGCTTTATCCCTTTACTTTTTTGTACTCTACAGGAATATAATGTTGAAATAGTACTTTATGAGAGAGGTTTTTATTATGGGAAATATGAACGGCATATCCCATGCCCTTGCATGTCATTAACAAATGAAAACAAGCAATAAAAACACATTTTTTTCATTTGTTAATAATAGTGCCTGCTCATTTGAAAGAGTATGGACTATTTGGAAAGAGGGGGGGGGGGGGGGGGGGACACTTTTCCCAATCGTGATCCCATTCAAACCATTGTATGAAGCACTGCATATATGTGAATAGTACATGTATGCGCGTGCTATCGGGAAAAGAGTGCACACTCTTTCAAATGAGCACACACTCAGGGCTAGATTCTATAAATGGCACCAAAAAAATCTACTTAAGCAGTATTCTATAAGAGGTTGCACAGAAATTTAGGCACCATCAATTGCATCACTGAAAATGCATTGCAAATGCTCGTGCCTAAATTTACTCATGGATTACCATTATTCTATATTTACATGCGTAACTCAAAACATTGCCCCCGATCCACCCCAAAACGTCCATGACTCTCCCATTTCCATACCCCCCTGTTCAGGTGGTGTGTAAATTTTAGGTGTGGATCTTGTGCGTAACTTGATGCATGTAATTCCCAATTAAATCTAATAAATGCCAATAATTGCTTGTTAAAAAGCCAATTAATTGGCTTGTTATTCTATTAACTTGCATGCACAAATTGGGGCCACACCTATATTTGTGCACACAATTTTTGGTGAGTTTTATAGAATCAAGGGATCAATGACTTTTCTACTGTGATAACCAAATTGCTAAACATAATTGAATAAAATGAACGTTCTCGGAAATGACATGATAAACCATACAAAATAAACATTTTCTGGATGCCCATTCCTAGTATTTACACACTAGCACTTAGATGGGATTTGGGGAGTTATGTGCATATGTGTACACATATTTGTATGTATATGCCATTATTTTTTAAATGTTTATAAATATATTTCATTAATACATATTACACCAATAGTAATAAGAGAAATAAGGGAAAATGATTAAATCGAATTACTTATAACCATAATATTACTATAAATTCATCCACAGGAGAATGTTGTTTATGACAAAAATAAAGCATGAATAGGTTAATTAGCAAAGAGCCTCACAGCCGACTAATTATACACCATTAATATTTTGGGAAGATACAACACAAGGGCTAATAGTTTCTTTGATTTAAGCAACTCTAAGAGCTGTTTAGGATAAAGAAAATGAAAAAGTATTATCCTCAAGAATAACTAAATAAGAACAAGGACATTTTAATAAAAAGCATGCACCAATAGCCAGGATCCTAGGAACTTCTATGTAGCTTTAGAAAAGTCAGGAAATATACGAATTGAAGATCCAAAAGACTCCTCATGAATATGACTGAAGTATAAGTGACTAACCAAAAATAGTCAAAACTGGGTGAAATTTCTACTAACAAATGAAAGTAACCCAGAATATAAATAGTAAATAAGGTATTTTTTTGGACCATCATACAACCCGCCTATTGCTTATCATGTTTATTATAGGGATGGCAGGGGGAAGTTTTTTGATTTTTCTTTCCCTGGAATGATGATTATATTCCCCCTGTCATCCCTGTAATCAACATGGTAAGGGATAGGCGGGTTGTATGATGGTCCAATAAATACCTTATTTACTATTTATATTCTGGATTACTTTTGTTATTTTGAAGTATAAGTGAAGCACATTGTTCCAATCCATCTCCAATGCAAGGATTACCAACATAGTCAGTTTCTGTGTGACAACTTCAAATGAAGATTTCAAAAAATTCGGTCAATTTCATAAATCCTGATCTCCCTGTATCATAAACAGCTCCAGATCTTCCTAATAACAAAAGATACTGTTCTCCTTCAAAAGGAGGAAGAGCCTCCCCAAATAAACAAAGAATATCTTTAAAGTATTTCCGTACCATCTCTAATGGACATATCAGGGGAGATTTTAAGGAAATGTAAGAAATGCAAATTGTTTCTTCTCAGCTGGTTTTCCATATCCTTAAACTTCCAATGAACGTAGTCCTTCTCTTTAATCAAATTGGCTTTCACATCCTGTAGAGCAGATATCTTAGCTTCTGCTTCTCTAAGGCTAAACTGTTGGTGACCCAGTTCTTGGAAATGTTCAGTAATCATCTGTGCAGTAGTATTCACTTTTATTTTATGACAATTTTATTAACCACCATTGTTAAAGAGTGATTGCCCTCCTGAATGGCTTCCCAAATTGTGTCGAAAGTTACTACAACAAGTTTAAAGTCCCCCTCGATGCCACTGGAAGTGGGACTAAACTCTCCCCAACTCCCCCTGTACTCACAGGTAGATGTTCCAACAGGGATTGGGGAGGATACCACAATTGAGCTCCCTCGAAATGGGGTAGAATCGCCAACCCAAGCATCACACCATAAATTGAAATGAAATGAAATGTCTATAAGTACCCCTCAGCTCCCTGTTATAACTATTGTCCTCACAATAGAGATCTGCTCCTGCTTCAAAACTCCACCCTTAATATGTGCCCAGCCCCTCTCTCATGATGACCACGAGTCTTCCCACTCCCCTTCCCATTAAATCTACATAGATCTTCAGGGGTAGATGTGATTCCCCAGTCATTCTAACTCTGCTGGCATCATAATTCAAAATGATGGTGGCTGAGTTGTACTTCACCTTTGCCCTTTGGGGAGGGGGTCTGCAGGGGGGATAGATGCTTGCAAGATGCCCTCAGGAAAACAGATTTTCAGAGCAATGGATGCTACTTCCCCCTATATAGTCCATTGCTACGAGAATCTACTGTTCAAGACAGGCAAGAGGTCTCATTGGATTCTGTGAGAAAATTCACTTCCTATATGTGTTGTAAGCCATATGATGGCTGTAGAAATGTCACATATAGATGGGTATTTTTTCCCCTGTTTCCTAACCTCACTACCTCTTCTTTCTTTGATTGTTTGCCCTGTATTGTGCAGACCACATTTAAAAACAAAGGTTGTTTTTGTTTCTATTCACTGAAGTTGACAAACAACTTTCTACAGCTCAGATTTGAATCGCTTGAGCTCAATATGCACAATACTGCTGAACACTGTACAGATTTTCTAAAACTAAGATAAGCGGAGAGCTGAAAACATGTCTGTGGTTTTGGTTGCTATATTTGGCATATGCTCCATTTATCTGGCTAGTTTTTAAAACTTCTCATCAGTTCTAATATAAGGAAAGAGAACCCAAGGGTTTATCAAAATGTTTGTGGTGTAAGTTTATCTTGATGAAACCTACACTTTACAAGATTACATATAATGAAACAGAAATGAAATTCCTTCTTTTATCTGGAGATTGTGAATCAGTATGCCTGGGATCCCAGTACCTGAGCACCTGTTCCTCATTAGACGAGGGACAGGATGTCTGCAGACTGGAGCAATCCCTGACCTTAACCTGTGCTGCTCTCTTCTAACATAAACTCCCAGGATCGGGCTCAGTGGGCTTCCCCAGCACTGGCGCCAGCACTGAGAAACTGCTTTTTATATCCTGCCAAGATACAGCTAGGCATAGTTTCTTCTTAAAGAGACAGGATTCCTATGGATTGTCATGCAAGTAAGGGGGCTAGAAATGTGGAAAAAAAAACTTGGGCTTATCAAGTTCACAGCATCTTCTGTTTCTTCCTTTTGTGCTACAACAGTTTCCTTTTCAGAGGATCTTTCTCTGACTCAAAATTTCAGTTGCTTGTAGATTGTTTGCAGGAATCGTACTGGTTAAGAAGTAACAGCCTATTTTAGAGTTTTGGGGTTAAGAATATTATGATAGTTTAGACATATGAGTATTCTTTGCTATGCATAGTTGCATCCACAAAGTTTGCCCAGGTTTCCATGGGTGATTAATTCAGCCCTGAATAGACCTTGAAAAAAAGCAGGACAAATGTGTTTCTGATTACCCAGCAACCAACTAACTTTACCTTAAGTTGTCCATGTTGGGGGTAACTCAAGTTTCAAAGTAAGTACCTGCTATTTGTGTGGATAGAAAAGGAAAGGGGGGGGGGGGCATAAAACAGCACACATATTTTGAAAATCTTATGCATTCTGCAGAGGCGTAGCCAGGTTTTGACATCAGGGGGAGCAAACGTTTGTAAAATAGGCGCCAGTGCGAGGCTGAAGGGCCAGGAGAGAGGGAAGGGTTACAATCCTCATAGGCATATGTGTGATCAGTGACTAAGGCTAAGGTGGGGTGAGGTGGGCCTAGAGTGGGGTTGGGGCAGGGCTATATAAAATCCTTAGGGTGAGGGCAGCACCTATGTCAGCAGAAAAGGAACAGTGAAGGTATTTTTGAACACAGCAGAGAAGGCAAGGCCGCCGAGAGGGGGGGGGGGGCGGGGGGGGGGACAAAATTCCCCGGGCCTCCAAGGGGGGCCCGGCGCCGCAGTCCCCGATCTCACCCGCCCTCAGCCCCGCTCCCGAGGTCACTGCGCCACAGTCCCCACCCGCCCCCCTCCGTCTGCCACCGGGCAGGGCCCCCTGCGTTGAAATCATCACAGCGCCTCACCTGTCACCTCCGTGACTGAAAGCACAGCAGCGGCAGATCGGATTCGCCTCCCTTCGGGCCTTCCCTACCTGTGTCCCACCCTCGTCTGATGTAACTTCCGCGAGGGCAGGACACAGGGAGGGAAGGCCCGAAGGGAGGTGAATCCGATCTGCCGCTGCTGCGCTTTCAGTCACAAAGTGAGGTGACAGGTGAGGCACTGTGATGATTTCAATCCAGAGGGCCCGGCCTGGTGGCAGACAGAGGAGGGTGGGTGGGGACTGCAGCACGGCGGCTCGGGGGGGGGGAGGTGGCGACGATGACGATGACCACCTCACGGGCGGGGCCCCGGGGGTGGCCTTGCCCCGGGCCCGGCCCAGTCTCTCGGCGGCCCTGAATGAAGGACACCTTCACTGTGTCTCTGGCACAACTGCACCAGTCATTTCCCCCTTGTATCTCTTTTACTGATGGTATCATGTACACTGAATACACTCCAGGGAATTATGTGCTGAAAATATCCATATAGTGGATTTTCAAACATGTCGGCTTGTGCAGCATATGGCTGTACACAGTAGAGTGGTCTAGTGGTCAGAGCACCGGTCTTGCAATCCAGAGGTGGCCAGTTCAAATCCCACTGCTTCTTCTTGTGATCTTGGGCAAGTCACTTAACCTTCCATTGCCTCAAGTACAAACTTAGATTGTGAGCCCTCCTGGGACAGAGAAATATCCAGAGTACCTGAATGTAACTCACCTTGAGCTACTACTGAAAAAGATGTGAGCAAAATCTAAATAAATATACTGTACCACAATAATTCTAATTATTAAACAGAATAGTATTTGCAGTATTCTGGAAATATATGCAGGTACTTTTAACACTTGGCTCATCGTCAGTCCTAGCTCTCCAGTCCAGCATCTCCCTGTTGGCCATGTGAATAGTGATGTTCAGCAGCTCTGTAACAGAAATCCTGTGGTTACAAGCAACCATAAGATGATTTGGCTATCACATTTTTGGTAAGCTGCCAAATGGCCACCAAGTTTACTATAGGGATCACAAATTAGAAATACACAGACAAAAACTGAACTGGGAAACCCAAGAAGACAAACTAGGTATGTACTAGACAAAAAAACACAAAGACATCCATGATGCACATTTCCTAAAGCTAGCATATTCCACGAAATAAATTCAAATAAAACACTTTTTTTCTACCTTTGTTGCCTGGGTACTTTATTTTTCCAAGCATTTTGATTCCAGTTTCTTCTTTTCTGTTTTCCTATCTGTCTTCTGCTGTCTTTCCAGTGAGTGCAGTCCATTTGCCCTTTCTGTACGTTACTCTTATCTTTTCCTATTCCCTCACTATATCTCTGATACCCTGTTTCCCCGAAAATAAGACAGTGTCTTATATTAATTTTTGCTCCCAAAGATGCGCTAGGTCTTATTTTCAGGGGATGTCTTATTTTTTTCATGAAGAAGAACTCACATTTATTGTTGAACAAAAAAAAAAGAACATTTATTATATACTGTACAGTAGTTGTCATCACAAACCAGCATAACCAGACAAACTGTGAATCCTATCAAGAATTTCTTGTTACTACCATTATTTCCATGTACAACAATCTATGGTACATTTACCGATCCCGATATTTATGAACACAAAGCAAGATTTATTCAATGACAATCATACCCCTTTGGCGGGAAGCGGTGAGGAAGGGTTGTGCTCGTTTTTCGTATTTTCTTTTGGGAGGGAGGGTCTCTGTGCACTGACTTGGCTCTGGATAATGCGGGAGGGGGGGGGGGGGGTTGTTCAGCTCTCTCCACCCCTACCCCGCTCTGCAGGCCTCCAAGCTTTCCAGCTCCACTGGCACGCAGCATCAGCTATGGTATGTAAGAGCTACCTTTAGCCTGCCCCGGAAGCTTTCTCTGTACAGCTTCCCATGTAGGTGGGATGTTGTTCAGAGGAGGCTTCCGGGGCTGGCCAAAGGCAGCGCTCATGTCGCTGATGCACGCTGCTGGAGGTCTGGAAGTTTAAAGGCCTGCAGAGCGGGCGGGCGGGCGGCGAGGAGGGAGAGCGATACATCGCAGTGATCGCACAGTAGTTGGAGGGATGCCGGAATGGAACCGTCATGGCAGGAGCACCAACACCGAGGGATGTTGGGTGGGCGGGCCTGCTCTTCCGTCGAACTTGAAAGCTGTAAAAGATGAAGGAGGAAGCCAGGCCAGAGAAGGGAGTGGGTCCACAGCAAAAATAGGCCCCATTTTTGTCCAGGTAAGTGGCGAGGGTAAGCAGGGAGGGCGGCACCCTCCAGAGGTCGGCGCCCCCCTGCAGTGCTTACCCCGTTTACCGTGTCGGCACGGCCCTGCCCATCGGGGCCAAACAAAAACTTTGCTAGGTCTTACTTTCGGGGGAGGTCTTATATTTAGCAATTCAGCAAAACCTCTACTAGGTCTTATTTTCAGGGGATGTCTTATTTTCGGGGAAACAGGGTATATTTCCTCTCTCTATTTTCTGTCTCTCCCCACAAATTTAACCTTCTCACTCTTCAGTCCTCCACTTATATTCCACTTCCCAGTACCTATCAACTTTTCATCTCCTCCTGTCACTTCTACATCTCCGAGGTCACTCCATCCCTGGCCTCCTATTTTCTTCTCTTTCACCCACTCCCCTTCAGTACAATTTTCCCTCTGTATTTACTATCCTTTTCTCTTTGAGATTCCCCCATGTTCTCTCCCACATGGTTCCACCATGCCAAGTTATCTCCCCCCTCCCTCTCCCTTCTTACACCCTTGTAGCCCAGCATTTCCCTGTCCCTCCCCTCTCTTCCACCACTATGGTCAACATTTTCCTGTCCCCTCTCCCTTCCCTTCCACCCCTATGGTCCAGCAATTCCCTGTCTCCTATCCCCCCTTCCTCCTTATGGTCCAGCAACTCCCTATCCCTTTTCCTTTTCCCTCCACCCAGTGGCATAGGAAGGGGGGGAGGAGGGGCGGTCCGCCCCGGGTGCACACGCTGGGGGGGGGGGGGTGTCAGCTCGCTGGTTCCCTGCTCTTTCTGCCCGGGGCAGAGAAAGCAGGGAAGCAGCAGAGCCGACGCAGCTCCCAGTGACGTGCACTGGGGGCGGATCGGCCCTCCCGCCTGCCCCCCGCTGAAAGGTAGGGTGCATTTCGGGGGGGGGGTGCTCCAGAGGGGGGGCACTGTGCCCTGCACCCGGGGGGGGGGGGTGCGCAGCGGCGACCCGCCCCGGGTGTCAGGCACCCTCGCTATGGCACTGCCTCCACCTCCACCTCTATAGTCCAGTAACTCCTTGTCCTCTCTACACCTAAGGTCAAGCAACTTCCTGTCCTCTCTCTCCCCATCCACTTTTTTTTTTATTAATCATTTATTCATTATTTTACAAGTTGCAATAACACACTTGTTGAAACACATAGAGCATATTACAATCAATGAAAATATAAATCTAACCAAACAGGTTTTTCATGAAACAATCCTATCTCTTCCTCAGACCACAACTATTAGTAATGAGGAGGGTGATAAAAGTAATAAATAAAATTACAAAAGGAAACATCATACATATGATATACATATAATAAGTGGCTCAACTTCTGATGTTAACCCGTCTAACTCTATTTACCATTATTCCTTATTCAAGCTTTTCCTATCAACAAAAATCTGTAACTGATCAGGCTCAAAGAAAATATACTTATTACTCAAGTATTTAACTATGCATTTACAGGGATAAACAAGTAGGAATGTGGCCCCCATCCCTCTCACTTTTTCCCTCAGCAACAAAAATTTCCTCCTTCTTTCCTGCGTTATTCTAGTAACGTCAGGATAGATCCAAATTTTTTGACCATAAAATAATTCCTTAGAGTTCTTAAAGTATAGTCTCATCAATGAGCTTAAATCTTGCTTAAATACTAAGGAAACAATTAACGTACCGTGAGTCTCCACTTCAGTAATTGAATCTTCCAAAATGGCAGTTAAATTTTGGAGATCTATTTCAATTCCCTCTTGTGCTGATATATTTTTCTTTAAAGGCAATTTTAAATAGTAAATTCTATTGCAAGGTGGTATAGCTTGAGGGGATATATTCAAAGTCTCCATTAAGTACTTTTTAAATAAGTCATTAGAAGCTATCCCCGGTACAATGGGGAAATTTAATAATCTCAATGTTAATCTTCGATTATAGTTTTCTAGTTGTTCAATTTTTTTATGAACCATAAGTTTGTCCTTTACCAAAGAGTTTGTCGTATTCTGTATGGTTTTTATTTCCTCATGATTCTGTGATATTTTTTCCAAAGAGTCAATTCGTACCTTTTCCAATGATTCTGTTAACGAAACCATTTTAGTCATAATTAAAGTGGTTTCTCGAGCGGATTGAGAAACAGTTTGTTTTAGCTCTTGAAGAGTTTTCCAGATTAAGGTCAACGTTATCTCTGTAGGAATAGCTTCCTCCACGCGTTCCTCCGTCAACCGAACGGGAGCTGCACTGCCAAGCTGGGTGGTTCCGCCAATGACTTCCGTTGCGTCAACCTCTCCTTGCATTCTCCTTAGGTTGGCCGGGCATGGGGGTGGAATAATCCCCGGGGGGCGAGAGTGTAGTATCAAGGCCCTGAGATGCTGATGCCGACTCTCCTGCTTCGGCGTCTAATGCAGGCCGTGCCACTCCGGTATCGCGGGTTTGGGTCACGCCGAAACGCTCCAACGTCTGCTGCACTGGGGAGGAAGTCCTGGCCGCCAGCAGCTGGCTCTTGGTTATCCCCTTTCTCTTCGAATGTGGCATGGTAAGAATCAGTAAATAGCGAGCAAAAATTTTCAGAGAGCAGCAGGAGCGTTACCGTGTGTTAGATCGCCATCTTAGCCACCCCCCCCATCCACTTTTATGGTCCAGCAACTTCCCTTCTCATTTCTCTCCTATCTTTCCCATTATGGTTCAGGAATTCCCTGTCCCCTCTTCTGTTTCCTCCACCCCTATGCTACAGCAACTCCATGTCCTCTCTTTTTTCCCCCTTATGGTCCAGCAGCTCCCTGTCCCCTCTCTCTCTCCCTTTCCCACCCCTCAAAGTGAAGCTTCAGGATTCAGCAGGGCAGTAGCTCAGAGAGGAGAATCTACTCAGGAAACCTAGCCTGGTACCAGGAGAAGTGGCTATGTTACAAGAAATGTTACAGTTCTAAAATGATTTAAGAACAGGGGAATAGGGGGAATTACTCAGAGCATATGATAATATTTCTAGTTTTTAAGAACATGCGCTGCATTTATAAGCTTTAATATATATATATATATATATATATATATATATATATATATATATTTTTTTTTTTTTTTTTTTTTTTATTCTCCACCAATTACCTATAAGGTAATAAGATTTACAATTGCAAAATTAAGAGGAATTAAATGCTATATTTATTGAGTTACACTAAACTGCACTGTAAGGTTTAAGAACTTGTGCTCAGAACATATATTTAGCTTCAAAAGGGTTTATTTATAATACAGTTAATGTAATCAATATTGCAAGCAAGAGGTAGCCTTTTAAAATCTTTACAGGAGAAATATGCTTAAACAAGACAACAGGTTTGAATTGTAAGTTAACTTACAAAAGTCTTTTATTGCAGAGCATGCTGTGGTCCAGCTGAGTGAAGGGCCATGAGGCAGAGGTAGATCCTCACAGCAGTCATCGATGGGGGAGGGGAGAAGAGTAGAGCTGCAGCAGAGGAGAGAGTCTGTATGAGAGGAGCACACCAAGGTTGCCAGATGGGAAAAATTTTCCCAGCCCAAAATCAGCCCTAAACCCGCCCAAAAAATGCCCAAATTCAAACCCCGCCTCCCATGTCACCAACCCCGCCCCTCACATCACCAGCCCTGCCTTCCACGTCATTAACCCCGTCCCCCTGACGTCACCCCTGACATCGTTAACCCCGCCCCTGACGTCAACCACATCGGACCAATAGAAGCCCCGGGAAAGCTTCTATTGGACCAAATTGGACCAATAGAAGCCCTGGAAAAGCTTCTATTGGACCAAATTGGACCAAGAGAAGCCCCGGAAAAAAGCGCACAGTGACCACAGGAAAAAAGCCCAAACTCTCACCCCGCAGCTGCCAAAAATTTTCCGCAGCTGCCTGCAGAAAACCCGCCCAGTGTTGCGGGAAGACCGCAACCCTGGCGACAATGGAGCACACAGTCCTGAGTGAATTGCAAAGGATCATGGTCCTCGGTGCACTGATTCCTGGGTATTGCAAAGGATCATGGTCTTACACTGAGTCTTGGGTAATGTAGTTGCAGAGGAGCATGGTCCTGGGCATCTGTTGGCAAATGGTTTATTGTAGTTTGCAGAGAAGCATGGCCTGATAGTTGATGGGTGGAGAGGGGGCAGATACACATCTGATAAGATTTGTCTGAGGTAGCCAGCTGTATTTCTATAGATGATCAATGTCTTTTGTTACACAGCAGACTCTGTGTCTGCTGTTAAGCTTTTCAGTTTTCCAGGTGGGAGGAGAAGAGGAACTTGAAGTCTCTTTGAAGTAGTTTTTCTGAATAGTCTTTTGTTAAGGGTTAATGACTTTAGGTAACCACCCAACCAAGCTTTTGTTATCAGTAGTTACCAAAGGGGGGAAAAGGGGGGATGAAAGCCAGACCAGTTGATCTGCTGCAGCTTATCTGACCTAGCAAAATCAATAATTCTGACAACTAACTCACATCATGCTACATATTTCAATAATTCTGAAAACCAAACTCATATCATCCTATATATTTCAATAATTCTGACAACCAAAGTCATATCATGCTACATATTCCCTCTCTTGATTCTTAGAGACAATATTACACAATATTGGAACGGAGAATCACAAATAACCTTATCCTAATACAGAAGCAGAATTCAAAAGAGCAATAGCAAAGGTGCTGGACTATTTACAGGGGTGTGTATTGGGAGAAGTGAATCTTTTAATAGGGGATATTGGGCAGACTGGATGGACCGTGCAGGTCTTTTCCTGCCGTCATCTACTATGTCACTCACGTTACTATGAACCTTGGAACATGTCATCTAATAGGAATTGTGACTATTATAAACAAATGGTTCATCATTATTACTTTTTGTTTGCTCTTTCTCATGCCTTACGTTTAGGTAGCTAGGTTAAGCTTTCTGTGGTCATCTAGCATTAGTTCCATTCAGCTTCTATTCAGTCAGGCGGCAAGAGTCTGGCGTTGCCCTGGTTTAAAATAGGTTTGCAATTACACTTATGTACCTTTAATTACATGAGTGTCATCTTGCTTTATCCCCAGAGACCAGCTCCTTTTCGCCACTGCTCAGGGACATAGGCTGCTCCCAAGTTGATGCCACACGGTATCTTACCCAGCATGCTAGCCAAATCATTAGCATGAGAGTGAGCATCTGACCAATCAATGCCACCACAATGGGATGGAACAATCTATTCAGTACATTATTCCCATCATTTGAATTTCCAAGGCAAATATCCCACTATGAGTGTTTCCCTATATTCTCTATTTCAGAAGCTAACTGATGTATTAATAGCAATAATAAAAGGACAGATAGTTCTTTTTTTTCTTTTTTTAATTATTTATTTAAAAAATAATACATTCACATAAAATAAATGTAGGAAATCAGGAAAATTAACAAAGAACTTTAACACCATCCATTACATATTCATGGATTTTAGCAATTGTCAAGGTTACTTAGTCCACAAGATAAGGATCAAGATACAAAGAAAAGTTATCATTAAGAAAATTTAGAGAATTACTCTTAATATATCATTGAGAGGACGAGGTCTCAAACTTTACCAGCGGTTTTAGCTCCCTGCTGGTGCTCCCAAGATTTGACCATCCCTACTTTCTTTAGCCAATACAAGGTGCTTCAATTTGTCTGGGTCAAAAAATACATAATGAACATTTTCAAATGATATTAAACATCTACCTGCAAATTTCAATTTAAAGGTCCCACCCAGTGAGAGTACCCGAGCTCTAAGTGTCAGAAACTCTCGCCTTTTTTTCTGCGTCAATTTGCTAATGTCAGGAAAAATCTGTATTTTTGCTCCATAGAATTGAGCTGCCATAAATCTGAAGTAAAGTCTTAATATATTATTCCTGTCAGTTTCGAAGGCAAAAGTCACGAGAAGAGTCGTGCGTTCAGTAATAGTCTCGAAAGATGATTCAAGGAATTGTGTAAGATTTAAATCCGGAGCAACTCCCAAAATTGGTTTAGCTCCTGTAATATAGTAAGCTTTCACAATCGGGGGAATAGCTTCAGTTGAAATACCCAAAATATCAGAAAAATATTTCTGCAACATTTCCACCAGAGGAACCAAACGATTTTTGGGGAAGTTTAAAAATCTTAGGTTGTTACGCCTAAGTTGATTGTCCAAGAATTCAACTTTCCTTTGCATTTTTTCTTTATCTATTACTATATTATCAACAAGAGTTTGTAACTTTTTAACTTCATGTGAATTTAACTCTCTTTTCTCTTCTTGCTTTTTCACCCTCAAATCCGTCAGTTGTTGTCGAGCTTTAATGTCCTTCACCTCAGTACTCAATGAAGACGAAACTTGTTGTAAGGACGTATTCATAATCTGGATCGCATCCCAGAGGGCTTCTAAAGTAATGATTGCAGGTTTAATAATCTCGCCGGGTCCGATGGGTAGAGACGCCTGAATAGGGGAGGGCACAGGATCCATTCTTACCGCCTTCTGCTCCAAAGATCCTCCGTCAGGCGTAGAAGAATCCACAGCGCCGCCACGTGCCTCAAAACCCTCCAAATGAGGCTCACTTGCAGATTCCAATTCTCCCCCCCGGCCTCGGCAGCGCAACCTGGAGCAGCGGACTCAACGACGCCTCTTCCGAGCCAAGATCCCCAGCAGGATGTTGCTCTGGGGATCCAACCAAGGTAAGAGCTTGAGACCCCAGCGTGCGAAGCCCAAAGGCTTCTAACGTCGGCTGCCGCGGTGTTGAGATGTTCCCGGGGCTAGGGGCAGCTTTAGCCCCTGTCTTTCCCTTTCTCTTTACCATATTTCAGGCAAGCTAAAGAGAAATGCCGCGGAAGCTCAGCGTGAGACTCGGAGCTTCACACTGCAGCTCCTCCCACAGACGCCATCTTGATCCCTTTACTAGTACCGACAGATAGTTCTAATACATAAACAAGAATGGGAATATGGAACTACTATACTACTGTTATCATTAGAAATATGAAAGGCATAGGTATGCAATTATCATAATAATTTCCTAGGTTACTATCACATACAAAATAATTTTTCCTATCTACGGGAATACATAAATCCTGTAAAATAATATCTAATTTATTTTACAGAGAGAAGCCATGTATGGATAGTGAGTGTAGTAAAAGGTTACAATATTCATCTACTGCATTTAATGTAGTAAATTAATAGACAATACTCATGTGTTTAGTGTTATTTATAAAGAATTTAGAAGAGATATATTAATTGTGCTTTGCACACAACCAATATTTCACTCCAGAGAGAGACATTGTGTATGCACTGGTTGTGATACAGAGAGGTGTATTTTCAAAGCACTTAGACTTACAAAGTTCCATAGTAACCTATGGAACTTTGTAAGTCTAAGTGCTTTGAAAATGAGCCCCAGAGTAAACTAAAAGGTCAGATACATTCCCTATACTGATTGTATCTGGTAGATCATATAAAGAGAAACCTATTGTTCATAATTTTAAATATACACATATAAGTACATGACACATATTTATTTTAAAAAAACAGTATATGAGGAATCCAATTGGATTACCCAAATAGTCCCATTAAGCGAGAAGTACTTCTTATGTGCACAAAATAAGCAAAAATTATACATGGCATCACTATCTCATAAGTAGAAAAGGCACAGATCTGTTTATTTTAAAATGTATCTGAGATAGCCATGTATGTATCAATTCCTGTTCAGAATTTGGACGTTTTGTGTAAACCGTCCAAATTCAGATTTAGACATCATATCGAAAATGCCCTTCCATGTAACTGAGGCCCCAGTGACATGCCACTGACTTTCCAACTCCTAACTTGCTCTATAGTCTGCTGTGAAACTGACATCCCAATGTAATTACTGTTGATCTCCTTACTCTGTAATCTTCTCTGAACCTTTTGAGGAGTGAGTGGAATATAAGCCTCTTGCAAAGTAAAGTATAGTAAAGTAAAGTAAAGTAAAGTAAAATAGAGGCACTTAAATCAGAACAAAGCTCTCTTTTTCCCTAACCAGCCCCAGTTTGAAATTTCTCTTTGAAAATTAGTTTGCAGACCTTCAGGTACAATATACCCATGGGCCTGCAAGCCTCATGGATAATTTGAAATTGGTATTATATAGCAGATGGAGAACACATGGATGCCTTTTATTGGCAGTTTTCTCCTGGTCAATTGTACTTGCAAAACAATCAGGAAAAGGACTGGGGTTTGGTACCATGAGTTTTCATTTGATACTTATCAATGATTTCTTCATAGGAACAATGCCTTTTAACAATAAATGGAATCCCTACCCACCTGATCTTCTTTAAGAATAAATTTTACCCCTCTTTCGCTGAACCTTCCCCTTTCAGTTGATCAAAAGAAACATTGGATATTTGCATGGTGTTTGGAAAAAACGAGACTGCTTACATAGTTTCAAAATACTTTGCAATTGTTTAAACATTTAGTATGTCCTTTGAAAATACATTGGCATAATGTGTTTATTTCCTTAGTTAATTCATAATTTATGTTCAAAGTGTCCCCCTTCAACCTTGACCTATTCACAAAGTCTTTGACACCATTGAGCTGTTGGCTCAGTCTTTGGACTAGGGCTGCAGTCATGGATCCACTTCTTATTTATTTATTTATGGCATTTATACTCCGCTCTTTCCAGCTGGTAGCAGGCTCAGTGCGGCTTACAGGATATGGTACAGAGTATCATAGAGATAACACAAAGTAAGGTACAAGGTACACAGAGTATGGTACGAAGTATAACAGAGATGATCCAGTTGTAAGGAGTAGGACAATTGGGAGAGATGTGGGGGAGAGGATTGGAGTATGGGTAGTGTGGTTAAGTTCAAGAATTAAGTTGGGTTATTTGGGTAAGCTTGTCTGAAGAGGTAAGTTTTCAGCAGCTTTCGGAAGGGTAGGTGTTCATTGGTTGTTCAGATGTGTCGAGGTATTGCGTTCCAGAGTTGGCTGCCTATAACGGAGAACTTGGATGCATAGTAGGTTTTGTATTTGAGGTTTTTGCAATTGGGAAGATGGAGATTAAGGTAAGTACGAGAAGATTTGGACCCGTTCCTGGCTGGAAGATCAATCAAGTTGTTCATGTAGCTTGGAGATTCGCCATGGAGGATCTTGTGGATCATTGTGTGGGCTTTGAAGTTTATGCGTTTCTTGATAGGGAGCCAGTGAAGTTTTGCACAAAGTGGTGTTGCACTTTCAAATCGTGGTTTGCCAAAGATGAGTCTGGCTGCTGTGTTTTGGGCGGTTTGGAGTTTTTTCATGATTGGGCTTTGCAGCCGATGAAGATACTGTTACAGTAGTTGGCATGGGTGAGTACTGTGGATTGTACTAGATTGTGGAAAGTTTTCTGTGGGAGGAATGGTTTTACTCTTTTCAATACCCACATCATGTTGAACGTCTTCTTCGTCATGGCTTTTGCATGAGTTTCCAAGGTTAGGTGGTTGTCTAGTGTTACTCCTAGGATTTTTAGATTGTCAGATATTGGGATTGTAACGTCTGGGGTGTTCAGGGTGGTTGGGAGCAGAGTAGCGTGTTGTGATGAGAGAATCAGGCATTGAGTCTTTTCTTTGTTCATTTTCATCTTGAAAGCGTTGGCCCAGGATGATAGGATGTTCATGGCAGAGGTTATTTTCTCCGAGATTTCAGTAAGGTTGGATTGGAAAGGGATGAATATTGTGACGTAATCAGCGATGACAAATTAATGTGGAAGACCTTCACCTTATCCCTCTTATCAGGTTGGGTCACCTTATAATTGACAGGTTATGTCTTTTCTACAACTTCATAAGAACCTTGCCACTTGCAAGATAGTTTACTGTCAGAAGAGAGTAAAAGAACTAGGACCCTATCTCCTGGCTGGAAAGTTCATTGTACCACCTTCTGGTTGTAGGCTCGGGCTTGACCCACTAGAGCCTTCTCCATGCAAAGATTAACAGCCTCACTGGCCTTCTTTAGCCTCTCCTGCATGGTGAGCACATATTCAGCCAAGTTCCATCCCAGGCTAGGTTCCTCTTCCCAAGCTTCTCAAACCACATCCAGGATTCCTCTGGATCTACTCCCATATAACATTTCAAATGGAGAGAATTCTGTTGAACTCTGGGGTACTTCCCAGATGGCGAACAGTACATATGGGAGTAGAGAATCCCATCTTTGGCCGCAAAAGTTTTCAGCACCTGTTTCAGAGTCATATTAAAGCATTCCACCAGACTGTCTGTGGATGATACACCGATGACTGTAAGGTCTTTATTTTGAGCAAGGCACAAACTTGCTTCATAATTCTGGACATAAAGGTGATCCCTTGGTCAGTCAGTATTTCTGCTGGGATCCCCATCCAGGAGAAGATTTCCCATAGCACATTGGCCACTGTGGTAATCTTCATATTACACAAGGTAATGGCTTCTGGTTAGCAAGTGGCATAATCCAAGATAGACTTGCTGCCATGAGTAGTGTGTTCCAGGGGCCCCACGAAGACCATTGCTATTCTCTCAAATGGGGTGTCAACAAGGGGCATGGGCATGAGAGGAGCAGGTGGGACCCTCCCAGGACTACTCAGCTGGCAGGTTGGACAGGACTGACAAAGAGCTCAACTTGCTTGAATATACTTGGCCAGAAAAACTGGGCCAAAATCCACTCCTGGGTCTTCTCCTTCCCCAGGTGACCTCCTAGTTGCATGACCTGCCTATTGTAAGGCTATGGTACTAACAGCTGATCTATCTCTTCCCCCTCCAGGGTTACCTTTGCCACTCTATACAAGTCATTCTTTATTACATAATATGGGATTGCTACCTTAGAGAGGTCCTGGTTCCCCATGGGATTCCCATCTAATGTAATAACCTACATGGCTACATTGTGCTCCCATCATTGATATACCCAACAGCAAGCAGTCAGAACCAGTAAGCTGTACTACAGTCCTGCAACAGGCACACTTTGATTGATTTGACTACCAGAGTGATTGTGACCCCTGAGGCAGGTGGCTGCAATTGCCAAAACACGGACCGTTTCAGGTCCATGTTCTGGTGCTTTTATTAAAGAACTTTGAAATTCATCTCCCTGGTTGGTCATCATTTGTGTCATTCTCTACTATGTCTTGGTTCCTGCTGGGATTAACATAAAGATTCTTCCTGTTTGTGTGTTTTATTCTCTTCTCCTTTCCTTTTTCTTTCTTTTAAAAGCGTTTTTATTTTACATCTTTTTAATTCTATACTACTGTAACTATAATATTGTAAATCACCTAGATGGCTTACTGACAGGCAATAAAACAAATTTTAGTAAACTCAGAAACTTAGATTTATACCAAGCTAATCTAAAAAGTTAATAAAAATGTTCAACAGATTTCAACAAAATCAGTAGATGTATTGAGCTGATGTTTCTTCTCTTTCTGTATATTGTGAGAAACAACAGTCACCAACTTGAGACCCAGAGTGTGTTTACAAATCAGGAAAATAACCAGGAAAGGTAAAAAGGACACAGTGAAAATGTTATACAAAAGAAATGCAGTGTGTGGGAAAAAAAAGTTGGGGTTTTTTTCAGTTCGAAATTGATTGTGGCGTTTAGAAACCACAGAAAACTGGCACAGACTGTAAGAGTTCTATTGTCTGAATGTTAAGTAGATTACGTATAGGAGTCTGTGACTCTCTTATCCGCTGGCTTGCCTTACAACAGAAGTCAAGCAAAGGAGAAAATAACAGACCAAACTCAGTGTCCACCACATGAGAAAGAAAACAAAATGTTTGCACTTTGACTTTTGTGTTTTGAAAAAATATGATCCAGGACGCCAGGTCAATTGCTGTAGAAAGCCCACAATTTAGTTTAAATTAGAAAAATGCCTGCTTCTTGGTAAACAACTTCAACACAAGAATGTCAGAAGTAAGCAAAATATATTGGAAAATGATATGTGTTGCCACTTCCTTTTGTTTTGAGATTATATGAAAACTCTTTAATATGCAAGGCAGTGCTTGGAGTAGATCATTTACTGATAAAGGCATAACCTATGGGGACTCAGGGAAATCTCAGATTGTTCTTCCCTCTGAAAAAGTCCACAGTACAATCTGTGAAGTGAAGACTAGAACCTGTGTGTTCTAAAGACAGCCATGTCAATATATAAATACTGTGGTTGCCATTTTTATAAATGTTGAATAACGTTTAACTTTCAGGGTTTTCTGGTGAAGAAGATGATGGCTGAGCAGGGTGCCTCTTTTGGCAGATCCAGAGGATCCTGGCTCATGCTGATGGGAAAGCAGTAAATAGAATCCAGTTTAAGCAGGTTGCCAGCTCTGGGGTTGCTGGAGAGGCACTGTTTAAAGTATGAAAGGTTTGGAGTCTACCTGACCAATGGTAAGGAGGAATCTCCCTTTATGAGAAGATTGTGGAGGGAAGAGAAATATTTACTTGCAAAATGTTAAGTAATAGGTGAAGTGAAGTAATTTCATAAAGTAAAGTAATGTGAAAACAAAGGATGCGATAATGTGTTTGCATGACAAGGGTTAAATGAAGTGCAAACTGGCATGGGAAAAATGATGTTATGTGTAAGTTGAATGATAATGTAAGGGGTTGCTGTTGATCCAAGGGAAGGGAGAACAGAATCCAAGGTATCCCTTGAGGGCAAGGGATTTGTAACTGAAGGGATAGTATAATCTCCTGTTAGATTGTGACTACTGAAGAGAGTAAGTCCTTGTGAAGTGTCAATGAGGGGAGTGACTGAGAGGCCCCTGGGTGGGAAGAAGCCCAGCCGAAGGGGAGTTGTTTGGGAATAAAATGCAGAGAGAGAATGCCCAGGGACTGAAGAGTAATGGGGTCTTTGGATGCCTGATGTTCCCCTGCCATCAACCAGGAGGAGTAAAGGGTAATACTAAACAAGAGAGATCAACCACTGGATGTAAAGAAGAGTTGTGGTTCAGCAAATCTATAACTGTCTTTAGATGCAAGGTGTATAAGCATGTGTAGGGGAGAAACCCAGACCAGGAGAGTGAAAGCAGAGCCAGGGAATGCCTATCCAAAGGACAGAGAAAAGGGCCATTCTGCAGGGAGGTCAGACCACAAGAGATCTGGACCTGGAAAATTGTGAGGAGCTCACCCTTCAAATATTGAGGTCTCTGGGATAGGCATGGGCAGGAGTCATTGCCTATATGTAAATAGTCCTGACTAAAGTATTCCCTGTAAATATACCTGTGAAGTAAGTAGTATAGGTGTTCCGCATGGAACAACAAAAGCTGACTTTAAGTTATTCAAGAGTATGCCAATCAATTGTGTTGCCAGTATATTGATTTACCAGTTGTTTGTTGCAGAAGTTCAATAAAAGCTGATGTTGTTGTTAAGCTCCGGAGTGCAGTGTGGTTCCTGGAGTGCAGTGTGATTCCTGGACTGAAAAGCTGATGGAACCCAGAGCTGGTAAAGTGTCTTCCAAACCCCATTGATCCACCTCAGCTCGACTGTAAGTGGACTGGAAAGGAGGTGTGTCGTAAGAGGGGCCCACGTGAAAGTGAAGCCTATGAGGTTTGAAGTGAAAAAGATAGTGAACTTCTTTTGTGGCCCGGGTCTGGAGCTAGAACCGGGTGAGACCTGAGTTACACTTAGTTGACAATCCTAAAGTACAAAACCTTACTATGGGATAAAACAAGCATCTGAACCGGCAAAGTAAAAGTATACTGATCAAAATAAGACCTCACCAATCTTAACTGCCTAAGTTTGAAAAATGTTTTTGCCACAGATGACTGATTTGTTGTTCAAAAGTCAAGGTTCAGTCAAGAATGATACCTAATACGCTAGATTCCCCCCCCCCCCCCCCCCATCACTGGAAAAGATAATCCTAAAGGTAACATTATTGTATCTGGGACAGCAACATTATAATTGTGGATTCATAGAAGCTTTGTTTTATTCATATTTAATTATACCATATTACCAATGGGCCAATTTTGAATTTTATCTAAACAAGAAGATAGCTATTTTACAGTTTCCAAGAAAATCATCACATATTGGCGTTAACATAAAGATGTCATCCACATATGAAATTAGTGATTCATCATTCCTCAATCTAATGGTTACAAAAGATGACAAAGTTAAAAAGAAGAGGGGAAAGCGGGGAGCCCTGTGGCACCCCACAAACTAGAGTCCAGAATTGAGACAGTTTATTATTCTTACAGACACAGTAGCTTCTATTAACTAAGAAATCTCAGAACCAACTAAAGACAGATCTTGACAACCCAATTTAACTCAATCTTTCTAACAATAAGCTGTGATCTTATCTTCCACCTGGACCGATACACTCATATCACCCCTCTCCTCAAGTCACTTCATTGGCTTCCAATCAGGTACCGCATTCAGTTCAAGCTTCTGCTACTAACCTACAAATGCACTCGATCTGCAGCCCCTCCTTACCGCTCAACCCTTATCTCCCCTTACGTTTCTACCCGTAACCTCCGCTCTCAGGACAAATCCCTCCTTTCAGTACCCTTTTCCACCACTGCCAACTCCAGGCTCCGCCCTTTCTGCCTCGCCTCACCCCATGCATGAAACGGACTCCCTGAACCCATACGCCAGGCCCCCTCCCTGCCCATCTTCAAATCATTGCTCAAAGCCCACCTCTTCAATGTCGCCTTCGGCACCTAACCACTACACCTCTACTCAGGAAATCTAGACTGCCCCAACTTGACATTTCGTTCTTTAGATTGTAAGCTCCTTTGAGCAGGGACCGTCCTTCTTTGTTAATTTGTACAGCACTGCGTAACCCTAGTAGCGCTCTAGAAATGTTAAGTAGTAGTGGTGATCTACTGCGTCAAAAGCGGCAGAGATATCAAATTGCAGTAATATTATCTGCCTGCCCAGTGATAAATATTTCTTAACAAAAGATGTCAAGACAAGTAATAAGACTTCTGTACTGTAGACGGGTCTAAAACCAAATTGTGAGGGAAGCAAACACAGGTATCTATCAAGATATTCAGAGAATTGTTAACTTAGTAAAAATGGGCATACTCACCACAGGACGATAATTAGCTGAAACTGTTAAACCTAAATTAGAACCCTTAGGAATAGGAGTCAATGCTATTTGACCCATTTGTATAGGTAATGTACCCATTTTCAAAACAGCAATAACCATAATCCATTGAACCAAAGGTGAATGAATGGAAGAAAATAAGTAAGAAGGACATGAATGAACCTCTTCCTCAGAAATAAGTATAAAAGAATGCCAATTTTGGTCACCTATTACATGCGGACTTATACAGGAATAAAGTTCATATTGAAATTAATCCTGCACTTCTGATGACATCTCATAAGTTGTGAGCGAATTTGAGCCACTTTATTTGCAAAAAATCAGCACGTTCTTTGAAGTATGTATGAAGTTGAATGGAGAGCATGCATAGTTTGAGACTCTCAGAAATTAGATGGTCACAATATTTATTCATCACACTTTTATGTGAAAGAAATTATGAAAATAACTAAACTACTTAAAGTGATGGTTAAAATGTATTTCTTTTTGTGTTTTGCATTTATGAGACCTCCTAGGGGCATTTTTGATATGATGTATAAATCTGACTTTGGATGTTTTGCTGAAAATGTCCAAAATTCAAGTGGCAAACATAGCAATTTTCAAACAGAAAACATCAATCTTTTTGTTTCAAAAATGCTTATTTGCTATTTGCTATTGCTTCTTTATCTACAATATTAGCAAAATTCACCCCTTCCTTTCTGAATACGCTGCCAGAACCCTTATCCACACCCTTGTTGCCTCTCGCTTGGACTACTGCAATTTACTTCTCACTGGTCTTCCGCTCAGCCATCTCTCTCCTCTCCAATCTGTCCAAAATTCTGCAGCACGACTTGTTTTCCGCCAGAATCGTTATACCCACACTAGCCTGCTCCTCAAGTCACTTCACTGGCTCCCTGTCCGCTTCCGCATTCAGTTTAAACTTCTCGTACTGACCTTTAAATGCATCCACTCTGCAGCCCCCCATTACCTCTCCTCTCTCATCTCTCCCTACATTCCTCCCCGTGAACTCCGCTCACTGGACAAATCTTTTTTGTCGTCCACCTTCTCCTCCACTGCTAACTCCAGGCTTCACTTCTTTTCTCTCGCAGCACCTTATGCCTGGAATAGACTTCCTGGACCTATACGTCTAGCTCCATCTCTACCTGTTTTCAAATCTAAGCTGAAAACCCATGCTGCTTTTGGCTCCTAGCCACAATTGCCCTCCCCTTGTCCCTTCCTCCCTTCTCACCCATTACTTCCCTCACCCGTAACTGTCTTGTCTGTCTGTATTATTTAGATTGTAAGCTCTTTTGAGCAGAGACTGTCTCTTTGTATCAGGTGTTCAGTGCTGCGTGCGTCTGGTAGCGCTATACAAATGCTAATAATAATAATAATGATTTTGTGCTCAGTGTGTCTATCTTTTTGAAAAAAAAAATGTCCAAGGGAAAACCGCGCAAAAACAAGCCATTGGTACATATGGGATGCCAGCATTCTTAGTAGACTGGCCACACAGACAGCCCAGCACAGCAGTGGGGCACCCTAGAAGGCACTGCAGTGGACTTGACATAAAAGGTCCTAGGTACACATCTCACCATTACCCTCTTATATTGTGTGGTGAGCCCTCCAAAACCCTCCAAAGAGCTACTGTATCCAATTGTACACCATTACAATAGCACTTATACTTGCGGGTGTCAACTCTATGTAGGCACAGTAGGTTTGTTCATGGATTTTGAAGGGCTCACACTTTCCAGCACAAGTGTAACAATTTGAGTTGGATATGGTTCTGGGTCCCCTTCTCTACAGTGTACTGCACCGACCTAGGCTACTCCAGGGACCTGCTTGCTGTTCTAATAGGAATGGCCATAACATCTGAAGCTGTCATAGAGGCTGGTATGTACTGTTTCTTTGATGTCTTTGGGGGGGGAGGGAGGGGGTCAGTGACCACTGCAGGAGTAAGGGGGAGTCATGCCTTAATCCCTCCAGTGGTCATTTAGGGCTCCTTTTTGTCACTTAGTCATGATTGAAACAGATCTAGACCAAAACATCTAACATTTAGCCCTGGATATCTTTGCTTTGTTCCATTATGGCAGTAAAATATCCAAGTTTTGGGAATGCCCAAATCCCACCCCCTGGTGATTTAGGCCCACTGCATATGAACTGCTTAGAAAAACATCTTAAAATAGTTTTGAAAATAGCAATATGGACGTTTTGGCAAACCTCCCATCCATCTACCTCTTTGTGTCACTTTTTGGACATTTTTCTGTTTCAAAAATGAGCCTATTTATCAATGAAAGACATTTTATTGCTTTTTATTATAAGGCATCTTCATTCTTTTACCTAATAATACTCTGTTTTTCCTTTCTTCTGCTTTTTTTTTTTAATTTATTTAACTTTGTTTATTAATTTTCATTATATACAAAGATATCATCTTTGATAAAATACACCAATATTGCCACCTTTTTACAAAAAGTAATCAAATATAGTAACACTATTCCATAATTATATTAGTTTATAGTCCACTAAACAATGTGAGAATTCAAGATGGTTTGAAAACCAATGGAAGTTGGAATTTAAACATAACATAGAATTTAAAAAAAGAAAATAAGCAGGAGGTTACCCTTTTAATTATACAACCTTTTCTTTATATGGACTCAACCTTTATCACCTTGCGCATTAAGGAAAGTACGTAATTGTTCTGGGTCAAAGAAAATGTATCTTTTTTCGTTTAAAGTCAACAGACACTTGCATGGAAAACGTAACTGAAAGTTTGCCTTGATAGCCAAAGATTCTTGTTTCATCTCAAGAAATTTCTTTCTTCTCTGCTGAGACCAACGAGAAATATCTGGGAATATTGAGATTTTACTACCTTTAAATTCCGGATGAATATTTTTAAAATATAGCCTCAACAGAGCTTCTTTGTCTTGTAAAAATACAAATGAAACAATTAAAGTAGCTCTGAGCTCAATATTTTCTTTCGATTGTTCCAAAAAGTCTGTTAAATCAAGTACTTCAGGTGTTTTATCTTGATTTCCTGGAACATTCTGTTGTGATTTTGGCATAATTTTCAGATAATATATTCTTTGCAGAGGTGGAAGGGATTGATCCTAATACTTGTACACCTCCTTCAAAAATTTTACAAACATATCTCTTGGAGAAATGAGTTGATCTCTTGGAAAATTTAACACACGTAAATTTAAATTTCTTGAAGAATTTTCTAGATTTTCTCTCTTTCTATGTAATATCATTCTGTCTCCAGAGATTTGTGCTTGTTGTTCTAAAATCTTAGCAGTTTCAGTCTCAAGTTTAGTCTGTTTCACCGAAATACCTTCCATCTTCTCTTTTAAATTATTTATTTGAGAGGAATTATTTAAAGATACGGAAATAAAGGCATTACAGACCTTGTGCAAGGATTCTAAGGCTGTCCATATAGACTCCAAGGACACCTCTTGGGGCTTTACCAGCGGTTGAATCGCCATAGCACAAAGATAAGATTCTTGTAATTTTATATCTCGAGTAGAGTCTTCCGTTGCCTCCCCAGTTGCCATCTCCAGTGTTCGTTGGCCTCCCGCAGCCTGCCCTGATTGTATCACGGGTGCCGCTCCTTCAGACGGAGTTCACCACCCCTTCGAGGTTCCTGCTTCGGGCCTCGGCACAGCAACGCCGTCTGTTTGCGGAGGCGGCGGGGTCAAAGGTCCCAGCGGGCTGAGCGAAAGATCGCTCTCCTGGACGGGACTCTTCCCAGTCTCGTCAACGGATATGCCCGAAGTTGGGGTCGACACCAAAAATGAGGACATTGGCAGTTGTCCCGGTAAGGAAGGGATCTGTTTCGGGAGAGGTGGTCCCTTCGTCTTACCCTTCCTTTTCGGCATTATTAAGAAGGAAAAAGGAAACTTTCTAAGAGCTTTTTAGGAACAACCGCCGTCCATATCCTGCTCGGATGCCATCTTCCTTTCTTCTGCTTTTTCAGTGACTTTGTTGATGTTCTTATCAAATGGACACACAAAGAAAGTTAAGGAGTATTGCAGTCATCCCACTCATTACTGCAAATGAGTTTTAAAAAATGCTATGTGAAGTGTTAGCTTCCATAATCAGCTTTCAGATTTTCAACAATCTTAACATATAAATGCTGCTGCTGCTGAATATATATGTACAACTTCCTAGGGATAAGTTATCTGTATAAAGTTATATCTGCTGTTTCTGTTTTCAGGCATTTAAACACCTCTGGTCCTGCTTTCTTGAAACATTTACATTTTGGCTTTATTATATAGACAAAATTTGAACATTTAGTATGGTAGAAATTTCTTTTAAAAGTCTGTGTGCAGCCAGCACTTGCTGTTTACTGCGTAAGTGCTTTATAAGTATTTATAAATAGGCAGTATATTATTTAAATTTTAAATAAAGCACAAATTGTGAAGACCTGGCCTTTGGACCCCTTAATGTTGGGTTCATGGATCCACTGGGGGTTTTGTCTGCCCCAACCCCATTTATACGTGAGCCCTGAATCCTGATCACTAATTACAAAGCAACTACAAATCAACCAATGGGATGAGGACAAAGAACCATAAATTCAAAACCCAAAATTGAATCTGCCCCCCCCCCCCCCCACAAAAAAAGAGAAGTTACTTAACTAATATGGTCAATGAGATCCCAAAATCTTCTAAATTATTATTAGAGCAGGAGATTTTAAAAAATGATGGAAGGAAAAAACCTCAAGAGCTCCAGGTGTAGCAACCAGATTTAATTTTGTTTTTTTTTTAATTTACAAAACAAACAAATAAAAACCACAAACAATAAATATGATTGTAAGTTGACAACTACATGTATTCAGTAAGTCTTTTCCTGGATTGCTCTTTGGTGTGTCCATACATATTTACCTTGGGAGCAGATCTTTTACAACAATGATTGATTGTTAGTAAATAAGTACCCATGAAAGCCTTTGGTTCCTTTCTTTTGTTCACTGATTTATATAATTGAAAAACTGTACTGTACATTTATACTGTGAGAGGACAGTAAAGATTTGTGTGATCGTCAGTTTTTCTGAGTGGCATTCAGTGTTTTTTGATTTTTCAAAATATGGAGTTAAATTTTGTAGCTTGCTGCACTGAACAAAAGTACTTGAGGTCATCAATTTCAAAACCTTTCTCTAACAGGTATGTAATGCAGGCTTGCACGTCACTCCAGTTTGGTGTCTCGGGTCAATCTGAATGCAACAGGAGAAATCTTGGAGGTTTCATCTGCATTTCCAAATACTCTACTGTATGTGCATTTGTCACTGAATACGTCGCCCTTTGCATCCAGCCCGTCCTTGCACTTTTGGTGATCAAGAAGTACATTGGGCATGAAATTCATTCTCTGTTTTCATCATTTCCACAATGGAATTCTTTTCCCATTCTAATTCTTCAATTTGGGAGTGGAATGAGAGAGTGTGTGTCCCAGAAGTATATCTCACTGAAGCCATCATCAAAATTTGGGCATGTATATTCCTATGGGGGTGGGACAGGGGCTTTCCCTTAAAATGCACACAGAGTTCTAGAATGGTACAGATCCGCATCCAATGTGTGCACCGGGATTTACATCTGGTTTCAGTTGGTGAATCTCCTCACGCCTAATGAATGCAAAGTGCTGAAACGGGGCAGAAATGGCAAATCAGTGTGAAAATACACTTACAAACCCCATGTATAGAATAGCACCTAAGTGTTCCCACACAGATCTGCAAAGGGGGTGTGGCCATGGGAGAGTCATGGGCGGGACAGGGGCTTTCCCTTAAAATGCACACAATGTTCTAGAGTAGTACAGATCCACATCCAAATTGCACATCTGGTTTCAGTTGGTGAATCTCCTCACGCCCAAAGTTGGGCACGGATCCTGGTGCCATGTGTTATTCTATAAAGAGTGTTGATCCTGGAATACCCATTACAGAATGCCATTCAGCACCAATTTATTTCATCGCTAAATTTTGAGCACCATTTACTGAATCCAGCCGTTTGTGTCCAGCTATAAGACAGACACATTACACATTGAGTGGGCCTTTTACAAAAGCATTCCAGCATTTTTAGTGCACGCTAAATGCTAGAGATGCCTATATATTCCTTTGGGTGTTTCTAGTATTTAGTGCACGCTAATCATTAGTGCATGCTAAAAATGCTATTGTGCCTTTCTAAAAGACCCCCTGAGAACATTATCATGAAAATGCATTCCCATCTACAGTGTTTAGACTGAACTCCTAAAAGAATACTGATGAAGTGGACTTTGGTCCTTGAAAGCTCAAGCCTCAATAAATTGATTAATCTATAATCAGATTAACACGAACATACCTAAATCTCCACTACCCAAGCTGCAAAGGACTCATAAATCAACTTATGCATCCAATTTCTCTTACATAAGCACACAACTGTGGAACGCACTACCAAAAGCCGTGAAAACAATGTACGACCACCTAAACTTCCGGAAATCACTAAAAACCAACCTGTTCAAAAAGGCATACACCATCGATCCAACTTAAGTGCCTAAACCCTGCAACACAATGAAACCAAAGCTTGTAATAGACTTTGCACAACTCTTCCTCTCAACAATTCCCCAATGTGTCTATAACACATGAACCTTATCCGACCACATCAACTCCTTGTATTTGTTTATCTAGCGGAGAAGGTGAATGCCTCTACGGTACATTGTAAGCCACATTGAGCCTGCAAATAGGTGGAAAAATGTGTGATACAATGTAACAAATAAATAAATAAGGAGCCACCTGCCCCTGTCATTTTTGTTATCCCAGACTAACACAGCTACCCCTGTGAACGTTCTGATCCCAAGACAAACTGCCTACTTTACTCGAGAGTATGGAAAGCGAGAACACCGTCAGTGCAGATATAGCACCTTTCATTTTGCTGTTAATGTTGGAGATGACTCTCTCCTTGAATATTATTATTATTATTATTATTTATTGCATTTGTACCCCACATTATCCCACCTATTTGCAGGCTCAATGTGGCTTACAGGATGTTAATATGATATAGTCATTACATGAAATTAGATACAGTCGATAATAAGCTGAAGGTAGAAGAGGATTTGGATGGGAGGTGTTGGGTAAGATCATGTGAGAGGTGTTTTACAGCACATGGGTGATATAAGGAGTGATTTGTTTCATTGAGGATGTCTTTTGTAGGCCTTGTCGAAGAGGTGTGTCTTCAAAGATTTGCGAAAGCTGGTTAAGTTGTCCGTGGTTTTCAGGGCCATGGGTAGTGCATTCCATATCTGTGTGATTTTGTATGCAAAGGTAGTAGCGTATGCCTGTTTGTATTTAATTCCTTTACAGCTGGGGAAGTTCAGATGGAGGAACTTGCGGGCTGATCTTCTGGCATTTCTGGGTGGTAGGTCTACTAAGTTTAGCATGTAGAGTGGGGCTTCTGCGTGAATGATTTTGTGTACGGTCGTACAGATCTTGAACTCAATTCGTTCCTTGAGCGGGAGCCAGTGCAGTTTCTCTCTTATGGGCTTCGCACTTTCGTATTTGGTTTTTCCAAAGATGAGTTGGGCTGTGGTGTTCTGGGCTGTTTGGAGTTTTTTAATGGTCTGTTCTTTACAGCCTGCGTAAAGAGCGTTGCAGTAGTCCAGGTGACTTATCACTAGCGACTGTACTAGGGTGCGGAAGATGTTTCTTGGGAAAAAAGGTTTTATTCTTTTGAGTTTCCACATCGAGTAGAACATTTTTTCATTGTGTTCTTCACATGGGTGTCAAGTGTGAGGTTTCGATCGATGGTAACTCCAAGAAGTTTCAGATTTTATGAAATAGGGAGTGTGCAGCAAGGTGTTGTTATGGTAGGGTATTTGTTTGGGTTGTATTGGGAAGTGAGAAGTAGACATTGAGTTTTTTCCGTGTTCAGTTTTAGCTGGAATGAGTCCGCCCAAGAGTGCATGATTTGGAGGCTCTGATTGATCTCGTTGGTTATTTCGTTTAGGTTGTTTTTGAATGGGATGTGGATCGTGACATCATCCGCATATATGTAGGGGTTCAGGTTCTGATTGGCTAATAGTTTGGCTAGTGGTATCATCATTAGGTTGAAAATAGTTGGCGAGAGGGGGAATCCCTGAGGAACTCCGCATTCCGGTGTCCAGGGTGGTGATCTGTCATTGTTTGTTGTTACTTGGTAGGATCTGGTGGTGAGGAATCCTTTGAACCAGTTGAGAACTGGGCCTCCGATTCCGAAATATTCTAACAGGTGTAGTAGTATTTCATGGTCTACCATGTCGAAAGCACTAGACATGTCGAATTGCAGTACGAGTATGTTATTACCAGTTGCAATTGTTTTTTTGAATGAATTCATTGCAGATACAAGTACAGTTTCAGTGCTATGATTTGATCTAAATCCTGATTGGGACTCATGTAGGATTGAGTGTTAGGTTAGGTATTCCGTGAGTTGTTTTGTCACTATGCCCTCCATCAGTTTTGTTGTGAGCGGGATAGAAGCAACTGATCGGTAGTTTGATAGGTCCATTGTGCTTTTCTTGGCATCTTTTGGCAGTGGAGTGAGAAAGATATTTCCTTTGTCTGTGGGGAAGAGACCATTTAGGAGTCTGTAGTTTACTTGGTTCGTGAGGTCTTTTTTGAATTGTTTGGGGGCGGCTTTTTATAGGCTAATAGGGCAGATGTCAAGTTTGCATTGAGATTTGGCGTATTTTCTGAGCCAGTGTGTAAGTTCATTTACTGAAATCAAGTCAAAGTCGGTCCATGATCGGTCGGCTGGATATTCCCCAGGTTTCGGGTCTAAGCATTCAAGGATGCTTGTGTACTCAATGGTGTTGCTCGGTATCATGTGTCGGAGCTTTATGATTTTTTCCTTGAAATAATTCGCTAGGTTAGTTGCCGATGGGGTTTCTGTACAATTTGAAGTGACCTGTGTGGTATTAAGGAGATGGTTTACAAGTGCGAAGAGTTTATCTGAGTCAATATGAGCATGGAATTCAACAGCACCTTTATTTGTCACAGCGATATAGATGCCGGATTTCAAACTATAAAGGCCAGGTTGCAAAGGCATGATTGTAAATGGGGGAGGGGCAGAGGTGGGAGAGAGGTGGCTCCCCTCGTTCTCTGTTATTGTTTAATATCTATTATCATCTGCTGTACGTATGCACCTTATATTTATTTATTCGTCTTTCTTCTATATTTCTTTCTTATGAGCGGAAAGATTTGTTACATCAGCGCTACTGTTTCATGTATGACTACCCTAGCCGCTGAATTACACATCACTTGTCATAAAACCTCCCTTTTCCTTCCTTTAATGTTCATACATTTTTTCATCCTTTTTTTTCTTTTTTAAATTGTATATAAAACTTCTTCAGCAATACAATATACAATTTTAAAAAAGAAAAAAAAGCGGTTGAAAAAAATTTATGAACATTAAAGGAAGGAAGAGGAAGGTTTTATGACTAGTGATGTATAATTCAGTGGCTATGGTAATCATACATGAACTGGTAGCGCTGATGTAACTGAAGTCTTTCTTCCCATAAGAAAGAAACATAGAAGAAAGATTAATAAGTAAATATAAGGTGCATATGTACAGCAGACAGCGTTTATAATTGATGTGAGAGCATAGGGCCCCTTTTACTAAGCTGCGTAAGCATCTACACACGCCCAACGTGTGCCAAAATGGAGTTACTGCCCGACTACCATGTGGCTCTTGTGGTAATTTCATTTTTGGCACGTGTCCGAAATGCGCATCTGAAAAATAGTTTTTATTTTCGGACATGCGTAATGGACGTGCACCAAGTGGCATTTGATGTACGTAGGTCATTACCACCCAGATTCTTTACCGCTAGGTCAATGGCTGGTGGTAAGGGCTCAGACCCAAAATGGACGCACGTCCATTTTCGGCTAAAAAAAAAGAGGCCTTTTTTACAGGTGTGCTGAAAAATGGATTGGCACACTCCCAAAACTCACGCCTACACTACCACAAGCCATTTTTCAGCACACCTTAGTAAAAGGACCCCTAAGTTTGTTCTGCTTGCCAACATTTTTTAATATCTATTTTCAACCATTAGGGCAGTTAATTTAGAATTATGGATTCTTAGTATTCATGCATGCTGATGATATTCAGTTAATGGCCTGTATGCAGAATAAGTGGGAGTAGTTTGTCCACTGAACCAATGTCTTTTGGATATTAAGATGCAATTGGAGAACAGCAGCCTTTTTGTTAATGTAGCTAAAACTAAGGGTTTGGGGATGGGTTCAGTTACCCTTGATGATCTTGAAGAAGTCTCAAGTTAATATGGATATTACATAGGTTACCTCGGTGAGGTGTTTAGGAAGGATTATAGGGCATGGGGAGATAAATGATGAAGAGGTTTCACATGTTATTTAGAGAACAGTTGCCAAGTTGAAGGCCATCTGACAATTGCAACCATATTTAGAGGAAGAGGCTTTGCAAAGAGTGGTACCAGTTCTGTTTATGGGCTGCCTGGATAATTGTAATGTTTTGTATATAGGTATGGCTGTTAAATATACTATTTGGAAAAAAAAAGCTTCAAATATTGCTAAATATGGCTACCAGATTAGTGATGGGAAAGGGGAAATGGAAGTGTGTGACCTCTCTTGTGTTCTTTACATTGGCTTCCAGTGAAGGAAAGGTGTTGTTTTAAATTGATGGTTCTGTTGCATAAGAATTTTTATGGCAATAACCCACAATATTTAGATGATTTATCTCATGATGTGTCCAGTAGCAATTTGAGATGTGGTGATGCTGTTAACAATTCCAGATGGGGAGGTTGTGAGGCAAGTGAAGTGGAGGAAGTGGGCATTGGGTTACGAGAACAGCAGTCTGCATTGTCTTTTCAGAAGGGTTTGAAGACACTCCTATTTGCCCAGGCCTGTGGTTAATTGGTTATTCTTCCTATGCTCTGGTTTTACTCTGTATTGTTTTTGTTTTATTGTAAACCATTTTGAATGACTGTGGTCATTAAACTGCTATAAAAATGTTGTAAATAAATAAACTAAGCACTCAACTTCCCGCTCATTTCAGTTATCTCAGTGTTTCCAAAAGCATAGAAATTTTGTCTTTATTTCCTCAGTAAAGTGACACTTGCATATTATTTATTTAAATTATTTCTAGACTCCCCACTCTCCAGGGTTCAAAGTGGTTTACAATAGAGTACCTAAAGAATATGGCTGTCCTCTGCACACCTTTGAGGCCTCTATGGTACTCTGAAGGAGCATCATTATCTGTACCCTTGTCAAAAGAAATTGCACAAAGTGATACCTACCAGTGAGTTTTCTCAGGAATAGCTCCCATGCTCTAGGATTTACTCCCAGAATGGCTACGTCTAACTCGAGACTACCTCTACTTCAGGAAGCAGGTGAAAGCCTGGCTCTTTCTGTTCTTTAGTGCATGTGGTGACTGACTACCACTATATCTGAACTAGCTTGTCGCACACCCTATAACTAAAACCAGTTCCCTATATCTTATTCAACTATACATATAATTTGCCTTCAGTTTAGTCACCTATTTATGTCTCTGTCTATATGTCTCAACTGCACTTCCCTGTCAGCTGCTTATTAAGATATATCTATTTTATTTAATTGTTCTTGTGCTTGCCTATTCAGGTGTGTCATTTCTATTGTGCAAAAAAGAAAAGCCGCACACTGTAGAAATTAAATAAGCAATTTATAAAAAAAAATTGTTGAATAGAGAGACTGGACCATCAAATTGCAGAAGCTCCAAGCTGCAACCCACAACACAACTATACTTCATGTAAGTATTATCATTAGTTCAAACATCTCTGCAATGTCCATAAATCAAATAAGCTTATAGTGTCATCATAATCCAAAAAATTCTTATTATAAATGTCCAACAATTTAAACTAACAAAAAAAAAACGTATTAGTTATAGACCTCAAATTAACCAACATAATCTTCATATCTTGCATATACTGTAAAGATTATGGGGAGAACAGTAGAAAGCAGGAAGAAAAGGGGGGAGAACGACCCTGCAAACCCCAAAAAGCCCCAGAGGAGTCTCGCCCTTACAGGCAGATTTTCCCCAGGAGAAGACTTCAACTTAGAAACTACAACTCCCAGCATCCACCTTGGGTACAAGGGAGACAAACCAAGGCGTACTCCCATGAGGCGCCAGAAGGGGGCTGCCAGGGAAGGAGAAATACTAATTCTACAACCTGGGGAAAAGGGAGGTGGAACAGGTGGGAAAAGGTTAATGAGGAAAAGGAGGAGCAGCTGGGAGAAAGGTGGGGCGAAGAGAGCATGGACTGGGCTCCTGAGAAGGAGGAGAAGGAAGGGGGGCCTTGGGAGATGGAGGTAACCGCCCAGGAGCAGGCCCTGGAGGAGCCCATGGACATTTCTGCCCTGGCCCAGAGGAGGGCATGGAAGTAAGAAGGGCCCTGGAAAAGAGAGGATCCGGGCCAAAGAAAGAGGGGTCAAAGCGGGAGGAGGTCAGGTGAGAAAGAGAGACTGACCAAGAGGGAGGGACCCCAGGCTTTGAGTCCACACTTGGCTACATGAACTGTGGATTTAAAAGCCAAGTTATATTGAACTGTTTTGAGAGCTTGGCTACATGAACTGTGGATTTAAAAGCCAAGTTATATTGAACTGGTTTGAGAGCTTGGCTACATGAACTGTGGATTTAAAAGCCAAAGTATATTGAACTGTTTTGAGAGCTTGGTTACAGGAACTGTGGATTTAAAGCCAAGTTATATTGAGCTGTTTTGGGCCAGCCGTACTTGCCGGAACTAGGCTTAGGGAAACCCGGCTGTAGGGGGGGCAGTGTTCTGATAAACCTGACCGGCCCGAATAGGGTTTCTTGACGGGTCCGCTGCTTCTCCCAAGACTAAAAGGGCGAAGAGGGGAATCAGCGGCGGAAGCCCGGGCTGTGTTCTACCAAGCTGAAGGATAAAAATAAAAGGAAAAAGTTATTGTTTGATCCTGTGTTTTCCTGTTTTTTTTTTGGAGAAGAAGTGTATGATAGAGGAGGCTGAGAAAGGTGAATAGTCCCAGAGGCGGAGAGACGCTCAGCTCCTTTACAAGTGGTGTCAGAAGTGGGATCAAAAATTTTTTTTTCTGCTTCGGACCTGTTGCTCGAGGATGTTGAGACCAGCCCAGCTGAGAAGCCTGACGGAGGGGCCAACGCTGATAAAGGCGCAGACCCGTCTTGGGTTCCGGTAAGCGGGGCCTAGATTGGGGGGGGAGGACCAGAGAGATCTTAAAAAAAGCCAAGAGAAGTGGGGGAATCGCACTTGGAGGGTCCTCTGTGTTTTTTTTTGTCTTCCAGGAAACGGTTCCGTCGCCCGGGATGGATCCCAAGGAAATCTTCGCGTAGATGACCATGCAGTTCCAAAAACAGCAGGAGCTGACCGCGAAGATGGTAGAGGACTCCTTAACGGCTGCGAGAGATCAACAGCAGCCAGTGCTAAAAATGCTCCAGGAGTTCTTTCAGAGAGGGATCCCAGCTCCAAGGGACGTGGAAACCGGAGCAGTAGGACAAGGGCCAGGAGGCAGCTTTGCGGTAGGATCTTTATCCATGAACACACTTGCATGGGGGAAGTTAACAGAGCAGGACAATGTGGATGATTTCCTAACCGCATTTGAAAGGGTGGCCGTGGCGGCTAATTGGCCTCACGAGCAGTGGGCCGTGCGGTTAGTCCCTTCCCTATCAGGGGAGGCCCTGGCCGCATTTCGGGACTTGTCTCCTGACGATGCTGCCCACTATGGAAGATTAAAAGAAGCCATTAAGGACAGATATGGGCTTAGTACCCAGGCGTATAGGAGGAAATTTCGGGCCACTAAATGGGAAATGGGGGAAACCCCTAAAGACGTGGCCAATAGACTAATGGACTTATTAAAAAGATGGTTAGAGCCTGACCACCACACCATCGCGGAGATTCTCCAAGAATTGGTGGTGGAGCAATTCCTCCAGGGCCTGCCCGGAGAAATAAGAGCAGAATTGGTAAAAAGGGGCTGTAAGACAGTTGAGGGAGTGACTGCTGGGTTGGAGTGGTATCTGGAAGCCCAACATTGGGGAGGAACCGAGAGGGAGGGGGGAAAGCCCCGACCCCAGGGGGGTGGGGGGTCCAAAAGATACTCCTCCAAGTTGGGGCAAAAGGAAGGGAAGCCGGACGCCACTTGGCTGGGGAAAAAGCAAGGGGGGCTCCCTGGCGAGGAAAAGAGGGCAGTCTCTTATGGAGTAAAGCAGTGTTATAAATGTGGGAGAACGGGGCATTTCAGGAAGGACTGCCCGGGTCGGGAGGGCTGGACCTCTCAGGTTGAAAGGGGGTTTAAACCCCGGTATACGGCCCATTTAGAGGTGGAAGGTTTACCGGTAGTAGCCATGTTGGACTCTGGGGCAGACCAGTCCATGATCTCCCGGCGGTTATGGGACCGAATAAGAGAGAGGAGGAATAGAGGGAGGGATACCTATGAGGGAGCGGTAGCGATACAGTGTATACACGGGGCCCGTACACGGTACACCCTACATAGAGTAAACCTAAAAGGGCCCACAGGGGAGATAGAGATTGCTGTGGCCGTTCTTCCCCGGTTACCCCAGGAGATGATTCTGGGAAGGGATTGGCCCCCTTTTTCCGAATGTATTAGAAAGAAAAGAGTATGGGTAACTACTCGTGCCCAGGCTCTTCGGGACCCAGAGGTTCCGGAAGAGGGAATAGGAGGCATCTTTCCTTTCCAGGGCGAGGTCTTAGGGGAGCCGGGGAAAGAGAGAAAAGCGAAGGCTTTGAAAAAAAAGGAGAAAAGGGGTAGACGGGAGGCCTGGGAGCAGCTGAAAGCGGAAAGCTATCTACCTGTGGCCCCAAAAGAACTTAGGAAACAGTTTCCTCAATTTCATAGGGAACAGGCCAATGATCCGACGTTAGAATATGCCTGGGAAAGGGCCCGCCAGGGGGAAGACCAAGTGGCTCCAGGGTTCCTGATAGAAGGGGACATACTCTATCGGCGTGTGCCGAACTGGGAGAACACAGAAGGAGGGAGGCAGCTAGTAGTTCCCCAGGCTTTCCGCCCTCTGGTAATAAGGCTAGCGCATGATCACCCGTTAGGGGGACATAAGGGCACCCAGGCCACCTTGACGCAGATATTGGCGCGATTTTACTGGCCAGGAGTATATAGAGAGGTGGAGAAGTATTGTAAGTCATGCCCCAACTGTCAGAAGGTGGCCGACCGATTCCCTCCCAAAGCCCCTTTAAGTCCTCTTCCTAGGGTGGACCAACCAGGGAAAAAGATAGCAATGGACATTATTGGTCCCGTAACGAAATCCAAAAGGGGTTTCTTGTATGTGTTGGTGATAATGGATATGGCCACTAGATACCCCTGGGCCGTGCCCTTAAGAGGCATATCCGCAAAGGGTATTGCCCGGGAGCTAATAAAAATTTTCTGTGAGGTGGGGTTTCCCCGAGAGGTTCTGACCGATAGGGGGTCCAACTTTATGTCCAGTACCCTAAAGCAAGTGTGGGAGGCTTTTGGAATACAACATGTCCGTACTGCGGCCTACCATCCGCAAACTAATGGGATGGTAGAACGTTTTAATAAAACCTTAAAGGGCATGTTAAAAAGAGCTTTAGGGGAAGATAGGACAGGTTGGGACCAACTGCTGCCTTTTGTGTTATATGCTTACCGAGAAAAGGTACACGACTCCTTAGGAGTGTCACCTTTTGAACTAATGTTTGGCAGGAGGCCCCGGGGCATTTTGGACATACTGCAAGAACAGTGGGTAACCCCGGAAGCCACTGATCAATCAGTCGTTGAATACTTGCAGGATCTGAGGGCCAGACTAGGTAGGATACAGGAATATTCCCAGGAGAGGCTAGAAGAGAGCCAAACGCTACAAAAAGAATATTATGATAAAGGTACGAGAGAAAGGGAGTTTCAATCCGGAGATAGAGTTCTCATCCTAATCTCAGAGGACCCGCATAAGTTTGCCTCCAGGTGGAAGGGACCCTGGGTGGTGAAGAAGCGACTAGGACCCCTCACGTATGAGGTGGAGAACGAGAAAGGAAGGGTCCAAACCTTCCATGTAAACCTTATAAAACCCTGGATAGCGAGAGTAGGCTTTCAGGCTAGGGTGGAAGAGAAGGAGGAAGAGGAGTTGGGGCCCCAAATAAGGGATATCTTCAAACCCGGGGAGCCCGGGGTTAATCCCCGTTTGACACTGTTACAAAAAAAGGAGCTAGGAAGCCTACTGAGAAGATTTAAGGATGTCCTGACAGCTTGCCCAGGAAATACCCGGCTAGTGCAGCATGACATAATAACGGAGCGGGGAAAGATAGTTAGGCAAAAGCCCTATAGGCTTTCCCCCGTGAAAAGGCAAGAGGTGATAAAACAGGTGCAGGAAATGTTAAACTTTGGGGTGATTGAAGAATCAAATAGCCCCTGGTCCAGCCCCGTGGTGCTAGTACCCAAACCCGAGGGGGAGTGGAGGTTCTGTATAGATTTCCGCCAGCTGAATACCCTGTCTCAGGCAGATGCCTATCCTATGCCCTATATTGAAGAGCTGGTGGATAGGTTAGGGGCCGCCCAATATCTCACTACCCTGGACTTAACAAAAGGGTATTGGCAAATTCCACTTACTCCAGGGGCGCGGGCAAAGACCGCTTTTAGCACACCAATGGGCCTGTACCAGTTCAAAAGGTTGCCTTTCGGCCTTAATTCAGCAGCTGCGAGTTGCCAGAGATTACTAGACCGGGTGCTTAGACCCCATCAGGCATACGCAGCAGCCTATATGGATGATGTGGTCATACATAGCGGGGAATGGGATACTGATTTGACCCAGGTAGGGGCGGTTCTACAGGCTTTTAGGGCGGCAGGACTCACCCTGAACCCAAAAAAGTGTTATTTTGCACAATACAGGGTGAAGTATTTGGGCTACAATGTGGGCCGAGGGGAGGTACGACCATTGTTAAATAAGGTTAAAAGCATACAGGAGTTTCCCCGGCCGAGCACCAAAAAGCAATTGCGTAGATTCCTGGGGATGGTAGGGTATTACCGCCGTTTCATCCCTCAATTCTCCACTATTGCCACCCCCTTAACGGACATGCTAAGAGGGAAGAACCCTGATCCCTTAAGGTGGGGGGAAGAGGAGAGGATGGCTTTTGCACAGATGCAGAAGGCCCTGTGTCAAGAGCCGGTCTTGAAGGCACTGGATTTCGGGAAGCCCTTTATCCTGCAAACAGATGCTTCGGGAAGGGGGTTGGGGGCTGTACTATCCCAGGAACATAACAGGGAAGAGCATCCAGTGCTGTATTTGAGCCGGAAGCTATTACCCCATGAAGAACATTACTCCACTATAGAGAAGGAGTGTCTAGCCATACGGTGGGCAGTACAGGAATGTAATGTCTATTTGGAGGGGAGAAAATTTAAACTAGTAACGGACCATGCTCCATTGAAATGGCTGAGCATGATGAAAAATAATAATGGTAGATTAATGAGATGGTATCTAGCTTTACAGCCATTCCAATATGAGGTGGAGCATCGTCCCGGGAGGTGTTTGGGTAATGTGGACGCCCTATCGCGGGTAGAGGAAGAAAAAGGGGCCAAGGAGAGAAAAGGGAGAGAGACGAGTTTAAGGGGGGGGGGGTATGTAAAGATTATGGGGAGAACAGTAGAGAGCAGGAAGAAAAGGGGGGAGAACGACCCTGCAAACCCCAAAAAGCCCCAGAGGAGTCTCGCCCTTACAGGCAGATTTTCCCCAGGAGAAGACTTCAACTTAGAAACTACAACTCCCAGCATCCACCTTGGGTACAAGGGAGACAAACCAAGGCGTACTCCCATGAGGCGCCAGAAGGGGGCTGCCAGGGAAGGAGAAATACTAATTCTACAACCTGGGGAAAAGGGAGGTGGAACAGATGGGAAAAGGTTAATGAGGAAAAGGAGGAGCAGCTGGGAGAAAGGTGGGGCGAAGAGAGCATGGACTGGGCTCCTGAGAAGGAGGAGAAGGAAGGGGGGCCTTGGGAGATGGAGGTAACCGCCCAGGAGCAGGCCCTGGAGGAGCCCATGGACATTTCTGCCCTGGCCCAGAGGAGGGCATGGAAGTAAGAAGGGCCCTGGAAAAGAGAGGATCCGGGCCAAAGAAAGAGGGGTCAAAGCGGGAGGAGGTCAGGTGAGAAAGAGAGACTGACCAAGAGGGAGGGACCCCAGGCTTTGAGTCCACACTTGGCTACATGAACTGTGGATTTAAAAGCCAAGTTATATTGAACTGTTTTGAGAGCTTGGCTACATGAACTGTGGATTTAAAAGCCAAGTTATATTGAACTGGTTTGAGAGCTTGGCTACATGAACTGTGGATTTAAAAGCCAAAGTATATTGAACTGTTTTGAGAGCTTGGTTACAGGAACTGTGGATTTAAAGCCAAGTTATATTGAGCTGTTTTGGGCCAGCCGTACTTGCCGGAACTAGGCTTAGGGAAACCCGGCTGTAGGGGGGGCAGTGTTCTGATAAACCTGACCGGCCCGAATAGGGTTTCTTGACGGGTCCGCTGCTTCTCCCAAGACTAAAAGGGCGAAGAGGGGAATCAGCGGCGGAAGCCCGGGCTGTGTTCTACCAAGCTGAAGGATAAAAATAAAAGGAAAAAGTTATTGTTTGATCCTGTGTTTTCCTGTTTTTTTTTTGGAGAAGAAGTGTATGATAGAGGAGGCTGAGAAAGGCGAATAGTCCCAGAGGCGGAGAGACGCTCAGCTCCTTTACAATACTCAGAAATAGATTCCTTAATTCTAGTAAGTTGCACACACAAATTTGCAACTAGCACATAAATTTGCACATGCAAATTGTAGAATAACCTCAGTTATGTGCGTAATTTAATCTAATAATTAGCTGATAATGAGCATCAGATTATGATTGGTCTTAATTGGCACCAATTAGCAGATATGCACATAACTGCCCTTAGTTGCTATTTGTAAGTTGCATGCTCAAATTCCAGAGTGTACAACTTTGATGGGGGTGTGGACCCAGGAAGGCAAGGGTGGGTCGGGGGCATGTCAGGCAGTTATGTGCACAGGTTATAGATTGCTAGCATTTATGCACCTAACTGCTTATAGCTAGATGTGAGCGCCAGTCATTGAGCTGGCAGAAGTACTTGTGCCTACAGTTAGGGACATAAATGCAGACTTACACTAGTATTCAATAACAGCAGTCATGTGCACAACTGCTGTTAGAGAATTCTCCCCCACGATATTCGGCACTATTTAACCAGCCAGAAATGACTCCTGGTCAGTTAAATAGCTTTAAGCCAGCTAAGTGCTAATATTCAGCGCAAGATAGCTGGCTATTTTGGCTGAATATTAGCGCTTAGGGCCTTATTCTATAAAGGTTGTGCTCCTAAATTTGTGCTCCTAAATTACGAGCATAATCTATGATCCAAAATAGATTACACTCATAATTTAGGAACATAAATTTAGCACCATAAATTAAAATTAGGAGCATAAATTCTAGGAGTGTAAATTTAGGAGCATACCTTTTATAGAATAAGGCCCTGAGGAGGAGATTCTATATATGGTGCCTAAATCGGCGCTGAAATCCGTTCCAATTAAGTGTATTCTATAATTGGTGCCTAGATTTAGACACAGATTATAGAATACACCTAGTTCATATTTCAGCACCTAAATCTACGTGCATCCATTTGCACCAATGAAAACTTGGTGTAAATCCCTGCGCATTGATTTAGATGCATTAGGCCATATTCTATAACTGGGCGCATACATTTTGGAATGCCCACAAAATGCCCATTTCTCTGCCTATAACCATGCCCCTTTTTTCCTGTGCATATTAGAAGTTAGGCGCACTGCATGACAGAATGCGCTTAGCAAGTTATGCGCCTAAATTCTAATCAGTGCCAATTAATGCTCATTATTGTTTGTTAAGTGCTGTTATCAGTGCTCATTAGCTTGTTAAGCTTGTTAAGTTACTTGCATTGTTATAGAATCCAGGCCGATTTTGACGCAGATCTCTAGGCACACTATTTAGAATCCAGGGGTTTAGCCTGGTCACTAGCTATGTCTTGCAACATAACTGGTTACTGTCAATATTGATCAGCTGACTGGCTAAATTTTGTGGCCAGATGGACCTGCATAAATAGCAGGTCTATCTTTGATCACTATAACTTAGCTGGTCAGCCAATGAATATCAGCTTAACTAGCTATGTTCTTAGTGGCCAACCCCCTCCCCCCGGAAATTCAATACCAGAATTGCCCTGGATATGGCCTTGCATTGAATTTCTGGGTTCACTGCCATCCATGGGAGTTAGCCAGGCTACCTCCCACAGTCTGAATATTGGTCCCTTTGTACTTAGTATGCATCATTCCAATGCCTACATTTCAGTGACCTTTTGAGAATTTACCTCAACAGGACTACTGTTTGGTCTTTGTCAAAATCTCCTAACTTATGTATGGGGTTTGATATGCTATATCTGCCCATAGCATTTGCTACTGATATCTCCATAAATTGAATATTCAGTCACTATATGTAGGAAAACACCTAAATAATGTACCTCACCTGCATTTGTCCCCTCCTGTTTTCAAGAGACAGCTGTGTGAGATTGTGCCCTGCAATGATTTTATATAGGGATTGCTTTGCTTGCCCCCCCCCCCCCCCCCTCCCAACAGTATTCATTTTAGGGAGCAAACAGTGTTTAAAATAATCTGTAGCCTTATAGGGTTGGGTAATTTTTTCCTCACGTGAATGAAAATGTAATAATACGTGGCAAAGCTAGGCATGTCTGGACAAGTTTGTAGGCAGACCGTAAGGAGCCTAAAAAGAACAACACGTGACCGATAGATATAAAAAAGGGGTTACCACCATTCTAAATACACCAATTTAGTTACTTTCCATCTATCGGGGGATCAGAAAGATGGAACAGCTAAACATAGAGTACTATGGAACCCCTAATATATAGAGGACCACAATTTTCAAACAATAGATCTTTTATCCAAGGATTCAATTTTCTGCAACTTTTTGAAGGGTAAAAAAAGCCTATCTAAAACATTTTGGAAAAAGTCTCATGCATGATGCACTGTGGGTCTCACTTGAGCAAGAGGGTAATTCTATATTTTGGTGCCTAGAGGGTGCCTAGTGTAATTTATTTTATAACAGAAAGTAGGTGCCTACTTTTCTTTATACAATACTACAAAAACAGGTGAGACATGCACATATAATTTAGGCACAATCACTTATGCCATAGAGCTTGTGCCTAAATTGCTAACGCTTGTGTATATATTTTTAGTATCATATTATTATTATTAGCATTTGTATAGCGCTACCAGACGCATGCAGCGCTGAACACTTGATACAAAGAGATAGTCCCTGCTCAAAAGAGCTTACAACCTAAGTAATACAGACAAACAAGACAGTTACGGGTGAGGGAAGTAATGGGTGAGAAGGGAGAAAGGGACAAGGGGAGGACAATTGTGGCTAGGAGCTAAAAGCAGCAGTGAAAAGGTGGGTTTTCAGCATAGATTTGAAAACAGGTAGAGATGGAGCTAGACGTATAGGTCCAGGAAATCTATTCCAGGCATAAGGTGCCGCGAGAGAAAAGGAGCGAAGCCTGGAGTTAGCGGTGGAGGAGAAGGAGAACGACATATAATTTATATGTGTCACTGTGCATTCCGCCTATATTCCAAAGGTTGTGCACAATGTCACTGTGAATTGTGAACTTGATATTAGGAGGTAAACAAGATCACACTACCCCATATTTATGTCAACTAAATTGGCTCCCTATTTATTTAGATTTTGCTCACACCTTTTTCAGTAGTAGCTCAAGGTGAGTTACATTCAGGTACTCTGGATATTTCTCTGTCCCAGGAGGGCTCACAATCTAAACTTGTACCTGAGGCAATGGAGGGTGACTTGCCCAAGATCACAAGGAGCAGCAGTGGGATTTGAACCAGCCACTTCTGGATTGCAAGACTGGTGCTCTAACCACTAGGCCACTTCTCCACTATCCAAGGTAGGATTGAATTAAAGTGCTTACCTATATATTTAGATTTTATATGGTTTATGTCCAAGTTGCTTAGTGGGTCTGTTGTCCATTTATTCTCTAGTTAGGCTACTACAATGTTCTAGGCCCATTATAAGGATCTGCAACTTAAATATGAAATAGAACATTATTTGAAAAGGGTCCTGAACTATGGAATGGTTTACCATCTTATACAAGAGAAAAAGAGATGTTTAATTTCATTTATTTTTTCCTATAATTAATGTATCTTGTATTTTAATTTTCATATATATTTATTCTTGCCATGCTTTATTGTAATCCATGTTCAATTGAAGTCTAAGGCAAAATTCAGTTCAATTCAATTGAACTCCTGCCATGTGTATGCCCTCCTTCAAACTGCACACCATTGTATCTAGGGAAATTGTATATCATAGTGCTTAGCTGGAATTGTGCACATATACACATATATGCCAGAATTCTGGTCCTTTATGTGTCTACTTGACACCTGTTAATAATGGGTTTCCCCTTACCACTCTAGGAATAGCACTGTCTTTCCACTCTCACTCCAGTGTTCCAAATATCCACTACTCAGTATTGTGGAGTGCTGAAAGACCAGTGGTGTTTAGTATTTTTACCACCTCTCTAAACTATCATATATAATATAACAGCTTTAGAGAGATAAAATACAAGGCCACACATATGAGAAAGTGAAGTTGGAGATTTTATTACTCACCAAGAGAAAGTTACAGTTACAAATTTTAACTTCTCATGGGGGGGGGGGGGGGGGGGCACAACACAACCGTGATGCTTGCATCTGAGACTCCCCCAGATAAGATCTGGTACATGCAGTTTTCTACAGGTAACAGTTAATACATATTATAATGCAGTGGTTAATAACCATTGGATAGTATAATATAGTGGTTTTTACTAATTGGCTAGGCTAATATGTTGGTTATTATTTCTGAGAAAGTCTAAATTAGCTTTACTGTTCCTAGTAAGCACAGTCATCTTTCAGGGGAATTTTCCATTTCTTTATTTCTCCGAAACACCTGCACCACCAGGTTGCCACACAATGCTAATTTATACTTGCAGGCCTTGCACCTACAACACCCCTTCCTCATCCTCATCACCGCAAGGGTGTCTCAACTCTTTCCATTGCTGGAGTTCAAGGTAGTGTCACTTCAGACTTTGGCTTGTCAGTTCTACTGTCGTTTTCATACCCCGAACCAAAGTGTAGAGAATGGTTCATAATATACACACCTAAATGTTGATGGGTCCTTTATAAAATAATTTCCTAATTTAGAAAGTAGTTCTATAAAGGGGTCTAGTTTTAGGCCCCAAGAAGGCACTTTATAGAATATTAGCATAACAGGGCAAAGCGCGTGTATATTTTAGGTACAACCACTTATACCTAATAGATCTACCAACTAGAAACAGAATCAGATCATCAAGATCATACCTAAACCTACATTATCCAAACTGCAAGAGGCTAAAATACAAAGCAACCTACGCATCCAACTTCTCCTACATAAGCGCACAACTATGGAACGGTCTCCCAAATGCTGTCAGAAAAATCCATGACCACTTAAACTTCAGAAAATCACTCAAAACTTACCTCTTCAAAAAGACTTATCCCAACGATCCAACATAAAAGACCAGTACCCAGCAACACAGCACAACTAATGATCGTTCTGGACAATTTATAATCTTCACTTCTTTCGATCCCCCTGATGCCTGATCCACACCTACCTCATCTAATCACAATATAACTTTATATCTGTCACCAACCGAATTGGCAACAGCCTCTACGGTACTATGTAAGCCACATTGAGCCTGCAGATAGGTGGGAAAATGTGGGGTACAAATGTAACAAATAAATAAAATATCAGCCATAGATAAGGTGTAATTGTCCATTCCTAGTTTACTAAAAATACATGCATAAATAAAAGTATTCTATAATTTCCCTGAATAACAGTATGCCCTGCCCATTCTCTGTCTGCTCTAGGCTCATCTGTATGTCCACCTTCTAAGTATGAACCATTGCATTTAGGCACCATTTTCGAGAACAGCGCTATTCTATAAAGCTGGCCCATTAACTTCAATCCTGTGTATCTGAAAAGGGGCGTGGCCAGGGGTGTGGCAGGGGCATTCCAAAAAGTTGCACATGGATCTATATAATTTGCCCAAAGTGTGCCAAAGTTAGGTGCTGGCATTTACACCTGCTTTTAACAGGTATAATTATCGGCACCCAAAAATTAGACGTGGGATGTGCACTCCCTTTATAGAATAGTGCTTAGCAGTTAAGTTTTTCAGCATCATTTACTGAATTCCCTCCATAATGCTGTCCATGTGGGTTGCCTAGGTTTAGAGAATTGCCTCTTTAGAGCTTCTTACACATCAAAAACCAAGACGGGCTGCTCAGTTCCAGCGGTAGATAATCTTTTTTTTTTGGGGGGCAATGCTCTAAGGGATTCTTTGTCGGTAAACAAGGGTTCACCTCTAAAGAAGGGCCTTTTATACTTTTTCCTCCCTTCTCTGTGAGGAAAGCAGGAGAGCAAGAAGAGGTCTGATAGGTCTATACCAGGGATTTCAGTTTGAAATCTCTGTGCTTGCTTCCTGCCTATTCTCAGCAAGAACATTTTTGGAAGAGGAATCCATGACCTGTGAGCTCTGCCCTCCATTTAACTTTTCCCAGAGATTCATCAAAAATGAAAGGGTGCAGCTCACAAAATGTATCCATTCTTTGCCTCCAGGTTATCTATCTTTGGTATTATGTGAATGCTGCTATTTGTCCTGAATACCTTCCAGATACTACATGCTTTTTAATTTAAAACTGGTCACCGCAAACCAGGCCCCTGTGAGGCTAGTAATGAGCTTTGAAGAACAAAGGCTTCTCCATTTCCAGCTTTAAACTACAGAAATGTTACAGCCTGCAAAACCTTTATTTCATTCATAACTGCTGCTAGTAAACACAATCAATGGTAAGCTGTACTTAAAATATAATAAAAATACAGAATTGAAAAGCGATACTTTATTAGATACATTCTTTTGTTTAGAAATACATTTGGAGAAATCATTGCAATGCTTATTATGCATAGATAACAATTATTAGATAGCATTCTTAAAATGTTTTTAATCTAAGGGGTCCTTTTACTAAGGTGCGCTAAATTTGATTTGATTTCTTCAAATCAATCACCTTACTTTCTCTATATGTTACAACTTTACCTTACCCTTCACTACCAATTATAATGTTCTAGTACATATTGTGTTGTCATTGCAAGTAGTATACCATGCCATACTTTGTATTGTTGTTCAAATATTTTTACTGCTCTAATTGCCTCCTACTCATGTTTGATCTATTCTTACTGTACACCGCCTTGAGTGAATTCCTTCAAAAAGGCGGTAAATAAATCCTAATAAATAAATAAAGGATTTAGCATTCTCTAATGATTAGCGGACACTCAATGATAAGAAGCCCATAGGTATAAAATGAGCTTCTTAGCATATAGCATACACTAATCGTTAGCGCACACTAAATCTATTAGCACACCTTAGTAAAATGGCCCCTAAGTAATACAAATAACTCAGAAGGGAGAATCATATTCAAGATTACAAGCTTGACTGAGAGGCCGTTTTATTAGATCAGAGAGAAAAAATTGCACTTAACAAGGTTTAACATGGGGCTATACTGCATGTTAGTTGTAAATTTAATGTGGCACCTATTGGGGGAGCTCCCAGTATTTTCCATTGCAGGTCATGCGTTAGTGTGTGGTACCTGCTCCTAGATAAGGCAGAAACACTTAGGGCTGGATTCATTAATTGGCGCTCAGTACTTGGCTGGAAAACAACAGAGCAGATCAGTGGAAGGTCAACATAAATTTTATTAATGAGATCATAAAAGAGCCCGACACAGGCCGTGTTTCGCCCAATAGGGCTGCATCAGGGGCTACAAATAAATAAATAAAACAGATAAATCATAAAATATAAGTAGTTATAAATATATGCATCAAAGATTAAAATTTTTTTTTGATTAACTAAATTAAAAAAGGACAAAACCCTGCTGATAATAAATTAACACCATGACAAAAATAGCTATGACAGATCGTCTGCCTTGTAGTTTTCTTGGACCCGCTCAATACTTGGCGCCAGAAAAAATCGACTCTCAGCACTATTCTGTAAAGGGCATTTCAGACTGAATGCCATTTATAGAATAGTGTATAGTGTTAATTCCTGTGTCCAAATTTGGGCCCCCAGATTTATGCCCGATAAAACCAGGTGAAATTTCTGTCACCCAATTTATACTCGCATCTGCAGAATTCTATATAGTGTGTGCAAATTTTTGTAACGCTTCTGACCCACCTAAGCTCCTCCTATAGCCACACCCCCTTTGGGGTTGCACGCTATGGGTACCCAGTGTAATAGAATAGCATGCAGCGAGATGTGCCCGCAAATTTTATTGAGTGCCAATTAACATCAATAATCGATAGCATTCAATTATTGCCGTTAATTGACTATTAATTAAGTTGCACGTGCATCTTAGGATCTTGACCAAATTTTGGCATGCAAATTTGGGTGAACTTTATAGACTATAGATAACTACAATAATCCCAAAAGCTCAGGATAGACTCAAGCCTGAAGTTTAGACCTCTAGGGTCTCTTTATGATTACTATTGTTGAGAAGGAAAAGGCCTCAAAGAGCTCTAGGATAATTCTTATCTACAGAGCTGACCAGATCAATAAGATCCTCTCTTCATGATCGGCCATGAAAAACCTTCTGGAATAGGGTGAGGTGATATCCAACACTTTCATTTAGGTGTGATCTTTAGATGTATTAATTACCATCTACAATGTAACCTCCACCCACATGAACCATATCATCATATTGTTCTCAGGCTTGGCTATCAATAGGTGAGCCTAAATAAACAGAAGGACACTTATCTTTAGTAGTGCAGGTAAGCTTCTTCTGTGTCTGTATGTTAAATCTATACAGCTGATATGCTGCTTTCTTTATCTGCAGTCTTCACCCTTCTGCCCCAAGCCAGCAATGGCCAGCGTTTTGTGCTGCTGCTTCAGGGTCTTGGTGGTGGGGTTACTACAGAAGAAAGCAAAAAGTGGGAGAGCGACCAAGGATGCCAGAACCTGGAGGATGTTCGTTAATAAAGAATTTTATTAAATGTTTTGAAGACTCGACACAACGTCGTGTTTCGGCCGTCAGGCCTGCATCAGGAGTCTGCCGTGCAGAATGCTGCAGAGCAATAATGATGACATAAAGGATGATTCTTCAAAAGGAACGTAGGTAGTCTTTAAGAAGACTGTTGAATAATCCGTCAGAAACACTGCACGTACTGCGGGTAATACGTGCAGTGTTTCTGACGGATTATTCAACAGTCTTCTTAAAGACTACCTACGTTCCTTTTGAAGAATCATCCTTTATGTCATCCAGTAATACTCTGCACAAGAGATTGCTGTGAGATCTTCAAAGGATCTCCATCATTATTGCTCTGCAGCATTCTGCACGGCAGACTCCTGATGCAGGCCTGACGGCCGAAACACGACGTTGTGTCGAGTCTTCAAAACTTTTAATAAAATTCTTTATTAACGAACATCCTCCAGGTTCTGGCATCCTTGGTCGCTCTCCCACTTTTTGCTTTCTTCTGTTTTTACCGTGGGGTGTTTGAGTTCTCCGCTTGCCGGCGGATCTCCTCCCACGTTACTACTGCAAATAAAAACAGACATAATGGTTCTTACTCATCATCTTAATCACTATTCTACTGCTCACTCTCTATCACAATTACCTCTACACTGCCTTGGAGCAAACACAGTTCCACGCTGTATGGCGTCTTGCGACATCTGACGCGCTTCTACTCTTCTTCATACTGTATATATATACTGTTTGTGACGTGGGGGGGGGGGGGGGATAGGAGCTCAGCAATCCCCACACAAGCCTGCCCAGGGTGCTGTGTCTTTCAAAATGGTACTGGTGACCCTTAGTGGTAGTCTCATCGTATTATTCCTAGGGGTTACAATACCAAATAAAGGATGGACCTGAGATGTGACCAAGGCTGATCCTGCAAGATATATGCAGGGAATATATTTTTAACTACTCGCACATATTTCCTAACAAGGCTTTTACACCTGTGAATTCTGCAGGTACTTTCAGAGGAAATGACTATTGAAGAGAAGCTTTGCATGGCGTATCCCTTTAAAGATCAGTTTGCAAGCCTATGATGTAGTACACATGGACTGCAAGCTCGGGAGGGATTCTGAAAATTGACCTCTCTAAGAAAATCCCTAGCAGCTAAAAGAGCTGATGAGCAATTATTTGAATGCTTTTCATGATATAGTCCCTTTTCTTCATTTATAGAGCAATCTTGAATAAACTGGAGTTTACCAGTGGAAAAAGGCTCTAACAGTTTTCATCAACAGAAAGAGGTTGGTCTGAGATGGGGCATTTCATTATCAAATCCCCTTGCCTGCTCTTCACTCTTTATCAGATGATTTGCACCTGCGAAGCACATTGGTAAAAAAAAAACTGGCAGCACTGCAGACAGCAGGATATACTGTACCATGTGCAAGTTTTTGTAACACCCCGACATGCCCATGGCCACCTCCCTTTTGAGATATGAGCCATGGGAGTGAGGCGCCATGCCTTATAGAATAGTGTGCTTCCAAACGTGCATTCAAACTTTGAGTGCCAATTAACATCAATAAATGGGTGTTAGCACCCAATTATTGATGATTCAGAGCTCAGCATCCAATTTATTTGTGTGGGCATCTTTGAAGTGCACCCAAAGTTGGGCACGCAACTTTGGGTCAACTACAACATCAAAATGCACTAAATACAACAGTTGATATAATATAAATGGGAGAAAAAAAACCTCAGAAACCTCACAAGATGCAAATATAGTGTCTTGCTGTCTCAAAGTGTGTCAGTTCTCATTCATTGGTCAATAAGAAACTCCCATATCTTCATTTCCTCACAATGTAATCATTTTCAAAAAAATCTTTTGTTTCTATACATTTTTATGTTTTATTTTATAATGTTGATCACCGTTAAGAACAAGAGCATAAGAGCATTTATCTTATTCCCGACTGAGCATCCGTTTAATTGCAAGAGCGAGCTTCCTCAGCAGACTGTGCTAATCAGGCTCATACACTGACAAATTTCTACAAATGTTCTTTTTTCTGCATACTGGGTCAGACCAATGGCCCATCTAGCCCAGTATCCTGTTTTCAACAGTGGCCAAGCCAGGTCACAATTACCTGGCAGAAACCCAAATAGTGGCAACATTCTGTGCTACCAATCCCAGGGCAAAAATTCAAAAACTCAATTGCAATACTTTTAAAATCAACTTCAATGAAAAACATTTAACTGTGGAACACTTACTGCAAAATCATGTCTGTTACATTCCAAAATGGCGCTCTTGACATCAAGCCAAGAGTGTTGAACTTATATCCATTGGTATGTCAGTCCTTTAATTCTATCATCCTATCAAAATGAAGTCACAACAAATACAAAAAAACAAAGAACAAACAATGTTTGTTTCATTCTTAGTAGAAGGCATGCCAGCCAATAGCTGAATTAAGCTTGATCGGTTCTAAGGTTTTAAGTTTAAAAATCCACCAACTCTCACGCTGATGTAGTTTGTTCTTGTGATCTCCACCACATCTGTATGCAGTGATCCAATCAATTACAAAACAACTCAGATCTTTAAATATATGACCCTGATCTTCACAGTGTTGCACCAAAGGTTCTTTCAAACACCTCTTCTTTAAAATTGACTTGTTCTCTAACATACATTGTTTGAAATGTCTTGTCACAACAATGTAGAGCTTATCATATGGACACCGATCAGCAAACAGCACAAACTCGGATTTACAGTTGGTGAAATGTTTTAAAACATACTCTTTACCATCCACTGGACTAGAAAACTTTTTAAACTGAGTTATTTCACAAATGCTGCAGCTACCGCACTTAAAACGTCCTTTCAACTTATTGCAATCCTTCCGAGTTTCCTCCTGTAACTGTTTCTCTTTTATATTAGCTGTGCGTACAAATGCAATTCGAACTTGACTTTCATGGAATTGCTGATGCAATTGAACAACATCCCACCTATTTCTAAGAATATTAGCCACTTGAGTGCCAGCAACAACGTATTTCAAAACACATGGCTGAATATTTTCAGAATCATCTCGTGGTGCTTGTGTAGTCAACAGCAAATCCCTGTTGTTATATTTAGCCATTTTATATGCATTTTAAAGAACTTTGTGAGACTGCACTCTTCTTTTTAATGTTGTCATCAGACTATGGGGGGAGGGGAATTCTATATATGGCACCTAAAAAATCTATGCGGAAAACAGTTTTGCCTAAGCATATTCTATAAATGATGCCTAGATTTAGGTACAGTATATTGAATATGCTTAGTTGATATCCCAGCACCTAAAACTACATGCTTCCATTTACACCAATGAAAACACAGCATGAATCCCAGCACGTAGATTTAGGTGCAGAGAGCCATATTCTATAACTACACACGTAAATTTCGGAATGCCCATTTCCCTGCCCATAACCACGCCCCTTTTTGCCTGTGCATGTTAGAATTTAGGCACACTGTTACAGAATATGCTTAACGAGTTGTGCGCATAAATTCTAATTATTGCCAATTAGTGCTCATTATTGCTTGTTAAGTGCTGTTATTAATGCTAATTAGCTTGTTAAGCTCGTTAAGTTACGCACATTGCAACAGAATACACCTGGATTTGGTGCGGGTCTCTAGGTGTGCTATATAGAATCTGGAGGTATGTGCTTGTTCTTTAAAATCTGACATATTTGAACAATATTTGTAAGAAAGGTAAATTATTTTTCAGTTGTGCTGGGTGGCAACTAGAATACAACAAAAGAGTATATCTGTCCATTGGTTTATTAAACGTTTTGGTTATTAACACTTCATCACCACACTAACATCCAAAAATGAATCTCAGATCGTGAACAGTTTTCCTCATATTGTATATTGCTATACAATTGTGTGTCCAAGAGCAAGCGTAAATGTTTGTTAATAGTATCTCTGGGGGTGATTTTCAAAGTAAAAGTATGACATATTTGTGGTTTGAAAATTCAGCTGCCATCACACACGGAAAATTATGCATATTTGCACAGTTATTAATTACCTTGTTTATGTCAAATGCCCATCAGGAAAGCCTGCACAAAGGGCAATGACTTTGAACTGACTGTTTTATAATAAAAATCATTGCACCTGGACAAAACAGTTTTCCTACTGATCTGTTAGAAATAGCAAATAATTTGCATGCTGTCTGATATACAGATCAAACACACAGTCATATCTCAGAGAAAATATATATTGCTTGAGCTCATACTTTAGAAAAATCTATGAATGGCGATCTTTTTTGCATTTATAAAGGCTCGTTTCATGATGTGCTCATTCAAATCACCTGTGGTATGCAGTGAATTTTCACTATAGCAGGTGTTTAAAGTCAGAAGAGCAGGAGTTTTCTTTGACTGAAATATACACCTACAAGGATAATTTGAAATAGAATATTTTTTATAATAGGGTTCACACTGAAATTGTGTGTAGCACCTGTGCAATTTGGTATGTTCCAGAAGTATGAACTCCTATATTTTGAACTCTAGTGGTACAGTTCCACAGAAAATACTATAAGCATTCTCTAGAGAGAGTTGTAAAAATGCAGTCTGATTTCAATGTGTGGAAAACAATTTATGGATGTGTGTGTGGGTGTGTGTGCAGCCATAGCAAAAAAATGCAATCTGCAAGAAAGAGGATATTTGAATACATTAGAGACAACGGGCATGCAAATCTGACTGATTTGAGGCTCTCTAGGATCAGAGTTTGATAGCTCTGTCTTAGATCAACAAGTTAAAAAAAATCCTCAATGAAGGAGCCAGGTAACTAGCTGAATCAAGGTGAACCCTAGTATGGGATAGGTCAGCTAATAAATTCAGTTCAGCAGACCTTTGAGACTGAGAAGGCAGATAAAGTGTGAGTAGCTTAATGGTTAGAAAAGCAAGCTAAGAACCAGAGAAGCCAGGGTTCCAATCTCACTGATCCCCCTTGTGATCATGGGCAAATCACTTCATCTTCCATTGCTTCAGGTACAACTTAGATTGTAAGTCCACTCGGATAGAAGAATAACATCCGTACCTGTTCATAACATGCCATGAACGCAGATTTGGAAAGTCAAATAATTGAATCTAAAATCAAGCTATCTTGATGACTTCTAATGCAGCGGTCAAAAAACAAAACTACAGAAGAATTTTAAACTTTTTTCCAGTAGATTACAGCCAACCTAAAGTGGTGTAGCTTGGTTTAACTCACCAGCATAACACTGTGGTTTTATAGCGCTGTTCTGAATCAATTGTAATTGGCTTATCTCTACTGTGCTCAGACTGTGCAGAAATATTCTCATAGTCAACATGGCTGATAATGGTATGAAGCAACAGCTGAATATCCTTAGAATCCAACAATGGTCTAAGAAGGTAGGATTTCTGAACTGGAGCAAATATATTGCCCACAAACCTTTCCTGATCCAAAGAATAATCACCTGCTGCTTAAGAAGAATTGAAGAAGTCTAGCATAGAGGTGCTAAGAGATAACATCTACTTCCTGCTATTTAACCATCAGATTTTATTAAGACTGCATTAAAATTCTTATGGATTCTAAACTATAGAAACCCTTAAAAAGCTAGATATCAAACAATTTCATAGCTTCCTCAGGGGGTTAAGCAGGCAGTTAAATGAAGGTACAAATCCAGACATAAAAAAATCACTATCACATGATACCTGTATATAGATGGGGATGTGAAAGGTCTTGAAAGGCCATCAATGACTACTACCAAATTGAAGCTGGCATTTTCTCTCCCTCACATCTTTCATATTGACTCAAAGACAGAATTGTTAGTGACTGCATAAAAGCAGTGGGAGCCAGTGGGTGCTGAGTGCCCCCAATATACACAAATGCCTTCATTATGTTCAGGGAGGGGTAATTTGTATTGTTTGGCACCTCTAATCATTCTGAAATAGTGGCACCTATGACTGAGAGGGTAAGAAAAGCAAGTTCAGTTAAGTCAGTTGTTCCATGTGACCATAAAACTTCTAGTGTTGTTACACATATACCCCTGGATTCTATATAGTGCACTTAGATTTAGGTGCCAAAATCGGCACAGATTCTATAACACCGTGCGTAACTTAATTGGCTTAATAAGCTAATGAGCGCTGATATCAGCACTTAACAAGCAACAATGAGCACTAATTGGCACTGATTAGAATTTAGGCGCACAGCTCGCTAAGCGTATTCTGTAATGATGTGCCCTGAATTTCTAACATGTGCAGTCAACAGGGGAGTGGTTATGGGCGTAGAAATGGGCGTTTCGTGGGAATTCTGAAATTTAGATGCCTAGTTATAGAATATGGCCCAGTGCACCTAAATCTACGTGCTGGGATTTACGCCATATTTTACTTGGTGTAAATGGATGTGTGCAGATTTAGGCGCTGAAATATCAACGAAGTGTATTCTAATCAGTGCCTAAATCTAGGCACTGATTATAAAATATGCTTAGCACTGATTTCAGTGCTGATATTTTAGGCACCATATATAGAATCTCCTCCATAAAGGAGAAATGTAGTCTGTACTACAGAATTGATGATGTCAAATAACAGAAAGTGCGTGCAAAAGCAATATAACTTTGGAGAGAGAGAATCTATTGGATTGAATGAATTTTGCAAAGCAATTCATCTTCATTGCTTTTTAAATACATATCAGGAATCATATAATTTGAGTGAAAGCTATTATGCCATTTGCATTGAGAAAGAGGATCTAATAGCAGGATAGGTCCTCTGGCATTTCTTGTGGTTCTCTTTGTCTTCAGAACTGGGTTCTAGGAAAGGTATTACACCAGAATCAGTCTATGTGCAAAAACATTATGACCACAGCTATGTAAATTCAGCAAAGCAGAAAACTACGTAAATATTTCCTTCCATTCTCACGCCACAGTCCTCAACACTGGAAGTGGAGCAAGTAACAGTAGGAGCAACTATGGGCCTCAGTTTCAAAGCAGTTAGACTTACAAAGTTTCATAGTTTCAGAACAAAAAGTTGGATTTTTTTCTGGTTTGAAAATGGCCATGTTCGCTAATGAATTTTTGGTCATTTTTCGAAAAAAGTCCAAAATCAGATTTAGCTGTCATATCGAAAATGCCCCTCCATATGTATATTCAGCAATGGTAAATGCATAGGTGTTGCTGAATATGTATGTAGAACTTTAAACAGGTGAATGCTAATTTTGCATAAACCATCTAGGGGGTATTTTCCAAAACATCGGTAAGCCCAATGCGGGCTTACCAAACACGAAATCAGGACTACAGCCGGCCCAATGCGGCCACCGATGGTAGTTCCACCCCAATCATGTGCCATTTCATGGGGAAAAAGAAAACCCCTGGAAATGGCTTACGTGGCAGTAACCTGGCGGTAATTGGGGATCATGCTGCCCAGTTACCATGGGAGCCCTTATCGCCACCTCAGTGGGTGGCAGTAAGGGCTCCCTGCCACATGGCCACATGGTAACAGTTCTTTTACCACATGGCCATGTTTGTCTGGGGGCTTTTTACCCGCTGCGGTAAAAATGGCCCTGGCACACGGGAAAAATGGCCCCTGCCACTAATTCAGGACCCTTTTTCCTGCAGCTTGGTAAAAGGATCCCCTAGTTAGGATGAGGGATATTCCAGTCAGAGTATGCATAATTTCCTGAGTATTTTACAAAAGACTCACTTTATATGGAACCTTTTTCCAAAATATATATAAGAACATAGGGAAATCACAGGAGTGGAGGAGTAGCCTAGTGGTTAGAACATCAGGCTCACAACTACGGAAGCCTGATTCAAACCCCACTGTCCCTTCTTGTTATCTTGGGCATGTCACTTAACCCTCCATTGCTTCAGATACAAACGTAGATTGTAAGTCCTCCAGGGATATGGAAATACCTATCGTACCTTGAGCTACTATTGAAAAAAGTGTGTGCTAAATACAAACAAATAAATTAATATAGTTTACAGCATACAAAGTGAGAACCACCATTTTACAAAGGAACTTATTCAAAATGAAAGTAGTGCACTCAGACAAGGACCGATTGTACAACTTTGGATTATAAGTGCTGGCATATACATGTATAATTGTTGCATTTTACAAAACTGGACATCCCAGAAGAGCCAATTAAGTTGCAAAGCTTAACAAAGCCTCTTTTTGTTTTGTTTTCTTTTTGGATTTCTGAATTGGTTTTAAACTCCAGAGAGCTAAGTAGGATTATGTAGGTATGCATATTAGGTATTTGATATACCCCTCATTCACTCATGTAATTCCCAGGTCTAAATGAGCAGTTAGCTGATGCTTATGCCAATCTTGGAGAAAGTGTAAATGCTGACATTTAGTTTTAAGTAGTTTTAAGCACTATTTGCAAAGAAGGCACACTCTTTCAGAGAGTACACAATCTTTCCTAATGGTGCATGCACACAAATAGTAAAAGACCCCCTAGATACTGCATACCTCTGACTTATTAAAAAGGTCATTGGCACAGGCTGGATCCAGATTACTGTAACATGGTATTTCTCATTTTCTGCCAGCAAAGTTACTGTAGGAGATGCATGGTCTTTCACAGTACATACGTCTGGTCCTGCCATGTTGGATTTTAAGAAAGGTGCCTGCTCATACTCTTCATCACATTCATCTACTTGTGTCCCCACAGTATGACTCCAAAAGCTCTTGTTATCCATTTTATTTTAGCTTTACAGAGCAAGATCTTTTAGAAATGCACTGATTCAAAGTAAACACGTTTGCAGTGAAATATGTGATAGGGGAAAACCAGCTTTCAAGCCTGTAACACAAAAGATTTTATAGGAAATGAGATTCTAGTAAATATAACTATGGAGCATTTCCAATAGCTTCCCTTCTGACAATCCCCAAGTAAATCAAGTGGCACACAGTACCTCACAAAGCTTAAATCGGCTAACCTACAGCAAGCCACACTACAAACAGAAGCTAAATATCCCAGATGATTAACTGCAAGGGAAAGACTGATGAACCCTGATTTTGGTGTAATATGAAAATAAACTGGAACAAACTATATCATATCATCCCAATACAATACTTACAAACCCACAAACATTAACACCCCAGTATACACCCTCCCTGTCTCAGACAGCCTGAAAATTCTCGGAGTAACAATCGAGCGAAACCTATCACTAGAGACCCAAGTGAAATCCACCATAAAGAAAATGTTTCTCTCAATGTGGAAACTCAAACGCATAAAACCATTCTTCCTGAGGGAAATATTTTGTAACCTAGTATAGTCCTTAGTACTAAGCCACGCAGATTACTTTAATAGAATCAATGCGGGATGCAAGGATCAAATCATAAAGAAATTTCAGACTGCCCAAAACACAGCAGCCAGGCTTATATTTGGAAAAACACGCTTTGACTGCACCAAACCACTCAGAGAAAAATTGCACTGGCTACCAATCAAAGAATGTATCAATTTCAAAATCTGCACGACTGTTAATAAAATTATTTACGGCGAAGCACCGGGATACATGACAGACCTCATCGACCTGCCAGCCAGAAACACTACGACATCTGCACGATCATACCTAAACCTCCACTACCCAAGCAGCAAAGGACTCAAATACAAATTCACCTATGCAACCAGCTTTTCCTACTTAAGCTCACAACTATGGAACGCATTGCCAAAAGCAGTAAAAACTACGCTTGACCACCTAAATTTTTGGAAAGCACTAAAGACAGACCTGTTCAGAAGAGCATACCCCACCGACCCCACATAAAAATGACTGTTCATTTGCGACACAATGCAAACAAAGACCGTAATGAACATTACCTGACTCTTCTTCCCCCTTTTCCTCTCTAAGCTCCCCCAACTGTACCTACCATACATGTACCTCTACTACAATATCACTTTGTATTCATTCATACCATGTATTTGTTCAGACTGTAATTGGCAATGCTGTTAATGGTTATATGTAAGCCACTTTGAGCCTGCAAAAGGTGGGAAAATGTGGGATACAAATATAACAAATAAAAAAAAAAAAAAAAAAAAAAAAAAATATATATATATATATATTGTAAGCCCACAGGGGTGCTTTCCAGTGTGCATTGGCCCTCTAGTGGCTCCTACCTGGCCTCACCAGCCCTTTGCCTCAGGGAACCACCTTGGAAATCAGACTTCTCTGTGACTCCGTTGACTCGGGCCTCTATGTTTGGTCCTCCCCTTTACCTCAGGTTGACCTCTTCATTAACCTGCAGTCCTGGCTCGGCCTCCCCGCTGTATCTCCTGGTAACCGACCCACCCTACCAGTTCTTCTGGTGGGGCCCCCGGGTCACCCTTCTCTGGAAGATAGCACAGCTTCCTCTGCTTGCAAAAATATGCAAATTAGCTGGTTGCATGTAAATTCAGTTTATTAGAGCTTGATTATAGTCTTTTGGGAACCTGGCTTTCCAACTCTTATTCTTTGACTGCGAAGCACCCCCCCTGAGACCATTTACTGGGGGACCTCTGAGTCTCAGGGTATAACAGCCACCTCCCCTGGATAGGACACACTTTATTCACCTTAACCTTACGGTCCTATCCTCCACCCCACGGCTGTTTGGTCACTTTAAACCTTTCCCAGTTCCAACCTCTATACTTTGGGGTTTTCCCTTACCCCAGGACTTTCAGCCTGCTTCAGCTTCTCGGACACACAGTCCCAGACACACAGTCCTTCCTCCACAGCACCAGGATCACACAGTCCAGGCCTCCAGGCTCCCATCTTCTTTCCCTTGGGCAAAACTCCTTCCTCTGCTGAGAGGAAGCTATTTATGAGGTGTCCAATAAACCTCCCCCATCTCTTGAGACCTTGCCCCTCTGGTTCCAGAAAGATCTGGCCTAGAAGTCTCTTCTCACTCCCCCAGCTATCTCTCTGGAGCTCCCCCTACTGGTCCATACATGCCAATACTCAGCTAGATCCCCGGAGCTCCCAGTTTCCCATGGGAGAGCGCCCTCTGGTGGCCTCCTCAAGTAAGGGCAGACACTGTGGTTTATCACAATATATATATACACACGTAGAGAGCAATTTTATAGCAAGTCACCCAGGTGGAGGCCTCAACTGGGCTCCTATTTGTGTCTGTTTTATATAGACACGTGGAGGGTCATTTTCGAAAGGGATGTCCAAGTTGCGATTTGGACATCCTTGCAAAATGGCAAAATCCAGGGGTGGGGAAACCCGTATTTTCGAAACAAGATGGACGTCCATCTTTCGCTTCGGTAATACGGCCGGGGACGCCGAAATCTTGACATTTAGGTCGTCCTTAGAAATGGTCATCCCTAGACTTGGTCGTTTCTGATTTTCGGCGATTTTCAAAACCAAAGACGTTCATGTCAAAAATGGCCAAATGCAAGCCACTTGGTGATGGGAGGAGCCAGTATTTGTAGTGCACTGGTCCCCCTGATATGCCAGGACACCAACCGTGCACCCTAGGGGGCACTGCAATGATTTCAGAATTTTTCTCAGGAACATAGCTCCCTTACCTTGTGTGCTGAGCCCCCCAACCCCCCCCCAAAAACCCACTACCCAGAAATTTACAACTACCATAGCCCTTACGGGTGAAGGGAGCACCTATATGTCGGTACTGTGGGTTTGTGATGGGTTTTGGAGAGTTCGCTGTTCCCTCCATAAATATAACAGGTAGGGGGGTATGGGCCTGGGTCCCCCTGTCTGAAGTGCACTGCAGTACCACTAAAACTGCTCCAGGGACCTGCATGTGCTATCATGGACCTGAATATGACATCTGAGGCTGGCACGATATTTTTTAAAAGATGTTTTTTGAGGGTGGGAGGGGGTTAGTGACCACTGGGGGAGTAACGGGAGGTCATTCCCGATTCTCTCCGGTGGTCATCTGGTCATTTCGGGCACCTTTTTGTGCCTTATTCGTAAGAAAAACAGGTCCGGGTGAAAACGTCCAAGTGTTCGTCAGGGACGTCCTTGTTTTTTTCAATTATGGGTCAAGGATGTGAAAGTGTTAGGCATGCCCAAGTCCTGCCTTTGCTACACCTCCGACACACCCCCTTCAACTTTGGCCGTCCTTGCGACGGAGTGCAGTTGGAGACATCCTAAATCGGGTTTCAATTATACCGATTTGGACGTCCCCGGGAGAAAGACATCCATCTTCCGATTTATGTCAAAAGATGGACGTCCTTCTCTTTCAAAAATGAGCCCAATAGATACCTCTGTGTCTTCATAAAATTCTAGAAAAGATCCAACCAGAAATCATGGCTGTAATGAATCAGTGTACATTTACACCACTCAATGAAAGCTCATACAGTACATACAACTGTACATATTTCATAAAGAATGTGTGTAAATCATGACTCTACCCATGTTCTGTCTAAAATCTACCCCTGCACATCCCTGTACCAAAGTCAGTTACATATATTGTGAAGATGACGAGACTATTGTGACGATGAAGCTCCCACCTCAGGATCCCAGGTCCCTCTTTCACTCAGGGTGAGCTGGTTCTCAGTATGCAGATTTACTCTACTACCCCTTTCTACTCGGGGTGACCTGGTTCTCAAAAAGGCAAACATAGTCAGGTCTCATCAACAGGATATTTCTTATACAAATCTTTTATTCCTGCTTCCTGGGGCACACCTCTTCCAGCTTAAAACACTTTTACAAGCTTAAACAGTTCTTCCAGCTTAAACAGTTCTTCCTACTCAGTTCAATCTTCCAGCTTAAGCAACTGGACACCCAGTCCTTCCTTGTAATATGGACACCCAGTCCTTCCTTGTAACCCACAGTTCTTATACCTGGCACTCTAGGGCCTTCTTACCCCAGCCAGCTTCCTTGCTTTGCACACAGTTCACCACCAGTCCAAAGGGCTCAGCCAGTACTTCTCATGGGGATCCTCCTGCTTCAGCTACCAGCTCTCTTCTTTAGCTGCTAGCTCTCCCCTTCCCTCACACTCAGGTGGGGTATTAAGTGGTTAATGGCTAAACAGGACCCAGCCCATAACCTGCTGCACCTGTTTCTATCCCCAGGACTCTCCTCGGTCCTAGCGACCTCCTGCTATACACCCCTTACTGGCTCCCTTTAGTGACTCACCCAGCCCTTCTCCCTGGACATTTAGGGGAACAGCGCCCTCTAGGGGCCTAACCAGGGTAGGACAGCCTCTTCCTTCTCACAATATGTGAACATACATATATGCATGGGGTAATTTTATAAAACTGAACAAACTCTTTAAAAGCGAGAACATCTTGTAAATCTGTCCATGTGATTTATGTTTAATATGCCCTTGTGATAAAGTATATGTTGGGCAGACGACTCACAAGTTATCAGTTCGTCTAACAGAAAATAAAAGTGCTGTGCATCTCAAAAAGATTGGTTCACCTTTAGTGGCACATTTTGATAAATGTCATCATTCTTTTCATGAGGTGAAGTGTGTGGTTCTACAATCTGTGCCCCAGCTTTTGAGAGGAGGGGATCATCAGTGGATCCTTTTACAGCAGGAACAGAAGCGGATTTTCAAATTGAGCTCCCTAGAACCCATTGGGTTGAATGGATGACTTGAACGGTGCCATTTTTACTAGCCCTTTGGTTGGATTGGTTAATGGATGTTCAGCATCTGAAATCATGAGATCTTTAAATGATAATTATTATGTTATGCTTCGAGGACTGAGAGTATTGTCTGTGAATGAGTTTGACTTCTGAGCATTATATGGAGTGCATTTTATGAAGTATAATCAGTGATTGTTGTTTTTCCTTTCTTAGAAAGACCTCGCCACTCGGGTCCCTGAAGCAGCGATGCGAAATACTGGCTACCGTTGGCCTGAAGTGAGGAGAATGCAAGGAAACGACTTTGATGCTCATTCTATACCGCACCGGTGGTTCATTGAGATGTTTTTTTTTTCCCATTATCAGCACTAATTGCACTGGAAGGACTGCTTAATAAGCCATCTAAATAATTTTTTTAGAAATGTTTTTGGCAACAAGCATTTTCATGACAAAAATGTTTTCACTGTAAGTTTCAATGCTTGTGTGGGGGAGGTTTTTGCTGCTGATGAAGTGCCAATCGTCACGATCAACTCAGCTCTTTAAATCAGAAAGATTTTGAGCTGTTTGAGGATTTTCCTTCCCTTGCATGTTTAGGGCCCTTTTTACTAAGGTACGCTAGCGTTTTTAGCGCCTGCACAAAATTAGCGTGTGCTGTGTAGGCGCCCACACAGTTAGCGCGCTAAAAGTACTAATGCTCCTCTAGCTCGGCTTAGTAAACAGGGCCCTTAGTCAACATTTTCTTTGTGTGGATTAGTTTGTTTTTGGTTTGTTCAGTTGAATGTTCTAATTCCACACCCACTATATTGTGTTCTAGGTAATTTTATAAAAGACATTTTATGTACATACTAGTAAAAAAGCCCCGTTTCTGATGCAAATGAAACGGGGGCTAGCAATGTTTTCTTCTTTGTGCATGTGGGAGTGTGTGTGTCCGTGCCCTCTGGCCTCTCTCCCCTCCCCCCTCTGAGTCCTTCACTGTTACAGAGCCAGCGATTTGATTTCGTGCTCTGCTGTTTTCCTTCACTGACTGTGTTACAGAGAGGGCGGGGCAGACACTCATAGGGAAACCGGATATCTCGCCCCCTTCATACTTCCGGCTGGAGGCTTCATAGAACGTTGGTGTTGCCTTTTATATAGAGAGATATATTTTTTTGGACTTATTAACCACCTTTATGAAGAGATTCACATGAAGGGTGACATTTAAACATTTGTTATTTCATTTCCTTGAGTTCTGCCAGACCAGTCCTGACAAGTGAGTTTGGTCTTCTGCCAGCACACAGAAAAAGTTCAGAGCTGGCTTTATGCCCCCTATAGGGAGCTAGTACTGTCTTCCACTTTTCACTATACATGTGTCAATGCTAAGAACCCAGGATAAAAGAAAACTATCAAAGACCAAAAAAAATACTTTGTTCAAGCTTCTAAACACCATCAGAACAAAACCTGATGCAGCCAAAAATGTCTCTCCTTGGTTGGTGACTCAGAGATAAGACTTGAAACTAAAAAACTCCAAAAAATGCAATAACGCATTCACCGTTTTTATTCTTAACTGTCACAACTTCCCTGAGTGGTATGATAGGACTCAAGAAAAGGAAACCAACAGATAAGTTTAAACATCACCTTCCTTACTGTCCATGCTAGACCAGTCCAGAAGTGGGAAGTACTCAAGCTCCACCTCGACAGGGTAGGAGGAAGCCAAGACAGATCTCAGGACATTTATGCCCAAGCAGAGACTCTCCCAGCCTGATCACTTAAGCATAAGTGATTAGAATAGGAATGCAATGAAGGCAAATCTTGTATTAACATCTGGAAAGAGATTCATACTTTGCCTCAAGAAGTCAATCGGTCTTCTGCTATCTTAAAATTCTTACTGATATAGCCTCAGGTAGTCATCTTTGATCAATGCCTTAAGATACTACAGTATCATTTTTAGGACCTCTCTATAACCAAGAGAGCATACCTGAATTTGGAAAAGGTCAAGTAACCTACAAGGGACATCAATATGTAACTTGAGTCCTCACCTGACTTTTCTATTATTGGAAATGATAAGCCTATATTCAGGCCGAAGAAATATACCACTACTGAATACAAACTTATGATTCCTAGAAGATCCAAAAGGAAGGGAGAGCAGAACCACCAGGCCTAAGCTATGATTCCAAGAGATCATACAATGAAGGGGTCTCACATGTGTTTCTCTCCTGACAAAAGGCTCCCCTCAGATAGTAGTTAGGGAGTTTATTTGTAAATGCCCCTTGAAGCAAATCATAACTAGACTCTTCCACCTATGAGAAGTGCAGTTTATACCTCCATCCTGTTTCCTCTGGAAAAAGAACCATATTGAATAAATGGAATCTATAAGGAGAAACACTGACTCTTCTATAAGGCTGAGCCCACAGAGTTTCTAAATTCTAACCTAGGCTCACTATATGGACTTCCATGGCACCATCTAAAGGTGCACATGCCAACACCAAGATGAATTCTTATGAAGATCATATGACAGAATGAAAATAGATCTTCCAAGAATAAGATTTCTGAGGTGAAAATGAAGGGGATAAAACCTGCAGTACCCACATATAGGTTCCCTCTTCACCCATAAGGGTTATTGTACAGCTGAACAGTTGGGGGTAGCAGGTTTTGGGTGGGGGCTCATCAGTCAAGATAAAGGACTAATGGTGAGATGTGTACCTGGGAGCATTTATTTGAAGGCCAGTGCAGTGGCTCCTAGGGTGCTCCATTGTTGTCCTGGGATGTTTGTGTAGCCAGTTTACTAAGAATGCTGGCTTCTACATCCCAATGGCTTGATTTTGTGCGTTTTTCACTTGGACATATTTTTTTTTAATGGACCAAAAAGATAAACACACAGAACACAAAAACATCTAGCAAATAGCCACTTTTGAAAAGAAAAAAAAAACACAGACGTTTTTTTGTTTTGAAAATGGCTATATTCCCCACTTGAATTTGGATGTTTTGAGCCAGACTTCCAAAGTTAGATTTGGACATCATATCGAAAATGCTTCTCCACACCTCCTAGTGCCCAAAGGGTCCCTTGGGAGAAACCAGAAGAGGAGCCCTTCAGACCAGAACAATTCTAGCCCCTCTAAGTCACTTCAGGTAGTGAGGGAGGACACACAACTCATAAAAGACACCAGAAATAACTCCAGTCCAAGGAAAATCAGCTCCCCGTCCTCACCAAGCATCTGCATCTCAACAAAAGCCTGGTGCATTCATTTTGCTAGGCTCACTTTCATTTTTTTTCTTTATTTTGCAGACAAGTAAATGATAAGGGGACACAGAGTGAAGGGGAACGTGTAGGGGGAAGGTGATGGTGGAAATAGGTACTGACCCTCATGATCCAGTTCTGCTCTCTGTCCCAGCCCAACTAGGTCACCATAGACAGAAGTCCTGTGAAAACACTTATCAGCTGAAATCTGGAAACCTGCTCAACTGGAGGACGAGGCCCCCGAGAACATAGTTACTAGCATCTACCCTACCAGAGGCAATTGATGCTGAATCCTAGGAGCACACTTAGTTGCCCAATGAAAGCCCAAAGCTCTAGGAGCACACTTATCAGTCCCTGCTCTACCGAAGACACTCAAAAGCCAAACTCTGGAACCTGATCAAGAGTAGGTATAAGCTCCAGGAACATGCATGCCAGCACCTGAGGCAGCCAACAGCGCAATCTTGGAAGCATGCTCAACCTGAGGTCAGAGCTTAGGGGCATACTTACCAACACCTAGTCAACCAGGGATAGTCACAGTCAAACCCTGGAAGCCTGCCTAAATGGAGGCCAGAACCATGGAGGCACATTTGCCAGTACCTGCTTTACAAGGGGCGACTGAATGCTGAATCCCTGGGAGCACACTGAACTGCACCTGCTCTAGCAGAGGCAGGTGAAGGATGAACCTGGAACTCAGCTGAAGGCCAGAACCCTGGGAACAAACTTATGGTACCTGCTCTACTAGAAGCAAAAGGCCAAGTTCTGTGAGCCTGCTTAGCCAGAAGCTAGAGCCCTGACAGCACAGTTAACGGTACCTGATAGAACAAGGGAATTGGCCCACAGACTGTTGTCATTTAATCCTGCTCAACTGGATGAATCAGCCCTCAGATTATTGCCTGGGAGCTGGGAATTCTGCTCAACCAGGGGTATTAGCCCACAGATTGTTGCCTGGGAGCCTGGGATCCTACTCTACCATGGGAAACACTTTGCAGACTGCTGTTCTAGAAGCATGACTGGGATTCTATTCCCCCAGTGAGGTTTACCTGGAGACCACTGCCCTGGGGTCTAGGAATCCTGCCACACTAATCCACATTTTCACCATTTGCTGTAGACAGAGAAATACTGAAGAGAAGAAGGCAGCACCAGTTCCCTATAGGAGAGCAAACCCAGCTCTGAACTTTTTTCCATTTCCATCTGCTGGAGGGAGCCATAAGCCACTTATCTGAACTGGTCTAGAATGAACAATAAGGAAAAGTGTTTATAAAATTAGATCCTTAGGAAGTAACTTTATAACAGGACACCTGTGTGAGAAGTCTAAAAAAATGCTTATTTTATGTAAGCAAACCAACTGGATAAATACAAATCCCAGAATAAACCACTAGTGCTATAAAAGCTTCAAATGTATATAATGAACCAGGGTCCCACTGAAGAGAGAACACAATGAGAGAATGGCTATATCCAAATCAACACTCGTAAATCTAAACAAAATTAATATGTGTGTGGAATAATCTCAGAGTAAAGTCTCACCCAAGCGAGGCTACACTAATGCGATTTATGCCTCTAAGGATGGATAAGCTTCTCGATCATTGAATAACTCCACAATTTTTAAATTTTTTGTGAGCAAACCCCCAGTGCTCAAATTTTAAACAAAAACCTCACACTCAATAGAAATAACCAATCTATCATAGTCCCCCTTCGTCACTAAACTCACACTAGTACCCGATAATGATACTGTGGAGTTATACTCCTAAACGTCTTAGACTCAGGCACTTAACTTATGCGGAACGGGTCCGCTACGATTTCGCCCTTCAGTCCAAGATCCACTTGTGTAGTACCGCCTTAAACTAATCGGTAGATCTAGGCAGTGTACAATAAAAACAATAATAAAAAGAGAGGAAAAGGAACTACAATATGAATACAATAAAAGAGTGAAGGAAGGGGAGGGGAAAGGAGAGAAGGAGCTAATTGTCAAAAGAGGGGTGAGGGAGGGGGGGTGAGGTCAGGAAATCGTCAAACAAAAACTGATCCTTCACAGTAAAACATTCTATGAAGTGTTAAAGGCCTGGCCAAACAGCCAAGTCTTTATGGCTTGTTTACATTTTTTAAATGATGATTCAGCTCTGATATCCAATAGAGTTCAAATAGAAAGGAGCAGCAAAATAGAATGCACAGTATCTAGTAGGCTCAAGAATGGCTTGTTTAGAGTTGGGAAGGACCAAACGAAAATCATTTAAGGATCGAAGTAATTCAAGTAAACGCGTGATTGAGTAAGAAATGGCCTATCCAAAAAGCTTTGAAGGTAAGGGTTAGAAGTTTATGTATAATTCCTTCCTTCCCCGTGCCACGATTGGTGTGACATTATAGAGCAAGTAAGAAAGAGAGAGAGAAAGATTGCTTTGAGAAAAACAAGATTTCATAGGACAGTATTTCATCTGGCATGTGCACCCTAGACCCCTGTGAATATTTAACAAGGATTCTCTTGCTAACATGTGACTCTTGTATACCCTTGTATACCCTTGCTAATTACAAGGATGTATCTGGGAACCCTATATAGCTCTTACCACCATTTTATTTTAATTATTACTTATATACTGCTCCAGCAGTATATCTACTGCTCAGTTACTTTGCAATTACCTTCAAAACATTATTATCTGCTCCTCCCATCTGCTGTATTGTTACTGGTCACAGGAAAGCACAAGTAAGATAGCCAAGGAATAGTGTGCCAACCTGTGAACGCTAAACCTATGCAGGACATAGTTACCATCTGGACCCTTACTAGATTTGATTCCTAGCCCCTATCGCATAGACATTTTTCCCTTCTGTCTACCTCCCCCCCCCCTCCATGTCCCACAGCTCTGTGGATCCTCTATGCACCACCTAATCAGCTCTTACCTCTTGCAGATGGATGCACAAGGGTTGTAATGCTTATGGAGGTGGACCATCATCTCATGGTTCCTTCTCACTTTTTTGCTGGGGGAAAGAGCTGTTCCTGTGTGCTGGCCCACCATCAGTTGAGCCAGCAGAGAGTGTTCTCTTCTGCAACATTAGTCTCAGGGACCCTGAAAGTCATTTTGTTGATGTCTCTGTGCCTGTAACTTCAGCAGTGGCGGCCCTATATTAGACCAATTGAGGCAGGGGCCTCAGGCAGCATCCCTAGTGGAGTGCAATGGACTTTGATCCTGAAGAACTGAGTTCAATTCCCACTGCAGCTCCTTGTGACTCTGGGCAAGTAACTTAACCCTCCATTGCCCCTGGTACAAAAATAAGTACCTGAATATATGTAAACCGCTTTGAATGTAGTTGCAAAAATCTCAGAAAGGTGGTATATCAAGTCCCATTTCCCTTTCCCTCCGCAACCCTCTTCTTTATTTTTTTTTCTTTTACAAAAGGTGGCAGTGGCAGCAGCAGAGGCAGCAATTCCAATAGGCTGGATTGACCTCTTCTCCCTACTGTGGCCCGCCTCTTGACGAAACTTCCTGTTTCCTCAGAGGCGGGATGCAGTACAGCATAAAGGCCAGTGCCGGCGGCACCGCAGCAGGGCAACTTGCTGCCTTTTGGAAAAGAATAAAATAAGGTAAACGTGGGTAAGAGGGTTGAGGAAGGAAGGGTGGAGATGCAAGGCCGGGCGGGGGCAACGCGGCAGTGGTGGTGGGGGCAGCATCTCATCCCTGCCTTGGGTGGCAGATTGCCTTACACCGCCTCTGAACATCAGCATATATGTAACGTAAAAATAGACCTATACATCTGTGCATGCACATTGTACACATACACTTTTTGCCACTAGGCAGGTATTTCAGGGCGTGCATAAATGCATATATTATAAAATGTGCAGTCTCTTTCATGCACTCTATATTAAAAAAAAAAGCATATATGTAGGCACTTTTGTTTCAGACTCACAAACCCTACAACTTAGCCTATGTACAAATACCCCCTCCCTCCACACGTCTAATACGTCTAATACCATGTGTCTAATATATACACATGGAATATTTAGACATGAAACTCAAATGGAATTCACTACAACCTTTTTAACATAAGAGGAATTAGGAAATATGAAAGTGATGATTTTAATCTCTTAACAAAGTTTAATAATAAGCAATGCACCTGGAAATACTCATAAGAACATGGAATTTTCAATGAACCTTTGCCAAAGCAATGTGTCGTAAACAGAGCATCTGGCAGGCCCTCTTTAAGTTTATGATGCTTGGAATCAGACTGACAATGTGTGTTAAGTACTGCCAGAGGAATGCAGTGCTTGAAGGATCCTCATAGACTTAATGAGAGAGTTGGTGAAAAAAAATAACCCCCCCCCCCAATACTGTTGGTATTCAGCAATCACCTGCACCCCTCAAAACATAAAAAGAAAAAAAATAAGAATTAAAACTACTGTATATGAAAGTAGACCCCAGAAATGAATACATCACAGCCAGGGAAAATGTCTTATATTGATATTTTTTGACAAATCATTCTAGAGTTGGGCTTGATGAGCTGTCTGCTTTGTAAGTGCCTCTGGATGGGTTCCAAAAGCTTGCTGGTGTAAATGGGAAACAGTGGCAGACATGCACACCAATCACTTCCTTTTACTTATAAGGGATGGCTCCAGATCGTCTAGAACTATCAAGGCTTGTTACCAATATGAATTCCATATGGGGACAGTTTGCTATGTAGGCTGTTCTTTATTACCTGGCCTGCCATCTAGGGGACGTGAGACTTCTTTTCAACATGGTTTACAGATATCTGAAGTTTTTCACGGGTTTTTCTCTTTGTGTCCATAGACTGTTTGCAAAGCTTTATCTGACCCTCGTGGTTTTGAGTGTCTCATGTCACAAGCCAAGTATCCTTAGTTCTGTCTCACATATCTCCCACAGAACTGGTCTTCCCCTTTTTTAAGTTATTAATGTCAGAAATGCTGATTCATAAAAATGAGGCAATGGAAAAGATTATTAACAAAAAAAAAAGTCATTTGATTTTCCTTCTTTTTTGGTTTCTGGTATGTGTTTCTCATTATGTCGGATTTGAAGGTCACTATCTCACATTTAAATTGTAGTAGTTTGTGACCCGATGTAAAAAAATAATGCTTAAACATGACAATTCCGATGAGAACATGCAATAAAGTGTTGTAACCATCCAGTATTTGGCTGGCCTGCCTGGTTTTAACTGAGAGACGACAGTAAACAGCAGGGCTTTAAATTAGCAATATACTTGCTGGCAATCTTTCTCAACTGCCTACCTTCCCAGCAGCAGACTATCACTTCCTTGCCTATCTGTTTCCACTCCTTCACCTCCCCATTCTTCCACTTCATCATTGTCTCCTCCACTGTATGCCACCAAACTCCCCTCCCCCACCACACCTCCGAGTAATAATTTATTTATTTCTCAGCTTTGTATCCCATCTTTTCACCACTCATGCTAGATAGCTTTCATAATGTTACAGCAATAAAATTTAAAACAGTAAGAGAGAATGTGCATTCATTAGTATGCATGCCATTCATTAATGCCCCTTAAAAATTTTAGTGCATATAAAATCAATTTAATACACATTGGCTGACGAATTATCATGTGTTAAGTCCATTTGTTTGAGTTAAAAAGTTCATTTTTTTCAGTCCTAATATATTTTATTATATATAAAAACAATAACATACAACATGAGCATGGATTAGTTTTGTTTCCAAATCTCTTCCGTCTTATGAAGGGTACCATGTTTCTCTGCAACAGCTCCCTTATAATTATGAATTAGACAGACTTGATTCCACCATTTTTGTAACAGAATCGAATCACACCAACAATCTAGAATGATCTTCAGTGCAATACAGATCATAAAGTCTAACAATTTTGAATGACAGTCATCAGGATTGAATCTGAGAATTATGGTATCATAAATACAAGGTATCAGAACAGATAGTATTTGGGAAATACAAAGAACAACATTGGATCAAAACACTACAATGTTCGGACAATAGTATAACAAATGAGACATTATGCTTGAAACCTCTTTAGGCAACCAGCAATTTGAACTATGAGAGGCAAACTGCTTTATCCACTTTCACTGAGATCCGTAGAGCTAGGTGAGCAATGAAAAACATTGATTAATAAATTCTGACATAGAAGTCCAAATTAAAGAACTCCCAAATTTCCTCCATTGTTGAGTGGATATGTTATTTCCCTTTGCCAAATCAGTTCAACACCTGTACACTTAGGGGCCTGAATGTTACAAATTAAATAATAGAATCTAGAAGTGAAGCCTAAGCAAGACCTATAATTTCTAAAAGCAAATCGTCATTCACGAGCTGGATCAGTGATTTCCGCTTTAAGAATAAAGCCCAAGATTTAAGTAAGGCTACATAATGTGGGCAGGAACATCTCAGTCCCCATTTTTCTAGTCTTACCTTTAGCTCAGCAGGCCCTGTGTGGTTAGAAGAATCAATAGCTAATCAGCTGCCTGGTTATTTGGGCTTCATTCGTGCCGTTTTTTTGCGAGAAAGGTTTTTGCTGTCCCTCCCAACATCCCGATTTTGGTTGTGTTATGGAGTTGGGTAATTGTTGCAGCTATGTGGTTGATAGAGCAGCTTTTAAACTAGAAATGGGGGGAAGGCCGACAGTCGCTCAAAAGAGCATGGTTCGGGATAAGGTATCTTTCAAAGATATCACCATAACAGGGAAGATAGAGTATCCTGTTAGTGAGGTTGCAAAAGAGATTGTAGTAGATCGGGTATCTTTAAATAACAATAAAAATCAGACAAAAGATTGCCAATTAATACTGTCAAGTACTAAGCATGATGTACTTAGGAACAACAAACATAGTTTAAAATGTCTATATGCGAATGCCAGGAGCCTAAGAAATAAGATGGGGGAGTTGGAATATATTGCACTAAATGAAAAATTAGATATAATAGGCATCTCTGAGACCTGGTGGAAGGAGGATAACCAGTGGGACACTGTCATACCGGGGTACAAATTATATCGTAGTGATAGGGTGAATCGGATTGGTGGAGGGGTAGCATTGTATATTAACGAGAGCCTTGAATCAAATAGATTGAAAATTCTGCAGGAAACAAAACACTCCTTGGAATCACTGTGGATTGAAATTCCATGTGCAAAGGGGAAAAGGATAGTGATAGGAGTGTACTACCGTCCGCCTGGCCAGGACGAACAGACGGATGCGGAAATGTTAAAGGAAATCAGGGACGCAAACAAACTGGGCAACACAATAATAATGGGGGATTTCAATTACCCGCATATAGACTGGGTTAATGTAACATCTGTACACGCAAGGGACATAAGATTTCTTGATGAAATCAAGGACAGCTTCATGGAACAGCTAGTTCAGGAGCCGACAAGAGAAGGAAAAATACTAGACTTAGTCCTTAGTGGTGCTCATGATCTAGTGCAGGGGGTAACGATACGAGGGCCGCTTGATAACAGTGATCATAATATGATCGGTTTTGATATTGGCATTGAAGGAAGTGAAACTAGGAAATCAAGTACGCTAGCGTTTAACTATAGAAAAGGTGATTACGACAAAATGAGAAAAATGGTGAAAAAAAGACTGAAAGGAGCAGCTCGCAGAGTAAAAAACTTGCATCAGGCGTGGATGCTGTTTAAAAACACCATCCTGGAGGTTCAGGACAAATATATTCCACGTATTAGAAAAAAGGGAAAAAAGACTAAACGTCAGCCGGCATGGCTAAACAGTAACATAAAGGAAATCATTAGAGCCAAAAAACAATCCTTCAGAAAGTGGAGAAGAGAACCAACTGAAAGTAACAGGATAGATCATAAGGAATGCCAAGCCAAATGCAAAGCGGAGATAAGGAGGGCAAAAAAGGACTTTGAGAAGAAATTAGCGTTGGAAGCAAAAATACATAGTAAAAATTTTTTTAGATACATTAAAAGCAGGAAACCGGCCAAAGAGTCGGTTGGGCCGCTGGACGAAAATGGTGTTAAAGGAGCGATCAAGGAGGACAAAGCCGTAGCGGAGAAATTAAATGAATTCTTTGCTTCGGTCTTCACCGAGGAGGATTTGGGGGGGACACCAGTGCCGGAAAGAATATTTGAAGCGGGGGAGTCGGAGAAACTAAACAAATTCTCTGTAACCTTGGAGGATGTAATGGGTCAGTTCAGCAAGCTGAAGAGTAGTAAATCACCGGGACCTGATGGTATTCATCCCAGAGTATTAATAGAACTAAAAAATGAACTTGCGGAGCTACTGTTAGAAATATGCAATCTGTCCCTAAAATCGAGTGTAGTACCGGAAGACTGGAGGGTAGCCAATGTTACTCCGATTTTTAAGAAGGGTTCCAGAGGAGATCCGGGAAATTATAGACCGGTGAGTCTGACGTCGGTGCCGGGCAAGATGGTGGAGGCTATTATTAAGAATAAAATTGCAGAGCATATACAAAAACATGGACTGATGAGACAAAGTCAGCACGGATTTAGTGAAGGGAAGTCTTGCCTCACCAATCTAATGCATTTTTTTGAGGGGGTAAGCAAACATGTGGACAATGGGGAGCCGGTTGACATTGTATATCTGGATTTTCAGAAGGCGTTTGACAAAGTGCCGCACGAAAGACTCCTGAAGAAATTGCAGAGTCATGGAATCGGAGGTAGGGTACTATTATGGATTAAGAACTGGTTGAAAGATAGGAAGCAGAGAGTAGGATTGCGTGGCCAGTATTCTCAGTGGAGGAGGGTAGTTAGTGGGGTCCCGCAGGGGTCTGTGCTGGGTCCGTTGCTTTTTAATGTATTTATAAATGACCTAGAGATGGGAATAACTAGTGAGGTAATTAAATTCGCCGATGACACAAAATTATTCAGGGTCGTCAAGTCGCAGGAGGAATGTGAACGATTACAGGAGGACCTTGCGAGACTGGGAGAATGGGCGTGCAAGTGGCAGATAAAGTTCAATGTTGACAAGTGCAAAGTGATGCATGTGGGTAAGAGGAACCCGAATTATAGCTACGTCTTGCAAGGTTCCGTGTTAGGAGTTACGGATCAAGAAAGGGATCTGGGTGTCGTCGTCGATGATACGCTGAAACCTTCTGCTCAGTGTGCTGCTGCAGCTAGGAAAGCGAATAGAATGTTGGGTGTTATTAGGAAGGGTATGGAGTCCAGGTGTGCGGATGTTATAATGCCGTTGTATCGCTCCATGGTGCGACCGCACCTGGAGTATTGTGTCCAGTACTGGTCTCCGTATCTCAAAAAAGATATAGTAGAATTGGAAAAGGTACAGCGAAGGGCGACGAAAATGATAGTGGGGATGGGACAACTTTCCTATGAAGAGAGGCTGAGAAGGCTAGGGCTTTTCAGCTTGGAGAAGAGACGGCTGAGGGGAGATATGATAGAAGTGTATAAAATAATGAGTGGAATGGATCGGGTGGATGTGAAGCGACTGTTCACGCTATCCAAAAATACTAGGACTAGAGGGCATGAGTTGAAGCTACAGTGTGGTAAATTTAAAACGAATCGGAGAAAATGTTTCTTCACCCAACGTGTAATTAGACTCTGGAATTCGTTGCCGGAGAACATGGTACGGGCGGTTAGCTTGACGGAGTTTAAAAAGGGGTTAGATAGATTCCTAAAGGACAAGTCCATAGACCGCTATTAAATGGACTTGGAAAAATTCCGCATTTTTAGGTATAACTTGTCTGGAATGTTTTTACGTTTGGGGAGCGTGCCAGGTGCCCTTGACCTGGATTGGCCACTGTCGGTGACAGGATGCTGGGCTAGATGGACCTTTGGTCTTTCCCAGTATGGCACTACTTATGTACTTATGTACTTATTAAGGTATGTCCTGGATTTGTATGTAAATGAGTCTAAATTATTTTCATATTTGATCACAGAATATGTAAATTCTCTTGCATCACCACTTGAGGATTTAATTTGTGCATGTTATGAATAATTCATGATGGCCTAGAGAGTTGCATGTCCCTTGCTGACACCGAAAAGGGCACCATTGGCCAAGCTATGTATTTTGCATGTTGACTAGAATGACACCATCTAGTCAGCTTATTATTTATAAACTATTGATATTTGAAAGGACATCGTATATATGTTATACTTTTAATATATTGACATTTATTACATAAAGCTGTGGCCCTGTTTTATTCCGTGAAATATTCTTTATTTTGGGAAAGGAGGAATGGGGATTATGAGTTGCTCACGTTGAGCATCCAAAAGCTGGACTCCTTGGAGATAATATTTACAGGGCCTTAAATAGTTCTAAAACAGTCTTAGAACTATTATTAATAAAGTTAACATGTTCTAATATACATTAAAAACATTTTAATCTAAATTTGTGAAATAAACAGATAACAAAACACCCAAAAATTGATATAATTTCCAAGAATTCCAAAAACAGACCACATATTTTATGCCTGTGTACATCCCTGATAGTAAGTTCACACATATTATATCAGAAAAACATATTCCAATAGCCACTAGGCCTAAATATACATAGGTGAATTGTACAAAAGAAAAAAAATTCCAGATATTCAGTGCTGGTATCTGGATAGTGGCCAGCACTGAATATACAGATAGGGCTGTCAGTACTGGTGCTATCCAAATAATGGCGATATTCAGCCTGTTATCAGGAGAACCAGATAAACTTAGGACAAGCTTTTTGCTGCGTTTTAGTAAACATGCCCCATATCAGAATAGATAATGCTCACTGATTAAAGATAATAATTTGTTGATGGGTAAGGTTGAAACCTTCTAAAGACTAAATAAAAAAAAACCAAAAAGAAGGAAATAAGTTGATATCCTTTTATTAGACCAACTTAATACATTTTTTAGTAGCTTTTAGAAGCCAAAGCTTATTCCTCAGAAGAGAACAGCATGGACTAAAGATGATAATATTAGAATATACAAGTGAAACCTTAAAGCATTAGAATGATAGTGTTAAGGGAAAAGCTAGGGCAGGGCTGCCGAGACACTGAATCGGGCCTGGGGCAGGGCCACCGCTCCCCCGGATCGCGTCCACTGCCCCCCCCCCCCCCCCCCACCGGATCACAGTTGCTTCCCTCCCATTCGTCGCCGCTGCCCAATTGAACTATCTTGGTGGCTGGCAGGGATCCCGAGGCCCCACCAGCAGAAGACGTCTTTCTCCAGCGCTGCTATTCTGCTCATTGCCTGCCCCTGTGGGTGCTTTTCCTCTCAGGGCATGCTCCGTTTCAAAACTGAGCATGCGTGCCTGAGAGGAAAATCAGCCGCTCAGCTGGGCAGAAGAGCAGTGCTGGAGGTGCTCCTCCTCAGCCTCCAAGGGGGGGCCTGGCTGTGGCGCCGGAGTTTTGTCCCCCCTGCCCCCCTCTTGGCGGCCCTGAGCTAGGGATGGGGGAAAAAGGGAAACATGGTGAGGATCTGCAACCTTTGGGTTCATTTTTTAGGAGATAATTGCTGGAAATATAAAAGGTTCTTTTAGAATCTATCCTGCTGATTTCAAGGATTTATTATTTACCTGTTACTAAGAAAAATTAATAAGAAGAGCAATCTGATAATGAACAGTCTATGGCCACGTTGGAAATGTCATCCTTTTAAAAAAAAAAACTCTGATTCAGGGAGGATGTTACTGAAAGGAAAGGCTGGTATTGTGCGTGGCCGAGAAATAACGTGGTGATGGCCACGTCAAAGGCTCCTCCACCTTCGCTGGGTATTTGCTTCCCTTGCTTCTAGCACTCCAGCTTTTCTCCGGCTTTCCTTCCATCAGAAGGCATAGCAAGCAGCTACAAAAGAAAAGGGAGATGCATTCTTCTATCCGCTCGTCCATTCCCTTTAGTCTTGTATGGAGAACGGTGTGACCATCCTTCCTATCAGGACTCCTGCTCACTGCATTCATGAAGATCACAACTGTTAAAGCAGCTGGCTGAGGTTCAGCATAGCTCAAGAGGTCAGGGGTTCAAGCCCCGCTCTTCCTAACAAGCACAGGATCAGTAGAAACCTGCGCTTCAGCCCCATACTCAAGGTACAGAACTGCACAGCTGTAGATGCCATTTCCCCACTCTCAGCTCCTCTACAGCAACCACATCCTTGTGTTATAAAGGCATAGGGTCATTTTCTGCCATACAGCTATGCCACACAATTCAAAGAAGCAGTCCAAAGAGACCTCTAAGAAAAAAATCCAAACCTGGCCTTCAGACTGTTCCCATTCTGCACCTATATCCAGATCCTGTCCCTGTTCCTCCACCTAAATGTCTTCACAGGCCACCTGAATGGTTCATTAACTCTGTGGACTTACCTCTCCCATAGTCAGTGCTCCAGCCTACATCAACTTTCCCACAAGAAGCACCAGTAGCTCAGGTGTGACAACCCACTTGACACCCCAGCTTCTCCCAACACATCTGCAAGGGAAGCAGCCACAAGTGCGCAGACTGGCCGCAGATTCCTCTCCCTGACTGGCATACGTAAACCTAGTTCACGTAATCCAGTTGCACAAACTAACCTGCCCTGCCACTCCAATGGTGCCTTTCCTAGACAGAGCAGAGAAACTTCCATATCTCACCAGTGGTATACCATATCTCCTCAATATTCTCACAACCACATTGAGGAGTACCACCGAACGGTCAGAAGTCCATCCTATGGCTCACTTGGGCATTAGTCCAGAAGAATCCACCTGAGGCAGAGAACTCAAACGCCCCACAGAAAAACACAAAAGTGTGAAGAGAAAGAGTGGGAGGTTGACCACGGATACCAAAGACTAGAGAGATGAACACTTTTTAAACTAAGGAAATGGTTCATAATAATTCAAGTATTACTCATGCAGGACTAGTAACTTTGACTTATTACCACTGATTGAATATATTCCCTAGTTTATCCTTCCATCAGCCATATATATGATCAGGATATAACCAACTCACTTAGGGGTCTTTTTTACTAAGGTGCACTAATGGATTTTAGCACACACTAAATGATAAGAAACCCATTATTTTTCTATGGGCATCATATCATTTAGTGCATGCTAAGCGTTAGTGTGTGCTAAATCTGTTAGCATACCTTAGTAAAAGTACCCCTTGGGGGGGAATTTGTCAAGCAGCGTGAGCGTTAGGGTCTTAAGGGAATTAACACATGTTGAATGCTAAGAAGCCTATAGATATAAAATGGGCGTCTTAGCATTTAGTGTGTGCTAATTCCCTTAATGCGTAAGGTCATAATGCTGCTTGATGAATTCCCCCCCTTATTATAGAAATGTATAAAGGGTTTCTCACCTCCTTGAGGGGACCTTTTATTAAGATGCACTACAAAATGGGTGTAGCATATCTTAATGGGGACTTTACCGTGCACTAAGCCCATTTCTAGCATGTCCATAAAATAGGTCATTTTTGATTTTTTTAATTTGCAGGTCATAAACTAATGTTATTTAGCATGTGGCAACTGCAAATAATTAGCACAGGAGCACTTACCAACTCCTATTTAGGAGGCACTCAGGGTTTCCACGTTAACCCTACATTATTCAGTTTGTGCACACTAATGTGAGCATGCTACCTGAATAGTACTTTCATGGCCATTTTGTGCCCCTGACATGCTCCCTCCAAAAATATAAAATAAATGCTGTGTGGTTAGTGTGCTCAAAGGAAAAATTACTATAAGACATTTTAGTACATCCTACAGTAAGCCTTTTTCTGCATGCTAAGTCCAAATTAGGGTTTGGGACACCTTAGTACAGTGATTCCCAAACCCGCTCCTGGAGGCTCCCCAGCCAGTCAGGTTTTCAGGGTATCTACAATGAATATTCTCTAAGGCACCTCACCAACCCGCTCAATTATGAAAGGTCACCTTATACAACTATCCTTATCACTACCTTCCTTCTCCCTCTTCCCGTCCTTGATCGTCACACATTACTAACTGTATCTGATATATTGTTACGATAATGTCAACAAATCTATGTAAGCCACATTGAGCCTGCAAATAGGTGGGGGAATGTGGGATACAAATGCAATAAATAATAAATAATATTCATGAGAGAGATTTGCATGCACTGCCTCCACTGAATGCAATATTCATTGTGGATATCCTGAAAACCTGACTGGCTGGTGCAACTCCATGACTAGGTTTGGGAATCACTGCCTTAGTATAAGGGCCCCTGAATGATTTTCATTTGCTTTTCAGAGAATCTTACTTCATGTCTTTTTAGCTTCTCCTCAGTTGAACCCACTTTTTTTTCTTTCTGGAATATACTTTTCTTTGAGTCCCTTTCCAATCTAAGTATATTAAATGCATCCAATTAACTGTGAATATTGTAGCTTGGAAAATCAGGATTTTGTGTTGCTGTACAGAACTGTCCCATGTGGTTTATAAAGAACACAGGGAAAAATCAAAAGAGACCAAGATGTAAATTCAGAGAAAAATAAAATGTGTCCTGGGGACCAAGGGAGATATAAACCTTATCTGAACCAGGCTTTGCAAACTGATAGATTTTGCAAAGATACAGAGTGGTTCCAACAGATGATAAGACTATTTTCCTAAATTCAGATAATATAGGGGTATCTGGTTGGGGTATCTTGAGTGGTCTGCTTTAGAGGTGTGAAATGTGTTTGTTGTTTTTCAAAGAAATGCAAATATCAACTATAAAGGAAACACTCTATCTCTATGAGATTCTCCCACTCTGTCCTTCACCCACCCATTGCATGCTCTGTTTTTATTATATAAATAGGCTATTTAGCAAAATTTTAGTTAGAGAGAAAATTAGGGAAATTAATTCCTTACAGTTTTGTTTTCTAAAGAATGTACCTGAATATATGTAAACCGCTTTGAATGTAGTTGCGAAAACCTCAGAAAGGCAGTATATCAAGTTCCATTTCCCTTTCCCTTTATCAAACCTCATTAAGATGGGAGTCATTGTATTATTGTACTTAGTCCATTTGGTTCTAAACTATTGAGATGAAAAATCCATCTCTGTAGCAGTAATCTTACAAGTCTCTGCTTCTATCTTGAGGTTCAGTTCTGCCATATGACTATCAGTTGTTGTTTTTTTTTATTACAGATCATGCTGCCTGCTCTGAGCTAATGTGGAAGCACTTATTACTCATTTTTATTAAATGCTAAGTACTCCTGTGTTAAAGGGGTCATGGATTTGATATGGTGCCTTTTCTGTGATACAACCAAAGCAGTTTACATATACTACATACAGGCACTTTCTCTGTCCCTAGTGGGCTCACAATCTAACAGGCAGATGATCAAAAGCCCCGCGCTGTTCCAAATAGCGCTCTAAAAAAAAGCACTGGAACAGCGGGGGAGGGGCGGCGTTACTGGACTTATGATCAGAGATAATTGCATGCAAATTTAAGCACGCAATTCTCTCTGATCATGGGGTAGAAAATCCCTTATATGGGGTAGAAACTCCCTTATATGGCATAAAGCCCTGCCCAGTGCATCCCAGGAAGCACTGGGCAGGACTGAGCACCACCATTTTGCAGGCGGCACCTACGGAAGAGGAGGGAGGCCACCATATTTTGGTACTAGCCAGTATAGTCTGAAAAATAATTGTGTTCACTTTATCTATAGACCCAAATTCATAACGCCCAAATAATAACAGAAGTAAATCCACACCCAAGGGTATTGTAAAATATAATGCTTCTTTATTTATAATAGCAACAAGAACAAAATGAAAAGCAAGAATGTAGACAATGAAGGTCATCATAAAATAGCTCAGAGTAAGCGCACATGAACCCTATGATTGTCTTTTAGTTCAGCTTGCTCCTACTCAAAGCAATACACAGCAATTACATGGCGATCATACAATCTGTAGATGGCATCCGACGTCCAGCAGGTGGCACAGCGTTCCTCAGACAGGTCAGTCAGACAGCAGAGCAAGGCTGCATTTCAGATGGAATGCAAGCAGCTCTTCGCTCAGGTTTACAGTCTTTTTTTTTCACAGGCTGCAGCTGGGTTTGTGACCTGCCAGCCCTATTGTCCATACACAGATCCTTATTGGTTCATCTCAGATGTTGTGGCTTGAGGGGCCACAACACTGTCCAACTGGCACTACGTTGAAGGGCTTTTTAACCATGAGGTTGTTATTTAAGCAAAAGAGGTGCTTTTCTTGGATGGAAAGGAGTCTCAAAGTCTGCAACCACCAGTCTGTAAATTCCCCTTTGTGGTGATGTAATGTGGTTGTTATTCTTCTCATCCACTGGCAGCAGAGTTGTTCTGACCCTGAGGTCACTGTTCCAGTAAACAGTGTTGTTGTTATTATTGCTCTCAGTTCTGTAGCATTGGCCACATTTATCTGGGTCCTTCTATGTGCAAGCTAAGGCCTATGAAGCAATAGGCCTTGGCAGTGAAAGCTGAAGTTAGCCAAAATCTGTATTTTAATATCAGGTTGGTAGTGCTGGAAGGTGCCATGTATAAATTCTATATAACTTTGTTGTATAGTGGCATGTAGTGCTGCACATAGTGCCTTTTGCTCCTACACCTAAACACTGTCGCACAATAGCCTGTTTCCTCTCATTAACCCCATGTTAAGGGCTTGACACCCTTTAGTAAAAGGGCCCATAAGTTACTATCATGCTCCACCACAGCCATTAATATGTGCTATATCCCATGCAATGGGACCTTGTTAGTAATAAAGGGGTCCTTTTACCAAGCCACGCTACAAAGTGGCTGGCTCTGGTGGCAGCACATGAGTGTTCTGCGTGCTGCAGCCACTATTAGCGTGAAGGTAAAATGGCTGCCGTGCCATACTTTTTTGTAATGACCATGTGCTAATTTCCTCACTTAGGAAGTGGTAAGGGCTCCCATGCTACTCCCACTCTAATTAGGTAGAGTGCGGTAATGTGCCCATGCTACCCAATTAGCGCAGGCATGCCTACTCTCCACCCATGGGCATGTCTCCTGCGCTAGAAAATAAAATATATTTTCCAGTATAGGATTAGGCACGCTGAGCGGGAAACTGCTGCAGGATGCCTCAGTGTGTCCTGTGGTACTGCCTTTTTGTGCAAAGTAGGCCCGCGTAAGTCCTGCTATGCCTTAGAAAAAAAGGGCCCAAATGTGCATTACCATCACTCATTGTACTGAAAGTTTAAAATTTATTTCTGAGCTATATTATGCCCGCGGCTGTCCGTGGTTTTAAAGCTGCTGATGATCGCAGACTGAATTAGACCTGGAAGTTATGTGGGATCTTCAGTGCCACTCCCTGCATACCTAACCATGCAAAGATATGAATATTTTATGCAGTTCTGTATGCCCGGTTAGGTATGTGGGCATCAGTTCTGAATATTGCTGTGCCTGCATAACTTTTGGGTCTGCCTTGACGCTGCCCCTAGACAGCAGCAGCACTGCCTGGACTGTGCTGGGGTGGTCAGCGCCAATATTCAGCAGCACTGTCCAGTCAAGTGCCCCTGAATATCAGCAGCCAGCCCTCTCAGCTTGGTTTAAGTGGGAAGGAGCCTCGCCTGCCTGCTTTAACCAACCCCTTTTAGATATATATTTTTAATATATGAAAGTTCAATGCATGTGACATTTAATCATGAAACAAATATCAGCTGCTTCAGAATAAAAAGGCTAAACAAGTCAGCAAATGAAACATTTTTCACTTATCTAATGAAGACCAGCTCATAATAATAGGCATCTCTTCAGTCCACCAGTTGTGATAAAACCAATTTCTTTAGTTGACTTTTGGGCTCATTTTCGAAAGAGAAGGACGCCCATTTTTTGACATAAATCGGAAGATGGATGTCCTTCTCCCAGGATTGTTCAAACCGGTATAATCAAAAGCCGATTTTGGACGTCCCCGAAAATCAGAAACGACCAAGTCTAGGGATGACCAAATCTAGGGACAACCAAATTTAAGGATTTGGACGTCCCTGACGGTATTTTCGAAATGAAAGATGGACGTCCATCTTGTTTTGAAAATATGGGTTTTCCCGCCCCTGGATTGGTATGTTTTGCGAGGATGTCCAAATCAAAACATGGACGTCCCTTTCGAAAATGCCCCTCCAAGTGAGGATTCATTGCCTGCAGGTGGCTAAACTTTGGGGGGAAACCTTGCCTAGATGAACCTGTGGTCTCCTGCCAGGAAGTTTCAACAAGCTCTACTAGGATGGCAGGCTGCCTTGATCTACTCTATGCCTGCTACTTAATCCCAGGGGCCATATTATTCCTGTGACATATGTATTTAAACCAAGTCTTGGTTTGGCCTTTTGGAGACAACTCAGGTGAGTTTGAGGGGTTGCTCTGCACATAGGTAGTAGTGATGTTAGCAGTGCTGCCAGTAACGTAGTCTTTTCTGGGGTAGGAGGACCAGAAGAGAAAGGTGGGGATACACTGACTGAAGCATCAGGATGCTCCTTGCCTTTTATGTGCTTCGTGGCTGTAGCACCTGGGTCATCTGCAGTTGTTCTGTTATTACTAGTTTTGGAGGGGGCAGTAACTAGAGAATCAGTAGCAAATGGTAGGGATGGGTAGTAGTGTGCCCCTTTCCTTGGTCTTCATGGCAGCATTTGCACCCAAGGGGCTTCATGAGACAGTGGTGACATGATCTCTAGCACAAGAAGACTTCAGTGCCAGCTCCGCCATAAGTATTCATTGGCACTTCTCTGCTGTCCCTGGGTATCACTATGAAGTTGGCACTGTAAGCCACTCCTAAGTTTGTAATTGTTTTGCCACAATAATATATATTCTTATATTACCAATAAATTGTAATATCTTTCCAAACTGTGGCATTCTTCTATCATATTGCCAGCAAAAGCTTTCTTGGTTGGGACTACTTTAGGGGAAAATCTTACTCCTAACGGAAGAGACAAGCCACAAACTCTAACAGAGTAATTCTTAGCTAATTAGCTTATCAGCTAATGATCTACTTAGCTTTACAGTCATCCACTTCTGTACTAAGAGCAATGCTGTGCTAAATAGCTTAAAACTTTCTTTTGAATCTTAGCCCAAATATCAAAAATGATACTCCTGTTTTATTTGTAAAATCTTGAAATAAATTGTAAAAAGAAAGGCAAAAGTTCATACAAATTTTTTAGCATTATTTCTTACCATCTCTGGCATCATTTAAGTCATCTTTTTTTACTTATAGGTTTATTTATTTATTTTCGAGTAATTTAATACAGCCGTTGTCTGCAATCCATGCTAGCAAACAACTGTTTTTAACAGATGTTTGTCATTTGGAAGGATAAAAGTTAAGTGGGAAATTGATCAACCTAAAATGCATCCAAACTCTGAAAGTCTATGTAATGCCCATTTCAGCTTTAGTTTTTATTATGCATGAATGTATGGTTTAAGAATAATGGGTGTTGTCAGCTTCTCTGCTATTGAATAACATAGAGGGTTCTAAGATGTTCTCTACAGAAGAGACAAAGAGGTTAAACTTCATAATGAAAAGGCAATATCAATATTTTATCGTTACAGAGAGCCCTGTAGCTTGCTTTCCATGTCTTCAAAGCAGACAAGGACTATATACAGAAAGACACAATAAGGTAGCATGGCTCATCAATGAGAACGTGTATGATATTTGTCCTGTTCACACAGTTTGCTTATATATTTGTGTTATACTGCTATCCTGTTACCTATGCTGCTCGAACTCAGATATCATGCAAGCGTCATATAACCTTTAATCCCATAGTTCACAAACACTGCATGTGGTCCATTTCCCCTATTCCCCAGTGGTTCCCAAATCGGGTGCTAGAGGCACCCCGGCCTGTCAGGTTTTCAGGATATCCACAATGAATATTCATGAGGCAGATTTGCATGGACTGCCTTCACTGCATGCAAATTGCGGCTTGTTTTCCTTGTTGTTTAATGGCTCCTTCCGATTTTTCCCATTTAATTCACCAGAACTTTGGTTTCTTTTCCTATTTCCCACCCTTCACAAACTTTAGTTCCTCTTTTTTCAGTGCTTAGTCCTCCCTTTTTTGGTTCTCTCCATTTTCATCTGGGTTTGCTTAATTGCAGATCGTTGTGCAAAAAAACTGGACAAATCTGCAACATCTGAGGCCACCACCACAATTTTACATGTGGCTCCAAAAAGGGGGCACGGCTATGGGAGGGTCAGGGCAGATTGGGGCATTCTTACAATTTATGCACGCTGTTATAGAATAAGGAGGATCTGTGCCTAATTTAGATGTGAGGATTTACACCAGGATTTACATGATTTAGATCCTTCCATCTAAAGTTAGCCGCCCATCTTGGAGCTAAGCGTATTCTATAAATGGCGCCTAACTTTCAGCGTAATATATAGAATAGCACTTAGTGTGTTTTTTTGGTGCTATTTATAGAATTTGGCCCTAACTGTACAATTGTCACCCGCGCAGTGGCGTTCCTAGGGTGGCTGACACCCGAGGCGGATCGCTGACGCGCCCCCCCGGGTGCAGCGTGACCCCCCACCCCTGGTGAAAAGCCACCTCCCCCCCGGCGAAAGGACACACCCCCTGGGTGCATTTTTACCTGCTGGGGGGGGGGGGGGTGCCGCGCGCCTGTCTGCTTCGCTCGTTCCATGCTCCCTCTGCCCCGGAACAGGAAGTAACCTGTTCCGGGGCAGAGGGAGCACGGAACGAGCGAAGTAGACAGGCGCACGGCACCCCCCCAGCGGCATGCACCCGAGGCGGACCGCCCCCCCCCCCCGCCCTCCCCCTTGGTACGCCACTGCACCCACGGTATGTGCTGTGTGCTAACTGCAGTCAATCTCCATACCCATTCTCCATTTATGTCCCGCCTAGTTAACACTCCCAACACAAAATGTTAGTGTGTACTAATTGTAAAAATTACCAACAGCAGTTAATGTAGACTAATTGGCATGTTAAGTGCCTAACATACTTTAGTAAATGGGTCCCATAGTCTACGAAAACTGACAGCCTATTCCTCGACTCTGTGGCAAGAGGAGGTTGTGGATTGTAGGTGAAAGAAAAGGGGACTCTGTTTTTAAAAGTGATGAAATAATAAAAATCTATACAAATAAAAATAAATATATATATATCTAATAAAAATTCTAATCTATACAGGTCCTTGTCATGGTTCACAGATTGTTTGTGAACTTGGAAATCCTACTGAAAGTATTTTATCTACTTGTTCGTATACTTTTTCAAGTCCCCTTTCACTTTATTCCCATCCCTTCCAGTGCATCTACTCTCTTACAAATGTGTATATCATCTGCAGACATGTATATCTTCTTTTGATATTCTGCAAACTCTACAAGAAATGATATAAATGCTTTTCTTTAGTTCAGTCTTTTTTTTTAGTTTTGAAACATGTATGATATCTGCAACAAATAAACCAGAACAAACAAAAGAGAATCAGACATTAAAATAGTCAACTGGTGGTCCATATCAGTTACTTAATAAAGAATACTGCCAATATTGGTTAACTTTATTCAAAAATCAAATTCTGACTTCAGAATTAATTGAAAGGATAGGAATGATCTAGATCTCTCTGCTTCTATAGATTCATATTTCAGTTAAAAGATATTGTGATAAGGTAATAGCCAGGGCTTGTCACAAGAGTGGGGAAAAAGCCTCCTACATGTCCCAGAAGACATTGAGAGTACTAGCTCAAAACCCAAAACCATACTGAAAGCTCTTCACTGAAGAGGGTGGGGCATAGCATGCTGAGCTGAGGAATGAGGAGAGCCCCCATAGACAGAAGCCCTCACACAGAGAGAAAGGCCAGCCAGGAGTAAATGGGCTACCCAACCTGGGGCAAGAAGGGACCCCTAAGTAAGGGCTGTGCCAGGACACTCTGAAAAGGAATGTGGTGCGAGTACATGGAACCAGCAGAGGCTGGCGAGCCAGTGAAGAAGAAACTCCCCTTTTTATACTACCCCTGAAAGGCACTGAGATAAGTCCCTAAATAGTATCGGTGGTTGTTGTTTTGGTGTAGCAGTGCTTAGGGTTAGCCACAGTGTACTATATTTTCTCCTGTGGTAGATGTGGGTGGGCGGTGTCTATGGAACACTGTAGGCAGTGGTGTGCTGGTAAATGTTTAACAACAGGCTCTCTCCACGGTCCACCTCTGCGCCCCCCCATCCACCTCTGCACCCCCCCCCCCAAAAAAAAATTGCAGAGCTGGCTATAGCCGGGAAGAAAGCCTGGGGGGGGGGGGGGGGGGAGGCAATGCATTACTCTCTCCAGGAAAAAAAAAATTAAATGCTCCCAGGTTCCAATCTAATTCATGTTTAATGTGGGATAAAATGCCGTAAATAAGTAAATAAATATAAACTTTTAATGTTGAGAACCTGATTCTCATAACATTATGTCTGTTTTAGAAGCCCTTTACCAGGAAAAAAAAAAATCTCTGCAGTGTACCCAAAATGACACAAACCATATTAGCGTACAGACCAGGAATTAGGAGAACAGTCTTGCCAACTCTGAAAAACAATGTGTTATCAAAATCTCAGAACCTAACAAACAGATCCCTGTTCAGACACTTGACGTTGCAGTCATACATGCAGAACAGAGATAGCCCCTATTCAAATTCTTCAAAAATTAACCTGAAATCCTAAGAAGCACAATATCAGAAAAACAGAAAGAAACACGTTGCTATACACTGCACTTTGTTGTCTGGTGACTTTGTTTTTCTCATCATGCTGGCTCAGTATCTGATTCTGCTGCTCTCTATCTGTTCCCTTGACTCAATTTCCAGGGCTTCCTTTCCATTTATTTCTTTTCTTTCCTCCTTTCTTCTTCATTTCTAGTCCTCCGCAGACTTGACTGTCCAGTGGATCCAGCTTCTTCCTATTTTCTCCATCCATGTGCAGTTTTTCTCTTCTCTTCCTTTTCCCTCATCTCATCTCCTTCCTCTCTCTTCCCTCCATGTCCAGCATTTCTCCTTTCTCCCCTCCATTCATGTTCATCTCACTTCCTCTCTCTTTCCTCCCCTCCATCGATGTCCAGCATTTCTTCTCTCTCTCTCTCTCTCTCTCCCTTCCCCTCCATACATGTGCATCTCCTTCCTGTCTTCCCTCCCCTCCATCCATGTCCTGAAACACTCCTCTATCCCCTGCCCTCCCCTCCATCCATCCATGTCCAGCAACCCTCTTCTCTCCCCTGCCCTCTCCTCCATCCACCCATGTCCAGCAATCCTCTTCTCTCCCCTGCCCTCCCCTCCATCCACCCATGTCCAGCAATTCTCCTCTCCCCTGCCCTCCATCCACCTATGTCCAGCAACTTTCCTCTCCCCTGCCCCCCCTCCATCCACCCATGTCCAGCAACTGTCCTCTCCCCTGTCCTCCATCCATCCATATCCAGCAATTCTCTTCTCTCCCCTGCCCCCCTCCATCCATCCATACCCAGCAATTCTCTTCTCTCCCCTGCCCCCCTCCAGTCATTCATACCCAGCGATTCTCTTCTCTCCCCTGCCCTCTCCTCCATCCACCCATGTCCAGCAATCCTCTTCTCTCCCCTGCCCTCCCCTCCATCCACCCATGTCCAGCAATTCTCCTCTCCTCTGCCCTCCATCCACCCATGTCCAGCAACTGTCCTCTCCCCTGCCCTCCATCCATCCATATCCAGCAATTCTCTTCTCTCCCCTGCCCCCCTCCAGCCATCCATACCCAGCGATTCTCTTCTCTCCCCTGCCTCCCTCCAGCCATCCATACCCAGTGATTGTCTTCTCTCCCCTGCCCACCTCCAGCCATAAGTACATAAGTACATAAGTAATGCCATACTGGGAAAAGACCAAGGGTCCATCGAGCCCAGCATCCTGTCCACGACAGCGGCCAATCCAGGCCAAGGGCACCTGGTAAGCTTCCCAAACGTACAAACATTCTATACATGTTATTCCTGGAATTTTGGATTTTTCCAAGTCCGTTTAGTAGCGGTTTATGGACTTGTCCTTTAGGAATCCGTCCAACCCCTTTTAAACTCTGCTAAGCTAACCGCCTTCACCACTTTCTCCGGCAACGAATTCCAGAGTTTAATTACACGTTGGGTGAAGAAACATTTTCTCCGATTTGTTTTAAATTTACTACACTGTAGTTTCATCGCATGCCCCCTAGTCCTAGTATTTTTGGAAAGCGTGAACAGACGCTTCACATCCACCTGTTCCACTCCACTCATTATTTTATATACCTCTCCCCTCAGCCGTCTCTTCTCCAAGCTGTATAGCCCTAGCCTCCTTAGTCTTTCTTCATAGGGAAGTTGTCCCATCCCCGCTATCATTTTAGTCGCCCTTCGCTGCACCTTTTCCAGTTCTACTATATCTTTCTTGAGATGCGGCGACCAGAATTGAACACAATACTCAAGGTGCGGTCGCACCATGGAGCGATACAACGGCATTATAACATCCTCACACCTGTTTTCCATACCTTTCCTAATAATACCCAACATTCTATTCGCTTTCTTAGCCGCAGCAGCACACTGAGCAGAAGGTTTCAGTGTGTTATCGACGACGACACCCAGATCCCTTTCTTGGTCCGTAACTCCTAATGTGGAACCTTGCATGACGTAGCTATAATTCGGGTTATTTTTTCCCACATGCATCACCTTGCACTTGCTCACATTAAACATCATCTGCCATTTAGCTGCCTAGTCTCCCAGTCTCGTAAGGTCCTCTTGTAATTTTTCACAATCCTGTCGCGATTTAATGGCTTTGAATAACTTTGTGTCATCAGCAAATTTAATTACCTCGCTAGTTACTCCCATCTCTAAATCATTTATAAATATATTAAAGGGAGGGAACTTCCGGTGGCAAGATGGCGATCTAACGCATACACGAGACGCTCCTGCTGCCTTGAAATAATATTTCCTAAAAAAGTTTAGTTACTTACAATGCCTCATTCCAAAAGAAAGGCGATTACCAGGGGTCAACTGCCGGCGGCCAGGACATCGTCTCCGCGGCAGCAAACTTTGGAGCGCTTCGTAGTAACCCAATCTCGCGAAGCTGGAGAGGCGACACCCGCGATGGACGCCATCGTAGGAGCGCCGACGTCCCTGGGTTTAGACATCTCTCTCTCGCCCCCAGAGATTATTCCACCTCCATGCCCGGCAACACAAAGGAAAGAGCAAGGTCTGTGTGCAACAACAGAAGTTGTTGAAGCTAGCATTCAGTCCGGCAGTGCCTTTCTTGAGTTTGCGACGGAAGATAGCATGGAAGAAGTAAACCCGGTTGAAATAACGTTGACTTCAATTTGGAAAGCGATTCAGGATCTAAAACATATTGTTTCTAAATCCGTTCGAGAAACCACTTCAATTGGGACAAAAATGACTCATTTATCGGAATCCCTGGACAAGGTACGTTCAGAGACAATGGCTAAAATATCCCAAAACTATGAGGAAATAAAAACTATCAAGGCTACGACTGATTCAATGGTAAAAGATAAACTTTTGCTTCATAGAAAAATTGAACAGTTAGAAAATTTCAATAGAAGATTGACTCTTAGAGCAATAAATTTCCCCATAATATCTGGGATATCTCCAAATGATTTATTTAAAAAATACCTAACGGAGAATCTGAACTTACCATCTCAAGCTATCCCTCCGTGTAATAAAATGTATTATTTAAAAATATTGACAAAGAAGAATGAACCTGGACAAGAGGGTAAAGAAATAGATCTTCAGAATTTAACTGCTATACTGGAAGAATCCTTAACTGAAGTGACAACTCGTGGAACTCTAATTATTTCCTTAATATTTGAGCAAGACTTAAGTTCATTAATAAGATTATACTTTAAAAATCTTCAGAAACCATTTTATGGTCAAAGAATATGGATTTATCCTGACGTTACCAGAGTAACTCAAGAAAGACATAGAAAATTTTTGTTACAAAGAGATAGAGTGAGAGAAATGGGTGCTTCTTTTCTACTCGCCTACCCCTGTAAATGTATTGTCAAATATTTGAATAATAAGTATATTTTTTTATGATCCTGAACAATTACAGGGTTTTGTAGATAGGAAAAACTTGAATTGAGAATAATCATCAGAAATAGTGAGAAACATCAGAAGTAATGCCACTGACATATATATAATGTTTTCTTTCTTAATCTCTCTTATATGATTTTTACCACCTTTCCCCCCCTTTGAAGATTGAGGTCTGAGAAAGAGATAGGATTGTTGTTATTATACTTTTCGCTTGAGACCAGTTGGTCCAGATGTTTATTTTTCTTTGTATGATCTCTGTGTTTCCACAAGTATGTTGTTACTACAACTTGTATATTGTTTAAATAATAAAAATTAAAATAAAAAAAAATAAATAAATAAAAAAATAAATATATTAAAAAGCAGCGGTCCTAGCACGGACCCCTGAGGAACCCCACTAACTACCCTTCTCCATTGTGAATACTGCCCATTTAACCCCACTCTCTGTTTCCTATCCTTCAACCAGTTTTTAGTCCACAATAGGACATTTCCTCCTATCCCATGACCCTCCAATTTCCTCTGTAGCCTTTCATGAGGTACCTTGTCAAACGCCTTTTGAAAATCCAGATACACAATATCAACCGACTCCCCTTTGTCCACATGTTTGTTTACTCCTTCAAAGAATTGAAGTAAATTGGTCAGGCAAGATTTCCCCACACAAAAGCCATGCTGACTTGGTCTCAGTAATCCATGTCCTCGGATGTGCTCTGTAATTTTGTTTTTAATAATAGCCTCTACCATTTTCCCCGGCACCGACGTCAGACTCACCGGTCTATAATTTCCCGGATCTCCCCTGGAGCCTTTTTAAAAAATGGGTGTTACATTGGCCACCTTCCAATCTTCCGGTACCACGCTCGATTTTAAGGATAAGTTGCATATCACTAGCAGTAGCTCCGCAAGCTCGTTTTTCAGTTCTATCAGTACTCTAGGATGAATACCATCCGGTCCAGGAGATTTGCTACTCTTCAGTTTGCTAAACTGCCCCATTACGTCCTCCAGGTTTACCGTGAAGTCAGTAAGTTTCTCCGACTCGTCCGCTTGAAATACCATTTCCGACACCAGTATCCCACCCAAATCTTCCTCGGTGAAGACCGAAGCAAAGAATTCATTCAGTCTCTCCGCTACGTCTTTGTCTTCCTTGATCGCCCCTTTTACCCCTCGGTCATCCAGCGGCCCAACCGATTCTTTTGCCGGCTTCCTGTTTTTAATATACAGAAAAAAATTTTTACTATGTTTTTTTGCCTCTAATGCTATCTTTTTTTCATACTCCCTCTTGGCCTTCTTAATCTGCGCCTTGCATTTGCTTTGACACTCCTTATGCTGTTTCTTGTTATTTTCAGACGGTTCCTTCTTCCATTTTCTGAAGGCGTTTCTTTTAGCCCTAATAGCTTCCTTCACCTCACTTTTCAACCACGCCGGGTGTCTTTTGGACTTCCGTCTTTCTTTTCTAATTCGCCATCCATACCCAGCAATTCTCTTCTCTCCCCTGCCCCCCTTCCAGCCATCCATACCTAATGATTCTCTTCTCTCCCCTGCCCCCCTCCAGCCATCCATACCCAGCAATTCTCTTCTCTCCCCTGCCCCCCTCCAGCCATCCACACCCAGCAATTCTCTTCTCTCCCCTGTCCCCCTCCAGCCATCCATACCCAGCGATTCTCTTCTCTCCCCTGCCCCCTCCAGCCATCCATACCCAGCGATTCTCTTCTCTCCCCTGCCCCCTCCAGTCAACCATACCCAGCGATTCTCTTCTCTCCCCTGCTCCCTCCAGCCATCCATACCCAGCGATTCTCTTCTCTCCCCTGCCCCTCCAGCTGTCCATACCCAGTGATTCTCCTCTCTCCCCTGCCCCCTCCATCCATCCATATCCAGCAGCTGTCCTCTCTCCCCTGCCATCCCTTCCCCTCCATGTCCAGCAATTTCTCCTCTCCCCCTGGGCCCTGCTTTCCCATCCATATCCATCGATGGCTTTGATGCTCCTCTCTCCCCTGCCCTCCCACTCCAATGTCCACCTGCCCACCGTCTCCTCCCCCCAACATCCCTCTTTTTGCTCCTGCCATCCTGGGGGGTTTAAATTGTTGATTTACCTCTGTCACAGCAGCCGCAGTGAAAGCCCATCTCTAGCCTTCCCTTCATTTCCTGTCAGTGTCCCGCCCTTGCAGAAAGAGGAAATGACGTCAGAAGAAGGCGGGACACTGACAGGAACAAAGGGAAGACTAGAGACGGGCTTTCACTGTGGCTGCTGTGACGGAGGTAAATCAACGATTTAAACCCCCCAGAGCAGTGGAAGGTGAGATAAGCATAGCTTGTGGTGCCCTCCTGCCATGCTTATCTCACTTAACGCCGGGTTGTGCCGCCCCTGGGATCTGGCTTGCCTGCCAGAACAACCGGCTCGCATGAGCTTTAAAAATTTAACAACTGGCTCTTTCGAGCCGGTGCAAGCCGGCTCCAGCACACCACTGACTGCAGGGAAGGTGGCTGCCCCAGCACTGGTGGCAGAGATAGAAAAAACCCAGAGCTGGATATTTTTCTGTTGCTAATTTTTGTCTGCAAAGAATGGAAAGATAGGGTGGGGACTTTAATAGTGCTAAGACATGTTAGCACTATTAAAGTCCCCACCCTATCTAGATTCTGTTGGACTGTATAAACCCTTAAGAAGCTGTGTGGGAGACCTTTTAAGACCTGAGTACTGCCAGGTGAATCTGCTCCAGAAAGCTGTGCCTGTGTTTTGTTGGAACATTAATGCGTTGCCCAGGCAGTGAGAAGCTACAGGACTGTGTTGGTGGAAGGCAGAGCTGGGGATAGGGCCCACGTGGGCAAATTGTTGGAAGCCTCGGGTAGGATACTGCTGAGCTAACTTAGCGGTTCATGAGAAGATTGTGTTTTATTATGGGACACTGCAATAAGCTTTATGTTGAGAACTGAGAAAAGTGACTTCTTCATACTTGTGCCGAGGAGATTAGGTGGAGCAGGCCCTTGGCCCAAGGGGACCATCACAGTATTTTTCCAGCTACTAGTATGGTTTTCAATAATATAGCTATTAGAATATCACACAGAGCTTTTGTTTCTTTTGACTAACTTCTCAGTAAGCATTGGGATCTCACTATTACAAACTTAAAGGAAATATTGTATTTTAAGTGGAGGATATTCTTTATTCTGGCCCACACAGTTTGCTAGAATGGGAAAATACAGAGGCAAGATATGTCAAAGTATTCTTGGCCTGATGGCAGAAGTAGTATATATTAGGATTAGTTAGGTTAACCTTATGCAGTTTAGCAAGTGTCCAAGTAACTTTTTACATATGAAAATACAAGGATTGCAAAGTCAATGCTGAAGAAATAATTGTGTTTGTTTTGGATAGAAAAGAACCTATTATGATGGAGTGAGAATAATAGATGTCTCCTGTTGCCAGAGTAGCTAAATGGGATTCACCACTATTTTACCTTATAAAACTTTGAGGCTGTGTGGCCCAAAGCCCTGAGAGTGATTACATCAAGAACTTGATTCTGGAAACAGCAAACCCTTTCAACCTCAGTAATATAACGTTTGAGTTGCAAATAAGAAAACCATTGTGTTAAGGGGGGTTATAAGTTCTCAACTGACAACTGAAAAGAGAGAAAACGTTGTTTCTCGATAATATCACATAGGCTTTAAACATTTTGTTGAGCTCATGACCTCCTATAAACAGAGGCATCATTAATCCTGAAGAGAGGATTAAGCCATGGAGGGCACATTAATGTATCCAATCATTATTTTATAAAATTGTTGGAGGTCTGTAAGGAATGCTTGTATGAGTGGCCAGCAAGACAATAAACCAGGGAGGGACAAGCTTAACAATTTTGGTAATATAAAAGGGCTAGCTATATTTTTTTTCCAAATGTAGCCAAAAAGGAATATGTTTTTGCCTCGCAACATGTCTGCAAATCACCAACTGGTCTGACTTAAAAAGAAAACCCTGCTCATATTAGCAAACTTGAGAATCTTACCCCACTGGATATTTTATCCAGTTTCAGCTTCGGAAGAGAGATTTTGGGTACCTTGGCCCTCCATAAAAAGCTAAGCAGGATACAGTCTATATAGTATGAAAGAACATCATTGGTATTCCTAATGTGGAAGCATAGATGGTGTATAATTAATCCTCAGTGCTGCTACCATTTTTATGGAATCTAACTTAACTCACCATGATAAGAACATAGGAGAACAACTATCTACTATAATAAAACTCACCCTCAACATTCTGAAGACAAAGTTCTGAAGTCACTCAGTCACTCACTGAAGGGTTCGTGGATTCATGGTGGTGAAGCCACAACACTGACCATGTCTCTCAGCCCCGCCCTTGCATGACGGACCAATCAGAAAAAACACCCTCAACATTCTGAAACACAAAGGACCATCACAACACCATTCCCAGGCAACACTAGGCAACATAAGACGGACCAATCAGAGGAAACTACGTGACAATAAGAGAGGAGCATTCCCCAGCAGAATGGCTCATTATTTCTGCAGCACGGAGAGCACAGAACCACCGCTGGAACGAGAGAAGAATATTCCTGCTGTGGGTATGTGCAAAAATAGACCGGGGGAGGGGGGAGAAATTTTTTAATGCCTAATGCCAGTACTGAAGAGAGGGCCTATAGCACAGACTATATTTGGGATTGCTTGACATGGAGTCAGAGGAGCCGGAAAACAACGTGCCCGTCACCATCTGGGACGTGGGCGAACAGGACAAGCTGCGGCCCAGCTGGAAGGATTACTCGCGACCCAGCCAGCAGCAAACAGCGACCAAGGAAGGGGGAGGAGTACTCCTTCCCTGCCTAGGAATCGCTGAAGACTGGCTGCCAAACTAACGAAACAACCGCACACCGACGCACCACCTCCATCATTCGAAAGGCATCCACTCTTTCTTCAACAGAAATGCAAACTAATAATACAAAACAAACAAAGAATACATGGTTTCTCAGGCGGCTGCAGGTAACTCCCCACTCGCTTCCTCTTCCCCTTTTGCCGAAGCGGCCAAGGACGTGCCCAACCATCCCCATCCTCAGGCAAGCTGTCTCCCACCTCGGGGATTCCCCGAGCACCCGGAAAAAGACGGAGCTGATTCCTGCAGCGCATAAATGTTCCAGCATTCCCCTGCAGCCGGCCTGAAATGGACCAAACATACCGGATCACCCCTCGACGGCCCGAGACCGTGCTCTTCTCCCTTCCGCCAACTTAAAACAACCATCCTCGTCCTCAGGCAAGCCGTCACCCACCTCCAGGATGCCCAGAACCCCAGCCCAATGGAAAAAGATGGTGCTGCTTCCAACAGCACATTTCTCTTCCAGCATTCCCCTACAGTAGCCCTGAAACGGCCAAAAAAAACCAACAGACAAAGAACATGCTCCTCTACCTTCCGCCCATCTAAAACAACACTGCTGCCTCAGCACAACACAAAAAAAAAAAAAAACCATGGAAAAAAAACAACAACACTCAACAAGGCTGACCCCCCTACAACCACATTTACATTTCACCAACAGAAAGACCCCCCTCCACAAACCTCCTTGACAGACAAAACCACACACACACAATACAACAGAAACACACCCTCAATGCCACACACCAATCCAACCCACTTTGCCAGCATAGCACATCCCCCAACCCCCAAGCAAAAAACAAAACAAAACAAAAAAAGACACACATCAACAACCTGCACACACACCGCACCCTCACACACTCACACACACACACACACACAAAATAACTCTGTGACACATACACACACACACAAAAAAAACCACATGCTAGCGCCCGTTTCATTGGTTTCGGAAACGGGCCTTTTTTACTAGTAATAGATATCTCTCAGCCTAGTTATGAGGTTATCTAAATTTATATTTAAGTACATAAGTGTTGCCATACTGGGACAGACTGAAGGTCCATCAAGCCCAGTATCCTGTTTCCAACAGTGGCCAATCCAGGTCACAAGTACCTGGCAAGATCCCAAAACAGTACAGTGCATTTTATGCTGCTTATCCCAGAAATAAGCAATGGATTTTCCCAAGTCCATTTTAATAATGGCTTATGGACTTTTATTTTAGGAAGCTATCCAAACCTTTTTTAAACTCCGCTAAACTAACTGCTTTTACCACATTCTCTGGCAATAAATTCCAGAGTTTAATTACACGTTGAGTGAAGAAATATTTTCTGTGATTCGTTTTAAATTTACTACTTTGTAGCTTCATTATGTGCCCCATAGTCCTAGTATTTTTGGAAAGAGTAAACAAGTGATTCATGTCTACCTGCTCCACTCCACTCATTATTTTATAGACCTTTATCATATCTCCCCTTAGCCGTCTTTTCTCCAAGCTGAAGAGCCCAAGCTGTTTCAGCTTGCCTCATAGGGAAGTCATTCCATTCCCTTTATCATTTTCGTCAACCTTCTCTGTACCTTTTCTAATTCCACTATATCTTTTTGGAGATGTGGTGACCAGAATTGCATACATTATTCAAGGTGCGGTCCCACCATGGATTGATACAAAGGCATTACAACAGTCTCGTTATTATTTTCCATTCCTTTCCTAATAATACCTAACATTCTATTTGCTTTCTTTGCTGCCACAGCACACTGAGCAGAGGGTTTCAAAGTATTGTCAGCGATGACTCCTAGATCCTTTTTTTGGTCGGTGACTCCTTATGCGGAACCTTGCATCACGTAGCAATAGTTCGGGTTCTTCTTTCCCACATGTATCACTTTGCACTTGCTCACATTGAACATAATCTGCCATTTGGATACCCAGTCTCCCAGTCTCGTAAGGTCGTCTTGCAATTTTTCACAATCTTCTTGCGATTTAACAACTTTGAATAACTTTATATCATTGTCAAATTTAATTACCTCACTAGTTATTGCCATATCTAAATCATTTATAAATATGTTAAAAAGCAGCGGTCCCAGCACAGACCCCTGCGGAACCCCACTATCTACCCTTCTCCATTGAGAATACTGACCATTTAACCCTACTCTCTGTTTTCTATCCTTTAACCAGCTTTTAATCCACAGTAGTTGAATGTCATCTGCATAAATATAGAATATAATACTAAGATCTTTATAAGAAGAGCAAGTGGAGCTAAGAAGATGTTAAAAAATTTAGGTCCTGGGACCGAACTCTGGGTTACACTGCATGTGGGCTTATCACATGCTAAATCAGAATTACCATCGGCACAACGCAGCTGCCAGTGGTAGTTCCGGCTTGAGAGCATGCCATTTCTGGTGCATTGGAACATTTTTTTTTCTAGTGTGGCACTAACCTGGTGGAAATCGTGCATCGCTGCATACTGTCTGGTTACCGTGGGAACCCTTACCACCACCTCAATGGGTAATGGCAAGTGCGCCCTGCTACATGACCACACAGTAAAAGTTATCTTGCCGCATGCCCACTTTTTGGGGGCCTTTTACCTGCTGAGGTAAAAAGGGCCCTGGCATGCAGGAAAAACAACCCCCCCCCCCCCCCCCCCCCCGAGATTCCACAGGGTCTTTTATCCTGCAGCTTAGTACAAGGACTCCTTAGCCAGTTAAGTTTAAACCAGTCAAAAATAAACCGAATATTGAATGCTGGTTACCTGAAATGGCCTGACATTGAATATCTGGGCCGACCGCTGACCATGGGAGTTAGCCCGACTTCCTCCTGCAGTCTGGATATCGGCCCCATAGACTTTAGAAAGAAATATAAAAGTATGGTGAAGACACGACTGTACCATAGAACCTGCAAAACAAAAGTGTAAAGAGAATTAAAAGTATCTAGTTTTAATGGAACTAGATCAAATAAGTAATTTAAAGTATAAAATTACTAAAAATAATTTGATGAATACTTTTTCCGAGACATTTTGAAGATGAATTCATTGTCTTGGTATTTTCTAAAGAAGTTGTTGTTCAAGGGATAGTCTTAGCTGGAATCTAGTAAAAGAAACAGCATGGCATTGATACATTGTTGCAACTGTAATTAAAATATATATTTAAAATTACTAATTGCATATGTTATTACTACTACTACTACTACTACTACTACTACTACTTATCATTAACCATCTTATTTAAATTATGGAAAATAATAAATGTGTAATTTTAATGTTTATTCCCAGCTTTGGTATAGAGTTGAATTGGAAAACCCTGATACTATCCACTGTGACAAAAGAAACATCTTCAAAAGTGTAATACATCACTCCACCATCAGGGGTGTTACATTAACATATGGCCGGCGGAGTAAGTGGGTGCTAAAACATATTGGAGCATGTTAGAGTCAGATAAAAAGGTATGAAAGCTTTTTGGTAAAGGATCACTACGGTCTGATACATGAATATTAAAATCTCCAAGGAGTATCCATAACAATAGCTTTATGAGACAGGAGGATACAACATCATATAGTTCCTGATGCAAGCTGTGGGTGACCAGGGGCAGTAGGTAGAGCAGTAAGAAGAGCAGAGATGGAAATGTGAGAACCTGAAAGTATATACCCTTCAATATTGTGGAGGAATTGTAGGTGGACAATGTTTATGAGTATGATGAGAGAAGTGGAATTTGTTCCCAAGTCTCTGTGAGACCATGCAGGTTCAGAGCATGATCTACAAGGAGATCACTTATAAATTGGGTTTTACAGTGAACAGAGCATGCATTAAGAAGACCAGCTTTAAGTAAGGAGTGCAGAAGAGAGGATAGGACAGATGAGCACAGAATAGTCACCAAAAATAGAGATCTTACCTTCTGAGATGAGTAGTGGCAAACCACAGGGGAGGAATTCCTACCCCATATTTTTGGTATTGGCAGGACCAGGGCTAGAGTGGAAATAATCACAAGTAGGTTAACAAGCTGAAATAAAGGAGTGCACAAACAAGCACATGTTCCTTTGTTATTCTCCTCCAGGGTACACAGTGGTAAGTGAATAGAATAGAATAAGGATGTCAGACATCTATTTCTCATGCATTTTAGAAAAAGATGTGCCAACATACTACCTTGTTCTAAAATACATGAGGAAATAGACATCCAACTACTGGCTACATCCAGCATTATCATCCATTTTACAAAATATATGAAAAGGGCAAAACAAGAGACATGGACATCTTTATGTCCATATTATAAAATAAAAATCAAAAACGTATAAAATCCCAGCACTTAAAATTCTTCCCTATAATAAATCTTCTATAATTTGGTACCACCGTGACCCCTCAGTGGCAACTCATTTCATAAGAGCATACAGCTCAAGACTTGCCGTGCATCCTCATTGGGTGCGAATCACTCTGTTTGTTTATTTGTTTTTCCCCCCTGATGAAGCCAAAGGCAAGGACTTGCTTGTGTTACCCTTTGTTTCCAGTTTCATCTCCAATAGTCGACTGAAGCAGACTCAATTCATGAACAAATTACATAAAGAGGGGCATAATCGAAAGGGACGACCAAGTTTTGCTGAAGACGTCCTCGCAAAATGTCCCGATGGAGGGATGGGGAAACCCATATTATCAAAACAAAATGGACGTCCATCTTTCGTTTCGATAATACAGTCGGGGATGCCCAAATCTTGACATTTAGGTCGTCCTTAGAGATGGTCATCCCTAGACTTGGTCATTTCTGATTTTCGACGATAATGGAAACTAAGGACGCCCATCTCAGAAACGACCAAATGCAAGCCCTTTGGTCATGGGAGGAGCCAGCATTCATAGTGCACTGGTCCCCCGACATGCCAGGACACCAACCAGGCACCCTAGGGGGCACTGCAGTAAACTTCATAAATTGCTCCCAGGAACATAGCTCCCTTACCTTGTGTGCTGAGCCCCCCCAAAACCTACTACCCACCACTGTACACCACTACCATAGCCCTTACGGGTGAAGGGGGCACCTAGATATGGGTACAGTGGGTTTCTGGTGGGTTTTGGACGGCTCACATTTACCACCATAAGTGTAACAGGTAGGGGAGGGGGTGGGCCTGGATCCGGCTGCCTGAAGTGCACTGCACACACTAAAACTGCTCCAGGGACCTGCATACTGCTGTGAAGGACCTAAGTATGACATTTGAGGCTGGCATAGAGGCTGGCAATCTATATTTTTAAAGATGTTTTTTGAGGGTGGGAGGGGGTTAGTGACCACTGGGGGAGTAAGGGGAGGTCATCCCCGATTCCCTCCAGTGGTCATCTGGTCAGTTGGGGCACCTTTTTGAGGCTAGGTCGTGAACAAAAAGGGACCAAGTAGTCAGCCAAATGCTCGTCAGGGCTGGCTTTCTTTTTTCCATTATCGGCCGAAGCTGGCCATCTCTTAACCATGCCCCCGTCCCGCCTTCGGTAACTGCCGAAACGCCCCATTGAACTTTCACCGGCTCCGCGATGGAAAGCAGTTGAAGCCGGCCAAAATTGGTTTTCGATTATACCGATTTGGCTGGCTTTAGGAGAAGGCCGGCCATCTCCCGATTTGTGTCGGAAGATGGCCGGCCTTCTCGTTCGAAAATAAGCAGGAGGGAGTCATAGGGAGTCATCGGTAAGACTATCTAATAAGCGCAAAGCTACCCTCTAAAGTGGGGGCGCTTGTGGCCACAGCAATACCAGAGGTGGCCACCCATCTTCTATGGATGGGAGGGATCAATGGCACAATTACCACTGAAGTTACTAATGAAAGCTGCCAAGAACCCCATAGCCTGACTTGGACAATTGTGTGTTTGTGTGTGTGTGGGGGGGGGGGGGGGAGGTGTAGGAGCGGCAAGCAACATAGGGACCGGGTGAGCTTATTACAGCAGCTCAGAAGAAGAAAGATGTACCGAAGGTAATCAGCTTTGATGGTGATACCTTTCAGGAAGCAGTTGCCTGGTTACTTGAGGAGTGGTAGTCAGGGCCGGTCTTAGGCAAGGGCAACAGGGGCGGTCGCACAGGGCCTCACACTCGTAGGGGCCCCGCATCTTTGGCATGTCTATCCTCCTGTCTCGGAACACCTCCCTGCTCTGTACCTTAATGTGCATCCACATTTCAGTAGAGAGCATCAGGCAGCGGCAGTGATTTTTATATCCCGTCATCTGCCAAGCCCAGAGCCTCCTCGCTGCTGTGTCCTGCCTCCTTTTGATATCACTTCCTGCTTCCCCAAGGGCGGGATGCAACAGCGAGGAGGCTCTGGTCTCGGCAGCTGATGGGATATGAAAATCACTGCTGCTCTCTACTGAAACATGGTGGATGCATATCAAGGTATGTGGTGAGGTGGGGTTCCCAGAGCTCTAAACCTCCTTTTAAACTGATAAATTATAGCTTATGGTGGCAGTCGCGGGTGGGGGGGGGGGGGGGGGTCCACTGAATTGGTCTGACCAGGGCCCCGCAATTGCTAAGACCGGCCCTGGTGGTAGTATTGACATCAGAGTAGTGATGGTCCCCAATCCATGAGCGATGTGTCTAAAGGTCACCTCCCATTATCAGTCAGTCATGGTTTGTTAGCTAGCTGAAAAAATTGTACACATGAACACATTCATGTTTAGTTTGGGTTAAGGGTATTAGACATTTTCGTATGTAACTGTGCTGTGGCCTATGTTAATAAATTCCACTTTTCAGAAGAAACAAATGATGTGTATCCTCATTGGAAAGGGGTAAAAAGGGGTTGTGGTGGGGGGGGGGGGGGGGAGAACACAGAGGACAAAGTAGGTTACGGACCTAGTTGCTACCTAATGCTATTTGTGCATTTGCCTTTTAATGGAAACCTGAAGGTTAAGGATAAATGGATTAGTGATATAGCTTTCTCAGCTGCTGTGAATAAAAAGAAATGGAGTCATAGTTTTAATAAGGAAAAATGTGCTAATGCAGGTGCTATCACAAAAGCCAGATAAGGAGGTTCATCAGGTCTTGGTGTTTTTATCAGCAGAAAATATCTTTATTCAATTTGTGTGTACCCAGTGGGATATTCCTGGTTTCTTCCATGTTCATATGCAAGTTCTACTAGAGGAAGGAAACACAGTAGTTATTGTTAGATGTGATTTTAGTCAACCATTGGATCTCATTTTGAACAGATGATCTAATGTCATCCCCAGAAAACGAAAATGCCGAATGCTTTTTAAGATTTGCAGGCTGAGATGGGTCAACAATATTAACCCACCTACCCCCTCCAGTTTGGAATTAAATTGGTCAATCTTTGTACAGGTTTGATGAGGAGTATAGGATACTGCTTCCAATGTATGCCAGCACTGCTCCAATTCAGTCAGAACATAGTCTCATATTATTTCATTGTGTATTTTTGCAATCTTATTGGGAGTTAATCTAGAAAATAATTTGTACAATTTTTCAAACAAAGGTTAATTTGACATATTCATTTATAATACTAAAACCTCAGATATGACCTGTTGAGCTTCCTGATTCAACAAAATATTATTTGATATTTTATTATCCATTGTACATCAAATTATTTTGAGTACATGGAAAGATGTTTAGTAAAACGCAACTGTACTTTTTGATGGAATTCAGTAAATTGGAACTCACAGCAACTGAGTAAAAGAATAATCAGCCGTGTACACTTCAAATTTGAAAATCATTAACAGACTTTTTAAATGATGTTCATGAACAGAAGAACCAGATTTGTGTAGGATGTTAACTACAATATGACTTTAATTTTCCTCTCCTTTGTTTTGTTTGTGGTTTTATTATATGATAGCCCAGTTGGGTTAAGACTGTTTTGTAAATGTCAAACTTTTATTTTTATTTCAGTAATAAAATTGAACTCAAACTGTTACCAAATCAGAAAAAATTGCTGGTTACCAGTTCAGAAGAACGTCAGCTGGTGTGGTCCATTGCTGAAACTGTACTGCATCATGAGGAAGGAAGGAAAGCAGCATAGCGGCAGTGTAAGTCCTCTACCAACATGATGCACTACTGCTAATGCTGTTCAGCTGCAGAGATTTGAGGGGGGGTGGGATTTGAGACTTATCTGTCTACCTTTCTTTGAATGAAGCATGTGTCGGCTCTGGTTATATGTAATAAGAGCAACCATTTTACAATTGGCAACATCTTAAGCATCAATGAATATACAAGGCAACATGTACTTCAAATTGGTATTATAGAACATGGATGTGTATGTATACAGTTTGAAAATCTACACCTCTAAAAGGTTAAATCAATTCTCAAAAAAGCTTCACTGGATGCTACCTTCTAAATATTGTCCTATCTCCATCCTCCCTTTCACATCCAAGCTATATGAACATGTGGTTCACCACCACTGTTTTGATGTTCTTTTATCTGAAGCTATTCTTAACGCACTACAATCTGGCTTTTGCCCTCTACATTCTACAGAAACATCACCTGCGAAAGTCTTCAATGACCTGATCCTGGCCTTTACTCAATCCTCATCCTTATTGACCTACCTGCTGCTTTCGACACTATTGATCACCAGTGGTCTCCAACCTTTTTCATGTAAAAGGCTGCAAAATGGACACAAGAAAGCTCTGGGGGCCATCTTCTTCAGTAAAGACCGAAGCAAAAAATTCATTCAGTTTTCTGCTATGTCCTTGTCCTACCTGAGTGTCCCTTTTGCTCCTTGATGATTTAACGGTCACACAAATTCCCTTACAAGCTTTCTGTTTATGACGTACCTGAAAAAGTTATTATTATGAGTTTTTTGCTTCTGTGGCAAGTTTCTCTTCATATTCTCTTTTAGCGTTCACACCAGGTAGGCAAGTGACCAGGTGATCATCATATCCACCAGCCACCCAGCTATCTACATGCCTAATGTCCTAACTCTTCCCTCCTGGGCAGAAGCCCCTGGAGATACATCATTGGTTCGAGAGGATATTGCATCCCTTGGTTAGCAGGTCCTTGCTACAGAATTACTTCCTACGTCACCAGGGTTATGCTCTCCTTTTAGGAGACCTCCTTCCTCCAAGGTAGCTCAGGGACTGCCAGACTGGAGGTGGGACTTCTCTACTATGTCTCTGTAGATCTCCTCTCTTTCTGTCTGCCTCAGCTCCTCCAAGTCTGCCACTGTAGCCTCAAGAGACCAGACTCGTTCTCTGAGAGCTAGAAGCTCTTTGCATCAAGCACACACATACAACTTCTCACCAACTAGGAGATAATCATATATGTGACACTCAATGCAACAGACTGGATAGCAACCCTCTTGCTACTAAACTGCTGTCTGCATATATATATATATATATATATATATATATATATATATATATATATATATATATATATATATATATGGATAGTGGAGAAATAGGGATATTTGACAAAGGATTCTAGTGATCTAATAGCAGCTTGAGAGGCAAGGAATATTGCTTTATTGTGTGGAGGAGACATGTAAGCCCAAGGGAGAGAATGTAAAGGAACTGTTTTCCACTTCTCAGCTTCAAATTGTAACCAAAAGGGAGCTCTAGTAATGCCATTTGTTGTAATCCAAGTGGCATTTTGCCTTAATAGAAATGCAGCATAATATTCATAAAAGCTCAGGAAATTAAGATCCCCTTGATCTTTAGCACATTTTAAGCACTTATGAGTGATATGAGGAGGTTTGTTACGCCAAAGAACCCTGGAAAGGATTTTTTCTATATTCTTATGGGTACCAGGGCTAAGTAAAACAGGCATCATGCTGAGCGTATAATTAATTTTGGGGACTATCATCATCTTAATGGTATCCATTTTGCCCCACCAACATAAACGAGGGGATGACCATTTAGATACCAATTCAGATGTATATTTTAATATATGTTCAGAGTTTAACCTTATAGTGTCCTCTAAAGTGGGACCAAATAACAATTTTGGGTGACCATTTACATTGGAATTGAGTTATAGTGCATTTAAAGTTAGCATTATTAAGGCGCATCATTTCAGTTTTAGTGGTGGTCAGTTTATATCCTGAAACTGCAGAACATTGATTGATGACATTCTTGATGCTCGGAATAGATAAGAGGGTGGTATACAAGAGTACATCGTCAGCATATGCAGAAACATTAGCTGAAAGTAGTCCCAGGGTTATGCCTCAAATGTCTGCTGATGATCGAATAGCAATTAAAAGGAGTTCTAGAGCAAGGTTAAAAAGTAAGGGAGAGAGGGGGGCAACCCTATCTAGTACCTCTAGTGGGATAAAATGGATCAGAGGATTGTTCATTGATATAAAGCTTGATAGAGGGAGTGGACTACAATACTTTGATCATACCAATGATCTCTGGTGAAAAGCCAAACCAATGTAGTGTGCGAAACATAAAAAACCATTTAACACGATTAAATGCCTTTTCCGCATCCAACTCTATGGCCACATAAGGAATATTTGAGTTTTGTGAGTGCAACAAAACAGTGGCAAATAATTTAAGGGCATCTGCCATACATGAAACCAGTTTGATTAGAATTGATTAAGCTGGGTAACACTAATTGCAACCTAGATTTTAGCAAATAATTTAGCATTGAGGCTAATTAAAGATAATGGTCTGTAATTCTGGACAAAGAGTCTAGGTTTCAAAAGTGCTATGATTGTTGCCTCAGTGAATATGCCATGGACATCACCTGATTGAATATGAGAGGAGCAAGTAAATATTGAAATTCTAAATAGAATTCTAAGGTCAGTCCATCTGGGCCTGGGGCCTTTTTTTTGCTATGATTTTCAATACAGAGATAACATCAGACTCAGTTATAGAATCATGCTTTCTCATCCTTGCTTAAAGTGTGATGGTCAAGGTTATCAAAAAAGAAATCTTCTGAATTACGCTCTACCTCAGAGGAGTATAATGAAGAGTAGAATGTTCTAAATCTATTTATGATGTCCAGTTTAGAAGATAATAAAATATTATCATCTTTTATAGCAGCAATGCAATTTCTTTCTGATTTGACTTTAGATAATTTGCTAATAAATGACCTCCTTTATTGTTTCCGGCATAATAATGGGCGGATTTCATAAAAATCTCCCTACTAACTTGCTTAGCGAGCAAGGAGTTATAATTATACTGGGCAGTTTTCAGCTTTAATTATATGTCCACATCAGTGGGGTTGGATTGGTGATTGTGTTCTAACTGACTTGTTTTATTCCAAAGCCATAACTTCTGCATTAAGCATTTTCTTATGTGCTGCAACATAACCTATGATTACTTCTCTGATGAATGCTTTGAGTGCATCCCATCTAGTAATCCAACTAGTGTCTTGTAAAGTATTACATTGAAAGAACTCCCTAATTGTCCCAGATATGTGTTTATGAAATGTAGGGTTATCTAGGAGGCAGCATTAAAGCGCCAAGAACTCTTAGGTTGTAACTGACCTATGTCAGAAAGTTGAAGCATTATATGAGTATGGTCAGATAATGTGATACTTTCAATACTTGTATGCCATGTTTTCTCTAACAGTGTGTTGGAAATCAAGAAATAATTGATGCGAGAGTAAGAAGTATGTGGTGGAGAGTAGAAAGTGAAATCACGTTCATTGTCAGGCATTAGACACCTTACATCATGAAGCTTGAGCTGTTCCATAATATCTTGAAGCTTTAATTTTCTTAAAGGGAAATACAGATTTCCTATCAATGTCTGGATTTTGAATTAAGTTAGTCACCTCCAAAATAGCAGGTTTATCCCCTTCTCCAATTATTAAATCTGCAATGGTGTGAAAAACTCTGGGCAATCAACATTCGGTGCATAGATGTTTATTAAGGATAAAGGTTTTGCCATCAATTGTTACTGATATTTTAACCCAGAGCCCTAGAGTGTCACTGTCCTGAGACACCAGCTTAATATCTGATCTTTTCCTTAGGAGAATGGTGACTGCATTCTTTTTGCCGTCAGCTGGCGAAAAGACTGAAGCAAGGGACCATCTGGTTTGTAATTTGGTAGATTCTGCCACAGATAAGTGGATCTCCTGAAAAAAGATAAAGCCAGGAGAGTACTTGGACAGTGAAGACAGGATCTTTTTCTTTTTTTATAGGACTATTAAACCCTTTAACATTAAGGGATATTAAAGAAATGGTCCTTTAAAAGAAATAGATGCACTGTATATAATCCATAACAAGCATGAATTATAGAGCTGAAGCATGCACTTAATAATCATTACAGGAAGCAACAGTAGATCATATAGAAAAGGTGTATTCATAGCAAAGCATTATGCCTAAAAATAGGACAAAATGCTCTATGAGTTTGCAGCAACCTTTCACTGACTCCTGATTCAGATGATATATATAACAACAGTGTGATAACATCAATCTATATTGTAGTGGACATGAAGGATAAATTTTATATATTAAGCATACTTTTTCTCAAACTGTGAAAGCTCAAATGAAATTATTAGAAATGCAAATGCAAACATCGCAAGACATGTGCAAAAAGTTACAGCAGCGTATTCATGCAGCCAAGCTCTAATTAAAAAAAAACAAAAACAAAAAAACCTGAGACCTGCGAGTAGAACATCATGGAATTGCAAAATGTCAGCCACAGATCGATCAAATATACATCTATTTGACTGGAAGCAATTTCTTCAAAATACGAAGTCAAAGCAACAGGAGAGTGGAAATCACACACATTCTCGCAGGAAAGAACAGGCCATAATGAGCATTTATTTCTTTTAACGGGCCAAAAAGCCAAGAATTTTGTTTGCTCAAATCAAGTAGGAATTACAGGACATAGCCTTCATGTTTCACCAGAGCTCTCAGCAGGTCCCTCTGCAATTTCAGTAACTTGGGTATAATGGAGCACACGTATCACAGTAGGCCGCGGGAATTTGTCATGAGGTCTGCGTTAGGTGGGAACACAATGCACATGTTCAAGTTCAAAGTCTTTGGAAAATAGAAGCCCAAGTAAAGTTGGAATAACTTTTTCCAAAAATTGGATTGGGTTATTACATTCTATATTCTCAAGTAGGCCAAGTAGTCTAATATTATTTCCTCTTGCTCTGTTGTTGCTATCCCCCATATCGCATTCCAGTTGCATGATTCTTTTAAACTGTTTTTGTAAGGTCTTAATGTTCTCATCTGCAATCTTTTGTTTCACTTCCAAAGTGGTAACTCTGGTTTTGAACTGTGCCACATCAGATTTTATCGTGGAGAGGTCCTGTTTGATATCGTTGATGTCTTCCCTTGCTTCAGAAAGCATGTCTTTTAGTGCTTGGAAGAGGAGGGTTCCACTCTATGATGTTTTCCAGATTTACCTAAGGACATGTTTGAAGTAATGCGGTGAGAACCAGTTAACGGCAGTTGGCTGCTTAAAAGAAGGTTGAATATCGATTTCATGAAAGAGTCATCAGGAGCTCAAGGATTATGTTGCCATCTTTTGTGGTACTCAACAGTGTCCCCATTATGAATTTTAAGAGCAGAACTTTATCTAACAAGAACATTTTTGTTGTTATTCCTTTTAACCAGTTCATTAAGTATACTGTTTAGTTAGAGACAGGTCATGCACGTCTTGGATTTCATCCATTTCATCTCTGCACATCTATATTTTCCCTTGAGAAATGCGAACTTTAAGCCTGTGGTCAGCCTGCCACTGATAATTCAGAGCTAACCAGTAACCTTATTACAGCACTGTATACGAACTATACAAATGTGATTGACCGCTTTCATATTCCCACTTTGAGTCTATTTTCAAATTTGCTTACAAGAGTAAGTTAAACCTAGAAGTCTGAGTATGTCCAGAGATGTATAATGCATAAAAAAGGTTCATTTTTGCACAGCTGCAAGCACTTTGTCTGAGGGACTTTTAAATCCGATGCTGATCTTCTGCCTTGGAGTTGTAAGACTCCCCATGGTATACAATATTGTCAGAGTATGAAGAAGAGCTCATATTCAGCTGCCTAAGCAGTAAAACAAAAAATGTGGGTGGACAAGCCTTTGACTTCCATTATCCAATTGTCTCAATCATCAAACCCTCAGAAGAATAATGCTCTCTTAATTGAAACATACCACTAGGTTCAAAACCATTGCACTGACTAAAAGCACAGCACAAGATGTTGCTTGCTAATGAAGTAGACATGGATAATAGACTTTTCATAGAAATCATTAGCCACAAAAAAATGTGGCCTACTTTAGGACATATTGTATCTTTTAGTTGCAAATGGAATGAAAGAATGTCCCCAACTACCACAATGAAAGATTAAAAAAAAAAAGACAAAAAGCCAAGAACAAATAAGGGACTAGCATGTGTGTCACCAAAAGTATGCAACAGGCTTCAAGTGGGCAAACTCTAAACTGCCTGTCTGTAACTATTTAAATTGTGTATTAAATCATGATTTATGATGAGAAATAAGGCATTTTGATGAATGGAAAAACTTCCAAACCTAGCAGCTTGCAGTAATTCATTTTATATGCAGGAAACCATAAAGCTGAATATTTGATTGGGTTCCATGCTGACATGGAGAGACATTTGCATACATTTGGCACGTGATGTCTTAAAATATGAAGCAATTAGCATTCACTGAATCTTCCCTCAGGACATAAATCTTATGCAAGATGATGGGGTTGCCTTGCACTTATGGAATTGTTTTAAGAAACAATATACTAAATGGCTATATCTATATATCTATATATTTTTTTTTTCATAACTTCTTGGTTATAAATTTGTTTTAATTACAACAACAAAAAAGAAGCCTGGAATGAAGTAGGGGTGGGATCAATTAGACTGGGAACTAGAGCCATGGGGTTTGTGGATCTACATTAGCCATTTAAACAATTTTTAAAAAATCAGGTGGCCAGTGGTTGGAATCCAGCGTAGAACCATTATAGTGGCATATCAACTCTGAACAGTCAACTGGATGAAGCATGGCTCTAGGAGACAGAGAGGGGCATAATCAAAAGGGACGCCCAAGTTTTTCTGAGGACGTCCTCGCAGGACGTCCCCATGAAGGGGCGGGGAAACTCATCGAAACAAGATGGACGTCCATCTTTCATTTTGATAATACGATCGGGGACGTCCAAATCTTGACATTTAGGCTGACCTTAGAGATGGTTGTCCTTAGACTTCGTTGTTTCTGATTTTCTACGATAATGGAAACTGAGGACGCCCATCTCAGAAACGACCAAATCCAAGCCCCTTGGTCATTGGAGGAGCATTCGTAGTGCACTGGTCCCCCCTCACATGCCAGGACACCAACCGAGCACCCTAGGGGGCACTGCAGTGTACTTCAGAAATTGCTCCCAGGTGCATAGCTCCCTTACCGTGTGTGCTGAGCCCCCCAAACTCCCCTCAAAAGCCACTACCCACAACTGTACACCACTACCATAGCCCTTATGGGTGAAGGGGGGCACCTAGATGTGGGTACAGTGGGTTTGTGGTGGATTTTGGAGGGTTCACATTTACCACCACAAGTGTAACAGGTAGGGGGGATGGGCCTGGGTCCGCCTGTCTGAAGTGCACTGCACCCACTAAAACTGCTCCAGGGACCTGCATATTGCTGCAATGGACCTGAGTATGACATTTGAGGCTGGCATAGAGGCTAGCAAAAAATATTTTGAAAATTTTGTTTTGAGGGTGGGAGGGGGTTAGTGACTACTGGGGAAGTAAGGGGAGGTCATCTCAGATTCCCTCTGGTGGTCATCTGGTCAGTTCGGGCACCTTTTTGTGGCTTGGTCATAACAAAAAAAGGACCAAGTAAAGTCGTCCAAGTGCTTGTCAGGGAAGCCCTCCTTTTTTCGATTATGAGTCGAGCACGCCCATGTGTTAGGCACGCCCAAGTCCCGCCTTCGCTACACCTCCAACACGCCCCCGTGAACTTTGGTCATCCCTGTGATGGAAAGCAGTTGGAGACGTCGAAAATTGACTTTCGATTATACCGATTTGGACGACCCTGTGAGAAGGATGCCCATCTTTCGATTTGTGTCAAAAGATAGGTGTCCTTTTCTTTCGAAAATAAGCCTGAGATAGGTGAGCAACTGCTGTTCTCATTAATTTTCTCTGTTGAGGCCAAGGCAGAGAATCTTGCATCCTAGAGATGAATGCTTGGCTGCACAGATGGTGTCATCGAGAGCATTTCAGCTTCGTGGAACATGGGATGATTTTCCAAAGGCGGCTGAGCAGAGATGGTATCCATCTATCAAAGAAGGGAAGAAGTGCTTTCAGCAGCAGACTAACTAACTTAGTGAAAAGGACTTTAAACTATAATCATTGAGGCTAGATGATCAAAGACCTCAGGTAAGTGAAACATTAATACCTCTACACCAATGGGAAAAAGGGGCAACCCCTGGAAAGCGGTGTATACTAATGCCTGTAGTATGGGAAATAAAGCTTTGTCATTTTGGCCACTCTTCTTTGAGCCTTTTCTAATTCCACTGTGTCTCTTTTGGGGATGGGACGACCGGAGTTGAGCGCACCATGGAGCGATGCAGAGGCATTGTGGCTTTCTTGGTCTTGATTTGCATCCCTTTCCTAGTGGTTCCTAGCATCCTGCTTGCTTTTTTGGCTTCCACCCCTCACTGGGCGGGGGATTCAGCATGTTGTCTACGAAACCACCTAGATCTTTTTCTTGAGTGCTGACTCCTAAGGTGGACCTTAGCATCATGTAACTAGGGGGCATGCGATGAAGCTACAATGTAGTACATTTAAAACAAATCGGAGAAAATTTTTCTTCACTCAATGTGTAATTAAACTCTGGAATTCGTTGCCAGAGAATGTGGTAAAGGTGGTTAGCTAAGACCATTATTAAATGGACTTGGGGAAAATCCACTATTACTGGGATAAGCAGTATAAAATGTTTTGTACATTTTTGGGATCTTGCCGGGTATTTGTGACCTGGATTGGCCACTGTTGGAAACAGGATGCTGGGCTCAATGGACCTTTGGTCTTTCCCAGTATGGCAATACTTATGTACTTATGTACTTATATGTACTTAAGGCTTTGGATCTAAAGGCTGTGATGGAAGAGGCTGATCTGTAGTTAATGGTGGTCACAGAGACATGGTTCACAGAGAACCATGATTGGGATATAGTTATGAACGAAAAAAAAAATCGAGTAAGTCAATCAGAACGAGGGTGACAAAAGAAGGAGCAGCAGACGATGTCCAAAAAACAGTTGGCTTTATTATAACATCCGAGGCTCAACACAAGCGTGTTTCAGCCTATTAATAAAGGACTCTTAATTGTCCCATATTTGATGGTCCTTGGTGCTTTTTCTTTTTGTCTTCATGTGTGTAGTTTGAACCTCTCTTCTGTCACCTGAGATGTGGTTATACCAGGCTATAAAAATCTGTTTAGGAAAGACAGGGTAGGAAGAAAGGGAGGGGTAGTGGCATTATATGTTAAAGATAATATTAAAGCAACAGAATTGTAGAACTTTTTGGGTAAGGAAGAGAGACCACGAGTCAATATGGAAAAAGGGAATGGAAAATGTATTTACACTGGTTTGATGTACAGGCCTCCTTCACAGGCAGAAGAAGTGGACAGAAAATGAATTGAATACATTCTAAATAGAACTATGAATAAAATGGTGTGGTAACTGTGATAGCCCAATTTTAAAGGTAATAAACAAAAAAGAAAAAAAGTTGATACCTTTTTTAATGGACTAACTTCATACAATTTTGTATTAGCTTTTGAAGACAATACTTTCTTTTTCTGCAGATCAGAAATGAGCAAATGATGACAAATATTAGAATATATAAGTGAAACATAAAAGCTTTCCAGTGACAGCCTCACAGGAAAAGGTTAGGAAGGGGGAGGGAACAGGGCGAGATGGATGGATGTTAAGAGGATTACAAAGCATTATAACTTTATAGTTTATATAGGAAACCCAGATCTTTGTTTTTCCCTTTAAATTTGGTTACCAAACATATTTGTCTCCTTAATTATTAATGTGTTTGATTTTTGAGTCTCATGTTAGTGTTTTGCATATGTATGTTCTGTTCCCTAGGCAACTGAGATTTCACAGACCTCACTCCCAGAAACATTGTCCCTAAATGAATTTTTACATTCTGAAATTTTTTGTTTTCTACACGCCATACCTGCCATTGTTTTTCTGTGCTATTGTGAAATCGTATTCTCTTTAATTGTATAAGATATCACTTGTTACCACCTTTCCTACTATGTTTTCTATTATCTGAATTTTAAACTTTTTTTTCTCCTGTCTGGTGGGAGTCAACATATTTCAGCATTTTAACTTTAAAGGTCTTAGGTTGCTGGATTGTCTTAAAATTTTCATCAAGGACCCGATGGAATATAAACTACTTTGGGGTTGTATTTTTTTATGTTTACATTATTGTTAATTTGTAAGTTTATAATATTCTTGTAATTCTCTGGGCTATTTGTTCTCTTCACTATGTATTCCACGTTGAACTTAACAGGCATATGTGGAATATAAGCAAACGATGTAATGTAATATTTAATTCACTGCAGTAATTGGTTTGTAAGCTGCTCACAGCTGGAGGCTGAACTAACCCTGGATATTCAATGCTGGGCCATGTATGGCATTGAACATCCAGGCATGTGCACTAACCTAGAATTTAACTGAGCACCAGCTGATATTCAGACTGGTGCTGAGTTAACTTAGTGGACAAATTTAGGATATAGTGTTGAAAGAAGGGTCTTTTTCTGAGCATTGGATCAGTGGCATAGCTAGGTAGGTCGCCAGGGGAGCGACCACTCCTTCAAATGGACTTCCAATGGTGCCAGCGCCTATTTGTTATGCAATCCGTTGTGTTTAAAATATGCACCAGTGGCAGTCTGCTCTCTGTTCTCCCTTTGCCCTCAACCTGGCTACGCTTCTCACTGGATACCTCCATGCGGTGCACCACAGGGCTCTCCTATTTCTCCCTTATTGTACAACATATATATGAGTACGTTGAGTGTGATTTCATTGGACTCTGATGAATGGATTTTTTCCTATGCTGATGATATATTTTTCTGATGCCTGTCAATCCTGTTATGGACTTAGAAACATAGAAACCTGATGGCAGATAAAGGCCATATGACCCATCCAGTCTGCCCATCCTCTGAAACCCCTAATTCTTCCTGTTCCTAAGCGATCCCACATGCTTATCCCATGCCTTTTTAAATTCTGGAACAGTCCTCGACTCCACCACCTCCACCGGGAGGCCATTCCACGCCTCCACCACCCTTTCTGTGAAATAATTCTTCCTTAGGTTACTTCTTAGCCTATTCCCTCTTAACTTTGTCATATGCCCCCTCAATTCCAGAGCTCTCCTTCATTTGAAAAAGGCTCTCTTCCTGTACATAAATGCCCTTGAGATATTTAAATGTTTCTATCATGTCTCCTGTCTCCCTCCTCTCTTCCAGCATATATATATGTTGAGGTGCCTAACCTGCTTATAATCGAAAGAGAAAAACGCCTATATTGCGACCCATATCGGGAGATGGGCGTCTTTCTCCTATGGGTGCCCAAATCGGTATAATCAAAAGCCGATTTTGGGCGTTTCCAGCTGCAATCCGTCGCGGAAACAGGTAAAGTTGATGGGGGCGTGTCGGAGGCGTGGTGAAGGCGGAACTGGGGCGTGGTTATCGGCCGAGGACAGATGGGCATCTTTAGCTGATAACTGAAAAAAAAAAGGCGTTTTTACCGCGATTTTGGGTCACTTTTTTTGGACCCTTTTTTTCACAAACAAGTCCCAAAAAAGTGCCCCAACTGCCCAGATGACCACCGGAGGGAAATGAGGATGACCTCCCGGACTCCACCAGTGGTCACTAACCCCCTCCCACCAAAATAAACACTTTAATAACTTTATTTCCCGCCTCTATGCCAGCCTCAAATGCCGTACCCACCTCTATGACAGCAGAATGTGTTCTATCCTGTGACAGCCTTTCCCTGGTTCTGATGTGGCTCTCGGGTGAGTGTGACAACTTTTCTGTTATACGTACTGCAGAGTCACATCAGCAATGCATTGTGCTGGGTGTAGGGTATTGGGCTCTGTGATTCCAATAGCTTGTGGCAAATGCTCACGATGTTGGTAGTTGGTAGGCTCTACTCCCATGGTGCTTTTCCCCCTGCTTACTGGGTCAGAGCGTGCCCTGTTTTGTTTCCGGTAGTCCATGAGGTAGTGGCCATTTTGTAAGCCAGTTTTAGATCCCTTTCCTGTGTTAGCCACATTACAGAACTTAGTTCTTACCTTGAATGTGGCTGAAAGAGGGCATTGCACACCATTCTGCCAGCTCTGACCTACTGCTAATCTCAGTACCAGGGAGACTCGTTGCCAGTGGGGCACAACCTCTGATCTGCAGTTAACTGTGAGTAAGCGTGCTTATTCCAATAAAGGACATTTTCGGAGAGATTAGTCTTCAGGTGTCAACTGGTGTGCCAATGTTATATAGCAGCAACAAGTCCTAGAGGCCTGCGTGTATGCAGGTCCCTGGAGCACTTTTAGTGGGTACCGCAGTGCACTTCAGCCAGGTGGACCCAGGTCCATCCTCTCCTACCTGTAACACTTGTGCTGGTAAATGGGAGGTATCCAAAACCCACTGTACCTACATGTAGGTGCCCCCTTCACCCCTAAGAGCTATGGTAGTGTTGTACATTTGTGGGTAGTGGGTTTTGGGGGAGGGGGGTTGGGTGCTCAGCATCCGTGGTAAGGGGGCTATGCATGTGGGAGCGTTGTCTGAAGTCCACCGCACTGACCTCTAGGGTGCCCAGTTGGTGTCCTTGCATGTCAGGGGGGCGAGTGTACTACGAATCGTGGCACCTCCCACGACCAAATGGCTCGGATTAGGACGTTTTTGAGCTGGGCGTTTTTAGTTTCCATTATCGCTAAAAAAAAAACAAACGCCCAACTGAAAAACGTCCATTTTTTCGAAAATACGGTCTGTCCCGCCTCTTCACTTACCCGTTTTCGGACATAGACGTGTTCGATTATGCCCCTCCACGCCTGTCCCTGTAATTTTTGCATTCAAGACTGCTTACTAATTTTGTAGCCGCCCTCTGGACCGACTCCATCCTGTTTATATCTTTCCGTAGGTGCGGTCTCCAGAACTGCACGCAGTACTCCACATGAGGCCTCACCAGAGACTTATAAAATGGCATTATCACTTCCTTTTTCCTGCTGGTCATGCCTCTCTTTATGCACCCAAGCATCCTTCTGGCTTTGGCCGTTGCTTTTTCTACCTGTTTGAAAGCTTTAAGGTCGTCAGACACAATCAGCCCCAAGTCCTGCTCTTCCTTCGCACACTGAAGCACTACACCCCCTATACTGTACCGTTCCCTCAGATTTTTGCCACCCAAGTGCATGACCCTGCATTTTTTGGGATTAAACCTTAGTTGCCAAATACTGGTCCATTCTTATTAGATTGTTTCTTACTAGATTGTCTGGAGTTGTTGAACACATTAGACAATGGTTTTTGACATATCGGCTTAAACAATATGAAGAAGACCAAACTATTATGGTTTGGTTTACAGAAAAAGCTTATTCCAGCTTCTATTTGAATGGATGATGGTGTGTGCTTTAAATATGATGCAATCTCTAAAGTGCTCAGTGTTTTTCTGGATTCTTCATTGAATTTTGAAAAACAGGTTAATTCTGTAGTACAAAAACCATTTTTTAAATTGAGACAATTGCACTTAGTTCACTCCTATTTCTTTCAGCAATATTTTAGAGTGTTTGTCCAATCTACTGTTTTGTCCTTGTTGAATTAATGCAACTCTCTTTATTCTGGAATTGTAGTAAAACTTATTTGAAAACTTTGGTTCAAAACATGATTTTGTGAATCTACATCAGCTCCCTGTGGATATACTTGTTAAGTTTCAGTTGTGCTGTCTGGCTTTTAAGACTTTGCATGGAGATATGCCTGAGAATTTTCCTAATTTAATTAGAATACTAGGTAAACAGATTGGAAATCAAAATTATCAGGGCCAGCTCAAGGGACCGTGGTGCCTTGATCCAACTTTTGGTTTGGCTTTCTCCCATTGGCAATCTCCCTCTCAGGCCATCCTCTCCCCCCCCCCCCCAGCCTACTTTTAAAGCCAGCTTTCCCCTCCTGAATACTGACAGTGTTTCACCTAACGCTAACTGCATCAGCCCCTACATCTTCCCTCTTATTCGCCACAGTGGAAACAGGAATTTATGTCAAAGGAGGGGCGGAGCACAGCAGAAGGAAGATGCCAGGGCTGATGCAGGCAGTGTTAGGTGAAATTCTGTTTGTGTTTGGGAGGGGAAAACTGCCTTTAAAGATAGACGGGGGAAGGTGGTCTGAGACAGAAAGAGGAAGGGGGTTGCTGGCTCTTCTTTTTTCCCTACAAATGCAATGCCACCAGGTAAGCTCCGGGACAGCTTAACATATAGAGCCAGTTACATCACAGGCTCACGCATTTGGCGCCTTTTATCTCCGGAGCCCTGGGCTAGAGCCTCACCTGGTCCACAGGTTAAGCCGGCCCTGGTAATTATGATCCATTACTTTATCTTTTCTACCAGTTAGGGTTATAAAGTATAAATAGGCACATGAAAGATCTTACTGCATTACCATTAAACATTTGCTTAACTTCTTCTTATGCAGTTTTTGGAAGAGAGTTACGGCGTGGCTTTTTGAAAACTTTTTTACATTAGAATAATGTATGGTAGACATGGTGAGATGTATTATGTTATATATGTATTATGAATTTATGTAATCCACTTTGAACCTGAATGATGGAATATGGCAGGATATAAATCCCTGGCATAGCATAGCATGCAATTACTTAGCCAGTTAGTAGACTGAGAATTGCTGCTAACCAGCTAAGTTGTGACTCTGCCCAAAATCCATCTCCAGACCACCCCTAACCTAACTGGTTAGCTTGAACATCATGGACTCATGGGCGAATGCATTTCAACAAAAACTAACATAGAAAAAACATACTGTCTCATCCTCTCATGTCAATACAACACGAACAAACCCACAAACATTAACACCCCAGATTACACCCTCCTCATCTCAGACAGCCTGAAAATTCTCAGCGTTACAATCGACTGCAACCTCACACTAGAGAGTCAAGTGAAATCTACAACAAAGAAAATGTTCCACTCAATGTGGAAACTCAAACGCGTGAAACCATTCTTCCCGCGGAAAACTTTTTGCAACTTGATACAATCAATGGTACTAAGCCATGTAGACTATTGCAATGGAATTTACGCAGGATGCAAAGAACAAATCATAAAGAAACTTCAAACTGCTCAAAACACGGCAGCCAGGCTTATATTTGGAAAAACGCGATTCGAAAGCGCCAAACCCCTCTGGGAAAAACTGCACTGGCTCCCAATCAAAGAACGTATTGCTTTCAAAATCTGCACCCTGGTTCATAAAATTATCTACGGCGAAGCCCCGGGATACATGACAGACCTCATAGATCTACCAACCAGAAACAAAACAGGATCAACACGAACATAACTAAATCTCCACTACCCAAGCTGCAAAGGACTCAAATACAAATCAACTTATGCATCCAGCTTTTCCTACATAAGCACACAACTATGGAAATCATTACCAAACACCATGAAAACAACGAATGACCACCTAAACTTAGTGATTCCAAGAAGTGTTTTGTTTCCTGCAGAATTTTCAATCTATTTGATTCAAGGATCTCGTTAATATACAATGCTACCCCTCCACCAATTTGATCCACCCTATCACTACGATATAATTTGTACCCCGGTATGACAGTGTCCCACTGGTTATCCTCCTTCCACCAGGTCTCGGAGATGCCTATTATATCTAATTTTTCATTTAGTGCAATATATTCTAACTCTCCCATCTTATTTTTTAAGCTCCTGGCATTCGCATATAAATATTTCAAAGTATGTTTGTTGTTCCTATTTACATGATGCTTAGTACTTGACAGTATTAATTTGCAATCTTTTGTCTGATTTTTATTTTTATTTAAGGACACCTGGAGGGGCATAATTGAACAAAAACGTCTATCTCCATGGGCGTTTATCTCCGAGAACGGGTCCATGAAGGGGCGGACCGAACCATATTTTCGAAAAAAATAGACGTCCATGTTTTATTCGACAATTTGTGAGCTGGGCGTTTTTGCTTTTCAGTGATAATGGAAAATAAAAGCGCCCTGCTCAAAAACGAATAAATCTAAGGCATTTGTTCGTGGGAGGGGCCAGGAGTCGTAGTGCACTGGTCCCCCTCACATGCCAGGACACTAACCGGGCACCCTAGGGGGCACTTTTACAAAAACAAAAAAAAAGGTAAAAGAGCTCCCAGGTGCATAGCACCCTTCCCTTGGGTGTTGAGCCCCCCAAATCCCCCTCAAAACCCACCGCCCACAAGTCTACACCATTACTATAGCCCTAAGGGGTGAAGGGGGGCACCTACATGTGGGTACAGTGGGTTTGGGGGGCGGTTTGGAGGGCTCCCATTTACCTGCACAAGTGTAACAGGTGGGGGGGGGGATGGGCCTGGGTCCACCTGCCTGAAGTCCACTGCACCCCCTAATAACTGCTCCAGTGACCTGCATACTGCTGCCAGGGAGGTGGGTATGACATTTGAGGGTGAAAATAAAAAGTTGTGAAACGGCATATTTTGTGGTGGGAGGGGGTTTGTGACCACTGGGGGAGTCAGGGGAGGTCATCCCCGATTCCCTCCAGTGGTCATCTGGTCATTTAGGGCACTTTTTGGGGCCTTATTCGTGGAAAAACAGGGTCCAGGAAAAGTGCCCTAAATTCTCGCTAAAAACGCATATTTTTCTTCCATTATCAGCGAAAGGCGCCCATCTCTGATTGCCCGATAACCACGCCCCAGTTCCGCCTTCACCACGCTTTTGACACGCCCCCATCAACTTTGTCCGCATCCGCGACGGAGTGCAGTTGAAAACGTCCAAATTCGGCTTTCGATTATACCGCTTTATTCGTTTTTGTGAGATAAACGTCTATCTCCCGATTTGGGTCGCAATATAGGCGTTTTTCTTTTTCAATTAAAGCTGGCTGATCTACTACAGTCTCTTTTGCATCCTCACTATCAGAATACCCTATCTTCCCTGTTTTGGTGATATCTTTGAAAGATACCTTATCCCGAACCATGCGCTTTTGAACAACTGTCGGCCATCTTGTTTCCATCTCCAACATCTCATGAAGATGCCTCTTAAAAAGGGACCTTAGGAAAGTTATTAACTTTCAAATTTAAGATCTTCCATTGTATCTATCTTGCCATTTTTGGTCAATTTGTCTTGAATCAGTCCTGCCTGTGCAGATGAAATTGTACTAATTTTGTGATCCAAAACAGACTTGTGTCTTACAATCTTTTAACTCTTTAACATGAGACTTTAGACCACCATATGTTTCTGAGCAAACTTTAACTAAGTTAGAAACTGAATTATCCAACCGTGCCAAAACATTCCACAAAGAATCCAGAGTGACCTGAGCAGACATAACTATGGGAAGTCTATTGCACATAGTGTATTAGAAGCTGCTGTTGATTTTCCTTTGGGACATCCCAAGCATGGATATGCTCTATGTTTCCGCTGCCTCAATAGATGCTGTTCTTTCTGCTGCAACCACAATTTTCCTCACTGACAAAATGATGATCAAGGGCAGCTTTCCAGTCACAGCAGCATCTCTTCTGCATACCCCCTCCCACTGCTTGCTTCTGGGTCACATCCAGGCCATTTGTAGCAGCAGAAGACCACAACAACACTCTACTCTCCAGGATATTTTGCTCTGATTCTATCATCTGGGGAGAATGAAACATCCAGCTCTAGCTGGGGGGGGAGCTCCCTCAGCCATTAGAAACCAGAAGGCAGTCAGATTGAAAAATAGTCAAATCTCAAAATAAAATAAAACAACAACAACAACAATAAAAACAATGTGAAATTGCAGTTGCATTATAGTTAACACATAGCTGGATGGGAAAAAAGACCTCAGAAGCCTTTGCAGAGAGTAACATTGAATTACCTCAGCAGATTAGGCTGAATGTTCTTTCATTGGTCATAAAAAAAAAACTGCCAAATGTGCTTTTAAACCTTCATTCCAATTCCAAATTTTTCTGAACATATAAATGTATAAAGACTATTTCTAGTTTTAACATTTTCTAATTATATAATTAATATTGAGTACAAAAACAGTTGACATGGAGCTAGGAAACCTTAACTTTAGACCCAGCAAGGCCACCATTTCACCCAACAGCATTCAGGTGCCTTCAGGGGTATAAGCACAACTCCTTCATTTTCTTGAAATGTTTCATTAAACCAGCATATTTTCTATACAAAAAAAAAAAAAATCTGGAATTAGCATCTTCATTATGGGGATCATTTTTTAAAAAGAAAAACATCCCAAAAATTGCATAAAGTGGCTGATGGACTTTTTTTTTTTTTTTTTTTTTTGGAAACATCCAAATTGCTATTTTCAAAACTCATTTTAAAGACTTTTTCTATGCAGTTCATCTAAATCTCAAGGGGGTATGTTGGAGGCGTACTTTGAGTGGTACTAGGGCAGGCTTATGATTTGGATGTTTTTTTGCAATAATGGAATATTGTAAAAATGTCCAGGGCAAAAAATAGGACATTTTTGGCTAGACCTGTTTCAATAACAACTAAGTACCAAAAAGGTGCCCAAACTGACCAGATGACCATTAGAGGGATAAAAGGCATGCCCCCCCTTAATCCCCCAGTAGTCACTGAATCCTTCCCATCCCCCTAAGAGGTGAAAGTGACAGTACATGCCAGGTTCTATGACAGCTGCAGATATAATGGCCATTTCTCTTAGAGGAGCAAACAGGTCCCTGGAGTAGCCTAGGAGTTGGTGTGTGGACTGTAGAGAAGGGGACTCAGGCCCATATCCCACTCTAACTAGTACACTTGCGGTGAAAAGTGTGAGTGCCCTAAAACCCACAAAACACCTACTGAACTCATGTATAGGTGACACCTGCAGGTACAAGGGCTATTGTAGTGGTATACAATTGGGTACAGACTAGAAGGCACTGTAGTGAACTTCATATAAAAGGTTCCAAGTACACATTATATCATAACCCCCATACAGGTACAAGGGCTATTGTAGTTGTATACAATTGGATACTATATATATGTTTTGCTATTCCTAGAGGGCTCACCATACAATGTATGGGGGTTATGATGTAATGTGTACTTGGGACCTTTTATATGAAGTTCACTACAGTGCCTTCCAGTCTGTACCACTGCTCTGCTGGGATATCTGTGTGGCCAGTCTAGTCGGACTGCTGGCCCCCAGACATCCGATTGACTAGTTTTGTGTTTTTTCTCTTGGATGGTTTTTGTTTGAAAATGGCCCTAAAAGAAAGATATACTGAGCACAAAAACATCTAAAATAGGGCAATTTTCAAACCAAAAAGATAGTTGTTTTTTTTTGTTTGAAAATGATTATGTTTGGCACTGGATTTTTGGCTGTTTTTTGCAAAACATCCAAAGTTGGATTTGGATATCATATTGGAAATGCCCCTCCACATCTATTATATATCAGTCATAGATATAATTAAAAAGCAACTTACTGTTCCCAGCAACTAGCTTCTCTTGTTTGTTCTATGCAATCAGCATGGCTTCTAACTGCTAAAGAGATGCTGTTGCCATTATGAATAGCCATGGGACTTCCTTGTGTGATGTCATCACACAGATGCTCATGGAAATAGTCTTTATAGCCTGCATTGTTCTGTTTATGTATATGTTCAGAAAATTTTGGAACTGGAATTAGAAGTTTGGAAATGAAATGAAGGTTTAAAAGCACATTTATTTAGGGCACATGAAAGACTGCATAAAAATGGCTCTGGGAGGTTTTTTTTCTAATAACCAATGAAAGAAATGTTCAGCCTAATCTGCTGAGATATTTCAGTGTTAATCTGCAAAGTCTTTTTCTCCCATCCAGCTATATGTTATCAGGGGCGTAGCCAGACACCCAATTTTGGGTGGGCCTAGACCCAACATGGGTGGGCAGAAGAACTCTGCCCTGTTCCACAAGTGATTTGGCCTCTCCCTCTCTCGCCTGCATACCATATGGACTCTCAAATATCCCCTCTCCCCCGCATACCTTTTAAGTAGCAGATTTTCACCAGCAGCGAGCAGCAACTAATACACACTGCTCATGTTGGCCCCGCAGCCTTCCCTCTGATGCAACTTCCTGTTTACACATAGGCGGGAATATATCAGAGGGAAGGCTGTAGGGGCAGTGCAAACAGTATGCATCAGTCGCTGCTTGCCGCAGGTGAAGATCTGCTATTTATAAGGTATGCAGGAAGGACAGCTGTTGGGAGTTTTTGGCTGATGGGGCTTGGGGATCGCTACCAGCCACATCACAGGTGTGCTGCTAGTGGGCGGGCCTGAGCCCAAAGTGGGCTTGGCTACGCCACTGTATGTTATCTATAATGCAACTGCAATTTCAGATTGTTTTTAAAGTTTTGATTATTTTTCAATCATAATAAAATGGTTTTTAGTTCTTGGAAATCTGACTTCATCTGAGAAAATGGGTAATCTGCTAAAACAAACTACTAAATGTAATTTCAGTATTGTGTCTGATAATGCAACCAATTGGTCTAGTGTGCTTAATCAATATACAATGATAATTAAAATTGAATTAAACAGTGCCATGTTAGTGGAGTATTGCAGAGTATAAAGAATACCTCATGGATTACTAATGTTTAAAGAACCACAAATCTTTAAAAATGATTCTGAATTTTTGGACTGTTGGAATTAAATTTTAAACAAATGTTCTTTAGATTTAATATTATTGATTATTGATAAAAGTATAAAAGTGGTTAATGAGGAGAAGGAAGCTCTTGATGTTGAGATTTCCAAGATTAGGGAAACTATGACTTCAGAAGAATTTGATAAGTAACATTCAAATTTGAAAGATTCACATAATAAGTTTTGCGAAAATTTCAAAAGAAGCTTGTAAGAAATGAAAAAGACTATGCCAGACATAAAATTTATCTGTGGGTGTCTGGAAATGAAACCAATGGTTAATCAAATTCACAAAATTCCATAGTTCCCTATTCATCAGTAGATTTCTCTTCCAGTAGCAGTTCAAGTGGAAGTAACCAACACAATTTTTTATAGAATTTTTTTTATAGAAGTTGTGGGGCTGTGAACCCAAAAGAGGAAGAGAAGACAGAAAACTGAGAGGCAACCAAAGACAGTGTCCACAGACAGTACCAAAGAGGGATGAATCAGTGGTAAGTATCTCTCTTCCAAAATGCTTACTCCAGCAGAGACTTCATTGTTATCTCATGGTCTGAAATTTGTTCCAACTAATTCAATTTCATGTAGATTTTGAGGGGGTCTTTTACTAAGCCACAGTAGCATTTTTAGCTCATGGTAGAAATAGATGGCAATAAATGCCAAGACGCCCGTTATATTCCTATGGACGTCTCAGCATTTACCGCCAGCTTATTTCTACTATGAGCTAAAAATGCTACCGTGGCTTTATAAAATACCCCCTGAGAGATTATTAGAATGTTACAATTGAAGGTATTCTTTCACGGCATATTGTTGACAAATCTATAGTTACAGTGCCATCTAAATGTACTTCTTCTGGACCTCTAGATCCTGTCATTAATATCTTCAAACAGATGGTATACAATGATGTGAAGGAATGGTGAACAAAAAAGCTAGGGATTCATTACAATCTGTCAAAAGAAGAATGGAGTGCTTTAAAAAAAAAATTAAAAGATGATGATTCGCTAATCATTGCTAAGGCAGACAAAGGAGGGACAGTACTAGTACAGGATAAAACCAGCTACTTGTCTGAAGCCTCAAAACATCTTTCTCAGACAAATGTCTACCAGAAGCTGCAGCTAGATCCAACTAAAACACTGCAGTCTAAATTTGGGAAGATAACTAAGGGCTCTGTTTACCGAGCCATGCTATAGGCACACTAGCATTTTTAGCGCACACTAAACGTTAGAGACACCTATAGAAATATAATGGTGTCTCTAGCATTAGCACGCGATGAAAACACTAGCGCACTTTAGTAAACAAGGCCCTAAATCAGGTCTCCAGGAAGGCCTTTTATCTAAGAAGGATTATATGTTGCTTAATTCAAAACATCCCATCACTCCAGTTCTTTACATGCTTCCGAAAAAATTCATAAGCGCCAGTAAGACCAATTATTACTTCAAGAAATTCTTTGCTAGAACCTTTGCTGATCTATGTGGATCATTTCATAAGAACTGAGGTTTAGAAAAGTCTTCCTATTTAAGGGACAGTACACATTTAAAATGTCTTGTCTGAGATTAATGAGGATAGTTTTTCTTTTCTCATGGTGACTTTCAGGCTTATTTTCGAAAGAGAAGGGCGGCCATATTCTGACCCAAATCGGGAGACGGCTGCCCTTCTCCCGTGGGCACCCAAATCGGTATAATTGAAAGCCGATTTTGGGCGCCCACAACTGCAGTCCGTCGCGGAGACGAACAAAGTTCCCAGGGGCGGGTTGGAAGGGTAGCGAAGGCGTGACAGGGGTGTGCCGGGGCTTGCTTAAGAGATGGGCGCCCTTGGCCAATAATGGAAAAAAGAAGGGCGGGCGTAGCAAAAATTTGGTCCGCTTTTCTTGGACCCTTTTTTTGACGAACAAGACCCAAAAAGGTGCCCTAACTGCCCAGGTGACCACCGGAGGGAATCGGGGATGACCTCCCCTGACTCCCCCATTGGTCACTAACCCCCTCCCACCAAAAAAAAAAACAACTTTAAAAACGTTTTTTTTACAGCCTGTATGCCAGCCTCAAATGTCATACCCAGCTCCATGACAGCAGTATGCAGGTCCCTGCAGCAGTTTTTAGTGGGTGCAGTGCACTTCAGGCAGGTGGACCCAGGCCCAACCCCCCTACCTGTTACACTTGTGGCTCCAACCTCCCCCCAAACCCACTTTATCCACATCTAGGTGCCCCCCTTCACTCATAAGTGCTATGGTAATGGTGTAGAGTGGTGGGGAGTGGGTTTTAGGGAGGATTTGGGGGGGCTCAGCATCCAAGGGAAGGGAGCTATGCACCTGGGAGGTATTTTAATGCTTTTTTTAAATTGTAAAAGTGCCCCCTAGGGTGCCCAGTTGGTGTCCTGGCATGTCAGGGGGACCAGTGCACTACAAATCCTGGCCCCTCCCATGGCCCAATGCCTTGGATTTGTTCGATTTTGAGATGACCACCTTCGGTTTCCATTATCGCGGAAAACCGAGGTCGCCCACCTCAAATCCTCCCAAATCCTAGGCATTTGGCCAGTCCAAACCGTATTATCGAAAGAAAAGGTTTGCCGCCCATTTTTTTTGATTATACAGTTGGGACTGCCCCTTCTTGTGGCCGTTCCCGGAGATGGGCGCCCTTACAGATGGGCAGCCCTTTTCGATTATGCCCCTTTTTGGATGTCACATCATTGTACACCTTGATTCCACAGGATAAAGCTTTGACAGTCATTGAAGATGGGTTAAATAGAAGACAAAGACCTCATGAGACCCCAACCCAATTTTTGTTACAACCAGCAAGTATAGTGATGAAAAAATGTTTTTCTTTTCGCCAATGAATTGTTCTTGAAGACATCAGGAATGGCAATGGGGGCAACGTTTGCTGCCTCCATCAGTTACTAATTTATACATGACTAGTTTAGAATATGAGTGGATATACTACTCTCCTTTCAATGATCACATTCACTGTTGGCATCATTTTATTGATAATGATTTTCTTTTATGGACTGGTATGGAGTTAGAATTAAAAATTTTTGTGAAATGGCTTAACTCATGTAATGAACATATTGAATGTCAAGAAAATTTTTCTATTGTGGAAATCAGTTTTATTGGATATCAGTATTAAACAACAAGACCTAAAGTGAAGGTTTCCTAGATCCATGTCAACTGTTTTTGCACTCAATATTGATTATATAGTTAGAAAAGTTTTAAACTGGAAATAGTCTTTATAGCTAGCATTGTTCATATATTTATATGTTCAGAAACTGTAAGGGGCTTACACTGGCCTCGTAGAGCCCAGTATAGGCAATCTTCATAAGTTGAATACTTACCTCACCCCTTTTACAAAGTCGCGCTAGAGACTGCCGCACAGCATGCTATTCTGTAATGCAGGTGCCTATCCGAAATTTGTAGTTCCTTTCATTGAAGATTCTCTTTAATTAATTGATTGATTATATCTGATTACTGCTGGGTATGCCCTGGCACCCTAGTTGCCGAACAATAGAAGCCAGAACTACTGCCGGGCTCCTGAGTGAGCCCAGTGGTAGGCCTGATTTGGTGCATGGCAATGCGGCAGTATAGATACTGCAGCTTTGTAAAAGGGCCACTAAATGTTTCGGCACTTCCCATAGTTAATCCTTAACTGGTTTGCTATATTGACCTATAGTGATTTACCTTATTCTTTGTCCTTCTGGTGTGGACTAGTATTTGATTGTTATTTCCTCTTTTATAAATATTCCACTACCAGAGAAGACTCCAAACTCTTACTCCAAATATTCTCTTTAATATGGTTGATCACAAGATAAGGAAAAACACACTTACAGTGAGATATGATGGAATAAGAGTTCAATCATTACAGTTTGAGATCGTTCTGTAGCCAGACCTTCTGAATTAGACTGAGAGGGGGCTTGGCAGGGACAGCTCTATGCTGCTGCTAATAGGTAAATACTTAAGGGGTGAAAAATCACCATGAAGTGCTAAGGCTTGGGAAACAAACAGTAGGATTACTACCTCAACCTGGAGAGATTCTACTCTCTCAACAAGCTGGGCCCTAATAGTTGTCTTCCTTTTCTTCAAGAGAGCTACATAGGCAAGCAGCAGACAGACAGGCATTTGGTGGGAATACTCTTCTAAAAGGAAAAAAGATGGGAGACTATTAAGATCTGCAGGCGGTTTAAGGGGAGAACCAAGCTGTAGAGCTTAAATGCACAGTCAGTACTTGAGAGAAGAAGGGAATGTTAAAAAAAGAAACACCTTAGAGTGGCTGCAGAACAAAACGGCTGAGGTAAAAATAAATAAATAAATTTAAAATATATATATACTAGTAAAAAAGGCCCGTTTCCGAAACCAATGAAACAGGCGCTAGCATGTGGGTTTTTTTGTGTGTGTATGTGTCACAGAGTTATTTTGTGTGTGTGTGAGTATGTGAGGGTGGGGTGTGTGTGCAGGTTGTTGATGTGTGTCTTTTTTTTTGTTTTGTTTTTTTGCTTGGGGGTTTGGGGGATGTGCTGTGCTATGCTGGCAAAGTGGGATGGATTGGTGTGTGGCTTTGAGGGTGTGTGTCTGTTTTATTGTGTGTGTGTGGTTTTGTCTGTCAAGGAGGTTTGTGGAGGGGGGTCTTTCTGTTGGTGAAATGTAAATGTGGTTTGCTGAGTGGTGGATTGTTTTTTCTGTTTTTTTTTTGTGTTGTGCTGAGGCAGCAGTGTTTTTTTAGATGGGCGGAAGGTAGAGGAGCACGTTCTTGGTCTGTCGGTATTTTTTGGCCGTTTCAGGGCTGCTGTAGGGGAACACTGGAAGAGAAATGTGCTGTGAGAAGCAGCGCCATCTTTTTCCGTTGGGCTGGGGTTGTGGGCATCCTGGAGGTGGGAGACGGCTTGCCTGAGGATGGGGATGGTTGTTTTAAGTTGGCGGAAGGGAGAGGAGCACGGTCTCTGGCCATCGGGTGGTGATCCGGTATGTTCGGTCCATTTCAGGCCGGCTGCAGGGGAATGCTGGAACATGCGCTGCGGGAAGCTGTGCCGTCTTTTTCCGGGTGCTCGGGGAATCCCCGAGGTGGGAGACGGCTTGCCTGAGGCTGGGGATGGTTGGGCACGGCCGCTTTGGCAAAAGGGGAAGAGGAAGGGGGTGGGGAGTTACCTGTAGCTGCGTGAGAAAACGGGTATTCTTTGTTTTGTATTATTAGTTTGCATTTCTGTTGAAGAAAGAGTGGATGCCTTTTGAATGATGGAGGTGGTGCGTCGGTGTGTGGTTGTTTCGTTAGTTTGGCAGCCAGTCTCCAGCGATTCCTAGGCAGGGAAGGAGTAGTTTCCCTACTCCTCCCCCTTCCTTGGTCGCTGTTTGCTGCTGTCTGGGTCGCGGGTAATCCTTCCAGCTGGGCCGCAGCTTGTCCTGTTCGCCCACGTCCCAGATGGTGATGGACATGTTGTTTTCTGGCTCCTCTGACTCCATGTCAAGCGATCCCAAATATAGTCTTTGCTATGGGCCCTCTGGCACTCTTCAGTACTGGCATTAGGCATTTAAAAATTTCTCCCCCCCCCCCCCCAGTCTATTTTTGCACATACCCACAGCAGGCATATTTGTCTCTCGTTCCAGCGGTGGTTCTGTGCTCTCCGTGCTGCACAGATAATGAGCCATTCTGCTGGGGAATGCTCCTCCCTTATTGTCACGTAGTTTCCTCTGATTGGTCCGTCTTACGTTGCCTAGTGTTGCCTGGGAACGGTGTTGTGATGGTCCTTTGTGTTTCAGAATGTTGAGGGTGTTTTTTCTGATTGGTCCGTCATGCGAGGGCGGGGCAGAGAGACATGGTCAGTGTTGTGGCTTCACCACCATGAATCCATGAACCCTTCAGGGAGTGACTGAGTGACTTCAGAACGTTGTCTTCAGAACGTTGAGGGTGAGTTTTATTATAGTATCTATATCTATCTATCTATCTATCTATCTATCTATCTATCTATCTATCTATCTATCTATCTATCTATCTATCTATCTATCTATCTATCTATCTATCTATAATATAAGAAAGATGCCAGGTGATTGAAAACACAGCCAGAGAGGACAGCTGAATTACACAGTTGCAGAAGTTGGTCATGAGACGCACTGCATTGGATATCTGGAGAATAAAAATCAGAGGGAGTCACCTGTCCATCAAACCTCTCATCAGGTGAAGTTCATACTACAGAGGATGGTTGCAACTGAAGGCACTGAATCAGGTTCAAAAATTTTAAGTCTGTATAGGGCACCTGTAAAACTAGATGAAGAACTGCACTGGAGTGCAAAAACCAGGACACAGCTCAACTCAAGGCTGCAGTAGTGACCTATAAAATAGGTGAAGAGGCCAGCTGCATTGCAAATCTGCAAAGTGAGGTGAATTCAGCAGTAACAGAGAACCAGAGAGGAGAGATACCAGTAACACTATGAATAGAAAGGGTGCATGGATTTGATATATTGCTTTTTATAGCCATACAAAATGGTTTACATATATTTTGATATGTCTCAAACTCTGGAAACCTAAGGGTAAAGTCACAGCAAAACAAAAACTGAAGACAGGAGAAGATTCAAAATAAATAACCCCCCTTAGCACTTAGAAAAAGGCAAAAACGGTGAATAAGAAATCCCTTATCATGTGATTTAGTAATAAGATGCAAATTAAAATGTATGAATCTTAACTATCCCCCAAACAGATAGCTCTGGGTCAAAGAAGAAATAATTGCAAGTGTAAGAATGACCACAGTCAGGAAAAGAGGATCCACAATTGAAAGCTTTTAGGTTAAGGTCAGCTGGATAAACTGAGCTTAGTCAATATGAAGGATTCTGCTGTTATTGCAAAGATAAATCCCAGGAAGGATTAGAGATGAAACTCAGAAGAGTCTGAACAAGTATAGAGAGGATAGAATAAGGGGATAGGGTCAACTGAACTGTGAAGCTGACTGAGGCAGAACTACCCTCGAGCTGAATCGATAAACACAACACCACAGGAGGAAGACTATTAATGGTCAACCTAAGAACTGCAAGATTGCAAGGCAGTACAATTTATCCCATGGACACAAAAGCCAGCTTCTCAGTCAGAAAAGGCAAACACTAGCATAGTTACCTAAAAACAGCTGTATATAATGCAAGCAATGCCCACTTTGCACAAACTCCTCTCCTGAGCATGTCTACTGTATAATTGCACACCTACTTACATCACACATACTTTTAAGTATGACCTAATTTTATAATAAGCCATTTAAACATGTAAATTAGTATTTGCCCCTACTTCTATAATCTTGTGCACGTAATTTTATGCTTCATACATATTCAAAAGTTATAGAATAGTGCTGGTTAGCATGTAACTTAGGGGTCCTTTTACTAAGGTGTGCTAAAAAATGGCCTGCGCTGGTGTAGACTTGTGTACTGGACAAGCGGGTCCATTCTTCAGCGCACCTGCAAAAAAGGCCTTTTTTGGCTGAAAATTAATGTGCGACAAAATAAAAATTGGCGCACGTCAGTTTGGGGTCTAAGACCTTACCACTACCCACTGACTTAGTGGTAAAGTCTCATGCATTAACTGGGTGATAATTGTCAGCGTGCATACACTGCTGATTACTGCCCAGTTAGTGCCACGCGCCAGAACCTTTCCGGCATGTATAGTGGACACACATAAAAAATGAAATTACCACCCGGGCCATGAGGTAGCCGGGTGCTAGTTCCAAATTGGCATGTGTTAGGTGCACATAGGCACCTACGTGGCTTAGTTAAAGGGCCCCTTAATTGCTTAATTAGCTGTCTATTGTCATTAATAACCAACAACTGGCTATAAATGGTTTTAATTGGCATTAATTTGCAGTTACACACATAACTGCCCTAAGCTGATATTCTACAAATTGTGCAAAAATATGCAACTGCAAGGGGGCATGGGTGGGTCAGGTGTGTGCCTAGCAACTACATGGGTTACAGAATACCAGCAATGTGCCTAACTAACAACGGTTAGGTGCAAGCATTTATACCAGCCTTTCAGCTGGCATTGGTACTCATGCTAAAGTTAGGCGTGCAACTGCGGACTTACTCTAGTATGTTATAATGGCAATTATGGAGTGGAGGATTGGCCTAATGGTTAGTGCAGTGGCATACATCTAGTAGCGTTATAGTAATGATTAGTAGTAGTAATTATGTGTGCAATTGCCAATATAGAATTAGCACACCATATCAAGACACCTAACTTTAGGTGCCCTGTAGAGAATTACTTCCTTGTACAAAAGAACTAATGGATTAGGCAGTGGACAGAGCATATCACTGTGCATCCACAATCAGGAATAATAATCTGCAGCCACCTGTAGCAATCAGACTCTTGAGACATTCTTAAGCAGCTTTCTGGCAATTGGCATAACCAATTTGGATCTATGCTGGCCAATCAGAAAACATGCCTTCCACATCACATACCTCTTATTTAATGAGAAATAAGGTAGAAACTCCAGAATTCTATGATGTGTAGTAACATTTTGCTTTACAAATTAGCCTAGGTATGCTTGCTATCCATGCTGTTAACTCAGTTCAAACTGTCAGCTACCCCAGCAATTAGCTGAAAAAGATCTTCAGACTATGATTTAATTAATCCTAAAATTCATGTTTTATCTACTGGTTCGCATTTTAAATAATGATTATGTTTTCTAGATAGAGAAACTAAATAGTAATTAGCATATTGTTTTGTGCTGTTTCTTGGGATACGTACGGCAGCTGTAGGGAAGCATGTCTGACAAGATCTTGCTTGTTGGGGGTCTTCTCATTTCCTGCAGATTTCCACACCCAGTGATTATTTTCTTCCCTTAGTACCACAATCAGGCTCTTGTGGATAATAGTTTATACCCTTAACATGACTTAGCCTTGTTTGTTCATTGATGAAAGCCATTTCATAATGAGTTTTATGTGGTTTTGGTACTAGAGATGGGCGAACTGATTCATTGTGAATCCAGCATCCATCTGATATTTGCTATGAGCCTAAATGTAAGAAATGTACTATGCAAAACCAAGCCTTATTTTTACTTTAAAAGCAGATAAAAGGAACACAGCTTTTTCGTATTTGAGACTGTACCACCTGTGGAATTCACTTCCTTGTTAGCTTGGTTTGTAATCCTCTTTCAAGAAATGTAAGAAGGCACTCAGAGCATGGTTCTTTGATGTATAGTATCAATACCTTCCTGCCCTATCCAGTTCTGAAGCATCCTACCCTTCTGCCTGTCCCCCACCGCTGTTGATTACCTTCGTGTGTCCCTAGTACCCAATTAGCTAATCCTTTTATCCTGTCTGAAGCAGTCTACTCATCTTTCTCACCAATTTCCTACCCCATTAGATACCCCTATGAAATTTACCTTTTCAACTAGGATTCTTTTCAGATATCTGCCTCGTTCTTTTCTTCTTATTTCCTATCTTTCCCTTTTTTTCAATTTAACATTAAAAACCACTGTGTTGTGCACCAATGAGCAACAGCAGTATAGATACACCCCCTAATATTCAGCTGGTGGCGGTCAGTTAGTAACTGTAAATAAATAAATCTAGCCCTTTAAAGAAGACGGCGGTCATACCATGGTTCAAGCCAAAGAGTCAGACTAAGGTAACAAGACAAACACAGGAAGGCAAACACAGCAACAGGAAGGAATGAAGAAATGATTGAACAAATGAGAATTCTGCCATCCTCCAGTGAAGATGATCAGTCCATTAGTGTTGGGCAAGGTACTTTGTAAAAATAATATATTAAAGTTACTAGTTACTGCAAGGAAAAAGTAATATACTACACATACTAGTTACTTGCTTGACAAAAGTAATAAGTTAAGTTACTGTGAAAAGTAATATATTACTTGTAGTTACTTTATAATTATTGGCTATAAACAGTTGCCCTCAAATATAGGGATCTAATACAATTAAAAACATATTTAAAACAAATAAGGAAAAAAAAAAACAGGAGAAAGAATAGCTAGCATATGAGCCTTCTTCTGACTTCATTGCCATCAAAGAAAGAAAAAAACTCATTCAATCAGAATGGCTGATCATAAGGTTCCGGTTTTTGAAGTTATAGTTTCCAATTACAACGAAGGAGCCAATTGCATTTCAAAATATTCATCTGCTACTCTGCATCTGGGCATCTTATCATTTAGCATGTGCTAAATCTGTTAGCGCACCTTGGTAAAAGGACTCTTAGTTATGGTTTATTAATAAATGTTGCTAAGTCAAATATTGTTTATCATATATTTTTTGCTCTTAATTTAATGAAGGCCAGCAACACTGAGCACTTGCAATTTTTGACAGCACAAATATGTTTCTTTCTCACTAAAGAAAAGCAACAACCAGACGCAACAATAGCACTTTTTACATATGAGACCAAATTCTATACATGGTGCCAAAAAAATCAGCACCGAAAAAAGCGCTAAGCACTTTTTTATAGATGTTGCTCAAAGTTACATACTGTTTATAGAATAATGCTTAGTGCCAGGATCTGCGCCTAAGTTTAGGCATGAGGGCTTACATCAACTGAACACTGGTGTAAATCCATGCACCTAAATTAGGCTTAGGTCCCCCTTATTCTATAATAGTGTGCATAAATTGTGGGAATGCCCCTGACCCACACATGACCCGCCCATGGTCGTGCCCCCTTTTTGGAGCCATGCATAAAATTTATGTGCAGATCCCGCTACCTAAAAATGTGCACATAAATTTTAATGAATGCCAATTAGCACTGATAATTGATTATTAGCACCCAATTATTGGCACTAATTGGCTTGTACTTCAATTAAATTGTGCGCGCTAATTGAGTGTGTGCCCACACTTCTGCATGCAATTTTTAGTGCCATATATAGAATTCAGGGGATGCTGTGTTCCCTTCATTTGTGCAGGTCCTGGCAGTAAAGGCTTGATGCTGAGCTGTTCCTGGCAGAAAGTCACCCAGCTCTTCCAAGTCCGAGAGTAGTAGCCTAGAACACTAGTGATCCCGGCACAGCAATGCCAACAAAGCCTATTCACTTTGAATGGGCTTCGTTAGCATTGCTGCACGGGAATCACTAGTGCGATTTGGTAAAAGAGGCCCTAAATGAGGGCACAAAAGTACTTATCTTGCAAGAATCAATAAATGATCTTCACTGGATACAGAGGTGCCGTTCAGCCGAGGTGTCCCTGTAAATGTAAAAAACTCTTCAATAGCTCCCTCAACACTAGACTGTGTTTCGCCAAAAAGGCTTCTTCAGGAAGGGCATAGAAATCAATCCTGAAAAGAAGACAAAATTATATTATTAGAAAAATACATTCCATAATTCTAGTAGACTCATTTCACAGCTAGAAAATTAAAATCTTTTTATTAATTAATGAAAACTTAGAAAGGAAAAACGCAACAATATAGTTTGGCAACACACTGGAGGGATAGTGCTCAGGGCTTACACCGACAAAGAATGCCAGAACATGTTAAATTGTATCATCAAATGATGTAAGTCGACATCAACCAGCCATTGGCCACACAGTAAAAATCTAAAGCAATGGTTATTCACTTTCTTTATTGAGTCCATGCCTTCATTTAGGGGTCCTTTTACTAAGCCGTGGTAAAAAGTGGCCAGTGGATATGGGTTTACCATGCACTGCAGCCATTTTTAGCACTCGCAGTTCAGGGCATGCATTTGGCATCAACACTTAGCGAGCAACTGTTCTGCACATGTGCTAGGTACTTTCTCTACCGAGCTGCCTGCTGAAATTACGTGCAGCTCATTCGCATGCAATTTCCTTTGTGCATCGCTTGCTATTTCAAACTCAGCAATTTCTATTGAGGATTTTGAAAAACTTGATGGTGTTTCTACTCTTTTGACCAACCTTTTCTATTTTTGATGATTAGATTATTGCAATGTCGAATATTTGAGTATGCCAATAGAAAATATAGGTCAGTTGCAGCTAATGGGAAAACTCTGTAGCAAGGTTACCAGTTAATGCAGAATTTAGGGACCATATCTTCCCTATGTTGTAATCATTGAGAGCCTCTTTTACAAAGCCGCGCTACCGATTCTTGGTGCGGCATATGAGAGGAAGCCCATTCAATTCCTATGGGTGCCTTCTCATTTGCTGCATGGGAATTGCTAGTGAGGCTTTGTAAAGAAGCCCTGAGTTGGTTAATAAATGAAAGGTTTAAAAAAAAAAAATATATATATATATATATATATATATATATTATTCATTGCATTTGGGTTTCAGCACAAATGGACCCAGGATACTTGAGTAGATAGTTGTCCCTATACTATATAATTTTCTGTTTCCATTCACATGGGGGTGGCAGCTTTATAGTTCCTTCACTGTGAGAAGTAAAACATTTTAATAACTGAGCTTCTCCTTTTTCTTGTGTAGTACCACAGCTATAAAATCACTGCTCTGTAGAAGTACACCAGATATAAGAATTACAACAGCTTTGCTAAAGACCTACCTGTTAAAGGATGAAGATGTACAGTATTGTGAAGGGAGTTCAGGTGGGGGAATGGAGAAGATAGCAGTTAGTGGTCTATTGAATATGTAGATTGTAATTTACAATGAATATTAGTAACCTGTTCTCGTAAATTCTGCATGCTTTTTCTGTTGACTATGTTTATGTGTTATGCTGCCACCTGCTGATCTTTTTATGAAACTGCTTCCATATCTACTTTGATTCCTTGGAATTGGGGCATGTGTTCTTGATTGGTACATGGCAGAGGCATAGCTAGGTGGGGTACAGGGGGAGCGGTTTTCCCCAAATGGATTTTGGGGGAAGCAGCGCCTATGTGCAGTCCTGTTCCCTCTAAGCTGCATGTAGTGGCCACGAACCTACCTCACTTCCATCCCGCCTCTCTGCTGCTCCAGCCCAGTGTCAACAGCAGCTAAACAAATGACAGCTTCTATCACTGGGCCGCACTGTATAGACTCACGGCTGCCAAACCCTATCTGCATGTGCAGCACTTCTCCTCATTCTCTCTTCCCTGGTCCGTCAAGTCTTATTTAATAGTCGGCAGTGGCAGCCAACACACGCTGCCTGAGCTGACCCAAAGCTTTTCCTCTGCCACACCCTGCCCTTGTGTAAACAGGATGTTGCATCAGAGGTGTGGGGTGCAGCAGAGAAAAAGCTCCGGGTTGGCTCAGGTAGCGTATGCTGGGTGCTGCTGCTGGCTGTAACGGGTGGGAGGAGGATGACGGAGAAGTGCTGCACATGCGGGTGGGAGAAAGGAAGCTAAGTGGAGAAGAGCAAGTGGTCTGAGGAAGGGCTGAGGGCAGAAGTTGGACTGGGGTGGGAAGGAAGGGAAAGGAAGTGAGAGGCCATGCTACAAACTTTTTAAATTAAAACAAAAAAAAGCTGTGTGTGTGTGTGCTGAATGGAAGGAGGGAGCAAGGGTAAAGACCTGGAAGGAAGGGTCAGAGAGAAGGGACAGGTACTGCATAGAAGGAGGGAGCGAGGGGACAGATGCTGGGAAAAGGGTCACAGAGGGACAGGCACTTGATGGAAGGAGGGAGCAAAAGGACAGATTCAGTAAGGAAGGGTCAGAGAGAAGGGACAGATGCTGGATAGAAGGAGGGGAAGAGAGGGCAGACACTGGAAAGAAGGGTCAGAGAAAAGGGACAGCCACTGGATGGAAGGAGAGAGCAAGAGGAGAGATGCTGGAAAGGACAGGTGCTGGCAGGGCCGGTCTTAGGCAGAGGCGACCAAGGCGACCGCATAGGGCCCCGCGCCTAAGGGGGCCCCGCATGGTGCCCCTAAGGGGGCCCCACGCTCAACTCTGCCTCACTCGTGCCTCCGCTCCGACCTCCACTGCTGCTCGCCTTAGTCGCCTGAGATGATCTCCATTCCCGCAGCTCGGCCGCTCCGCTCCCGTCACTACCAGCGCGGTGCCCACTCCCAGCTTGGGCCTAGTGAGCCCGCCATCAGCTCCCGAGTCCCCAGACCCCGGCAACTAACTGAGCGATGCCAGTGAGCCAGCCCAGGCAGCGACGACCCCGACGGCGACGGCAGACAGTTGCAGCGCGACAGCTCACCTCCAGGCTCCAGGACGCGAGGGCGGGAGTCACTGAGTGGGAAAAGCTGGAGCCTGGTCAGAGTTGGTGAGGACGTGAGGTGAGCCATCATTGCTGACGCCAACAGTTATGCACTTATGCCAAATCAAAATCGGATTCCATGCAGGCAGGAGATCAGGAGAAGTGTCTCTCTCATCTAAGGACGCTTGCGGACGGTGCAAGGGTTGGAAATGTCTGCCTCCCTGAGAGAAATTTGGCCCAACAACATTGGTTGCTGGAGAAGCTGAGCAAGTAAGATCTTCTGGCTTGGAAGAGGCTGTTTCTAACATATCTGGGTTATTTTCACATAGATCTGCAGATATTTCTCCTGATAAAAATTTGGATGGCAATAGCAGATTTAGTTAAAACACTGCTTCCAGTAATTAATGATATGACACCTCGAATTAATCATTTGGAAGCTAGACTGCAATCACAGGAAGAAAAGATTATTAAGCTAAAATCTGAGAATGGAAATCATGAAGGAGCAAAATCTGATATAAAGTAGGTACAATCAGTTCAAACTATTTAGTAGCTGATGTGGCTACTTGCCTCTCTGGTTTGATGGGTTACAGAGTAATAGGGGAATTTGAAAGTTCTGGATCTTTTCTTAATATTTTTCCTTTATTCTCCTTTGTTATGAGAATTGGAACTACTAATTGTAGTGAACTTGAACTGAATAATTTCTGGGGAGGGGAGGTTTCATGATAGCATTGTGCTTATTATTTCAATCAGTTTTTTTGTACAAGTTTAGCTTCATTTGTCTTTATTTGAAATTTCATAAATAAAAAAATGTTCTAAAAATGGAATAATCTTATCAATGGGGTGGAGCTAGGGTGGGGGAGGGGCTAGGGTAGGCGGGGCTAGGATGGGGCCCCACCAAATTGGTCTGCATAGGGCCCCTATGACTTGCTAAGACCGGCCCTGGGTGCTGGATAGAAGGAGGGGGAGAGAGTTAGGGGAGAGATCCCAGAAGGAAGGGTCAGAGAGGACAGGCACTGGATAGCAGGAGGGAAAGAGGGGGCAGACACTAGAAGGAGGGGTCAGAGAAGGGACAGCCACTGTATGGAAGGAGAGATGCTGGAAGGAAAGGTCAAAGAGAAAGGACAGGTACTGGATAGAAGTAGGAAGAAAGGAGACTGACATTGGACAGAAGGGTAAGAGAGAAGGGACAGGTGCTGGATAGAAGGAGGGAGAGAGGGGCAGAAACTGGAAGGAAGGGTCAGAGAGAAGGGACAGCCACTGGATGGAAGGAGAGAGCAAGGGGAGAGATGCTGGAAGGAAGGGTCAGAGAGAAGGGACAGGAGCTGGAGAGAAGGAGGGAGAGAGGGGACTGACACTGGAAGAAAGGTCAGAGAGAAGGGCCAGGTACTGGATAGAAGGAAGGGGAGAGAGTGAGGGGAGAGATGCTGGAAGGAAGGGTCAGAGAGAAGGGACAGGCACTTGATAGAAGGAGGGAGAGAAGGGACTGGCACTGGATGGAAGGATCAGAGAGAAAGGACAAGCGCTGGAAGGAAGAGTCAGAGAGAAGGGTTAGTGAGAGGTGACAGATGCTGAAAGGAAGGTAGAAAGGACAGATGCTGGAACATAAGATTAGAGAGAAGGGGTAAATGCTGGATGGAAAGGTGAAAAAAGAGGGGGCAGATATTGGATGGAAGGGGGCAGAGAATGAGGGCACATGCTGGATTGAAGATGGAGAGGGAGGCACACACTGGATGGAATGGGGTGAGGGGGCAGATGCTGGATGGAAGGGAATAAGTCTCTAAAGGGGTTAAGTGAGGGCAGATGCAGGCTTGGAAGAGGGGAGGAGATGATGCTAGATAAGTAGGAAGGAAAAAAGAAAATTGTAGGATGTTGGACATGAGTAGGAAGACAGGGGAGATGGTCGACAAGGGGGAGTAAGAAAACAAAGAGGGGTACTGGACATAGGATAGAGAAGGGGGTATGCTGGACAAGGGAGGAGCAGGGATATAGGGGAGATGCTGGCATGGGAAGGGGAGAGGGACATGGAGGGATGTTGGATATGGGAAGGAGTAGGGTGACAGGGAGATATGCTGGCTGGAGGTGAAGGAAAGAGGACACCCTGAATAGGAAGGCGAAAGAGAGATGATACTGGTCAGATGAGTGAAAATAGAGAGAGGATGCTGTACAGAAGGGAGGAAAGAAAGAGAAGGTGCTGGAAGAAAACTTGTGAATAATAGGATGAAGAATGGGAGGCTGGGTGAGGAAGATGAAAAGCTGTAGTTAGATGTGGTTTTAAAAAAAAAGGAAGATTGAAGACTAAATAATAAGAATGAATGAAGTCTGACTAGAAAGAGAGACAGAAAAATAAATGAAGGAAAGCTGAAAGGAAAAGATCAAAGTCAGAGATGGATATATGAGAGGAAGTGAAGAAGACAGAGGGAGAGAAGTGGCAGATGGACTGGAAATTTTGTAAGGAATGTTTAGAAAAGCCAGAGGAAAGCAGAAACTGAAGATTGGGACAAACATGATTGGAAAAAAAATCAAAACAACCAGACAACAAAGGTGGAAAGAAGAATTTTATTCTTAATTCCCTGAATGGAAAATGTTAGATTTACAGTAAGTTTACACTTAGTAGACGGTGCTCTTTCTCTTTCTCTAGTGTTGCTCTGCATACAGAGTGTGGCTTCATGAGATTTATGTTTAATTTTTGTCTAAGCATTCATATTTTAAGGTTGTGGTCACTTATTTTGTACTTGGCAAGGGTCTATTTGTATTCAGTGTTTACGACTGAGGCCAGGTACTGCTTGGAGTTTCTATTTAAGCTGTGTAATAAATTCAGCTTGTTCAGCTTCCCAACAGGCATATTGATGTTCTAGTTCCCACTGCAGTATCTCCTGTGTTGCATTTTCTAGATAAGGTCTTTGTTGTGTTACTTCTGTAAATTAATGGAGCTATGGTAAAGTAGATTATATAGGTTCTGAGTGACTTTTGCATGCTTTGTATTACAGGTACAGTGGAGTCTTGATAATCTAACCTTTTGGCTTATCCAATAGAACCCCGATGATGTCATTGTGGCTTTATTCCCCACTTTTCCGGTGTCTCTTTCACTGGAAGGGCAGCACCTACTTCTGTTTGGCTTTGCTTCTGAGACCCTGCTTTCACTTCAGCATTTGAAATGCAAATTTCTATGCATTTCAATGTATTCCATGTAATCTGACTTTTCACTTATCTGACAATGGGTCAGTCTGTTTACGTTGCATAATCGAGACTCTACTGAACTTCACAATATGCTTGGAAGAACATACCTTGTTCTCTGTGCCTTGGCAGAGTACAGGAGCGTTCATGGAATGTTGATACTAATTAGATTTCTGACAGGTAGTTGTGACCTGGATTGGCCACTGTTGGAAGCAGGATACTGGGGTAGATGGACCATTGGTCTGACCTAGAATGGCTATTCTTATGTCCTGCTGCTGGTGTCGCCAGAATCGTGGTTGAAGAGTGGAGTGGTGGAGCTGCTGAAGCACAGCAGAAGGGCCAGCTCCAGTGGTATCAGTGCTGCACTATTCAGCTAGGCGCCGACTCCATGGGTGCTCGAGCACCCCCAATATTGCACCCACCAGAAGTTCATTCACCCACCGGAAGTTCGTTCCCTCCCTCCCTCCTCCCTACGAGTTCCAGGCCCCCTTCCTCCAAATTTTAAAAGTCATCTATCTTACCTCGTCGGGGTTAGGGCTGCAGCAGCCGTAAAAAGCCTACAGGCTCGGCTCGGTGCTTAGTTCAGTTTTCTCTTGTCTCTCTCAGCTCTGGTCCCACCCTCATTTCCTGTTTATGCAAGGGCGGGACCAGAGTTGAGAGAGACAGAATGGAAAACTGAACTAAGCACCGAGCCGAGCCTGCATGCTTTTTATGGCTGCTGCAGCCCTAACCCCGACGAGGTAAGATAGATGACTTTTAAAATTTGGAGGGAGGGGGCCTGTAACTCAAAGGGAAGGAGGGCGGGGGACCCTGGAACAGGGAGGGGGACCCTGGAACTCGGAGGGAAGGAGGCCTGGAACTCGAAGGGAGGGAGGGACTGGAACTGGGAGGGAGAGAGGGAGGGGGGCCTGGAACTCGGAGGGAGGTGGAGGGGGATGAGGGAGGGGGGACAGGAGAGGGGGAGAGGGAGGGGGCACGGAGAGGGAGGGGGATGAGGACAAGGGGGAGAGGGAGGGGGATGAGAAATTCAGCACCCCCAGTCATTTTGAAAAGTTGGCTCCTTTGCTCTTCAGTCATGATCCTGACAACACTAGCAGCAGAAGCACAGTATGACTTGACAGAGTATGAATTGAAACTATGTGCTAAAGAGCCAACAGAGGGTGAACAGGCTCTAAGTTGAAGGTGTGAATGGTAATTGACTGCAAATAATTTGCTTCATAGTTCAGGAAAAATTCTGTGAAAAATGTTATGGTAATTCATAACATCATTGCGACTGCGCCTATATACTTAGATGGAAGTTGTCGCTGTGATTATTAACAAACAATAACATACATTTTTCTAACGTGTAATGCCTTTCTCCACTACCAGGGAGTATACATGTGCTCGTACCATTTCCTGTGGTTTCCAACTTGACTTCCACTAGTCCACTTGTGTGATCACTGCTGACACCTATTTTATAAAAGTCTGCTCTCCCTGACCGTAAAATCTAGCTATGCCTCTGCTACATGGGTCTTCAGCAAAAGCCAGATAATTATGGAAATGTTCTCCATTTTGCAAGCTAGAACTCTGAAGGCCTTATAAGTCAATCTCACCTGCGTGCTTCTCCAGAGCTTTCAGAAGGCATTGCTTTTTACTCAGCAATTCAAACGTGCTCCCCAAATTCAATAATTCTAATACTCCAGGAACTCAGCCACTATACTTTGAAGACTAAGGCTTAGGATTACCATATGGCTCCAGAAAAATGAGGATAGATTGAGTCAGTCAGGGTTTTACTTCCATTGCTTTCAATAGAAGCAAAACCCAGACTGGGTCAATGTGTCCTTTTTCTGGAGCTATATGGTAACCCTACTAAGGCTGCCAACTAGATACAGATTCACAGGATAGAGTTGATCCAGTCCTGAGTTTATCCCGTTGTATGCAGGGGACTTGTAGTTCTAATTTCCCCATTGCATTACCTTAGAAAAGCAAGACTACAAGTCCTAGCATGCATTGAGGTAAACCCAGGACTGGATTTATTTATTTTTCTTACATTTGTATCCCATACTTTCTCACTCATAGCAGGCTCAATGCAGCTTACATATTATATACAGGTACTTATTTGTACTTGGGACAATGGAGGGTTAAGTGATTTGCCCAGAGTCACAAGGAGCTGCCTGTGCCTGAAGTGGGAATCGAACCCAGTTCCCCAGGACCAAAGTCCACCACTCTAACCACTAGGCCACTCCTCCTGTTCTGTGTAGCTGGATCCAGTTTGCATCCTTATTGGAGACTTCTAACAACTTCAAATTGCTGAGACTATTAATTTCATTAACTGGTAATGCCATACATTTTCCAGTTCCTGCTACTTGTCCAATAAAGTTGTGAAGGTTAAGACGTGAATCAGCCTTATCTACCAAATTTATGTACATACAAAGTTACATGAATTTCTGACAGAATGCAGACACTTGATACTGAGTCAAGGTAGCTGCATTATTTCAATGGGTCAGAAAATTCTGATAAGTATAGCCAGTCATTCCTGTGACCAGGAAGTGATGCACTTCCTGAGGAGCAAAAATGTGAGAATAATATCTTATACCAGGCAGAATCATGAGGAGATTTTTCTGCTTGCAATCTTTCCATTGAAAAACATTGTCCAAAGGGTGAACTACTTTATTGTCATAGATACAGGGCAAAGCAAGCAGTGAGAGTATACACGCAGTAGTTGATGACTGATGGCCCTGAGATAGGAAAAAATCTCTTGTAAGAAAAGCTCAGCAACTATGTAGATAGGAGAAATAGAAAAGGTTAATCTCCTCAGAGATAACAATGAACACGATTTGCAGATTTAGAAACAACTTTCAAATGGCTTGAATTTGCAATTCAGTATAAAAGGATCCTGAAGAATAAGACTGAAAGATTGATGCCTGTCTTATGGTAGACTATATCAGAGATATAACAATCAGTCTCTAGCAGTAGCGCCACTAGGCTGAGAGGTTGTATGATAAGTCATTAGCTTAACTAGCTCCTATTTAAACTCTATAACTCTCTCCCATTGTATTTCATGGAATTACTGTGGTGCATCTGTCATTTTGAGTTGCTGCCATAGCAGAACCTGTCTGGGTCACAGAGTCACCTGATACCATAGGTAATAAATGTGTTTTGTATGAAACTACAACTGTGTATTATTGCAAGTAATGGGACTGAAATACATACGGAATGATGACAGGCCAATCACCTAATAACAATTGAGCATATTTGCACCAGTCTCGCTCTACAGAGGTGAGTAATTAAGCAGCTGGCAAAGACACAAGAGATACGTGATGACAGCCATTAAGTGAGAAGAATAGAAAGACTGAGAAACCTCCAACCTTTCAAGAAAAGCATATTAACTGTACTCTTTGGGAAAAAATGGTTTATAAAGCAGAGTCAAAGAAACTGTAACTAGCTTCTCCTATCATCTGTTCTCAAACTGGTGAAATAAAAAGGCTATTAAGTTGTGTTGCAAATTTTCTCTCTGACTCTCAAACAATGGAATTATATAGTATGGAAGTTCCCTTGCCTCTATGAAGGGAAAGTGTTGAGATTTCTTCCAGATTTTTTAATTTACAAGTTTGAGTGATTGTTTTTTAAATAATGATGTCGTAATAAAATTTTCAATGGGAGAGGAAGTAGCCTGGTGGTTACAGCAGAGACCCAAGGATGTCAGGGTTCAAATCCTGCTTCTGCCACCGACATTTCTTGGGCAAGGCCCTTTGAGGGCAATTCTATAATACAGTGCCTAGAAGGCACAAGCCAACCTTGAACCTATGAAAAAGCAACTGCCTTCCTGGAGGAGCTACTTTGCCTTTTGGGAGTTTGGCTGTAGCCAGCCCATTCTTAGCTGTGTCTTATATTTATGGTAATCTTATTTCCAGCATAGACCAGCTCAGGGCAGGCTTGAACATTTCTTCACCACCTCTGGGCTTGTTACCTGTTGCATCAGTGTTGTTTTCTTGTCCGGCCATGCATTTTGTTCCTTTTTGTGCCTTGCTTCTTCATGCACTAGGATTCCAGTTTCTTGCTTTTGGTAATCCTAGTTTGCCCATTTGTATTGGATGCACTCTTGGAGGTACAGTAACATTAAAATGTTCCTTGGGCAATCCTAGTTCCTATCGTGTTCTAGTATTCAAGCCTCAGAAATTTCTGCTAGGGACTCTGTGACAGAATAAACTAGCCAAAATGCACAAGATAATGGTATCTAATGGTAGCAGCATATTCAAATATACTTCATATATATATATTCATTATGGATATTCTAAAAACTTGACTCGTTTGGTGAATCCTCAGGATAGAGTTGAGAACCCCTGGTCTAGCAGTAGTCAATAAAAATAAATAAATAAATAAATAAATAAATAAATAAATACAATAAAACGTATAAACCTACAGGAGGAAGCACTGCCATAGATGCTCTATTGATCTTGACACAGTTTTCATCAGTAATGTTATCTTGAGAAACATAAGTCATTGGTCAGAACCAGTGTTTTTTTTTTACTGTATGGCTTTATTATAAATTATTCTTCAAAAACAGAGTTTTTTAATCAAATTTATTTTTAAATTTTTAGTTTTTTAAAAATTTAAAAATTTTTAGTTTTTTAAAAATTTTAAAATTTTACCTATACACTTGAGGAAATGTGATTTCAAAGAGGGGAAAATGCCTCTGTATGTCGGCGGTCTGAATATTATTGTGTTTACAGACTCGCTGAACAGCCTCTCTTCAATGGCAAAACCCCCTCTATTTTATTTTCTAAACGGTAACGGTAGTGGAATTCAAAAATGCGTGGGATAAACACAAAGGAATCCTGTTTGGAAGGAATGGATCTATGGAATCTTAGCAGAGATTGCGTGGCAACGCTGGTAATTGGAGAATAAAACCAGTGCTGGGCGGACATCTACAGTCTGCGCCCTGATTGTGGCTGAATAGATATGGATGGACTGGAGTGTAAATTTTAAGGGGCTTCAATGTTAGCTTCAGAACGTTTGGTACAGGAACAGTGCTGGGCAGAGTCGAGTGGAACAGGTAGAAGTGAATCACTTGTTCACTCTTTCCAAAAGTACTAGGACTAGTAGGCACGCAATGAAGCTACAAAGCAGTAATTTTAAAACAAATCAGAGAAAATATTTCTTCACTCAATGTGTAATTAAACTCTGGAATTAATTGTCAGAGAATGTGGTAAAGTAATTATCTTAGTTGGGTTTTAAAAAGGTTTGAATGTCTTCCTAAAAGAAAAGTCCATAAGCCATTACTAAGATGGACTTGGGAAAATCTATAGCTTATTTCTGAGATAAGCAGCATAAAATGTATTGTACTGTTTTGGGATCTTGCCCAGGTACTTGTGACCTGGATTGGCCACTGTTGTTAACAGGATACTGGGCTTGATGGACCTTCGGTCTGTCCCAGTATGGCAATGCTTATCTTCTTATGTCTAAGTCCGATTTTGGACATTTTCCTAGAAACGTCCAAAAATCGAGTGGTGAACATAGCCATTTTTGAAGCTGAAAGATCTATCTTTTTGGTTTGCAAATCATCTGTTTCTTGATGTTTTGTGCTCAGTGCCTTTTTCTTTTGGGACCATTTTGGAAAAAAAAATATCCAAAAGAAAAAAGTCCAAAAAACAGTCATTGGGATGTCTGGGGAGCCATCATTTTTAATAGACTGGCCACACAGACATCCCAGCAGAGCAGTGGGGCAGTCTAAAGGCATTGCAGTGGACTTCACTTAAAAGGTGTCAGGTACACATCACACCATAACCCACATATTACTACTACTACTACTTAACATTTCTAGAGCGCTACTAGAGTTACGCAGCGCTGTACAGTTTAAACAAAAAGGACAGTCCCTGCTCAAAGGAGCTTACAATCTAAAGGACAAAATGTCAAGTTGGGGCAGTCAAGATTTCCTGATTAGAGGTGTAGTGGTTAGGTGCCAAAGGCGACATTGAAGAGGTGGGCTTTGAGCAAGGATTTGAAGATGGCCAGGGAGGGGACCTGGCATATGGGCTCAGGGAGTTTATTGTATGGTGTGCCCTCCAGGAACAGAGAAAAACCTACTGTACCTCACTGTACACCACTACAATAGCTATCAAGCTTGCAGGTGTCACCTATATGTAGATACATTAAGTATTTAATGCTTTTTGGAGGGCTCACACATTCCACAACAAGTGTAGCAGTTAGAGCAGAATATGGGCCTGGGTCCCCTTCTTTACAGTCCACTGCACCAACCACTAGGCTACTTCTGGGACCTGCCTTCTGCTCTTATAAATATGACCAGCAAATCTGAAGCTGTCATAGAAACTGGTATGTACTGTCACTGCCATATCTTAGGGAGATAGGAGGGGCCTGTGACCACTGGGGGAGTAAGGGAGGTTATGCCTTAATCCCTCCAGTGGTTATTTGATCATTTAGGGCACTTTTTGGTCACTTATTTGTGATTGAAACAGGTCTAGCCAAAAAGTCTTAATTTTGGCCCTATACATTTTCATTTTATTTAATTATTGCAGAAATATGTCTATCTTTTGGTGCCACCCAGGTCCTGTCCAAAACACACCCACTTGAAATTTAGATGAACAGTGGAGAAAAATGTCTAAAAATGATGTGTCAAATATCACAACTTGGACATTTTTGAAAGAAAACACCCATCTACCACCTTATGACTTTTTTTGTTTTCTAAATGAGCCCCTTTATGCCTGGCAGACTCATTATAGGTAACTCACAACTTTTTTTTTAACTAGCTGAACTATCTAAATCTTATCCAGTGCCCATTATTGCTCTATTAATTGATGCTGAAAAGGTCTTTGATAGAATAGAAAGGAATTACGTATTCCAAGTCATTGAGGGGGTCTTTTACTTTTATTCCTATGGGCCTTGCTGCAGATAACTCAAGTTAACCTTTAGTAAAAGACCCCCTCTGAGTGGTTTGGGGTTAGTCAATCTTTCGTCATTCATAAAAGAGCATTATATACCAACCCAACTGCATGTACTTTAACAACACTCTCAGATTCTCTTTCGTTAAAAAGAGGAATGACACAGGGTTGTCTTTTTTTCCCCCTTATCTCCTTAATTTAGCATTTGAACCTCTAATAATCACTATACACAATGACCCTAATATTGAAGGTATCAAAATAAATCATCTAGAAATCAAAGCTTTAGCGTTTGCAGATGATGGTATGCTGTTTCTTTCCCAACCCTACATCTAACTCCCATCTTTCTTTAATCTAATAGATAACTTCTGTAAGTTCCCTGATTATAAAATAAATAAACATAAGACATAAATCCTACCCTTAAATATACATGCAAATTCCAATTTAGTGTCATCATTCAATCTAGCGTGGTCTAACAAACTCAGATACCTAGGCATTGATCTTTATAAAGAACATTCAGATACAATTGCTAAAAATAGCCAAGCTATTACATTAATAGTTAAAACTCTACTTCTTACTGAGGGACCCTTTTACAATGCGGGTTTACTGCTCGCTCTTCAGGGACTACCGCTGACCCAACGCGGCCATGGGCCATGCGCCATTTCCGGGAGAAAAAGAAAAACCCTGGAAATGGCTTGCATGGTGATAACCCAGCGGTACTTGGGCATCGTCGTGCGCTGTCCGGTTACTGCCGGGTTAGCACGGGAGCCTTTATTGCTACCTCAATGGGTGGCAGTAAGGGCTCCCTGCTTCATGGCCATGCATTAAGAATTCTCTTACGCCATGGCCATGTGTGCTGGGAGCTTTTTTACCCACTGTGATAAAAAGGGCCCTGGCGTGTGGGAAAAACAGCCCCCGCCGCTAGCGCATGGCCTTTTTTCCAGCAGCTTAGAGAAAAGACCTCTTAGGACCCTCTTTATCTAACATGGTGGGTCTAGCTTGAATAGGGTTACCATATTTTGTCCTCTTAAAAAGAGGACACATGTCCCGCCCCTGTCCCGCCCACTCCCGCCCCTTTTGCATCATCGACCTGCCCCCTGTCACATATTCCCCTCCCCCCCAGGTCACATATTCCCCTCCACCGGGTCACATATTCCCATCCCTTGCCCCTCCGTCACCTCCCCTCCCCCTTGTCACATATTCCCCTCCCCTGCCCCCATCACCTCCCCTCCCATCACCTCCCCTCCCCCTTGTCACATATTCCCCTCCCCTCCCCTTACTTACTATCTACTGCCCTGGTGGTCTAGTGACCTCTTCGGGGCAGGAAAGAGCCCCCTCTTTCCTGCCCGGAGTGCTGCCTTGCCCTGCATCCTTCTCGGTCTCGGCTTGGGATTCAAAATGGCCACCGAGAGTTGAAGTCTCGCGAGGCCACTTCAACTCTCGACGGCCATTTTGAATCCCGAGCTGAGACTGAGAAGGATGCAGGGCAAGGGCAGGCAGCGCTCCGGGCAGGAAAGAGAGGGCTCTTTCCTGCCTCAAAGAGGTCACTAGACCACCAGGGCAGATAGTAAGTAAGGGGAGGGGAGGGGAAACCCACGGCGCCGCTCGCCCGCCTACTTGTCCAGAAATCTGGACAAAGAGGCGGGCGGGCAAAACCCGCCCGGATGCCCCGGATATGTCCTCAAAAAGAGGACATGTCCGGGGAAATCCAGACATATGGTAACCCTAGGCTTGAAACTCTTAAAATGATGATAGCTACAAAAATGAATTTTATATCAAGCATGATCCCCTCACTATTTACTAAGGGCCTCTTTTACCAAGCCGCGCTAGCGGTTCCTGTTGGAATAATGTATTGTGTTTTGCATGCATTGTCTGTCAGCAATGTTTTTTTTTTTTCTGTGATTACTCTGTGACCTCTGATGTCAATTACCTAGAGAGGTCACACCCATGCAACTTCCTGTGGGGGTCAGGCACAGCACATGGAGCTCATGATCTCTCCTAAGCTGAGAGGATCTATGGTGGTGTGAGCATCCATTACCATCTAAGCACATGGAATGAGCTGATAATCCAAATGTATAGTATTATGTATATATAAGCCTGTCTGAATATAATCTAACTACAAACTGTGAGTAAACAGATGTTTTGTTACTTCAACTTTAAAGTGACTCAGCAGTGAATTATTCTGGGGTGTATGAGAGAGAGATGAAGAAAAGAAATTAACATTTCTAAAGCTGAAGCTGTGTGTATAAAATCTGCTAATTATTTACTACAAATAATCCAACAAAAGGGTTATGGGCCCAGCCCAGGAATTGAAAAAGGAAAAAGAGAAATATTACCAGGCAGTGAAAAAGCCAAATTTTTCTCTTAAGTTTTAAAAGAAAGATTCAGTCTGTCTCTCTCTCCCCCCACACACTAAACAGCAGACAGAAAGCTAAGCAATGGCTGAGGGAGGAAATTCACCATTTTTCCACTCTCTCAAGGTGCCTAAATTAACTGAACATAATTATCTACAATGGGAGCTAAGATTCGGATGTCTCCTTCAAGCAAAGAAATTAAGCATATGTTTAGACCAAAACAGAACAGCTGAAAATATGGCTGAATGGGACAATGCAAACTATTATGTGAAGTGCATGTTTTTTGAAGCTCTCTCAGAGAAACAAGCCATATTGGTGGAGGCAAAAGATACAGCAAAGGAAATTTTAGATAAACTGAGAACTATGTATGCAACTACATATGCAAAACAGCAACCAATTTGGTTGGCAGAGTTGAATGAAACCAAATTAAGGGATAAAAGTAAGTGTAATGATCACATTATGCATCTTATGTCTTCATTTCAAAAGCTAGAACTTTCTGGAATTCTCATGTGTGATGCCTTGAAAAGAGCATTTCTTTTTACCTCACTATCAAAGAAGTTTGATGTTTTTAGGTCTGTAAATGAAGCCATTGAAGGGCAATCTTTTGAACAGGCAGCATCAAAACTGAGGCAGGAATGCATAATTAATGATTCTGAGGAGATGTGTTCTCAAAGACAGTCAGAGAGAAATGAAACAAATTTCTTGGCAAAGAATAGAGGAAGGCGGAGCTATGGGAAAACTCCACCCAAGGGCAAGCTGATTTGCTACTCATGTGGAAAGGAGGGACATGTATCTAAATGGTGTAAGGAAACACAAAACACCCCCTCTAGCTCACCTAAGCCAATGGAACAAAAGAATTTTCCAAGCAGGACATGTACAAAAGACAATGATAAACATAAGAGCTTTCTAATGGCAGAAAAATCTTTGACTATGGTAAATAATAATTCAAATGAAAGTACTTGGATTTTGGATTTGGGGAGCACATGCCATTTAACCAATTGTAAGGATTTCTTTCAGGAAATGTGTCCAGAAGGAGGTATCCTTCATACTGCAAACGCAGGGACTACTCAGATCCAAGCAAAAGGCATTGGATTCTTAAAATGCAAAGTGTCTAATGAAGTTAAAGAAATTCCTGTAAGTGATTTCTTGTATATTCCCCAAGCAGTTTGCAATATGCTTAGTGTATCTACAGTAGATAAGAAGGGATTTGTGATTCATTTTGAAAACAGTAAGTGCACAATCTCTAAAAATGATGAAGTGTATGCTGAAGCTTTTATGCATAATGATATTTATAAACTGAGCATTTCAGGTGAAGCCTCACATATGGCGCAAGTAAGGAAGAATGATGGTAAATGTAGTCTGGAAATCTGGCACCGCCGCCTGGGACATCGTGATTTTAAGGTGATCCAGGATCTTTACAGTAAGCAACTTGCTACAGGCATTGAAATAAGTGCAGATACTGGTAAAATGGAGAAATGCATAGACTGTGTTACTCAAAAAGGTGTGAGACCCTCATTTCCTGCATACACAGGAAGTAGAAGTAATAAAGTACTGGACTTAATACACAGTGACTTATGTGGACCGTTTAATATCCCATCATTGGGAAATAACAGATTTGTGCTAATATTCTTGGATGATTTCTCTAGATACTGTGTGGCCTATTTGCTGAAAGAAAAAAGTCAAGTCACAGACATGCTGAAGAAATACGTAGCCATGGTGAGCAATAAATTTGAAAGAAAACCAAAGGTTCTTCAGACCGACAATGGTGGTGAGTTCACTTCACAAAGCATGCGCACATTTCTACAACAAGAAGGCATTCAGCATATCACAACAGTAGCTTATACACCAGAGCAAAATTCTGTTGCAGAGAGAAAATTTAGGTCACTTGTGGAAATGACCAGATGTATGCTGTCAGATAGCAATCTCCCTAAAAGACTATGGGGGGAAGCCATTCTCACAGCAGTGTACCTACAAAACAGAATGCCAACTAAAGGCGCTGAGCGCACACCACATGAGACATGGCATGGTAGGAAGCCAAACCTGTCACACATAAGAACATTTGGAAGTACAGCATATGCTCATGTACCAAAGCAAAGAAGGCATAAGCTGGATTCCACAACAGAAAGGGGCATTTTAGTTGGCTATGCTCCAGGACACAAAGGATATAGAATTTTGAATCTGAAAACTGGCATTGTTGGCATAAGACATGTTACATATTTTGATGAAAACAAAAGGGTTGATAAAGGCTGGATTATCCCAGATGAGCCTTATCATCCAGAATATGAAACTAGAACCATAATAGACATGCCAGTGTATATAAATGCCATACCAAGGCAGATGTCTGAAAGCAACTCATCTGTATCTAACGAGGAACAGGCAGAGGAAGCAGACACAGAAAGGATCATTGAAGAAGACAGTACAGTTGAAGAAGGGGAATCAATTGGAGAAGGACTCTCAGATTTAGAGGATGCGGAAAGGTCGGACCAACCTGTTGTCAGACGCTCATCCAGGGAAAACAAAGGTGTTCCACCCCCAAGACTGTCTTACCTAACAAAGTCAGCAGAAGCTCAAGAGCCCTTAACATGGGATGAGATTGAGAAAATGCCAGCAGAAGAAGCTGCTGAATGGCGTAAAGCTGCACAAGAAGAAATTGATTCATTGCATAAAAATAAAACTTGGATTCTTACAAAATTACCTCCTGGCAAGAAAGCTATAGGATGCAAATGGGTATTCAAGTTAAAAAGGAATGCACAAGGAAAAGTGGAAAGGTATAAAGCCAGATTAGTCGCAAAGGGATATCTTCAAAAATATGGAGAAGATTTGATGAAGTGTTTGCACCTGTAGTGAAACACACGACAATTAGAACACTTCTGAGCATTGCAGTCTCAAAAGGCATGCAAGTCAACCACATTGATGTGAAAACAGCATTTCTTCATGGAGATATAACTGAAGACTTGTACATGGAACAGCCAACAGGTTTCATAAATACAAAACAAAGACAGCTAGTGTGTAAATTAAACAAAGGTCTTTATGGATTAAAGCAAAGTGCAAAATGTTGGAATGACAAATTGCATGAAATATTGACAAATTTAGGATTTAAGCAAGGTGAAGCAGATAAATGCTTGTACACTAGGTGCAGAAATGGACAATATGCATACATTTTAGCTTTTGTTGATGATCTGCTCATTGCAAGCGAAAGTGAGCAAGAGTACAAGGACATTGTAAAATATTTAAACCTGAATGTTGAGATAAAAGAACTTGGTAATGTGTCATACTATCTTGGTATAGAAATTGAGAAACAAAATGATGGTTCTTATCTTCTAAGCCAGAAGCAGAAAATAAATGAGCTTATTGAAAGTTTAGGTATGCAAGATGCCCAAGTTGTAAGCACTCCCATGATCACTGATTTTCTGAAGGATGAAACAGTAAGAGAACCTTTACCAGATAACATCCAATATAGATCAGCCATAGGTAAGCTTTTATATCTGACTACCACATACAGGGCTGATATAGCAAATGCAGTAGGAATTTTGAGCAGAAGGGTCAGCTCACCTACCAAATCAGATTGGACTGCAGTTAAAAGGATGGTAAGGTATTTAAAAGGTACCATTGATTGTAAATTAAAGATTTCAGCCAATAGTAATCCAAAACTAATATGTTACTGTGATTCAGATTGGGCAGGGGATCATTCTGATTATAAATCCACAAGTGGATATGTGTTTATGTATGGAAATGTACAAATTTCTTGGGCCAGTCATAAACAAAGTATTGTGAGTCTGTCTTCTACAGAAGCTGAATATGTGGCTGTATCAGAAGCATGCAGAGAACTGATGTGGATTGAAAAACTTTTGCTGGATTTTGGAATAGATGAACAGAGACCAATCCAGATAATGGAAGATAATCAGAGCTGCATCAGACTGTCACAGAATGACAAGGTTCAGTCACGCACCAAGCACATCGCAACAAAATATCACAACGTGCGAGAGCTGGCGAAAGAAGGGGTCATCAGTCTACACTATTGTCACACCAGTGAGATGACAGCTGACATCATGACCAAACCGTTACCCAGAGAACATTTTGAGAATCTGCGAATAAAGCTTGGACTTTGTATGAATTAATAATTGCATGACAGTTATGCATGAGAAGGGGTTTGTTGGAATAATGTATTGTGTTTTGCATGCATTGTCTGTCAGCAATGTTTTTTTTTTTTCTGTGATTACTCTGTGACCTCTGATGTCAATTACCTAGAGAGGTCACACCCATGCAACTTCCTGTGGGGGTCAGGCACAGCACATGGAGCTCATGATCTCTCCTAAACTGAGAGGATCTATGGTGGTGTGAGCATCCATTACCATCTAAGCACATGGAATGAGCTGATAATCCAAATGTATAGTATTATGTATATATATAAGCCTGTCTGAATATAATCTAACTACAAACTGTGAGTAAACAGATGTTTTGTTACTTCAACTTTAAAGTGACTCAGCAGTGAATTATTCTGGGGTGTATGAGAGAGAGATGAAGAAAAGAAATTAACATTTCTAAAGCTGAAGCTGTGTGTATAAAATCTGCTAATTATTTACTACAAATAATCCAACAGTTCCCACACGTCAATTCCAACAGAGCTCATTCAAAGTGAATGGGCTTTTCGGCATTACCGCACCAGGAGCCATTAACACGGCTTGGTAAAAGAGGCACTAAATATTTTTATTGCCAGATTGAAAGAATGTTAACCCAATTTCTTTGGGCATCGAAACCACCAAAGATTGCTCTAAAGTAAAATTCTGGGGTCTCCTTTCCTGATGTCCTTCTTTAGCATAAATCGTTTATAATACATCAAGTTATCCACTGGTTTGATTTAAATGAACATTATACTCCTAACTGGGTCAAAATTGAACTAATATTATGGTTTCCTTTTCCCACTCATTTGACGCTGTCTACTGTGTTACCCACATTGACGATAATTAACTTTATTATACAAAACACTCATCAATGTCTCTCTGAATTTGACAAAGCACTAGTCACTTCTTGGCATAAGTCCTTGCATATTTCTATCTAGCTTAATCCCAAAATTACTATTAATAATTCTGTAATTTTTTTGAAAGATTGGGCATGTTTTGGAATCTGGAGAACTGAAGACATTCTTTTTAATGGACGCAGCAACATTTCATTTTTTAAATGGCTACAGATGCAGCATTGTTTTAACTCATTTCATATACCAACTGATATTAAAAAAGAAGCTCCTTCTTTCCCAAGTTTACTTATGACACTTCTAGTTAAGGGTCATGTAGCTTCCTTTATATACAAAATCCTCTTAAAATCTAATTTTTTCTCACAATGTAGGACTACAAAAACATGTCAGCTTAAATTGAACTGTGATTATCCCTGAACACGGGTCAGAATTATAGACCAAATCAATGAAAGCACTTTCTTCATTAAGGGGCCCTTTTACTAAGCTGCAGCAAAAGGGGCCCTGTCCTGAGCTAGCGGCAGCGTGCGTTTTTGCCACACGTAGGCTACAGCGGGTAAAAAGGTGGAAAAAAGAAATGGTCGTGCGGTAAGTTCACACTTGCCACATGACCATTTCAGGGGGAGCACTTACTGCCACCCATTGATGTGGCGGTAAGGTCTCCAGCCCTACCCCAGCAGTAACCGGGTACTACGTGGCTCTGCACAATTACCGACAGGTAACTGCTGCAGTAAAAAATACAGAACAATTTTTTGTAGTGCTGGAAATGGGATGCAGTGGGGTCAGAACTACTGCCACTCAGCAAACCTTTAGTAAAAGGGCCCCTAAGTTACATCCAATCAATTTGCTTTTTACAACACAGAATTTTATGGATTCCACAAAGAATGCATGTCATAAATTTAGCAGACGGTAAAAGCAGCAGGCGTGTGGGCTCCCTGTTTCAAGCTCCAGTCCCTTGATAAAGCGATGGTGAAACAGATGTCCATTGGACACTGCTAGTCACTCAGCATAGCGTTCACTATTGTTTCAGTAACACTTTTTCACGCTATATGTTTTTGGATGGAAGAGGAGGGGGGGGCTTGGTCTATGATTACATCTATCACCGAAAGTCATAAATGCAGCTCCTTAAGTTTTGAATCAGTGGAGCACTGACTTGGAGATTTATGAGATCTTTTCCCCCATTTCTTTTCTATATATTTATCCATTCACATGGTGACTTAGAGAGGCATAATTGAAAGAGACGCCCAAGTTTTGTTGAGGATGTCCTCGCAAAACATCCCGATGGAGGGGCGGGTAAACCTGTATTATCGAAACAAGATGGACATCCATCTTTCGTTTCGATAATACGGTCAGGGACGTCCAAATCTTGACATTTAGGTCATCCTTAGAGATGGTCGTCCCTAGACTTGGTTGTTTCTGATTTTCGGCGATAATGGAAACCAAGGACAACCATCTCAGAAATGATCAAATGCAAGTCCTTTGGTCGTGGGAGGAGCCAGCATTTGTACTGCACTGGTCCCCCTGACATGCCAGGACACCAACCGGACACCCTAGGGGGCACTGCAGTGGACTTCATAAATTGCTCCCAGGTACATAGCTCCCTTACCTTGTGTGCTGAGCCCCCCAAAACCCCTCAAAATCCACTACCCATAACTGTACACCACTACCATAGCCCTTACAGGTGAAGGGGGGCACCTAGATGTGGGTACAGTGGGTTTGTGGTGGGTTTTGGAGGACTCGCTGTTTCCTCCATAAATGTAACAGGTAGGGAGGGGGATGGGCCTGGGTCCACCTGCCTGAAGTACACTGCATCCACTAAAACTGCTCCAGGGACCTGCATACTGCTGTGATGGACCTATGTATGACATCTGAGGCTGGCAAAAAATATTTTTAAAGATGTTTTTTGAGGGTGGGAGGGGGTTAGTGACCACTGGGGGAGTAAGGGGAGGTCACCCCCAATTCTCTCCGGTGGTCATCTGGTCATTTCAGCCACCTTTTTGTGCTTTGGACGGAAGAAAAACAGGACCAGGTAAAGTTGTCCAAGTGCTTGTCAGGGACGCCATTTTTTTTTCATTAAGGGTCAAGGACGTCCATGTGTTAGGCACGCCCAAGTCCCACCTTTGCTATGCCTCCGATACGCCCCCTTGAACTTTGGCTGTCCCTGCGACAGAAAGCAGTTGGGGACGTTCAAAATCAACTTTCAATTATACCGATTTGGACGACCCTGGGAGAAGGACGCCCATCTTCCGATTTGTGTCGAAAGATGGGCGTCCTTCTCTTTTGAAAATGAGCCTGTTATTGGTTCAGTTTTGGTTGACAAAGTTAGCATCTACAGACCTTTGTTAGTCATGCTTATCAACACAAGGTACCCTTAAACACTCTATGCATGTGCAAATACTTTAACCTTTTGGTCAGAAGTTTGGTCTATTATCAAAAACAACTTTTTTTTTCTCTCTCTCTTCAGAATTATCCTATACATCTATGATACTTAAATCAAATTCTCTTAAAGAAGGAGCTTCCTGACTCTCAGACAAAACTCTTTGATATTCATATTATAATTGTTTTAAAAATAATACTTTTTAATTGTAATAATAATCACTTAGGGTTCCTTTTACAAAGTGGCACTACAGATTAGTGGTGTGCTGAATGCGAAGAAGCTCGTTCAATATCCTTCACATTCAGCACACGCTAATCAGTAGCACCACTTTGTAAAAGGAACCCTTAATGTTAATTTTTGGTGGAAATCAGTCTTACAGTGTTATGAATTTGAAATATCTATTGCTGATAAGCTTTGCTACACATTACATAAACAAAAACTAGGATCAGAACTAGAAATATATCTCTGGAGCACCACTAGAAATCAATACTATCACCTGATAGTCCTTAGTCTATAGTATTTATTTGTAATGCCTCACTTGTTCTTATTTTACTTAGGGTCCTTTTACTAAGGTGCACTGAAAAATGGCCTACGATAGTGTAGACGCATATTTTGGACACGCGCAGAATTATTTTTCAGCACACCTACAGAAAGTGCCTTTTTAAAAATTTTTGCCGAAAATGGATGTGTATCCATTTTGGGTTTCAGACCTTACCGTCAGCCATTGACTTAGCAGTAAGGTCTCACATGGTAACCGGGTGGTAATAACATACATGCGTAGCTGACGCATGCCAGAAATTAAATGATATTTTTTGGATGTATGTAGCGGATGCACGCCAAAATTGAAATTACCATGAAGGCCATGTGGTAACCGGGCAGTAACTCCAATTTGGTGCATGTTGGATGTGTGTAGGTGCCTACGCAGTTTAGTAAAAGGGCCCCTTAGTTATACATAGAGGGGCATAATCGAACGGAAACGCCTATCTCCATGGGCTTTTATCTCCGAGAACAGGTCCGTGAAGGGGCGGGCCGAACCGAATTTTCGAAAAAATGGACGTTTTTGAACTGGGCGTTTGTTTTTTTTAGAGATAATGGAAACTAAAAACGCCCAGCTCAAAAATGTCCTACTCCGAGCCATTTGGTCGTGGGAGGGGCCACGATTCGTAGTACACTCGCCCCCCTGATATGCCAGGACACCAACTGGGCATCCTAGGTCAGTGCAGTGGACTTCAGAAAAAGCTCCCACATGCATAGCTCCCTTACCACGGGTGCTGAGCTCCCAACCCCCCTCCCCCAAAACCCACTACCCACAAACGTACAACACTACCATAGCTCTTAGGGGTGAAGGGGGCACCTACATGTGGGTACAGTGGGTTTTGGAGGTCTCCCATTTAACAGCACAAGTGTTACAGGTGGGGGGGGGATGGGCCTGGGGCCAACTGGCTGAAGTGCACTGCGGTACCCACTAAATGTGCTCCAGGGACCTGCATACACGCAGGCCTCTAGGACTTGTTGCTGCTGTATAACATTGGCACACCAGTTGACACCTGAAGACTAATCTCTCCGAAAACGTCCTTTATTGGAATAACCGCCTTTACTCACAGATAACTGCAGATCAGAGGTTGTGCCCCACTGGCAACGAGTCTCCCTGGTACTGAGATGAGCAGTAGGTCAGAGCTGGCAGAATGCTGTACAATGCCCTCTTTCAGCCACATTCAAGGGAAGAACTAAGTTCTGTAACGTGGCTAACACAGGAAAGGGAACTAAAACTGGCTTACAAAAATGGCCACTACCGCATGGACTACAATAGGAAACACAACAGGGCAGGGGGAAAAGCACCATGGGAGAAGAGCCTACCAACTACCAACATCATGAGACTGTAACAGAAGCTAATGAAATCACGGAGCCCAATACCCTACACCCACCACAATGCAATGCTGATGTGACCCTGTACTGCACCCGAGAGCCACATCTGACCCAGGGAAAGGCTGTGATAGGATCAAACACATTCTGTTGTCATGGAGGAGGGTACGGCATTTGAGGCTGGCATACAGGCTGGAAAAAAAGTTTGTAAAGTAGGGGTTTTTTTTGGTGGGAGGGGGTTAGTGACCACTGGGGGAGTCCGGGGAGGTCATCCCCGATTCCCTCCAGTGGTCATCTGGGCAGTTGGAGCACTTTTTTGGGACTTGTTCGTGAAAAAAAAGGGTCCAAAAAAAGTGACCCAAAATCACAGTAAAAACGCCTTTTTTTTTCGATTATCAGCTAAAGACGCCCATCTCTCCTGGGCTGATAACCACTCCCCAGTTCCGCCTCCACCACGCCTCCGTCAACTTTATTCGTTTCCGCGACGGAGTGCAGTTGGAAACGCCCAAAATCGTTTTTCGATTATACCGATTTGGGAGCCTTTGCGAGACAAACGTCTATCTACTAATTTAGGTCGCACTATAGGCGTTTTTCTATTTCGAAAATAAGCTGGATAGTAACATGGTAAGTGATGGCAGAAAAAGACCTGTAGGGTCCATCCAGTCTGCCCAACAAGATAAACTCATATGTGCTAATTTATATGTATACTTGACCTTGATTTTTTATCTGCCAATTTCAGGGCACAGACTGTAGAAGTCTGCCTAGCACTAGCCCCACCTCCTAACCACCGGTGCTGCCACCCAATCTCTGCTAAGCTTCTTCAGATCCATTTCTTCTGTTTAGCCCACGCTTTTTTGAATTCCGTTACTGTTTTTATCTCCACCACCTCCCTCGGGAGGGCACTCCAAGTCCACCACTCTCTCCGTGAAAAAATACTTCCTGACATTTTTCTTGAGTCTGCCCCCCTTCAACCTCATTTCATGTCCTCTAGTTCTACCGCCTTCCCGTCTCCAGAAAAGGTTCGTATGTGGATTAATACCTTTCAAATATTTGAACGTCTGTATCATGTCACCCCCTGTTTCTCCTTTCCTCCAGGGAATACATGTTCAGGTCAGCGAGTCTCTCCTCATACGTCTTGTAACGCAAATCCCATACAATTTTTGTAGCTTTTCTTTGCACTGCTTCAATTCTTTTTACATCCTTAGCAAGATACGGCCTCCAAAACTGAACACAATACTCAAGGTGGGGCCTCACCAATGACTTGTACAGGGCATCAACACCTCCTTTCTTCTGCTGGTCACACCTCTCTCTAAACAGCCTAGCAACCTTCTGGCTACAGTCACGGCCTTCTCACACTGTTTCGTCGCCTTCAGATCCTCAGATTCTATCACCCCAAGATCCCTCTCCCTGCCTGTACATATCAAACTCTCACCACCTAACACATACGTTTCCCGTGGATTTCTACTCCCTAAGTGCATCATTTTTCATTTCTTCGCATTGAATTTTAATAGCTAAACATTAGACCATTTTTCTAGCTTCTGCAGATCCTTTTTCATGTTTTCCATTCCCTCCGGGGTGTCCACTCTGTTACAAATCTTGGTATCATCTGCAAAAAGGCAAACTTTACCTTCTAACCCTTCAGCAATGTCATTCAAATATATTGAACAGAATTGGCCCCAGCACCAATCCCTGAGGCATTCCACTACTCACCTTTCCCTCAACCGAGTGAATTCCATTAACCACAACCCTCTGGTTGCCAGTCAATCGTGGTCCTTCTCCAGGATTTTATTCAGTGAAAACAGATCAAAAGTATTCGTATAGCAAATTTGCTTTTTCTTCATCATTATCCACATAGTGGTTCGCAGCATCTTTCAGTCTCACAATTCCATTTTTAGTCTTCCTCCTTTCACTAATATACCTGAAGAAATTTTTGTCACCCCTCTTTACATTTCTAGTCATTTGTTCTTCCGCTTCATTGTTCAATCTGATTGAATTTGTTGTATCTATTATGTTCAAAATTAATAAAAATGTTTGGACAAAAAAACCAAAACCAAAACAAAACTGGAGACCCTTGCATAAAACATTATCTGGTGGATGTCAAACACAATTAGTGAAAAATAATTCAAATCTGACATGAATAAGGTAATACATACTGAAACTAAACATATTCATTGGTTTGAAATTAAATTGGTCAGATCTTTTGGTTCATCTATGTATGAAGGATAATTAAGCTGAACGTTTTTAGGCTTTCCTCTCACTTGCTAAATCATGGGGGCTAAGCACTAAGTTTAGTTTGTGTATTAAACTGTGTGCAAAGCATTAAGCCCTCAGCATGCACGCTAAACTGGTCTCCAAACTATTGGTGGATATGGGCTAAAATTAATGTATATCTTCATTCAAATAATGTAGCATCAGATGCAAATGAGCTTTAGTAATCAAACAGTAAATGCCATGGCATCTCCTCCATGCATGTCTTAGTCATTGCTATCTGAAAATTTAGGATAGATCACAGGTGTCCACAGAAATGTGGCTATATGCTGACTCACAAGCATACCTGGAAATTGCCCTTCCCAGGCTTTTTTTTTTCACTCTAAAGTGTCAGTGCAAGACATAGATAAAGTAAGAGCTGAATGCTTTACCATGGGCAGGAGTAGACTAATGGTTGGAGCAGCAGGCTGAAAATCAAGGAAACTTATAGTTTCAATAGTTCTATCAATTAGCACCCTAGTCTAGGTGCCACACCCTTGACCTCAATACTATAATGGCAGCATTGTGCGCTAGTTGCAAGTTTGAGTACATAACTTTATAGAATTAGGGGTTTACAGCTTTGATGATCTCCTCCTCAGGATAGCTGTGCAAACTCCTCTGGACCCACTTTCTCCAGGGGACTGCAATAGTGTAAGTGTTTTCTCTCTACAGTCCTAAGATGGTTTACAGACCAGTAATTATATGGATGGGTTCCTGAGTTTTGCCTAGCTGGAATTGCCAGGTGGAAACAGCTTATTCTCCCAAAGAGGCCTACAATCTGGTCCAAAAAGCCTGAACTGGCATGCAATCCTACACCATGTGGCAGTAAGTTGCTTCAAGATTCCCACACTTCAAACATGCTCCAGTATTAGGCATTCCTATTTTCTGTGCCCTGGTTGGGTGTATATACATACGCAATAAAAACATAATGTAATTACTGCAAATGGACATTGTCCACCAGTTGGGGTCCCTCCCTCAAACTCGACAGTAAATGTTCTATATTATATTCTCCAAAATCTCGTTCCCAAAGGGAAATGACTCTTGGTAATGGTGTAGCCCCTATTACTTTCTTAACTGTAGCACAGTAGCAGCTAGTAAGGCTTCTATGAACTACCGAGCATGGCAAACTATCATCACATTCCGATTCAGTAAAATCTATTGGATTGATAGGAAATAAACCAAGAAAATAATGGTGCAACTGCAAATAAGTGTACCAATCTGTCCCTTCCCTTAAGGTTTAATCATCAACTGCACTTTGTAAGATATGATATGATATGACATAGTACTTATATTCCGCCAACTCCCATTATTTAGATTCAAAGTGAATTACAATTACAAAGAAAGAAATTATGCATATAATTTCTGGAATAGACAGTCTGTGGTTCGCTGTTCCTCTGGTCCTGCCCTCATTTCCTGTTTGCGGAAGGGCGGGACCACAGGAATAGCAAACCACAGCCTGTCTTAAGCAGCGTCTGTACTTGCTGGACTTGAGTGTTGCCGGCCGAGCAGGAGGTAAAACTTTTTAAACAGCAGCCGCCACGTACGAAGGGCTGGGGCACCCGCACACGTCCTCCTTGCACTCGGAGGCCACAGAGACAGAGGGAGGGAGGCGCTGTCTTCAGATTTTTCAAAAAGATGCATATGTAGACATTTTCCTAAGGGTGATAGACATGGAGGGGCATTTTCTATATGATGTCTAAATCCAATTTTGGATGTTTTCGTCCAAAATTCAAGTGGGGAATATAGGCATTTTCAAAACAGAAAATCAAAATAGCTATTTGCTAGAAGTTTTTGTACTCTGTGCATTTATCTTTTCAGTCCATTTAAAAAAAAAAAAAAAAAAACACGTCCAATTGAAAAATACACAGAATCAATCCATTGGGATGTAGGAAGGGCCAGCCTTCCTAGTAGACTGGCCACATAGACATCCCAGGACAGCAATGGGCACTGCACTGCACTGGACTTCAAATAAATGCTCCCAAGTACACATCTCACTATTGCTCCCTTATTTTATCTGCTGAGCCCTGCAAAACCAAACCAAAACCCACTACCCCCAACTATACACCACTACAATAGCCTTTAAGGGTGAAGGGGGCACCTATATGTGGGTATGGTAGAATTTGGGTGAGTTCTGAAGGGCTCACAGTTTCCACCACAAGCGTAACAGGTAGGGGGGAGGTATGGGCCTAGGTCCACCTATGTGCAGTGGGAGTCATCCCTGATTCTCTCCAGTGGTCATTTGCTCATTTAGGGCACCTTTTTGTGCCTTATAAAAGCAGGTCTAGCTGAAAATGTCTTAGTTTTAGTCCTGGACGGTTTTGTTTTGTTCCATTATTGCGGAAAAATGTCCAATGTTAGGAATGCCCAGATCCCACCCTTAACACACCCCTGACGTGCCCCCTTGTAATTTTAACATACTTCTGATGGACTTCATAGAAAACATCTAACAATTAGTTTTGAAAATACCAACTTGGATGTTTTTTGAGAAAAACTTCCAAATGCAGATTTATGCCTCTTTTTGGATGTTTTTCTCTTTTGAAAATGAGCCCCAATGAACACCAAAATTGGACAACCTGATAAGGAAAAGATAATTGCAAAAACCTTTTATATTTCACCCCCAAGAGATGATGGAAAGTGATGAAGATGATGGTCTCCGGCTCTAGAAAGAGTAGGAGATAAAAGAAAATAACTTTATCAAGTAATCTGGGCACAAGCTCTCAGATATTTTGTAAATCTAACAGGCTAATTTTAAAAGAAATTCAAGCATCCATAGGGAGCCAGTGTGACTTGATCAAGCATGGGGTGGCACAATCAAACCTTGCCAAACATCATCTTTGCTGCAGTTTTTTTTTAATAGAACCTGTAGTCTTGAAATCGATTTGCATGCAAATTTCTCTCATGAATATTCATTTTGGGTATCCTGGAAACCTGACTGGCTGGGGTACTTCAAGGACCAAGTTTGGGAACCACTGGAATAAACCATTACAATAATCTAAATAAGATAAAATTATTAACTGAACCAAAATGGAAAAATGTTTTTCAATCAACAATGCACAAATATTTCTGAGTTGATGAAATTTGAAAAACACTGTCTTAACCATGGCATTAACCAAAAGGACTCCAAGTATCTTAGAAACTTTTTCCACCTTCAAAGCTAAACTGTCTGATAACACTAATTCTGTAGGGATGGAAGAGTGATTCACTTTTTCAAAAAGTACAAAGACTAGGGACATTCAATGAAATTACATGGAAATACTTTTAAAACAAATAAGAGGAAATATTTTTTCACTCAAAGAATAGTTAAGCTCTGGAAATTGTTGCCAGAGGATGTAAGTTCATAGTCTGTTATTGAGATGGACATTGGGGAAGCCACTGCTTTCCCTGGGACTGGTAGCATGGAACGTTGCTACTATTTGGATTTCTGCCAGGTGCTTGTGACCTGGATTGGCCCCTGTTGGAAGCAGGATACTGTGCTAAATGGACCATTGGTCTAACCCAGTATGGCTTTTCTTATGAATTCTCAATTTGATTTAGCCAAAGAAGATTTGTTCAGGTAAATTGACCTCAGTCAGAAAAAAGCAAAATATTTTAAATATAAAGTCACTGTAAAATTCAAGGCTACAAGTGAACAAAACTCTCGAATGAAAAACTTTTGACTTTCACATTCTTTTGCTTAGTAAACAGAATGCAAGCCTTATTTGAGTCTTAATTTCTGAAAGCTCTTGTTCCCCTTCTGCTTCTATTTTGACTGTCATAACAATAAGCTTCTCAATAATAAGTAGGTCAGGAAATGAGACCTGACAATCTTGATACAGTTTAACTAGGCTTCAGTGTAGAAAGTGTTATTGTAGAAAAGATCCCTCCAGAAAAATAAAAGTGAGATGTGTTTTGCTAGTCTCAGAGGTCCAATTAAGAGACCAAGTAAAGTCAGAAAATAAACTCTCTCAGATCAAAAACTGTCGAACAACTTAATTGCAACCTTGCTATTGATATAACTAACTCAGTAGACCCCCTCCCCCCTCCTCCACCACCACCGCCACCTTAGGCCCTTATAAACACTAGTTTCTTCTGTGTCATAAAACTTTCATATTTGATTAGTGAACACTAAGCACAGACAGGTAAGTCACAATGAGGTTTAGCCCCCGTTTCCTTCTGGGGAAGTAATTCCCCCCCCCCCCCCACACACACACATACACTTTTGCAAAGCCATGCTAGCAGCTGCCAGTGCAGTAATACCAACACAGCCCATTCACTTTGAATGGGCTGTGTCAGAATTGCCATGCAGCAGAACGCTAGCGTAGCTTTGTAAAAGTGTGTGTGTGTGTGTATAGAGGAGATTACTTCCCCAGAAGGAAATGGGGGCTAAACCTCATTGTGACCTACCTGTCTGTGTTCAGTGTTCACTAGTCTTTGTAAAAGGGGGGGGGGGGGGGGGTTGTCTTCTGGCAGAATTCAAGCAATATTGATAAAATAGCTGACATTCGAGGAAGTGAATGTCGCATTTTGAACTTCTGCCCTATATATATATATACAGTGGGGGAAATAAGTATTTGATCCCTTGCTGATTTTGTAAGTTTGCCCACTGACAAAGACATGAGCAGCCCATAATTGAAGGGTAGGTTATTGGTAACAGTGAGAGATAGCACATCACAAATTAAATCCGGAAAATCACATTGTGGAAAGTATATGAATTTATTTGCATTCTGCAGAGGGAAATAAGTATTTGATCCCCCACCAACCAGTAAGAGATCTGGCCCCTACAGACCAGGTAGATGCTCCAAATCAACTCGTTACCTGCATGACAGACAGCTGTCGGCAATGGTCACCTGTATGAAAGACACCTGTCCACAGACTCAGTGAATCAGTCAGACTCTAACCTCTACAAAATGGCCAAGAGCAAGGAGCTGTCTAAGGATGTCAGGGACAAGATCATACACCTGCACAAGGCTGGAATGGGCTACAAAACCATCAGTAAGACGCTGGGCGAGAAGGAGACAACTGTTGGTGCCATAGTAAGAAAATGGAAGAAGTACAAAATGACTGTCAATCGACAAAGATCTGGGGCTCCACGCAAAATCTCACCTCGTGGGGTATCCTTGATCATGAGGAAGGTTAGAAATCAGCCTACAACTACAAGGGGGGAACTTGTCAATGATCTCAAGGCAGCTGGGACCACTGTCACCACGAAAACCATTGGTAGCACATTACGACATAACGGATTGCAATCCTGCAGTGCCCGCAAGGTCCCCCTGCTCCGGAAGGCACATGTGACGGCCCGTCTGAAGTTTGCCAGTGAACACCTGGATGATGCCGAGAGTGATTGGGAGAAGGTGCTGTGGTCAGATGAGACAAAAATTGAGCTCTTTGGCATGAACTCAACTCGCCGTGTTTGGAGGAAGAGAAATGCTGCCTATGACCCAAAGAACACCGTCCCCACTGTCAAGCATGGAGGTGGAAATGTTATGTTTTGGGGGTGTTTCTCTGCTAAGGGCACAGGACTACTTCACCGCATCAATGGGAGAATGGATGGGGCCATGTACCGTACAATTCTGAGTGACAACCTCCTTCCCTCCGCCAGGGCCTTAAAAATGGGTCGTGGCTGGGTCTTCCAGCACGACAATGACCCAAAACATACAGCCAAGGCAACAAAGGAGTGGCTCAGGAAGAAGCACATTAGGGTCATGGAGTGGCCTAGCCAGTCACCAGACCTTAATCCCATTGAAAACTTATGGAGGGAGCTGAAGCTGCGAGTTGCCAAGCGACAGCCCAGAACTCTTAATGATTTAGAGATGATCTGCAAAGAGGAGTGGACCAAAATTCCTCCTGTCATGTGTGCAAACCTCATCATCAACTACAGAAGACGTCTGACCGCTGTGCTTGCCAACAAGGGTTTTGCCACCAAGTATTAGGTCTTGTTTGCCAGAGGGATTAAATACTTATTTCCCTCTGCAGAATGCAAATAAATTCATATACTTTCCACAATGTGATTTTCCGGATTTAATTTGTGATGTGCTATCTCTCACTGTTACCAATAACCTACCCTTCAATTATGGGCTGCTCATGTCTTTGTCAGTGGGCAAACTTACAAAATCAGCAAGGGATCAAATACTTATTTCCCCCACTGTATATATATATATATATATATATATATATATATATATATATATATATATATACAGTGGGGGAAATAAGTATTTGATCCCTTGCTGATTTTGTAAGTTTGCCCACTGTTATTTTGCCCACTGCTGATTTTGTTATTTCCCCCACTGTATATATATATATATATATATATATATATATATATATATATATACAGTGGGGGAAATAAGTATTTGATCCCTTGCTGATTTTGTAAGTTTGCCCACTGACAAAGACATGAGCAGCCCATAATTGAAGGGTAGGTTATTGGTAACAGTGAGAGATAGCACATCACAAATTAAATCCGGAAAATCACATTGTGGAAAGTATATGAATTTATTTGCATTCTGCAGAGGGAAATAAGTATTTAATCCCTCTGGCAAACAAGACCTAATACTTGGTGGCAAAACCCTTGTTGGCAAGCACAGCGGTCAGACGTCTTCTGTAGTTGATGATGAGGTTTGCACACATGTCAGGAGGAATTTTGGTCCACTCCTCTTTGCAGATCATCTCTAAATCATTAAGAGTTCTGGGCTGTCGCTTGGCAACTCGCAGCTTCAGCTCCCTCCATAAGTTTTCAATGGGATTAAGGTCTGGTGACTGGCTAGGCCACTCCATGACCCTAATGTGCTTCTTCCTGAGCCACTCCTTTGTTGCCTTGGCTGTATGTTTTGGGTCATTGTCGTGCTGGAAGACCCAGCCACGACCCATTTTTAAGGCCCTGGCGGAGGGAAGGAGGTTGTCACTCAGAATTGTACGGTACATGGCCCCATCCATTCTCCCATTGATGCGGTGAAGTAGTCCTGTGCCCTTAGCAGAGAAACACCCCCAAAACATAACATTTCCACCTCCATGCTTGACAGTGGGGACGGTGTTCTTTGGGTCATAGGCAGCATTTCTCTTCCTCCAAACACGGCGAGTTGAGTTCATGCCAAAGAGCTCAATTTTTGTCTCATCTGACCACAGCACCTTCTCCCAATCACTCTCGGCATCATCCAGGTGTTCACTGGCAAACTTCAGACGGGCCGTCACATGTGCCTTCCGGAACAGGGGGACCTTGCGGGCACTGCAGGATTGCAATCCGTTATGTCGTAATGTGTTACCAATGGTTTTCGTGGTGACAGTGGTCCCAGCTGCCTTGAGATCATTGACAAGTTCCCCCCTTGTAGTTGTAGGCTGATTTCTAACCTTCCTCATGATCAAGGATACCCCACGAGGTGAGATTTTGCGTGGAGCCCCAGATCTTTGTCGATTGACAGTCATTTTGTACTTCTTCCATTTTCTTACTATGGCACCAACAGTTGTCTCCTTCTCGCCCAGCGTCTTACTGATGGTTTTGTAGCCCATTCCAGCCTTGTGCAGGTGTATGATCTTGTCCCTGACATCCTTAGACAGCTCCTTGCTCTTGGCCATTTTGTAGAGGTTAGAGTCTGACTGATTCACTGAGTCTGTGGACAGGTGTCTTTCATACAGGTGACCATTGCCGACAGCTGTCTGTCATGCAGGTAACGAGTTGATTTGGAGCATCTACCTGGTCTGTAGGGGCCAGATCTCTTACTGGTTGGTGGGGGATCAAATACTTATTTCCCTCTGCAGAATGCAAATAAATTCATATACTTTCCACAATGTGATTTTCCGGATTTAATTTGTGATGTGCTATCTCTCACTGTTACCAATAACCTACCCTTCAATTATGGGCTGCTCATGTCTTTGTCAGTGGGCAAACTTACAAAATCAGCAAGGGATCAAATACTTATTTCCCCCACTGTATAGATAGATAGATAGATAGATAGATAGATAGATAGATAGATAGATAGATAGATAGATAGATAGATAGATAGATAGATAGATAGATAGATAGATAGATAGATAGAAAATTATAATTATTTTTAACTCCTGGATGACAGAAAAGATCTCAGCAGAATTCTTGATTTGTTTTTAGAAAAATACCTTTATTTCCTATTTTCAAGACAAAGGATTAGTGACTAGCAATATTCTAGAATTTATTTTGGCAAATGTCATGTATAGCTAAGTTTCTTTAAAGAAAGTTCAGATTTATCAATGTGGGAAGATATCTGTTTCCCCCTACCAGAAAATCTGGAAAGGAAGGATACATCAGAAAAGCAGGAACAAACCAGCACAAGGGGAAAAATTCTGCACGATCACTTCTGCCCTGATTGAGATCTTCATGGAAGATGAGCTACCAAAGGAGGATTAGTTTAGTTTGGGTTCATTTCATATGCTTGCTAGACCATTTTTCACGCAGTAAATGAAAGCGATTTACAATATTAGAGCACATACAAAAAATCAGAGGCTAAAATTATAGAATTAATAGAGATACATAGAATCAGGGATTACAGTCATGGAATCTAAACTACTAGAGAATGGGAAAAGTCAATGATATATCCCATATCAATATCAAATGAAAATGAGCAAAGAAACAAGGAAATTAAAGTTTAATCATTTGCTGATAAGTGTGTGCTCTTTTGAGAGGGTGTACACTATTTGCAAAGAGGGTACCTATTGTGCATGTGCAAACTATGACATGTGTGAACCACCACACATGTGCACATAGAGTAAATTCAATAAATAGTGCTGAAATTTAAGTGCTGTGATATGTGCACTGAGAGCAAATTCTATAACACCAGTTCCGTGTAGAACTGCCATTATAGAATATGAGCATAAGTTTGCAGTTTTGCACCTAACCTTAGGCATGGACTCTTATGCCATGCCAAACCTGGTGTAAGTGCTCTTTCCAAACTGTTGCAGTTAGGTGTGTAACTCCTAGGGGCCCTTTTACTAAGGCGTACTGAAAATGGCCTGCGGTAGTGTAGACGCATGTTTTGGGTGCACGCAGAGTCATTTTTCAGCGCACCTGTAAAAAATTCCTTTTTTAAATTTTTGCTGAAAATGGGTGTGCGGCAAAATGAAAATTGCTGCGCATCCACTTTGGGTCTGAGATCTTACCGTCAGCCATTGACCTAGTGGTAAGGTCTCATGATGTAACCAGATGGTAATGGTCTACGTGCGTAAAATGCCGATTACCACCCTCATGTCAAAATGAAATTACCGCAAGGGCCATGTGGTAGCTGGGCGGTAACTCAAAATTGATGTGTGTTGGGTGCATGTAGGCGCCTAAGCGGCTTAGTAAAAGGGCCCCCTTTTTTCGAAAATGGCTATTTGTGCACATAACTCAAAGGCATGCCCATGATTTGCCCATGCCCCTCCCATGGGCACGTCCTCTAGAAGTGGCACACAACAGAAATTTTGCATGCAGCTTCTAGAATAATGACTAAGGTGAATTGCATTGGAACTGCAGATTGGTGCCAATGAACACCAATTAACAGTAATTTAAGCTAAATAATTAAGTTGTGTGTGCAACTGACATTATTCTATAAACTTGGCACCCAACTTTGTGCACTAAACCCTAGATTCTATATATGGTAACTGAAGTTGCATACACAACTTAATTGTTTAACAAACCAATCAGGATTGATAAGTGGCCACTAACAAACAATTATCAGCACTAATTGGTACTAATTAGATTTTCTGTGCGCAACTTTATAAGCATATTCTGTAAAGTGGTGCATGTAAATTCTTATGTGCAGATCTCAAAAGAGGGAATAGCCATGGGGGGGCATGAGCGGGTAGTAGGTGTTCCTAAAAATTACTCACACTGTTATAAAATACTAGTAAAAGAGGCCTGTTTCCAACAGAAAGGAAACGGGCGCTTCCATGGTTCCAGGGCCCCCTCCCCCTCTCCCTGCTCCTCTCCCTCCCCCTCCTCCTCCCCCTCCTCCTCCCCCTCCTGACCCCCTTCCCCTCCCCCTCCCAACCCCCCTCCCCACCCCTCCTCCTCCCCCTCCCCCAGGACCCCCCCACCCTCTCTCATCAAAGGACCCCCACCCCCTCCCACCCCTCCCCCTCTCATCTCAGGACCTCCCCGTCCCCCTCCCCCCTCTCTCTCATCTCAGGACCCCCCTCTCATCTCAGGATCCCCCCTCAGATTTACACTGCCCAGCGCCTCCCTCCCTTTGTCTCTGTGGCCTCCGAGTGCAAGGAGGACGTGTGCGGGTGCCCCAGCCCTTCGTACGTGGCGGCTGCTGTTTAAAATGTTTTACCTCCTGCTCGGCCGGCAACACTCAAGTCCAGCAAGTACAGACGCCGCTTAAGACAGTCTGTGGTTCGCTGTTCCTCTGGTCCTGCCCTCATTTCCTGTTTGCGGAAGGGCGGGACCACAGGAATAGCAAACCACAGCCTGTCTTAAGCAGCGTCTGTACTTGCTGGACTTGAGTGTTGCCGGCCGAGCAGGAGGTAAAACTTTTTAAACAGCAGCCGCCACGTACGAAGGGCTGGGGCACCCGCACACGTCCTCCTTGCACTCGGAGGCCACAGAGACAGAGGGAGGGAGGCGCTGGGCGGCGGAAATGGGAGGAGAGGGGGGGTGCAGAAATGGGAGAAGGGGGGGGCGTGGAACTCGAACAGCAGTGGAGCCATCGCAGCCCTGAACACAACACACTTAAGCTCTGAGGAGCAAGAAGCTGATTTCATTTCAATGAAATGAGGGGTTTTTGTAGCAGCTAAAAATAATCTACTACAGAGGACAAAATAAACTGTACTTTCACTTAGAACATTACCCTTTTAACCCTAATGAAACCAGAGAGTACGACCTCTTAAGAAAACATGTTTGACATGAATTCCTGGTTTATAAGGATTGTACAGTAAGTAAGTACGGTAGTGCTTAAGCAAGGTGTTCTGTTCATAATTATAATCCCTGTTTGCTGAACTCTTGATGTGGCTAAACAAATGACTGCAAGGCAAATAGTTTATTTGAAATTGCTCTCGTGCTTATGCTTAATGAGCAGAAATGTTAGATTGAAAGGCTAGTCAACCTTTCCTCCAACAGAAAACTTTTACTTCCATAAAATGAACCATTGATGAAGCGTTGGTGCTTTAATGGCAGCTTTATTAATATAATCATTCCCAGGAACGCTCAGTAGAACAATCACGCCTTTTACAGCCTGTCCAAAAAGCATGTGTTTAACAGTGAGTCTGTAAAAGGAAGCAGTTAGAAATGGTGGTTCATATCAATGTGTGAACTTGGATAAATGTTATTCTGGCTAATAAAGGGCCCCCTTTACCAAGCTGCAGTAAAAGGGACCCTGCAGTAGCGTCAGCACATAGATTTGCCAAGCACCAAGGTCTCTTTTACTGTAGTGGGTAAAAGGAAAAAAAAAAGGAAATAGCTCCTATTTAGGAGGCTGTAAGGGCTCCTGTGCTAACCTGGTGGGTAACTGGGAAGTGCACAGCGCTGCCCGATTACCGCTGGATAAGCCCCCAGCGCTAAAAATAAAAATGATTTCCTATCGCACCAGAAATGGCGAGCGCTGGGGACACCATTACGGCCGGCTCTCATGGTAGGTCAGCAGTAGTGCTGGATTGGCGAGCGACAATCACAAAGAGAAGGCAGAATACTCTACTGGAAAAAGGGCACCAAGTGGAAGGAGCAGAGTAATGAAACTTCTCACAGATGGTGTTCAAATCAGCATTTATTCAAAACATCTGGTCTCCAGCATTAAGAATTTAATGAAAGCTGTAAGTCCAGAATTTAATGATACGCTGAAACCTTCTGCTCAGTGTGCTGCTGCGGCTAGGAAAGCAAATAGAATGTTGGGTGTTATTAGGAAGGGTATGGAGTCCAGGTGTGCGGATGTTATAATGCCGTTGTATCGCTCCATGGTGCGACCGCACCTGGAGTATTGTGTTCAGTACTGGTCTCCGTATCTCAAAAAAGATATAGTAGAATTGGAAAAGGTACAGCGAAGGGCGACGAAAATGATAGTGGGGATGGGACGACTTTCCTATGAAGAGAGGCTGAGAAGGCTAGGGCTTTTCAGCTTGGAGAAGAGACGGCTGAGGGGAGATATGATAGAAGTGTATAAAATAATGAGTGGAATGGATCGGGTGGAAGTGAAGCGACTGTTCACGCTATCCAAAAATACTAGGACTAGAGGGCATGAGTTGAAGCTACAGTGTGGTAAATTTAAAACGAATCGGAGAAAATTTTTCTTCACCCAACGTGTAATTAGACTCTGGAATTCGTTGCCGGAGAACGTGGTACGGGCGGTTAGCTTGACGGAGTTTAAAAAGGGGTTAGATAGATTCCTAAAGGACAAGTCCATAGACCGCTATTAAATGGACTTGGAAAAATTCCGCATTTTTAGGTATAACTTGTCTGGAATGTTTTTACGTTTGGGGAGCGTGCCAGGTGCCCTTGACCTGGATTGGCCACTGTCGGTGACAGGATGCTGGGCTAGATGGACCTTTGGTCTTTCCCAGTATGGCACTACTTATGTACTTATGTACTTATGTACTATCTTGAAAATACGATATGAATGTAGCAGATATATTGATAATTGAAATATTTAAAATGAAAAAAACCATAAAAGCAAAAAAATACTGAAAAATATAAAGAGGTACATCTAAGGATTGATGAGGATTGCATTACTACGCTTTATAGACACATGCTTGGCTCATTTAGCCAAACTAGGGGAAAAGTACGTTGATCTGATAGATCCTACTATGATCCTTTTACTCAAATTGACCTTGGAATAACTATGTGAATATGAATGGATTGAAGTAGAGCATCTGTTAAGTTGGTAGTAATTGGCTGTTAGCAGCCAATTATTGGTGTTGTTAGCTCAATCAATTAAGTTGTGTGCACAAATCAGCTATGCATGCTGATTTGTGTATGCAACTTTGGTGGCTATGTATAGAATCTAGGGGAATATAATTAAGACTCTTGCTGGAATTTTCCAGGGCCTGTGGAGGCTGCACTGCACCAGCTGCGGCCATGAAGAGGTGCTGTGAACCATTAGACTTATGCACTTTCCAAAGAGCACATGCTAACAGAGAACACACACTCCTTGCAAACTCATAAGGTAGTGGCATCAGACAGATACAAATGGGCAGTCAACCTGGAAGGAAGAAAATACTGGTGTATACTCCTTGTAAACCTATAGGATTATATGGAGACAGAAGAGGCCAGAGCTTTAGGAGCAGAAGGGGGAACAAGGGCAGAGTGCTTGGGTTAGCCTGGAAAAGGACTGAATTTCCTCACCTCTTCACTGCTGAGAAAGGTAACACCCAGTGGTAATAGGGATGAGAGTTATCAAGACAGGTTGAGTCAAGTTTGAAAAGGAGGAAAGTACTGGGGTTGTACTTGGCAGGGAGGAGACAAATCATCTTCTGTTATTCCCCTGCTAGTAAATGGCAATGGAGTAGCTACCATTGAGCGAGCCCATCAAAATACCCAGGGACACCTGTGCCTCTGCTCTCCATCCTGCTATAAGTTACCTCTCTGTCTCCCTTCCTCGAGAACTCCACACCCCTGGGGTGTCCGGTATCACTCTCTCCCTTCCTATTGTGCACACATGGGTCCGTATCAACCTGTAGCCCTTCCCCAGTCTTCCTGAGTTAAATAACAACCGTCATAAAGGATCATCAAATGAAAATCAGCAACAAAAACAGATATTTGTCAAAACACATAAGAGAAACTCTGTTAACATTTCTTACTCTCTCCACATGTTAACCCACACCTATTCACCCAAATAAATACACAGGTTCTAATCACCTCAAGCAGCTTCAAGAGTTGAGTATATTTACTTTTGCTCTAAGCTGGCATATGTCCTCATTTCCCAATTAATTTATAGAGAAGTTGTGCTACATTACAACTTTTGAGCTTGCCTAAATGGAGTAGTGTAATGACTGGAAGGCAAGCAAGCATTTGCAGTTTCTTGTCCTTAGTTCTTGCTGACATCATGGGCACAGTGTGCTCTGCTCAACTGGAGATGGTCTCTATACTATTCTGGGTGATGGGGGGGGGGGGGGGAGGTGGAACAGTGTTCCCACTGAGCAGCTTTAAGCTGCACAGGAGTCCTTTACTGATGTTGTTGTTGATAAGGCAGGAAGTGCGATGATAGAATAGGCTCCTACCATGTGCCTTCTTCATGCCTAATTAAAGGCACCCAGTTATAGAATTGTCCCCTTCAATTGTCCCCTTAAACTACACTGGCTTCCAATCAAAGAACACATTGCTTTCAAAATCTGCACACTGGTTCACAAAATTATCTACGGTGAAGCCCCGGGATACATGACAGACTTGATCGACCTACCAACTAGAAACACATCCGAATCAACACGAACGTACTTAATCCTGTACTACCCAAGCTGCAAAGGACTCAAATACAAATCAACTTACGCATCCAGTTTTTCCTACATAAGCACACAATTGTGGAACGCATTACCAAAAGCCTTGAAAACTACGTACGACCACCTACACTTCCAGAGAACACTAAAAGCGTATCTGTTTAAAAAGGCATACCCTACCAACCCAACATAAATGCCTGATCTCTGCAACAAAACTAAACTAAAATATGGAATGGACATAACACAATTCTTCTGTTGTACGATTCCCTTATGTGGCTGTACCACATAAATTTTATCTTATCTCAATATCATTCTGTATTTGTTTACACCGGAGTCTGCAAACGCATCTCCGGTACTATGTAAGTCACATTGAGCCTGCAAATAGGTGGGAAAATGTGGGATACAAATGTAACAAATAAATAAATAAATTGTAAGCCCTCTGGGGACAGGAAAATGTCTATTGTACCTAAATGTGTCAAATGCTGACCCATGTGTCACATACAGGGCCAGAATCAGTAAATGGCACCCAAAGTTAGCGACCATTTAGATCCGTGTTAAATACCAATTCTTTAAAGGTTGCTTAGTGCTAAGCAATCTTTACAGAATAGCACTTAGAGCAGATTCCCACACCCAACTTTGGATACAAAGATTTACACCTGTTGAAACCTGGAATAAACCCTTGTGCCCGACTAATGGCAGTTGCGCTCGCAAATTCAAATATTCTATAAATCACGCCTAATTTCTGGGAATGCCCCTGATCCGCCTATGGCCACACCCCTTTTGAGTTGTGCCTGGCTGTTATAGAATAGCGTCTAAAGCAGATGCATGTGCCAATTAAGTGCCAATAGAAAGGGGATGGGACTTGATATACCATCTTTTTGTGATTACAATCAAAGTGGTTTACACATACATAAGTACATAAGTATATAAGCACTGCCACGCTGGGAAAAGACCAAAGGTCCATCAAGCCCAGCACTCTGTCTCCGACAGCAGCCAATCCAGGCCCCAAGAACCTGGCAAAAACCCAGAATTTAATAACGATCAATGGACTTTTCCTTCAGGAATCTGTCCAGACCCCCTTTAAACTCAGCAAGGCCAGCTGCCGTCACTACCTTCTCCGGCAATGAGTTCCAGAGTCTAACCACACACTGAGTAAAGAAAAACTTTCTCCAATTTTTTTTAAACCTACCAAATTCTAATTTCATCTTGTGTCCCCTAGTTCTATTATTGTTAGAAAGCGTAAACAAACGCTTCACTTATTTTCTGCCTGGGGCAATGGTGGGTTAAGTGACTGCAGCTCAGAGTCACAAGGAGCTGCAGTAGGCATCAAACCCAGTTCCCCAGGTTCTCAGGCTACTGCAATAACCATTAAGCTAATCCTCCACTCAATAATTGACTGTTAGCACCTAATTGACTATGGGGCTTAAATAGTGCTGAATATTGAGTCCTCTCAATTTTATTTTAAAAGCAGAAAAATAAACTACAAGAGATCGTAGAAAGAGGAAGACAGGGGGGGACAAGACATTTTTAGATGTATTAGTGATAGGAGGAAGTGTAAAAGTGGCACTTTGAGACTCAAAGGTGAAGGGGAGGAATATGTAGATGCTGATATAGATAAGATGGAATTGCTTAACAAATATTTCTGTTCTGTGTTCACACTGAAGGGCTGGGAGCTAGACCGCAGAAGACAAACACAAATAGGAATGGAGGTGTTGCAGACTCCGAACAATTTTCAGAGGACTGTATTCATGAGGAGGCAGCTAAACTAAAGGTGAACAAAATGATGGGGCCAGATGGTATATATTCTAGGGTATCAAAGGAACTTAAGGAAGTTCTGGTGGCTCCACTGGGTGACATTTTCAGTGCTTCTGTAGAGTCAGGAGTGATCCCAGAGGACTGAAGAAGGGTGGATGTGGTCCCTCTCCAGAGAAAGTAAGAAAGAAATTAGGAACTACAGGCTGGTAAGTCTGACTTCTGTGGTAAGTTAATGGAAATGTTTTTTTTTAAAAGAGAGAATAGTAATGTTTCTGGGATCCGATGGATTTCAAGCCCCAAGGCAACATGGTTTCATTAGAGACAAGTCTTGTCAGACAAATGTGTTTCATTTCTTTGACTGAGTGATCATAGAATTGGATCAAGGCAGAGTGTTAGATGTGGTGTATTTAGATTTTTGTAAAGCCTTTGACAGAGTTCCACAGAAATGACTAATAAATAAACTGAGTGCCCTCGGTATGGGCCCTAAAGTGACTAACTGAGTTAGGAACTGGTTGAGTGGAAGGTGACAAAGGGTAGTGGTACATGGAGCTCACTCTGAGGAAAGGGATGTTACAAGTGGTGTGCTGCAAAATTCGGTGCTTGGGCTGGTTCTTTTTAACATTTTTGTAAGGGAGGTTCCCAGGCCACTGGAATAACATTGCTTGTGAGGTGGCTCGCAAGCAGCGATATTTCTCTTAAGGCAGGATTCAGCAATCTCCAGTACTGGGATACCACAAATTACTGAAACCCGCAGGAAATCAAGGTGTGGTAAAAGGCACATCACTTTATTCTATACTATTTTGATATATTTATTTATTTATTTGTTACATTTGTATCCCACATTTTCCCACATATTTGTAGGCTCAATGTGGCTTACATAGCACCGGAGAGGCGTTTGCCGGCTCCGGTGAGAACAAATACAATGTGATGGAGTGTATATAAGATCTTTTTGTATTTTAAATACCAAACCAATTTAAATAGCTTTTGATATCTATCTTTTGGGTCTCAGTTAGTGTTATATATTGTTACTCCCAGATATTGATGATTATTCTGTATTCTGTAAGGTATGCATGTAAATGGGAGTACCGCCCTTGCCCCTTCCATGATTTGCATTCATGTATGCCCCTCTTGTATATCTGCGCTATAGCACTTACATGTGTCCTTATAAAATAGCATTAATGGCACTTTGTAACTGCTCATTCTGCCACTTAGGTGTTGTTGGGAAGAACAGCAAAGGTATCACTGTAAGACCCCTAAGCTTAGCCTCAGAAACAAGAAAAGAGGAGGAGAGAGTAATCCTCAGCCGACGAACAGCCCTCAAGGGAAAAAGGATCTTGGAAGACGGGGGCATGTCCCCCAACCCAATAGAGGGGCAGAAGTAGAAGGGAGGAGGTTGAGACAGGAAGGGGAGGATCTTGAGCCCATGGATTGTGAGCAGACAACTTTTAAACCAGATGAAATCTCAGTAGAGATGGAAGTGGAGGAGACAAACTGCATAGAGACCAAAAGGGACAGGAGACCTCAATTCCACTGAACCTATGGAGATAAGTTTGTGAATATGATCTTGCTATCTGTATTTTTGTAAAGAAAACTGGGCTGGAAGGTTTTAGTTTGAAAGGGTCAACAGCTGCTGCAGGCAGTTTCAGTGTGATTACAAACACTGGGGAGGGAAGAGGGCTGCACAACCTTGGCAAAAAACAGAAAAGCCAAGGCTGTATTTTTGTTGAACCCGGTGTTTGGTGTTTGCACAAAATTGACAAGAGACTCCTATGGAAGTGGCACGGAGAAAGAGAGAAGGGGTGGATGGTGAAAGTGACACCCTAGTGGTGAAGTAATTGAACTGAGTACTACATGAAAAAATACAGTAAGTGCTGAAGAGAACGCCCATTTCCCCACCCATAACCACTCCCCTTTTTGCCTGCGTGTGTTAGAACTTAGGCACAGTGTATTACAGAATATGCTTAGTGAGTTATTGTGCTCATTATTGCTTGTTAAGTGCTGTTATCAATGCTAATTAATTGTTAAGCCAATTAAGTCACGTGCATTGTTACAGAATATGCTTGGATTTGGGTGCAGATCTCTAGGCATGCTATATAGAATCCAGGGGATAGTGCACATTTTTAAATAAGAGTATACCCTCTTTGCACATATTACACACTCATTAAAAAGAGTGTGCACTCATAACAATTGTTCAACAACAAACAAACAGAAAAAAACACATTAACATTTTTTGGCTGCCCATCCCTACTTTCCAGTCTAAACCTGAGTAAGTAGATCCCATTGTTATCGTAGGGGCCTTCTAATAACACATGGTTAGCATGCAAGAACAAGCTACTACAGAAAAATGTTAAGTACCTCTTTGTATGTACTAGCCATGCATTTCCTATTAAAATATTTTTTCAAGGGATCGCGTTGTGGGTGGAGAGTAGGCATTTCTGCATTATCCAGCTAGTGCGTTATGATTAGCATGCATTTACTGGATAATTCAGAGTTAATGTGGGAGCACCTAGCTTATTATCTATGAAATTCTGAAATTGTGAAGGTTCAAAAAAGATATACTTATGAGCTTTCCAAGTTACTTTACATTTACAATGAAATCTAACAAAGACCTGCATCCCAAGTTTACACATCTCTTGGGCCACAGCTAGAAATTTCTTTCTTCGATCTTACACAGATCAGAAAATATCCACAATTTCTGACCAAGAATTAAAGCGGTATGATTATGACAATACAAAATAAATATTCTATATTTCTCTTGCTCAAAAACAATGATACCAATAAGGTAGCTCTATTAGTCTTTTCATCCACTGATCTTTGCAAGATGGCTGATCATGTCAAGACTATCACTGGAGATGTTTATTTTCTCACTGCTCCCTTGCCCAGATCTAACTGACAAAAAGTAGCATTTTGCAACGGGAGGGTGTAATTGAAGGAGAATCTTTAAAGACTTTGCAAAGTATTTCTTCAAGGTGTCTCCAGGTAGTTCAAACTGCCCCTTAGGAAAGTTTACAAATCTTAAATTATGATTTCTCTTGTTCTCCAATACTTCCATTTTACAATGTGAAGATAATCTATCTTGCACAAGTGAATTAATCAGACCTCCATGTTGTTCCACAGTTTGTTCCACTTTCTCTACCTTCCCAGATATTATTACAAATTTCTCCTCCTGTCAAGTCTTAGCCAGTTCCAATTTACTTGCAATTGCAGCAAACTCCTCAGAGACCGAAGCATTTGGCTGAACTAGGGCTGACCAGATGGCGTCTAGTGTAACCACCAGAGACTGTTAGTGGAACTGGAGCACTGCAACTCAGCACTGAGGTACTGGAAATCTAGGCCTGATTCCCTGGCTCTGTAGTAGTTGATGATACCAACTCCATTCTCTGGCTTCCCTCAACAGACACCAACTCCCTGCTCTTACCAAACTCTACAGTTAATGCTTATATCCATGGAGTCGCTAAGACCAGTGGGCCATTCTCATTGCCAGGGTCAGCTTAAGCATTAGACTAGGTGACACTGGCCCAGGATGCCGGTGATTTCAGGGCACCAAAATACCCAGCCTCTGACTTCACCTGATCTACAGATTAAGCATTTTCTATCCCTGGTCCATCTCTCCCCTTCTCTCCCCCCCCCCCTCTTCCGGTCAAGCACTGCTCCCTCATCCTCTGGATCTTCCCTCTGCCACATCATGCCTCCTCTGATGCAATTTCCTATGGACAGGATACAGCAGAGAGAAGACCTAGGGGCTGGGCGAAAGGCAGCCTGTCATGCTGCTATTGCTACATTAAGCGACCGATTTAAAATTTACAGGCTGTGGAGGAGTGAGAGAGGTGAGGGAGTAGTGCCGTACCTGCAGGGATGTGGACAGAGGAGGGGGAGGGAGAGATGCCAAACCCATGGGGGAGGGAGGGGTGCTGCCAAAGCAAGTTGGCTTATGGTGCCACTATCCCTTGAGCCAGCCCTGCCAATCACTGGAATCCCTTCCAAGCATCATACCACTGACCTGAACGTCAGTAATTGGGTTAGTGTCCTACACATTCCCCCAACTGGAGGATGGCAGGAGGGGTGGGCTCCATGCATCATGGCTCAATGAGTACTCCAGCTGATGGTGAACCAAAGCCTTTTGTATAAACTGTTCTATTGTTGGAGATTTATTGTAAAGAGAGAGAGCGAAAGATATAATTAATGGCTGTTTTCCATCAAGCGCTTAAGAGGCTCGGATGAGTAGCTCCTTACTTTCTCCATCCACTTCGGGGTCATCTCAACAGCTAAACTTGAATTCAAACGGTAAAAAGGTAAAATTTCAAAGAGCAGGTCCTTCACAGCCTTATTCGTCCTTCCAGGCAGCAGCCATCTTGATACTCATGGCCCCCTAAATGTTTAATATGTTTACTTTATGCTGATTTAATTGATATTGTATTATGTGTTTAATGAGTTCTGTTATATTGTTTATGTGATATTGCTGTGTATTCAATGATTTATTGATGTTTTATATTTCCCTAACAATTGTAACGTGGTAAGCACTGGGTTATTAGTAGAATGATATGATTCCCACAACTGAACTGGCATTGCATTACTTCATACGATATTTATTTGTTCTAAAAAATATTTCTTTGCAGAGCCAACGTAGGAATTATCCAAAAATGATCATTTTCATGAGATTGTGAGGTCATATAGGCCCTTCTTCAGATGTGGCAAGAAAGGTCCAGGAAAATGGTGTTTGTACATAAATGAGAATGGTTGATGCTTACTAGTTAGTCATTGCTCACATATAGCCAACCTATTTTTACAAGAACTGGATGAGGAATTTACCTGCCAAAGTTCTGCGAAACCTAATAGACGGAAGTTATTAAATTTTTTTAAGAGGACAAGGAATTCTCACACAAATGAAACAGTTAAAACAAAATCAACAAAGCAGTTGAATAGCAATGATACTTTTATAAGGGTAACAAGCATATAAAGTTACAAGTTTCCTTTCTTGAACAAAGAGAACATGTTGACTCAAACCAGAAAACGCTTCGTTAAATAAAAAAAAAAAGAGACCTGTAAAAACAGTACAGTAAAATACATCCTGAGCTAAAATGTTTTGATTCAAAAGTAAATGTAATGCTCCACACATTATTTTATTGCCGTGTATGTGTGTGGGAGGAGGGGCAAAGGACTGAATGGCTGAAAGGTACTGGCAGAGTTAAATCCTTCATCTCCACTCACTGGATCAAATCCAGCTTAGGTCAATGGGACTTGAAGATGTCTAATATGAAATGAGTTTGTGGTGTCTGTCCACCTCACTGTAAACAGATGTCCACATTCTATTCTATTCTATTAGGGCTCCTTTTACTAAGCGGTGGTAAGCCCAACGCAGGCTTACCACTCACTATAACGGAAATGCCGCCAGGCTACCGCAGCAGTCCAGCAGTACCTCCCACTCCTACCGTGCCATCATTTCCAGCTGGACTGTACCCGGGGCTGCCCGGTTACCACTGGGTTAGCACAGGAGCCCTTACTGACAACTCAATGGGTGGCGGTAACGGCTCCTACCACCGAAATGGCTGCACAGCAAGTGCTTTACTTGCCGCCCAATCATATCCTCCAGGAAAAGCGTGACCTTCCCTTTTACCAGCTGTGGTAAAAGGGGGCCTCGGCGCATGTGTAAAACACGTGCCGATGCCAGCCCCCTTTTGCCATAGCTTGGTAAAAGGGACCCTTAGTGCTTTCCCTAAGGATTTGACGTGGTCTACTGAAAGATAAGCCTACTCATGTAGGGAAGTACACTTAAAAGTACATTTCAGCAAAAACAACAAGGCAACAGTAAAACTATTGTTCAGATAAAAACGTCTTCAAGGCTTTTCTAAACAATAAGTAAGATGAAAACCTTCTTGTTTCCCATGAAGCACATTTCAAATTTTTGTTCCTTGATATGAAAATGAGTTCTCATAAATAGTCTTGAAACGTATATTTTTAAAGGTGGGATAAGACATAAGACATCCTATATAATAATTTTCACCTCCAAGGTTCTGACTTGCCTGGGACCGTGGCTCATTCCGAGTTGGTCTGCTAGGCTCCGTAGATCAGGCTGACATCACCGTAGCCATTATGATGTCAACTTCAGAACCCGGGGGGGGGGGGGAACATGCCTCACAGCTGATCCATGTCCAGAGGAGGGTCGCTGGACATGGATGGCTGGAGGGGGGGCAGGGGAGAGAGGAGGGTCGCTGGACATGGGTGGCTGGAGGGGGGCAGGGGAGAGAGGAGGTTCGCTGGACATGGGTGGCTGCAGTGGGCGCAGGGGGAGAGGAGGGTTGCTGGACATGGGTGGCTGCAGGGGGGGCAGGGGATCACTGGACATGGGTGGCTGCAGGGGAGCCGAGAAAAACCTTGCTAGCGCCTGTTTCATTTGTGTCAGAAACAGGCCTTTTTTACTAGTAAGACATAAGCATCGCCACACTGGGACAGACCAAAGGTCCATCTAGCCCAGCACCCTGTCTTCGACAGTGGCCCATCCAGGTCACAATCACCCAACAAGATCCACGGAGCAAAGCATTTTGTAATTCTTGTCCCAGGAATAGTGGATTTTTCCCTACGTTCGTTTAATAACATTCTATGGCCTTTTCCGTCAGGAAGCCGTCCAAACCTTTCTTAAACTCTGCTAAGCTAACCGCCTTAACCATATTCTCCGGCAGTGAATTCCAGAGTTGAATTACGTGCTGAGCAAAGAAAAATTTTCTCTTATTTGTTTTAAACTTACTGCACTCCAGCTTCATCGCATGCCCCCTTGTCCTAGTATTTTTGGAAAGCGTAAACAGACGCTCCACATCTATCTGTTCCACTCCACTCATTATTTTATATACCTCTATCATATCACCCCTCAGCCGCCTTTTCTCCAAGCTGAAGAGCCCCAGCCACTTTAGCCTTTCCTCATAGGAAAGTCATCCCATCCCCTTAATCATCTTTGTTGCCCTTCTCTGCACCTTTTTCCACTATACCTTTTTTGTGGTGCAGCGACCAGAATTGAACACAATACTCTAGGTGCGGTCACATCATGGACCGATACAGTGGCATTATAATATCCTAATTTTTGTTTTCCATCCCTTTTTTAATAATACCTAACATTTTATTTGCTTTCTTAGCCACAGCAGCACACTGAGCAGAACATAGTAACATATATAGTAACATAGTAGATGACGGCAAAAAAAAGACCTGCACGGTCCATCTAGTCTGCCCAACAAGATAAACTCATATGTGCTACTTTTTGAGTATACCTTACCTTGATTTGTATCTGCCATTTTCAGGACACAGACCGTCGAAGTTTTGCCCAGAACTAGCCCCACCACCCAAACACCAGCCCTGCCTCCCAATCTCGGCTAAGCTTTTGAGGATTCATTCCTTCTGCACAGGATTCCTTTATGTTTATCCCACGCATGCTTGAATTCCGCTACCGTTTTCATCTCCACCACCTCCCGCGGGAGGGCATTCCAAGTATCTACCACTCTCTCCGTGAAAAAATACTTCCTGACATTTTTCTTGAGTCTGCCTCCCGTCACTCTCATATCATGTCCACTCGTTCTACCGCTGGACCTTTCTTGCCAGATCTGAAGAAGGGCCTATATGACCTCACAATCTCATGAAAATGATCATTTTTGGATAATTCCTACGTTGGCTCTGCAAAGAAATATTTTTTAGAACAAATAAATATCGCATGAAGTAATGCAATGCCAGTTCAGTTGTGGGAATCATATCATTCTACTAATAACCCAGTGCTTACCACGTTACAATTGTTAGGGAAATATAAAACATCAATAAATCATTGAATACACAGCAATATCACATAAACAATATAACAGAACTCATTAAACACATAATACAATATCAATTAAATCAGCATAAAGTAAACATATTAAACATTTAGGGGGCCATGAGTATCAAGATGGCTGCTGCCTGGAAGGACGAATAAGGCTGTGAAGGACCTGCTCTTTGAAATTTTACCTTTTTACCGTTTGAATTCAAGTTTAGCTGTTGAGATGACCCCGAAGTGGATGGAGAAAGTAAGGAGCTACTCATCCGAGCCTCTTAAGCGCTTGATGGAAAACAGCCATTAATTATATCTTTCGCTCTCTCTCTCTTTACAATAAATCTCCAACAATAGAACAGTTTATACAAAAGGCTTTGGTTCACCATCAGCTGGAGTACTCACTGAGCCATGATGCATGGAGCCCACCCCTCCTGCCATCCTCCAGTTGGGGGAATGTGTAGGACACTAACCCAATTACTGAAGTTCAGGTCAGTGGTATGATGCTTGGCAGGGATTCCAGTGATTGGCAGGGCTGGCTCAAGGGATAGTGGCACCATAAGCCAACTTGCTTTGGCAGCACCCCCATCGCATTTCTGGCACCCCTCCCTCCCCCATGGGTTTGGCATCTCTCCCTCCCCCTCCTCTGTCCACATCCCTGCAGGTACGGCACTACTCCCTCACCTCTCTCACTCCTCCACAGCCTGTAAATTTTAAATCGGTCGCTTAATGTAGCAATAGCAGCATGACAGGCTGCCTTTCGCCCAGCCCCTAGGTCTTCTCTCTGCTGTATCCTGTCCATAGGAAATTGCATCAGAGGAGGCATGATGTGGCAGAGGGAAGACCCAGAGGATGAGGGAGCAGTGCTTGACCAGAAGGGGGGAGAGAGAAGGGGAGAGATGGACCAGGGATAGAAAATGCTTAATCTATAGACCAGGTGAAGTCAGAGGCTGGGTATTTTGGTGCCCTGAAATCACCGGCATCCTGGGCCAGTGTCACCTAGTCTAATGCTTAAGCTGACCCTGGCAATGAGAATGGCCCACTGGTCTTAGCGACTCCATGGATATGAGCATTAACTGTAGAGTTTGGTAAGAGCAGGGAGTTGGTGTTTGTTGAGGGAAGCCAGAGAATGGAGTTGGTATCATCAACTACTACAGAGCCAGGGAATCAGGCCTAGATTTCCAGTACCTCAGTGCTGAGTTGCAGTGCTCCAGTTCCACTAACAGTCTCTGGTGGTTACACTAGACGCCATCTGGTCAGCCCTAGTTCAGCCAAATGCTTCGGTCTCTAAAACTGAGGAGTTTGCTGCAATTGCAAGTAAATTGGAACTGGCTAAGACTTGACAGGAGGAGAAATTTGTAATAATATCTGGGAAGGTAGAGAAAGTGGAACAAACTGTGGAACAACATGGAGGTCTGATTAATTCACTTGTGCAAGATAGATTATCTTCACATTGTAAAATGGAAGTATTGGAGAACAAGAGAAATCATAATTTAAGATTTGTAAACTTTCCTAAGGGGCAGTTTGAACTACCTGGAGACACCTTGAAGAAATACTTTGCAAAGTCTTTAAAGATTCTCCTTCAATTACACCCTCCCGTTGCAAAATGCTACTTTTTGTCAGTTAGATCTGGGCAAGGGAGCAGTGAGAAAGTAAACATCTCCAGTGATAGTCTTGACATGATCACCTTTGTCGACATGTTTGTTTACCCCTTCAAAGAAATGCCTGTTTGTAACCTATTTGTAAAGTATGAAGGAAAAAAGTACTACATTGTGAAGATAGAATTATTACAGTTCCACCACATCTACTGAATCCAAATCATGGAGTGATTTAAAGCCTAGACAAGCTATTTTAAATCTGACACACTAATGGAGCAGCAGTCAATGCAGTTCTTTCATAAATAAAGTTACTGAATCAAAACGTGTTCTATTATAAATCTAGTAGCTGTGTTCTGCATTAATTGTAACCTTTTTAAAAAAAAATTTAACTGAAACATTGCAATATAATGAGTTACACTAATCCAGCTGCGGGAGATGATCGCCTGTACCAAGAGTCTGAAATTCCGTTGATATTTATTTTTTATTTATTTGTTGCATTTGTATCCCACATTTTCCCACCTTTTTGCAGGCTCAATGTGGCTTACATTATGCCGTAATGGCAATCGCCATTTCCGGTTTGAGAAATACAAAATAGTGTTAAAATTCATAAATGTTGAAGTAAATTATAAAGTAAGTTTGATAGACAGTTCATTTCAGGCCTAGAAATAAGGGGGTGATGCGTTAATGTTCATTGGTGAAAACTGATTGAAGCGGTCAGGTGTAGAGAATTCGGTTTTATCTGGTTTGGTAGATAGTGATGATCTAATTACTGGAAGCTGTTTAAGCTTGAAAACATTTTTTTTTTTACTTGAAGCATTCCTTTGTTTTTCAAAGATTAAATTTGAATCTTTTTTTTATCATTTATTTATAATTTTTCATGTTACAAGGGTCACTTGCAAACAGTAATACAGAGATGACTGTACATTAATACAATATTAGAAGAAAACAATCTCAACTAGATAAATGAATTATATACAATCTTTCTCTTTCTTAGACCACAAAATAAATAGGGAGAGTGAAACAAGACAAGGAGATCAATTAAACAACAGTAAACCAAGAAAACATGGTATTAACCTGATTATCCCCAGTTATTATTTATCTGAATCATTATTCCACATTGATCATCTGGTTGACTCCTCAAACCCAAAACGGTGTATAGTCAATTAATTTCATTGGAAACATACTTATTGTCCAATATTAGTGGAAACAATACACCTGATTCTATTTTTTCCCCCTTTTAAAACCAGAAATTATTTAACAATACAAATACTTGAACCTCTGATCCAATTCCCACTGATTAAAGTAATCCCAGTTTCACAGGCTTCTCTCCTTTTGAATTAATATACTAAGAGGAATCATTTCAGAGGAAAAAAACTTTAGGAGTCATACCCGGAACTCTGGGAAAACAACAATCTTGATATTAATCATCTATAACAATATTCATTTTATTCAAATTTTTCTGGTCCATTAACATTTTCAAAATCTTAACCATTTCCTGTTCCTGTAGATCTTCATTTGCTGTATCAATTTTTCATTCCCAAAGGATTCGATTAGATTATCCATGTGGCTCACTAATAAGATTATATCTGAAGCAAAATTATTTACTACCACCGTTAGGTCCTGGCGCGCCTTCCAGATGATATTCAATGTAACCTCCACGGGAGCCAAAAACTCCAAGCTGATAGCTCTTATGGGTTTAGGAGTGGCACCGCCGACACGGGTTCAGCTGTAAACAACTTCCGTTTCAGCATACACTCCTAACTCACTCCTCCACTCCTTTGGACACGGTGGTTAAATTATGAAGTTGTTTCCAGGTCCAAGAGCATCGACGCTCCTTCGCCAGCGCTAATCAATGGACTCATCAACCCAGTCATCTGTGGGCAGCTCGTCGCACAGCGGTCCCACGCTTGCTGCACAGGGGACAAAACGCTGGCCATTGGCGGCTGACCCCCCATTGTCCCCTTCCTCTCAGTTAAGGTAACTGCAGGTGCAAAGAGGAAATTTCAAGTAAACAAAGACAAAACTTCAGAGGACAGCTGGGCCGTTGAGCGTATGAGCTTCAGGTCACCATCTTTCCACTCTCCCTAGTTTGGGACACTCTTTGTCTGGTTTCTCCTCAGAGGCCTGTCTGATATGGGTAACCCTTCAGCATAGCCCTCTGAGTCATTGAAACATGGAAGCCCCTCCACAACTACAAGGTGGTGTCCCTTCGGAGGGGAATTTGAATCAAAGATAACTCATCATCCTCTATTTTTAACTTTTCTTCCATGTTTAACATTGGAGTAGAGGAGTGGCCTAGTGGTTCGAGCGCCCATCTCTTATTTCTTATTTGTCCTGTTTGTCTGCACTAATTAGATTTTAAGCTCTGTCAAGCAGGGAAGCAGGGACTGTCTCTTCATGTCCAGTGTACTGCGCTGCGTACGTCTGGTAGCACTATAGAAATGATAGGTAGTAGCAGTAGTATCTTGCATATCTTGTGATCCAGAGGTGGAGAGTTCAAATCCTATTGCTGCTCCTTGTGATCTTGGGCAAGTTACTTAACCTTCCATTGCCTCAGGTGTGAACTTAGATTGTGAGCTCCCCTGTGAGTTACTTGAATGTAACTCACCTTGAGCCACTACTGAAAAAGGTGTGAGCATGGAATACTATGATAGTTGCCAAACCATAAGATTTTAGTTATTTTTTGCTTCTTTAGTTATAAAAAATGATCAGATGGTATCTTCAATCTTTTCCAGAACAGGGTACATCATTAAGACCATTCACAGAAACTGGCACTCTCATTGACAGGGTCCTTAGAGAGGCCAAAAAACTCCACATATAGACACTAGTGATGTAATATTCACTTATGAATGGAAAGGTAAGCAAGGGATTTACTGCCTCTGCAGGCCCTTCTACATCCACCATGGTGAGGCCAGAAAAGGGCTTAAGAGGGCCTTTTACTAAAATGTGGTAAAATTTTGCATTTACCTCATGTTAGATGCAAAAACTAACACAGGTATTCCCAGCATATTTCCATTCAGTTAACCTACAGTAAAGTAAGTGGATCTAGCTAATTGCAGCAGTGAAAGCACACACTAATGGCATTTTCACCTCCTTTTTCCTGTAGGCCATTCCTCTTCCTAGACACTCGAGCATCCTTCTGACTTTTACCACTGCTTTTTCTTTCTGTTTGACCACCTTAAAATTAACAGATACAATCATCCCCAGTTCCTGTTTATCTTCCCAATGGGGCTGTATGGAAATCGCACCCAAAATCATGACCTTTATGTCTGCGCTGGGCCACTGTGCTGATTATGAAACAGACAGAGGCACAGAGAACGTGGCCCAGCGCAGACATAAAGCCCATGATTTCGGGTGTGATTTCTACACAGCCCCATTGTGAAGATGAACAGGAACTGGGGATGATTGTATTTGACATATGCTGGCTGCCCATGAAGAGCCCTTGTTACAGGAAAGCAATCCTGTTTTCCATAACTGTATGTCCTATGAGGGAGAGAACAGCATGCTTTCAGAAACTTGCTCTATGTGGTACAAGTGGACAGATGCAGAGTATCAGAATCCACATGTACAGTGGATAAGGAAAGTCCTCCACTCTCAGGTGCTACAATGGCCCAGAGCCTAAGCTCTTTTGTAATTTCCTAGTGCTTTCGGGTGATAAGTTTGCTATAACGTAACATAACCTATTCCATGCACAGAAGTACTTATATACTGTCCTTTGTATTTTTGCAACTCAAATGAATTACTCAGAGGGGAAGTTATCAAGTTGAGATAGGACCTTAAGTTGCGTTATATGCCCCTTAATGCAACTTAAAGGCCTCTAACATAGCCTGTTTTGTCCAACCACAGTGACATAGTAATGAGCTGCAAAACATACCAATGCATGTAAAACAGCTAATTACTATGTAAAAAACAGAACATGACTTGTGTTGTGCACCACATTTTGGGCATAAAATGATGGTAAATTAATCCCAGTCAAAAGCTGGGGTTATTTTACCATGCCAGGAGCATTGGACTTCAAAGCTGTGGCCCGATGATCCTTGACTGAAGCCTAAAGGGCCAGTACTGTTCCCTTCATCTAGGTTCCCACCCTCCTGATGACATCCCCACCCACCCCTAGTGGTAATAGCATGAAACTACACTATGGTCACCATTTTGGAGATGGCACCAGCAGGGCAAGAGCAATTTTCTCAGGAGTCTCAGCATGAGGGACTTTGTCAAAAGCTTTCTGAAAATCTAGATACACTACATCAACCGGCTCACCTTTATCCACATGTTTATTCAGGCCATCATAATTTTGTTCTTAACAATAGCTTCTACCATTTTTCCCAAAGTACCTACAGTGGGGGAAATAAGTATTTGATCCCTTGCTGATTTTGTAAGTTTGCCCACTGACAAAGACATGAGCAGCCCATAATTGAAGGGTAGGTTATTGGTAACAGTGAGAGATAGCACATCACAAATTAAATCCGGAAAATCACATTGTGGAAAGTATATGAATTTATTTGCATTCTGCAGAGGGAAATAAGTATTTAATCCCTCTGGCAAACAAGACCTAATACTTGGTGGCAAAACCCTTGTTGGCAAGCACAGCGGTCAGACGTCTTCTGTAGTTGATGATGAGGTTTGCACACATGTCAGGAGGAATTTTGGTCCACTCCTCTTTGCAGATCATCTCTAAATCATTAAGAGTTCTGGGCTGTCGCTTGGCAACTCGCATCTTCAGCTCCCTCCATAAGTTTTCAATGGGATTAAGGTCTGGTGACTGGCTAGGCCACTCCATGACCCTAATGTGCTTCTTCCTGAGCCACTCCTTTGTTGCCTTGGCTGTATGTTTTGGGTCATTGTCGTGCTGGAAGACCCAGCCACGACCCATTTTTAAGGCCCTGGCGGAGGGAAGGAGGTTGTCACTCAGAATTGTACGGTACATGGCCCCATCCATTCTCCCATTGATGCGGTGAAGTAGTCCTGTGCCCTTAGCAGAGAAACACCCCCAAAACATAACATTTCCACCTCCATGCTTGACAGTGGGGACGGTGTTCTTTGGGTCATAGGCAGCATTTCTCTTCCTCCAAACACGGCGAGTTGAGTTCATGCCAAAGAGCTCAATTTTTGTCTCATCTGACCACAGCACCTTCTCCCAATCACTCTCGGCATCATCCAGGTGTTCACTGGCAAACTTCAGACGGGCCGTCACATGTGCCTTCCGGAGCAGGGGGACCTTGCGGGCACTGCAGGATTGCAATCCGTTATGTCGTAATGTGTTACCAATGGTTTTCGTGGTGACAGTGGTCCCAGCTGCCTTGAGATCATTGACAAGTTCCCCCCTTGTAGTTGTAGGCTGATTTCTAACCTTCCTCATGATCAAGGATACCCCACGAGGTGAGATTTTGCGTGGAGCCCCAGATCTTTGTCGATTGACAGTCATTTTGTACTTCTTCCATTTTCTTACTATGGCACCAACAGTTGTCTCCTTCTCGCCCAGCGTCTTACTGATGGTTTTGTAGCCCATTCCAGCCTTGTGCAGGTGTATGATCTTGTCCCTGACATCCTTAGACAGCTCCTTGCTCTTGGCCATTTTGTAGAGGTTAGAGTCTGACTGATTCACTGAGTCTGTGGACAGGTGTCTTTCATACAGGTGACCATTGCCGACAGCTGTCTGTCATGCAGGTAACGAGTTGATTTGGAGCATCTACCTGGTCTGTAGGGGCCAGATCTCTTACTGGTTGGTGGGGGATCAAATACTTATTTCCCTCTGCAGAATGCAAATAAATTCATATACTTTCCACAATGTGATTTTCCGGATTTAATTTGTGATGTGCTATCTCTCACTGTTACCAATAACCTACCCTTCAATTATGGGCTGCTCATGTCTTTGTCAGTGGGCAAACTTACAAAATCAGCAAGGGATCAAATACTTATTTCCCCCACTGTACATTGTTCTAGCATATAAGTACTTTTACGAACATATTGCAGAGTTATTCCTTGGGAGGAGTTAGGACAGGGTAGACAAAAGTATGGGTAGTGTTGCATTTTAAAAAACATGCACATTGGTTTAAATGGAAAATTATCAGGTGTGAATATCGTTGAGTCATATTTTTTTTCTTGGCCAATTTTCCCAAAGGGAAATTATATATCCACTTTCCCTTAGAGACTTGAAGCAAATGTCTGTGGGAGAAAGTACATATGGACTTTGCACCTCCCTGCATAGAATTAAAAGTTGTTCTCCTTAGTGTTAGTAAAAGTAGCTTTCTGTTTCACAGTACACAATCTTTCAACTGTGGAAAAAGGTGACTAGGCTTAAGAGTGAGAAAAGGAAAGTCTATGTTGGTATTTTCATTTTGAAGTCCCTGTGGGTACTTTGATATTCTAGCTCATACCGCTTCAAAGTGGGTGCAAATCCATGGATACTATCAGGCTTATTTTCGAAAGAGAAGGGCACCCATCTTTCGACACAAATCAGGAGATGGGTGTCCTTCTCTCAGAGTCACCCAAATCGACATAATCAAAAGCCGATTTTGGGCATCCCCAACTGCTTTCCGTCGCGGGGACCACCAAAGTTCCCGGGGGCATGTCGGAGGTGTAGCAAAGGCAGGACTGGGGCATGCCTAACAGATGGGCGTCCTTGAGCGATAATGGAAAAAAGAAGGGCGTCCCTGACGAGCACTTGGCCAACTTTACTTGGTCCATTTTTTCTTACGACCAAGCCTCAAAAAGGTGCCCGAACTGACCAGATGACCACCGGAGGGAATCGGGGATGACCTCCCTTGACTCCCCCAGTGGTCACTAACCACCTCCCACCCCGAAAAAAACAACTTTAAAAACTTTTTTTGCCAGCCTGAAATGTCATAATCAGGTCCATCGCAGTAGTATGCAGGTCCCTGGGGGGGGGGGGGGGGGGGGGCGGGGGGGAGGTATGTGTGTGTCAGCAGAGGCATAGCACAGGCGTTGACGTCCTTCATTCAAACATTTTGGATGTCCTGAACTGCCTCCCCCCCCCCCCCCCCCACATGGATGGCCAAATTGCAAGGGAGTGGAGTGGAGGAGTGGTCTAGTGGTTAGAACACTGGTCTTGCAATCCAGAAGTGGCCTGGTTCAAATCCCACTGCTGCTACTTGTGATCCAAAATCCAAATAAATAAAGGGTGTCAGAGGCTTGACAAAGGTATGCCTGCTTATAATCGAATGAGAAAAACGCCCAAGTTCCGACCTAAATCGGGAGATGGACGTTTATCTCACAAAAACGAATAACACGGTATAATCGAAAGCCGAACTTGGACATTTTCAACTGCACTTCATCGCGGAAGCATACAAAGTTGACGGGGGCGTGGTGAAGGCGGGACTGGGGCATGGTTATCACCCGAACAGAGATGGGCGCCTTTCGCCGATAATAGAAAAAAAGTATGTATTTGTAGCTAGAATTTAGGGCACTTTTCCTGGACTCTGTTTTTTCACGAATAAGGCCCCAAAAAGTGCCCTAAATGACCAGATTACCACCAGAGGGAATTGGGGATGACCTCCCCTGACTCCCCCAGTGGTCACTAACCCCCTCCCACCACAAAAAATGATGTTTCACAACTTTTTATTTTCACCCTCAAATGTCATACCCACCTCCCTGGCAGCAGTATGCAGGTCCCTGGAGCAGTTGTTAAGGGGTGCAGTGGACTTCAGGCAGGTGGACCCAGGCCCATCCCCCCCCTACCTGTTACAATTGTGCTGCTTAATGCTTAGTCGTCCAACCCCCCCAAACCCACTGTACCCACATGTAGGTGCTCCCCTTCACCCCTTAGGGCTATAGTAATGGTGTAGACTTGTGGGCAGTGGGTTTTGAGGGGGATTTGGGGGGCTCAACACACAAGGGAAGGGTGCTATGCACCTGGGAGCTCTTTGACCTTTTTTTTTGTTTTTGTAAAAGTGCCCCCTAGGGTGCCCGGTTGGTGTCCTGGCATGTGAGGGGGACCAGTGCACTACGAATCCTGGCCCCTCCCACGAACAAATGCCTTGGATTTATTCGTTTTTGAGCTGGGCGCTTTCATTTTCCATTATCGCTGAAAAGCAAAAATGCCCAGCTCACAACTTGTCGAATAAAACATGGACGTCTATTTTTTTCGAAAATACGGTTCGGTCCGCCCCTTCACAGACCCGTTCTCGGAGATAAACGCCCATGGAGATAGACGTTTTCATTCGATTATGCCCCTTATGGACATCCTTCTCATAAAAACATCCAGGCATGGATGTCCTTCTCATAGAAACATCCACATTTTGGACATCCCCAACTGCGTCGCAGGGAGAGGCATAGCGAAGGACGTCCTTCACCCATACTCTAAAAAAAAAAAAAAGACATCCCTGATGAGCACTTGGACATTTTCACCTGGACTTGTATTTTTCTAAGGTTGTAGATAGCAATTTATTTAAGGTTGTAGACGGCTATTATACACGCAGCTTCTTTGCATGTATGAAGCCGTCTTTGGCATGTGCAGAGCAGCCACGCATTCTGCATGGCCGCTCTGCACTGGCTTCCCCTCCTTAGGAAGGAAATTGTGTGCAAATGAGCTAACAGTGAGCAGCTCATTTGCATGCAATTTGCTTCATGCATGCCCGTTCCTTTCCAAATCGCTAAGGGATCGGTAGGGGAAGGGCTTTTTCCGTTTAGTGTATCAGTTAGTCCACTGTAGTGCCCTCTAGGGTGCCCAGTTGGTGTCCTGGCTTGTCAGGGGGACCAGTGCACTACAAATGCTGGCTCCTCCCACGACCAAATGAGTTGGATTTGGTCATTTTTGAGATGGGCGTCCTTGGTTTCCATTATCGCCGAAAACCGGGGACGACCATCTCTAAGGTCAACCTAAATGTTGACATTTGGGCGTCCCCGACCGTATCATCAAAACGAAAGATGGACGCCCATCTTGTTTTGATAATACGGGTTTCCCCGCCCCTTCGCGGGGACGTCCTGCGAGGACGCCCTCAGGAAAACTTGGGCGTCCCATTTGATTATGTCCCTCCACGTGTCAAAATTCTGTTGACCTGCTGTTTCAGAGGAAGAAACTCTTTTTCAAAGGGTGAGTTTTCCCTTTGAAAAGAATTTTCAGTACCATAGTCTTGTAAACTTAGCTGGTATTTGTGCCTCCAAAAACGCTAAGGCTTAATGTTACAACTGTCTACTGATGAGATTCAACTGTAAATGAGTTAACAACTGTAACAGTGACATTCCTTGGAACTCGAAACACAATTTTGCTTCTTCATAATTAAAAATGTAGCATAGCAATTAGGCATTTCCTGTAACATTAATGTCACTGAAGATTTGAGGTTATGGTTTGTGCAATTTTCATTACTAATTTCTACACGCCTTTTTGGCATGATAACCAGTCATAAAGCATCTTGAGGGCTGACTCTCAGCCCTACACAGTAAAAAGTGTCTGGAAAATTGCTCTTGGTAATACTGTGGCCAGACAGTACTTTCCACAGATACATATTTGTAACAACATTTAAACCATAATTCTCACCACAAAATTATAGTTTTCTCTGAAATAAGTGAGTTTACTTTTTTTTCTCAATTTTGTTTGGGGTTGTTTAGGGTGGACAGTTTATAACTGTCCTTATGTCATTCTGCCAGGAATTTAAAAAAAAAAAAAAAAGTTCTTTGTGTTTAGTTGAATCTTAGCTTCTTTACTGAGCATCTTTCTACTGAAAGTACTTCCTCATTAATGGCAATTTGATCCCTTTGATGATACACTAGAGCATAGAAAACCATTCATTGCTCTCATGTACATAAGCATAGAGGGAAACCTTGTGTAGTATCAGAAGACTTTTCATTTTGCTTTAAACATTCATTATCCTGCACAAATATTACGACTACTCAATCACTTGATTAGCTTCCTTGTATTTAATTTTGCTTTTACCCCCTGGTCCTCTGACAGGCCAGGACTGAGAATGTTGCTTATCAAATACAGAAGGTAAATTTCAGTGCCATTTACCTGGCCTACCTGAGAACTGCCCCCTTTTCTCACCTAAACTCTGCACAGGTCTCCAAAACATCTAGATATTAAGGGTGTTATGGCCTTAATGCGTGATAAAGGAATTAGTGTGCGCTAAATGCTAAAAGCCCATTCTACACACTATGAAGTGTGTTAAGGCCATAACTCTGCGTGATGAATTCCCCCCTCAGCCAGCTTAAAGAGAGGCTTTGCCAGGATGAAGGCGGGAGTTTAGGATGAGGGAAAAAAAACACATATATACTTGTTATTTTCAAAAGTGCATGCACAATCTTACCCTCTCGCCTCTACTACCCATACAAATAGGTGGTATAGAGTAGGCAGGTGATTTTAGTACATGTACTTTATGCTACCTAGTTTTAGTCTGGTAGCTTCTCGTTCAAAATTAGCCACGCTGTATGTTTGCAGGGTTGATGCTACATGGTTTGCTATCTTATGCAAGTGATTATAGTGTTGCTTTATGCCCTTGCCAAAGGATTCCAAAGAAGTCTTTCACAGGTTTCTCTTTTATTCAACAATAATTTTATGAGTTCCTGAATACTCACAGGGGTCTGGCGCAACAGGGTTTAAAAAAAGCTAGCAGATTTCTGTAGAGTGAATCTAGAACACTAGTTCCCTGTACCAGTAGCAGCCTAAGCTGATGCCATTTTCTTATATGAATGAATAACAGGAGCTAGAAAATAAGAGTAACTAACTTATGGACAAATTCCATGTGGAGTCTGAAAAGGCGCATGAAAATGATCTCAGCTAGAGTATAGTTGCCTATGTTTGCTGTTATGCTAGTATTCAATAAGGGAAAGTAGATGCCTACATTCATTTATTAAACAGACTCCTGTTCTATAATGCTGGAGACTGGGAAAATGGAGCTGAGTCTGATTCCTGGGGGTCTAGTGGTTGATACTGAATTGGGACCTGGGAAAAGGATGATGCTGGAGTCATCTGAATGCTTAATTTCAAGTGCCCTGTTATAGAATTGCCCTCAATAGAGGAAAGAAGATAGATTTTAAAAAAGATGGCTAATGAATCAAACAGATGCTGAGGATGAAAGTAGGGATGTATGTTTGTTAATATTCAATTAGTTCATTTATGTGCCTTGAAAATTTGCATTTCAAGACTGAAATGAAAAATCTTTCAGTTATTTTAATAGGAAAAGAGAAATGGACTTGATATACTGCCTTTCTGAGGTTTTTCAACTACATTCAAAGTGGTTTACATATATTCAGGTACTTATTTTGTACCAGGGACAATGGAGGGTTAAGTGACTTGCCCAGAGTCACAAGGAGCTGCAGTGGGAATTGAAGTCAGTTCCCCAGGATCAACGTCCACTGCACTAACCACTAGGCTACTCCTCCACTCAGGACATAGGACCTTGGTGGCACCACTCAGGGCTCAGTCATCTCACAGCCCCCAAGCTTTATATACTCACTTTGTCCTTGGTTCTTACAGTAACAATCTATTTTAGAAAATGTTTTTTTAGAAAACCTACATAGAAACTTTGATTAAAATAGGTCTCTTTAAATATAGAAAATGACAGCAGATAAACCCATACAGCCTATCCAGTTTATCCATCCATAACATCTCTTCCTCTCCTGAAGAGATCTTACATACTTGTCTCACGCTTTCTTGAAATTAGATACAATCCTTGTCTCCACCACCTCCACTGGAAGATCATTCCCACATGTATTGCCTTCTCTGTAAAACGTATTTCCTTTCATTTCTCCTGAGTCTATCTCCTTTTAACGTCATCTTATGCCCTCTCATTCCAGAGAAATCTCTGATGTTGATCCTTCAATTTCATCTTTTTTTCTCTCCATTTTCTCATCTGCCTTTTTATTTACCTACAGCTAGATTTTATTCCTTTTTGTGACCCTTTTGCTCACAATTCTACCTGGGGTCCCGCTTACAATCTAATAATACTCAATCTTAAATTCTGTCTTCTTTGGTCTCACATCTATTCCTAGAGTATCCCCAAATTCTGAGTCCCTGCTTGCCGATATCCTCCAAGGCTGCCTTCCTGCTCTCTTCTCTCTGTTCCGAAGCTTGCATTGTTCTGAGCTTTCCCATGGGCCTATATATCTCCTTCTCAGGCATCTTCCCCTGTATATGCCCTTGCATCTTCTTCTTCACAGTATATGTCCTCCTCTCCTGTTCCCAGCATCAATAATAGATCTCAGCCCCCCCCCCCCCCCCAGCATCAGGCTCAGCTTCCTTCTCCCATCTTCAGCATAAGCATCCATCCCAGCCCCTCCAGCATCAAGCTCAGCTCTCTTCTCCAAGTCCCAGCATTAGTCCCTAGCCCTCCACCATCAAGATCAGTCCCCTTCTCCTACCTACCAGCCACCCAGGATTAGCTTATCTTCTGCCAGCCTCCAGTATCAGGTTGACCCCCTTCTCCCAGGTCCCAGCCTCAACATCAATCACCAACCCCTCAGCATCAGACTCAGCTCCCTTTTCCCAGTCCCCAGCATTATTGCCAGCCTCCTTTTTCTAGACCCCCATATCAGGATCAGCTCTCTTATCCCAGATCCTTGCTTCCAGCCCCTACTTCTACCTATCCCAGCATTTTATTAACCATGGACCCAACACAGGGAGCATGTTCTCTTGCTCCCACTGTTGTAATGCTCATCTCCTTCCTGTCATGTGGATGGCATGGCAGGTTTGAAATGTGAGAAGAGCCTCACAGTGACAGGAGCAAAAGAACATACTCTAGTCGTGATGCCAGGGTGAACTGGTAAGGCATGCTTTTGGTGCCCTTAGGCTTCCATGCCTGTGGTAGTGCTTTACAGGCTTGCTTCTTAAGCTAGCTCAGTGTGAAGGCATTGCAGACTGAACTAAAATTGCACTGAACAGCTGTTGACAGCTGAACAGTCACTTCAGTATTGGGAAAAAGTATTAGGATTTACAGGAGATTATATAAAACTTGGCATTTACTGAAAAAACAAACATTAAGAGGATGAAAACAGAATGACCTCCTGCTTACTTTTTGGTACAGCATTTTTTTCTACAAAAGAACAGCAAATGAATTACTACAGAGCTTCAACAAAATGAAAAGAAGATAGTCGGACAGGAACATCCTGCTCTTTCATGGTAAAAAATATCAAAATTATATATCAATGTGCTCCTGAAACCAGGGTATCGGCTCCAGTTCTCAGTGGACACAAAGCACTTTGGTCTCTGTTATCCAAAATATATAAGCTGGGAAATCTACATACCACAATTCCTAATTTGAGTTTGATTTGCCTATCCATTGAACCAAAAGCTGACCTGTTTACATGCTTGGGGGCTGCAGTTGCAGAACCCTTTACTAACAGCCAGTGGCGTAGCCACAGGTGGGCCTGGGTGGGCCGGGGGGGGGGGAGAGCACTTGGTGCCAACCCACTTCATGCCTAGGCCCACCCAAAATCTGTTGTCTGGCTACGCCCCTGCTAACAGCACTATTGGGTCAGTCTTTTAGCTTTCAAAGTAATGTTGGTCTTTTTGAAGTCCTTCTTTTTGGTTGTGCAATACATGAGGGAAAGAATTATAGCAAATGATGTGCCAAACCTCCAGGGACAGAAATATGCCTCACTTCTCACTACAAATACTATTTACCTAAGTGTCTGTAGTTATGGGGCAGATCTTTAATCCATAAGATCCGGGCCTTTAATTCTCTCCTCTGAACTAACTCAGCAGGGTTCACAAAACTGCCTGTTACCTCCAATGTCTTAAAAAATATATATTCAGCACTATAATCTGGCATTGAGAATTCATTGTAGCAAAGCAATAGGAGGAGTGGCCTCGTGGTTAGGGTGGTGGACTTTGTCCCTGAGGACCTGAGTTCGATTCCCACTTCAGACACAGGCAGCTCCTTGTGACTCTGGGCAAGTCATTTAACCCTCCATTGCCCCATGTAAGCTGCATTGAGCCTGCCATGAGTGGGAAAGTGCAGCGTAAAAATATTGAAGGCAATATTAAAACAGGTATCTGGTACCTCTTCTTACAGCACATATTCTCTAACAAATGCAAGGCTACAACAGAATAGTTTTCCCTGTTGTTAATATAGTTACTGCCTTAGGGCCCCTTTTACTAAGCTGCGTAGGCGCCTACGTGTGCCAAACACATGCCAAATTGGAGTTACCACCCGGTTACTGCATGGCCTTTGAGGTAATTTCAGTTTTGGCGCACGTCTGCTTGGTGCATCTGAAAAATATTTTTTATTTTCTGGCGCCCGTAGCGGACGCATGCCAGTCATTACCGCCCAAATTCTTTACCGCCAGGTCTATGGCTGGTGGTAAGGTCTCAGACCCAAAATGGACAAGCGGCAATTTTGATTTTGCCGCACATCCATTTTTGGCAAAAAAAAAAGGCCTTCTTTACTGGTGCGCTGAAAAATGATTCTGTGTGCATCCAAAACCTGCGCCTACACTACCGCAGGCCATTTATCAGCGCGCCTTTGTAAAAGGACCCCTCAGTTAGGATTATTTGACCCATTCTGTGTAAAAATAAACCTTTTGTTCTGCACTGTGGGGACAGCGTAAATATGCAATGTATTTCCTTAATACAAATTCAAACATCGAGTCCTTCCTTGGCATGCTTTTATGCAGATCTAAACTTTCGGCTTTATATTCAAAGCTACTTATCTGGGTAGCAGGTGCTGCTACCAGAAAAGTATTTATTTATTTGCTCAGCATAAGTTATTTTTTTTACTATCAGGCTTAAAGTTTAAAAATGCATAAAGGCATACCAATGAATTACTTTGATATATGTATTTGTATTAATAATATCTATATGTTATCATCTATGGTTCTGAGTGGTTTACATAAAAACATGTAAAAAAAAACCCAAATCATCAAAAATAATAAACATACAAGACAATATACAGCATCATGTACAACTTTCTTTAAATTAGTCACCTTACTTTCTAACTCCTCTTCCTCTCTTAACTTTTATCAAGCTGTGGTAAAAAGGGTCCTGTGGTAGTGGCGGTGGTCGTTTTTGCCTCTCGCCAGGGCCCTTTTTACTGCAGCGAGTAAAATGCCTAAAAAAAAAACACATGGCCACGCAGTAAGTTTGCACTTACTGTGTGGCCATGTGGGGGGAGGGGGAAGCACTTACTGCCACCTACTTACTGCCACCTGTTGAAATGGCATTGAGGGCTCCCACGCTACCCTGGTGGTAATCAGGCAGCACTCGGTGCTGCCCAATTGCCGCTAGTTAACCCCTTGCGATATATATATATATGTTTTTTTTTAATCCAGCAGCACCAGAAGTGGTGCACACTGGAGGCAGAACTACTGCCAGTGGCCGTGTTGAGCTGCTGGTAGTTTCGGGTTGGCACGTGTGAACCCTTTAGTAAAAGGGCCCCTTAATATGGGACTTTGAGGGATTTTTAATAAAAATTCTGTATAAAGCCTGCTTGGAAGATCCCTCTCTTTCGTTTTGCTTCATTTGTTTGCTTATTTTCTAACTTGGAATTCATTGTCATATTTTGCTGTGTGTTCATGTTTCTTTCCATTCCAAGTTATACAAATTACCTACTTAGATGTTTTTCTACCATATTTGGGACTACATAAGAAGCCCAGGGCCAAAATATGCCATAAACACTTGAAAACCTTGAAGGATATTAGCTACGGTTTATGTGTTGATGACAGAAAGGTGCTGTGTTTTTCACGCAAATGAAGAACCACTGTCTGTACCAAAAGCTTTATCCAGGCTCAAGTTTTAAATGCTACTCAGAACAATTAACATGTTACAATAATGTGCTGAGCATGAATAAATATTTCATTGAAGATCACATTACTAATCAGATCTTTTTAGAAAGCATTGTGAAGTGCTTCTATTGTAAAATTGCTCCTACTGTAAAATCATCAGAGGACCTTCCATTCTAAGGGCTTGATGACTGCTTAAGCCCATAAAGCTATTGAGTTTTATGCCTTCAGGGAGAAAATTAGGGACTAGGCAAACATTCCACAATGCTTTTTAAACAAGATTTTGCTTGCATAATTCTTTCTATTGCATTTCTTTTTCATTTTTTCTATTTGTGGCATCATTCTTGCTGGGACTGGTGGTAGGATAGGGACAGCTGTTGCTCAGGAGAGGACTGTATCATTCTTCCAGAGGGCCACTTTGGAGAGGTCTTCTGCTGTTGCTCTGTAGGGAATTCCTTACTTGGTATGGGTACTTGAGGTCTGCAAACAGGTGCATAGGTTGGTATAATTTTTATAGGGATTTGAAGAAGGACCCCCACTCTCCATAACCCCTTTTACGTTGGCTTGACTAGCACTGGGAAAATTCACAGCAGCAAGCCCGGTAAAACAAAGTTAATAGCTGATCCAGAAGGATATATTATTGAATACAATTTTATTTATTCACACCTCTCAAAAAGTGTTCAAAGTATGCTACAAATTAATAAACATTGTATACAGGTGATTGATTTGATGTAGTTATAATCTATATCAAAATATATTCATAAGCTCCATAATACACATGAAACAACAACTGAATATTTCCAACCATCTAGTCAGAGTTATAAATGCTATATTATATAGTCCAGCCCTATTACATGTCAGTTGCTGGTCTCACAAGCCTAATAATAAGAAAGCTATTACTTTTAAAGGGAAGAGCCCTAATACATTTGCAAGAATATACACATGCGGATATGTTTTTTTAGAAAGGAGGTACAAATTTGAATTGAGATGTCTAGATCGAGATGCCTCAAGTTTTGCTAGTATTTTAAAACAGCATCTGAGGTTTCTGGGAAGCTTACTTCCACTGCCTCCAACCAGCACACCAAAAAAGCAACCACTGACCCAACACCACCACCAACTCAGAATTATAAAAAATAGAAAGTCCCAATATAGAACCCCAGATGGTCATAATGTAGAATGTTTCTGGCACTGTGAACAATCTGAGATAATTAACCAATGCCACCACTTACCCTATAAACTCCCTGATTATAACATGTTTGAGGTCAGATTTTAAAGGCAAGTAATTATACCAAAAATCTAAACCCATGGACAGTTCTGTCCTTCAAAAACCTTAGATGCACCTCATTTCATTGGAATTTTAAAATAGCAAATGTGTTTTCTACCAGGATGCACTTCTGTTTGAGGCACTATTTCATAGTGTGAGCAGAAACAGAGATAGGTCTGTACATCTCCATATTTTGTGATGGGGAAAAAGAAACCCTTTGCCAAGGATTTGGTGCTATGGCAACATATTGATATATCAGACTCTTCTCTTCAGAACTGTGCTATGTTTATAGTGTTATAATTGCTGTTCATTTCAGTTGTGTTCATGACTAAACCATCACTTGACTAATACCACCATTCATTTCAGAGTCATAGGATTCAATGCATCACAACTCTATTATAAGCTGATGTAGAAAGGTTCACAGTGGAGCCATGTGTGGATATCAGAGCACGTGGCTTCAACTGTAAGCAAATAAATGATGGCAAGTGGGTAATGGAGGGATCATGCTGGACATATCAGCATAAAGGTTTCTTGGTAAGCGCAGTTAAATCTCAAAAACTAGTATGAAATCCTCTCCATGAACCCTTGTACACCGGCAAAAAAATTGTCATGGTAACCACATGTCAAAAGTCCCTCTTTATTTCTCTTCATTGTTGCAGAATATGCAATGGCCGCATTACCATTCATTTCAATGCAATCTGTGGCCATGTATTCCATGCAAGTTAGCACCTGCACTCAACCTCTTCATTGATCAGTGCATACAACCCACGTTCAACCTGCAGTAACCACACGGTTAGCTTCCTAGTAGCTTTCTGCATCAACCCCTTTTAATACTCTCCTAATGATGGGTTTAATACCACCATTCAATGCAGAATTTTTGCTGCCATAGTAATGGTGGTACAGCCTTTCTGCCAGTGATTGTATTTCTGGTGAACAACTTGAACGAACAGAAGATTGTAAAAACCTGCTTTGTATTTGTGGACATGATATAAGATTGTGTATACAAACAAGTATTTTATTTCTAATGAAATAACTAATTGTAGATCTTTGAAGTGACTTCATAAGTACAAAAGTCATTAACTGTATTCTATCATCTCTCTAATCCTGCGGCTGTACTTCAGCATGAAGGGGGTTGGAAATCTTTTAATCAAACGGAACCGTAAAAGCGAATCCCTCCCTCAAAGGATTATTGCTTACAGGCTTTTTGGTGTTCTTTATTTTTCTAAATTGGTTTAAAATGAGCGTGTGCTAAAGGAGAAAAGGTGTGCTCCAGTCTAAAATGAGGCTTCCTAGAAAATAATCCTTTAATTGGTTTTCAGGATGGTGCCTGGGCAGGTGTTCCCCTTCTGGGGCTCCTTGTTTTTGAGAACATTCAAAAACTCATTTGGATGTAAGGCTTAAATTTATCCCTCCCAAATATCCCAGGGTAGCCTGTACCTAGGGCTTTTATTTCTTAGATGTTTATAAATTATAAATTCAGCTGTTTATTTTCCAGGTGTTTTCAGGTTCTTTCAGGATCCCATGAAATCATGATTTATCAATGTTTTTGTAGCACGGGTGCCATTGTTCGGTTCCTTTTCCAGTAAAATCAAATACATTTATTTGTACAACTGAGGAGCTGTCCACAGAGCAACACAGCACAGGAGTAAAGGATCCAAGACAAGCAAGAAAAATGGGTTTTGTTCTGATGTTTAAGCTTTAAACACCTTTTTTCCTTTTTTTTTTTTCATGGGACTGTTTAATTGATATTCCCATTTTTATGCTTTAACTCCTCCAGTGAGAAAGTTTAGCAACATTGCGTAAGTTTGTGTTACAGGTCTGCTGTCTTGCAGAAAGAGCCTCTTTCAGTTGTACTCTTTTGTGGCATGTTTACTAAAGTGCAGTAGTTTTTGCTCTTACTGCCTCTTACCTGCTAAAGATAAAAGTCAGTCAGCAGGGCCGCCGAGAGACTGGGCCGGGCCCGGGGCAAGGCCGCCCCCGGGGTCCCGCCCCACCGCCCCCCCCCCCCCCCGAGGTCGTCATCGTCACCGCCCCCCTCCGTCCAACACTGGGCCAGGCCCCCCTGAATTCAAATCATAGCGCCTCACCTCGACCTTGCTCCATGTGAAAGAAGCGCAGCAGCGGCAGTCTGCTGATCACCTCTCGTCGAGCATTCCCTCCCTGTGTCCCGCACTCGTCTGATGTAACTTGCATGGAGTGGGGCAGGTGGAGGGGACTGCGACGCTGGGCCCCCTTCGGAGGCCAGGGCCCAGGGAATTTTGTTCTCCCTGCCACCCCCCCTCTCGGCGGTCCTGTCAGTCAGTGCAGAACATGGATGGGAAATGTAGGGGCTTGTATGGGTCCCTAACACAAATGGACACATACCTGACATCAAAATCTCTTTTAGGAAATATGAACTCCCCCTCAAATCACAAGTGGAGGAGTGGCCTAGTGGTTAGGGTGGTGGACTTTGGTCCTGGGGAACTGAGGAACTGAGTTCGATTCCCGGCACAGGCAGCTCCTTGTGACTCTGGGCAAGTCACTTAACCCTCCATTGCCGGCTGCATTGAGCCTGCCATGAGTGGGAAAAAGTGCGGGGTACAAATGTAGCAAAAAAAAAAGTCGGGAAACTTAGAATACAGCTAGACCAACACTTACGCTGATCCTCCAAATCCAAGCAACCTTCAAGAGCTGCTTCTATCATTTGCAGCAACTACAATCCCTCTCTGCTTACAATGACAAAGCAAGTCTTGTCACAGTTGTGCATGTCATAATAATATCAAGACTGGATTACTGTAATGTGCTCTATACTGGTCTGACAACAAAAGGTTTAGACCAGCTCCAATTGATTCAGAATGCTGGATCAAGACTACTAGAAGGCTTTAAACAATGTCACCACACCACACCACTTTTACAAAAACTTCACTGGCTACCTATACAATACAGATCTAAATTTAGAACTCTTTGATCTTCAGACCCTTAAAGGAAATGGCCAAGAGTACTTGAAGAACAGGATTTCTGTCTACACACATCCAAGGTCCCTAAGGTCCTCTCAAGGAGTATCTCTAACCACACACTCTCTAAAGGAAATCATGAGATATGATACCTGCCAGCAGGCACCCCTATACTCTGGAATGCACTCCCTGAAAGGCTTCACTTAACACAAAACTCTCTCTACTTCAGAAAGCAGGTGAAAGCTTGACTCTTTACCTAGGCCTTTAATGGAAGAAGTAACTAACTAGTAACACACACACAAGGAGTTTCACTGGCTGCACATACTGTAGCAGGACATGTTTATCCATTCGTACCCTAGCTGAGATAATATTCAAGCTTCATGTGCAACTTTCTTTAAATTAGTCCCCATATTTTCTAAATCCAGTTACTCTATCTTATCTATCGATATATTCCACCTCTGTTTACACTTTTTCCTGCCTATTAAAATGTTCTGTTGTGTATTGTGTTGATATTGTAATGTAGCATATTATCAAGCTCATTTTCGAAAGAGAAGGACGCCCATCTTTCGACACAAATTGGAAGATGGGTGTCCTTCTCACAGGGTCGCCCAAATCGGCATAATTGAAAGCCAATTTTGGGCATCTTCAACTGCTTTCCATCGCGGGGATGACCAAAGTTCTCTGGGGCATGTCAGAGGCATAGCGAAGGCGAGACTGGGACATGCCTAACACATGGGTGTCCTCAACCAATAATGGAAAAAAGAAGGGCGTCCCTGACGAACACTTGGACAACTTTACCTGGTCCTTTTTTTCTTACGACCAAGCCACAAAAAGGTGCCCTAAATGACCAGATGACCACCGTTGGGAATCGGGGATGACCTCCCCTTACTCCCCCAGTGGTCACTAACCCCCTCCCATCCTCAAAAAAATGTTTTAAATATTTTTCCCAGCCTCTATTCCAGCCTCAAATATCATACCCAGCTCCATGACAGCAGTATGCAGGTCCCTGGAGCAGTTTTAGTGGGTGCAGTGCACTTCAGGCAGGTGGACCCAGGCCCATCCCCCCTACCTGTTACACTTGTGGTGGTAAATGTGAGCCCTCCAAAACCCACCAGAAACCCACTGTACCCACATCTAGGTGCCCCCGCTCACCCTTAAGGGCTTTGGTAGTAGTGTACAGTTGTGGGTAGTGGGTTTGGGGGGGGGTTGGGGGGCTCAGCACAAAAGGTAAGGGAGCTATGCATCTGGGAGCAATTTCTGAAGTCCACTGCAGTGCCCCCTAGGGTGCCCAGTTGGTGTCTTGGCATGTCAGGGGGACCAGTGCACTACGAATGCTGGCTCCTCCCACGACCAAATGGCTTGGATTTGGTCATTTCTGAGATGGGCGTCCTCAATTTCCATTTTTGCCGAAAATCGGGGATGACCATCTCTAAGGTCGACCTAAGTTTTGCGATTTGGGCGTCCCCGACCGTATTATTGAAACGAAAGATGGATGCCCATCTTGTTTCGATAATACGGGTTTCCCCACCCCTTCGCCGGGACGTCCTGACCAGCCTATGCATCTCCCATGGCCAGTAGCTCTGTTGGATCAACTGATTATATTAGAGGCTTAAACTTTGTGAAAACATATTGGAGCTGATATTCGAAGTGATTTACATGGGCAGGAGCCTCTCCTTCTTGTTTAAATTGCTTCCTGCTACCTAAGTGGGGATATTCAGCAGCACTCAACTAAAAGAGTTGGCAAGTTAGTGGTGGCACTGGGTAAGAGTCCTAAATAAGGCCGCTTAGCTATGTGGGTGCTAGCACTGATTATCATTTTTGTTCTTCTCCTGTTTCTCTTCATGGACATTTCCCATTATTTCAAATGAATGCACATCCCTGTTTGAAAAGGTGAAAGCAGGAAGCCATGGGTTGGCAATAATGGAAAAGAACAAAGAGAATAGCAAGTTGCCTGTTGAATGATGGCATCTCTACAAAAATATTTGGGGCAATATGGGTGTAAGACAAAACAATGTTTCTCACCACCAAATCACGCACCCCTTTTGCTTCTCCATACACCAAGATCTTCCATGTATAAAGAAACCTTCCCCCTCTAGCCAGTTTCAACTACCTCATAAACTATCTTTTATGTGGCAGTGAAGTCTAGATTCTCCACAGGATTGAACAAAAAATATTCAAATTATGATTATCATCTCAGGAACAGCACACATGCCTTTCACTGCCATTTTTACCGAATGGATAAATTAGCCAAATTTTTCCTATTTCCAGCATTAATAGCCACATGCTAATTTTTCCAGTAGCGCATGGCCATTAGCCAATGAGCCCTTAACTACACCTATTTTGTAGGCAGAAAGGATTCATGTGCTAACCACATGCTAATCGGTCTGATTAGCGCAGAACATGTCTACTCTCCCCCCCATCCCACCCCAGCACTAAAAATAAAACCTATTTTTAGTACATGGTTTGCACACGCGCATGGAAAAATTACCATGGTACGCCATTTGATGCTGTGGTAAGTACACGTTAGTGCTTACCAAAGCTTAGTAAAAGAGTCCCTTAAAGTACTGTGTATAATTCTGGAGACTGCACCATAAAGCATATTTTACTTTACTTTACCAGGTACTTATATTTTGCTCACACCTCGAGAGATTCGGAGCGGAATATAGAGTAAAGAGAATTCAATAAGATTGCATTGGGAAGACAAGTTTCACAGCAGATTACAGAGCAGGTTAGCAGGTAGATAAGTTCAGTCTAATACATAGATATAGTGAAAAGGACTTCAGTTTGACGTTAGACGTATTGAAAAAGTCATGTTGCGGAACCAGATTTACGAGTAGTTTGGTAAGAGATTTCTTGAATAGAAAGGATTTTAAGGCTTTATGGAATTGAGTGTAGCAGTTGATGTTGAGCATTGGTGTCGGTAAGGTGTTCCAGAATTTGGCAGCTTGGTAAGAGAATAGACTTCAGAAAAGTCTCGAGTCGAAATTCCTTGAAGGATGGGAAGGATAATTTTATAGAGTTTCTTGTCCTGTAGTTTGCATGCAGAGTTGGGATTAGAGAGAAAATATATTGGGGAGCACAGCCCTGAAAGATTTGAAGGACAAAACAACAGACTTAAAGACCTCAATATATATACTTTGGAAGAAAGGCGGGAGAGTGGAAATATAATAGAGATGTTTAAATATTTTTGTGGCATAAATGGACAGGAAGCAAGTCTCTTTCAGTTGAAAGGAAACTCTGGAATGAGGGGGTATACAATGAGGTGAAAGGGGATAGGCTTAGGAATAATCTAAGGAAATACTTTTTTTTATGGAAATAGTGATAGATGCATAGAATGGCCTCACAGTGGAGGTGGTGGAGATGAACATATGAATAGCCATAATTAATCAGACCAATGGTCCATCTAGCCCAGTATCCTATTTCCAACAGTGGCCAATCCAGGTTACAACTACCTGGCAGAAACCCAAATTGTAGCAAAATTCCATGCTACCAATCCCAGGGCAAGCAGTACATAAGTACATAAGTATTGCCATACTGGGACAGACCGAAGGTCCATCAAACCCAGCATCCTGTTTCCAACAGTGGCCTATCCAAGTTACAAGTACCTGGCAAGATCCCAAAACAGTAAAACACATTTTATGCTGCTTATCCTATATATCCTATAGCTTCCCCATGCCTGACTCAATAGCAGACTATGGACTTTTCCTCCAAGAACTTGCCCAAACCTTTTTTAAACCCAGGTACGTTAACTGCTGTTACCACATCCTCTGGCAATGAATTCCAGAGCTTAACTATCTTCCTATTTGTTTTAAAAGTATTTCCAAGTAACTTCATTGAGTGTCCCCTAGTCTTTGTACTTTTTTGGAAGAGTAAAAAATGGATTCAGACTGTAGATAGAGCAGTATATAAACTGTGATATAAATCTGAATTCAGGAATGCACGGGACAAGCACATAGGATCTCTAAGGGAGAAGAAGAGATTGTAGATGTTATGAATAGGCAGACTTGAGGATGTTTAACTGTCATCATTTTCAATGTTTCTGTGTTATCAGTCCTCTTAAATCCTTCACTGCTTCTCCTCCCCTCTTCAGGCCAAGCTCCATCCCTGTTTCTTCTTCCTTCCCTTGTCTCCAGGTCATTCTCCTATTTCTTACCTTCTATACCATTTCCTATTGCTGCTCTTTCATCCCCTTTCTATCCTCACTGAACCCCAAGATCCATCCCCTTCCTCTGTCTTACCCCTCCACAGCATTCCATCCGTTTTCTATGTCTCTTATTCTCTCCAGTCCTCCAGATCATTTACACCATGTCTCAACCTCTCCTCACACTTTATCCCCTTTTTCATTCCACCATTTCATACCCTCACTCATACTCCTAAGCCATTAACACACCCCTACTTATGTCTACCATTTGCCAATTTCTTACTACCTCTTCCAAATTTCCACTTACTGCCCCATCCATAATTCCCTGCTCTGCCCCAACACTCTCTAACTCAGTCACCAAGTGCTAGTTCTTTCAAGTCCTATCCATCTACTCTGTCCCCTTCTCCTCCCTTCTGAGTCCCATATATCTTCTACTCTGTTCTCCTTCTCCCATCCAGGGGAAGTAGAATGCCTTTTTTGGGGAGGGGCAACAAGTACCTTCTCCAATCTTGTCCCAGCTTCACCTCCAGCTCCCTGTTCCCTTCTCCAAGGCCTTGCATTAGATCCCTTCTCCAATCCTTATCTCCAGTCCCTGTATTATCTCTGAGTCTCCATATCCCTACCCCAACATCAGACCCTCCTTTCATCCCTAGTAACCCCCCTTCTGCCACCTGCCCTCAATATCTGATCCCCTTCTGCCACCACCACCATCTGCTAGTTCAAACCTCTTTTGCCATTCACAGTCTCACATCAGCTCTAGTCCCTTCAGCCTCTATATCATACCCATCTCCAAGCCACAGCCCCCTTCTTCTACCTGCCCCCTTCTTCTACCAGCCTCATCTCCAAGTCATAGCCCATTTTCATCCCACATCCCCTACTTTCTCACTCCCAGCATCAGACTTGTCTTCCAGTCCTATTCCCAGCACCCACTCCTCCTACCTGCCCAGAAGCTTTAAATCACCCTCAGAATGATAGGAGCTTTTCTTTTCCACTGCTGCTACTCTCCCTATCCTTGGCTGGCTCTGGCTGCTGGCACCACAAGGTTGTTAAGATCAGAGACCTGTGAGGAGCAATTTGTAGAAACAAGAAGTAGTTGTTCTCCAATTAACAACTGTACGGTGCCAGAAGCCAGAGCCAGCCAAGGATAGGTAGAGCAGTGGAAGCAGAAAGACAAGTTCTCATTGCTCTGCAGATAAGTGAAGGGGGAAGCTGATGGGAAACCTTTGGTGGATCCAGGTCTATGTAGTTCTCCCAGTCCTGTCCATCTTCTGCTCTGTTTTACTTTCTGACCATGTGTCCCCATCTATTTTCTCTGTTTCCTTTCTCCTTCACCTCCCAAGTCCCATCCATATTCTGCTGAAATCTCGGTAGCCATTTTGAAGAGCGATCCGGCAGCGGGGGAGGGTCAGCACTGGCAGCAGGCAGGCAGGCAAGACTGGGGATCTGTCCTGCCTGGCCCGAAGAATTTGCTGGACAACCTGGGTGGCTGGAGGAGGGCAGGGGAGAGAGGCGACCTTGGGGTGTGTGTGTGGGGGGGAGCAGTGGCTGCAGCGACCTCGGGAGGGGGGAGCGATGGTGACCTTGGGGGGTGTGGAGGGGTGATCGGCGGCAGCGGTGATGACCTTGGGGGAGGGGCGTGGTGGCGAGGGAGTCAGGGGCTGGGCCTCGTGCTGCTGTCGTGCAGTTGGTCAGTGCTGCGTGTGACGTCAGCCTGATCTACAGAGCCTAGCAGACCAACTCCGAACAAAGCCATGGACACAGGCAGCAAGACAGAATGTTGGAAGTGAGAATTATTATATAGGACGTAGGGAAATGGGCATTTCATGGGTGTTCCAAAATTTCGGTGCCTAGTAATAGAATATGGCCTAGTGCACCTAAATCTATACACAGATATTTACACCAAGTTTTAATTGGTGTAAATTGATGCGTGTAGATTTAGGCACTGAAATATGAACTAAGCATAGCCTACAATCAGTACCTAAATCTAGGCACTGATTATAAAGTATGCTTAGTTAGAACTGATTTCAGTGCTGTTTTTGTAGGCACCATATATAGAATTTCCTCCTTAGTCCCTATATATATATACATACCTCCTGTCTGTAAATTTCCAGCAACACTAATACAGTACAATTGAAATTTCCTTCTATATACACCAGCACTATCCGTGTAGTGCCGGGACAGAGTAATGGCAGAATTAGAATGTTTCATCTGGCTATACATATGGGATCAAATTCTATAAATAGTGTTGAAAAATCGGCAACCCCCCCCCCCCCCCCCCCCACACACACACACTAAGAGCGATTCTATAAGAGGTGCTGAAAGTTAGGTGGCATTTATAGACTAGTGCTTAGCACCGGGATTGGCGCCTAAGTTTAGATGCGAGCATTTGCACTAAGTAAACTCTGATGTAAATCCTCACACTTAAATTAGGCACGGATCCCTCTTATTCTATAGCAGTGTGTACAAGTTATAGTAACGCCCCTGATCTGCTCATGACCCTTTTTTGGAGCCATGCGTAGAATTTATGTGCCGATCCCTGCAACTAAAAATGCCCACATAAATTTTAATGAATGCCATTTAATATCAATAATTGATCATTAGCACTTGTTCGATTAAATTTCATGCTCAAATTGGGTGCATGCCCAAATTTGAAACACTATTTTAAGCACCATTTACAGAATTTGGGGGATGGTGCTAATATTCAACAAACATGGGAATAATTCTATATCTGTGAATCTACATATAGGTGGCCAGAGGGTGCCAGATTGGCATGTATTGTATAATAGAAAGTAGGCATGTATACACCTAGGCATGTACAGTTCCACTAGCAATAGAACTGGAATAAGTGTGTGTGTTCCTTACAAACATGCATAACTTACAACACTCTATAAGTTAGATTCATAAATGTGCACCCTGCTCACACTCCAGCCAGATTATGCCTATGTGTGTGAACCACCTCCAAACTATCAGAGATGTATGCATAGTTACAGACTACTACTTATCATTTCTAAAGCGCTATTAGATGTACGCAGCGCTGTACACTTGAACATGAAGAGACAGTCCCTGCTCGACAGAGCTTACAATCTAATTAGGACAGACAAACAGGACAAACAAGAGATAAGGGAATATGAAAGTAAGGATGATAAAATAAGGGTTCTGAACAGCACTTGGGCACAAATCCATATATGCATGTAGAATTCCAAACATTTACATGCATACCTAATGCATAAATGTTAGCACCTTTTTTAGGGGCCCTTTTTACTGAGCTGCGTAAGTGTCTACATGTGCCCAACACACACTAAAATGGAGTTACCACACGGCTACCACGTGGCCCTTACAGTAATTTCATTTTTGGCATGCATCCGCTATGTGCGCCTGAAATTTTTTTCAGGCTCGCATCAGCTACGCATGCCAATTGGCATTTGGTGCGTGTAGGTCATTACTGCCCGGTTACTGCATGAGACTTTACCGCTAGGTCAATGGCTGGTGGTAAGGTCTCAGACCCAAAATGGATGCACCTAGATTCTATATAGTGCGCCTAGTGATTCTATACCAATGCACGTAACAAGCTAATGAGCACTGATAACAGCACTTAACAAGAAATAATGAGCATTAATTGGTGGCACTAATTAGAATTTAGGCACATAACTCACTAAGCGCATTCTGTAATGATGTAGGCAAAAAGGGGCATAGCTATAGGCAGGGAAATGGGCATTTCATGAGTGTTCCAAACTTTTCGGCGCCTAGTAATAGATTATGGCCTATTGCACCTAAATTTAAACGCAGGGTTACACCAAGTTTTCATTGGTGTAAATGGATGCGTGTAGATTTAGGCACTGAAATATGAACTAAGCATATTCTATAATCTGCGCCTAAATCTAGGCATAGAATTGATTTCACTGCCGATTTTGTAGACGCCATATATAGAATCTCCTCCTTAGTCCCTATCTGTATAGCTAAGTGGTGTGGCGAAAGTAGTCTAATGGTTCTTGCAGTGGTTTGATTCCCACTGGAACTCCTTGTGACACTGGGCAGGGCAATTAACCCTCCATTGCCCCAGGTACAAAAGTTAGACTGTGAGCCAACTAGGGACAGAGAAAGTACCTGCATATCCTATATAATAATTCTCACCTCCAACAGGATGTGCTTGGGACTGTGCCTGCCGGAAGTGGTCTGCTAGGCAGGCACGCACTGACCTCAGTGACATCAGTGACAGACAATTTGGCAAAGCAAAACAATCTGAGTGCTGGCCATTAGGACACAGGGTTGATAGGAGAGTTTTAAAAGACTGAAGGAACAGAAAGTGTTAAATAGGGGGAGGGGGAGTTCTGAACAACTGAAAGACATGAACATTTGGGAAAGGAAAACAATCTGAATGCTGGCCATTAGGACACAGGGTAGATAGGAGAGTTTTAAAAGACTAAAGGAAACAAAAGTGTTAAACTGGAGAAGGGGGGGGGGGGAGTTGTGAATGACTGAAAGACATGCAAATTTGGGACAGGAAAACAATTTCAATGCTGGCCATTAGCACACAGGGTACATAGGACAGTTTTAAAAGACTGAAGGAACCAAAAGTGTTCGGGGGGGGGGGGGGGGGGGCAAGTTCTGAATGAATGAAAGAAATGAAAATTTACGAGAGGAACACAATCTGAATGCCGGGCATTTGTACACAGGGTAGATAGGACACTTTTTTTAAAAAATGAAGGACATGAAAGTATTACATCTTGGGGGAGGGGTGAGGAGGAAAGCGGTGGGGTATCCGGATACTGGGCGTTAGGGCCACTGGGGTACACAGACTTTTGAAAGCCTTAAGGAACCCAAAGTGTGGGAAGGAGGAGGAAAAGGAGGGGAGGGAACGGGGTGAGGGGCATTAGGAGCAGGGGAGGGGGCCCTGTCACACACTCTCATTCTCACACACACACTGTCACACAGTCTCACTCTGTCACACACCCGCACATTCACTCTGGCTCTCTCTCTCAAACATACACACTCCCTGGAAAACCTTGCTAGCGCCCGTTTCATTCGTTCCAGAAACGGGCCTTTTTTACTAGTAATATATGTAAACTGTTTTGGGTGTACCACAGAAAGACAGGGAAATAGATTTGCATGTGTTATCTGCATTATGGCCCAGAGGAATAAAATGGCTCCTGTGAAAGATAACTTGAGCTAATCTTTAGTAATAATAATAATCATAACAATAAAACCTTAATTTAGGTCAGAAAAAAAAGCTTTCCTAACTGCTCAGTTATATAGGACTGATAGAGATGCCTAGCTGTATTCTATTAGACATGCCTAAATTCAGGCATGATATATAGAATGCAACTGGGCCATGCAGATGCGCCTAAATCTAGGAGTGTCCATTTACGCCAGTGAAAAGCTAGTGTAAATGCCCGCACCTACATCTACGTGCGCTGGTACAAATTACATAGCAGCATGCGTAGATGTGATTGATAGGCCCGGCACGCCCCCAGTCTGCCCATGACCACGCCCCCATTTTGGCTGCACACGTGGGGATTTGAACTGTGCGTGTTGGAATTTACGTCTGCCACTTTGCAAAATACGCCTAGCAAACCGCACGTATTAATTCCAATTAAGGCCTATTAGTGTTGCTAATTGGTCTTTATTGACCAATTAACAACACGTGGCTTGTAAAGCAATTAAGGCATGTGTGTAGATTAGATGCACTCACTGATCTATGCACCCTCATCTGTGTGCCATATACAGAATTTGGGAGATAGTGGCTGAATATTGGCAAGGTGTAGTTAAGTTTTATTGAATATGTTGGCGATTTCTCTTGACCTTGTTTGCTAGAAAATTGCCACCGAATCAATTGCATTTTATGCAAATGATCTAGTATCACAAGAAAAACATCTCAAGTTAAGGTACTAAGCCAGTGACAAGGACATTTTGAGGGGCATAATCAAACGGGGGAGCCCATCTCTAAGGACGGCGCCACAAAAGGGCGGGGCAACCTGCATTATCGAAACAAGATGGGCAGCCATCTTTCGTTTCGATAATACGGTCAGGGACGGCCAAATCTCAACATTTAGGTCGACCTTAGAGATGGTCGGCCTCGGTTTTCGCCTATAATGGAAACTGAGGACGACCATCTCAGAAACGACCAAATCCAAGCCATTTGGTCATGGGAGCAGCCAGCATTAGTAGTGCACTGGTCCCCTCTCACATGCCAGGACACCAACCGGGCACCCTAGGGGGCACTGCAGTGGACTTCACAAATTGATCCCAGGTGCATAGCTCCCTTACCTTGGGTGCTGAGCCCCCCAACCCCCCCAAAACCCACTACCCACTACCCACAACTGTACAACACTACCATAGCCCTTAAAGGGTGAAGGGTGGCACCTAGATGTGGGTACAGTGGGTTTCGGGTGGGTTTTGGAGGGCTCCCATTTACCACCACAAGTGTAACAGGTGAGGGGGGGGGGGGGGTTGGGCCTGGGTCCGCCTGCCTGAAGTGCACTGCAGTACCCACTAAAACTGCTCCAGGGATCTGCATAGTTCTGTGATGGAGCTGGGTATGACGTTTGAGGCTGGCACAGAGGCTGGAAAAAAATGTTTTTTTAATTAGTTTTTATGGGTGGGAGGGAGTTGGTGACCACTGGGAGAGTAAGGGTAGGTCATCCCCGATTCCCTCCGATGGTCATCTGGTCAGTTTGGGCACATTTTCGAGGCTTGGTCATGAACAAAAAGGGACCAAGTAAAGTTGGTCAAATGCTCGTCAGGGACACCCTTCTTTTTTCCATTATCAGCTGAGGATGGCCATCTGTTAACCACGCCCCCGCCCCGCCTCCGGTACACTGCTGACACGCCCCCTTCAACTTTGGCCGTTCCTGCGATGGAAAGCAGTCGAGGCCGGCCAGAATCGGCTTTCGATTATGCTGATTTGGCCAGCCCTGCGAGAAGGCCGCCCATCTCCCGATTTGTGTCGGAAGATGGACGCCCTTCTCTTTCAAAAATGAGCTGGTTTCTCTACTTCAAATATGAATCTGATTTAATTTAATTAAAGATTAGAACACACTTCACCAAAAAATCCATTAACCCTCCTGGGTGCGCTAGCAGCATTAAAAGAAAACTAACATTAACATCAGCTATAATGCTCATTCTTTTTCAAGTCTACTTCATTTCTCTTTTATTTCTACCTGGTGCTGTATTTTTGTGGGAGAGGTTACTATTTAAAACTGTAATAAAATGCTTTAAAGCAATACAATCATGCTAAGCAGATGTGCAAGTGGAATGTATTTTTCAATGAGTTCTTCATTGTTGTTTACAATATGTAGGTACAGCTATCATTAGTTCTTTGAAGTGACTATAAACAGTGAAAAGACCTGACACAAAAATATGTCATTCTTAAACTGTAGGCCAATATTGCTCACTTTAGAGCTTCCATCAGAAATCATTTTAAAGGATGGCTATTATACTACAAAGGCAAAAGGATGCAGTCATGTTATGGATTGTTTGCTATGTGGGAGCGGCCCTTCTTTGTAGTTTTATAATTACTATTCTGTCGGCTTAGGAAGGGAAATCCTCACATTATCGGATTTTATGCTGTCTATGACAGTTATTAAAACTGAATTGTGAATTGCCCAAACCATTACTAAGACATATTACACTGGGCCTGATATCCACCTGGCAGCAGCACTTAACTTTATTTGTATAGGCAGCAGTGCGACCTGTTTAACCAGCGCCACTGAATATATGTTTAACCAGCGGCTGTGATGGCTCATATCCTTTTGAAGTTAGATCGCCTATATAAGAAGCCTAACTTTAAATGCATAACTTAGTCACTTAACACCTAAATATTGCCACTAAACATATACCCCCTGATTCTATAACGGTCACTGAAAATTGCCTACACTGATTAGCTTGTTATCCTATTAAATTATGCATGCAAAATGGGACCGCACCTAAATTAATTTGATTTAATTGGATGTTACACATATAAAGTTAGGTGCGGGACTTGCGCCTAAACTTTATGCATGGCCTGAAAAAGAGGGCACGGAAAGGGGACAGTCATGGGCGTTTTGGAGCAGAACAGGGACATGGCTTTGATTTATGCATGTAATTACAGAATAATAGTGTTCTATTTGACATTTACACTGAAGGAGTGCGTGAGCTCAATATCGTATGATATATGGAGGAAGGAATATATTATAGACAACTTTGAAAATCAACAGATGTTCTGAATTTGTCTGTATAAGCCTCCTCTTATTGGTGTGACCCCTGACGCAGGTGCAGTAGCACCGAAACACGGCCCTTGTCGGGTCTCTTTTCAATCAAATTTCATCATTAAAAGGTTTTTTAAATATAAATCTAAAGAGACGCAGCTAATGACATCAGACACAGCGTGGTACAGTTTGAAAGTAAGACACAAGTTGAGAAAGAGAAGGAAAGAGAAAAAAAAGTTTTTTTAATACATAAGTTTTATGTCCCTTTTGTTTTTAAAGGCCCTTTGTGCTGTTTTTTTTATTTTTGCTTGGACTTTGTCTGTACTCTGTTCCCTCTCTCTGTTACATTAAATTTGCATGTGACCATAATGCTAATGCGTTATTCTATAAACCATGATGAACTTTAGACGCAGCTTCTAGAATAATGCTTATTTTTTTGGGTGCAAATAGATAACTCACTTTGAATGAAAGGCCCGAGAGCTTGTCTCGACGGGCCCAGTTAAACGAGGGCTGGGCCCGTTCGAGAAGGCTCTGAGGGTGGGGGGGGGGGGGGGGGGAGAAGAGTGTGCGGTTATGGGGGGTGGGGGGGGTCGTGTTCGCCTGGAGAGCACGAGGGCAGCTGGGATTGGTCAGCTCAACAGAAGCTGACAGCACAGACGCAACACAGGCAGCTGATTGGAGAATAGGTTGCTGGGGGCGGGGCCGTGGGAAGGGAATAAGGGATCTGCTTCCTCCGAGGCTTAGGGCGTCGTCTGATCCTTGGAGGCAGTTTTGCCCTCCCTCCCACCCTCTCGTACTGGATGTGAGGAGGCTTATCTGTGTGGTGTTGTAGATGTTGTTTTTTAGGAATGGCGTTGGAGTTTGTCGCAGTGGCAAAAAACCCGAGCTACAGGAGCAATGGCTCATGGGGGGGCTGAGCCAGGTCATTAAGATGGGTTGGATGACCCGGAATAATGTGTGGAGGTCCACACGGGCCAGGCCTCTTGCTGTGAAGGCGGAGTCGAAAAGGCGAAGAGTTGCGGTGACAGCCGGAAGTGGAAGTTGCTGCTTTGCTATCATGGCAAGCAGCGGAGGGAGCAACTGTGGGTGCTTTTGTTATGACAACTGTAGCTTGGGGGTGGGAGTTATCCTACACGGATGTTAATTGGAAGTTTAAATGTTAATAAATCAAGCTGCGGCCTATGGTTATTCCACAATTGTGTGCAAAGAGTTATTGAGTGAAAGAGTACGGGGGGGGGGGGGACCTGCCTGGTAGAACAGGTCCCAGCTCCAAGGTTTATATCAGGCCCTTTCTTTTTGCCTGGCAGTTTCCTCTTATTTATTTGGGTTTCCAGACCTAGGAGAACCATCATCTACTCAAGCAAAGGTGCCATGAGCCTTCATTCACAGAGACCCAGGATTTTTTCCATTAGTTTAACCACATTCCTGTCTAACTCTGCCACCACAGACCACAGTTTCTTGTCGAACCCACATGCACTCTGAGTCTGACATGCTTTCATCATTGTGTGATGGCTGGTACTCCCTTAGCCTCAAATGCTATGAGTACCATCTTCACAGCATTCCCAGCCCTGGTCAGCCCTAAGAGTCGTAGCTGAGTTTAGGAATTTTTTGGAATATGGTTTTCTCATGTTCTCCTCAAGAATCTCTACATTCCTCCATATTTAGTTCTCATCATGGGTACTAACATTTCAAAATGATTGGAGGTGCAAAAACACAATTCAAATTACCATTCCTTGGCCACAATGAATGAGCTTGCTCAATATTAGGTGGTGCTTGACACCCACTGGTATCCACAGAGCAGGCTCCTATGATTCTGTTTGTAATGGATTCCCACTACTCTGGGCAAGTCAATTTAACCCTCCAATGACCCAGGTACAAAATAATGTACATGAATATAATATATAAACCACTTTGATTGCAATGACTGAAAAGCGGGATTTTGAAAAGCGGGATTTCAAATCCCATCCCCTTTCCCTATTTCCACCCCATGCAGTGCAAGTTGTGAAATCTATATTTTAAAAAATTATTATTATCCAGGTGCAAGTAGTGATTTACAAACACATATGATAGTTAGTCCCTGTTTCTTGAACCTTAATAAGATATCAAAAGAATATAAAAATAGGGCAACAATTCTTATAACACCTGACTACAAAATCTACTAAAAAAAAGAATTTTTTGTCAAAGTGTCAACCTTTTGTAGAAGATCTCTAAATAATAACTTATCTCTTATTTAAATATTATGTATAATATGCTCAGAACCAGGTGCCCTGCTATTGAGGATGACCAACCATCCTACCATTGCACATTTAGACTTATAAAAGTCCTCGTTACTGATGTTCCAACTGCAGTCAAAAACAAGACGGTTCAAGTACTCCTTAGGAAGATATTGAAACAGCAATACTACCAGAGTCTTTTTTATGCCTGCAATCCCAAGCACAAGCAGCACCTCCCCTGGTCAAACAGAGAATGACAATGGGGGTAAAAAAAAAAATCAAACTCTGAACATGTTTATCTGCCCGTCATTTAACATCAGATGAGATAGCAGTATTGCAGCTTGGATTATCCTTTGTCCCTTCCCCATGGTATGATCCTTTTTCCACCAGAATCAATTTACAGAAATTTATTTTAAAATGAGACTGTATTTTGGAGCGTCAACAGAAGAGTTTTCTACATCTCTGCTTATTACGTGTCTATTGAAATCTTCTTGGAACTCCCCAGGAACAATAGATTCTAACACTGCCACTTTTGAAAGGTTGGTTATGCGGGAAGTAGAATGGTTAGAAAAGGTCCTGGGGTTGAGTTATAAAAATTTGAGTCATAGGCAGAAATCAGATTTAGACTCTTCAATTTCAGATTCCACTATTAAAATGTGCCATGTGGATAAAGGTGGGGGGATAGTGGTTTGGGACGCTTGTAATCAGGAAGCTTATCATCAGTTAATGGATTCCACTTTTTACAGGGAGTTAGCCACAGATATCACTCATGATATACAGAAAAAGATACAATCTATTTTAGCTCAGGCAAACATCAATGGAGTTGTCTCTCATGAGGAATATACATTTTTATACTGTGAACACCCAGTAATCAAGAACCACAATGTAGCAAATTGTAAGTGTTCTAATATACATAAATACAAAAGAGATAACATGTGCCATCAAGTATTTTTCCAATTCCCCCCCTCAAACCCTCCCTGACCTTTGCTCCTCCCCTCAATTATGCAAGGCTGGGAAGTATAATAGCAGAAACCCTCTGTAGTCATAGATGTGTACAGGCCCTCTGTCAAAAGTCTAAGCCCCGGTCTCCCCTCAGCTCAACCATGCCGACTGCAACTTATAGCCTAGTATAGACTTGTACGTCAGGGATGTAGCTTTATACACAAATGTTCCACAGGATCAGGGGTTAGGCATAGTTGATCATTATTTAGAGCAGTTGGACTTCTCTATGCATAGGATCCAATTATTAAACTCATTAGCACAATATCCTGCTTATTTTCGAAAGAGAAAAACGCCTATAGTGTGACCTAAATCGGGAGATAGACGTTTATCTCGCAAAGGCGCCCAAATCGGTATAATCGAAAGCCGATTTTGGGCGTTTCCAACTGCACTCCGTCGGGGGCGTGTCGGAGGCGGAACTGGGGCGTGGTTATCAGCCGAGGAGAGATGGGCGTCTTTAGCTGATAATTGGAAAAAAAAAGGCGTTTTTACCGCGATTTTGGGTCACTTTTTTTGGACCCTTTTTTTTCACGAACAAGTCCCAAAAAAGTGCTCCAACTGCCCAGATGACCACTGGAGGGAATCGGGGATGACCTTCCCGGACTCCCCCAGTGGTCACTAACCCCCTCCCACCAAAAAATCCCACTTTACAAACTTTTTTTCCAGCCTGTATGCCAGCCTCAAATGCCGTACCCACCTCCATGACAGCAGAATGTGTTCGATCCTGTCACAGCGTTTCCCTGGGTCAGATGTGGCTCTCGGGTGCAGTACAGGGTCACATCAGCATTGCATTGTGGTGGGTGTAGGGTATTGGGCTCCGTGATTTCATTAGCTTGTGTTACAGTCTCACGATGTTGGTAGTTGGTAGGCTCTTCTCCCAGTGTGCTTTTCCCCCTGCCTACTGGGTCAGAGTGTGCCCTGTTGTGTTTCCTGTTGTAGTCCATGCGGTAGTGGCCATTTTTGTAAGCCAGTTTTACTTCCCTTTCCTGTGTTAGCCACGTTACAGAACTTAGTTCTTCCTTGAACGTGGCTGAAAGAGGGCATTGTACAGCATTCTGCCAGCTCTGACCTACTGCACATCTCAGTACCAGGGAGACTCGTTGCCAGTGGGGCACAACCTCTGATCTGCAGTTAACTGTAAGTAAACGTGGTTATTCCAATAAAGGACATTTTCGGAGAGATTAGTCTTCAGGTGTCAACTGGTATGCCAATGTTATACAGCAGCAACAAGTTCTAGAGGCCTGCATGTATGCAGGTCCCTGGAGCACTTTTAGTGGGTACCGCAGTGCACTTCAGCCAGGTGGCCCCAGGCCCATCCCCCCCACCTGTAACACTTGTGCTGGTAAATGGGAGGCCTCCAAAACCCACTGTACCCACATGTAGGTGCCCCCTTCACCCTTAAGAGCTATGGTAGTGTTGTACATTTGTGGGCAGTGGGTTTTGGGGAGGGGGGTTGGGAGCTCAGCACCCTTGGTAAGGGAGCGTGTGGGAGCTTTTTCTGAAGTCCACCGCACTGACCTAGGGTGCCCAGTTGGTGTCCTGGCATATCAGGGGGGCCAGTGTACTACGAATCGTGGCCCCTCCCACGACCAAATGGCTTGGATTAGGACGTTTTTGAGCTGGGCGCTTTTAGTTTCCATTATCGCTAAAAAAACCAAACGCTCAGCTCAAAAACGTCCATTTTTTCGAAAATACGGTTCGGCCCGCCCCTTCACGGACCCGTTCTCGGAGATAAACGCCCATGGAGATAGGCGTTTCCATTCGATTATGCCCCTCCACGTATCTTTTCAGAATTATTTTTCTTCTGATGACAAATATTTTTTTACAGGTCAAAGAGGTGGCAATGGGCACTACTGTTGTGTTTCTATCGCCTGTTTGTATATGGAGAAGTTTGAACAAGAACATGTTTATAATTCTTTATTTCAATCTAATATAATCCTGTGGAAATGTTTTCTAGATGATGTGATTCTTCTATGGAGAGGCAATCACAGGTCTTTACATCAGTTTCTTCATTATGCCAATCAATGCAATCCTAATGTTAAGTTTTCACCTTGCATTGGTGGTCATGAAATTCAGTTTTTGGATATCATGGCTAGATAGCTTGACAAATAATTTGAAACTACTATTCATCAGAAAGAAACAGATCAAAACATTCTACTTCTAGGAGGGGATTCCAGTTAGCCAGTTCCGTAGACTGTGACAATTACATTTGTCCACACAGGAATATAAGCAACAAGCAAAGCAGATGAGTGAAAGATTCCTTCAGCGAGGTTACCCTCAAAAAGTTATCAAGCGTGACAACAAGTGTGATTATTATGCAAATTGTGAGTGGAGTTTAAACCTTTAGTCTGCGTTCTTCCATACTCGGCGCAAGCTATACAAGTAAAGAAAATTATTCATAAATATTAGCACGCATTGAGCTACCATCCTGTCAACTATAGCATATTGAAGAACAAAAATATGGGAAACAAAAAATATGGGGGATTATTGGATTCTTCAATGGTTCACTTAGGACATCATAAATGTGGACACTATATGTATTGTAAATATGCCTTTGAAATTGATCATTTTCCACATCCTAGAATGGGCTATACATTCAGGATGAAGTCAGCAACTACATGCGAAACATCACAGGTAGTTTATCTAATTCAGTGCCCCTGTCTTTTACTATATATCGGACATACAATTAGAAAAAAAAGCGAGGATCAGGGAGCACTTGAGTAATATAAGATTACAGTGGAAGGAGGCTCCTCTCGTTGAGCATTAGTGGCAAGCTCAACACAGCATTGAAAATTTAAAATTTGTAGTACTGATGCAAATTCAGTTACTGAGAGGAGAGAACGTAGCATGTATTTTACAAGTTAAAGAACAGCGTTTGATTTTTTAATGAGACACAGTGTACCCACTTGGACTCAATAAGGAAGTTGAATGGTTGTCCATGCTTTAAAAGTTGAATCCCTCTCTGCCAATTTCACTAAAAACGTTTGCTCTGACATCATCTGGGGAAGTCCCGGATATAAAGAGTTGGCGTCAGTGAGCCGTTAATATAATAGACCTCGATGAGGGCTCATCCAGGGATTAGCTGAATCTAAATTTTGAAAGTGGTATGTTATGGATGTAAACAATAAAAAAATAAAAATGTAAGTAGTATTTCTTGATTTAATTGTTGGTTTACAACAATATAGTTGGCTCAAATATTGTTTTTATGATTATAGGTATGTTTCTAACCCCCTGAAGAAGTGAGTATGTAAAACACAGCCTGTGTTGGGGAGAGTGAAGATTGGTTTGGGGGACAGTTTTTAAACACAGTTATGGTGAGGAAGGAGATTGACCACCTAAATTGAACCCATCACTGATAAGAACTAAGTTGGAGAAATTAACGGAACAGATAAGTCCAATTAATATTTTTGTGGAATGCACTAGTGACAAGCAAGGGTAAATATATCAGTTGAAATATCTTTTTGTGGATTGGAGTACATTAATTTGACTGCAGTTGGAACATCAGTAACGAGGACTTTTATAAGCCTAAATGTGAGATAACGGGTTGGTTGGTCATCCTCAATAGCAGGGCACCTGGATCTGAGCACATTACACATATTATTTAAATAAGGGTTAGGTTATTATTTAATGATCTTCTACAAAAAGTTGACACCTTGACAAGAAATGTTTTTTTGAATCTAATAAGATAGAGAGACAATCAGACAGAAACACAGACAACACATGGGACTTTTAAATTGAAGCAGTGATATCAATTGCAATGGCTGAGATCTAATCAGAGTCCTTCTAGGGCAGAGATTCTTAACCCAGTCCTCGGGACACACTTAGCCAGTCATATTTTCAGGATATCTGCAATGAATATGCATGAGATAAATTTACATACAATCGAGGTAGGGTGTGCAACTGTATCTTATGAATTATCATTGTTGGTATCCTGAAAATCTGACTGGCTAGGTGTATCCCGTGGACTGGGTTGGGAACCCCTGCTCTAGGGAAGCAACTCATGGGCAAGTAAAGGAGGGCATGTGTGATATGAGGTTTAAATATAGCCTCAAAGAAGTGTGGTTTGAGGCTGGATTTCCATCTGGTAAGGAAGGGACACAGCATATGATTTCAGGAAGGATATTACAGGCATTTGGCTCTAGAAGTCAGACGTCACAGGGTTAAGATTTAGCAGTGGATAAAAAGAGCATAGATAATAGCATTGTGCCTGCTGAGCAAAACTGGGAAAAAAGGGTATAAGGGGAAATGAGAGAGCATATGAGTGGACACATTTGTAAGCAGTTTGAATTTTCTGCAGATGAGGAGCTACATGATCAGATCAGCATGAAATGTGCCATTTTGCTGAGTTCTGAGCAGACTGCAAGTGAGAACTCCTTTGGCAGCAGACTCATAAGGAGCAGGTTACAGTAGTCTGGACTGGAGGAGGTGAATACAGTTTTTAGTAGTATGTTCAGGCAGGAAGTGATGGGATTTGAAGAAGCTCTAGAAAAATAACATTGTTGGTCATGTTATACAGGTGAATAGAGAAGGAATGAGAGGAGATGAAAAAGACTCTGAGGGTGTAGGCTGAGGGGACTGGGAGAATAGTGACCAAGAAGGGGGAAATAAGGAAAGGTACTTTTGGTGGGGAAAAGTTCCATTTGGGCCATGTTGAACATCCAGCCAGTGATGCTGAGACACAAAAGCAGAGATTTGCAACTAGACTCTTTGATGAGAGTTCAGGTTTAGAAAGGTAGAAATGGGAATCATCTGTATAGAGACAACACTGGAAAACATGAAAGGATATAAGGTTACAAAGAGAGAGAGGGTGACCAAGGAGAAGAGGAGAGGGCCTAAAACAGAGCACTGTGGTACACTGCCCAATAACAAGGCAGTGGTGAAAAATGATCCTCCAGAAGTTACACTGAATATGTGTTGGGAGAATAGAAAGAGAATCAAGATAGAACAGAGTCTTAAAAGTCCAAGCAAAAATAGGCGATGTTTCATACATACAAATATAAGAAAACTGGTAAAAAAGGCCCGTTTCTGACACAAATGAAACGGGTGCTAGCAAGGTTTTCCTCGGAGTGTGTAAGTGAGAGAGTGTGTGTGTGTGTGAGAGAGAGAATGAGAGAGACAGAGAGACAGTGTGTGTGTGTGTGTGTGTGTGTGTGTGTGTGTGTGTGCTTGTGTCAGAGAGAGAGACAGAGTGTATGTGTGTGTCAGAGTGAGAGTGTGTGTGTGTGTGTGTGAGAGAGAGAGAGAGAGAGAGAGACTGTGTGTGTGTGTGAGAGAGAGAGAGAGAGAGAGAGAGTGTGAGTGTGTGTGTGACAGAGATATAGAGTGTAATAGACAGAGAGTGTGTCAGAGAGAGTGTATGTGAGAGACAGAGAGTGAGTGTGTGTGGGGCTCCGAGTTCCATGACCCCCTCCTTCCCTCCCTCCCTCTCTTCCCCTCCAAGTTCCAGGCCCCCCTTCCGTCTGAGGTGCATGCCCTCCTCCCTCCCTCTCCTCTCCTCCCTCTCTCTCTTCCCCTCCGAGTTCCAGACCCCCGCGCCTCCCTCCCTCCCTCTCTCTCTCAGTGGCAGCCCGACCTGCGTTGGCCGCTCTCTTCTCGCAGTCGTGCGCCTGCCCCTCGCCTTCCTGCGTGCCGGCTGTAATTTAAAAGTTGTTACCTCGTGGTCCGGCGGCAGCAGCAGTGTAAGTCGAGCAGGCATGGTGCTTCAGCCTGCCTTCCCTTCTGTCTCAGCTGTGCCTCTGGTCCCGCCCTCATTTCCTGTTTCCGGAAGGGCGGGACCAGAGGCACAGCTGAGACAGAAGGGAAGGCAGGCTGAAGCGCCGTGCATGCTCTACTTTCACTGCTGCCGGCGTACAGGACTGCGAGAAGAGGGCGGCCAACCCAGGTCAGGCTGCCACTGAGAGAGAGAGAGAGGGAGGGAGGGAGGGAGGCATAGGGGTGTGGAACTCCGAAGACAGGGGGGCATGGAACTCACAGGGGAGGGCAGGGGAGGGAGGGGTGGCCCTGGAACTCGGAGGAGAAGGGGACGTTGGAGGTGCAAATTATTATATAGGATAGTGTGAGGCAACCTTCACCTTCCCCCTATCCTTCGAAGAGCAATAGAAATTAATAGTCTGCTGCCCTTTTAGAGGGACCAAAGATTTGAAAAGTGTAAAAAAAAAAAAAAAAAAAGCATATTTACAGTTTACTTTTCAAAGCTAGTACCCTCATTTTTAAGATACTATTTGGAATAGCTCCTGAATGTATGCTAGATATGATTTAACTATCCCCAAGAAATGCAAGCCCAGAAACCAGAGGTTACCTACTTCTTCACCTACCCAGCTGCAGAAACATAATTTACAAAACCATCTGTATAGCAGGATGGAGTTACCTGGGTTCCAAATGGTGGAACTCAATACCAAAAGCCACAAGAAGAATCACTATCTTCAGTTCAGAAAAGAACTGAAAACCTACCTCTTCAAAAAATTCTATAGCTAACTACATAAGCTATCAATGTCCTTTCCACATCCTAATGGTAAAATATTATTGTAATTTCACCAAACTGTAAATTGTAAGCCACTTTGAACTGAAATTTGTTTTTGGATAACAGTGGGATACGAGAATGTATAAATAAATAAACAAACAAACAAATGCTGCTATTAACATTAAAAGTAATTGAAAAGACAGAAGGAAGATAATGTTTTTAAACTGTCACCTACGAATAAAAACAGATAGATTAAAGATATATTAAGAGATTAAAAGTTAACAAGAAAACAATTGCAATAAGGCATCATTATAAATAGAATGCATCTCATCATTTCAGCTGTCTTTCAGCCCTCCCTCTTGCCCAACCCCCATCAGGCCATGAAATCTGCCCTGAAAGGGATTTTCAAACCTTGTAAACTTCAAAGCAATGTTTCATTTTGCTTCTGCTTCTAGCTATGATAATGAGGGCTGGCAGTTTAGTGTGTAAGCACTATTTGCCTGTGACATAAAAAGAATGCTACATTAATAACAGACAACAGTAGAAGTCCCACTGTGTCCTTCCTCTCATGGCCTGTAGTTGCTCCACAGGAGCCTGGCTGGCTGGTAATCAGGAACCCTGCCCAGTAAGCATGTATTTTAATAATATCAGGAAATGAAAGAACATACCTGGGCTACTATGAGTAAAGCTTCCCATCATTTAAAAAACCAAAGCACATAATGATTCCATAATTACTAGCTAAGTTTAGGGAATTAAGTCTGCATATTGTAATTTGAAAAGAAGCATTATTGTCTTGGGCAGTGGGGGGAAAAATGTTCCAAATGGGCATTTGGCATTGATAAATCTAATATTCACTTGCACTAGATTTCTCCATTTGAAAAGTTTCATTTTATTTAAGAGGGTACAGAAGAAAAGAAAGGATCCTGTTTCCTACTGTATGTGATAGTTAAGACAGAATGTTCAGTGTTGCCTGTTTATGAAATTGTTTTTTTGAATAAGGGGTGCTCAGAGTTGAGGGATATGAGGATGTAAGGAGTTTGAGGGCTCCATTTAGTAAGCCGCGGTAAAAAGTGGCTTGCGAAAGTGTAGGCCCGTGTTTTGGGCATGCGCAGAAATATTCTTCAGCGCACGTACCAAAAATGCCTTTTTTAAAATTTGTGCTGAAAATGGACGAGCGGCAAAATCAGAATTGATACATGTCCATTTTGTCTGACCTTACCGCCAGCCATAGACCTAGCTGTAAGGAATCTGCGTGGTAAGGACCTATGCGCGTCAGATGCCACTTGGTGCACGTCCGCTACGCGCATCTGAAAATTAAAAATATTTTCCATACACTCTCCAAAAATGAAATTATCGCAAGAGGCATGCGGTAGTCGGGAGGTAAGTTAATTTTGGCGTGCGTTGGTCGTGCATAGTAAAGGGCTTAGTAAATGGGGCCCTTAGTTTTTATACTTAGACTACCAGGGAGGTGATAATGTTTGAGGGTGGAAGGGAGGAAGGGTTCTTCTAAAGTTTCCCAGACCTTTAACTTGCTCCCTAGGAGCATCAGCTTGCACATTAGCAGACAGTGCTTCCCAAGGAAAGTTAATACCCCTGGAGGTATGGTTAAGACTCCAGAAATAACACAAGCTGCATCATTCTAATTGCTTAAAGATGATCTGCTTTGGATATATTTGCATGCAACACAACTCTTTATGATTTAGCACACATTAGCAATTTTCTTTTTTTAAGCTGCGTTAGTGGAAAATAAGGTCCCAGAAAGCAAGAAGGCAGATGATCTGCAAACTCCAATGTGGAAACAAGCAATGCAGATCAGTAGCAGGTACAAGTAACTCTTTATTATAGGCTATCAACCAAATCAATCGCCCAACACAGGCCGTGTTTCGTCTAAAAGGGGCTGCATCAGGGGCTACAAAATAATAATCAAAATTATAAATATGAAAACATAGATCATGTAATGCAGTGAGGGGAGGAAGACGTGTGTTTCTCCTCTCCAGAGGCCCCGCTCGCTCTAATTAAAAATTAAGCTGACTGAGACCTAGCAAGTTTCACCTTTTGAATACCAAGGCTGCAAGAACCTGCATGGACAAATATATCTGAACCGTAAGTGGGGAGATGACAGGCAAAACCCAGAAAATGGTGAAAGAAAAAGCGCGAGTGGTGGAGACAAAGATGGCGGACGGACAGCCGGAACCTGTGGAATTTACAGAGCAACAGCTAACGCAGATTACAAAGGCATTAGGAGAAGCACTTGAACCTAAGTTCCAACAACTGTCTGGCCAGGTGACCAGCTTGGAAGCATTGTTGGCTGAAACGACGAGAAGAGCAGGAAAGCTGGAAAACCAAGTGTCGACATTGCAGGACTCAGCCCCCACAACGACAACAACCATAGAGAAACTTATTCAGCAGCTGCGGGACCAAGCTCAGAAGTTGGAAGATCTAGAGAACAGATCTAGGCAACGCAACCTTCGTTTAACAGGGCTACCGGAGTCAATTGCTGAGGGATTATTGTCAACAGAACTGGAATGATGGTTGTCCTCAGAGCTGGCACTTTTGGACAGCAAAGGCCCATTGTGCCTAGAAAGAGCGCTTAGAGTGGATCGGCCCCAAGAAAATAGGCGGAAGCCACGCATGGTGGTGATAAAGGTTCACAATTATATTCATAAGTTGAGTTGGAAATTCTGAGAGGCTATCGGCAGAAAACAAATTCCCTGACATATGATGGAATACAAATAAAAAAATTTCAAGATTATTCTGCTTCAGTTCAGGAAAGGAGGCAGAGAATTTCCCCACTGTGTTCTAATCTGGTGGTGCAGGGAGTGCGGTTTACACCATAATACCCGGCAACTCTGAAAATATCGATGGGAGGAACATGGTGCTCCTTTGAATCGCCGGAACAAGCAGAAGCAGCCTTGGCGGGCAAAGAACATTTGAAAGCAAAAAGAACTTGATACCTGGCACACACTACCATGGAGTAGATGAGAAAGTGTACCGCCAGTTTGTGTTGGTGGACTACTGAGACAGCTAGAATAATATGGTATGATCAGGTCTCATGAGAATTGGTTTGCTGGACCATTGGGGGGAGTGAGCGGGGCCCCCTTTGCACAATGTGATCTTGGGTCCTTCGTCACAGTTGTGGCACAGGAGAATTAGAGGCACTGTAAGAGGAGAGAGGAGGGGGGAGACGGGGAGGGGAAGGAAAGGGGGAAGGTAGGGGATGAGGGGTGGGAGCTGAAAAAGGCAAGGGAGCAAGGAACTGGGGGGGGGGGTCAAAAAGTAACATAAGGGCTGTAAGGATAGCTGGAATCGAGGAGAAGTGGCGGTATGAAAATGAAGTTCGATTGGTGCGGGTGAATGTGCAGAGCCCCCTGGGGTAAGAGCTGAAACCCCGGGAGCTTGGAATGCGAGAATGTTATCAAGATAATTAGACTTCAAATGGGGAACACATGATGCCTGCGCAGCATAGCATACACCTTTTAACCTGGAACATGGGGGGGGGGGGTCACATCTCCCATAAAGCGCACTAAGATACTTCAGGCGCTGCAGCGCCACAAGGCAGTTGTAGTATGTATACAGGAGACCAGACTCTCTCAGCAGGAGCATTTGAAGATGAAAGTTCATTGGGTGGGAGAAGTCTATTGTTCTCCAGCATCCGGCCAAAGGGTTGGAGTGGCGATTCTCATAAGACGTTCACTACAATGTAAATCTAAACTCCTATTCCACGATAATGAGGGAAGATATCTAGCTGTACAAATTCAGGCGAGAGGGAGATAATTTATAGTTCTTACCGTATATGGCCCGCTGGAGGGAGATAGGAAATTCTTCTCCACCCTGCTCGGTAGGTGCCAGGTTCTCCCTCGTCTCCGTTTAATCGTAACGGGACATATGAATCAGGTATTGGATCCCCTCATGGATCGATCTGCTCCCGTAGATTGGAGCAGGGGTCACAAAGTCAGCACCTTAAATTTTTTTTGTGAATCCTTGCGATTGATTGATTCTTGGAGAGCACTTCACCCACTAGAAAGGGACTATACGCACACCTCGAGGGTGCATTGTACGTTGTCCAGAATTGATTACATCCTGGTCCAGGAAATTTTTTTTCGAGTGTAGAGCAGGCTTTTCTGGGAGTTGAAGAGGTCTCAGACCATGCGCCAGTCTGGATTGGAATTGATCCTGACCCTTTTTTTCATACGTGAGGGGGTTGGAGGTTTCAATCTTACCTTTTTCATGATGAAGATTTTAAAAGATTTTTGTGTCAAAAATGGGAAGCGTTCCTGTTAAATAATCAACAGCATGTAGATACCCCTTTATTATTTTGGCCAACAGGGAAGGCGGTACTAAGAGAAGACATAATCGCATACATAAACGTGAGGAATAAAAGACTCAGGGAATTGTGGAATTAGAAAAGAAACTGCAGGCGATTAGGCGGAAATATGCTAGATCGCACTTACCAGAAATGTATGAGAATATGCTGGCTACCAGAGCAGCATTAAATAGCATGATACATGAGCGGACAACTAGGAAGCTCCTATACACGAAACATACCTATTTTATGCAAAGGAACAGGTCAGGGAGGTTATTGGCAAACTTAGTAAGGAACAAAGGTGCCTCTAAATACATATGGTGCATAAGATGGGAGGGTGACTAACAATCCCCGAGATATAGCAAACATATTTCAGAAGCATTTTGAAGATTTCTATAAGCAGGAACTGCAGGCCTCAACCTTTGCTGTAGATATTCAATATTACCTACAGAGATCAGGTATGCCCACCCTCCAGGAAGAGACAATAGCCAGGCTAAACACGCCTCTGATAGCAAAAGAATTACAAGGAGCCATGCGCAAATTAAAACTGTATTCAGCTTCTGGCCCAGATGGCTACTCAGGTGAGTTTTATAAGATGCTGCAAACACAACTGATAGGGCCATTATTGTACTATTTTGACTGTGATAGAGAGGGGATACTTTCCACTGCACATGAATTCAGCACTAATAACCTTGATTCCATAGCCGGGACGCGATCCCACCCAGCCTGCAGCATAAAGGCCCATCTCTCTGATAAATGTAGATGTGAAGTTATTATCGAATATGCTAGCTGACAGGTTGGCAGAGACCCTACCAACAATTATAGCAGAAGACCAAGAAGGATTTGTGAAAGGGTGACATTCAGTGTTCAATGTGAGGAAATTACTATTAGCCATGACACACAGAGGGACATAATCGAAAGAGGTGCCTAAGTTTTCCTGAGGACGTCCTCGCAGGACGTTCCGGCGAAGGGGCGGGGAAACCCGTATTATCGAACCAAGATGGGCATCCATCTTTCGTTTCAATAATACGGTTGGGGACACCCAAATCGCGAAATTTAGGTCAACCTTAGAGATGGTCATCCTTAGAGATGGTCGTTCCAGATTTTCGGCGATAATGGAAACTGAGGACACCCATCTCAGAAATGACCAAATCCAAGCCATTTGGTCATGGGAGGAGCCAGCATTCGTAGTACACTGGTCTCCCTGACATGCCAAGACACCAACCTGGCACCCTAGGGACACTGCAGTGGACTTCAGAAATTGCTCCTAGGTGCATAGCTCCCTTGCCTTGTGTGCTGAGCCCCCCAAACCCATTTCCCACAACTGTACACCACTACCATAGCCCTAAGGAGTGAAGGGGGCACCTACATGTGGGTACAGTGGGTGTCTGGTGGGTTTTGGAGGGCTCACATTTACCACCACAAGTGTAACAGGTAGGGAGGGGTGGGCCTGGGTCCGCCTGCCTGAAGTGCAGTGCACCCACTAAAACTGCTCCAGGGACCTGCATACTGCTGTCATGGAACTGGGTATGATATTTGAGGCTGGCATAGAGGCTGGAAAAATATTTAAAACATTTTTTTGGAGGGTGGGAGGGGGTTGGTGACCACTGGGGGAGTAAGGGGAGGTCATCCCCGATTCCCTCTGGTGGTCATCTGGTCATTTAGGGCACATTTTTGTGGCTTGGTCGTAAGGAAAAAAGGACCAGGTAAAGTCGTCCAAGTGTTTGTCAGGGACACCCTTCTTTTTTCCATTATCGGTCGAGGACACCCATGTGTTAGGCACGCCCCAGTCTCGCCTTCGCTATGCCTCCGACACGCCCCCGTGAACTCTGGTCATCCCGCGACGGAAAGCAGTTGAAGATGCCCAAAATCGGCTTTTGATTGTGCCGATTTGGACGACCCTGTGAGAAGGACACCTATCTTGCGATTTGTGTCGAAAGATGGGCATCCTTCTCTTTCGGAAATAAACCTGATAGTGTGCACTCTGGCACAACTATGATTGTAACCAGCTTAGACGCTGAGAGAGCTTTTGACCGGGTGAAGTTGCCCTTCTTATTTTGCGCGCTGCACCATGTGGGAATTGGGGGCTGGTTTCTGGAGGCAGTGGAGAGACTATATGCAGACATGAGAGCATTGGTACTGGTCAATGGGGTAGGCTCAGCACATTTTCCAATAGAAAAGGGGACCTGGCAGAGGTGCTCGCTGTCCCCGCTTCTCTTATACTTACCTTAGAACCTCTGTTGTGTATGCTAAGTGGCTCAGAGGAGGTGGCTGGTGTGACTGTTGGGAGGGCGAACTTAAAAGTGTTAGCTTATGCAGATGATTTGTTATTAACCCTGACAGCACCACAGTTATCTCTGGAATCTCTAATAAAGGTACTCCAAGTATACGGGCAGGTGTCTGGATTTAAATTGAACATGAGGAAGTCACAGGTGCTCCCGGTGGAGGAGGGGGGAGAGTGCAACTGGGGTGGGCGATTTCGGGTGTATTGGACGGGGGGACCCATTAAGTACTTGGACGTTTGGATACCTAAGAATCTAAAAAAAATGTATGTGTGTAATGTGGCCCTGCTCTTGCAGGACAGAATTAGACTGTTGCAGCTCTGGGCGGCGTTCCCCCTATCATTGCTTGTCAGAATAAATCTATTCAATATGATGCTCAGATGCTTCCTTTATTTTTGCGAGTTAGAGATGAGCGAGCACTCACCAGAGCAATGCAGTTTTTTTGTAGTGGGGGAGATGGCCCTGTGTCAGTTGCTGTCCTCCAGAAGCTGAGGTCACATGGAAGCCTGGGCTTGCTGAATGTACGATATCTGTCGGTTGCTGCGCTATGAGACATGTCAATGATTGGTACAAAGGAACAAGCGATTTTTAAGCAAGTACTTGCAAGTATGGGACCTAATTATTTCAGTTGGCAGATTCACACAATTCCAAAACATAGCCCTGGGATGCTGGGAACCTCCCAGTTCCTCAGGATGGCGAGGGCAGCATGGAGGTGGCTTTGTAATCGCCATAATTTCTCTGCAGTAAGTATGCCTTACTTGGCCCTGCACCACAACCTGAATTTCCCGCCAGGCAGTGACTCGGTAGTGTTCGCACGGTGGTGTACTAAAGAACTGAACTACTTGTATCATGTGTTAACGGAGGATGGGCAACTGCACAGGCTTGCAGATTTAAGAGAAAAGTATGGCTTGCCACAGACGGACATCTTTGCATACACGCAACTAAATCATTATGTGCGGAGTCTAGGCTGGGAAAAACTCAGCGAGGATGTGCAGGAGACTCTTCAAGAGGCCTTAACATTGGAAGCTCAGACCCATGTACCCTTGAAATGTCATCATAGATTGCTGAGAGAGACCACAGAAGATATTAACTATGAGTGCTTTGTGTCCAGTTGGTCTGGAGATTTGGAGGTGGTAGTATCCGGGACACAGTTAAAGGCCTGCCTATTGGATACACTGTCATGGGCACAAGATATACATCTATGGGAACTGCAATTCAAGTTTATATTACGTTTATATAGAGCGTCTACATGGGCTTATAGGGCGGCACTCAGGACCTCAGACAATTGTGCTAAATGTGGAAGATCTCGGGCGACACTGGGACATAAATGTTTTGGTACTGCCCTGTAGTCGCTGATTTTTGGCTCCATGTGTTCGCCCAGTTATCAACTATGTGGTCACACAGAGTCGCCCCAACACCATTATTATTATTTGATAGATTCCAAATAGCAAAGCCACAAGCTCCAGGCCTGACTGATTTTCTGAAACAGGCTGTCCTGATGGGGAAGAAGGTAATTCTCATCTGTTGGTTGGACTTGACAGTGGTGTCCCCATCGCTTTGGCGAGCACATATGATAACATTGTTGACAATGGAGCATTTAAGTATAAAAACCATAACTTCAGATAGAGGTGTTCAATTCCAGCGTGTTTGGGAATGGTTCTGGGCCACTCTGACACCGGTGGTGCAGAGCCATATCCTGAAACGGTAAGCCCAGGTCCTCCAGGTCTTGCTGATTGTAACTTGGAAGGAGAAGGGAGGGAGTGGGGAGGAGGGCAGGGGGGAGGTAGGGAAAGTAGGATGTGTTAAGGGTTTGGCTAGAGGAGAGTAGAATAGAATGTACCAATGTGGTTGTATGGTTTTTTTCTACAGTTTTTGCAACCACATCCAAAGCGATTTATCTGGGGCAACGGAGGGTTAAGTGACTTTACCCCTTGTCACAAGGAGCTGCAGCAGGAATCAATCCCAGTTCCCCAGGACCAAAGTCAGCTGCATTAACCGCTAGGCTACTCCTCCACTCCATTAATAAAACTAGTTTATGCATATTTATGTAGAGTTAGGATCGGTACAAACATAGGATGGGATAGGTAGAAGGTGGGAAGGACAGAGGGATTACTACTCTTGGAAATCTATTTGATGATATTTGTATAAATGCTACTTGCATTGTATTTGTTCTTTTTCTATCAATAAAAATGATTTAAACATAAATATGAAAACATAAATACAGAATAAAAACTAGAAAACCATGACATGTAAAAACTCCCATAACATGAGTTACTGCTATAACAGATCTTAGGGTTGGTACAAGGGTATTGGGTGCCTTAGGCAAGCCTTATGGTCCCTACTCAGTTAGCTTTCAGGGTCCTAATCTGGGTATTTGAAAATAAACTACCTTTCCTTCAAGTAAAAGTATGCTTTGATGCTTATTTGAGTTTTGTGTGGTTGTCAGGATTTGTTGTTATACTTGGACTGCAGCCACTCTTTGCTGCCCTAGGCAACCACCTAGTCTTGCCTAAGACTGGCCTTGATCTTAGAAAATAGACCCCTTGCCTTTGGTTTGGGTTTAGAAATACAAGTAATTGAATCTAAAATCCAAGTCCAAGAAGAAGCCTTATTCCTTCTATTTGGATAATTTAATAGCTATGTAAACTGATCACAGAATGCAGGATGTCTACTTGTCTTGAGGACTAGCAGTTAGTTTACCATATTTCAAATGAGTCATTAAATCCTCATACTTTAAAAAAAGACAAGACAAAAGACATATGTACTCAATAGTCATTCTAGTCTTACATGCTAAACTCGATCTTTTTAATAGAAAACTGAAGAAAAGATAACTGCCTTGGCTGCCTCATGGCAGTCTCAAACTGCTCACAATTCAATCTAGATGATGTATGGAAAAGAGACCACGGTTAAAACATATGTAAGCGGTGCAAGCAGAAGTAAACCAGAAAGCATATGGCATGTGGTTTATCAAATTCATAAAGGCTTTCATATTGGTGAGTCATATGGTAATGCAAAGCACCCTGTTAGCGGAGGAATTTTGTGGTCAGAATAAAGCAAAACATATAGGGGCTGATTTATTAAGGGTATTCTCCCATTCTGTGCTCATGGGAAAAACCTTTCATATGTCTGACCCAGAGAGCATGCTGTAAAGAACTAGCAGAAAAGGGGCAAAGTAACAAAGCAGTTAGAAAACATTTAAAGAGCAAATGAAAGGAGCCATTAGTCCTCACATTGAATGTTTTCAGGCCTCCATAGGGGTGAACGTTTGCCACTAGAGCTAAATAATGTGCTTAAGAATTATACGTACGTAAATGGGGCCTAAATCAATCCAGATCTATCCACTTTTTCGGTTATAGTCTTGTTCCACTCTTTATAGAAAAATATCTCATTGTATTATAGGAACAGCATTAGCATCATATCTGTGTTATTTGAATGCTCTAATATGTACTTATTAGGTGTTTTATGGATACTATGTTGATATATTATACCTTTGTTATTTGAATGTTCTTCCATGCTATTATGATACTGTTTGTATTATTCTGTCATTTATCATATTTCTGTTATATGATCTGCAATGCTGTTAATTGTGTATATTTCTGAGGTGTTTCATGTTAGTCCTATTACTAGGTTTCAATTCATTGTTTTCAAATTTATCTCATTAATTGTATTTTTGCTGATTTTTGGTCATTTTACTATTGTTATGTTAACAAAATTATAAGTTTTATGTTAAACTGTACCTACTGTATACCATCTTGATGAATCTCTTTATAAAGGCGGTTAATAAATCCCCAAAACTAAGTGTGTATCATTATGTATATGTTGCCAAATTAAACAGAGTGGAGGAGTGGCCTAGTGGATAGAGCACTGGTCTTCACATCCAGAGGTGGTCATTCAAATCTCACTGCTGCTCCTTGTGATCTTGGGTAAGTCACTTAACCATCCATTGCCTCAAGTACAAACTTAGATTATGAGCCCTCCAGGGACAGAGAAATATCCAGTGTACCTGAATTTAACTCACCTTGAGCTACTACTGAAAAAGGTGTGAGCAAAATCTAAATGAATATATTCATTATTTCTAGTCCCATCAGCACATCCAGCACTGAGGGGCCCTTTTACTAAGCTGTGTAAGCGTCTATGCACGCCCAACGCATGCCAAAATGGAGAGACTACCGTGTGGCTCATGCGCTAATTTTATTTTTTGCACACGTCCGATATGCGTGTCTGAAAAATACTTATTTTGGGGCACGCGCAATGGGCGCGCTCCAAGTGACATTTGGCACATGTAAGTCATTACCGCACGGTCAATGGCTGGCGGTAAGGTCTCAGACCCAAAATGGGCGCGCAACAATTTTCATTTTGCAGCACATCCATTTTCAGCAAAAAAAGGCCTTTTTTACAGGTGTGTAAAAAATGGCTCGGTGCGCGCTCCAACCCCACACCTACACTACCGCAAGCCATTTTTCAGTGTGCCTTAGTAAAACGACCCCTGAATTTTAATTTTAAAGGCCTTTTTCCCCAGAAGTTTTGCTACAGACACAACACAGGACAAACACTCCCATAGATTCTTTTCTCCCTTGATGCACACTTCACAATATAAGTTTTTGTGGTTTTCCAGTTTTCATGGGAACCTACAAGGGTGGAATGTGCCTGAAACTGAACTACCATATTTTGGGGGTTATAAGTCACTGCTGAATTAGGCCAAACCCAGAAAAGTTAGCACATAAGTCACTGTTGAATATAAGTCGCACATGTGTCTAAAACAAAACAGAATGCACCACCCCTCTGTCTCTTTCCCCCACCAGCCAGAATCAGCCCCTCTCTATCTCTCTTTCCTCCACACCATCACTGTCATTCAGCACTAACCCATCTCTGCCCATCCTCATACCCTGCCTGCCTTGCCCCATCTGTCTCCCTTTCCGCTCCGCTACCTGCTTGTCCACAGACTTACCTCTGTCCCTGTGGGTCTGCATGGTAGCTGCAACAGCAATAGCAAGCAGAAAGCAAGCATGGGGACATTTCCTTGTGCATTCTGCTGCTGGCTCATTCAATCCCAGAAGCAGGAAGTTACAAGCTCTGATGTAGCTTCCTGTTTCTGGGACTGACCGAGCAAGTGGCAGTGCGCACAAGGGAATGTCCCCATACCTTCCTCCTTCTTGCTATTGCCAGTGCAGCTGCCATGTGAAGGAATGTCCCTGCACCTTCTCCATATGCTTCCTGTTGCCGCTACATCTGCCTGGAGATCTGGAGAACTAATATGCTCAGTGCAGGAATAGAAGAAGTAAGTCAGTGAACAAACAGGAGGAGAAGTGGACCCAACCCAGAGGTCTGCATCTCAGGTAAAGGTCATTAGACAAATAACAGAATTTTTTTAGATTAGTTGATATATAAGTCACATCTCTGTATAAGTCACACCCATTCTAGCGCATATAAAAAAAAACTGTGATTATAACCCCAAAAAGACAGGTACAACTGTTTTGGAAGTTTTTTCAGCTGGGGTTTATTATGCATTAAAGATGTCTGAATAATCCTCAAAAAGTTTAAAGAAAATATTACAGAATAAACTAGAAGCTCCATATAGAATGAATAGAGCCTACTTTCCAGAAAGTGTGTGAGCATGTATACAATTACACAAGTAAAAGTCCCAAATAGGCCTTATGTAATAATCAATATAATCTCAGCAGATAAAGTGATCCAGTCTCATAATATATAGCTCTGTCGTTTTAATTCTCTAAATATATTTTTACAAAGTAACGGACCGTCAAAGGTGGACTTCCACTGAGGTAAATTTCCACTATCTTTGGAAATAGGTATCACACTTTATATCTTCATCAGTCCATGGTATCTTTTTTAAAAGTTTCACTTTTTCAATATTTTCATAATTTTCTTAATTGTTCACTTCCATCACAATTCATTACAATGAAACAAATCTTCATAATAATTTGTACTTATCTTAAAGTTCTTTTCTTTCAAAAGGGGGTAAGTGCCAACACGTGTTTTGCCATATGCTGTTTCAAGCAGTCCCCTTGACTTAGATACTGTGGTGAATTTTCAGCCTGCTGCCCTTAGTCTATGTGCCATGGATATAAACAAAAATACCTGTATTCAATTGCTCTCGGTCCCCTGACATCTCCAAAACCTTTGCAGTTTTCATGCAAAACCCAAAAGTAAATGGCATGATTCCATGTGCATTTTCATACAATTTATGGATTCTTACTATCTACATCTATCTATAGATAGATATAGGTGTATACTGTTTATACATGGTGACCAGAAAAAAATGGGACCCCAACTTTTTTCCAAATAACCCCAAAACAAATGTACTATTACTTAAAATTGATTACGATTATTGACAGGTGTAACTGCAAGATGCTGTAAAAATTGGATGATCCCTTCTTTCAAAATAACGTTATTCAGGAAGTGATCATTAAGATCCGTTTTAGCAAAATGGTGTTTAGCGAAGAAGATAAAGTTGCAATTAAATGTTTGCAACAAAATAAGGCATAAGGCACAAAGCTTTTGCTAAGGGAATTTCCTAATAAAGATTGGACTGATGTATTTTCAAAGATCATGCTAAATGTTTAAATAATTGCAAAGTATTTTGAAGCTATGTAAAGGGTCTTGTGTGTTCTGGATACCATATAGATTCATATATCAATATTTATACACCTCTTCCGTGATCCTTGTAGATTTCTTGACGTATCCTGAAAATTTGGTGTGGATCAGATGCTAAGCCTAAAAGTTGTTAGGTGGTGTGTGTGCATACATTCCTGCAATATGTGGGTCCGTGAAAAATTTCCCTTGTCGTGGTTTTTCATTGACTTCTCCCTATCTCCTAAAAGATGCAGATCATCCCCTGGATTCTATATATGAAGTGCAAAGTTGTGGGGGTCCTTTTATGAAGCTGCAGCAAAAAGGGGCCTGCGATGGCGTCAGCATGTGTTTTTGATGCGCTCCGAGGCCCCTTTTTACCACAGCAGGTAAAAGGCAGGTCTTTGTTTTTTTTTTTCAAGAAATGACCATGTGGCAAGTGAAGCACTTGCCGCGCAGCCATTTTGGTGGCGGTAAGGGCTACTGTACTAACCCGGCAGTAACTGGGTTACCGTCGGGTACACACTGGCACTACAAAAATTGAAATATTTTTGCAGCGCCGGAAATGGCTCACACTGGGGGAGGGAACTTCTGCCAGCCTGCTGTGATAGCCCGGCAGTACTTCCCTTTTAGCAAGCGGTAAGCCTGCATTGGGCTTACAGCCACTTTGTAAAAGGGCCCCTGTGTACCTAATCTTAGGCATGTGCAACTTAATTGATTAATCAGCCCTTGACTAGCAATAGTTGGGTGCTAGCAACCGATTATTGCAGTTTATTGGCATCAATTAGGATTTGCATACACATCAGTTGCATGCTATTCTATAAGGCTTGGTGCCTAACTTTCATAGCATGTATCTGAAAATGGGGCGGTCAGGAGTATTCTAATAAGTTACGCACACCATTGCTGAATACCACCTCAGCACAACTAACTTCAGTACCAGCATTTACACCAAGTTTCAGCAGGCATAAGTCTGGAGCACGAAGGGTGGTGCGGAATCTGCACTTAGACACAATTCTATAAACATAGAAACCTAGAAAAATGTAGGCAGATAAAGACCATATGGCCTATCCAGTCTGCCCATCCATGCCATCTACCAACCCTATCACTCCCTTAGAGATCCTATGTACTTATCCCAAGCTCTCTTGAATTCAGATACTGTTCATCTCCACTACTTCCACCAGGAGGCCATTCTACAAATTCACCACCCTTTCCATGAAGAAGTATTTCCTCAGGTTACCTCTGAGTCTGTCCCCTTTCAGCTTCATCCTCTGCCCCCTCTTTCCAGGAATTCCTTTCAATTGAAAGAGACTTGACTGCTGTGCATTTGTGCCACATAGGTATTTAAATGTCTCTATCAGCTCTTTCTAGAATTGCGCTTATCACTGATCTACTAAATCTAGCCAATATCTAAACACAAAAACTTATTGGGTAGCATCATTGCATATATGCACTCATGGAACATACGGATCAGCAACATACAGTATCTCCCTGTCATAAACCTTGTGGGCCCCTTGATGTGTTCTGGAAATTTGGTGTATATTCATGGAACATGAGGATTTAAAAAAAAAAAAAATCTTCTGAGAGAATTCTTCTCCCTTGCCATATCCAGATAATTTAGTGTCAATTCGACGGTAAATAAAAAGGTATTAAGTACCATAAAAGGCAAAAAGGTATTAAATGGTGTTAATGGCCATATGAACTCATGGACTTCATAGGTCATCAGAAAGGAGTAGCAGCCTAATGGTTAGTGCAGTGAACTGCGATCCTGGGGAACTGGGTTTGATTTCCACTGCAGCTCCTTGTGACCCATTCCATTGTCCCAGGTACAAAAAAATATATTAGTGTGAGCCCACTAGAGACAGAGAAAGTACCTGCTATAAATGGAAACCAAATTTGGGCATTGATAAAAATTAGCACTAAGCTAATTCTATATATGGCACTCAAAATTAAGTCTTCATACTTCAAATAAACCTTCTTATTAATGTACATCTTCCTGTCTTTGGTTTCCTTGGTCGCTCTCCCACTTTTTTTGTTGTACTGTTGTATCTACCGTGGGGCGTTTTGAGTTCTCCGTCGTTTGGCGGATTTCCTCTTACTCAAAATTGGGCCCGCACATACATACACAATTTAATTGACAAATGGGTCAGCTCCATGTAAACCTATGAATCTTCCTATGGGAATTATTAGGAAAGGGATGAAAAATAAGACCAAGAATATTATTATATCACTCCATGGTGTGACCTCACCTTGAGTATTGCATTCAATTCTGGTCACCATATCTCAAAAAAGACGTGGTGGAATTAGAAAAGGTTCAAAGAAAAGTGACCAAAATGATAAAGGGGATGAAAATCCTCCCATATGAGGAGAGGCTAAAGTGGTTAGATCTCTTCAGCCTGGAAAAGAAACGGCTGAGGGGGGATTTGATTGAGGTCTATAAAATCCTGAGTGGTGTAAAACAGGTAGAAGTGAATTGATTTTTCACTCTTTCAAAAAGCACAAAAACCAGAGGACACTCAATGAAATTACATAGAAATACTTTAAAACAAATAGGTGGAAATATTTTTTCACTCAAAGAATGATTAATCTCTGGATCTCGCTGCCAGAGGATGTGGTAACAGCAGTTAGCGTATCTGGGTTTAAAAAAAGGTCTGGACAAGTTCCTGGAGGAAAAGTCCATAGTCTGTTATTGAATTTCCTAGAAGCCAATAAGTTGCAAGATCTGAGACAACATGGTTTTATCAGAGGGAAATCGTGCCAAACAAATCTCATTGAATTCTTTGATTGGGTAACTGGAGAACTGAATCATCGACGTGCTATAGATGTAATCTACTTAGATTTTAGCAAAGCTTTTGACACGGTTCCCCACAGGAGGCTCTTAAATAAACTAGATGGGCTGAAGATAGGTCCCGAAGTGGTGAACTGGATTAGAACTGGTTGACGGACAGACGACAGAGGGTGGTGGTAAATGGAGTTCGCTCGGAGGAGGGAAAGGTGAATAGTGGAGTGCCTCAGGGATCGGTGCTGGGGCCGATTCTGTTCAATATATTTGTGAGTGACATTGCCGAAGGGTTAGAAGGTAAAGTTTGCCTATTTGCGGATGATACTAAGATTTGCAACAGAGTGGACACCCGGGAGGGAGTGGAAAGCATGAAAAGGGATCTGAGGAAGCTAGAAGAATGGTCTAAGGTTTGGCAATTAAAATTCAATGCGAAGAAATGCAAAGTGATGCATTTAGGGAGTAGAAACCCACGAGAGACTTATGTGTTAGGCGGTGAGAGTCTGATAGGTACTGAGGGGGAGAGAGATCTTGGGGTGATAGTATCCGAGGATCTGAAGGCGACGAAACAGTGTGACAAGGCGGTGGCCATAGCGAGAAGGTTGCTAGGCTGTATAGAGAGAGGTGTGATCAGCAGAAGAAAGGAAGTGTTGCTGCCCCTGTACAAGTCGTTGGTAAGGCCCCACCTGGAGTATTGTGTTCAGTTTTGGAGGCCGTACCTTGCGAAGGATGTTAAAAAAATGGAAGCGGTGCAAAGAAAAGCTACGAGAATGGTATGGGATTTGCGTTCCAAGACGTATGAGCAAAGACTTGCTGACCTGAACATGTATACCCTGGAGGAAAGGAGGAACAGGGGTGATATGATACAGACGTTCAAATACTTGAAAGGTATTAATCCGCAAAAAAATCTTTTCCGGAGATGGGAAGGCGGTAGAACGAGAGGACATGAAATGAGATTGAAGGGGGGCAGACTCAAAAAAGATGTCAGGAAGTATTTTTTCACAGAGAGGGTGGTGGATGCTTGGAATGCCCTTCCGCGGGAGGTGGTGGAGATGAAAACGGTAACGGAATTCAAAAATGCGTGGGATATGCATAAAGGAATCCTGTGCAGTAGGAATGGATCCTCAGAACCTTAGACAAAATTGGGTGGCGGAGCAGGTGGGGGAAGAGAGGTTGGTGGTTGGGAGGCGAGGATAGTGGATGACAGACTTATACGGTCTGTGCCAGAGCCGGTGATGGGAGGCGGGACTGGTGGTTGGGAGGCGGGAAATACTGCTGGGCAGACTTGTACAGTCTGTGCCCTGAAAAAGGCAGGTACAAATCAAGGTAAGGTATACACATATGAGTTTATCTTGTTGGGCAGACTGGATGGACCATACAGGTCTTTTTCTGCCGTCATCTACTATGTTACTATGTATGAGATGGGCATGGGGGAGGAAGCCACTGCTTGCCCTGGGACTGGTAGCATGGAATGTTGCTACTAATTGGGTTTCTGCCAGGTACTTGTGAAATGGATTGATCACTGTTGGAAGCAGGATACTGGGCTAGATGGACCATTGGTCTGATCCAGTATAACTATTCTTATGTTCTTATGTCTCTTTTCCATGCTTTTTGTTGTGAAAACTCCAAGTTGCTCAGAGGTAGCAGACACAGAAGGTGTGGACTTGTCTAGAATGGCCTGTGGGATCTTGGTGAGTTTGTTGTTACTAACAGTAAAGAAAACGTGGAGGGGCATTTTCAGTATGATGTCTAAGTCCAACTTTGGACGTTTTGCTCAAAACAAAAACTGAGTAGTAAAAATGGCCATTTTCAAAACAGAAAAACGTCTATCTTTTTTTTTTTTAATGGTTATTTGTGAGATGTTTCTGTGCTCTGTGCATTTATCTTTTTGGTCCGTTTTCAAAATAAAAAAACTTCCAAGTGAAAAACGCACAAAATCAGGCAATTGAGATGTAGGAGGCACCAGCATTCTTAGTAGACTTGCCACACAGACATCCCAGGAGAGTAATGGGGCACCCTAGGGGGCACTACAGTGGACTTTAAATACACGCTCCAAGGTACACATCTCACCATTGCCCCCTTATCTTGTCTGCTGAGCACCCAAAAACCACTACCCCCAACTGTACACTATCACTTATGGGTGAAGGGGGCACCTATATATGGGTACAGTGGGTTTCTGGTAAGTTTTGAGGGCTGACAGTTTCCACCACAAATGTAATAGGTAGGGGAAGTAGTCCAGTGCACTGTGCCCGGCACTAGACTACTCCATGGATCTGCATGCTGCTCAAATGGACCTGAGTATTACATCTGAGGCTGGCATAGAGGCTGGTAAATAATGTATTTAATCACGTTTTCGGGGGGTGGAAGGGGGGTCAGTGACCACTGGGGGAATAAGGGGAGGTCATCCCTGATTCCCTCCAGTGGTTATCTGGAGGGGCATTTTCGAAAGGGACGTCTAAATTTCGATTTGGACGTCCTTGCAAAACGTCCCAATCCAGGGGCGGGGAAACCTGTATTTTCAAAACAAGATGGACGTCCATATTTTATTTCGAAAATACCATCAGGGATGTCCAAATCCTTAAATTTGGACGTCCCTAGACATGGACATTTCTGATTTTCGGCGATTTTCGAAACCAAAGACATCCATCTCAGAAATGAACAAATGCTAGTCGGTTGTGGGAGGAGCCAGCATTTGTAGTGCACTGGTCCCCCTGACATGCTAGGACACCAACCGGGCACCCAAGGGGGCACTGCAGTGGACTTCATAAAATGCTCCCAGGAACATAACTCCCTTACCTTGTGTACTGAGCCCCCCAAACTCCCCAAAACCCACTACCCCCAACTGTACACCACTTACGGGTGAAGGGGTGAAGGGGGCACCTAGATGTGGGTACAGTGAGATTGTGGTGGGTTTTGGAAAGCTTGCTGTTTCCTCCACAAACGTAACAGATGGGGGTGGTGGTGCTGGGTCCACCTGTCTGAAGTGCACTGCACCCACTAAAACTGCTCCAGGGACCTGCATACTGCTATCATGGACCTGAGTATGACATCAGAGGCTGGCATAGAGGCTGGCACAACATATTTTTACAGATGCTTTTTGAGGGTGGGAGGGGGTTAGTGACCACTGGGGGAGTAAGGAGAGGTAATCCCCGATTCTCTCTGGTGGTCATGTGGTCATTTCGGGCACCTTTTTGTGCCTTAGTCGTAAGAAAAACAGGTCTAGGTGAAAACATTCAAGTGCTCATCAGGGACGTCCTTCTTTTTTTCGATTATGGGTCAAGGACATCCAAGTGTTAGGTACACCCAAGTCCTGCCTTCGCTATGCCTCCGACACACCCCCTTGAACTTTGGCCATCCCTGCGATGGAGTGCGGTTGGAGACATCCAAAATCGGCTTTCGATTATACCGATTTGGACATTTCTGTGAGAAGGACGTCCATCTTCCAATTTATGTCGAAAGATGGGCATCCTTCTCTTTCGAAAATGAGCCCACTGGTCATTTAGGGCATCCTTTTGTGCCTTATTTGTTATAAAAACAGGTCTAGCTCAAAACGTCCTAGTTTTAGTACTGGATTCTTTTGTTTTGTTCCATTATGGCTGAAAAATGTCCAAGTCTTAGGAACGCCCAGATCCCACCCTTAACACACCCCTCACATGCTCCCTTGTGATTTGAATGCACTTCTGATAGACTTCATAGAAAAATGTCTAAAAATTGGTTTTGATAATACTAATTTGGATGTTTTTTTGTGAGAAAAACATCCAAATGCAGATTTATACCACTTTTTGGCATTTTTCTCTTTTGAAATTCAGTCCCTTAAGGAATTACATTTACAGTTTGACTAATGACGTCAGTATTTTGAAACATAGCCCTAGTCCTTGACTGGGTATTGATTTATTTCAATTAAAAGAGTCCTGCTCAAATTTTATACATTTCATCACAGGTTTTGTAGCTGAGATTTTCTGGTCCTTCCTGTGGATAGTTTAAAATTACAGAAGAAAAGAATGAATTAACAATCTATGAGAAAATGTGACTATCTCTGGGAAAAGGAGACTAACATAGCAGATCCAAAATGTTGAGAATGGCAGACTTCTCGTGTCATGAGTCCATAAGCAGTCTGCAAAAGTTACATGTTTGAACCTCTGTAATTTTTTTTTTTAATTTTCACATGTAAGGATGGGCTTTGAACTGTTATATTACTGTTTGTTCTAACAGAATTCAATCAAACCTCATTTGCTGTTTCTAATGACTTTAGTCCCCTTTTCACAGAGATGGTCGCAATTTGCAGTTTTCTTCTGGGCCACCATGATCCTCTGGGGGTCCTTTTACAAAGGCTCACCACTGTTTTTAGCGTGCACTTAAAAATTAGCACACGCTAAGTACTAGAGACACCCATAGGAATATATGGATGTCTCTAGCATTTAACTTATGCTAAAAATGCTAGTGCGCCTTTGTAAAAAAAAACCCTCAATTTTAGTTTGCTGGTTGTAGACTTTACTGTGTACAAATGTTATGTGTACCCCTCTACAGGCTTTGCGGCTTCAGAATTGTTCAGTGAATGCCCTCTAGTGGTTCAAAACCAAGTAATAAGAATAGAAATGCTATTGCCACTAATGTTTCAATGGGCATTGCCTTTGGTTGGTATGAAGTTTTTCTGATCCTGGAGCTGAAAGTCATTGGTTCTCAGTGTTAACTGAGAAATATTGCTAATCATCAGTTAAGTTACTGTGCACTCTACATATTTGAAGACAAATTGTGAATCACAGATAAAGGTGGTGAGATACCACTTGAGTGTATTGCATGTTGCTGCTCTGTTATTACATGCTATAAAGGGGGAAATGATGAAATAACTTTAATAGTTGGAGCTATGACATTGATTTAATGGCTAATGCAGACTTTACTTTTGATCTGTAGCACGATTGCCTTTAATTTGTTTTTCAGTTAAAGTAATGTGACTACCATATTAGTCCACTTGAATGCATGGAAATAAACTCAATAATATAAGGTAGTAACTATCTGTTGACTAGCTTTCAATAATTTACCTTCCCTTCATCAGGTCCACACAAACAAATGGAGTTAGAGATGACAAGCATTACCTCAAAAGAAATTTCATGCACCTAGAGTTTATAATCTTGCCTTTGTTAATTTATTAGCGTGCGGATTTGCATCAACTGTCCCTCTCACATAGTCAATTCTTATGCTTCACATGACAAAAAAGAAGTCAGAATTCAGAGTTTATAGCATTATACTCTGTGGTCATGGAATGATTATGATGCCACAGCATTAACAATGTAATTTCACAGAGATCGAGCAGATCAAAGTAAGCCTTTGTTGGAAAAGAAATGCCACTCATGAAAACGGAAAAGAAAATGAAGAATATGACACCGATTCTGGGTATCTTTGGAATCATTTTAATTTGTTTTCCTTATTCCTTCAAAGTCTAACAGGGATACTCTGCATGCAATGCCCCAAAATAAAATTAATGCAGTCCCTGCCAAAGCCTGCGCTTTGGAACAACCTCTGAAATGATCTCAGGCCCCTCAGACAAAACTAAAAAAAGTTTCTGTTCTCAGATTAACCAATTTGAAAATTTTTTTTGTAACCGTTCGCATTTATTTTAATACCATTATTAATATAAATTGATTCACTACTAAGTTACCGCTTGTGCTGAGAATGCATTTATACTTGTCATTTTAAAAAATAAAAAACATATGAGTTATACAGAAAAAGTTTTCCTCAACAAAAGGTCTGTCTCTAAAATCACGTATGTAAGAAAACAACTTTCTGAGTCATAAGTTTCTTAATAAGTGATTCTCATCATAAGAAAATATGTAGCTAATTGATAAGTTTATAATTTGAAACATTACAGTGCTCATAATTGGAAACATCAGAGGGAACCATGGCTAGGAAAGACTTAAGATATCACTGGAGGAGGAAAGGAGGGATCTAGGAAGGGTCTTTGATCTTCTAACTAGCCTTCTATCCTTCCTCTACCAGGTTTCCTGGTTTCTTTCAGTATACACTGTCATTCTCCCAGGGGATAGGACAGATCAGTTAAAAAGGCCTGTTCCATCTAGAACAGAGGAAAGCTTATCAGCTGGATTGAAGACAGTTAATCCTCAGAACTGAATTGCTTTTTTATGAGGCTGACATGACAGATAACCCTTTTGAGTATTACAGTAGCCTTTCTGTCTTCTGTCCAATGCCCCCTTTGGCTGATTGTATTTTGTTTTGCAGGGTTCCCTAATGTCATAACTAGAGCTGCATTTCAGTTAAAATTTTAATTGCGGTTAATCGCATGATTAAAGATATTCCTTCTCCCCCCCCCCCCCCCCCCACTTCAGCTCCTTGTGACTCTGGGAAAGTCACTTAACCTTCTATTGCCCAGAGTCACAAGGAGCTCTCCTTCAGCAGTGAAAAATAAATAAATAAACAACATACCCTTTAATCATGTTATTAATCGTGATTAAAGTTTTCAGCAAAATTCTGCCTTACATAAATTAAAGAATAAACGTAATGAAAAGAAAAGAAATATAAAATCAAATTGACAAATTACATATTAAAGAATCTAAAACAGTTTGCAGAATAGCTATAAATAGTCTTACAGTTTTCACTGAAATACAGCCCTAGACGTATCCCTCCTTTGTGGCTCTCAGTGCTTTCCTGTAATACTTCCCCCCCCCCCCCCCCCACACACACACAATTAGTGATTCTACATGAAAAGAATTTATAATAAACAACAAAAGAATACGCATTGTAAAATATGTAGAAATCCCAAAATTGTTTTTGTAATTCGTTCACTTTTTACAATTTGTATTTGCATATATTTATAAGCCTAGTATAACACTATTTTGTACAGCAAAGTCAAATAAGAAAGAAAAATGGAGAAAAGAAGAAAATAACTATTACAAGCCTAAAAATGTAAGATACAGTTTGACTAAAGTCTACAGTTTGGAGGAATGCAAGTACCAAAAGCACAGGAAAATAACAAAAGAAAGTTAAAAAGAAAAAGCAACTAACGTTGAAATCTGAACAGGAGACTATGCTGGTTGTTGTAGAAGCTCTATTTTGGATGTCTGAAAACCAGCATTTAGACATCCATATTGCATGGACATCTAAATCCCAATTTTATAAAGCCAGATTATGGATGTCTAAAACTGCTATGTATCCATATAGCAAGGGGACATGGTCTGGACATGGTTTGGAGGGAACTAGGGAGGTGTGAAAATATGGATGTCCAATTCAGATTGCAGAAGGGGAAGGGACATCAGTATTTAAACCTGGTACTTGGCATGTCCAGGTTACAGAAAGATGCTCTGTAAAGGAAAGAACAGAGTAAAGGACGTCACAGTAGGTATTTTCTTGCCCCTGGAGGACTCATAGTTAAAAAAAAAAAAAAAAAGAAAAACAAACAAGCAAAAATGACAAAAAACTGCAGTAGGACTTGACAGGGGCGTAGCCAGACAACAGATTTTGGGTGGGCCTAGGCAAGAAGTGGGTGGGCACCAAGTGTTCTCCCCCCCCCCCCCCCCCACCCCAACCACCACCCAAAAATATCTCAGCTGGTGAGAAAACGCTTCTTTCCATCTTGGCAGTCTGCAGCAGGCATGCACTGAAAACTGAGCATGCGCAGGTGCCGTTATTGTGGAGAGTAGTGTTCTCGTTACCATTGGGGGGAAATCTTGAGCTGGCCGAGTTTGGGATCCCCACCAGCTACCGCTAAACGTGTGCTACTGTTGGGCGGGCCTGAGCCCTAAGTGGATGGGCCCCGGCCCACCCAGGCCCACCTGTGGCTACGCCACTGGGACTTGAACTGGCAACCTCTAGTTCTCTGAAGGCTGCTCTAACTATTAAACTACTCCTTCACGTCTCTGTTGCCATTTTATAATCTGTATGTTTCTCTGCTGCCACACAGATGTTTCAGTTTGTAAAATGGATGTCTGTGCTGGCCGTAGCTCAGTGGCGTTTCTTGGTCGGCTGCCACCTGGGGCAGTTCGCCGCTGCGCACCCCCTCCCCCAGGTGCAGCATCGCCCCCCCTGGTGCAGTGTCTCCCCTGGGTGCAGCACAACAACCCACCCCCGAGTGCAGCACCTCCCCCCCCCCCCGGCGCATCACTTCCAAGCCCCACCCCCGGGTGCATTCTTCTTACCTGCTGGGGTGCTGGGAGCAGCCGCGTGGCTATCGGCTCCGCCGGTTCCCTGCTCCCTCTGCCCCGGAACAGGAAGTAACAACAGAGGGAGCAGGGAACCGGCAGAGCCGACAGCTGCGCAGCTGCTCCCGGCACCCCTCCTGCAGCGTGCACCCGGGGCGGAGCAACCCCACTGCCCCACCCTTGATACACCACTGTCGTAGCTAGGTGGGTGTACACAGGGGTGGAATCTGAGCAAAGCATGGATAGGGTGCACAATTATGCACATGAATTATAGACTACTTTAATTTATGTGTGATATTTTAGGGAGCCCTTTTATAAAAGGGTATTAGGGCTACCATGCGGATAATATGCGAGAAAACAGCACTACTGCCGGGTGGTAGTTCTGTTTTTGGCACACACCATTTCCCACGCTAGAAAATAATTTTTATGTTGCAGTGCAGGGGGCGGGGAGTAGGGCGTTGCCAGTGTTACTTGAGCAGTGCATGGCCATCGCCACCTGCTGCCTGATTATCATGGGAATAGTGTATGAGCCCTTACCGCCTTCTAAATAGGTGGCGGTAAAGGCTCAGGCAGTAAATGGCTACACGCTAATTGGAACATTAGCGCACAGCCATTAAGGACCTCAGCTTAAAAATAGGGTTTTACCCACTGTGCGGTAATCCCATGCACCCTCACTACCGCAGGACGCTTTTTACCATGGCTTGGTAAAAGGGCGCCTAGGTGTGAGTGTGCATAAATACAGGCATGTATTTACCCTGCTACTCTAGTATCCTATAATGAAAAGAAGGTGCATGTTTTACTTTATAGAATACGCTCCAAATAGGTGCCTTTTTTGGCACCTAAAAATAGGTGCCCTCTTATACAATTACCCTTCACAGGGCTATGTGTATTTATTTTATTTTCCTTATGTATTTATTTATTTATTTATTGCATTTGTACCTCACATTTTCCTCCCTAGTGGTTGATTCAATGTGGCTTACAGTTAACTTAAAGTGAACCAGTTACATGTTATGTAGTTGTGTGAAGCTATGAAGCCTTGTTCTGGTTCTGAAACGACGTAAGCTTGATGTGTTCAGTCCTTAGTCATGCTTAGGAGTGTTGACTGGTTGTGAGGATGGTTACGTGAGTTCGTCAGAAAGGAATTTTCTGAAAAAGTGGGCTTTTAAGTGTTTTCTCAATGTGAGATAGTTGTTCATGAGTTTTAGTTCTTTCAGTAATGAATTCCAGACTTTAGTGCAGACATATGTGAAGCTGCTAGTGTATGTAGTTGTGTATTTCAGTCCCTGGCATCTTGGGATGTGAAGGTTAAAATAGGTTCTTGGTTGCGTTACGTAGTGGTAAGATTTTTAGGTCAGTCATATATTCCGAAGTGTGGCCAAAGATTATTCTATGGGCCAGAGAGCAAATCTTGAAGAATATGCGTGCTTTGATAGGTAGCTAGTGTAGGTTTTGGAGTAGTGGTCTTGTGCTTTCTAATCTGTTTTTGCCATATATGGGTCTAGCTGCTGTGTTTTGTGCTGTTTATCATTTTTTTAACGTTTGTTCTTTGCATCCTGTGTAGATTCCGTTACAATAGTCCACATGTGTGAGAACCATAGTTTGGACAATGGTGCGGAATACAATCATTGGAAAGAAGTTTTTTAAGGATTTGAGTTTCCACATTGTGTGGAACATTTTCTTTGTAGTGTTTGCTACCTGTTTGTCAAAGGATTGTTCACTGTCTATGATGACTCCTAAGATCTTCAAGCCGTCTGCTATTGGGAGGGATGTTTCCATGGCATTGATGGTTGTATAGCGTTGGAAATTCTGTATCAGGCAGTGTGTTTTATAAAACAGCATCAGAAAAGCTGAAAAAACCATGTCTAAAATGAAGTTGCAAATATTTTTACCTGCTTAAGAGCAGGTGTAAATGTTCACACAAAACGTAAGAGTATAAGCATTGCCATATTGAGACAGACCAATGGTCCATCAAGCCCAGTATCCTATGTCCAACAGTGGGAAATCCAGAACACAAGTACATTAGTGGATTTTCCTAAGTCAATATTAATAATGGCTTATGGACTTTTCTTTTACGAAATTATCCAAACCTTTTCTAAACTCTAAGCTAACTGCTTTTACCACATTCTCTGGCAACAAATTCCAGAGTTTAATTACATGTTGAGTGAAGAAATATTTTCTCCTATTTGTTCTAAATATACTACTTAGTAGCTTCATTATATGCCCCCAGTCCTTGTATTTTTGGAAACAGCAAACAAGCAATTCACATCTACCCATTCCACTCCTCTCAGCATTTTATAGACTATCAATATCTCCCCTCAGCTGTATCTTCTCTAAACTGAAAAGCTGTAGCATCTTTAGCCTTTCCTCATAGGGAAGTCATATATATGGTCATATGTCCATTCATGTTGTAAAGTATTATGTAAATCATTCCTATTTGTGTTCCACTCAAATTCCATCCCAAACACACTCACACCCAAGTCACACAAAAATAAGTGCATTCTTGTCATTCCATGTACTTTTCTGTTTGCTGGCGGTGGGGTGGGGGTGGGGGTAACTTAATAAGTGGCAGTTTGCATTATGTGTGAAAAAGCCTTTATAATACAACAGGTCATCTAGGTTGGAAGGTCAAGTGGGTGGCTATTTTATAATGACACATAGGTGCCTATCAAGCTCATTTTCAAAGCACTTAGCCTCCCAAAGTTCCATAGAAACCTATGGAACTTAGCCTCCCAAAGTGCTTTGAAAATATGCCTCTATGTCTTTATAAAACTGCCCCACAAAAACAGCCAATATTGTGGCTAAAATGCAACCGTGTGCATTCTTACCAGCTTGGGCGCTGATATAAATGTATATGAAGATATTGGGGCAGATATTGAGACTGTGGGAGGGAGCCTGGCTAACTCCTGTGGTCGGCGGCGAGCCCAGAAATTCAATGCCAGGGCCGTACCTGGCAACCGGCATTGAATTTCCTGGGGTTTTTGTCCTCTAAAATATAGCCAGTTAAGCCGATATTCATTGGCTTAGTTACTGCGGCCAAAGACAGACCTGCTATTTACGCAAATTTATCTGGCTGCTAAACTTAGCCAGTTAGACAATGAGTATTGGCGCTAACCAGCTATGTTATGTGACATAGCCGGTGACCGGGTTAGTCGCTAAGCAGTAATATTCAGCCAAGATAACCAGCTATCTCATGTTGAACATTAGTGCTTAGCTAGCTTTAGGCTACTTAACTGACCAGGAGCAGTTCCTGGCTGGTTAAATTGTTTTAATTGGTCAGACTGTATTTTATGAACAGGATATGTAAATCATGACTGCACCCACCCTCCATCTCCAAATATACCTACACTCAGGTATATGCTCTCTTGTCATTGCTTGTACCCCCTCGTATGTTTATACAGTGGATAATTCAATAAGATGTATTTTACTTGTGTATACTGGAATATATGCATGATAAAGCTTTTACAAAATTATCGCCTTAATGCTGAGGTGCCCTTTTTAAAAATATTTTAATTTGACAGTACTCTGTGAGTTATTACCAGGGCGCATATGGCTACTAACTTAGGGGCCCTTTTAGTAAGCCACGTAAGCATCTACGTACGCCCAACACATACTAAAATGGAGTTACCATACGGCTACCATGTGGCCTTTGCGGTAATTTCATTTTTGGTGCGCGTCCGTTATGCACAACCAAAAATATATTTTTATTTTCTGGCACATATCAGCTACGGGCACCAAGTGGCATTTGGTGCGCGTAGATCATTACCGCCCAATTACCGTGTGAGAATTTACCGCTAGGTCAATGGCTGGCGGTGAGTTCTCAGACCCAAAATGGACGCGTGGCAATTTTCATTTTGCTGCATGTCTGTTTTCGGCAAAAATTTTAAAAAGGCCTTTTTTATAAGCCCGCTGAAAAATGGATTGGCACGTGCCCAAAACCCACGCCTAAACTACCGAAAGCCATTTTTCAGCGCACCTTAGTAAAAGGACCCCTTAATTTCAGTTAAACAGTCATGTGATACACAGCTCACTATAGGAGTCTATCATTACATTACAGCATGACTGATATTCCACTGTCAGCCTCTCGGTTCTACGCAGATTACACTTTTAAAAAACTGGACAAGCACCAGGAACATACGTAACAGTAATAAAATAACATGCGGTTGATGTGAATAAAGATATAAAAAAAAAAAATAACTATCGTTGCAAGCTTAACTCAATAGCCTGATATATCAATAGTCATAAACAATTTTACATCACTACTTTGAAACATCATTCTCTAGCATTCAGGACATATTTGCTAAATAATTGTGTCTTAAGATTGCTTGTATATTGTATATAGGGGCCCTTTTATTAAGCTGCGTAAGCTTCTACGCGTGCACAACGCAAGACAAATTTGAGTTACTGCCCGGCTACCGTGTGGCTCTTGCAGTAATTTCATTTTTTGTGCTCATAGGTCATTAATGCCTGGTTACTATATGATACTTTACTGCTGGGTCAATGGCTGGCGGTAAGGTCGCAGACCCAAAATGAACGCGTGCCAATTTTGATTTTGCCGCATGTCCATTTTCGGCAAAAATGTAAAAAAGGCCTTTTTTACAGGCACGCTGAAAAATGGATCGGTGCTCACCCAAAACCCGTGCCTACACTACCGCAAGCCATTTTTCAGCACACTTTAGTATAAGGACCCCATAGTCTGCTGAAGATAATAAGAGGCCTAAAAACTCTTTATCTAGTCTTGCTACTTAAAACGAAAGAAGATTATCAATAAGTCTAAATCTCTTTTGATTTTTCAAAGAGGGGTAGGCAAATAGTTTAGGATTCCTAATAGTTTTACTGGACACCTGAAGTAAATAACATAGTAACATACATAGTAACATAGTAGATGACGGCAGAAAAAGACCTGCATGGTCCATCCAGTCTGCCCAAGACAAACTCATATGTGTATACCTTACCTTGAATTGAATTTGTACCTGTCCTTTTCAGGGCACAGACCATATAAGTCTGCCCAGCAGTATTTCCCGCCTCCCAACCACCAGTCCCACCTCCCAGCACCGGCTCTGGTACAGACCGTATAAGTCTGCCCTCCCCTATCCTCGCTTCCCAACCACCACCCCCTCTTTCCCCCACCTGCTCCGCCACCCAATTTCAGCTAAGCGTCTGAGGATCCATTCCTTCTGCACAGGATTCCTCTATGCATATCCCACGCATGTTTGAACTCCGTTACTGTTTTCATCTCCACCACCAATAGTGATTGAACAGATGTGGAGAGGCATAATCGAAAGTGGGTGCCCAGCTCTCAGGGCGGCCATGCGAAGGGGCGGGACAAACTGTATTTTTGAAAAAAGATGGGCGCCCATCTTTTTTCGATAATACGGGTTGTGCGGGGCAAATGCCTAGGATTTGGGCGTTTTTGAGCTGGGCGCTATCGGGTTTCAGCGATAATGGAAACCGAAGGCGCCCAGCTCAAAAACGAACAAATCCAAGGCATTGGGTTGTGGGAGGGGCCAGAATTCATAGTGCACTGGTCCCCCTCACATGCCAGGACACCAACTGGGCACCCTAGGGGGCACTTTTACAAATTAAAATGTTTTTTTAAATAGCTTCCAGGTGCATAGCACCCATCCCTTGTGTGCTGAGCCCCCCAAATCCCCCCAAAACCCACTGCTCACAAGTCTACACCATTACCATAGCCCTTAGGGGTTAAGGGGGGCACCTACATGTGGGTACAGTGGGTTTTGGGGGGGAGGTTGGAGAGCTCAACATTAACCAGCACAAGTGGAACAGGTAGGGGGGTGATGGGCCTGGGTCCGCCTGCCTGACGTCCACTGCACCCACTAACAACTGTTCCAGGGTCCTGCATACTGCTGTCAGGGAGCTGGGTATGACATTAGAGGCTCACATACAGGCTGTCAAGAAAAGTTTTTCAAGTTCTTTTTTTGCCTTGGGATAGCTAGGGATGGTACTGGAAGCCCATCCCACCTAAGGCCCGCATTGGAAATATTAATTTGCACTCACATCTGCTCTGCATGTCCAAACTTGGGCGCCCAACTTTGGGCAACTTATATAGAATCCGGGAGTAAATATGTTTTTGTTCTGCTCGTTTTCGGTTGGTAACAACAAAAAATGACCTAGGATATGTCATTGACATTTCCTGCGTTGCAAATGACAGTCCACCCCTACTAATCAGTCCTGAAACCTTTCTCAATCTCTGGTCAGTGGCCAGGCATTGATGGTATTGATAAATTAAAGAGACCTTTTGATTTTATTTCTTATTTGTTGCAGTTAAAAAAAATAGATGAGCAGAATTTACAGTGGATTTTTAGAAGATAAAATAGGAGCAACTTAATTCAATTTTGTGCAGCTATATTTTTTGATTCATTAGAGAAATACTATGATATTTTGGCAAAGTCCTAGTCTGCATATTATTTGTATTGTCTTTCATCCAACAAAATACACCCTTGGAACTTCATCTGGACTAAGCATCATCTGGTTTCAATTGAGCTTTTCATTGCAAGCTTAACATTATTTATAGCATGCACTACTTTAGTTTTTTATTTTTAAATTGGTGTAGCAGCAAGATTTCCATACTGTGATCATAAAGGGGAAATTCTCAAAAGGTCGCTTAAATTAGGGCACCCAACATGTGTGCGCTAAGTGCAAATTCTATAATGACAATTATGCATGTAATTTCCATTACGTGCCTAACTTTAGGTGCAAGCACTTATACTAGCTTAGGGGCCCTTTTACTAAGGCGCGCCAAAAAATGGCCTATGCTGGTGTAGACGTGTGTATTTGACGTGTGCAGGTCCATTTTTCAGCGCACATGCAAAAAAGGCGGGGGTTTTTTGCCGAAAATGGACGTGTGGCAAAATAAAAATCAGCGGGTGTCCATTTTGGGCCTGAGACCTTACCGCCACCCATTGACTAAGTGGTAAGGTCTCATGCGTTAACCGGGCGTAAGCGTGTGTACACTGCTGATTACTGCCCGGTTAGCACCACGTGTTAGAAAATAGAAATTATTTTCTGCTGCGTGTTTTGGATGCGTGCCAAAATTAGAACTGCCACCTGAGGCACGCAGTTCTAATTTGTCACGCTTTGTATGTGCATAGGCACCTATGCATCTTAGTAAAAGGGCCACTTAATGGTGTAAATTCTTACACATAAATGCCATCAGTTTTGCACATAAATTATGCATGTAAGTGCTAGGCATGCTCCTGACATGCCCATGCCTCTCTCAAATCCACATTCCCATAGCGGTTTACATGCTAAGGTTATAGAATACTGACTTGGAGTAGTTACATGCATAATTGCAAATTAGTGCCAATTAAGTCCAATTATAGCGAATTGGTGATTGTTAATTCCTATTAGCACCTAATTTAACAAGTTATGCATGTAACTGGCAGTGTTCCATAATCTGTATGCACAATTTTGTGCATTAACCCCTTAATTCTATAAAAGTCATCAAAAATTGTGTGTGCAAATTTGCAATTTAATTAAATAAGTCAATTAGTGCTAACTGGCTTTTTAACAAGCAATTGACACTAATTAGATTTAATTGGTATTTATACATGTAAATTTAGATGTGGGATCTGCACCTAATATTTACATGCAATCGGGAAAAGGAAGCATGGAAATGGGAGGGGCATGAGCATAATGTGGTTGTTCCTAAAATTAATGCACGTTGTTATAGAATGACGGGGATACGCACCTAATGTAGGTGAGTACATTTGCACTATGTTTCAGTTAGGCGTGTCTCCTGGGTGTAAGCGCTCGTCTATAAACCGCACCTTATAGAATAGCGCTTTTTCAGCACCAATTTTCTGGGTGCCATATATAGAATCTAGCTTTAAGTGTGAAAATGGGCATGTAAGATTATAGAATTATGGGATGTGTATGTGTTAGCATGCATCTGGCTCATTACTATGCCTTTAATTTAAGGCCCTAAAATAACAGCAAAATAACCCCAGCTTTTAGTTGAGGATTTTTCACCACCTGGGAGAATCGGGCCTCAAAGTCATGATCTGATGCTCCAGGGCTGTATATTATAGGGGTCATGGTGCCATCCACCCACCCCCATCATACTCCCCATCCTCTCCAATCACATTCCTCCATCACACTACATCCCCCAATGAACCACCCTCCATTCCCGGGAGCCTACCGGCTCTGTATCTGGTGGTCAAGTGGGTTCTACAGCAGGAGCCATCTCCCAGGCTCGTGCTACTAGCACTAGAGGTCATGTTTCCTTATATGGTTACTCTGTGCTGCTGGAATAATGGCACTTGAGAGGTGCTTCACAAGCAGAGTTATTCATTTACCATGGAGCTCAGCAAACTGTGGTACTATTCTAATAATTTGGGCACTTAACCCACAGTAAATACAAAACTTTACCACACTTTAGTAAAACAGCCACTTAGTTTGCTAGAACATACAAACCACATAGACGACTTGTACATAAGGTCGATTGGTCGGTTTGAATTATGCTGGTAGGCAAATCAACATAGAGTCAGTCAGGATGAATAAAGAACAAAAGTCTATCTAATTAAAACTACATGCGGATATATATCTTAGGAAACCAAGAGGTGCTCAGTCTATTTGGGACAACTTTATAAAGGAGTTGAGTGAATAGAAAAGCATTTTATGCACGCAAGGAGACATATAAAATTGCCTGGGGGTATATGTGCATAAAAGTAGACACCCAGAAAACATATGAGACAGGGTTTAACCCCAATTTTTTAATATCTCTGATGAGAAAAGGCAATTATCCAGTTAGGCTTTAATCCCACAGCCAGATGACACATTATTAAATCAGCTCATACATATGTTAGAAATACTAATGCACGTTGATAGAAAAGTTCTGACTTTGATCTCTTTGAGCTATTGAACAATAACATCCAGGTATCAATAAACAGCCAGAACAAATTCCCTGGATTTCACAGTTCTAATAAGCATAGAACATGCTGGCTATGATCTCTTGGTTCCTGTAAGCTCTGTTGCTTATCCAGATGGTTTGAAAAGAAGAGATTAGAAAGGCTACATAGGTATTACATAGCCCTGTTGTACATTCCTCCATCCAGGCCTTTGTTTTCTATGTAGCTGAGTGAGTTTAGCACCTACAATAATAGACTTGGGCACAGTCCCCTGGACTCTATATATGGTGCCCAAATTTGGGAGTGTACCTGAAATGCACATGCAACTTATCGGCTAATAACCAATTATTGATGTCAATTGGAACCAATTAAGATTTGTGCACAGATCTGGCTGAATGCAGTTTATTAATGCTGGGTACCTAAATCCCTGAGCTCACAACCCAAAAAGGGGCATGGCCATGGGAGGAGCATGTGTGGGACAGGAGCATTCCAATAAGTTGGGCGCAATGTTATAGAATTATTTATTTATTTGTTACATTTGTGCCCCGCATTTTCCCACCTATTTACAGGCTCAATGTAGCTTACATAATACCGCAAAGGTGTTCGCCAGTCGGTTGATAACAAATACAAGGTTATATTGTGGAAGAATGAGGTAGTTGTGTGTCAGGCATCATGATGGTTGGAGGAAGTGAAGATTGTGTATTGTCCAGTACGATCATTGGTTATGCTGTGTTGCTGGGTGTGGGGATTTACGTTGACTCGGTAGGGTAAGCCTTTTTGAAGAAGTTGGTTTTTAGTGATTTCCTGAAGTTTAGATGGTCATGGGTATCCTGATAGTGAGGTTGAAAAAGAGACCGTAATAGATCTGGCAGGTGTCCTTAAATAAAAATAAAAATCAGACAAAAGATTGCAAATTAATACTGTCAAGTACTAAGCATGATGTAAATCGGAATGTAACATAGGGTTAAGAAAAATAAATAAATTGGGTAGCATAGGGGTGGATAGAAATTGTAAATTTGGGTCATTTTGGTGATAAGGTTGGGTTTAAATTTTAATGTTTAATCATTTCCCATTATAGTTTATGGGAAAAACAGTAGTAAATGGGGATTTACTTGTGCTGGTGAACATTCCACTGGTCAGCAAAGTAACTTGGAATTTTAAGAGGGGTTTCCTAGGAAACGGGGGAGTTGTGGCAGTTGAGAGGAGCCTGCTGCTTTGATGAGGAAGGTTGATGTCTGAATGGGCTCTGAGTGTGGGTGAAGAACTGTGAATAAACTGAGGATAAAATAGGATTTTCAGAACTGATGTGTGAGAGTGAGCAAGGTAAAAGTGTGATGATAAAGGAAAGTGCAGGAGGAGTCTGTTTGAGAAGAAGTAAAGGGAATTGAAGATTTACAGAGAATAAAAGCCAAAGGGGGATTGGGTTGTTGGAGTGAGCAGAAGGGGGAAATTGAATAAGGATGATTGTGAGTAGGGAGAAAAACATTCATTTTAAATTTGAAATGGAGTAAAATGGTTCATTAGGATATATGATATCCAATGTACCAAGAGAGAGTGAAATAGAATGTTCATTGCCTGAATGAGAAAAGAACCTAGAGTGGAGAGAGTGACCAGCAAAGCAGTGCAGCGCTACAGGTTAGGGTGTTTCAGTACAGCGCAGGTGTTTAGAAGGGAGTTTTTATTTAATTTTATTTTAATTAGAAAAGCTGCCCACAGTATTTGAGACCTGTTTTAAGTCCCATTGAGGTTGCGGAGAACTGTTAGGAAAAGAAGGGTTTTGCTCCCAATTACTTTTGTTAAAGTGAAAGGTTTAGGAAGAAGACTTCAGAGGAGGAGAGGAAAACTGCTGAGATCCTGGAAACAGAAGATATGGGCCCCGACGCAAGAAAGTCATTGCCCCGCCTAAATTGACAAGCAGCTAAGTGACCGTGAAAAGAGGAATTTTAAATAAATTTGAGAATTTAAAGGAAAAACATTTACATACTTACCCGTGAATTCTTGTTCTGGAAGGAACCTGGAGAGAAAGATTAAAACACAAAGCATCAAATTCTAATGTTAACCAAATGGAAATACATTAGACAAGGTTAAATGGTTAATTTAGAGAAATAGAGAGATAAGAATATACTTATCTGATAGTTTTCTGTTTTGTTTAAAAATGATTTAATCTGTGTTGAAAACAAAGAAATCAAAAGTTAACTGAGTCTTATCCTATTTAGATGAACACATTGTAACATCTCAATAGAAAGTGCATCAGAAATTTACAAGGGTGGCACTTCTTCTGATTACCTAGTAGTTAAATAAACCAATTTTTGCATCAGAAATTGGAGTTTGCTTCTTTCTAATCAGCCAAAATCCAAAATTTAGTTTCTTTTCCTCCCATCCCCGAGACAGGGGTGAGACGAGGTTAGTATACTGTAACCTGACTTCCTCTGCTCTGGAGTGGGTGATCACTCCTTTGGCACGACTACAGGTAAAGGGAGGTCTGCGTCACCTATTAGCTGAAGAGTTAAATCTTGCTATCCCCCCTCTGTGTTCCGTTTGATATGTGTCACCCCAACCCTGTTGAATGTAGTCGTGCCAGGTAGGGGTTTACACCTGAGAACACAGGGGGTGATACAAGCTCACTAACCCCGCTGTATACCCTCAAAGAGTGTACAGGGAAAGAAAACTAAAATTGGATTCCGCTTGAGTTACTCAAACTCAAACTCAATTCAAATGTTACAATGAAATTAACATTTATTTTAGATACAACAGATACAATTTTAAACAGAAAATTCTACTAACAGTGAACTAATTCTTCTTTGCTTTCTTTTATTACAGAAGCCAATCCTGAACACTACTAATGGAACAGATCAGATAAGTATTCTTTCTTTTCTTCTTTTACTTTTAAAACATTCAATGAATTCTTTAATAATTTCTAATTTTAATCTTTAGTCACTAAAAGAAAATGATACTTTGTGTGCATTTTTTTTATCTCTTGTAGGAGCTCAGCACCGTGATCAACTCAGGTAAGTATGCAAATTTATGTTTGTGAAATATAGTCACCACACTAGTTGCACCACCACCAGCCAATGTTTCCTCAGGATCTGTCTTGCGTTGGGGCCCAAGATGAATGTTTCCAGATGGTTTCAGGATCCCTTGTGACCGTCACCTACACCTCACACTTAAACAAACCAAAAGGAAGGAAAACCCTATCTACCTATTAACAACCCCACCCCACTAATGACATTAATCCACACTTAAATTTTATACACTGGCCACCACTAACTAACAAAATTAAAATAACAATACCCTCACTATTACCCCCTAATCTTACTTAAATGATCCCTATACTAAAGAGCATTAACATATATACACCCCTTTTTACCATACACTTTACACCCAAAAATCACAATGCACCTCCAAAAATTCTCTCTTCAACCTCCAACCTCTCACAATACTCTGCTTGTCACCCAACTCCAAACCTCAACCACTTCCAATCTCCACAAACTCACTTCCAATCCACTATCTCAGCCACACCACCAAAAACACTTCCTCTCCTCACCTCAGTCAGCAATGCTCTGCCAACTGCCAGCCTGCCCGTTACCTGGGAGACGGACCCTTGGCTTGGGGTTCCGCAACCCATCCAGCCAATCCTGAGTCCTGCTCAACATTCCATATCCTTCTGCTGACCAGCGGAATGTTGAGCAGCACTACTCAAGCCCCATTTTAATTAAAGATTTCCCATAGGGATCAATGGGAAAATCTTCAATTAATTTAAAACCCCTGAAAATTTTAATCAAACTACCCCAAATTTCCCATGCTAATTAAACCTCCCATCCTCTATTAACCTATATCTTTAAAATTTAAAAATCCCAAAATTTAATATCCGCCCGAAAAAAAAACCTCCTAAAATTCCGGAAAAATTCCCAAAAAATTTATAACCCCCCTCAAAAATTCTAAAACCACCTCCCGGACACACCACGTCGAAATTTAAAAATTAACCCTTTCCTAACCTCATAAAATAGCACCCTTCCCAAAAGACCCCCTAAAAATATTAAAATTCAAAATCCAAAATGACAGAAAAATTCTAAAAAATTCCCCGATCCCAAATCCAAAAACCAAATTTAAAAAACTCAAAACTCTGATTTTAAAAAAATAAAAGTCCCTATTTCAACAATTTAAAAATTAACCAATTAAAATTTTGGGTTAAAAACCCCTTACCTGTTTTCCTGATTTTCTTCTTACGTGATCCAAACCACCGGATCCGGTCCCGGTCGTCTCCACACCGAAACAGAGCCAAAATAAAAAAACTTCCGAAGCCGGCCCAAAATTTAGGCCCCGGCTTCGGCCTAAACGGGAAACTCGCAATCCCGATTCGTGCATGTAGCGCGCCCCTTACGGGAGCGCGCCCGCACGTTTTTTTTTCTCTCGACGCTCCTCTTCACTTTGGCGCCTAGCGCCAAAGCCAAAACCGGCCCCAAAACAGGGCGAAGAAACCCAGCTTCATCCCGCTACACCCGGGGACGTGCCCAACCGTCCCCGGGCTGCAAAACAGGACCGCTGCCCCCCAGCTTCCCTAACGGGCCTAAAATCGGCCCCGAACATCCAGTCCCTCCCCGGATTCCCAGGTAAGGGGAACAAAACATTTTTTTTTCCCTATATTACAGGAACAACAAACATAGTTTGAAATGTCTATATGTGAATGCCAGGAGCCTAAGAAATAAGATGGGAAAGTTAGAATATATTGCACTAAATGAAAAATTAGATATAATAGGCATCTCTGAGACCTGGTGGAAGGAGGATAACCAGTGGGACACTGTCATACCGGGGTACAAATTATATCATATGATAGGGTGGATCGAATTGGTGGAGAAGTAGCATTGTATATTAACGAGAGCCTTGAATCACATAGATTGAAAATTCTGCAGGAAACAAAACTCTTCTTGGAATCACTGTGGATTGAAATAACATGTGTAAAGGGGAAAAGGATAGTGATAGGAGTGTACTGCCGTCCACCTGGCCATGATGAACAGACAAATGCAGAAATGTTAAAGGAAATTAGGGACGCAAACAAACTGGGCAACACAATAATAATGGGTGATTTCAATCAGGGCATGCAAGGAGGTAAAATTCCTTGATGAAATCAAGGACAGCTTATATGGAGCAGCTGGTTCAGGAGCCAACGAGAGAAGGAAAAATTCTAGACTTGGTCCTTAGTGGAGCGCATGATCTGATGCGGGAGGTAATAGTGCTGGGGCCACTTGATAACAGTGATCATAATATGATAGGATTTGATATTAGCTTTGAAGTAAGTATAAGTGGGAAATCAAATACATTAGCATTTAACTTTTAAAAAAGGAGACTGATAAAATGAGAAGAATGGTGAAAAAAAAACTTAGAGGAGTGGCTGAGAGGGTCATAAATTTACATCAGGCGTGGCTGCTGTTCAAAAACACCATCCTGGAAACCCAGGCCAAATATATTCCACATATTAGAAAAGGAGGACAGAAGACCAAACAGCAACCGGCGTGGTTAAAAATTGAGGTGAAGGAAGCTATAAGAGCTAAAAGAAAATCCTTCAGAAAATGGAAGAAGGAACCGATTGAAAATAATAAGAAACAGCATAAGGAATGTCAAGTCAAATGCAAAGCACTGATAAGGAAGGCTAAGAGGGACTTTGAAAAAAAGATTGCGTTGGAGGCAAAAACACGTGGAGGGGCATAATCGAATGGGGCGCCCAAGTTTTCATGAGGGCGTCTTCGCAGGAAATCCATATTATCGAAACAAGATGGGCGTCCATCTTTTGTTTCAATAATATGGCCGGGGATGCCCAAATCTCAATATTTAGGTCAACCTTAGAGATGGTCGACCTAAATGTTGAGATGGTCGACCTTAGAGATGGTCGTCCCCGGTTTTCAGCCATAATGGAAACCGAGGACGCCCATCTCAAAAATGACCAAATCCAAGCCCTTTGGTCATGGGAGGAGCCAGAATTCGTTAGTGCACTGGACCCCCTGACATGCCAGGACACCAACCGGGCACCCTAGGGGGCCTGCAGTGGACTTCACAAATTGCTCCCAGGTGCATAGCTCCCTTACCTTGGGTGCTGAGCCCCCCAAAACCCACTCCCCACAACTGTACACCACTACCGTAGCCCTAAGAGGTGAAGAGGGGCACCTACATGTGGGTACTGTGGGTTTCGTGTGGGTTTTGGAGGGCTCACATTTACCACCACAAGTGTAACAGGTAGGGGGGGATGGGCCTGGGTCCGCCTGGCTGAAGTGCACTGCACCCACTAAAACTGCTCCAGGGACCTGCATACTACTGTCATGGACCTGAGTATGACATTTGAGGCTGGCATAGAGGCTGGCACAAAATATTTTTAAAGATTTTTTTTTGAGGGTGGGAGGGGGTGATTGACCACTGGAGAAGTAAGGGGAGGTCATCCCTGATTCCCTACGGTGGTCATCTGGTCAGTTCGGGCACCTTTTTGAGGCTTGGTCGCAAGAAAAAATGTACCAAGTAAAGTCAACCAAGTGCTCGTCAGGGACGCCCTTCTTTTTTCCATTATTGGCCGAGGACGCCCATCTCTTAATCACACCCCAGTCCCACCTTCGCTATGGTGCCAACACGCCCCTGTGAACTTTGGTCATCCCCGCGGCAGAAAGCAGTTGAGGACGCCCAAAATCGGCTTTTGATTATGCCAATTTGGGCGACCCTGGGAGAAGGATGCCCATCTCCCGATTTGTGTCGGAAGATGGGCGCCCTTCTCTTTCAAAAATAAGCCTGATAGTAAACATTTTTTTAGGTATATTAAAAGTAGGAAGCCGGCAAAAGAGTAAAAGGGGCGATCAGGGAAGACAAAGCCATAGTAATGAAATGGAAGGTATGCAAATACACGTTAAGCAGCTGATTGCTTTGTAAATACTACACCACAGCTTATGGTGTGCACCCTGTAAAACAACCATAGCTTAGAGCTGTCAACCCCCCCCCCCCCCCCCAATCCTTAACACTCCCTAATCATAACTCAGTCCTCGATCATCAAGCCCCCATTCTCTTGATCATCACCTTTCCCCATGATCCTAAGTTCCCACCCCTCCCAATCATCACCCAGCCCCCTGATACAGAGTTCCCCCCAACCAATCAGACACCGTATCCCCTAAAGGCCTTCCCCGACCCCACCCCAAATTATCTCCAGTCATGTGACACCTCAAGCACTAGTTTCACACTACGACCACTAGGTGGTCATGTTTCCATAAAAGGTGGCTCACAATCAGCATGATCCATTTGCCACAGGTGACTCCTGTGGCTATTCAAAGTGCAGTAAAAGCTCTCCTTTTCCCACACATTGATAACTTCCCCCTTTATACATATATCCAGTGGCTCTATTTAGATGGCCAGTGCCACTGAACACATGCTTTAACGTAGCCAGTGGCTGTGCTGGCTGAAAACCTGAATAGCTGCAATTTATTATTACATTTTCCTCTGTGGTGCAATTTCTGAATGGATCTTCTTCTTAATCCTTGTGATCTGAATATCCAGCATTTCTCTATAAGATCTGATGTCTATTAGAAAATCATTATATATATATAATATGTCAGGCTCAGTCGCCAGATCTGCACCACTCTTCCTCAGTCTCTTCCTTTCTTCACCAAGCACGCCCTTCACTCCCGAGTTGACAGCCTGCAATCAGGGTCTCCGGACAACAGGCAAATCACCAGAAGTGCTTTATTATCTCCTGAGTACATTTAATTTGCTTTAAGGCTTCACAGACCTTCCCCTCTCCTCAGTGTAGCTCCACTTTTAAACACAGTTCATTGGAGCCCTGCTTGCAATACAGTTCAGCTTGGGCCTGCTTTCCACACAGTTCACTTTGGCCCTGCTTTCAATACGGTTTTCTCCAGCACTGCTTCTAATCCAGTACTTAGTAGCACTGCTCTTTCACACAGTTAATGAGCACTGCTCACAATTCAGTTCAGTTAGCAATGTTTTCCTCCTCAATTCAGTTTTAGCACTGCTTTCAAACACAGTTTAGTTTAGCATTGCCTTCAAACACAGTTCATCTTAGAAATGAAATTAGACAGTTCAATTCAATGGCAATATGGTCTAAGTCACTTTCTCACTCTTAGACCTAATGACCCACCTCCCTCATTTGTCAGCACAAAACCACCTGACATCCACCCACCGGGTCAATTCACCAAGGCTTCATTCACTCCTTCCAGTTCAGTTCATAACTCACTTTAAGAGCCCTCCACCAGCACTTCCATTTCCTCCTCATTCTCCCCTCCTTCCACCTCCTCCAGTTCCATTCTCTCCTCCCCTTCCTCTCGGTCTAGGGGCTCCTCCCTTCCCCCATCTGATTCCATCTCCCAATCACACCCCGGCTCCTCCCTCTCTTGCATAGATTCTTCTCCCTTCACCTGATCCCTCTGCTGGTGCTGCACTGCCTTCTGGGACTTATAGTTTCTTAGCTCCTGGCTTCTCTGACATTGCCCTGCCTTCTGGGCTTTGTAGTTCCTTGGTTCTGAATCTCTCTGGTGCTGCACTGCCTTCTGGGGCTTGTAGTTTCTTTGCTCTTCACAATATATATATATATAATTTTTTAATCCATCCTCATTCTTCTTGATCTTTCCGCTGCTTTTGACACTGTCGATCACAACATACTTCTCGATACCCTGACCTCACTTGGATTCCAGGGCTCTGTCCTTTCCTGGTTCTCTTCCTACCTCTCCCTCCGCACCTTTAGTGTTCACTCTGGTGGATCCTCTTCTACTTCTATCCCTCTGCCTGTCGGCGTACCTCAGGGTTCTGTTCTTGGTCCCCTCCTCTTTTCTATCTACACTTCTTCCTTTGGTTCATTAATCTCATCCCATGGCTTTTCCTACCATCTCTATGCTGATGACTCCCAAATCTACCTTTCTACCCCTGATATCTCACCTTGCATCCAAACCAAAGTTTCAGCGTGCTTGTCTGACATTGCTGCCTGGATGTCTCAACGCCACCTGAAATTAAATATGACCAAAACCGAGCTTCTCATTTTCCCCCCCAAACCCACCTCCCCGCTCCCCCCGTTTTCTATTTCTGTTGATGGCTCTCTCATTCTCCCTGTCTCCTCAGCTCGAAACCTTGGGGTCATCTTTGACTCTTCTCTCTCCTTCTCTGCTCATATCCAGCAGACCGCCAAGACCTGTCGTTTCTTTCTTTACAACATCCGTAAAATCCGCCCCTTTCTTTCCGAGCACTCTACCAAAACCCTCATCCACACCCTTGTCACCTCTCGTTTAGACTACTGCAATCTGCTTCTTGCTGGCCTCCCACTTAGTCACCTCTCCCCTCTCCAGTCGGTTCAAAACTCTGCTGCCCGTCTCATCTTCCGCCAGGGTCGCTTTACTCATACTACCCCTCTCCTCAAGACCCTTCACTGGCTCCCTATCCGTTTTCGCATCCTGTTCAAACTTCTTCTACTAACCTATAAATGTATTCACTCTGCTGCTCCCCAGTATCTCTCCACACTCGTCCTTCCCTACACCCCTTCCCGTGCACTCCGCTCCATGGATAAATCCTTCTTATCTGTTCCCTTCTCCACTACTGCCAACTCCAGACTTCGCGCCTTCTGTCTCGCTGCACCCTACGCCTGGAATAAACTTCCTGAGCCCCTACGTCTTGCCCCATCCTTGGCCACCTTTAAATCTAGACTGAAAACCCACCTCTTTAACATTGCTTTTGACTTGTAACCACTTGTAACCACTCGCCTCCACCTACCCTCCTCTCTTCCTTCCCGTTCACATTAATTGATTTGATTTGCTTACTTTATTTATTTTTTGTCTATTAGATTGTAAGCTCTTTGAGCAGAGACTGTCTTTCTTCTATGTTTGTACAGCGCTGCGTATGCCTTGTAGCGCTATAGAAATGCTAAATAGTAGTAGTAGTAGTAGTAATCAGTCCACTGTGGAATATGTTGCTATTTTCTGGACTTAGTTTTGAACGCAGTAGGAAGATCGTATGAGTGATGACTTTAAGTAACTGTAACTTTGGGCAGTAGGCAGTAAAAAGTTAAATAAGGTCAGGATTATAGCGATTTGCCTACGGGATTAAACAGACATCTTAATACAGTATATGGGTTTCATTAATATCCTAAACCTGCCTCTCTATGTCTGCAATTTTTGCTGCACAGAAACCACTCTTTGTAGAAATAATCTACATATATCAAACTTTAGATACTGAAACCCAGCACCAAAGCAGTACACTAGATACTGTAATTCATTTGACCTGCAATGTTATTCTTTTCTATTTTTTTTTATAGGAACCTGGAGACAAATTATTGCAGTTAAATGAGGTGAGTAAACATGACCTTTGCAGTGTACTAATGGAATCATTACATTAAGAAGGAAGAGTGCTGCCTGAGCAGGATGTGGTTCATTTCTCTGAGCAAATTTTAGACTTTCAAAGTTGCATAATAAAACTCAGAGGAGCATGTGTTTCAAATTACCCATTGGTTATAGATAAGTTTATAAAAAGTGGGAGGATATTGATCAAGGGCTATTTTATTCACTAAAGCTGGAGGGATATACGGGTCAAGTGCTTTGATATGGTCGGTTCCTGCAGTAAGCTAATTTTTTTTTTTAATTTGGGTTCATAACTCGCTACTTCCTATTCACCAGACCTTTTATCTTTTGAGAGGATGCCCAGTAGAAAAGTTAAAACATTCCCCATTCCACTGTTCATTTATTCAATGATGTTACAAACATTCAAGTATTCCTTGTGTTCTAGCTCACAACAAATGTTCTAAAAAACTTCATGTGTTCATTAGAAATGTATCGATTTTTAAGGTCCGACATGCTGTACAGTTTCAGACAAGGTTATACTGTTTGGATATGGTAGTAGATATTACTGGATGACTTGCCATGTAAATAAGCAGAAAACATTGGTCACAAGTTTTCGTGAGTGTTTTATGTATAGAAAAGATTTTTTTTTAATTTGCATAGAAAAGTTTAATAGTGGGACCCATGATAGTGTCAGGAAGCACAAGGCAGCATGTTGAGCTCCACATCTAGCAATTCATTTCAATAGCTGAGTTATGGGAACAGCATGGTGAAGCACAAAGGGAAACTCCATACCTTGCTGTCAGAGGCTGGTTCATTGCTTGTGCTGTTGCAACAAATGATTCCTAGATATGCGGTTCTTGTTGGCGGGGCAGTTAATCAGGAGTAGCAAAGTGGTGATAGGGAGCCTGCTTAGAGCGATTTGGATGTCTTACTCAGCCCCAAGTCTTGTGAGACCATCCCCTAGGCCTGGGAGTGCTTGGCTGCTTCCTTCTGCATTGGTTGCTGATAGTGCTACTGCTGCTGAGAGAGTTGATGGTACAGCCCTGACAGAAACAGCTTACTATTAGTGGGTGTATGTCATCTGTTGTGAAGTCTGCAATATGGAAAAGTATATCATCTGTACCAGTAATTGCAAGTCAAGGATCCGTGAGTACTCCAGGCAGAGGTTTAGTGACATTTCACTCTAGGGGTCAGAAGTAAGTGTCAGGGAAATTGAAGAAGTCGGTTGTGGCTCCTCTAGACAAGAGTGATAATTTTTTCTAAATCTCCCATGATTTCTGTGATGGACATGGCTTTTAACAAATATTTTGAGAAGATTCTTCAAATATTTAACTTTTTCTCCCTTGACTAGAGCTTTCTGTATAGAAATGTGGGGTCCTGATGTTGGTAGTAGCAATGGGAAGGTTAGCCTAGGTAACCTTGATGTTGTTTTCTTTTTATAGAGGTTACGCTCAATTCTATCTTCTAAAGCTTCCTTTACTGACACTTTTGTGCTCGAACCAGATAGAACTGAGATTTTGAGATTGTATTTTTGTTATTAGTGTTACTGTTTTGGGACTTAATGTGAGAATTTTTTCTGATTTATCTAAATCAGGGCTGGGCAACCATGGGCCTTGAAGGCTACAAACCAATCAGGTTTTCAAGATTTCCACAATGGATATGCATAAGATTGATTTGCATGTACTGGTTCCATTGTATGCAAATAGGTTTCATGCATATTCATTGTGGCAATCTTGAAAACCCAACTGGGTTGTGACCCTCAAAAACTGTGGTTGCCCATCCCCCCTAATCTAGGGCCTCTCAAGGACAGTGTAAGGCCTTTTTAGCCAAACACCCATAAGTGATGGATCTGGATGCAACATTTTTTTTCTTCACTTCCTGTGTAAATGTTTTGCTAAATATGAAAATGCTTATGATTTTTACTGACCTAAATCATCATCTTCACCCATTGTATAGTCCTAATGGTTTCACTATGCATGATTTATGTTCTGCTTATTCTCCCTGCATTGTAATTATTTCTTTCTGGAATGTTTCCTTTTGATTATTATTTTGTATGACAATGTAATTATTTTATTTCAAGTTGAATATGCTTGTTAATGTTCTTAAAAATGCAATGAAAAAGAAAAGCTTAATATACCCAATTGCTTGAGAAAAGTCCAGTAATGAATAATGAAGCAGCATCTTCAGTTGTTCACTTCCTTAAAAGTTCATTAGAGCTGATGACTAAGAGGATTATAGTATGCAAATTATCTTATTAGTAGAACATACTACTGGCTCTTCAGTGATGAGGAATAGCCATGTCAAAAGCTCTGACATCTTAAGAGGTTTTAATTCATAGTTTTTGATTGACTCTTTAGAAACTGGCTGTTTCGGCTGATGCTTGGTGCCCTGCCCAGACAAGTAATATATTAGATAGTATCCTGTGATGCTAGTTTCAGTAAGATTCCAACTTTTAAAAATGACTGGACATGGCAAACTCTATACATACTATCCATTCCTAGGGACTTTGACGGAGTTTGCTCAATACTGGGTGCACTCAAGCACCCACTGCACCCTCAGAGCTGGCACCTATGCAAGAATAGACTTGAGTAGGATATCCAAATCTGAATGCTGGAATTGCACTTTTATTTAGAACGTCAATTTCATTATAAAAGGAATGCTATTTAATTGAAAAACTAAATTTAAGTAATCACCAAGGTTTGTGTCCTACAGATAAAACTCAGAGTGGGAGTCAGTCTCAATTCAGATCAATATTAGTGATATTTTTCAGTGTAAAAATGGACTTGTCTGTTGCTCTCTCTCTCTCTCTCTCGCTCTCTCGCTCTCTGAGGTCCTTTTACTAAGGTGCGCTGAAAAATGGCCTGCAGTAGTATAGACGTGTGTTATGGGCATGCGCAGAATTATTTTTTAGTGCACCTACAAAAAATGCCTCTTTTTATTTGCAAAAATGGAGGTGCGGCAAAATGAAAATTGCCACGCATCCATTTTGGGTCTGAGACCTTACCGCAAGACATTGACCTAGCGGTAAGGTCTCACACAGTAACCGGGCGGTAATGGTCTATGCGCGCCAAATGCCACTTGAAGCGTGTAGCTGCCGCGTGCCAGAAAATAAAAAATAGTTTTCAGATGCGCATAGCGGATGCACGCCAAAATTGAAATTACCTCAAGGGCCATGTGGTAACTGGGAAGTAACTCCAATTTGGCGTGCATTGGGAGCACGTAGATGCCTATATGGCTTAGTAAAAGGGCCTCTCTCTCTCTCTCTTGATCTTATACCTGAGTCTATGGCTATATATTGATTTACTTACCCTCTTGGGGAGGGGGGGGGGGGGGTTCCTGGCAACTGCAAGAGATTCTGAAGCAGCAGTAACCATGAAGAGTTCCACAGAGGTGCATATGTATGTAAGAACATGTAATTCTCTCTGTGTTTCTTGTAATTTTATTACATATGTTTTAGTTGTTAGTTATCTAAATTTTATTTATTTATTTTTCTTTATTTGGAAAGACCTGATATATTGCTATAATACATGGTGTGCTGCTATGTGGTTTACAGTAAATGGTCAAATTTCAAGAAAATGGAAAGGAAGTTACAATCATTGAAAGAAAGAGGGAAGAGAAGGAGAAGAATTCACTTACCCCCCCCCCCCCCCCAAAAGAAAAGATTTATGTTTTATTCAGAGTTTGCTATAGTGCTTCATTTGCAGGGCAAGTCAAAATGGTGTACAAAAATAATACAGAAAAAGAAAGGAACACCATTAAAATTATAGGAAAGGTACAACACAATATCCACATCCATTCTTTAAAAAATAGCATGGTTAAAAATTAGTTAGTATATTCCTCAGTTAAAAGAGGCCATCCAAAAAATTGTATCCAAAAGCTAAAATAAAGTAATACGCTTTTAAAAGTTTTCTGAAACCTGTTCAGAATTTAGGGATGGGGTAGGTCATTCCAAACTTTGGGGGCTAAAAAGTAAAAGGCACTATTCCTTATACTCTTCCAGGAAGGAGTGTAAGGGATAACAAGAGAAGAACGTATTCAGGAGTTCTGTTACAAAGCATCTTAAAAGTCAGAATGCAAATTTTAAATTGGATCCAGTAGCATTTTGGAAGGCAATGTAATTGTTTAAAAAACTGGAGTGATGTGGAGGGACATTTTCAAAAGGGAAGTCCATGTTTTGATATGGATGTCCTCGCAAAACGTCCCAATCTAGGGGTGGGGAAACTCGTATTTTCAAAACAAGATGGACATCCATCTTTCATTTCAAAAATACCGTAAGGGACATCCAAATCCTTAAATTTGGTCGTCCCTAGATTTGGTCATCCTAGACTTTGTCGTTTCTGATTTTCGGCGATAATCAAAACCAAGGACGTCCATCTCAGAAATGACCAAATGCAAGCCATTTGGTCATGGGAGGAGCCAGCATTTGTAGTGCACTAGTCCCTGACATCCCAGGACACCAACCGGGCACCCTAGGGAGCACTGCAGTGGACTTCATAAATTGCTCCCAGGAACACAGCTCCCGTACCTTGTGTGCTGAGCCCCCCAAACTCCGCAAAACCCACTACCCCCAACTGTACACCTTACGGGTGAAGGGGGCACCTAGATGTGGGTACAGTGGGTTTGTGGTGGGTTTTGGAGGGCTCGCTGTTTCCTCCACAAATGTAACAGGTAGGGGGATGGGCCTGGATCCGCCTGGCTGAAGTGCACTGCACCCACTAAAACTGCTCCAGGGACCTGCATACTGCTGTCATGGACCTGAGTATGACATTGGAGACTGGCATGGAGGTTGGCAATCAATATTTTGAAAGATATTTAAGGGTGGGAGGGGGTTAGTGACCACTGGGGGAGTAAGGGGAGGTCATCCCCAATTCTTTATGGTGGTCCTCTGGTCATTTCGGGCACCTTTTTGTGCCTTGGTTGTAAGAAAAACATGGCCAGGTAAAGTCCTCCAAGTGTTTGTCAGGGACGTCCTTGTTTCTTTCGATTATGGGTCGAGGATGTCCAAGTCCCGCCTTCGCTACACCTCCAATACGCCCCCTTGAACTTTGGCCACCCCTGCAACGGAAAGCAGTTGGGGATGTCCAAAATTGGCTTTCGATTATACCGATTTGGACGACCCTGTGAGAAGGACGCCCATCTTCCGATTTATGTCGAAAGATGGGTGTCCTCTTTTGAAAATGAGCCCTATACTCTCGTCTTTTAGCGTGACATAGAAAACTGGCAGCAGTATTTTGAAGAGATTGTAAGCATTTCAATTCCAATTAGTGATCCAATTTAGAAAAGATGAAGGTATGTAAATTGTATGTAGCAAATCTGGATCTAGGAAGTTATGAATAGATTTGAGTTTACGAAAAGAGAAAAATCCTGCTTTCAGAACAGTAGAAAGGTGTTTGGTGAAAGTAAGATGGGTATCAAGGATAAGTCTGAGATAACAAAAAAAATCCATTGATGTAGTAAAAGAATCAAAAAGCGGGGATGGGGGGGCGTGGGGGGTTAAAGATGGAGGAATAGAATGGTCTGTGATCCAACAGGCAATTGTTCTTGTCTTGATTTAAAACAAGATGATGTTTGAAGAGCCAAACTGCAACCCGTTTAAAACAAAATTTGTAATGGAGTCAGGTCAAGGTTACACTTATCTAAATAGTAAATCAGAAGGATATCATCAGCCTAAAACTAAAAACTAATTCCACAGGATTGCATTATTGTAGCAAGAGGACTGAGAAAACTGTTAAGGAGAATAGGCGATAGGACAGAGCCTTGATGAACACCTTAAGAGAGAAAATGAGAAAAATGGAATGAAGATCTTGAAGTATGATTCTGCAAGAAAAGAAAAGAACAAAGAAAGAACCTTACCTGACATACCAGTAGAGGAAAGTCTTTGAATTAGAAATAAGTGATCAAAAGCAGCAGAGAGATCAAGGGACACAACTAAAGCAATTCAGCCTTTCTCAAATTGATTATGAAGCTCACTGAGCACCGAAGCTACTATGGTTTCGGTATTGTCGCCAGCATGGAAACCTGTCATTGGTGAGAAATGCGAGATGATTTGGCATGGGAAAAAAGTTGGTCATAGACAAATGTTTCAATGAGTTTAGAAAGAAATGGTAAATTGGATACCAAACGGTGGGGTCAAGTGAGGGCTTTTTTTTAAATATGGGATGAACAATTGCTGACTTCCAAACAGATTGAACAGTTCCAGAGGAGTGACTATGGGGCTCATTTTGAAACAGAAATACATCCAAAAAACACAGCACAAAGTGGCAGAAGGATGTTTTTTTTTTCCTGGTTTTATATGCAGTTTGCCTAAATCTCAAGGTGGCATGTTTTGGGCGGTCTAGGGCGGGCTTTACAATTTGGACGTTTTTCTGCTATAGTGGAACATTGTAAAAATGTCCAGGGCAAAAAATAGGACATTTTTGGCTAGGCCTGTTTCAATAATAACTAAGTTCCAAAAAGGTACCCAAATTGACCAGATGACCACTGGAGGGATAAAGACATGACCCCTTTAATCCCCCAGTGGTCACTGACCCCCTCCCACCCGCCTGAGAGGTGAAAGCAACAGTACATACTAGGCTCTGACAGCTGCAGATATAATGGTCATTCCTGTTATAGCAGCAAGCGGTCCCTGGAGTAGCCTAGTGGTCAGTGCAGTGGACTGTAGAGGAGAGGACCCTGGCCCATGTCCCACTCTAACTGGTACATTTGTAGTGGAAAGAGTGAGTGCCCCAAAAACCACAAAATACCTACTGAACCCACATATAGGTGACACCTGTAGGCATAAGGGCTATTGAAGTTGGGTACAGTACATTTTTTGCTATTCCTGGAAGGCTAACCATACAATATATGGGGTTATAATGTAATGTGTACCTGGAACCTTTTATGTGAAGTTTACTGCAGTGCCTCTTAGGCTGCCCCACTGCTCTACTGGGATGTCCATGTGGTCCCCAGACATCCCAATGGTTTGTTTTTGTGTGTTTTTCCCTTGGATGTTTGTTGTTTGAAAATGGCCCTTAAAGAAAGATGCATCACAAAAACATCTAAAATAGGAAAATTTTTGAACCAAAAAGACATTTTTCTGGTTCAAAAATGACCATGTTTGGCACTGGATTTCTGAATTTTTTTTGCAAAACATGGAAAACTGGATTTGGATGTCATATCCAAACAATTTAAAAAGCAATAGGAGGAACATCCAATGATGAGATTTTAAGCCAAGTAGATGGGATAGGGTCTAATAAGTAAGTCATCATTCTTATACTGGAGAGATTGCAAGAAAGCGAGATTAGAGTGGGCAGGTTAAAAGAATTCCATAACGAAGTGGAGGATGAAGAGAGTTTCTGGTCAGGGATATGAGGAAGAGCACTCTCTAGGTTGGTGATCTTGGTGCAAAAAGACAAGCCAGTTGCTCTGCCATTGGGGGGTGTTCAGATGGAGTAGTAGACCTTGGAGTTGGAGAAGACAGTTGGGATATAACAGTAAAAAGCTTTTGATTCAAATCATTATTAGAAGTCTGTCAAACTCAGTGGCTATGTCCGCTAGTGATTGGTAGATAAATGGATGGTTTCGGTTATATTTCAACCACCATTAATCCAGGGTAAGGAAATATGTTAGAAGGCAGGTCTCGAACTGTTAGCTTTTTAGAGAAAATAATGGCAAGTCCACTGCCCCATTTGAATTGCCTTCAAGAGTATAGGACGGAGAAGTCAGGAGAAGATATAGGTAAAGGTAAGACTCTCCACCTGATCATATCCATGTTTCTGTCAATCAAAGAATGTCTAGACTGGATGAGTATAAAAGATCATATATTAAACTTGTTTCTAAATGGAGAGATCTACAGTTTATGTGGCTACAGTTTAAGCAATTGTCAGCATCAGAAGTAGTAACGGCAGAGCAAGGAATGAGAGTACTCACCTCCCTGGAACAGAGTTGGTTCGAAGAAGGCAGAGGGTGGTGTCCCAAGATAATTGGAATAGGAGCTGATAACAGCATAGTATAGAGACACAGGGTCAGTAATTCAAAGGTGGGTGAGTAGGCAGATGGAGCCATAAAAGTGTGAAAAAAAAAGCTGAGTGGGCTTAAAGTGTGTAAAGTGGGCTTAAAGTATGGTGGGAAAACACTCCTCAGAATTTCCCCCGAGGAGCATGACATCCTCCTTGGGCATGCTCCTTGAGCGCATGCCCGCAGCATGTGTTGTAATGGTCACTTTGTCAGCTGTCAATGATGTATGTTGGTCATGTGACCCGAATTGTCTGTGGGACTGAAGGTTTAGATAGTGATTCCAAAACTGTGGAGGAAAAAAAGTGTTAAAATATAATTCAGATCCTAGCTAAACACAGCAGGTAAAGTAAAAGTGCGTAAGCTATATATATATATATATACATACAGTGCAATCCGCTTAAGTGCAAGGGTCTGGGACCAAAAGAAATACATGCAGTTAACCGGAGTGTGCACTTAACCATTGTGGCACAAAGAAGCTTGACATCTGATAAACATATGTACAGTACTATTTATTATACGTGCAGCACAATTATCACAAAGCAACAAAATCTGACGCTTTTTTGCCCGCATTCTAGTGTCTAACTTCTTTAGCCACTGCTTCCAAATTTCCCTAGTCATCAATGAATTTGCGTTAGCCTCGTATGACACAGGAAGTCGCTTAACATTCTTGAAGCAACGGGGCTGTTTGCTCTTTCCAATGACAAGTGGTTCCAACTTCTCACTCCTATCCATATTGCAGCAAAGGAGGATCGTCAGTCAGTCCTTCGATGTTTTACCTCCTGTAGTTTCTGCTTGTTTGAATGTAAGTGTTCCATCAGGAATCGCTTGCCAGTAGAGACCATTTTCGCCAGCATTGAAAATGTCACGAGGTGCAAACTCGTTCAAAATGGTAGGAAGAACTGAAACAACCCAATTTTCAGCACCAATGTCAGCAGCGTCTTGTTTTTCACCATGCTGTTTCTTGAATTTTATGTTGTCCCTCTCATTCCATCTTTCCAACCATCCAACAGTGGCTTTGAATTCAGTTAGTCCAAGACTTTCAGCTAGCTGATTAGCTTTCTCCATAAGTAGTAGTCCACTGACAGGAAACTGTCTGCTCCTGACTTGAGAAAACCACCGAAGAAGAGCATCTTCTACCTCCTCAGCTTTTCCCGCCCGTTTTCATTTCCGTTTCCGATGTGGATTTGTATAGTTTTGCCAGTCTTCCAGAAGCTGGTCTTTCTGCTTCAAGATACGTGAAATTTGACTGGGATTGACACCATATTCTTTAGCAATAGATGCTTGACTTTGTTTGTTTTCTAATTTTTTAAGAACTTCTATTTGTTCAGCCAGTGTTAAAGTCTTACAGTTGCACGACAACGACCCCAGTGTACACTCTAACAACATTCTTTCGCTTATTCTGCCTGTGGCAGTTAAAGTGGCAGTAAATTTGAAATCTCGTTGGTTGTCATGCACCAATCGGCTTCCATATTCGGTGCAAGCGCTTATGTGGAGTCTTTCCTGCAGAGGAGCGGTCTTAAACCATGCATATAAGCGAATCTTGCACTTATCAGTGGTGTGCTAAACCAAAGTTTGTCCCCATAGAAATTGATGGCGCCTAAAACGGAACCAAAGTACAGCATGCAGTTAAACCGAGCATGCGCTTATCCGACGTGCACTTAAATGTTTATTTACTAACATTTTTCCACTACTCATGATTTTTGTAAGCCACTTTGAGCCTGCAAAGAGGTGGGATAAGGTGGGATACAAATGCAACAAATAAATAAATTTTTTATATATATATATATATATATATATATATATATATAGCATTAGAAAGACACATATAAGAGACAGTTCTTACTACATGAAAAATGGTTTAATTCAAGAAGGCCATCCATGGTCAGAGAGAACCAAAGCTCAAGCTTTAAAAACAGCCTTAAAATGGAAGGAGAAAGAAAAAAATGCAGTGTTTCTAGTCAATTCGTAGTGTGCATTGTTTGGGCTGGGGAGAACAAGTCGGTGATCGTTGATAGAATGGAGAAGCCTAGAAGGAGCCTAGGGGATAGTTGAATGTGAGAGATAGTCTGGTTAGACCAAGTCTTAGAGATTTGAAAGTGAGAAAGGCAATCTTGTATGTAATTCGTTTATCAACTGGTAACCAGTGATGGCGTTTGAGTAGTGGAGTTACATGATCCAAGCACCTGGCATGACAAAGCAATTTGATTGCAACGTTCTGAAGGGATTGCAGTCTTTTCATGGCAAATTGGGATAAGCCTGCGTATACAATATTACAATAGTCAAGTCAACTAGTGAACAATGAGAGGATAAGCGCATGAAAGTGTTGGGGGTCGAATAGGTGACGGAAATGCGCAATTGGAGAAACAGAAAAAAAGAATCTTTAGACAACTGAGATCTGAGGATGAAAAGAAAAAGCTGAACCCCAAGTGATACCTAAATCACGAAAGCTGGACACTGGAGTAATTCCTGAACCAAAAAGTGAAATAGGAGTTGCAGAACCAGTAAGCCAACAAGCAACTGTTGGCTTATTCAGTATTCAGATCAAGAACCATATACCATGTGATAGATGGGAAAAGGAACTGGAGGTGACCTATACGCCTGAACTTTGGCAGCAGATGGAGCGGGCTTCGGTCCATAGCTCCAGGGCAGTCAATATCCAAGAGAACTGCACAAAGGTACTGTACCAATGGTATCTCACCCCGGTGAGGCTACATCATATGTTCCCAGGGACATCAAAATTATGCTGGAGAGGATGTGGACAGGAAGGCACAATGGGACATATTTGGTGGTCCTGTAGAAAAGTAAAAGCATTTTGGAAATCGGTGCGAGGAAGAGTGCAAGTGTGGGTGGAGGGACAGATCCCTTGGGATCCGGCAGTGTTCTTATTTAATAGATCTATTGCCGGGCTTAGTGCTGGAAGAAGCCAATTGGCTAAACACTGCTTTAATGCAGCTCAGTTGTTGATCGCACGGATGTGGAAGAAGAATGAATACCCTTCAATACACCGCTGGTGTAATTTGGTTAGGTATATAAGTGATATGGAAAAGCTAATGGCTAAGGAACATAAAACCCTAGCAAAATGGGAACAGATATGGGCTCCTGTGATAAAGTCACTAATGTGAAAATGATGGATAGAATTCCTCTTCATGAAGGGGTAGGGGAGAGGGGAGGGGTGAGGGGGATGGGAGGGGTGGTTTGGAAGGGAATGGGTAAAACTGAAAAGTTTAAATGTTACAAGAAATACTATTGCTGTTGTATGAAGGTTTTCAGTAGAGAAATGTATGTATACCAGATGTTTAATGGAGGGGAACCTGTATGATTTTTGTTTGAAAAGCTTCAGTTGTAATACGTGGATTCCTTCAATAAAGATTCTTGTTAAAAATAAAAAATAAAAAAGAACCATATACCATATCCTGGAACGACAATGTAATAAAACTATGTAAGCCACATTGAGCCTGCAAATAGGTGGGAAAATGTGAGATACAAATGTAATAAATAATAATAATACCAAAATCTGCAAAAGACACCCCTAATGGTATAGATGAGAAGGGATCTAGTGAAGCTTGAAGAATAGTTTGGAATTTGGCAGCTAAGATTTACTACTAAAAAAAATGCAGGTTCATGCATTTGAGTTGCAAAAACCTGAGGGAGAAGTGCAGTATAGAGGTAAAGTGTTTCTGTGCAAAAAGGAATAGCTGGACTTGCAGATTATCATATTTGATGATCTTAAGGTGGTCACACAGGGAGAAAAGTCAATGGCAAAAGCCAAAAGGATGCTTGAAGGCATAGAGAGAAAGATGGCCAGCAGAAAAAAGGAAGTGATAGTGCCTCTGTATAAGTCTCTGGTGAATCCCCATTTATAGTACAGGGTACAATGCTGGAGACCGCACTTTCAAAAAGATGGAGTTGGTCCAGAGGGTGGTAACTAAAAGACCTTAGTATGTATACTTTGGAAGAAAGGCAGGAGAAGGGAGATATGATAGAGATATTTATATCCCTTCATGGCATAAATGCACAGGATGCAAGTCTCTTTCAACTGAAAGGAAGTGCTGGAATGGAGGGTCATAGAATGAAGGTGGAATTGGATAGACTCAAGAGTAATCTAAGGAAATACTTATTTGTGGAAAAGTTGGTAGATGCATGGAAAGGCCTTCCGGTGGAGGTACTGTAGATGCAAGTTATATCTGAATTCAAGAAAGCACAGGACAAGTACACCGGAATAAGAGAGAGGAAAAGATTAGTAAATTGTATGGATGGGCAGACTGGATGGGTCATATGGAGGGGCATTTTCGAAAGAAACGTCCAAGTTGCGATTTGGACATCCTTGTAAAACTTCCAAATCCAGGGGCTGGGAAACCTGTATTTTCGAAAAAAGATGGACGTCCATCTTTCATTTCGAAAATACCGTCAGAGACATCCAAATCCTTAAATTTGGACGTCCCTAGATTTGGACGTCCCTAAACATGAATGTTTCTGACTTTCAGCGATTTTCGAAACCAAAGATGTCCATGTCAAAAACGTCCTAATGCAAGCCATTTGGGGATGGGAGGAGCCAGCATTTGTAGTGCACTGGTCCCCCTGATATGCCAAGGCACAAAGTGGGCAGCCTAGGGGGCACTGCAGTGGACTTCATAAAATGCTCCCAGGAACATAGCTCCCTTACCTTGTGTGTGGAGCCTCCCCAAAACCCACTACCCACAACTGTATACCACTACCATAGCCCTTATGGGTGAAGGGGGCACCTATATATGGGTACAGAGGGTTTGTGGTGGGTTTTGGAGAGCTTGCTGTTTCCTCCACAAATGTAACAGGTAGGGGGGGTATGGGCCTGGGTCCACCTGTCTGAAGTGCACTGCAGTACCTACTAAAACTGCTCCTGGGACCTTCATGCGCTGTGTAGCTGGATCCCCCTTTCAGGACCCAGCCAGGCTCAACCCTGCTTAGCTTCCTTCTTCACCCGACTGTTGCCTCGCTCCACACCACCTTGGCCTGTTCTGGGAACTCAGCGCCGGACCCCCTGAGAGCTTGCAGGACTTCCTCCTCTCTCTATTGTTTCCACAGAGGCTCAATCAAGGCAAAACGTTTATAAAAAAAAAACTGTATTTTCTTGCTTCCATTCAGCATAGACACAAAAGGAAAACACCTTACTCCCAGGTTGTTAAGGTTTACTGCCAAAGTCTCATTCAGGGTTTAAACAGTCCATGTAACTTCACTCCTTTTAACGAAAATTACTTCTCTTGGGAACAGAGCATATCCAGAAAGGAAACCCAGCAGCTCTGTCTTGTGTAGCCCCAGCACTTTCCAGTATCAAACAGTTTATACAGCTTTTCCTGCTTCATCTAACAGCACAGATAAACAGCACTTCTCCCACCTTGTTCATGCTGGGGTTTGAATTGTACTCAGCTCCTGTCTCTTCCTGAGGCCAGCACTTGTCCCCTCTTTAGCAGAGACCTCCCCCAGTGCCTCAGCCTCTCTCCTCCGGTCTTCCACCACTGTCTCCAAGGAGCTGCCAGCCACTCCCTCACAATACCTTTCCTCGTTTGGGCCAAAGCCCCAATCTCCATCGGCTCCTCCCCTAGTCCTTCGGCAACCTCCATTTTAACCTCATTCCCAGCTTCCCCCGCCCCCAACCTCTCCAGCTGGCCCTCATTACCTTCCTCAGAAACCATTTCCCAATCTTCTATCTCCTCCCCTAACTCCTGCACAGCCGGGTGGGGAAGAGAGGGATTCTGGGAATGGTAGTTCCTCCCCTTCTTCCTTAACCCTGCTAGCCTTTCAGCCTTCGGGAGTCCGGCTTTCTGAATGCCGGAGTGGTGAGTATGAAATCTGTCCTGCTGGGGTTCCCCTGCTCTCTGGACCCCCTTTCCTCGTGACTTCCATGATCCCTTCTCACCTGCCTGCTCACAGCTGTCATGGACCTGAGTATGACATCTGAGGCTGGCATAGAGGCTGGCACGACATATTTTTAAAGATGTTTTTTGAGGGTGGCAGGGGTTAGTGACCACTGGGGGAGTAATGGGAGGTCATCCCCGATTCTCTTCGGTGGTCATCTGGTAATTTTGGGCACCCCTTTGTGCCTTATTCGTAAGAAAAACACATCCGGGTGAAAATGTCCAAATGTTCATCAGGGACGTCCTTGCTTTTTTTTATTATGGGTCAAAGACATCCAAGTGTTAGGCACGCCCAAGTCCCACCTTCGCTATGCCTCCAACACGCCCCCTTGAAATTTGGATGTCCTTGCGACGGACTGCAGTTGGAGATGTCTAAAATCGGGCTTCCTTTATACCGATTTGGACATCTCTGGGAGAAGGATGTCCATCTTCCGATTTATGTCGAAAGATGGATATCCTTCTCTTTCGAAAATGAGCCCAATGGTGTCATTGCTGCCATTTTCTCTGCTTCTATTTGAATTAATTGGGAAAGGAGAGTTTGCCTCAGGTACAAAACCTAAATTGTAAGCTCCCTAAGGATAAAGAAAATATCCACTGTACCTGTATGTAATACGTAAAAAGCTATTTTGGTTGTACCACAGAAAGGTGGTATATCAAGAATCTCATAAACATAAGATTTACAGATGACTTTATATTGAATGCCAAAAATACATGATTGCATAAATCATCCAAAAAGAGTAACTCAAAGGGTATTTTACTTACAATTGCAGCACAATTACCTCAGACACAAGCTCGTTGGGAGTAAAAACTTAAATAGTGTTTTTCTCACATTCAAACTAAAAGATTGACAGTTACCAACAACACTTTTAAGCACTGCCAAAGCATTTAAAATTGCCCGTATGAAGCCCCTCCTATTCAAAAACTAGTTGGGGCCAATATTCAACCGGCGGAAGGCAGTCCGCATAAGTGCCATGGTTGGCGTTGACCCCAGATATTAAATGTCGGGCCATTTCCGGTGACTGGCATTGAATATCTGGGGAGTTTTTGGTTGGTGTTAACTTAACCAGTTAAGCCAATATTCAGCGCTGGCTGGTTAAATTAATAGTGGGCAAAGATAGGGCTGCTATTTATGCGGTCAGATTTGCCTGCTTAACATAGCCAGTAAGCACTAAGGGGCCCTTTTACTAAGCCGTGTAGGTGCCTATGCACGCCCTATGTGTGCCAATTTTGAGTTACCACCTGGCTACCGCGTGGCCTTTGCGCGGTAATTTCATTTTTGACACGTGTCCGCTACGCACAGCGGAAAATAATTTTTATTTTCTGGCGCATTGCAAACACCGGGCGATAATCATCATTCTACATGCATAGACGGTTACCACACGGTTACCGAGTGAGATCTTACCGCTAAGTCAAGGCTGGTGGTAAGGTCTCAAACCCAAAATGGACGTGTGCCAATTTTTGTTTTGCCGCATGTCCATTTTTGGCAAAACTTTTAAAAAGGCCTTTTTTACAGGCATACTGAAAAATGGATCTGCACGTGCCCAAAACATGCGCCTACACTAACATAGCCCATTTTTCGGCGCATCTTTGTAAAAGGGCCCATGAATATTGCTGGTTATTATGTGACACTGACCACAAATATTCAGCCATGATAACCAGTTATCTCATTCCGAATATTGACGGTTAGGTGCCAAAATGCTATTTAACCAGTCAGTGGCCATTTCTGGCCAGTTAAATATCTTTGAATATCAGGGGGATTGAGTTTAAACATATCAGTTAATGGTGAGTACAGTAACCTTCGAGCTTGGAGAAAAGACGGCTGAGGGAAGATATGATAGAGGTCTATAAAATAATGAGTGGAGTGGAACCGGTAAATGTGAATCGTTTGCTTATTGTTTCCAAAAATACTAGGACTAGGGGGCTTGCGATGAAGCTACAAAGTAGTAAATTTAATATGAATCGTAGAAAGGTTTTCTTCACTCATCGTGTAATTAAACTCTGGAATTCGTTGCCAGAGAATGTGGTAAAGGCGGTTAGCGGGGTTTAAAAAAGGTCTGGATGGCTTCCTAAAGGAAAAGTCCATAGACCATTATTAAATTGACTTGGGGAGAATCCTCTGCTTATTTCTGGGATAAGCAGCGTAAAATGTATTGAACTTTTTCGGGATCTTACAAGGTATTTGTGACCTGGATTGGCCACTGTTGGAAACAGGATGCTGGGTTTGATGGACCTTTGGTTGGTCCCAGTGTGGCAATACTTATATATTTATGTACTTATGATCAAAACAAAAGACTCATTTTATAAGAGAACTCTTTTACATATCATAATAAACAGTGAACATGGGTCTATTTATCTATTAAAAGAGTTTCAAAACATCTCACTGTTCTGGGGGCTTCTGTTAGCATTTAGGTCAAGATTATGCTTTATGACATCTTAAGTGCAAAACTGATGAAGACAAACAGAATGAACCAATCTAGTAATTTTCCATAACATAAACACAAAACCGTTTTAGTCCAACTTTTTAAAGTAACTTTTCTTGTAATTAAATCGTAAAAATCAAAAGCCCTCCAATAGTCTATTTCAGTTCTTTGTCTGTAGCTTTATTTTATAGATGTAATTATGCAATAGAACATAATATGAACACATTCTGGATACTTTTACCAGATTTTCAACCCTCAATATATTTGTAAAGGCTGTGTTTGTATAATGTGGGCTATTGTTATGGTTTTGAAGATTTTATGTCTAAATGTCATTAAGACCTTTTTGTTTCACTGTTTAGATAGTAGATTGACATTCATTGATGTTTTAATAGCATGTTTAGTCTACTGCAAGCAATTCAAGATCATAATCTACCCAGAAACATTTTATGCTAGCTGAATCATCAACATGATCTTGCAGAAATTCCACTATATTCAGCAATGTAATTACTACTTGTTCGTAATATTACAAGTCTTATTAGTCAGTATCTCATTCTTTCTTGTAGAGGTAGGGTTGTGACTCAAAGCTATCAAAAGGCATTGCAAGAAGAGCAACTGTCCAGGCTGCAAAGACTTGAGGGGAGTATGGAGCCCAAAGTTGGTATGACTGCATCAGCTCTGTGGGCAATGTGACAAACTACAGGAAGAGGAAAAAGAGTGGACTTGGGCAGTTAAGGATTCTCTCACTCTCTCAGTTCTTGCATTCACTGCCTCTCCCACCCCCACAACAGCATGATCCTCATTGTCTCCACTGTAATCTGATTCACTTTCCTCACTACCTCCGATCATTCAACGGCTCAGCAGAGGAGTAGAACTTCATCTCTGAAGCGGCACTTTGTCCCCCGGCCAGCCCACCATCATGTCATCTCTCTAGAAGCAGAGGAGGCTGCAGGGCTGGCAAGCTTGATTATGATAAGCATAGGCCAAGGAATGAGCCTACCCATCTTAGAAGTAGGGCTAATGCAAAATACCTCAGGCCTCAGTCTGCACACCTACAGTAGACTTGATGCTTCTATCAGACCAAGGACTGGCCTTTGCAGCTTCAGAAAAAGAAACTTGAGGATAAGCTGACTTGAGAATAAAGCAGAAGGTTTACGTAGGAAAGCGGGAGAAAGAAATCTGAGTTAAAGCCCCACCCTTTCCTCCTTGCCAGAAATGTAACCCCTCTTAATGGGTTGCCATTTCCACATACCAAAGAGCCACAGGGCCCTTGATGAGGCAGGTGCAATCTCCATTTGTTCCTACCCCACCAGCAGTCACATTTCAAAATGATCCTGGCTTTACCCAGTGCATTGTAGCACAATGTAGGGATAATTTTATAAACATTTCTTTGTAGGTAAACCCATGTTTTTATTCTCTGAACAATGGTTTGTCCATCTCTCAACATGGTAGCTTACTTTCACACATTCATCGTAATATTTTTTATAATATATTTTTTATATTTAACCACAATTTTTATATATTACCCCCCTCTGTTTGGTTACTGTGTTCTATGTTCTATATATTATGTTATTATGTAATATATAAAATATATAACATAGTAAATGACGGCAGATAAAGACCTGTACGGTCTATCCAGTCTGCCCAACAAGATAATACTTCATATTTGCTATTTTATATTTTATTCGTTTTATGTTTTTTGTATTTATTTTGTTATGTTTTTATGATTTTTAGACCCCCTGAGGTAGGCTTGCATGCCGAAACATGGACCGTTTTGGGTCCCAATAAACTATTTTTTGATGCTCTTACTCTTTGGCTGGCTGGTTTCTTGGAATTTGTTTGCCTCCACTCTTGTGTGTTGACTTTCGTTTTTTGTGGAAGGCGTGGATCCCCCTGACTTGCCATTTCCGGTTGATATTTCCCATGTCATTTAAAATGAATGCACATCTCTAGATTGGGATAAGAGTTTGAGTGTGGCATACAAAAATTTATACGAACTCCCAGGTATGGATGCATTTACTTGTGGGTACTGGAGGTTCTTTGAGGCTACTTTATAAAGTTACATTAAGAGCCTTTGGGGCCCTTTTACTAAAGCTTTGCATGCACTAAATATGGAGCTCATTTTATACCAATGGGTTTCTTAGCATTTAGCGCTTGCTAAGTTGTAGCAAAAGGGCCCCTATCAGGCTTATTTTCGAAAGAGAAGGGCGCCCATCTTTCGACACAAATCGGGAGATGGCCGTCCTTCTCCAAGGGTCGCCCAAATCGGCATAATCGAAAGCTGATTTTGGGCGTCCTCAACTGCTTTCTGTCGCGGGGATGACCAAAGTTCACGGGGGTGTGTCGGAAGCGTAGCAAAGGTGGGACTGGGGCGTGCCTAACACATGGTCGTCCTCGACCAATAATGGAAAAAAGAAGGGCGTCCCCGATGAGCACTTGGACGACTTTACTTGGTCCATTTTTTGTTATGACCAAGCCTCAAAAAGGTGCCCAAACTGACCAGATTTCCACCAGAGGAAATCGGAGATGACCTCCCCTTACTCCAGTGGTATGCTGGAGCAGGCTCTCACAGGCTCGCAAGAGCCGGTTGTTAAGTTTTTAAGAATTTTGGGAGCCGGTTGTTAAAGTAGGGCCCTCCATGTCTACTTTAACAACTGGCTCCCAAAATGTGGGCTTGGGCCCCCTGCTGAATTATCTGATACTTTGCTGGTGAGGATGCTGAGCCCTGCCAGCCAAGAAAATAGAATACTGCTGCTCCCTGCTCCTTGTTTCCAGCTCTGGCACAAGGCTGGGACTTCTCGAGCATGTGAGAGAAGTTCCAGCATGCTGCTCTGAGCAAGACGTTGGGAGTGATGGCAGTCCATTTATTGGCTGCCAGCAAAGATATGCCTAACGTGCCCGCACGAAGGGAGGGAGGAGAGAGAGGCAAGTGTTGCTCCCCCCCCCCCCACCCCCCGGCCACTCCTGGCCCTTCCGACTACAGAGCTGGCTACGTCCGGAGAAAGAGCCTGTTGTTAAAAATTTACCAGCACACCCCTGCCTTACTCCCCCAGTGGTCACCAACCCCCTCCCACCCTCAAAAAAAACTTTTTAAATATTTTTTGCCAGCCTCAAATGTCATACCCAGCTCCATAGTAAAATAGTAGATGACGGCAGAAAAAGACCTGCATGGTCCATCCAGTCTGCCCAACAAGATAACTCATATGTGCTACTTTTTGTGTATACCTTACCTTGATTTGTATCTGTCTTTTTCAGGACACAGACCATATAAGTCTGCCCAGCACTAGCCCCGCCTCCCAACCACCAGCCCCTTGATTTATATCTGTCTTTTTCAGGGCACAGACCGCATAAGTCTGCCCAGCACTAACCCTGCCTCCCAACCACCAGCCCCGCCTCTGCCATCCAATCTCCGCTAAGCTCCTGAGGATCCCTTCTTTCCGAACAGGATTCCTTTATGTTTATCCCATGCATGTTTGAATTCCGTTATCGTTTTCATCTCCACCACCTCCCGCGGGAGGGCATTCCAAGTCCACCACTCTCTCCGTGAAAAAATACTTCCTGACATTTTTCTTGAGTCTGCCCTCCTTCAATCTCATTTCATGTCCTCCAGTTCTACCACCTTCCCATCTCCGGAAAGGTTCGTTTGCGGATTAATACCTTTCAAATATTTGAACGTCTGTATCATATCACCCCTGTTTCTCCTTTCTTCCAGGGTATACATGTTCAGGTCAGCAAGTCTCTCCTCATAGGTGTTGTAACGCAAATCCCATACCATTCTCGTAGCTTTTCTTTGCACCGCTTCAATTCTTTTTACATCCTTAGCAAGATACAGCCTCCAAAACTGAACACAATACTCCAGGTGGGGCCTCACCAACGACTTATACAGGGGCATCAATACCCCCTTTCTTATGCTGGTCACACCTCTCTCTATACAGCCTAGCAGCCTTCTCGTTACGGCCACCGCCTTGTCACACTGTTTCGTCGCCTTCAGATCCTCAGATACTATCACCCCAAGATCCCTCTCCCCGTCCATACCTATCAGACTCTCACCACCTAACACATACGTCTCCCGTGGATTTCTACTCCCTAAGTATGCAGGTCCCTGGAGCAGTTTTAGTGGGTGCAGTGCACTTCAGGCAGGCAGACCAAGGCCCATCCCCCACTACCTGTTACACTTGTGGTGGTAAATGTGAGCCCTTCAAAATCCACCAGAAACCCACTGTACCCACATGTAGGTGCCCCCCTTCACCCCTTAGGGCTATGGTAATGGTGTACAGTTGTGGGGAGTGGGTTTTTTTGGGGGTTGGGGGGCTCAGCACACAAGGTAAGGGAGCTATGCACCTGGGAGCAGTTTATGAAGTCCACTGCAGTACTCCCTAGGGTGCCCGGTTGGTGTCCTGGTATGTCAGGGGGACCTGTGCACTATGAATGCTGGCTCCTCCCATGACCAAATGGCTTGGATTTGGTTGTTTCTGAGATGGGTGTCCTCGCTTTCCATTATCGCCGAAAATCGGGAACGACCATCTCTAAGGACGACCATCTCTAAGGTTGACCTAAATTTCGCGATTTGGGTGTCCCCGACCGTATTATCGAAACGAAAGATAGACATGTTTCGATAATACAGGTTTCCCCGCCCCTTCACCAGGATGTCCTGTGAGGACATTTTCAGGAAAACTTGGGCGCCCCTTTCAATTATGCCCCTCCACGTGTCTTTATAAAAATCCCAAAATAGGCACTTATAATATAGAGAATGTTAACATCTAGGACAGAGGCCAACCAAAACTACTTTTTTCTGTTTTAGCCTAAAATATAACTGAAAGCGTTGGGCCAAAACTGAAACTGCAGCTGAAAATCATCACCTGGTTTTGGCAAAAGCCAAAACCAAAATCGAAAACTCAAATTTGGTTGTGTGAATGTAAACCAGTTAGGTCCTCTGGAGATTGCCAGAGCTTATAGTCTGCATCCCTCTGCTAAATCCACCGTATCCAAGCCAGAATACATTAATTTAAATAAAGAATCCCGTATTTTACCTCCAAACACACTAACCCCCGCACATGGACTGCAGATAATGAAAACTGAAACTAAAAGCCATGGTGCTTTTATAATGACTGACTTTGCACCACACTCAGAGCCCAATGCACAAAGCTTACCGTGCTTACAACGTTTGTATTTGACTGGTCGTAGCTAGTCTAAAGCAAACATTATTTAGTGTCTAATGCACAATGGGTTCTACACCCCTTTTACCATTCCCCATAGCAGCTACCAATAACCCTATGAAAATAAATTACAAAAACCTTATCAGTATTAAAATGAGAATTCCGGACGATGCACAGACATTTCCGTGCACTGAGCACCTACCTTTAATGTGTAAAGCTTAACAGCAGGTCTGGAGCTGTCATTAAGTTTTGCATGGTATCCCTGGTGGTCCAATGGACCCCCCCTCCAGCGTTCACCTAGCCCCCCCCCTGGAAAAAAATCCCTGGAGGTCCATCTCAAGCCCCCCCCCCCCATGCAAATCAAACTTCGTGGTAGCCTAGTGACCCCTCCTCCCCTCCACATACATTGTAAGCATTGGAGGCAGGAGGGCAGGACCAATGCCTACTCCCTCCTGCCACTGGACCTGCCCTTCTCAAAAAAGGCAGCACTCATCCCCTGCCTAGCACCATATAAGAGAAAAACTCCTTGTTAAAAAGCCAACTATTAGCACTAAGTGGCTCATTATTCAACTACATTTCATGTGCAAATTGGGCACAATATTTGATGATTTTTATAGAATTAGGGGGTAAATGATTTTTCATATTAAGGGGGTCTATGTACTACAGTTCATTAATACTAACATAAGCATTAAGGTACATTATATATGCTTTAATATGTGATAATGCTTACATTATTGAGGGCTCCTTTTACAAAGCTGCAGTAGTGATTACCACGTGCCAAATGCAACGAAGTCCATAGGAACTGAACGGGCTTTGTCACATTTGGCACACCACTAATCACTAAAGCAGCTTTGTAAAAAAGAGCCCTTGACCTTTTAATGCATCAATCCAGGTTAACGTTAACATGGACTTAACATTACCTAATGAATCATATTTAAATATAAACAAAGCAGTTATTATTAATATTTAGATGGTTTACTGCAAATTGCAAAAGTAGCCAATGTTGTAATAGTATCAACAGGCTAATGTATTAAAAGCAGGGTTACAAATAACATAGATAGCTATAAAGGTTTGGAGGAGCAACTTTAATTTTTGAAAGCTTTGTGTACTATTGAGTCAGTAAAATGAGTCTACGCCATTTTTTTCCACAGGTTTGATGTTTTTCATGTTCTTCAGCCTAAAAACTGCACATACCTAAAGAGGGGAATGTGATTTCTGAGGTTAGTTACTTTTTTATTGATAAATGATTCTCATTTTTAATTAGTCCATAGCTGAGGCTGAAATTCTGCAGAATTATGCAGCTGATATCCCTCTATCTTGTGGTATAAATAAGTCACAAACCCCACTTTTGGTACCTTTTCACTTAGTGGTCACGTATTATTCTATAGCTAAACTGAGGGAATTGGATACAGTTGCAGTTTATTGAAAATGCAGGAATTTATCTGTTTCATAGCTGACAAATTCCTGCATCACAGGATAGACCTATCATGTGGCTTTTCTCTCCTCTCTTCTCATCTGCTGTCTCAGGACAAAGAGGAAACAGTCCACATCTGCTTGTTGCTCATCAAAACATTTCTCTTGAGTCCCATCCAAACCAAGAACAATAGCTCACACAGAAAACAGATCCTGTAATGTTAAGCTTGTTTTTTGCATGCTTGTGGTTGGAGTTCATCAAGAATTATATGAAATATGGTGTCAACTTTAATCTGTGTCAAATGTGAAACCCGCACAGTAAAGCTTGTAAAAGGCAACATTTGTTAATTTAATATGTCTTATAATTTGCTAATTGACTGCAGACTTTTCATGTTAATTTATTCTATGCTTTGCTTTATTCTCTCCAGTACGTTTTGAAATGGTCTTGGTTATTGTGGCCATAAATACTGGTTTTCCAGAAGTGAAGACAACAAGGGTTGCTCCTTTTTGACAGGAGAGCTAAAAAGGGACAGAGGATCCGATAGGTTATATTTGAACTCTTCAACACTATGGGGCCCTTTGATCACACAGCAGTATAACGTGGTCTTAGTTCACTCATATATGGGTCTTTCCCATGCGCTATGGCCATTTTTACTACTGGGGTAAGAATGCTGAATTTCCTATTTTTTTGAATTAATGGCCATGCACCAATTTTCCCATTTCACTCTGGTGCATAAGATCCTCTATGGTGAAGCCCCTGCGTATATGGACACTTTTGTCAGCTTACCACCTCGAAACTCACACAGATCTGCTCGCTTGTACTTAAATCTGCATTACCCAGTCTATAGTGGCCTCAAGTACAAAACCACCTACACCTCCACCTTTTCCTATATTAGCGCACAAATGTGGAATGGTCTACCTAAATTTGTAAAAATTACCCCTGATCATCCGACCTTCAAAAAATATCTTAAGATCTTCTTATTTGGAAAAGCTTACGCTCCAGACCTGCCCCGCCTCTCTTCCTATTGAATTCACTTACTCTTTCCACATCTCCCCACCTTTGCTATTACTCCCTTGTCTCTTTCACTTCCATGTTGTTGATTGTTTGTTGTAGAACTGTTGTATAATTTCTGTAGATTACTGTCAGCCACATTGGGCCTGCCCATGGGCGGGAAAATGTGGGATATAAATGTTTTAAATAAAATTAGTGCATGGCCATCAAAACAGATTAGTGCATGAGCCCTTACCTGCACCTATTTTGTAGGTGGTAAGCATGTGCCAATCAGTTAGTGCTCAACAATGTAGCTATGCTAACTAATTAGCGCAGAACACACCCACTTTCCTCCACGACACACCCACTGCACCAAAGAATAATATTATTTTAGCATGTAGATAGCATGCGCACATGGCAAAATTACCATAGGATAGAGTTACCATATTTTGTCCCCCAAAAAGGACACATGCCCCGCCCCACCACACACACCCCGCCCCTTTCACACCCCACCCCGCCCCTTTCACACCCTCGCTCCGCCCCATCACATTTTCCCCTCCCCCTGTCACATACCCCATGGCGCCCATCGCCCCCCTCCCCGTCACCCCCTCCCCTTACCTTGCTACTGCCCTGGTGGTCTAGTAACCTCTTCAGGGCAGGAAAGAGCCCCCTCTTTCCTGCCCGGAGCACTGCCCTGCATGCATCCTTCCTGTTGCTGATCCTCGGCGCCGATTCAAAATGGCCGCCGAGAGTTGAAGTCTCGCGAGGTCACTTCAACTCTCGGTGGCCATTTTGAATTGGTGCTGAGGATTAGCAACAGGAAGGATACATGCAGGGCAGCGCTCCAGGCAGGAAAGAGGGGGCTCTTTCCTGCCCCGAAGGCAGAAGAGGTCACTAGACCACCAGGGCACTAGTAAGTAAGGGGAGGGGAGGCTAGCAATCTGCCCTTTTGTCCGGATTTCTGGACAAAGGGGCAGGCTGGTGGGTGGGCCGATTGGCAAAACCCACCTGGTTGCCTGGACATGCCCTCAATAAGAGTGAGGGCAAGTGTGCAATTTTGATTCAGTTTGATCTTTCATGCACGTTTGACTTGGTGGACCATGAGATTATGATATCATTGCTGAGTAGTCTGGTGTTGTCTTGCAGTGGTTTAAGAGTTTTCTTGTTAATTGATCTTATTGGGTAAAAAGGGATGGAGGTATACCATAGTATAAAATGTTTTGTACATTTTTGGGATCTTGCCGGGTATTTGTGACCTGGATTGGCCACTGTTGGAAACAGGATGCTGGGCTCGATGGACCTTTGGTCTTTCCCAGTATGGCAATACTTATGTACTTATAGCCCTAGAAAATGTCTTGTGGGTTTCCAAAGGACTCCCCTCTTTTGCTCACTTTGTTTAATATCATGTTACAGTCATTGACATATTAGAACAAGGTTAATTACAATTCTTTATATATGCTGATAATATCTCAGTCCTGTTTTAGATGATTGAACAGAGACTTATTTTGGCACCCTAAATTGCTTTCATTTAATTGATAATTGGATTACATGTTATAGGCTTAAAAGAAAAGACCACATTTGTGTGGTTAGGGTCAATTGCCCATCCTTTTATGTACCAATAGGTTACTATATGAGCAGGTAATTTTCAGTCCTGGGGGGTTGAACTGGATAGTAAGCTTAGTATGATGCCTTATGTAACTCAGGTTGTGAAGAAATCCTTTTTTGTACTGAAAAAACTTTGCCTTATAAACTATTAACTACTTCTCAATTTAGGTGTATTCTATAAACCTAACTTTAGGCGTATTTTTTTCTATGCCAATTTTTTAGGTGTAATATATAGAATCTAGCCCAATATGTCTAAATTATACTCAGGTCCATTAGAACAGCATGCAGGTTCCTGGAGTAATCTAGTGGTAGGTGCAGTGCACTGCAGACAGGTAGACCCAGGCTCATACCTCCCCCTACCTGTTACACTTGTGATGGAAACTGTGAGCTCTCCAGAACTCACCAGAAACCCACTGTATCCACATATAGGTGCCCCCATCACCCATAAGAGCTATTGTAGTGGTGTACAGTTGGGTTAGTGGGTTTTTGGGGGCCTCAGCAGACAAGATAAGGGAGCAATGGTGAGGTGTATACCTGGGAGCATTTATTTGAAGTCCACTGTTACCATTGCTCTCCTGGGATGTCTGTGTGGCCAGTCTGTTAAGAATGCTGGCTCTTCCTACATCCCAGCAAAACGTCCAAAGTTGGACTTAGATGTCATATTGAAAATTCTTCATGATCTGTCTCAAGCATATTTAAATTCTGGTCTCCACCACCTCTGCTGCTAGTTTGAGGGGCTTAGCTCCTCTTTATTTCTTACAAGATCTAGGATCCAATTCCCCTCCTGTATCTTGTCACCAATCATTGTAATCATTTATACTGTGTTCAAAAATAGTAAGGTTATTGTTCAAAAATCAGCTGCCTAAGTGAGAGGCTTTTGTTGGTCTTGGGCTGAGAGGGTAGGGGGTGAGGGGGGGTTTGGAGGTTTGTAGAGGGGTTGATGTTAGGGACTAATTACTGTGAACTGCTTCAATTGCTGGGTTTAAGGTGGTCCATAAAAAAAATTTTTACATTCTTTTTCTAAGAATTATATGGCAGTGAACTTACCGCTTTGGTGGCACACTATTTATTTATTTATTTACTATGGTTAACTGGCACTGTGCGGCAAGTCCTCACTTCAATAAGTCAGTGCAGCCACAGTTACTCTCTGTCTGGGCTGATGCAACAAGGCTCATACAGACACATGCACAGGCTGGCTGCACGTGGAAGTCGCCACATGCATACGCCAGTAGATCAGGCAACCTGTGATGCTGCTGTCCTGTGCATGTGTCAGTGTGAGCCTTGCTACATCAGTTCAGGCAGAGAGCAAATGCAGAGGTGGTACTTGAACGTCTGGAGGACCATGGGTAGGTAGTTGGTCACTGAAAGGCTCGTACTCTCCCACGGTATCCACATAGACCTGGAGGGGATTCCCGCAGAATCCCTGTAGACTCCACAGCAAACCTCATTCACGTGCAGATCTTGATGGCGGCACACCTGAAGAGCAGCCTTGGCACACCAGTTAAAAAATGCTGATCTAAATTCTATAGCACACAACTACAAAGGTGGCATGAACTTGAGTGGTTCGGGGTGTGTCTTACAGTTGCACCCATAACTTATAGAATACCATGAATTATGCATGCACCTGCCAACTAGAGGAGTGACCATTTACACCAGCCGTTGACACGTTGTAAGTGCTCATGCCTAAAGTTAGACATATGCATGCTGACTTATGATCTATTCTATAGAATTGGCGCTTAGGGCCTTATTCTATAAACGTTATGCTCCTAAATGTATGTTCCTAAAATGTATGCTTTTAAACCTATGTGCATTATTTATGCTCCTAAATTACGAGCATACACTATGCTCCAAAATAGATTATGCTCATAATTTAGGAGCATAAATTTAGGAGCATAACCTTTATAGAATAAGGCCCTTAGTGCCCATAGTTTTCACGCCTAATTTTTGGCGCTTTTTCTTGAATCTACCCCATATTGCCTCTATCCAGGTGATTCTCGCTGTATACTTCTTTGGGAGAATTTCTTCAAAAAAGCAGTAATTAAATCCTAATTAATTTATTGGTGTTATCACATGAAGAGAACTTTTTGAGGGAAATTTTCATATGGTGCCACAGCCTGGAATGGATGAAGTTTCTGGATGTGTCTGTGCTTGACAAATTCTGCCCAAACTTTAGCTAAGGATGCAAATGAATCAAGAGCTCATTTGCATCTCCTAGCTATGTTTCACAGAAATATGTACTAACCTGTGAACATAATTGCAGGTTAGTAAATATGGACCCCCCCCCCCCCTTTCCCCAATCTCATGAGATCATTCTGCAATTCTTCATAACATTTTGCTGATTAATGACTTTGTATAATTTTGTGCCATCTTCAAATTTTGATCATCTTACACATTTCTGCTTTCTCAATATTATTTATGAATATATTAAAAAACACAAGTTCCAGTACAGACAGTACATTTGGTCATTCTTCTTTTGATCTTTTCAGGATACAGAAGTCTAGTGGAGACTATCTTCACTCTCAACCTCTTCCTCTGGATCTGTCTTTCATGGTGAAAGAAGACCCCGATCTGCGTTCCAAAAGTGGCAAGAAGTGAATGACAAGAGTCATAGAAATCAACTTTTCAGACTGATTGGAAATGCTAAATTATTCTGTCCTGGATACAATGAAAACGTTTGCTCAATTTTAGGCATGTTTTAGCTCCCATTATGCACCAAGAGCTGGTGCCCATTACTGGTGCCTATCCAGAGGTGTACAGCCATGTAGAAGGACAGAGGAGAAAAGAGAGGCTCTGGATCAGAAAGGAATTAAAATGAGAAATTCAAGCATTTAGAGCAAAAATTCCAGAAACAGTCCTTGGGAGCTAGGGAGCACAGTACCAGTCAAAATGGTGCCTAAGTTTCAAGAAAGGATGTGAGGATAACCCATGAAAGTATTCCATTAAGGATCAGAAATACTGCTGCTGCCTGAAACTGCATCCTATGAAAACTGTGACAGATGTACTCGGTTTTACTTTGAAGAAAATTTGTCCCACCAAAGACTTTTATTTTTATTTGGAACACCTAAACTTGGGTGGACAGTCTCCTTGGAACTGTTCTCAATCTGTTGGGCCCTGACGGAAAATTCTTCCTGCCATTGGAGGATCTATACTAAGGGTTTGCAAGTGCCTAGTGGGATTAGATGCACTAAACGTTTTTCATCGTTAAATGAGCCCTCAGGGAAGAATTTCCGATCCTTTCCATGCACTAAAGCCTATTTTTCGACGGTAGTAGCAGCTAACGAAAACGGAATGGAGATGAGCAATTAGTGTGAAAACCCCATTGAAACGACATGCACTTTTCCGATTGCCTTTACGCAGGAAAAAGGCAGGAAAACTAACGAGAGGTCTGGACCTCTCGTTAGGACAGCTCCGTGGCAGGAAAATGTGTTAAGTGAAAAAATAAACAAACTTTGAGCCAATCCCAGCGCATTAGCAGAGCTAAAAGCGCTGTGATTGGTCCAAGGGATGTCAGAAAACACATAAAAAAATAAAAATAAAAAAAGGATCGGGAGGGGGCAAGGGCGCTCATCAGGAGCGTCCTGTACGGACGGCCTTGCCCCCCCCCCCACTGCTCCCCACTTTCCGCCGCTCCCCCCACCCCGAAAAAGCAAACTTCTAGAAGCCCCTGCCCCCCTCCCTTCCTCACTACTCTCAGCTCCGCCTCCCGACATCCTCCGTTGCAGCGAGACGCGCTGTGATTGGACAAAAACACGTTGCACCTGTATTGTTTTGCTTTTAATGAAGCTTATAGAAAACGTGTCATAACCACGTTCATATAGCATGTGCATAACATACGCAGTTAATTTACGTGCAGCAGTTATGGCAGCCAGAGGAAGAAAGCCTAACTTTGCAGATATGGATGTCCTCTGGCTCGCTCAACTTTTCATAATAAATGAAAAGCGTCTTTTCCCCCGCGCAGGGAGAAGGAGGAATATTGGGCGGATGGACAAGGGCTGGGAGACTCTACAACGCCTCTTTAATAAGCGTTCCTCCTTTCCCAGATCTGTAAGTTGGCAGTATATAGGGCTCTACGCACAGTGTCGTACCAAGGGGGTGGGGGCGGTCATCCTATTCACAGAGGGTGTCCGTTCATGGGGGGCCGGGGGGGCACACCCTATGAACACCAGTCATTACATATAACAGATTTTTGCATGTGCATGAAAAAACAAAGGTGGTCCAGTTACTGACATCGACAGTGCATGCCTATTTCCAGTTTTTAATGTACATCTGATTTGCCTTTTTTTGGGTTTACAGGTTGAGGAGCTAAAAAAACGTGCGCGGGCTTTGCGCAAGGACCACCCCGAATGGCTAAAGGAGGTGAAGGCAAACCTTGACAACAGCCCAGGTATTGGTTCATTTGACATGAGTCTGCCACATTACAGGTTTGATAGTGGCCTTGTGCTTTTATGTGATAGACAATGTTTGTCCGTGCAGAATTGTCATCTTCTGATGAGGACGAGGAGCAGGAGGAGGAGGAGGAGCAGCAGGAGGAGGATGACATCGTTGGAGGGTCCCTGGCTGCTGTCGCACCTCCCCGCCCTTCCGCTCCTACCCCTGGTCCCCACCTCCTGCCTTATGCCCGTTGCCGTCCCGGCCCCTCCTCAGGTCTCCAGCCCCCCCCTAAGAGATCCCGCCAGTCCATTGTCTTGCGCCTCCCTGCTCCCAGGTATGGTCCTTCCCACCTTTCCTCTCCTCCTCCCCGTCTACATTCCAGTCCCCCTGTCACCCCACCCCAGGCGCGAAGTCCCACCAGCCCCCCTGTTTCCCCCACTTCCCCCCCTCCGCCGCATAGTCCCACCAGCCCTCCTAGTACCTCCTTTTACGCTCCCCATCTGACCTCCCTCCCTCTTTCCCTAAGCCGTCCCATCCCATCCACCTCCGCAGAGATGTTCCAGATGCACGAACAGGGTGAGTTACCAAAGTCTGCGGCATGACTCATCTCTAGCCTCGTTATACTTGTCAAATTTTTTGCTGATGTCTCTGCCGCCGCGTACACCTGTAAGCGCTCTATTAAGGTTCATAATAATAATGTTGGCTATTATGCCATATCACTGTGTGTTTCTGTTTTACAGCAGTTCGTGGTGATGTTTTCTGACAGTTCTTCCATTGTCTTTTGTAACAGGTGCCATTGTGGACCTCACAGGGGAGGACAACAGTGATGTCCCCTCACTACCGACCACCCCCCCACCACCCCAAACTATGAACCGCAGTGTCTCTCCCATGCCCCCTCCTCCCACTGTAACCCGTGGGACATGTACCTTCCCCACTCCCACCCGTTGCACAAAGGTAGGAGAAAAGCGCGAAACACGAAGAAAAACGAAGCAGGGCAGTCGCCTAAGCTGCAGCGACGTGATTCCTACACGCTGTGGATGCACGCTCTGGACGCATGTTAATGACGTCAAGATGGGTCGCATATTATCCACGTCGATACCGTGTGCTTTACGAATGTGCAACAGCGCATGCGTTTTCTGTTCCGCTACGAAACTGTCATGCATCCGACTTTTGAATTACGAATCGGAGTTTGCAGGTGGGGTTTCTTGGTGCATTCTTCGTATTTTTGAAATCGGTAAGTACTTTAACGATTTAGATTTTTTTACGTTTGGTTGCTGCATCTGCCTCTTAGCCCAGGTATCAAGTGGTGCCCTCTTGTCTTAAGAATTGTGACCAGACAGAGAATTAACATATCATTGTGCAACATGAAGAGAATTTGGCAAGACTAATACCTGAACCTCATCCAAATGAATTCATTGTCCATTATGCACTGCAGTACAGCAGGGACACATCCTGAAATGGAGGCCAATGTGATTTTAGGATAGAAGGGTCACACAATAAAATAAAGCAGCAAATATGTTGCATGAGAGAACTATTGGGTCTAACTGGATTCCTATGCCACTAATTGTTAATATTGTGTATTGTACTGGATTCCGATGCTTATGTGGGAAAGTGGGAAATATTTCAGAAAAGAAAGAATAATCTATATTAAATGTTATAGAACAGGAGTCTCCAATTGAGTTCTCAGGATCTCAGGGCAATTCTATAACTGGGTGCCTTGAGGTAGGCGCATCAATGGGCCAAGATACTGTTATAAAATACTAGTGTAAGTCGGCATGGATGCACCTACACATAGGTACAAACAGTTACGTCAAGTCAATGGCAGATATAAATGTTTATGCCTAAGGGCCCTGTTTACTAAGATGTGCTAGCGTTTGTAGCTTGTGCTAAACATTAGCGTGAACTAACTGTACAGATGCCCATGGGAATATTATGGTCATCTACCCAGCGTGCATGCTAATGCTTAATCCAGCTCATAATTGAAAAAGAAAAACGCCTTTATTGCAACCCAAATTGGGAGATAGACGTTTATCTCACAAAAATGAATAAAGCGGTATAATCGAAAGCCGAATTTGAACGTTTTCAACTGCACTCCGTCGCGGATACGGACAAAGTTGATGTGGGCGTGTCAAAGGCGTGGTGAAGGCGGAACTGGGGCGTGGTTATCGGCCGACCAGAGATAGGCGCCTTTCGCCGATAATGGAAAAAAAATATGCGTTTTTAGCGAGAATTTAGGGCACTTTTCCTGGACCCTGTTTTTCCACAAATAGGGCCCCAAAAAGTGCCCTAAACAACTAGATGACCACTGGAGGGAGTCGGGGATGACCTCCCCTGACTCCCCCAGTGGTCACAAACCCCCTCCCACCACAAAAATATGCCGTTTCACAACTTTTTATGTTCACCCTCAAATGTCATACCCACCTCCCTGGCAGCAGTATGCAGGTCACTGGAGCACTTATTAGGGGGTGCAGTGGACGTCAGGCAGGTAGACCCAGGCCCATCCCCCCCACACCTGTTACACTTGTGCTGGTAAATGGGAGCCCTCCACACCGCCCCCCAAACCCACTGTACCCACATGTAGGTGCCCCCCCTTCACCCCTTAGTGCGATAGTAATGGTGTAGACTTGTGGGCAGTGGGTTTTGAGGGGGATTTGGGGGGCTCAACACACAAGGGAAGGGTGCTATACACCTAGGAGCTCTTTTACCTTTTTTTTGTTTTTGTAAAAGTGCCCCCTAGGGTGCCCGGTTGGTGTCCTGGCATGTGAGGGGGACCAGTGCACTACGACTCCTGGCCCCTCCCACGAACAAATGCCTTGGATTTATTCATTTTTGAGCTGGGCGCTTTCATTTTCAATTATCGCTGAAAAACAAAAACGCCCAGCTCACAAATTGTCGAATAAAACATGGACGTCTATTTTTTCCCAAAATACGGTTCGGTCCGCCCCTTCACAGACTCGTTCTTGGAGATAAACGCCCATGGAGATAGACGTTTTCGTTCGATTATGCCCCTCAATGTGTGCTAAAAATGCTAATGCGCCTCTAGTGTGGCTTAGTAATCAGGGCTCTAAGAATTCCATTGTATGTGCATAACTTATAGTATTCTATAAGTTATTATGTAAGGTGTAGACATGCCCATGCCCCTCACATGCTTTGCCCTTGTGTATGTCACTTTGCAGTTACATATTAATACAGGTAAATGCTAATTTAATGAATAGTGTGAAGTATGCATATGTGTGTAGATGCCAGTTATCTTGGCACGTATGCCTATTGCATGTGTAACTACATGCAGGAAGTTACAGAATTACCCTTGACTTGTGACACCTATTGAGGTGCACTTTCTCCATTGTATGCAAATAGATGTCATGCATGCTAACAGTGGAAATCTTTCAAACCTGACTGTGGGTCCTGAGGACAATGTTTTGAGACCTCCACTATTTAAGGTATAGAAAAGGGAAGGACATTTTTGTATTGCTATTCCCTCGAGAGGAAAAATATCTCACAAAGTGTCCTCAGCATGTCAGTGAATCTCACTCAGTAATATCCTTCCCAAGGCAACAATAGAACCCACAACCATCTCTGTACTGGGCTTGATGGACCTATAGTCTGTCCCGGTATGACAACACTTATGTTCTTATGTAAGCACTAACTTAATGGACTGAATGAACTGTGCACAGCATAGAGAATTTAAAATAGCACAAGCTTACCATTATCTCCTCCTGAAAAGTGACAAACTTAGAAGTTTGGCATATAGTTACTAAAATGGAGACTGCTTTTCTCAGCTCTGTAAATGCCCCAGAAAAACTTCCAGGAAATTGGTTGAGCTGGAGAGAGATTTGGGCCAATGCAGGAGAATTTTGGAAGAACAGGCTAAGGAGATAGAGAATCTGGAAGCTTCTGATAATGCAGTGGGTCACAGCAAAGATGGCGCTGAAAGCTGCCTCTCTGTCTGACAGATCCTTCCCTCAGTCACGTCCCACAACTTCCTGTGGGTGGGACATAGAAGAGGAAAGGCTCTGCTAGACAGAAAGGCAGCTTTCAGTATTCTCTCTGTCACGACCTGCTGGAACATGTGGAGGACTGGCTGGGGAGGGGAGTGGAAGCTGGAGCAATACCAGATCTGGGCATGGGGAGTGAGGGGGTGAGAAGGTGGGAAGGTGCAACTTTAGACTGCCCCTACCATTGGGCAGCCCTGGGCATTTTGTCAGGCTCGCTCAATGGTAGCTACACCCCTGCCTGGCAAGATCCCAAAAGAGTAAAACAGATTTTATGTTGCTTGTCCCAGGAATAAGCAATGGATTTTCTCAAATCCATCATAATAATGGTTTATGGACTTTTCTTTTAGGAACTTCCCCAAACCTTTTATAAACCCTGCTATGCTAACTGCTTTTACCACAATTTCTAGCAATGAATTCAAGAGTTTAATTACATGCTGAGTGAAGAAATATCTTCTCCGGTTTGTTCTAAATTTACTACTTAGTAGCTTCATTGCATGCCCCCTACTTGTATTTTTGGAAAGGATAAACAAGTGATTCAGGTCTACTTGTTCCATTCCACTTAGTATTTTCTAGACCTCTATCATATCTCTCCTCCGTCATCTCTTCTCCAAGCTGAAGAGACCTAACATCTAGCCAACTTTCCACATAAGGAAGTCATCCCATCCCCTTTTCATTAATTTTTGCCTCCTTCTTTAAAACTCTGCTATAATAATCAAACAATGCTGTCTTTGATAGGGAGGAGGGATTGGGCCATATCAAACATATAAATACATTCAAATATATAATGACATCAGGACATTCATAACACCTAGACTAAAAAAAGGCCCCTAAAGCAGGCATCACACCAAAACATGTTGAGCATTTTCTACATGATGGAATGACAACAATGAACTGACAGTGGACATTTTTAATGACAGCACTATTGAATTTTCAGCAACCTCCTTCATTTTCTGTATTTGCATTTTTGCATTGCTTCTATGTTTTACCTCTTAGTTGTTTATCCATAAAAAGTCCACATGAGGCTCTGAAAGTGCAAATCCATGCATACTTTCTCTTCCCTGACCTAATTCCACCTCTTGCTTAGCACAGATTAAAGTATCCATACTCTGAGCACCATGGGAACTTTTACCTGCAGTAAGGGGAGAACAATATTCCAACTACCCATTTTGGTGGATTATAGTGCCAGTTTACCTGGGTACCTGGCTTTGAACATTGCCTGCCCTAAAGCCAAGCATTTTACGTTTCCAAGCATTTTCCATAATGATTCTTAATTTCTTCTTTTGGAGATTAACATTAGCACTAGAAAGCAGAAATGGAGTAAGAATTTACAGTAACTAGAATTCAAAATTTTGAACCTTTCTACTGTATTCCTCAGAGTGGTGAAACATTCCCTGACATATTTCCCTTGGAACTGAGGTCTGATGTGAAGATGTGGTTGCTTGTCTCTATATAAAACGGGCAGAGTTTTGTGGTTGTCTAGTTACAGCTTGATTGACAGAAACCTCAACCCCCACATCTTTTCTCTACTTGTATACACATGTCATCTGAAACCAGAATGTTGCAGAAAGTCTATGTGGTTTCACAAAGTTATATTTTTATCTTTCCCTTTTCTTTTGCATTGTGCAGAACAATGTGTTAGAAGTATACGAAGATCATAAAAATCACCCAAATTATCAGCGTGCAGGAATATATTTATACACTTTAAAGGCAAGTTAGTAATCGTGCTGACAGCATATCATAAAATAGACATGTCCCTAAGCATGTCTACAAAAAAACCAAACCCATCAAAAGTTGCTCATTTTTGCCAGTTCCAAAGCATTATTTTTAGCCTCAGAGTCTCCCAAAACAAAAATTCTGCCAAAACCTTCCAACCAGAACTTCCCTTACATATTGCAAGAGAAGGTGAAATGGTGTGTAAGTGGCTTACAGTGGGCGAGCCAGACTAAATCTAAGCTCAGTCCTTTGTTCTGACTGATCAGTAGGACAGAGTAAAGCAAAGATTCAATTACGTCCAGCTTAGTTCTTTGCAGGGTGGGATGAGAGGAAGAAATTTTAAAATGCTGAGTCAGGTTAAGATGTACTCTCTTCCCCACTGCTCTGGTTAGCAGCTTAAAATATGATTCTGTGAAACTCAATACAGCTTCCAAGCATCTTCAAGGCCTTGGGAAAGTTACAGTGAGTACTGTGGGATTGTGGTTTTGTCTACTGCATACAGTAATTATTAAATGCTACTTTAGCTCATGTTTGGTCCCTAGACCTTTATGAAACAACAGTATGGCTTAGCTATGATTTGTCTGTATTTTCTTGTCACACCTTTACTAAATTTAAAGAGAATATTATATGACATTACAAGTTTTCATTGATCATTTCTTAATTGTTCTGGAACTCTGAATATATGGTATAAAATTATGGCTGTTTTTCTGAGATTGTTATTTATGAATTTGTCAAACAGCATAGTTCCCACTACAGTGGAACAGGGCCGCCAAGAGACTGAGCCGCAACCAACCCCCCCGGATTGCTACCCCCCCCCCAGATTGTTGCCGCTGCCACAACTGAGATACCTTGAGGCTGGCGGGGTTCCCGAGGCCCCGCCAGCGGAAGAATCCAGCGCTGCTTTTCACTCCATGCCTGCCCTGCCCCGCAACTGCTTTTTTCTCATCGCGCATGCTCGGTTTCAAAACTGAGCATGCGCCTGAGGGGAAAAGCAGCCACTCAACACGGCGGTAGAGGCAAGTGAAAAGCAGCACTGGAGGGGGGCCCATCAGGAGCAGGAGAGATGAAGACCCCGGCGCCAGGCCCCCCTTGGAGGCTGGGCCCAGGGAATTTTGCCCCCCCTGCCCCCCCTCTCGGCGGCCCTGCAGTGGAGTGCCCCAATGGTCTGACTGGGACCTGTGCTGTTTAACCTATTTATAAGGTATCTGAAGATAGGAGTGATCAGTGAGGTGATCCAGTTTGCAGAAGACACAAAATTATTCAAAACCATTAAAATGGTAGAGGATTGTGAGGATATGCAGAAGGATATTTTGAGACTAGGCAAATAAAATGGCAAATGAAATTTAATGTGAACAAATGCAAAGTGATGCACCTAGGATAAAATAATCCCAACTACAAGTACAAAATGCTGGATTCTGAGTTAGGAGTCACCAACCAAGAAAAAAACTATGATATCATTGTAGACCATATATTGACATTTTTACCCTGTGTGCCACAGCTGCTATAAAAAAAAAAGAGAGAAAAAGAAAACGTTAAAAGAATATTAGAAAGTGAAGCATTAGTAGTATAGAGGGCCGAAGCGTGCAGATCAGAGGGAAAGAGCAACACAGAAAGTCATAGAGCAGTAGTAGTGTAGAGGGCCACATTTGAAACAACAGGGCAGAGCCAGAATACAGAGGAAGCACATTTATTCAAAGATTCAATATGACCCATGTTTCAGCAAGTGCCTGCATCATACATAAAAATGCATGCTATATACAAAAACATTAAAAATAATAAACAATATCACATTCAAATATATTGTGACCGGCTGAAGCAGTCAACTCCCCTGGACAGGGAGAAAAGCAAGAGCGTGCCAAAAGGTTCCATTTTAAACCTGGTCTTATAGGAGACAGTAAGACTGGGAACAAAGGAAAACTTGGAGGCAGGAACTCTACACATTTCCCTACAGCAAAGCAGCCTATGATAGGGTTTGTATATGTTGGGGAAAGGAAGAATGAAAGGGATCTCCAGTACTTAATTTGTAAGAATGAGGCAGGAGAAACTCTTGCACAAGCTGAGAAGGGTGAGGGGAATTCCCTCAGGGTAGATCCAAGGAGGTTCCATTGAGAACAGGAGACGGCATGACATTAAAACGTTGAAGCCACTTATGCCCTGTTTACTAAGCTGCATTATAGTTAACCGTGTATGCACAATATCCCTATAGATGCCTACACACTTGGTGCGTGTGCTAATTGTAGGCGCATTAAAAACATTAATGTGACTTAGTAAACAGGGCCCTTAGTTTAGTCTATGTTTCCCGTCCCCTGCGGAGCCATCGTTCTGCATACACTCAAAACAATGCACACAAACCTATGAGCTGCTGCATCTACGTTGCTGTTCTTTATTGTTGGTAGCATTTTTATTTAATCTCACTTATATTTTCAAACATGACAGCTTGTGCAGCATATTGATGTACACAGAGGAAGTATAATAACGGAATAACTTTTCATAGTTAGAGTAGTAATTTGTTATAAATCACAATCAGTCTGTCATTTGGAGGGGACTCCCCAGCTTGTGTTATATTTGTGCAAAGATTTCTTTCTATTGGTGTCACGCTCCTTACCTCGCTCCTCTCCTCGGCGCTCCTCACCTCGCTCTTCTCCTCCTTGTTAAAGGCCGCTCCAGCGTTCTTGGCGGGCCTGGCGCTCCGAAAGGGCCTGGCTGTTGGGGGTGGAGCGCCGGCCATCTTGGCAGAGCTGGCGCTCCGAGGGTTGCCCCAGGAGTGGAGCACCAGCCATCTTGGCCATATGGAAGAAAACACTGTTCAAAATGAGATAGCTATGTCTAATCAGATCATTCTTCGACCAAAAAGCCTTTGCAGTACTAGTCCAAATGTTAGTCCTACCTCACTTGGATTACTGTAACGTTCGGTTTCTTGGTATTAAGTGTCAATATCAGAAAAAACTGCAAATCATAAAGAATACAGCTGCTAAACTAATATACAGTTTGAATAGATATACTAGTGTTTCAACTCATCTTAACAAACTGCATTGGCTTCCCTTAGCAGAAAGACTCAGGTTCAAAGCTGCTTGTTTAGTTTTTCAAATCTTACGAAGTTTCACCTCTGAATTACTGACTAGGACCACTTCGCTACATTTGGTCCAATGTAACAGACTGAAAGAGCAACTGATGCTAGGGTCACCTTTTAAAAAGACAATTCAAAATCAGAAAATTTTCAGCTCTCTATTCCCTATACTTGAAGTTAAAATATGGAACTCTCTACCTATTGCCATCAGAACAGAACACAGCTAAAGGCTAAAAACCTTTCTCTTCCCAAAGTATCTAATTAAGGGGCGCTTTTACAAAGGCGTTTTAGGCTCTACGTGCATGCAGCGCGCACCAAAATGAAACTACTGACAGGCTACAGCACCCCCTGGTGGTAATTTCAGATTTGCCATGCGCTCGTAACACATAGATGATTTATTTATTTCCTCCCACGCACGGCGTTTCCGGTGGTAATCAGCAGTTGGCACGCGCCAACCGGTCACCGTGCGTGTAGCGTGTGAACCCTTACCACTAGATCAATGGGTGGCATTAAGGGCTCAGGCCGGTTTTAGGCGTGCGCTGGTTTCAGTTTTACTGTATGCCCTTTTCCCATCCCATTAAAAAAAGCCTATTTTTGCAGAAGTGGTAAAATTTGACCTGGCGTGCACCCAAATCACATGCCTACACTACCGCAGGCCACTTTTTACCACAGCTTAGTAAAAGGACCCCTAAGCTGTGGAATCTGCTGCTGGAAGATGCAATTAAAGTGATTAACATAGCATGATCCAAAAGAGGTTTGGACAAGTTCCTGGAGGAAATGTCCATACAAAATGAGTAGGATGAAAAACACAGTCCAGCATAGTATGGTATAGATCACTTTGGAGCTGTTTTATCCCCTGGTGGTAGGGCTACCTCTGAGTTTGTGCATGGCAAATCGGCCCTACTGCTAGGCTCACCCAGGAGCCCAGCGGTAGTTCCAGGCCTGCCGCACGCCCTTTGCAACGTTATAAAATATTTTCTATTTTCTAGCGCCAGTGGGCACGGAGTGGGTGTGCCTGGCGATTACCACTGAGTTACTGCTGGAGCCCTCACCGTCTCCTAAATAGGAGGCGGTAAGGGTTCCAGCAGTAAATGGCTGCATGGCAATTTTTGAATTACTGCACTGCCATTTACTGCCTCTTTTAAAAAAAAAAAACCTTCTACCCATGAAAGTAAGAGGTGGCTTTGGCTCACAGCAATCCCATGTGCCAATGCCACTGCCAGCCACCTTTTACCACCATTTGCTAAAAGGGCCCCTTTATTTCAGAAAACCCAATGTTACCACGTTTTGGCTTGTACCCTACTTCAGGGGCATTTTATGTTACAAATATACAAAGCAAATAACTAAATAATTGCATACAATTATATAAATGATAAAAGACAACATCAAAATAAAAATTCAAGTATAAAAATACAAATAAGAATTACCATACTGCAGAAACAAACTTTTTCAAATTATTACATTAAAATATATAGAATGTAATAATTGTAAATAGTATATAACAGATAAGCAGGAGCGTAGCCATACCTCAGCGAGAGGGGGGTCCAGAGCCCAAGGTGGGGGGGGGGGCACAGTTTAGCCCGCCTCCCCCAGCCACTGAACCCCCACCACTTTCAAACCCCCCTGCCGCCACCGACGCCCCCCACCACTTTTGACTCCCCTCCCGCCGCCACCCCTCTCCCGTCGCCACCGCCAGGTACCTTTGCTGGCGGGGGTCCCCAATCCCCGCCAGCCAAAGTCTTTTTCAGCGCCAGTCTCTGGCGCCTTCGCTGATCTGTTTCTGTCAGTCCTGACTCCTGATGTCCTGCATGCATGTCCTGCACGAGGCTACATACAGGACGTGCATGCAGGATGTCAGAAGTCAGGACTGACAGAAACAGATCAGCGAAGGCGCCGGAGACTGGTGCAGAAGAAAACTTCAGCTAGTGGGAGTTGGGGACCCCCGCCAGCAAAGGCCCCTGGCGGTGGCGGGGGAGGGTTTGTGGTGGAAGGGAGGATCGAAAGTGGCAGGGGAGGGTCAGCGGTGGGGGGGGGGGGTCGAAAGTAGAGGGGGCCAGGGCTAAATCTGTGGGGGCCCATGCTCCCATGGCCCCACCTAGCTATGCCCCTGCAGATAAGTAGAATATAGTCTTAGATGCAGTCGACTTTGATCCTGGGGAACTGAGTTCAATTCCCACTGCAACTCCTTGTGACTCTGGGCAAGTCACTTAACCCTCCATTGCCCATGGTACAAAATAAGTACCTGAATATATGTAAACTGCTTTGAATGTAGTTGCAAAAACCTCAGAAAGGCGGTATATCAAGTCCCATTTCCCTTTCCCTTTTCCTGTCTACAAAATATATTCTTATTATTTAGCAAATCTCCAAGACACTGCTTTTCTGTACTACCAATAGAAGCAGCACAGGGGCTTCTAAGGATTTCAAATCTATTGTGCTACTTTATTAACAGCAGAAAGGGGCTGATGCAGAAAGCTATCGCAAGCAGAAGTGTGCAGTTACTGCACATTAATGGGTAGAGAATGTAGAAAGGGGTTCAACGCAGACGTTAATGGACATGGTACACAGGAGCACACAGTGGGCCAGATTCTATATATGGTACCTAAAATCTCCACGTGGAATAAATTTCCGCCTAAGTGTATTCTGTAAGTGGTGCCTATATTTAGGTGCGGTATATAGAATACTCTTAGTTGATATCACAAAGCTTAAAACTAAGCGATATCCATTTACAGCAAGGAAAACATGGCATAAATGCCAGTGCCTAGAAAGGGAGATCAGGGAAGACGTTGGACATGTGGGAGGTGGAAGGGAGGATCAGGGGAGATGCTGAATATGGAGGAGAGGTAAAAGAGATTTGGGGAGATATTGGAGATGGGGGAAGATGCTTGGAAGGCCTCAGGAAGGAACGAGAGGGAATTTTCTGAGTATGGGGTAGGGCAGAGAGGAGAGAAACCTGAAATGATTGGAGGGGAAATGAAGAGAGAGGGGAGATGTTGGACATGAGTGTGGTAGAGATGGAAAATTATAAGTAAAATCAGTAAACAGAGAGAGCTTGAAGACAGGATGGTGAGAAGGAGGGATGAAATCTGAGTGAACTGAGAGGCATAAAAATAAGTGGAAGAAAGCTGAGCATGAAATATTACGTTGGGGTTTACTAATTCACTTTGAATGGGCTGTGTCGGCAATGCCGAACAGAAGCCGGTAGCGCGACTTAGTAAACAAACCCTAAATGTTGTAGATGAATGTAGCTGAAGAAGTGAAGAAAAGAGAAAAAGGGTAAATGGACAGGAGACCCTAGACAATGAGCAAAGATGACAGATAAAACCAGGATCAATAACATTAAAAAAATAAAATCTCAAGACAAGAAAGGTAGAAAAAAATAACTGTATTTTTCATTTAGTGATTGGAATAATCACTTTTGGGAACTGACATCTGCTATCTTTATATTTTGCAAAGTACAAGAGGAAATGCATCTCTTTCTATTTCTCTTATGCTACACTGCATGCAGAGTCCGGCTTCTTGGGTGTTTCAAGTTGATTCCTGTCTGCATATTTCTATTTTTAGTTTGTGGTCACTTATACTGTATTTGGAGAGAGTCTATCTGTATTCTGCATGTGTGACCAAGGCCAGATATTCTCTTAGCACTGACTGTCTGAAGAGATCTGTAGTAATCCATCTTGTTCAATTATTTTCCCAGTGGGTGTACTGATGTTCCAGGGCTCACTGCATTGCTTACAATGCTTTTTCCTAGGAACTGGAAGGCCCTTGATGGTGCTGTTATCGAATGGTAGATTTGTTCTATAGATCCTGAGTGACCTTTGTAGGGTTTTCTGTTAATTTATAATATATCTGCTACTGAATAGGGGTTATGTTGCTGTTACTAAGATGAAACCAAAATCAAACCTTTTTTGTATTGTGAATTCTATGGGGGAAATGCCCTAGTTCTGGTTTGTACACACTGTTGCGTGAGGAAGGCTTCAATGGATGCAGAATATGTATTTGCATATAACACCTTGATGGTGTAGGGTCAGGGGGTCAGTAATTTTTATATAAATTCCAAGCTAAATAATAATTAAGAGCAATTTTTGTTGAGCTTAATCAATGCTGGCAAAGTTTTCATTTTTTTTCTGGTGCATAGACCAGGAATATAATTTGTATTCCTTTTTTTTCTTGGAGTAACAGCCTCACCAGCCCTCTAAATGAATGCACCTTTTCACCCTCCTTCCTGACCAGAGATTTCAGGGGGTTCCTCTCATTTTTGTGCGTTTGGGGGATGCCATTCATTCCTTGCCTCAAGCACAGACTACTTTGAGTCACCTTGAGTGGCATTTCTTGAATGAGGTGAGCACAACACGCAGTGCTCTTACCTCTAACTGTGCTGCCATGCCACATCCATGGCATCCTATAACTCCTCCCTGCAGTCCAGGTACATCTCCCCTCTACTGCAGACCAACCTTGGACACCTCCGTCCACTGCACCCCTCCATGTCCTCTTTACAGAACCCTTCACTACATACCTCCATGCCCTCCCTGCAGACCTTAGACACCTCCCTATACTGAGCCCCCCTCACAAACCCTCTGAGCAGCTCTCCAGATTCCTCCACTCCTCCAATGTCATAGGCAGAACCTTTCCCAGAGCAGCCCTCCACCACCACATGCCCTCTCTGGGTAGCCAATAATTTTTCCTTGGTTGGTTACATATATACATCCCACCACCACTGCTACACAGCCCCAGACAACTCACATATCACATGTCACATACACAAATTTCTACTCTCACTCCTTAGACATCTCACCTACAGCAGACATCTCACATGGTCCTGCTGTCCTAGGTGCCCCCTATGTACCCCACATGTACAGTCATGCCTTACTTCCAAAATACCCAGACCCACACACACTATCTCAGATACCTCTCAATTTCCAAATATCTTCTCTTTGCTCCATTCCCTTACTGGAGTGTTAAAGGGACCTGCTCCTAGCCCCAATGCCTTTGGAAATATGGCATTATAATGGTCATCATAATTTTTTTCATCAGGGGCCCATACAATCATAGCTATGTCACTGGTTGAATGGTTCTGCTTGCCTTATATAAGCAAGAGACTTGTAGGGCAACTGCACTGGATTCTTGTGAATTTGCAATAAGAGTTACAGCTTTTGTTTAGGGTTCACCCTTGGGCCTAGTTAGTTCATGTCCAATATGAAGCCTCCCTTGATTTTTAAGTTGCTGTCCTAGTGTGTACATGTGAAAGAGGTTTTGCTTCTCAAAAGAGGGGAGTTAATTCAAGAACTTTGAGATGCAAGCCAGAGGAAGAGAGATGAGCCTCCGGTATGGAAGACGATCCTATAGAAGAAAGAATGGGTTCTCCCTAGTACTTGGGAAAACTCCTAACTTCACTAATTTTTAAGTCGGGGCCACTTGGCATTCAAATGAGCTGAAGGAGAGTCAACGAAAATCTTCCCATGCACAGCCAGGACACGGCCGACCAGAGCGTATCAATGACATCCATCACTTCCAGCCTGCCTTCAACCTTTTCATGGGGGGGGGGGGGGGGGGGGGGGGGGGGAGGGGGAGGCATTTCTAAATGCATTCCTTCTTCTATTAAGAAATATCTTTCAGTCACACAGCTCTTCCTCCCATCTACTTCCCCCTTTCTGACCTAAGCTTGGGTAGAGAAGCAGAGAGTAGTGGGGAGAAAAAAACAGAATGACAATGTGGGCTGCCTCAGAAGTCTCCAGAGGCTGCCATTGGCCCCCAGACCTTGCACTGAAGAGCACAGTCCTAACCTATAAGAACTGACAAGCAAGGAAAAGGATCACAAACACAGATGAAGGAGATGTATGACCTTAGAACAGCATATGTTTTCCACAAATCATCAGTGAAGATAGTTGGAGCACCCCATATTGGTCTCAGAATATTTGTGGTGAAATGGAAAATCTCTTCCTAGGCCTTAAAGCAAATCCTTTCCTCCTGGAGAGAACCAACCCCCTTGATAAGAGTGTGCATGTGCTGGGTGATAGAGGGGAGAGGACTGGGATAAAATAATGTCCTGAGGGCCCTTGGGGGGTGAATGCTGCCAGATTGCCTCCCTGAGACAAGTTACCCCTTACATTAATGTAAAGTGACCAACAGATATATTTGACTTTTAAACTAAAAATCCATTCCACATCCTTGGATGTCCATGCAATTATGAGGCAAAGCACTGATAAATAGTTAAGGAAAGGTGAAGATGAAAGATTCAGAATTGCAGCAGGGATTAGTGAACAATGGACAAAATGATTCACAGCCAGCAATGGAAAAACAGACAAATGCAGATTTTGGAGCAGTGAATTGGGCACAGTCATTCACCTCATCACTGACAGTGATCTGATGTACTGATTTCAGAATGCCAGTATGGGACCAGGGTCCTGACAGAATTGTGGAGAATGAAGAAGTTGTGGTGACTGGGACTTTCCCATTCCCATTAATATAAAGCTTCATGCAAGAAAGATGAACATTGTAGTAAATGAAAACAAATGCAAGAATAGTATTACTTATAGAAGTGCTGGTACCAGCAACTCTTCTGTACAATATGCGAAGAGAAGACCCTCAAGTGCCAATAGTTGCAATCAGAGACCAAGAAAATGTGTCAGAGAGGTCAAAAATGGTCCCAATTGCATTGGGCACCATAATCCTAATTAAGAAGAATTTCCAAGTGTATCTTGATATGTTTCCTATATATGTTGCACCACATGAACCCCAAAAGAAGTATTAACAGTAACACTGAGAGGATGAGATCTTTCAACATCTTTTGGCTGAGGAATGAGGTTCATTTTTATCATGGTTAGCACAAAACTAACCCACCTGGAGACAGAAACTAAAGGGAAATGGCCCCATTATCTAACTTCTGAACTAACTGCAACTACAATTTACAGGTACTGCAACTACACATAAATTGCTTGCTGAAGTACCTGTTTATTTGTTTGTTTATTAATTAATTAATTAAAATGTATTAATCACCTTCCACAATCCAAAAGGTTCTATCTAATATACTATACAATCAAAACATATAAAAGCATTTCATAAAAACATTAAAAACATATAAGCACTATCAGGTTTCATTATCCATGATGCTCTGGTATAAGCCATACTTACTGATTAATAAAAAGGTGATCAAGTGGAGCAGAGATGTGGTATCTGGTTCCAATCTCAGGTGCTCTCTAGTGGTGTTGTGATCCTTTCCAGTTTTTCAAGAGCGATACCATCTCCCTTACTCGTAATACTTTCAATGAGTCTCACTGCAACATTCCATTCTGGGCTGGACCTGCAAGATTTGCAACAGGAATATTGTGTGCAATTCTGGTCACTGCATCTCAAAATAGATATAGAGGAATTAGAAAAGAGACAGAGAAGAGCGTTGAAAATGATAAAGGGGATGGGATGACTTCCCTATGAGGAAAGGCTAAAGTGGCTAGGGCTTTTCAGCTTGGAGAAAAGATGGCTGAGGGGAGATATGATAGAGGTCTATAAAATAATGAGTGGCGTGGAATAGGTACATGTAAATCACTTCTTTACTCTTTCCAAAATACCACAAAGTAGTAAATTTAAAACAAATTGGAGAAAATATTTCTTCACTTAATGTGTAATTTTACTCTGGAATTCATTGCCAGAAAATGTGGTAAAAGCAGTTAGCTTAGCGGGGTTTAAAAAAAGGTTTAGCTAACTTCCTAAAAGCAAAGTCCATAAGCCATTATTAAGATGGGGGAAATCCAATGCTTATTTCTAGGATACACAACTCTTGAAAGGCAAAGCAATTTACTTCAACAGTAATAGATTGTTTGTTGGAGGCGTGTCATACCGTCACATAGACACTCTGTGTCATGCTTATTTCAAGCTTGTACAATTGTGACTCTGTATAATCATAGACTGCCTGGTCTTCCTGCCATTCCACCACACCTGGAATTGTCTCTGTCTCCTGCTCCTGCTTGTTTGGACTATCAAGCTCTGATCACTTACAGAATTTCTAATAACAAAGACACGCCTGTGTTTACAAAGGCGCGCTATAGGCACGGTAGCATTTTTAATGCGCATTAAACGCTAACACACGTCAAACGCTAATGTGCCTATAGGAATTTATTGGCACATTAGCATTTAACATGCCTTAAATTTATAGGCACGTTAAAAATGCTAACGTACCTTAGTAAACATACCCCTCAGTGTCATTTGCCAAATCTCAATGCATTCTATGAATATGAGGATATAATTATTAGTTCTTGAAACCTGCCTCTTTTATGCAAAATTGTTACTCTGTACTTCAAAATCTACCTGCAATATGACTTTTTGATTCCAAAAGGAACAGAATTATGTAAGAATGCAACGATGGGACTCATTTACTGTGTGCTAATGTCAGGAGTTCTGGGGTACAAATGTGAGACACTGTGGTCTGGAGACTGCTGATCAGCACATGAGCCTCAACTTCTTAATCCAGGCTCTAGAGCCTTTGAGTAGAGGCAGTGGAAGGAGAGCCTTGCTCCCAGAGGAGTCAGTTCAGCATACCCTTGCTGGTCTAACAGATCTTCTGATAGGCCTGTACTCTGCCTGGCTTATATCCAGCTCCACTTTTTTTTTTTAAATATTTTTGCTACTGGCTGCATACCTGCTTACTTACCTACTGTCCAATCGGCCTTCTGTTCCTGGTTCCTGCTGTTTTACCTGCTTGTCATCAGTTTGCTGTCCTGGCTCTTGCTTCTAGTCTGCCTGCCATTCTGCCCCACCTAGGATTGTCTCTGCCTCCTGCTCCTGCTTGTCTGGACCATCATGCCCTGAACTTAGCATCTCTACCACACTCATGCCCAGGTCCTGAAAGTTACCCAGTTAATATGAACTAAAGCAAATTTAAACATCTTAAACAATGCAGGCCCCATTATTCTAAATGTGACCTATTTTCTAACTGTGTTTAATGTGAAATAGTACACATTAATGTGTATCAACATGCATTGACTGGTTAATACGTAGCAAATGTTAGTTCTGACTGAAAATAACAATGAGAATGTGGCACTAGAAAGTTTGTAATCTTTTGTGAATTCATTTTATTCAAAAGCAGAGTAGATATGTATCAAAATATACATTTGTATAATTTTCTTTTCTATAAACATATACATATACATGTATGTGTGTCCTTGTAAAAGATGAAACGATCAAATATTCCTTTGGAATTGTATCATCGGCTTTATATTCATACCTGTCTGTCAAAGGACCCTATGATTTAAGGATAAATGTCTGATCCTTTTAGCAGTCACGGCAGATAAGTTACACCCTAATATACTTTAAAATGAGGAATGTAAATTAAGTATATAGAGACATTGTACCTCCGTGAAAATAATTAAATCTCAGTACACTTGAAGATAAAAGGCAATCAGAGAAACTCTGTAATCTTGACCAGGCATTTTTTAATTATTGTAAAGAGCCAATCAACTGAAGTCCTTATTGATGGAAGATGCCAACCTTGATTGATGTCACATGGATTCCATCAGGCTAATTGAAGCAGTCTGCCATACACACACACACATACAAACTGAACCTTGAAGACCATGACAACAGTGAAGTGATTTCAGGAAACAAGAATGCCATTTAAAGAAAGAGGCATCCAATCTCCCTAATGCAAAGCAGAGATGCTCAGCAGCGTGGAGATTCCCTCAAAACTTCAAATGCAAACTACTTGCCTTCAGCTAAGACCCCTAAATAAAAAGCATGCTGGATATCCAACAAATAGAAAATATGTTGTGTTTCAACCAATCCTGGACTCACTTGGAGAACAAGGTTCCATTGTGGTGGACCAGTCCCAACACTTGAAACTGGATCCAGCTGCACGACATCCTGAAGGCTGTAATGTCGTCTCTGTTACACAGTACTTAAGATGGTCTGTTGCCATGGTGACAGCATCAGCACATCATGATCTTCTACAGGAAGTCTACTTCTCTATAACCTCAAGACTCCTCTTCCATTACACTAGGAAAACTCACCAACTCACAGAGGCCCTAAGGTAGAGATAATGAAACCTGCAAGTGCCAAAAATGAGTCTGGCTTTCAAGCCAGTTAAGATACTTTATGTCAGGTTAGAACACATGCATTCAAAGAATATCACTAATCCTGCTCTAAATTATAGTGCTGGCCTAATGATTTATTTGCAACGAAGGCAATTCTATAACTTGCTGACTCAATTTAGGCACTACAATGGGGCATGCTTAATGCCAAATTCTATAATGGCACCTAGTCATTATAGAAAACTAGTGCAAGCTCACATTGGTGTGCCAACCCTTAGGCACAATCCTTTACAGCATCTCAGTGGCAGGTGTAAATGATGTCTAAGTGCACCAAGTGATAGTATTCGATAAGTTACCTGTGTTTCTCAGTGCCACACCCATGGCCTACACATGCTCCTCCTGTTTATGCCTACCTTGGAGTTACACGCTATAGCACTTGGATGCTACTTTCTAGAATAGCACCTAGTGCACTTATGTGTGAAAATGCCAATTAAAGCACCTTTGATGCACATGTCAGACCTACCGACACAGCCCTTTCACTTTGAATGGGCTGTTGTCATTCCCACACAGCAGCTGCTAGTACAGCTTAGTTAACAGGTGGGGTTAGATTTTGCACAGTTTTCCATGGCCATTGTTAATTAGTACTCATTATTGCTTTTTAAGTGCTGTTATCAATGCTAATTAGCCTGTTAAGCCAATTAACTTACACACGTTGTTATAGAATCCGCCTGGATTTTGTTGCGGATCTCTAGGTGCGCTATAAAGAATCCGGGGGTAAGCGCTTTTTTTGGACACATCTAGATTTTAGACACCATTTACAGAATCTAGCTCTATATGTGTAAATAATGCTGTCCGTATGCACAAATGAAAAATATATGTAAAAAGCTATTATAGAAAACCATTATTTACACATGTAGATCCTCAAGCACATAGGAGAGGGTCCTGGCCATTTCAAATGCTTGGTCGGGGTTAAGCAAAGATATTCAGTGGCATTTAACTGGACAGTGACACTGAATATTTCTGCTTACTGGCCATCCCATAGCTTGTGAAGTTAGTGGCAGGATGGGGGAGGGCAGCATTGGGCAGAGCGGTGACGTAGCAGGGATATTCAGTCCGCTCACCAGCTAGGTAACCACACAAAGTTAGGACAGGAAAAAGGCTGTTCTAACTTTATGTGGTGAGGTTAACCAGGCACCGGTCTACATATTGGGCCATGTCCAGGAACCAGGCTGTGGGCAGAGTTAGCACCAGAAATTTGGAGGTCCTTTTACTAATGTGCACTGAAAAATGGCCTGTGCTAGTCTAGGCGCGTGTTTTAGATGCGCACAGAATCATTTTTCAGCACACCTGTAAAAAATGCCTTTTGGGGGGGGGGTTGAAAATGGACGTGTGGCAAAATGAAAATTAGTGCACGTCCATTTTGGGTCTGAGACCTTACCACCAGCCATTGACTTAGCGGTAAGGTCTCACGCGTTAACCAGGTGGTAAATGTCAACAAACGTCCAAATGCTGATTACTGCCCGCATGCCAGAAAATAAAAAATTTTTCTGACACTGGTATCAGACATGCATCAAAAATGAAATTACCACACGGGCCACGCGGTTGCTGGGTGGTTACTCAGAAATGGCGCGTGTTGGGTGTGTGTAGGCACTTGCGCGGCCTAGTAAAAGGGCCCCTCAATGACGAGCCATATCTCAGCGCCAGAACTGAATATCCAGTGCTAATTCTTTATGTGCTGCTCTTATGTGGGGCCGGGCTGATTATTGGCCACGACCTGTACAAAAATTTCTGGCCAGGTATTCAAGGCAGTACCGCAAAACTGCTGCTAGAGGTTGCGCAGCCAATTACATTACATTTTATACTTTTATACCGCAGTATCTCCAAAGAGTTCTCTGCGATGCACAGTCAAAGAAAGTGGGGCAGTTCCCTGGAAATACAGTCGTTATAAAATCACTTGCCAAAACACAATCATTTTAAAACAGATTATAAAAAATAAGTTTTAAGAGCTTTCTTGAAAATAGGATATTGAAATATTTGCCAAATATTTAAAGGTAATAAATTCCACCAGTGCGAGGCCTGATCAGAAAACGTGCCATTAAATAAAGTTTTATATATTACTCTCTTCGGGCTAGGAGATTATAAAAGGAAAGGTATCCACTACTTAAGGACGTATTCCTGACTGGTAATTGAATTAAATTCTCCAAATATAACAGGGCATAACCATGAAGTGTTAAAAAAAAGTCATAGAACAAAGTTTTAAAACAATTCTAGCCATGACCGGAAGCCAATGAAGTTTCCTCGGCAGTGGAGAGGCTGAGTCATATCTGGAAGAACAATAAATTAGACGTGCTGCAGTGTTCTACAGTGTCTGAAGTTTCCTAAGAAGGCCCTCATTTAAGCCCACATGCAAAACATTGCAGTAATCCAAATGAGATAATACAAGAGATTGTACCAATAACCTATAAGCTAATAAGATCTTCAAAATCCTCTTCACACATGAAACTTTCAATACCGGAAGATTCTTTTGTAAATTCCACCCATAAGGATTCATTAGATTCTATACCTGACAAAACCAGTTACATACATTTTGCAGCATGGGGGGTGTTGCTATGCTCATATTAGCCCTCTCCTCAAGTCATTTCATTAGCTCCCTATCCGTTTCTGCATATAGTTCAAACTCCTCTTACTGACTTACAAGTGCACTCAATCTGTAGCTCCTCAGTACCTCTCCACTCTTATCTCTCCTTATAGTCCTCCCTAGGAAATTCATTCATTGGGTAGATCTCTCTTGTCTGTACCCTTCTCCTCCACTGTCAACTCCAGACTCTGTTCCTTTTATCTTGTTGTACCATACGCCTGGAATAGACTTCCAGAGTCAATATGCCAAGCTTCATCTCTGGCCATCTTCAAATCTAGGCTAAAAGCCCTCCCTTTTGAAGCTGCTTTTAACTCCTAGCCCCTATTCACTTATTCAGTACCATATCTGTTGTATCATCCCCACCTTAATTAATTCCCTTATCCCTTATTTGGCCTATTTGTCTGTCCTGATTAGATTTTATCTTTGTCGAGTAGGGACTGTCTCTTACATGCTCAAGTGTACAGCGCTGCATATGTCTAGTAGCGTTATAGAAATAGTAGTAGTAGAAGATGAGGTGGAAAACAAGATAGATTTGAGAAGGAGGCAGAAAAATGGAAGAAAGTGTTTCAGCATGTAAGCTCTCATCAGGGATTCTGTAATGTAACAAATCAACTTTTATCTGGAACACTTATCACCCAAAATTCAACACACTTAAACACAAGATTCTCCAAATGTAAGTGGTAGCATAGCATCGCATCTGACACTGATGCCCAACCTATGTCGGGTTTTGCCTGTATTTTTGATGACTTCCAGTCTTTTGGCTTCTGCTTTTACAGCCTCAGAGAAAATGGTGGTCTGTGTGCTGCTCAGCTTATCCTCCAGCCCAGCTCTGACATCATCATTCACGGGATGTGGATAAATCAGCCATTGGATAGCCTTTTGAAGGAAATCATAGGCCTATGTTTTCTGCTATTATGAATTGTACAGTCAGTCAGTGAAGGAATGTGAGGGAGTGTGTGTAACAAGTATTCAGTGATGCACACTGAACGTCATGGCAGGCATACAGGAGGGGGACTGCACAGAAATAAAATGAGATGGTCACCTCAAGGACAGTTTCCTAAAGGACAAGTCCATAAACCGCTACTAAATGGACTTGGGAAAAATCCACAATTCCAGGAATAACATGTATAGAATGTCTGTACATTTGGGAAACTTGCCAGGTGCCCTTGGCCTGGATTGGCCGCTGTCGTTGGCAGGATGCTGGGCTCGATGGACCCTTGGTCTTTTCCCAGTATGGCATTACTTATGTACTTATGTACCTAGAAGCTATGTAAATAATGAGGATGTGTCTTGTGTAAAATACCTAGCATACATATGTGCCCAGCGCTCAAAAGAATTTTTTCCTTTGATTGGATCAAACAGCATTAATAATTCCTTAAATTTGTATAAATTTTATCATATGTAGATATGGGACCTCAGTCATAGTGGCTGTACTATCAAGAGATAACCTTACTCTTGTATCGCCCAGTTCTTCATTGGTCTAACAATTCTTTGTTTACACAACTCTATTTTTATATTTTTGCATTTTTACTTTAAAATATTGCTCCCAAATTGATAGCAAATATTGTACTTAACTCAGGCTTCATAGCTCATATTACCATTCGCCAACATGCGGCATGTTTCGCTTACGCTGCTTCAGGGTTTGGTCCTCTGAAAAAACAACAGGATTAAATTCCGTTCCAAAATTCTTTCAAATATCATGCTGCTTATTCTCATTTCTACTCACCACACCATGTCTCATGATCATTCCAAAAATCAATTATTTAACTTGTCTATGTGGCAACTATTTATTGTAGAAACCTTAGTCTCATGCTGAATCCAACAGCCAATCAACCTATGAGTGATTTACATCAAAGATGCCCAATCCAATTCTTTATTTAAATTTGTTGGCGATGGGGTATTCAGAGTATATAGCCAGAATTGCTCCTTATAATTTAGTAGACGAATCAAATCCCCTCCCTCTCTCCCTTCCCAAGTCAATTTGATCAATTACATGCCAGTGCAAGTCTGACACTGAATGCTTAAAATGTAGCCAATGATGTACAATTGGCGCTGTTAATACACCTCCTTTAATACCTGATTTATGCTCATTTAGCCTATATTTTATAGGTCTTATAGATCTGCCAATATAGATTTTGTAACATGGGCAAATCAAGCATAGATTACATTTGCACTGTCACAATTTGTATTGTGTCAAGCGTAGATTTTTTTTTTACCAGTAGCTGGTACTGTCCAAGAAATTCCAGTGATAGGCATTGAATACTTCTGGCACTGTGAACAAGAACTGTGTCCATTCAATGGATACATGGTACTAGCATAAGCCAAACACTTATATGTAAGAATTTCTGCTATAGTTTTTCCTCTTCGATATGCAACAACAGGATGTTCAGAAAAGTATTGCTGATTAGATAAAACTTGCCAATATTTTTGTAACAAAGTAGATACTACTGTACTTCCAGTCATATAAGGTAAAACTGCTGTCAGTCTTTCCTTCGATTTGTGTTGCTGATACTGTAGCAAAAGTTCTCGATTGACAAATTTAGCTCTTAAATATGCTTTTTTGATGACCTTGCAAGGATAACCCCTATGGGTTAAACATTACGACAACTGTTGTGCATGAATTTCAAACTCTGACATTGTAGAGCAAATTCGCTTAATACATAGGAATTGGCTAATTGGTAACCCAGTTTTTAAACTTTAGGGGTAAAAAGAGGTATATATGTAACAATGTATTCCATGTTACTGGTTTGCGATATAAAGTAGTTTGTATGGTGTCATTCCTTCTGTATATTTTTACGTATAAGAATTCAATTGTATTGGTATCATAAATCATAGTAAACTGTAAAGACAAAGTTATAGAATTTAGCTACTGCAAAAACATTAATAAATTGTCTACTGTATCTTCCCAGAGAAAAAATATGTCATCTAAAAAATGTCTTAATTGTACAAACCAGGGTATAATATCCTGGAAATACTCTCAGTAGAGGAATTGACCCAGTAGTACACCAAATTAGCGACTGGCCTTTATGATTGAATATAAGGAGAGACCTCAGAGTAAAAAACTCACCCAAATGAGGCTACACAAAGAGTTTAATGTCTCTAAGGGTGGACAAGCATCTCAATCACTGGTCTACTCCTTAATATGTTTTTTATTTAATTTTCATGCTTGCTAATGCACCCCCGTGCTGTGATATAAATTAAACCTTCCCACGGCACACTCCTTCTGCTAATGGAGGCTACTAATAGGTCAACTCCGTCACTGATTTCCAATGACCTCATGTGCACAAAAAATTTATAGGTGCACAAATACTATATCATTTACTTTTAACTATTTACTAAATGAATAAATTAATGAGAGGTGGAGCACTTATCGTTTCTCCCGGTAGTGAACATTCTACAAGTAGCAACTTATTACGCGATGAGTTCCTGAAGAAGTTTTCAAAACCCTGCAGAGTCGGACTCTCGTTGTTTCTACTTTTTGGAAATTGTGTTTGAGCAGAGAGGGACCTAAGGTGATCTTACCCAATATTCTACAAATCTGGTTGGAACTATATTATCAAAGAGGATCAAGTTTTATGTTGTGTGGACATGGACAGAATTGAATTAATATGGGAAATGGCTGGACCAGTGGAATTACAGTATTGACATAAGCACAAAAAAGTTTTTCCATTAACCAGGAGTTCGCCAGTTTGACGGAAGGCCCTTCTGACTCTACAACCTAAGAGGGGCATAATCGAACAAAAACGTCTATCTCCATGGGCGTTTATCTCCGAGAACGGGTCCGTGAAGGGGCGAACCGAACCGTATTTTCGAAAAAAATAGACGCCCATGTTTTATTCGACAATTTGTGAGCTGGGCGTTTTTGCTTTTCAGCGATAATGGAAAATGAAAGCGCCCGTCTCAAAAACGAATAAATCCAAGGCATTTGTTCATGGGAGGGGCCAGGATTCTTAGTGCACTGGTTCCCCTCACATGCCAGGACACCAACCGGGCACCCTAGGGGGCACTTTTACAAAAACAAAAAAAAAGGTAAAAGAGCTCCCAGGTGCATATCACCCTTCCCTTGTGTGTTGAGCCCCCCAAATCCCCCTCAAAACCCACTGCCCACAAGTCTACACCATTACTATAGCCCTAAGGGGTGAAGGGGGGCACCTACATGTGGGTACAGTGGGTTTGGGGGGTTGGACGACTAAGCATTAAGCAGCACAATTGTAACAGGTAGGGGAGGATGGGCCTGGGTCCACCTGCCTGAAGTCCACTGCACCCCCTAACAACTGCTCCAGGGACCTGCATACTGCTATGAGTGTGGGTGCTGGGTAACTCAATGGGGGAGGGGAGGACATCTTAAAGTTGAATTTAGCAAGTAAAAAGATCATGGATTTTTTATACTGCTTTTCTGTGGTACAACCAAAGTGGTTTACATTTTATTATATGCAGGTGCTTTCTCTATCCCAATTGGGCTCACAATCTACGTTTTTGTACCTGGGCCAATGGAAGGTTAAGTGACTTTCCCAGAGTTACAAGGAGCTACAGGGAGATCAACCTCAGTTCCCCATGTTCTCAGCCCATTGCACTACCATTAGTCTACTCATCCACAAGTAAAATATTGTTAGTTAATAACACTGTTGAATCGTTGGTTTAATCATGAATTGTGTGACTTTGGGCAAATTGGATGGATGATGCAGGTCTTTATCTGCCATCATCTACTGTGTTACTAATATGCTATTTGTGTTGTTATGTTCTTTTCCAAGGATGTACCCATTCTATAATTAAGTGAGGTGCTTCAGATTTTAAATCTGTCAATCATGGACCTTTCATGGTAAACTGAAAAATAAATCAATGAGCTAATTACAGTGTCATAAAATTGTCTGAACAAATTGCAATGGTAAAAAAAAAAAAATCCTAAGAGCATGAAAGTAATTTATAACAAAAGCCAGGAAATGTAACCCCAGTGATTTAACACAACAAAGGCGGAGTAAACATGCTTTCCATTCCCAGCAGCAACTCATCTGGCTTACAGACTGACAACATAAGTACAAAGTATTCTGCTCTGAGCTCCCATCCTTTTCATCACTGCAGTGTCTCCACAAGCAATGTGACTGAAGAGGTGCCAAGTGCCAGCCCCTTTCCTAGTTCATGAAATCCTGTCATTGTAATTTATGAATTTAAACTTTGACAGATGGTGGTGAGCTGATAACTTCCGTGAGAAGTAGAGATGTGTAAATAACTTGTGGGTAAAATTTGAATCAGGCCAATATCAGACTGATTCAAGAATGAGGAAATTGTTTGAATATCTCCAGCATTCCTGGAGAAATTCACTGAAGTTGGTAAAGCAAATTTTTCTACAGATTTGACAGTCATGCAGAATTTCAATACTCCAGTTCAGATATTTAACATTCAGCTAATAAGTTCTCCAATGGGCATTCAATTAACACACAGTTTGCAAAACAGTATAAATAAATGTCATTTCCAGTCAGTGACTGAGCATAGGCCTTAAACTAGGCCACTAGACCCAGCTCTGCTACATACTGAGTAGATAATAGTTTATTTTCTTGGATTTTCTAAATATGAAATCACTGTGACCTAGGATGGTGGGTCACTGGTCACTGCCACTAATTACTTGAATCCATATTCTTGTTTTGATTGACCCTACCTGTTAGAATCAGAGTAATAACCACTGACTGGCCTTGAATTGCTACTGCACTACGAACTCTACCTGGTATTACTGCTGAATCTCATGGGGTGTGCGTATGTGTGTTTTGTTTTTACTTGTAGCACTTATATTTTCAGAGCAAAATAGCAATAGACTAACAGATGGTGCACTGCAGTGGGTGGATACATCTGCCTGGTGCTGGTGTAGAGTGCACTACTGAAAGATGATGTATAATATACTGCACTATGTGCCCTGCTTGCTTGATCCTATCACTGACTCTGCCAATGCAGTCCTGGCACTATTAGCATTAAAATTTCAAAAAGGAGACAATGATAAAATGAAGAGAATTGTTTTATTTAAAAAACTTAGAGGCGCAAGGGGCAAAAATTTACATCAGGCATGAATGTTATTCAAAAATACCATCCTGGAAGCCCAGACCAGATACATACCATGTATTTAAAAAGGAGGAAGGAAGGCCAAGCAATAGCCGGCAAGGTTAAAAAGTGAGGTGAATGAAGTTATTAGAGCTACAAGAAAATCCTTCAGAAAATGGAAGGATCCAACTGAAAATAATAAGAAACGGCATAAGGAATGGTCAAATGCAAAGCGCTGATAAGGAAGGCAAAGAGAGACTTTGAAAAGAAGACTGCATTGGAGGCAAAAACATATAGCAAAAACGTTTTAGGTGTATTAGAAGCAAAAAGCCAGTTAAAGAATCAGTTCGACCATTAGATGACCGAGGGGGTAAAAGGGGCATTCAGGGAAGACAAGGCCATAGCAGAGACATTAAGGGACTCATTTTTAAAACAAAACATCAAAAGGTGGCAGAAGGACCTTTTTCTCTCAAAAATGTCCAGGTTGCGATTTTTAACACCCTGATTTTATAGGTTTTACTCACAGTTTGTCCAATTTTCAAGGGGGCATGTTGGAGGCATGTTTTGGGTAGGACATGGGTGGCACCAGAAGATAGATGCTTTTCTGCAATAATGGAACAAAATGAAAATGTCTAGGGCTAAAATTAAGATGTTTCTGGCTAGACCTGTTTCAATCATAACTAAGTAACCAAAAAGTGCCCTAATTGACCAAATGACCACTGGAGAGATTAAGCCATAACCCCCTGTAGCATTCTTACTCCCCCAATGGTCCCTGACCCCCTCCTATCCCCCCCTAAGATGTGAAAGAAATAGTATATACCAGCCTCTATGACAGCTTCAGATGTTATGGCCAGTCCTCTTAGAGCAGATTCCTATTAGAGCATCAAGCATGTCCTGGAGTAGCCTAGTAGTCGGTGCCGAGCACTGTACAGAAGGGAACCCAGGCCCATATCCAACTCTTACACTTGTGCTGGAAATTGTGAGCCATCCAAAACCCATCAAAAACCTATTGTACCCACATATAGGTGACACCTGCAGGCCTAAGGGCTATTCTAGTGGTGTATAGTTTGATTTTTGGTGTGTTTTTGAGGGCTCACCATACAATATAAGTAGGCAATGGTGAGATGTGTAACTGGGACCTTTTATGTGGGACTGCAGTGCCCTCTAGGATACCCCACTGTTCTGCTGGGATATCTGGGTGACCAGTCTACCAAGAATGCTGACCCCCTCCATCACCCAGCAAGAAAATGGCCTGTTTTCGGCCACCAGAGATCCAACATATTTATTTTTGTTACATTTGTACCCCGCGCTTTCCCACTCATGGCAGGCTCAATGCGGCTTACATATTGTATACAGGTACTTATTTGTACCTGGGGCAATGGAGGGTTAAGTGACTTGCCCAGAGTCACAAGGAGCTGCCTGTGCCTGAAGTGGGAATCGAACTCAGTTCCTCAGTTCCCCAGGACCAAAGTCCACCACCCTAACCACTAGGCCACTCCTCCACTCATGTGTAACTGGGACCTTATGCGTGTTTTTCTGCACATGGGCAGTGCAGCTCAGGCATTCCAGTAGGCTGCAAATGAAGCTGGGGCCTCAATTTTTGGGCAATCCAGCGGAGTTACATGGAAAATCGCACTGCAGTGGTGGACCCCAAGAAGCCTAGAAGCAACCTGAAGAGGACATGGAGGACTAGGTAAGAGGTCTCCTGGCATGGGTTTTTAACTATTTGAATTTTAAATTGGGTCTTTTGGGTTCATGAAGCTGTGGGCTTCAGGTTTAAAATATATTTTTTTTATCCTTTGGGAGATCCAGGGGTCTCTCTGAGGTGAGTTGGAGTGGCAAGAGTTCTTTAAAAAATATTTTTATTGGGTTTTTTTTCTTTGCTACTCTGTCTGCAGGAAGGCTTTTGGGCTTTCAGACACATGTTTCAGGTTCTCGTCAGTTAAGCCAGTGGCTAAGGTCATGTTTTAATTTTTAGGAATGACATTGGGGGTTTCAGGTTGATTTAGGTATTTGTTTCTGAAGAAATTTGGTAACGTCTTATACTGGAAGTTATTTTAAATTTTGAAAAAAGTGTATGGTTGAAACACGGTAAAATGGGACATTGTGATAGTTTTTATTAAAATGTGTGATGATTTTTGTGGTATTTCACTTGAAAGTTTAATTTCCCATTCATTTCAATGGGATTTTATACTCTCAAAATGGAGACTGAGGTTGCAGACTGGAACTGCTTGCATGCAAAAGTTTTAGAATGTGTCTAAGTGAATGTTTTTGATTGGTGCCCGTGGCCATGGGCAAGTGCTCTGATGTCATCAGAGTCACTATCACCCTAATAGCAGCTTGGGGGCAGTTGCTCAGAAGAGCTGTGACCTTATGAGGGTGAGGATGCACAGATCTGTGGCTCTGTGTGGTGATAGGGAATTTCCTAAAAACTTGTGCGGTTGTGATAGCTACTGTTTTGCTGCTGTGTGACAGTGACTGGCTTAACAGATTCAGAGTGAATTTTGGGGGGAAAACTGATTTTCCCTTAAATTTGTAACAGTGATGGAAGTGCTGTGATTGAGGCTGACTGTGAAGTTTGTTGTCATGAGATGTTAAATGACAACCTGCTATGAAGAGGTTCTGACATTTTAGTGTGTGCTGAAGGAATATCTCTTTAAGATCTTATGTAAGGTTCCATAAGGTTTCATGCCTGAGGTGGTTAGGCCTGTACTGTGTGATCCTGAACCTGACCCTGTGAGCTGAGGCTTGGAAACATTGGCAGCTGTGGTGAACATAACCGCTGTAAACAAAACAAAAAAAACTAGCTCCAATTTAAGTAATCAGGGAAGCCTGTGCTGGGAAGGTTGCTGAGCCTACACCAAATTAAACAGCTCTTTAGTGGAGGGCCAGCATACTGAATAGACTCTAGTAGTTAAGAAATTTAATTAACCTTTTCTTTCATGTAGTTAGAAAGGCCACAAAGTCTATTAAATTAATTTCCAGCTTAAACAGCTAATCCTGAGACTTGACGTAGTTAGGGTTTCATTTTATTGAGTTTTAAAGTTAGGAAGGCAGCTTCTTACTGGGCTACAGAAGCACAGAGAGGACTTTGCATTGCTGGACTTGCTGCAGTCACTGCTGGGACTCACCATTCAAGCAAGACCAAAGTCCAGCCAAGCAAAAGGAAGGCACCACTGCAGTGCTAAGTAAACAGAGGGACTCTTGTTTGGGCACTAAAAGGGGGGAACAAGTACACTAAGTATGGGGTCAAACATTTTTGTGAGAAAAATGTCCAAATGCAGATTTATGCCACTTTTTAGACACGTTTCTCTTTTGAAAATGAGCCCCATGGTAACATAGTAGATGATGGCAGATAACGCTCTGTATCGCTTTGAATATTGACCCCTGTGAGTCCAATTCTTTTTGCAAAGCAAACTCTCTATGTGGATTTACAGGGTAATTCTATAAAGTGGACACTAACATTTATGCACTAGTTACATGCATAAATGTTTAGAATACTAGCATACCTGCACATATGTGCATACATGGCAAAAGTGCCCCTATAGTCTATTCTATAACTATGCACATATCTTCTATAGAACATAGTTTGCTGTGAGTGTACACATGGCCAGACTCTGGGAAGAAAATGGATGGGATGCATACCTATGCATGTGACTTCAGAATAGTGTAAATTGCGCCTGTATCACTAGACCTTAGACACGAGCATTTTCACCAGCTCTTAGTGCTTGAGCCCAAGTGCATGCATGCATATTCACCCTGTATTCTGTAAAAGAAAGTAGGCACCTATTTTCCTTTATAGAATATGTGCCCAGAATAGAAATATTGGGTCAGACCAATGGATCACCTAGCCCAGTATCCTGTTTCCAACAGTGACCAATCCAGGTCACAAGTACCTGGCAGAAACTCAAATAGAAGCAACATTCTATGTTACCAATCCCAGTACAAGCAGTGGCTTCCCATGTCTATCTCAATAGCAGACTATGGACTTGTCCTCCAGGAACTTTCCAAACCTTTTTAAAACCCTGATATGCTAACTATTGTTACTACATCCTCCATCAATGAGTTCAGGAGGTGTATATATATATGCACACTGTTACAGAATTTCCCCTTGTCATTATTTCCTCCTGCGGTGCAGATCCTAGCTATCCACTGAAATTTGACTGTCCTCTTCTACTTCTTGCTGACTTTCAGTCTGCCTCTCTTGTCCCTGATACCCACTAGCAGTAAGCCATGAATGGCCTATGGGGCTACCACACGAGTGTGGCAGTTTTACGGGCAGGCCCTAAAGGGGGTGAGGTTGCCAGTGCTACCCCTGGCCATTCTGTGTCAATAGAGGGTTAAGAGGCTTGCCTAGGACCCCAAGTTTCTGCTGTATGATTTGAACCTAGTCTCTCTGCTTCTCAGTCCATTGCTCTCACCATGAGGCTACTTGCCACCCTGGCTCTACCTACCTGTAAGGAAGTAAGTGGAAAGGTTTCTTCTGGAATGCCAAATACCTGATATAAATAATGCATAAATAGAACTAGCAGAGCAACGCTAGTCATATAATGAAAAATAACAAAATGCAAATTAAGAGACATTACAAATATTAAAAAGCAAGTTAAAGGCTAAAATAAATCTAGATTAGAACTAACTAGTTGTCAACAAACAACTGATGCCTTGTGCAGAGGCTTCAGGCAAAATGGTAACAGAAACGATGATTGGACAGTGTATCTAGACAGGACATCAGCTCTGTTACAGTCTCAGATCATGAACACTATGATCCAAGTAACTATATCAGTCACACATGGAGAAATGCCTTTACTGGGCCTTTGTAATTGAGAAATAATTAACGTCTGTAATGAATCACTGTTGTGCAATATCTGAAGTACAGTCTGGCTCCTCAAAATACATAATTGCATGTCTACCAAAACCACCTTTGGTAATGTACCATAATTAGAGTGGCTTTTCTATAGTCTCTTTATATTTCACATAAATAGACTGTGTTTAGTCATGAAATGCAGTTTTACAAATACAATAACTCATTTTTTACCCTGCAATACCATAACGACGATCAAACCTACAATTAAAGAACCCCATAGTTTATAGAAGCCCCACAAGCTATTAAGACATTTAAGGCCTCATAGAAAGATACAAAGCTGGAATGTTCTGTAATGCCTGGGATTCTTTAAGCCTGGAAACCACATAAAAAGCAATCAGCTAGCAACTCAAAGATACATTGCTTCATTTCACTAAGTGTTAGTGAAATGGAGCAATGTATCTTTGAGTTGCTAGCTGTTTATTGCTAGCATAGTTTATTGCTTGTTTAGCTATGTAAAAACAAATTTGCCATTTTTTCAATATTGAGTATTTCCTAGAGCCCTGTCCACATAAACTGTTGGAGACTTTGTTGGAGGTTGTGAAGCATACTGAGTTTATTGTGTATCAGTTTTAAAGAAGGTCCACACATGCTTTAAGTCCTTTTCATAGCAATTTAATTCACTTTGACCTAAAATGAACACAGCTCAGGGAGGACAGTATTAAAAGTGGGGCTGTAAGTTCATTTTCAAAGGAAACTTCCTGTGTTCGGTTACTGCCCTCTAGGTATTTAACAGAACTCAGAGCACGCTAGTGCCCTGCTCACTCTGCCAAAGGCCAGGCATGAGGTTTCTCTGCAGAGGCTGGAGAGGAACTAGTCAGGAGCTGCACTCGTATAGACACAGGCCAAAATCACAGGTAGCAGGGACAGTCTGACCATAATGGCAACCGGACAGTGCCTGAGAGCCCAGAGGATCTGGGGTACCCAATGCCTCTCTCTCCTTCCCCCCAGCATACTACCGCCCCCTGAGCCTCAGTGGGCCCTCCCCGTGCCTGTCTTGAGGGGCCCTGGTGGTCTAGTGACCTCTTCGAGGGCAGGAAAAAAACCCATTCTTTCCTGCCCACTGCGCTGTTCTGTCCAGCACCGCAGCATCTTCAAAATGGCTGCCGAGACCAGCAAAAGAAGTAGTTCCCCAGATCCAGGCTGGAGATTTTGAGATAGTCCTGAATTTCTGATCACTGCCATCCTGGTGCACTATGAGACTTGCAGCATTGATTTCAAAGGGCAGGATCAAGCACTACAAAACTGTAATAAAACAGAAACTTTTTAAGGGCCTGTACAGTCATCTTTAAAGCTGCATTAAAAAGAGCTATTTTACATATATTCTGTAGTACTGATCTGTACTTTAAGTCTATGCAATTAAGAAAATTCAATGGTCTATGTTATTTATGCACCCAAATGGGTTTATTTACTAAACTGCAGTAAGGATTGACAGTGTGTCATATTTGCCAAAATTACTGCACTGTAATTGAAAACCCTTTGTGTTAGCTGTTGGGGGTGTTCACAGCACCTTCCCATTTAACATGAAGATCATTTCCTTACCACATGTTAACTGTATTGCAGATAATACAATGCAATTACAGGAGCCCCATTATCTACTGTGTTAATAGCTAACACACAGTAAGCACCTCTATATTAACTGTAAGGTGCATTCCTTGCCCCATTCTCTGTCCAGTTTCCACCTATTTTGTGTCCCCTTCCATGTTAGCCATTAATGCAGAAATGATTACCCATTAGCAAAGGTACCACGTTGTTAATGCAGAGCTTGTGTTAACTGCCTTGTTAACAACTCGCCTAGTTTAGTAAATGGGCCACAATATAATTTCTTTCAGTTATGTCCTTGAGTATATTAATCCTTGTCAAATGATCTCATATCACCCCTGATCTCATATCACAAGGATAGTATTGAAAACAGTTTTCTCTGACAAAGAAGCACAGCAAGTATGAGTGCTTTCATCCCTTCCTGAATATTGTGTAAGTTCAGGTGCGTTTACATTGAGAGCGCAATAATGAAAGCCTTTTCTGTAGGTGAAATGCTTCTCTACCAGCAGTAATGGGCTTTTAGATTATTACCCACCCTTATACAAAGCTAAAAGCCAAAAGCTTTTGCATTATCAGCAACATGCCTACTTCTGGCCACAGGAGTTCTGAAAAATTCCAAGGATGAGATCAAGTCAGAGAAGGTAAATCCATGCATAGTTTCAAATAAATAATGTTCTGCTCTGTCTCCTGATAGGCTCTCTCTACTCAGGAGATTAGCATGTAGTTAACCAAAGTAAAGAACATCACCGTGAAGACTCAGAACTCTTGAACCAAAATCTTCTTTAATGCAAATTCAAACGAAGAAAATGACTTACAGCTTGATGTGCTGGACATGAGTCTCTGCCTTGCAGAACTGGGAATCTGTCCTTTACCAGCTTATCCTGTATACAAGGGGAGCTAGGAGATCTCAGCACCCAGCTGAGAGAAATGGATGCTGTGAATACTTTTAAACTGGTAAAAAAAAGAAAAAAAATTGGTTATTTTACAGTAGCTTACAGTGGGGAGAATGCAATAAGGTACAGCAAGTCAGTTTACAGTTCTGAGAAAGCATACATGTAGACAGCTCTTTCAACCCCCACTGGATGGAAAGAGAAGCAGGCTAGCCACCTACCCAGCATACGCAGAGTCAAGGGCTAGCCAATAGGAAAAGTACCATAAGACATATGGAACAAGGGACTTGTGCTTTGGAAGAACAAATCATAGAGCACTGCAAGAAGACTAAGATTTGTAGTCCACAGGCACTTCCTGCCTTTCTTAGGGGCACAAGCAGTGGCGTGCTGGTAAATGTTTAACAACAGGCTCTCTCCCCGTTCCCCCTCTGCGCCGGGGAGAGAGCCTGGGGGGGGGGGGGGGGGTGGCAATGCATTACTCCAGGAAAAAAAAATTAAATGATCCCAGGTTCCAATCTAATTCATGTTTAATGTGCGATAAAATGCCATAAATAAGTAAATAAATAAATATAAACTTTTAATGTTGAGCACCTGATTCTCAAAGTGAACATATTCCAAACACTATAATGAAAATAAAATGATTTTTTTTCTACCTTTGTTGTCTGGTGACTGTTTTTCTGATCATGCTGGCCCAGTATCCGATTCTGCTACTATCTGTCCTCTTAACTCCATTTCCAGGGCTTCCTTTCCATTTATTTCTTTCCTTTCCTCCTTTCTTCTTCATTTCTGGTCCTCAGCTTCTGCCTATTTTCTTCATCCATGTGCAGTTTTTCTCCTTTCTTCCTTTTCCCTCATCTCATCTCCTTCCTCACTCTTCCCTCCCCTCCATCCATGTCCAGCATTTCTTATCTCTCCCCTCCTCTCCCTTGCCCTCCATCCACCCATGTCCAGCGACCCTTCTCTCCTCTTGCCCTCCATCCACCCATGTCCAGTGACCCTTCTCTCCCCCTGCCCTGCATGCACCCATACCCAGTGACCCTCCTTTCCCCTGCCCTCCATCCACCCATGTCCAGCAGTGACCCTCCTCTCCCCTACCCTGCACGCACCCATACCCAGCGACCCTCCTTCCCCTGCCCTGCATGCACCCATACCCAGTGACCCTCCCTTCCCCTGCCCTCCATCCACCCATGTCCAGCAGTGACCCTCCTCTCCCCTCCCCTGCATGCACCCATACCCAGTGACCCTTCTCTCCCCTCCATCCACAAATGCCCAGCGACTCCCTTCTCTCCCCTGCTACCCCTTCCCGAGTTGTTTGGCAAATTCTCCTCCCTCCCTCCCTCCTCCCTCCCTCCGGATCCGGTCCCTCACGTTACCAATCTGACTCTTCTAATTCTTCGGGGCAGGCAGTGCTGGCAATGGGCAGGCAAGACTGCCTGCCCCAAAGAATTCGAAGAGTCAGGTCGGTGACTTGAGGGACCAGATCCGGAGGGAGGTAGGGAGGGAGGAGAGCTGGCTCACGCATTTCAACAATCGGCTCGCAAGTTGGCAGCAAAGTTAACAACCGGCTCTTGCGAGCCGTTGTGAGCCGGCTCCAGCACACCACTGAGCACAAGCACTGTAAACTGTTACAGGCAATGTAATCTGATATAAAAAAAATGTCCAACATATACATTTAAACAACATGCACCCTGCCTCCATGCAGATGGGGGCAAAACACTCCCTGCCTTAGATACCACTATTTAACTTTTCAACTGTCATTGCCACAAAGGCAATGAAAAGTCCATAAACAAAGCTGGATCTTGAAGGTTGACAACTTCTTGTTTGTCACCAGTTCACTGTAGCTTAGGCCACTTCTCACTTGCAGTCTTGAAAAAGCTGAAATGAGAGACAGACAACACAAACAAAGAAACAACACATAAGAGAGAGAGAAAAGTCTTTGCATCTCTGGAGTACGGTCCATGGTGTTCATGTTTCCTCACAGGGTAAATGAAGTATCACTTCAGTGACTGGTTAGATGAAGGTCTTCGGCATCCCTTGATTTGCAGTCTTGATTTCCAGCTTGTGGACTTTCTCATCCTCACTTGGAAAGGTTTTGGTGGCCAACTGTTGTGCTGTGCTTGGTGTCTTTCAGCAATACAAGGTCACCTTCTTGTAGATTCAGCTGGTTATTCTGCTACTTATTTTGATACTGCAGGGTAGGAAGGTATTCTGTTTTCCAACGTTTCCAAAAGATGTCTGAGAGGTATTGAACATGCTTCCATTGATGCTTACAGATGTTGCTATCTTTGAAATCTCCATGTAAAATAGGAATGGCATTAGTCTTTTGCATCAAAAGCATAGCTGATGTTAAAATCAATGGCAACTCTGGATCTGACAACAGGGTTCTGGCGTTTATGATAGCAGTGACCTCTGCAAGAAAGATTATCAGAGCTTCATGTGTTAGTCAAAGATGATCGTATCCAAGAGCATGGCATTAAGGATACAATGAGATATTCCAATCATTCACTCTCATGCTCCTCCCATATGTGAAGAGTGAGGAGGATTGAAGATCCAGGTGCACTTTTTGTCATGTTATCATTAACGTTACAGTTCTAATATGATATTTAAGAATAGGGGAAATTACTCAGAGCATGTGGTCGCAGCATGTGCTGTATTTATAAGTTTTAAGATATATATTTATTGAATTTATTCTCCACCAATTACCTATAAGGTAATAAGATTTACAATTGCAAGAATAAAGAGGAATTAAATGTTATATTTATTGAATTACATTAACCTGCACTGCCAGGCTTAAAAGCATGTGCTCAGAACAGAAAAGTCCATATATTTAGCTTCAAAAGGGGTTTATTTAAAATACAGGTAATGTAATCATGTTACAAGCGAGAGGTAATAGCTTTAGAATCTTTACAGGAGAAATATGCTGCAAGATAACAGATCTGAATCAAAAGTTAACTTACAAGTCCTTTGTTTGTTGTCCAGCTGGGTGATGAGCAGCATGAGGCTGAGGTCACAGGAATCCAGGGATCCTTACAGCAGTCAGTGATGGAAGAGAAGAGAAGAGAAGAGCAGAGCAGAGTGTAGTGTCCCTAAGAGGGGAGCAGCTCCTGCTTTTATCATGTCTCTAGGAGCACATTGTCTTGAGTGGTTTGCAAAGAATCATGGTCCTAGAGTGCACTGAATCTTGGGTAATTTGCAAAGAATCATGGTCCTAGGGTGCACTGAATCTTGGGTAATTTGCAAAGAATCATGGTCTGCTGACAAATGGTTTATGGCTCGTTCTGAGTCATTTTGTCTTTAATGGGTGTAGGTTCACACCTCTCCAGACTCTGTGTCTTCTGGTGTCTTTGATCTTTTGTTGTGCTGATATTCACTCAGCCAGGATCTTTTGATCAGTCTTTCAGGTGGGAGGGGGAGAGGAACTTGGGATTTCTTTGAAGCAGTCTAACTTATTTGTTTCTGAATAGTCTTTTGTTAAGGGTCTCAGTAGTTTTCCAGGGGAAGGGGGAAATGGGAAAGTAAATCTTTGCAGCAGTACCTTTTATATGATTCAGATCTGATCCAGCAAAATCAATAATTCTGACAATTAAACTCATATCATGTAAACTCATATCATGCTACAGTCATATAGGTATCTTTCAATGGCAGAATGGTCCAATTTAGTAGATGTGATGTTCAATTCTCTGCAAGCACCTACAAAGTTGATTCCGCAGTCGGGAAAGATCTGCTTAGCAGATAATACAATGTTTAACTGGACCTCTGATGGAGAAGAATCTTCACAAGGCATTAATAAAATGGTGTCCATTGACTCAATGACTTCAATGTGAATTGCTTTGGATGCTCGTGCATGTAAAAATCACAGCCCAATGTTTACTGTTGGATGCTTTGTGTCACAATTGACCAGGATCCAAAAACATCTAGACCCATGTAAGAGAACGATGGTTCAGTACTGAGTATGTCTGCTAGCAAATCTGCCATTCTCTGTTCTTGTTGCTTGCTCCATAGTCTATGACATTTGACAAAGTGGTACATTGGGAAATGGGACTTGATATAACCACCTTTTTGTGAATTTTTGCAACTACACTTAAAGTGGTTTACATAGTATATACAGGTACTTATTTGTACCTGTGTCAGTGGAAGGTTAAGTGACTTACTCAGAGTCACAAGGAGCTGTAGTGGGAATTGAGCCCAGTTCCCCCTGAACAAAGTCCACTGCATTAACCACTAAGCTACTCCTCCACTCAATCATTACAGAGGTAATGCTACATTTTGCTCCCACAATCCATAATCCTGTGGCTCTGATAGCTCCCTCTGTGAAATGTCATCCTTGATGTTTAAGTTGCTCATGCTAATGACGCACAAGCAAAGTAGATATATGGTGCCATCCTGGGACAATCAGAGGGTGTTTTCACTCTTCTGTAGTTCTGCTTTTGTGAGATGGCCTTCTACTCTCAGCAGGCCTTTCTTATCGATGAAGAGGTTCAGCTTCAGAAGTGGGATACTCTTTGGAAGGTTCATGCTTTTTTTAATGCATTTGAATTCTTCTGCATATGTTTCTTGTTGTACACAATGTAGGATGGTACTCTCTGCTCAAATAATCTCACTTACTGAGAGCGGCTTTGTACAGATGTGCCACTGGTTACAAGTGCTGGGTCTTTCATTAGCTGACTGATGAGATGAAGATGCAATATGAATAAGGCGTGCTATATCTCTTCTGAGTGTTAATTTGAAAAATGACAGAAATGATGTGCTCCCAAGTACATTTCCGGCACAATATTAGTAGTTTTCTTTCTCATAATTTCTTTCTGCTTATTGTCATTACGATGGGCATGTCCATTATGACCTCTTTTCCAATATATTGTGCTCTTCTCCTAACATTGCCACCATGTAGAACTGGGCAGAGAAAGCAAAAGGAATATGGTCTGGCTGTGCTGTCAACTTCAACTAAGGGCAAGTGGCAAACATACTTCAGTCACACCCACCACCTTATTTAAATATGTTCCAAATTGCAAATGCTACTCAGGGCCGCCGAGAGGGGTGGCGGGAGGGGGGGGGGGGGCAAAATTCCCCATGCCTGGGCCTCCAAGGGGGACCCAGCGCCAGAGTCTCTCTCTCTCTCCTGCTTCTGACAGGACCCAGGTGATCATGTCCCGACAGGAGCAGGAAAGAGAAAACTCCAGCGCAGGGCCCCACCTTGGAGGCTGGGGAGGACCCAGAGGAGCAGACACAGCAGGCTGGTGGGGGGCCCTACCAGCAGAAGAACTATTCCTCCAGCGCTGCTCTTCTTCATAGTCTGCCGCATTGCCTTCAGCGGCTGATTTTCCCTTCAGGCCGCACGTGTTCGGTTTTGAAACCGAGAATGCATGACCTGAGAGAAAAAGCAACCTCAGGGGCTGGCCACATGGTAAAGAGAAAAAGAGCAGTGCTGGAGGAAGTCTCTTCTGCTGGCGAGGCCTTGGGATCCCCTCCAGCCAAGGTATTACAGTTGCGGTGGGCTGCGGCGGGTGAGTGGGGCAGTGATAGCGACAATCCTTGGGGAGGGCGGGGACAGCAGCAGTGACAATCCATGGGGGGTGGCGGCAATGGCAGCGATGATCCAGGGGGGCAAGCCCGGCGGCAGCAGCTCTGCCCCAGTCCTGGCTTAGTCTCTCAGTGGCCCTGATGCTACTCCACTCTGCTGGAATCAATAGAGAAAATATATACAAAGAGAAAAAGCTGTAAAGGGCAATTCTATAAATTGACACCTAAAAACTGAACTCATAAGGAATAGAATGATAGTACGTACGCACGACTGATGCCAGTAATTGGTAATTATGAGCATAAGTGCTAGGCACTATTCTATAATATATGCACCAAAATAGCTTAGCACACAAACATGGTTGTGTATCTGAGAAATACATGTAACTTCTAGAATACTACAAGTTATGGTCTCATATACTAAATCATGCTAGCAATTCCCAGCATGGCAAATGTGCCACAGTCCATTCAAAAGGAATGGGCTGTGTCACATTTTCCACGCAGGAATTGCTAGCTCGGTTTAGTAAAAGTAAAAGGAGCCCTTAGATGCCAACAATTACAACTGCCATTAACTTGGCATAGTTGGCGCCAAGCTATAAGTACACCAATGCCGACTTACACTAGTATTCTATACATGAATCTTGGTGCCAAGATTCCTTTCTGGAACTGGTGCTAAGTACATGGTCTTGGGTTGCCTAACTACAGAAAAGAAGATGTTCCCCCAACGCAAAAGTCAAATGAAAACGGAAAAAGTAGTGGTGGACCAATTCAATTCCGGCACAAGGGATTTTTATGAGTCTTACTCTACTTTTTTCTTTTTGATTGAGATGACTAAATCATGACACCAATTTATAGAATTCCCACCATAGAAAAATATTGTTATAAGTACAAGAAAGTTATATACTAGTTCATATTCTAAAAAGCCACCTATCTCAAATTTAACATAGATTGTACAATGCTTCTTAAAAGGGAATAAAAATGTATCAACAAGTATCACCCCTAGCCTAGTGTTTAGAGCAGAGAACTGAGAGCCACAGCAATGAAAAGTGAAGTGACTTGCCCATGGACTCAAGGAGCATCAGTGAGAAAAGGAGGAATTTTCATTTGGTTCCAGTCTTGCTTTCTCACTGATGGCCCTTGTGCCCTTGGCCAAGTTATTTCATTTCTTCATTGCCACTTAGGCCCTGATATTCAACTGTCTTACCTGTAGCTTGTATTGGAAATTCCTTGGGCAGGGAAATAATTACACTATCTGAACTGTAACTCAGCTAGAGCTCTGATATGGAAAATTAAATCTCAAAACCACAAACAACGTACTTCTGTATTCCACACTTATGAATTATCATTCTCCACTAAATTCATCCTAGGGTAGTTTTGCTTTATACAAAACAGTATTCTGAAATCTAGAACAAGAAAGCCAGGGGGACAGTTAAATATGGCCTTTCACATATGTATATAAACATTTAATTGTGCTTAAATAATCCAGTTAGACCATGATATTCTACTGTCTGCATTTGTTATCTTGACAGCCCTTTTTGCTAGTCATTATAACAAACTGATCTGAATTATGAAAGGACCAAAACACAGAATCATCTCTATGATCTTCAGTCATCATCGTAAGAATGTGCGAAGAGCATGGGGAGTACAGGTACCACATGTTAATACCATAAGGAAACTGCTGTTGTGGTGGTGACTCCAGCAAAAATCATAGCAAGGTGAGAAAAGGGCAGTAAATTGATAAACTGGCAGAAACTAGATAGGAGGTTTTATAGATTGAGGGTGAAGGGAGCTGGTGGGAGCTGGCTGAGTGGTTGGCTGGGGTGGAGAGCACCTTGGGGATAGTTAAGTGGTAGAGAAGGATGCAAATGTTTCAGTTACTTTGAGGTATCTATGGACAGGACTATCCCTTGGATGGGTGACTCAAGGGGCACATGTTCCGTCAGGATGGAGCTCCTTCTCATGGGATGCTGCTACTTAGATGACAATACAGTTGAAGGAAGACCACCTGGAAGGAGAAGGCAACCTTATGGCTGAGAGAGTCAAGATATTCTGCATTTTCATAGGGATTTCACCTAGAGCACGTCTTCACTTGGCCTAGAGTTGACCCCACCTATAAGTCTGAGTTCTGAATTCATTTTATTATTTAGCAACTCATCTGGAGTATATACCTACACTGGTTTTGAACTTTCAATGCTTGGTATCATAAAATGTCATTTCTCATGGTTCTGACTTTAAACTATAATGAGGGAACCAAGGGATGTTTTTTTACAAAACAAAAACAACTTAAGGAAACCTAGAACCAATCAGGGACCACTGCTTCTAAGTGCAACAAAATACTCTCTGGCTCCTGGCCATAGTAAGGTCTTCATTATGACATAGTCCTCAATCTTAGTTCAAAGGCAGGTGGAACAAAAGCCCCTAGCTTATAATCAGCGTCCCTTCAACTTCTGGCAATTTGGATCACAGGCTGTTATTCAGAGACATGCAACAAGATTTAAACACAGTAAGGATTTGGGATTTCTAAGACAGCCCAGATTTAGAGTATATTCACAAGCTTCTCAAACCTTAAAGAGTTTTACAAATCCAGTATAGTCTTCTCCTTACTTTAGCGAGAACTATGCTATTTCAGAATTACCCAGAGACCTGACTTTTACTGCTTCAGTATTTAAACAATGGCAAAGATCCAGCTACAACAGAGTGAGAGAGCCTAGCCAGATGGACTGGCATTAAAAAGTTTGTTTTATAAAATACAGTATAATTTCAATCTGTTTCATTGTTTACACAACAGAACACAGTAATACTACATGACAATTCATGGAGCAATTAAGTGATCATTTTTTAATGTTTCTCCTTCTAAACCTCCCCCAGCCATACCTTCTTCAACTCCAAAGACCTCACCTTTTTCCTCAACAGTAAGCAACCACCAGACACAAGCACATTTGGCTCTGATGTATAATGCATGCTCACCACACCTTACATTATTTACCCTCCCCATCAGCCACAATAGTAAACATAGGCATTTTACCACATATTTATTTGCATTTTGCTCACACCTTTTTCAATAGTAGCTCAAGATGAGCTACATTCAGGTATACTGTGTATTTCCCTGTCCCTAGAGGACTCATAATCTAATTTCTATACCTGAGGTAATAGAGGGTTAAGGGGTCCTTTTATAAGCTGCGGTAAAAAGAGCCCTGTGGTAGCGGTGGGGGCCATTATTCCTGCTCACCATGGCCCTTTTTACTGCAGTGGTTAAAAAGCCCCCCCCCCCCCCAAATGGCAATGTGGTAAGATTATTTTTATTGCATGGCCATGCAGCGGGGAGCACTTACCGCCACCCATTGCAGTGGTGATAAGGGCTCCCATGGTAACCCGCCGGTAAACGGTCAGCGCTGATAACCACCAGGTTAGCGCCACAGTAAAAATGGTGTGTGCTTGAGCCAGAACTACTGCTGGCGGTCACATTGAGCCAGTGGTAATTCTGGGTTGCTGTGCGGCAACCTTTTCGTAAATGGGACCCTAAGTGACTTACCCAAGCTCAGAAGTGGGATTTGAACCAGGAAACCCTGGATGTAAGCCTGGTGCTCTAGCCACTAGGTTACTCCTCCACCCATATATGCTGCCACCTATTACTAGCAGTTTATTACATCACTGTGGGCTCTAAGGCTAAGCATATACACATAATCTTCCCAAACTAGCAAGAGAGTCTGGTTCCTTGCAATTGTACCCTCCACTATTCTACTCTCCAGCAACATAAGACAGTAGTGGAGGATAGGTTTTCTTCCAGGCCAAAAGGATCCCCTTTTTCCCCAAACAAGCAGGCTTTCCTCACTAATCTCCTCCCACCTTTCCTTTGGATCTCTCTCCTCCCTGCTTTATATCAAACTCTCTGCTTTAGTTGGTTTATGACAACAGGTCTGCTTATGTTCTTATGAGTCCTTCCATACCCTGAAGTAGGAAGATGTGACTACATGAATCAGCACAATTTACCTGCTTTTAATCTCCCTGGCCCAACGCAACCTTGATTGTATGTTTCAAAGATGTGGTTTCTGGTTGAATTATTAAAAAAGGAATATATCCTATCCGTTTACACACACACATTTTCTTCACAACATTATCAGATATTAATCTCTCTCACTCAGACATAATCTATGAGAAATTGCATTATAGGGGAAAGAATTTAGCTCATCTTTTTCAGTTGTAGCTCAAGGTGAATTACCTTCAAAAAGAGGAGCTATTTTCCTGTCCCTAAGGGGCTCATAATCTAAGTTTGCACCTGAGGCAATGGAGGGTTAAGTGACTTGCCTAAGATCATAAGGAGCTGCAGTGAGGTTTGAACCAGGCTTCCCTCATTCTCAGATCCCCCTGCTTGAACCATTCAGTTACTCCTCCACTGTTGCAGCCAGGAACAGATCAGAAGTTTGTAGGCCCCTGGACCAACTAGCACATAGGGCCCTCCTTCCCCTTTCCTGACCGCAACTGCCAAGTACATAGTTTTATTATCCATCACAAAAAGAACACAATATACGTGTGTTTTAAATTTATACAAATATGCATATAACATCAAGTTACTGTTAGTCTTATAGGGTATTGACACGAGCATTAATAAACGGTAAGGTTTCAGCAGAGTTTTATAAACAGATTTATCATGTTCATGAAAACCACAACCTCCGGACTGTAAAGGTAGGCTGCTATGCAAAGTCCACTTTGATAATGAAAAGGGCCCCCCTAGACCTTTGGACCCCTAGTCCTGGGCCCAATGGGCCCATGTGGGGGATCTCTCCATGGCTGTAGATAGTGTTCATACTGTAGCCTCTGCAGGCTAGAGTTTCATGCAGGTTTATTGATTTTTCTTTTCTTTTTTTACCTAGCGTATGGCATTTTCTTGATTAAGAGGAAGTATGGGAACAGCTGATAACTCCTATGCCATCAGAAAGCAGACAGATTAAAACCTGTTTAATTACTTTTAATTTCCTCTGCAGTCTGTAGATTTAAACAAGAAGAAGAAAAAAAAATTGTTACGCAGTTTTGTGTCAGGGCTTTTCTGTTTAGGTTAATTTATGCATGTATAATTTAAACCATAATTGTTATAGTTAGTAGTATTTATCATGTTTGATATAAAGCAATACTGTTGCTGAGCTTGGCATGTATATTATAGCACAGGGATGGGAAATCTCAGTCCTTGAGGACCACAACCCAGTCATCAAGATTTCCACGATGAATATGAATGAGATTGGTTTGCATGTACTGTATCCATTATAAGCAAACAGATCTCATGCATATTCATTGTGGAAATCTTAAAAATCCGACTGGGTTGTGACACTCAAGGACCATGGTTGCCCACCCCTGTTATAGAGGCTACCTCTGGTCACAAGTGCTATATATATTTGAGAGAGCCTTTTGTCCGTAAGAACACATGAGCGTTTGCAATACAATGACTGCAAGGTATCAGTATAATGGATAATTTAGAAACTGCAATACCATCACGGTCAAAACTCGCCATATTGTTATTTCATAGAGGACAGGAGAAGCTAAAGTGCATGGAAGAGGGGATAAAATAGCAAAGGTTCACAAAGGAGGGATGGAAGAAGGCTAGAAGGGTATGGAGAGAAGAGAGAAAGAATAGAAAACAGGGAGGGAAAAGGTAAAAAGAAGAAAGAAAGCAGAAGAGCTGAGTGGCACAGAAAGGAAGATTGGAGCAGAGATCAAAGGGAGAGGATGACAGAAAACAGGGGTGGATAGAGGGAGAGATGGGAGAGAGACAAAGATCCAGTAAGCTAGAGGAGGAAGGACAATGAGGTACAGGGAGGAAGTAGAAAGAGAGAGGTTATGGGACCAAAAGGTTCTGAAGGAAAAAGTATCACTGACAAATGGGCCGATGATCAGAAGCAAATGCAGACGCTAGAGGCTGTTAGTGCCATACTAGCACCTGCGTTTGATACTGCCCCATGATCAAAGCCCCCGAGCACGTGAAACAACGCACTCGCAGGCTCTGAAAACAACTAGCATGCAAATGCTTGCAAAACAGGGCTAAACATATTCAACCCCAATGATTAGCAACCAGCGCACCAAAGATTGGCTCGCTGGCTGTGGCAAACCCTACGCCAGCTCAGAACTGGCGTTAGGGTTTGCAGACCATTGGGGAGGAATGGTGAGCCCTGTCCAGCATGCATTTGCAAGCTAGCAGGCCCCCATTCCCCCCAAGCAGCACCCCCCGCAGGAACGCCGAGCCAACTGACCCCCCCCCCCCCACAGCAACAGGGGGCTAGAGGTCCGGCAGACCTCCGGTCCCCCTGACTCACCTCGACACAGGTCCTGGGGGGGGGGGGGCTGGAGAACCGGTGGGTCTATTTTTAGAGCACTGTTTGGAACAGCACGGGGCTTTTGATCATCTGTCTAAAAGTGAGGGACGGAGTTGAGGGAGGAGGAATAGAAATAAAAAACCACTGACAAAAGAGGGGAGGAGCAGATGTCAAGAACAAGAGATGAGAGGGAACAGTACCATCCACAGGCAGAGTTGCCAGCTCCCCGGTTTTCCTGCGGAATTGGGCATTTTTTTAAAGTAGCTGGCACCATTTGGCAACTCTGCTTACAGTGCAGTAAGACTTTCATATTCCAGGACTATAAAAAAGTTACATCTGAAACATTTGACAAAATTAGTGTCTCATTTAATGTGCATTAACGAGTTATTAATGAGTTAATTAGAGTTACGCACATAGTTGGCAGATTGCCCTCATTGATAATAATGGGGCTTACATTATTTTACATGCATTAAAGGACTCATTTCTGAAACAAGAAAATGTCCAGAAAACAACACAAAGTAGCAGATGGACCTTTTTATGCCAAAGCATCCAAATTGCTATTTTCGAAACCCATTTTTAAGATGTTTACTTATGTAGTTCATATTCAGTGCATCCAAATCACAAGGGGGCATGTTGGGGTGTTTGGGATTTGGGCATTTCCAAAACTTGGATGTTTTTTTGCCATAATGGAACAAAGCAAAAATGTCTAGGGCTAAAAGTTAGACGTTTTGATCTAGACCTGACTAAATCATGACTAAGTCACAAAAAGGTGCCCTAAATGACCAAATGATGAAGGGATTAAGGCATGACCCCCTCCCACCCCCCAAAGATATGAAAGAAACAGTATATACCAACCTCTATGACAGCTTCAGATGTTATGGCCAGGCCTATTAGAGCAGCAAGCAGGTCCTGGAGTAGCCTAGTGGTCAGTGCAGTGCAGTGCACTGTAGATAAGGGGACCCAGGCCCATATCCAACTCTAACTGTTACACTTGTGTTGGAAAATGTGAGCCATCCAAAACCCACCTAAAACCTACTGTACCCACTTATAGGTGAGACCTGCAGGTATAAGGCTATTGTAGTGGTGTACAGTTAGGTATAGTAGGTTTTTGGTGGGTTTTGGAGGGCTCGCCATTCTATATAGGGGGGTAACAGTGAGATGTGCACCTGGGATCTTTTATGTGAAGTCAACTGCAGTGCCCCCTAGGATTCCCCACTGCTCTGCTGGGATGTCCACGTGGCCAGTCTACTAAAATGCTGGTCCCCTATGCATCCCAATGACTTATTTTTGTCCATTTTCCCCTTGGACACTTTTTTTTTCAGAAAATGCTCCAAAAAGATAGACGTACTGAGCTCAAAACCATCTAGCGAATGGCCATTTTCGAAAAAAAAAAAAAAAAAAAAAGTTAGACCTTTTTTACTGGTTTGAACATCACCACGTTCACCACTTGATTTTTGGACATTTTCAGCAAAACTTCCAAAATCGGATTTAGACGTCATATCAAAAATGCCCCTCTACAGCTGATAAGTGCATTAGTAAGTGAGGCCTTTAGTATTTTGGTTTGCTAAGCCTGTTTCTACAAACGGACAGCTTTATGTAACGTTTTCTGTACTGTGAAGCTTTGATTGTGTTAAAATATTTGATTAAAGAATATCTAGAAATCCTCTATTTAAAGAACTGTTGCAATAAAAATCTGATTGGAAATGTAACGTGGTTCTCTGCCAATTCTATCATAGAACTGTAAGGGTAGATAGTGATAAAAACGAATAGCAATGAATCAAAAATGCTTTCTTTTGAAAATTTCTGAATGAAGTAATCATTGCATTGCACACACTAGCCTGAAAGATGTGCACATGTAAAATCCCCTCATACACTGGAGGAAACACACAGAGGGAGCATTGGCTAAGATGCTGTTCCGGAGGACAAGGATTGAGTTTGAAGTTAGGGTCTTAGCCTTTGAAACCTGCAGACTACTTGAATTCCAAAGTAAAAGCATCTGTTCTACTAACCCTGAGGCAATGTAAACAGCATTTGAGACCTTTCAAGCTTAAAACTGGTTGTAATTGTCAGCACACAAAAGAACAGAACTTGTCAAGAAGAAGTGTTGTCCTACCAACCCTCAGATGTTACAAATGAGATTGTATTCACTTATAAATCGCATAAACACTAGAGATCTGCTCCCCGAGATACATACTTCCCAGCACTTTACTTTTTTCCCCAAACACAGATGATTTGTAAAAGATTAATAAGTCTTCTTGTTCAAGAGACAAAAGATCATCACAGCACAGCTAGACACAGAAATACTTACCAACACCATTTGTGTATTTAATTAGAAAGTGTTAAAGTGCAGCTTTTAGATTTTCATAATAGAACATAGCTGGTTTCCACTGAAATTACACATTTTAAAAGCATCCATGAGCATAATCTCTCCAGTTTTATAAAATATTCATTTTTTTCTAAAGGAGATTCATTCATCTTGTAACATGTCTGTAAAACTAAAGAGAACATATTTTCTAGTTCTAATGACATACTGACAAATCAAATAGCAATAAACAAGATTTTCTTTATGAAGCCAGAGGGCTTAATTTTGAAACATGGCCATATTTGTGTCTTTCATTTTTTTATTATAGATTCTAACTGCAATATAGTAAATTCGCCTGATATAGATTTGAAGGTAAAAAATTGAGGCCCCCTTTTACCAAGCTGTGGCAAAAGGGGATTGGCGCTGGCATTGGTGCGTGTTTTACACGTGCACCGAGGCCCCCTTTTACTGCAGCTGGTAAAAGGGAAGTCTCACCTTCCTGCAGGAAATGGCCGTGTGACAAGTAAAGCACTTGCCGTGTGGCCATTTTTTTTTTGGGGGGGGGGAGACCTTACCGTCACCCATTGACAGAAACCCAAATCATTGCAACACTCCATACTACAAATCCCAGGGCAAGCAGTTGCTTCCCATGTCTGTCTCGATAGCAATCTATGGACTTTTCCTCCAGGAATTTGTCCAAACCTGCTTTAAACACAGATACGCTAACTGCTGTTACCACCTCCTCCAGCAGAGTTCCAGAGCTTAACTATTCGTTGAGTGAAAAAATATTTCCTTCTATTTGTTTTAAAAGTACTTCCATGTAACTTCCTCTAGTGTCCCCTAGTCTTTGTACTTTTGGAATAAGTAAAAACTTGATTTACTTTTACTCGTTCTACACCTCTCAGGATTTTGTAGACCTCAATTATATCTCCCCTCATCCATCTCCTTTCCAAGCTGAAGAGCCCTAACCTCTTTAACCTTTCCTCATCTGAGAGGAGTTCTATCACCTTTATCATTTTAGTCGCTCTTCTTTGAACCTTTTCTAATTCTGCTATCTTTTTTGGGATACAGTGACCAAAACTGAACACAATACTCAAGGTGCGGACGCACCATGGAGCAATACAAAGGCATTATAGTATTTTCAATCTTATTAACCATCCCTTTCCTAATAATTCATAGCATCTTGTTTGCTTTTTTGGCCACTGCCGCACACTGAGCACAAGATTTCAGCGTATTATCTACAACAACACCCAGATCTTTTTCTTGAGCGCTGACCCCTAGCATCAGGTAACTATGATTCGGATTATTCTTTCCAATGTGCATCACCATGCATTTGTCCATATTAAATTTCATCTGCCATTTGGACGCCCAGTTTTCCAATTTCCTAAGGTCTTCCTGCAATATTTCTCAGTCCACACGTGTTTTAACAATCTTGAATAGTTTTGTATCATCTGCAAATTTGATCACCTCACTCATCATTCCGATTTCCATATCCTTTATAAATATGTTAATTAGTACCGGTCTCAGTACAGATCCCTGTGGCACTCCACTGTTCACTCTCCTCCATTGAGAGAAATGCCCATTTAACCCTACCCTCTGTTTTCTGTCCAATAACCAATTCCTAATCCACACCAGAATCTTGCCTCCTATCCCACGACTATTTAATTTTCTTAGGAGTCTCTCATGAGGAACTTTATCAAAAGCTTTCTAAAAATCTAGATACATTACATCAACCGGCTCACCTTTATCCATATATTTATTTATGCCTTCAAAGAAATGAAGCAAATTGGTGAGGCAAGACTTCTCTAGGCTGAACCCATGCTGACTCTGTCCCATTAAACCATGTTTGTCTATCCACCTTATAATTGAAAGAGAAAAATGCCTAGATTTCGACCCAAATCGGGAGATAGACGTTTATCTCACAAAAACGAATAAATCGGTATAATGGAAAGCCGATTTTGGACATTTTCAACTGCACTCCATCGCGGAAGTGTACAAAGTTGACGGGGGCGTGTTGGAGGTGTGGCGAAGGTGGAACTGGGGCGTGGTTATCGGTTGAGGAGAGATGGGCGCCTTTCGCCGATAATGGAAAAAAGTATGCGTTTGTAGCTAGAATTTAGGGCACTTTTCCTGGACCCTGTTTTTTCATGAATAAGGCCCCAAAAAGTGCCCTAAATGACCAGATTACCACCAGAGGGAATCGGGGATGACCTCCCCTGACTCCCCCAGTGGACCACACCCCAGTTCCACCTTTGCCACACCTCCAACACGCCCCCGTCAACTTTGTACGCTTCCGCAATGGAGTGCAGTTGAAAACGTCCAAAATTGGCTTTCCATTATACCGATTTATTCGTTTTTGTGAGATAAATGTCTATCTCCCGATTTGGGTCAAAATCTAGGCGTTTTTCTCTTTCAATTATAAGGTGGATAGTACCGTAGAGGCATTCACCAGGTCCAGTAAAGAACAAATACAAGGTTATGTTGTGGTCGAATAAGGTTCATGTGTTTCAGGCATATTGGGATCAAGGGGAGGAAAGGTAATGTAATGACTTTACGAGTTTTGGTTTTGCTGTGTTGCAGAGTGTAGGCACTTATGTTGGGTCGGTAGGGTATGCCTTTTTGAACAGGTTGGTTTTTAGTGATTTCCTAAAGTTTAGATGGTCGTAGATTGTTTTCACCTCTTTTGGCTTCCATCGCTTGCCTATTTATGAGTACGTTTGAGGGCTTTTATTTACTTATTTATTGTTTGGAGCTCTGGGTACACTTGTTTTGCTATCTGCCAATTTTATCTGTAACTGCTAATGCTACTTTAGTCAATAAAAACACTTTTGAATTTGTTATTTATCTTGTTATCTGCCAATTGCAATCAATTACGCAAATGGCATTCTGAATAGTGACAAAATGTTTTTTTTTAAATTAAGATCAAGTAATGCCACTAGATATAATAGTTTTTGGGGTTTTTTATATTTGAGGATTTATATATTTATTCATTTCTGTGCTGATTTGAATGTTTTTGAAGGTTTATAATATCAGTGTAATGTTTTAAATTTATTGTACATTTTAAAATGTTTTTAAAAATTATTTTTGACCTTTCTGTTAGTTTAAGCTTTTATGAATATGAAATTTAGTTACAACCAGTATTATATAATATGACCTTTTTATAAAATATATTATAAATAATTAAAATAAGCGTTTTAAACATATAATATTAATATATGAAAAACATTTTTGTCCAAAAGTAAGGAATAATATATTGTAGAGGAATATATTCGAGTTATTCCCCAAGTTTTCCATGTCATCACTGTGGTGAGTTACCATTTTTGTTTTGATTAATTATCCATTTATTTTCAAATTACTATATAATAATATATGAGAATGTTAAAATATTAAATGCTTTAGGTGTTTATATAGGCTTATATATGTATGCTTGATGAGTCTAAATATTAATCTTTGGTTTTATTCATTATATGTTAAAAAAAATTTTTAAATATATTATTTCTGTGTTTTGTATTCTATGTAGACCCCTGACGCAGGTGCTAGTCACCGAAACACGGCCCGTGTCGGGTCTTTTTGTCAAGGCTCATTCATTAAAGAACTGTGTTCCATTTTTAAAGGCCCGTGGTGCTGTTTTTTTTGTTTGGACTTTAGTTTGTACTACGTTTGAGGAACAACATATATATCAAAGTCAGTGTAACTCCAATATAATTATGTGGAAAAGATACATTGACAATGTCATAATGGTATGGAGGGGTTCCCTTGAACAATTAAGTGTTATGTTAACAGTGTAGATTCAGCAATTACGTTCACATCCTCATATAACCCTACTCAAGTCAATTTTGTTGATATACATGTTTCCATCGATGCACTTGGGGCATTTTCAACCACATTGTATAGAAAAAAAGTGACAGAAACACATTACTACATTACTACATTAGTCAAGTTTTAATCCAAAATATTTACGGCAAAACATCTACATGGTCAATTCCTAAGAATTAAACGATTGTGCTCTACCACAAAACAATACAAAATACATGCTCAGAATCTGTACCACAGATTCGTTGAACGAGGTTATCCACCGAGAGTTGTCAAACAAACGTATAAAACGGGCTTCTTTCACCAACAGAGATTGGCTATTATTAGATCATCCTTACACCCAGGAGGACTCTCTAGTATGTGTATTACCATATTCGACACAAGTACATCAAGTATGTGGGATCCTCCAGAAATTTTGGCATGTTCTACAGATTTATCCAGAGTTTGCTGATCACCCAAAGTTTGCTTATACTCATAGCCGTAATATTGGAGAACTATTGGCAAGCCACAAACAAGAGAATATACAACAACTGGGACACTTTAGATGTGGTTGTTGCAAATTCTGTAAACATACCATACAGACGGATCAAATCAGGATACCAAGTTCCAATAAAACGTTTTCTTTAAAGCAACATTCTGATTGTACAAGTGCCAATGTAGTTTATTGCATCATGTGCCCATGTAACCTGTACTACATTGGCCAGACCAGACGGAGCATTAAAGTATAAATTTGTGAACACCTTAGTAACTTGAGATATTGTAGAGAGGAAGCCCCACTTACTTCTCATTGATTACAGCACAATCATACTGAACAAGATCTTAAATATACCGTGTTTTTGCAGGTAGAATTGCCCAATGGGGGAAACATATTGGACATGTTGATAAAAAAACCCCAATGATTTATATATATGTGGAACACTGTATTCCGCAATGGTTTAAATGGTGAAGTTGAATGGTTATAGATGAATGGACTTTTTCATATAATGAACGGAGTGATAGTGATGTAATGACGCAATTACGTATGTTAAGGTGAGCTGTATTAACAGGGCTACTTAAACCTCCACATAGAGACTTGTTGATGACAAGCAGAGTTTGGAGTCCCCACAGGGTAAGTGGCCAGAATAATGCTTTATATTAGCCTTTACATTGATTATTAATCTTTAGTTTCATAAGCAATTCATACTAAAGTATAAGTTAGTCTTTAGTCTTGATTTGATATAAGCTTTAGTTCTTGATATGTGATTTTTAGTTATTCCTCCTGATGAAGATTCATTGAAACTCAGCTGGAACTAGTACTGAAACAATTGCGGATCAGCTTGAGTTGAGGATTAACAGGATGGGACATACAGGTTTTGTATTCATTTTTATACAATATATTTTTTGTTGTTTTTGTTGTTTTTCACGCTTTATGAACATCGGTCTTTTGGGGGGAAGCACTTTTCTGGACTGGGTGTGGATCTATTAATTTAAGAACATAAGCATTGCCATACTAGGACAGACTGAAGGTCCATCAAGCCCAGTGTCCTGTTTTCAACAGTGGCTAATCCAGGTCACAAGTACCTGGCAAGATCCCACAACAGTAAAACAGATTTTACTTACCACAGAAGTCAGATTTACCAGTCTATAGTTCCCAAACTCTTCCTTACTTCCATTTTTGTGGAGAGGGACCATATCTGCCCTTTTCCAGTCCTCTGGGACCACTCCCAACTCTAGTGAAGCATTGAAAAGGTCAGTCAGTGGAGTTGTCAGAACTTCCCTGTGTTTCTTCAGTACTCTTAGATATATGCCATCCAGCCCCATCATTTTGTCCAACTTTTGTTTAGCTAGCACCTCACAAATACAGTGCTCTGAAAATTGTTCAGGGTCTACCACACCTCCATTACACCAAATTCTTTGTCACTTTTGCTGATACAGACTAAGAAGCCAATGCAGAAAGCTAGCACAGATGGAAGCGCATGATTAATACATTAACAATGCATGATTAATGCATTATTAAGATGGACTTGCGAAAATCCACTGCTTATATCTTAGATAAGCAGTATAAAATCTTTTACTCTTTTGGGATCTTTCCAGGTACTTGTGATCTGGGTTGGCCACTGTTAGAAACAGGATACTGGGCTTCATGGACCTTCAGTCTGCCCCAGTACAGCAACTCTTATGCTCTTATACTCTTAGAATGTGCTTGATGTCAGGACTGCCGAAACTAGCAATCGTATAGCACAGCTAACAAACACATGCTGCTGTTCTTATGTTCTTAAATAAAGTCAATGTTCTGTTAGAATATTGCATGCCATTCATGGCCTATCATGCCTAATACACTGCTGGTATCCATAACAATAAAATATCCTAGTTATACACAAAGCTGTACTACCTACCAATACAGGACAATATAGTCAAGAGATCTAGCCTAACAGCAGGAGTTAGGCACCTAGATTTACGTAAATGAATATTTACTTCAGCTGAGTACCTAAACTTAGGAAAACATTTTTATGGGGCTTCTAATTTTAGTTTCTAACATGTGGAAAGGGCAGGGCAGTGAAAGTAAGTTTCAAACATTAGGCTCCCAAATGTAGGCAAACAAGTAACAGGCCTAAAGTGTATTCCCGAGTTAGGGCACGCTAATGTAGTTATTATGCGTTATTAGTAAATAGGTCAAATTGCATACAATTGGGCTTGCAGTAAGCAGCATGTGTTAATATGTGTGGCAACATGGCACCACAAATAAAATGGGTGGGTTTTTTTGTTTGTTTTTTGTAGTGATACAAAATTATTTTCTTGTGCTGAAAGTTTCTTACATGGAAGGAACTCAAGATTATTAAAAAAAAAAAAACCTGATACCAACTGATGTCATTCATTACTGCTTTGGCCATCTTTAGAAAGTAACTTGCTTTGTGATGTCTCTCAACTTATTTTTTCTCTTGAAAAAGATTCTTCTTTATGTTTTCTTATCATGTGCCTGAGTGTTTCAGGGATGTACCAGGCCTGATCAGACCCGGAATGTTTACGTATCTGATGGATATATAGGCAATTATAACAAAAATGGAGATTCCTAAGGCTAGGAAAGGTTTTTTTTTTGGGGGGGGGGGGGCGAAGGTGGGGGTCAGTTTTTCTGATATTGTTTTCAATATTGCTCTCAACCTTTTTTCTGTTGTGACGCACCTGACAGATGATGTTCATGTGTGTGATATGCTGAACACTAAAATTCACAGCTGGACAAAAATAAAATCCTAAATATTTAATTACTAATAATGATGCAAGGGAAGTATAAAATATTCTTAAACAGAATTTATTTTTAACAACTGTTAAAATGATCAAATTTTATTTTTTCTTAAATTAGTCAACTCATTAGTCCCTGTATGCTAACTGGGACTGATGTGTTGCATACAGCTTTCGATTTGGGGTTGAATTGTAGACAAATTCATACTAATTTACTGTCAACATTAATAAACTTTTACCTATTCTAAAGTATAGAGCTAGGGATGTTTCCCTTACAGCTTGTCATACAAAACAAATATATATTTAAATTCTGGTGTCACCTCAGTACAGGGGCAGACCAACCATTCGGGCAACTGGGCAGTACCCAAGGGCCCAGAGGCTCTACCCAGTTGCCAGCTGTATTTAACAGTTGCATTTAACAGCACTGAAATTCAAATAACAGAGACATAATATGATGCAAGCATAATAGTGATGGAATATCTAATAAGCACACAATTAGAACAATTATTGAATGATAGAGTCCTTTGCTCCACATAAGCACCACAGTTGCCTTCCCCCAAATACCAGATGTGTCCCACAAAGTTACCATGGAGGATTTGCAGCTACTGCATGATAAATATGGTCATTAACTGCAAAATCTTGTTGTTTAGTAAATACACCCCTAAGTTTGTTCCTAAGGGCAATGGAGAATGAAGTGGCTTGCCCAAGGTCACAATGAGATTTGAATCTTGACCTCCCTGTGTCTTAATCTGCTGCTTTAAGCACTAGGCCACTCTTCTTTTTTTCCATAGCTATATCAATAATCAATGTGGAACTTTAAGGTCATAAATATTTATTTAGTAAGAAGCTACTTTTCAAACTAGCCAAAATAAATCTGTGTACTCTTTGTTTAAGGGAGACGTGGTTACTGAGTCACTTCCCATTTCTGAACTATTTATGGACTAGCTCAGCATAGCTGAAAGGAGTCCATGGTACTGCAGATTTTCAGGATGATTTCTTTTCTTGATTACAGAATGAAATTGATTCAGAAGGACTTTAGGTGTATTAAGAATAACTCCTGCTATGGTTGTCTTCCTGGCTTTATTCCATAGTTCCAGAACAAGATGAAAATACATATGTGCTTTTCAACCACTGTGTCTGCAGGGCTAACCCAACCTTTAGACAGCACTTGTTTGTCCTGTTTGTCTGTCCTAATTAGATTGTAAGCTCTGTCGAGCAGGGACTGTCTCGTCATGTTCAAATGTACAGCGCTGCGTACGTTTAGTAGCGCTTTAGAAATGATAAGTAGTAGTAGTAGTAGTAGTCTCGTAGGATAGGGGCACCAAAGGGCAGCTGCAGTCAAGGCAACAATGCCCTGATTCTATATAGGGCACACCCAGTTAGGTGCACGAGCAAGCACCCAGTTATAGAACAGCACCAGTTACATATATAACTTAATTGGCAATAATTTATTTATTTATTGCATTTGTATCCCACATTATCCCACCTCTTTGCAGGCTCAATGTGGCTTACAATACATCATGGGTACTGGAAATAGAAGTGAATATACATTAGGTTTACAGAGGGTTTGTGTTGCATGGTGGTGAATTACATGATGGTGTTAAAGCAAAAGACATTATAAGACAGTAATAATTGGCTTTAACAAGCATTAATTGGCATTAATTAGCAATTATGTGTGTAACTGGTTTGCAACCCTATCTTCTATAGCATGCAGCTGCAAGGGGCGTTGACATAAAAGAGGCAAGGTGGTCATGGGTGGGTCACACACTTATGCACTTAACTAATAGAATACTGTAAGTTGCATGCATAAGTGCTAGCACTTAGGTGCACACATTTACACCAGCTATACAGATGGCATAAGTGGTTGCATCTAAATTTAGGCAGGTTGCAGCTGACTTATGCCAGTATTCTATAACAGAATCTGGGAGCCCAGATACCATTAGGGAATACTATCTCAGTGCTCATTATGTTGCTGCCTAAATGTTAGCACCCCTTACAGAATTACTTTCAACAGTTATTGACAATCACATAAACTCAAAGAAACAACAGATTATTGGCATGATCATGATAGTTATGGGGTCAAAGGGCCTACTAGTTAATCGGGGGAAGGGAAAGCAAAGCAGAAGTTTTGCCTAGGGCACCTATTAACCTTGTACTGACCCTGTGTGTCTGTATAACACAAGCTGAAAATAACTGTATGATCCATGAGTGAATGTGGATGGTAGAGAAGAAACATTCCTTCATGAAGTAATGAGTAGAAGAACCCCTTACAAGACTGTTCCCTCATTTAGATCCTTCTTGTATGAATTTAATAAGATGTCTTATTTTAATTATTTAATTTTGGCAGACAAAGAATGAGCTGAGCATCAGTAGAAAGAGAGGAAGGGAGGTGAAAGAAGGCTTCAGTGGAGGTTGGCAAGAAGATTGCACTGTCTGAGGAAGAAGGATCATGGGGGGTGAGGGAGTGGATCACACAAGTGAGAGTGAGGAGAGGGGGACTTGTACAGTCAGGTTTGCACTGGACTGTGCATCCTCTTAGGACCACTCCTGATCACCATAATTGGATTGTGGCATATAACAAACTGATATAAACACTTCTGTTGCAAGTGAAGTGAGCTATGCTGTATGAACCAACATGAATTTAAAAGGTTATGAAATTGATTGTATAATGTATCATCAAACTGAGCAAACTCCCATTTGGGTATGTAAAGGAACGGCATTGCTTTTCTATCAATCCACAGCATCCTGGGTTCAATTCCCACTGCAGCTCCTTGTGACCCAGGGCAAGTCACTTAACCCTCTATTGCCTCAGGTACAAAAACCGAGATTGTGAGCCTCTAGGGACAGAGATACAACCTTCTTATAATTGGATTGTAAGCCACATTGAACCTGAACTGTTTTTGGGATAACACGGGATACAAATGTCATAATAAATACATATTTAAAAAAAAACATTGATGGGGCATCTGCTCACTGTCGACTACATAATTCTGCACACGAATGTGGCTTTCCTGCTGGGTTTGTAACTTTTCCCTCTCTTTAATTGATGGATTCCACACTTCAGTTAACTCCTCAGCCTTTTCATTGGCTGATTGTATATTTCAGCAGTGCAATGCTGTGCTTCTTGTATTGTTATTCACATGAGAGGAAAGAGAATAGCTGAGTGAGAAAAAAAAAGAGTTTCCTTCCAATATTTAGTAAATGCCGAAGATCACGCTTCTTTCTCATTCTGCAGGCTTGGCACATGCCTTCTGTTACTAAGTAGCCTTGTATTCAAAGGCTCCCCATCATCTATTCTTCATCCCCCTAGGTGCCCAGACTTACAGCCCTGGCAGCTGCTGGGCTTTCAAAAGGGCTATAGACTGCTCTCTGCAGGTGAGCCCTCCTGCCAAAGCAATTCCCAATCAAAGGCTCTTTCAGAACGTCACTAGGAAGCTGACTTTGTATGTGCCATTGCTTCACAATGACTGGGCCCACTAAATATACAGCTCACACTGAGCATGGCCATTCCGCCTCTTTATTGTGTCGAATGGGAACCAATGACTGGCATGGTCTCCTCTGGTTCAGGGGCAGGACACTTTTACAATTATCATATGCGTTAGTCCACATTAGTCAAAGGTGTGGTGCTCCTTTTTAAGAACCTTTCTGTCTTCAAAGCTGCTGGCAAGCTGTAATATCTATTCATTGCTTTACTTAAGTGTAATTGCTCTCTTTGAAGTCTGAGAGAGGCAAATAATTTGCTCTGCCCTCAGGCAGTAATCGCAACACCACTGCTGCCCCCCTCCTGCTACTCTAAGATGCCAGCACCTCTGGAAGTGCAGCTCCCATACCGAGAAGCAATAATACAGCTAGGGCTGCTCAATTTCATCTCCTTTTCATCCCTTCCTTTTTAACTTTATTAAAAACAGCTTTTGTATGCACAGTGACAACTTTGCACAGCGAGACAGAGGTCTTTGACAGAGCAAGTCTTTCTGAGCCAGTCTAGTGACTGAGCCACATCACTCAGGGATTGGGAAGGAACTGGTGAGGGGGGTTAACCTTGAAAAGGGCAACTACTTTAATTTAGATCTAAGAAAACAGACTAAGTTGTTTCTGCCTACCAAGACTGGAATGCATCTGAGCTGTCTCCGAAATATTAAGAAAATTCCTTCAGCTGGGGGGGCGGGGGGGGGGGGGGGAGGAGGCTGCCTACTGTTCTGAAAGAAACTGAAGCGAGAAATTTGTGTGGAATTCACAGTTTGCTTGATGTGTGGTGTTTTCAGCAAAGTGGTGTTTTCAGCAAAGTTGAGTTAAGGGGTGGATGGAGAGAATGCTTTTGTTGCAGTCCTGCACTAAAGGCTGAGTGCACAGCTTCTAAAGCAAATATAACACCTAATTTTGCTCACCAAAGCAGCAAGCTAATTATATGCAAATGTTAGGCATGCAGAACTTCTGTACTAATCAGGGAAAGTATGCTGGACACAGGCTCTGTGCTAAGAATTGTGCATGATCCTGAGCAGGAAAAAATGATCAGCACAAATCTGCCATGTGCTGGAATGTGATTCTACACATAAATATCTGCATCACAAAAATTTCTGTACATAAAATTCTGTACATAAAATTGTTGTGATGCTGATATTTCTGCACAGAATAAACTTTTCAACATACATGTTCCCCATTCTGTCTTTTTTTTTTTTACTCATGCTATTCATGGAGGTCATGAAAAAACCTTGCAGATGTTATTCTCTCAGCAACTTCAGAAGAACAAGCTAACCCTTCTATGCCTCCTCAGACCTGCAGCAGGGGCATAGCCAGATTCCCAATTTCAAACAGGCCTGAGCCCAAAAGTGGGTGGGAACGACAACCCCGTCCTCTACCGCCATCCCCCTCCCCCTGGTGATCGGGGGTCACTTAACTCCACTCCTCCAACCCCCCAGTACCGTTAAATCCTTTAGATATTTGCCGGCTGCTAGCAGCGATTCGTTCCCTTTGCTCACGCTGAATCTGAGCCTTCCCTCTAACACCAAACTAGCTATGTTGTGCAGTCAAAACAGGCTGCTTAAATAGCAGGCCTACTTTGACCGCTACAAAGTCAACCAGGCCTGTTTTGAAAATGAGCCCCATAGCCTTTAAAGCTAATTTTTTATTTCAAATTAAAAGTATTCTTAACAACTTGGACACGTAATTATTTTAGTCCTTCTTATTTGATTTTTTATCAGATGCTGAATTAAGGCCCAGCAGTAGCGAATGTTCAAAATTGTCATCATTCATTGTGCCTCTGTTTGGATTAAAGAACTGTCCAGCAGCACTAAACAAAAAGTTCACATGCAGTCAATGTTTAGTTCAGAAAAGATGCCTTTGAGAACAGGATATCCAACAAGGTCTGCCACAGAGTTTGTACTGTTCATGTAAGCAGACAGAATAACTTTACCACTTGTGGTATTGGTGTCTACAGTGTTGAAAGTGAAGAAATTATCATTCACGTCCAATGGAGTCTGAGCAGGTGTGGCATCTGCAGTAGTATTAACCATGAATGCACTCCTTTTTTTTTTTTAAATCCATTCCTAACAATTTCTGTCTCGAATTGAGAAATGAATTTGCAGAGCTATTGTTAGTAATATGTAATTTATCTTTAAAATCAAGCATAGTACTAGTAGATTGTAAGGTGGCCAATGTAACACCAGTTTTTAAAAAGGGTTTCAGAGGTGATTTGTGAAATTATAAACTGGTGAGCCTGACATTGGTGCCAAGCAAAATAGTAGAGACTATTATAAAGAACAAAATTACAGAGAACAAGCATGGATTAATGAGACAAATTCAACATGGATTTAGTCAAGGAAAATCTTGCCTCACCAATCTACTACATTTCTTTGAAGGGGTGAATAAACATGTGGATAAAGGTTAGCTGGTCGATATTGTGTATCTTGATTTTCAAAAGGCATTTGACAAAGTACCTCAGGAAAGACTCCTGAGGAAATTAGAAAGTCATGGGACAGGAGGTAATGTCCTATTGTGGATTAAAAACTGGTTGACCCAAAGACCTTCTCATCCATCACATCAGTGGCGTATCTGCAGGGGGCCATGGGGACCTGAGCTCCCCCCAGATTGGCTCTGTGGCCCCTAGTTTGGCTGATGGGGGTCCCCAACCCCTGCCAGTTGAAGCATTTGTCTTGCAGTGGTCTCGCTGCATTGCCTACCCTGCTCTTCTCAATCACACCGTGCACACTCATTTTAGTAAAACTGAGCATGCGCAGGGCAGGCAATACGAGACCAGCGCGGGACAAATGCTTCAGCTGGCGGGGGTTAGGGACCCCTGCCAGCCAAAGTATGATGATGATGATGCGGTGGCGGGGGGTGTGGCAGGGAGGCAGGCCAAAATGTGCCCCCCCCCACTTTGAGCTCTGCCCCCCCCTTAGAGGTCTGGCTACTCCACTGCATCACATGGAAATAACAGTTCAAAGCCAATGTATGGTCCATTTCCAAAGCAAAGGTTGCTATTAAGGTGGATCTCTGAGTTACAAAATAAGAGTATTCCAGATTTATCAAGGAATACCCAGAAATGATGTCAAGAATTCTTGGCCCTTGGCCAATAGTACAGGCGTTGGAACTGAAGTTTTAATTCAGATTTCCTTGTTCATGTGTTATATTTTTTCAAAATATGTTTTATATGTTTTTTGATCCCAAACAACTGATAGAATTTCTTGTAGCTAGAGAAGAGGAAAGAATCCAAGTGTTTGTTCTACAATCCACTGAGGTCAGCTAGAAGGTATATGCAATAGCGTGTGCCTTTATATTTTGATTAATATTTCTTTTAATTTTGGAGAAAGTGTATCTTGGATCATTGAGGGGCCCTTTTATTTCTCACCCCCCCCCCCAGTGCACCATCATATCCGGTGCTACAGTAGCATCTGTTTGTACCCGGCAGTAATCGGGCAGTGCTATGCGTTGCCCAGTTACCGCTAGATTAGTGTGGAAACCCTTACAGCCACCTCAATGAGTGGCGGCAAGGGCTCCCCCCAAAGATGGCCATGCATGTGATTCATTTGCTGCATGGTCATTTACTCAAGAAAAGAAAGACCTACCTTTTACCCACTGCGGTAAAAAGGGGCCTCAGCGTGTGAAAACACACACCGATGCCAGCACAGGCCACCTTTTGCTGCAGCTTAGTAAAAAGGGCCTTTACTGAGGTAGAATAAGCATTTAATTTAATTACCTAATCTTGTTTTGATAATTAAAGGCCCTGTTTACTAAGGTACGCTAGTATTTTTATCTTGTGCTAAAATTAGTGCATGCTAATTTTAACACTAGAGACACCCATATATTCCTATGGGCATCTCTAGCATTAGTGTGCACTAATTTTTAGCGCATGCTAAAAATGCTAGCACACCTATAGCGCAGCTTAGTAAACAGGCCCTAAGTGATATTTCTTTCTGTCACAATGAATTAATTGTGATTTGTAAAACTGAAAATATGAACATAAAAAATTTAAAAACTGGTTAAAAAATAGAAAAGAGAGATTAGGGTTAAATAGTCAGTAGGGAAAAGTAGATAGTGGGGTTCCCCAAGGTTCTGTGCTGTGCTCTTCAACATATTTATAAATATACCTCAGGAACAGAAAGAGATCAAAAAACTTATTTTCTTCCCAGCCTTTGATTTCAGCTCTTTCCTTTAACAACTCCAGTTTGCTTTCTGAAGTCAGGAAGGTGACCATTTTCACAGGTTCTCCTCTTTGAAGTCCCTAGTTCTGGAGCCTACCTGTCTGGCTTTCTTTTGTTTTCACCATGCCCAGAGAGGACATATGTATGCTAATCAGGAGTAATTGAGAAACAACAGGGCTATCAGCCAGCTGGGCAACATTTGGTCCATTTGCTATCCTCAGTTATTCCTGAGGGAGGGAGGAGTTATCAGAAGTCAGAAGCTGGTTTAATATTAATCTAAGTATGTCAAGCTGGTTTCATATTAATTTAAGTATGTCCAGCAATCCTAGTTGGTTTCATAGCAATCCTGACCTCCAGCAATCCTGACATTGGTTGTTTCTGATTTTCAGCAATAATGGAAACTGAGGACGCCCATCTCATAAACGACCAAATCCAAGCCCTTTGGTCTTGGGAGGAGCCAGCATTCATAGTGCACTGGTCCCCCTCACATGCCAGGACACCAACCGGGCACCCTAGGGAGCACTGCAGTGGACTTCAGAAATTGCTCTCAGGTGCATAGCTCCCTTACCGTGTGTGCTGAGTCCCCCAACCCCCCCCTAAAACCCACTACCCACAACTGTACACCACTACCATAGCCCTTATGGGTGAAGGGGGGAGGCACCTAGATGTAGGTACAGAGAGTTTCTGGTGGGTTTTGGAGGGCTCACATTTACCTCCACAAGTGTAACAGGTAGGGGGGATGGACCTGGGTCCACCTGTCTGAAGTGCACTGCACCCACTAAAACTTCTCCAGGGACCTGCATACTGCTAGGATGGACCTGAGTATGACATTTGAGGCTGGAAAAAAATATTTTTTAAGAATTTTTTTTGAGGGTGGGATGGGGTTAGTGACCACTGGGGGACTAAGGGGAGGTCATCCCCGATTCCCTCCGGTGGTCATCTGGTCAGTTCGGGCACCTTTAAGTGGCTTGCTCATAACAAAAAAAGGACCAAGTAAAGTCGTCCAAGTGCTCGTCAGGGATGCCCTTCTTTTTTCGATTATGGGTCGAGGACACCCATGTGTTAGGCACGCCCAAGTCCCGCCTTCGCTATGCCTCCAACACGCCCCCGTGAACTTTGGTCGTCCCTGCGATGAAAAACTGTTGGGGACACCCAAAATCGTCTTTCGATTATGCCGATTTGGGTGACCCTGTGAGAAAGACGCCCATCTTGCGATTTGTGTCGAAAGATGGGTGTCCTTCTCTTTTGAAAATAAGCCTGAAAGTTATTCAAAGTTGTTAAATTATAAGAGGATTAGAAGAGGTCTGTCATGAAGCACCTAGCCACCCACCTAGGGTTACCCCATGGCCACTTAGAGGGTCTATACCCAGCACAGCTCAGGTCCACCTGCATCTTCCGCTTGTGCTCTACACTAGCACCTTCCTCCCATCGACTGGGTCACAACTGCCTTTGGGCAAGTCTCCCGCGCTCAAATTATCCCCAGTGATTTCTAGGTTGCTGGAGCTACACTCCCAGTGGTCCCACAGTTCCCAGAAAGCATTCACAGACTCAACTCACAAACCACCAGGATTCTTTCAGTCCAGACAGGCAGAACAAACAAACAATTGTGTTTATTCTCAGAACTTGGAACAGTGGACAAAAATTTGCAATTGGCAAACAATAATAGATAACTGAAATATGGATCAATTATAACACTAACTAAACATCTATATACCAGTGGCGTAGCCAGACCTGACATTTTTGGTGGGCCCAGAGTTAGTATGGGTGGGCACTATGTCTGAGTAGCATTCCTTGGGATACTCCTAAACGATTTCTAATGAACAATCTGCACAACAAGTGTCCTACATCAACATAAACCACATAAATACTCGGAGCCTATGTTGCAAACCTTAACACCACCAATTCTGAACACACAAATATCAATAACAGCACCTTTAAAAAGGCAATGGTGAATATACACAACAGCAATACGTGTCCCATTGGAAAAGCCAAACAAGTCAGACTGATATAGATCCCCTCACAAGTCACATGCCAGAAGAATCTTTCACCTCGGTCACATGCAGAACACAGACCAACCCTCATCAATTACAGAATAAAGGACCAAAACTTTTAAATTGTCCTGTAACTCTGCATCAGCCCTACTCTTCCTTGTCCCCCCCCCCCCTCATCCCTCCCTGTAGCCTGACATCAGCCCTACCCATTCCTTCCTACCACCCATCCATCCCTGTAGCCTGACATCAGCTATATGCTTCCCTTCCTAACCTGCCCCCCCATATATTCTTATAGCTCAGAATCAGCCCTACCCATCCTTTCCTACCTCCCATCCATCCTGTAGCCCAACATCAGTCCTTCCCATCTCTACCTTACCCCCTCCTATCCCATTCAACCCCATAGCCCAGCATCCATCCACATAGCCCAGCATCAGCCCTTCCCTTCCCTTCTCTACCCTATCCCCCCATCCATCCCTGTAACCCATCATCAGCCCTTCCCTTCTCTACCCTAACCCCATCTCCATAGCCTGGCATCAGTCCTACTAATGCTTAGTATTTGACAAAAGTGGACTGACAGCTTTTTGTAAGCCAAATCATATTCTGCTTTTGTAACAACATGTGTAGCTACCAGGTTTAAGGAGTGACAAGCACAGTGCTGATGTGGCAGCAAATGGGAAGCACCGGCTGCTGATGATAAGATACCGTGGAAGTTATGAAATTCCATCTCATCTTCATAATCATCAGGTTCCGCTGACTCACTATCATTTGATGTAATTTGATTAGTATGCTGTAGAGATTTGAAATTTGTTCAAAAACTTTGCAGAAATTGAGGCCATTATTCATAGTTGTTTTGGGGATTTTATCCTGGAGGTGGAATTCAAAATGACTTGATTGTAACGCAGCTGCAATAACATCATATATGTAGAATCCTTTTAGGCGACAACATGCCAAATACGCTGATCTTCATGGCATTTTGTCATCTGATCTATCCAGTGGACTGTCACCTCAAGGAAGGAGGTATGTTTTAACCCTACTAATGTATCTATTATATTTTCTGATGAAATCAGTATTTGATGTGATCCAGTTTCCCTGCATATTATGATAAATAATCGAAAATTACCCTTTTCCCTAACTGTAAGATTCGTATGTTTCCAGATAAACACAAAAAGAAAGTTCCCTTATAAATGTTTCATTACATACAGGTTTCATAAATATGTTTTCTTTGATACTTTGCAATTATCTAGCTTTATATCCACTAAGGGAGCTATGAAGGAAGGGAGCAGAACTTCATCGCCAATTCCACCTGCCATGGATGCTCAATAAACAAAGTCTCCTGGCTTAGAGCCTTAGGCCAACTGCTTTTGCTGTAATTCTATTAATATTTTTGTATCCTTAATGTTTTCAAAATTGGATCTTCTGATTGGAGGACTGGAGATTGGTAAATTTTCTTATTTTTGTAGTTAAATTTAATCTTTACTTTTCCTCCTATTAATGTTACTTTTCTGTACAAGTGAATACTTGGTTTGATTATCTGAAATTTTCATTACAAAATAAATTAAAAAATTTAATGAATGTTCAAAATGCTGGGCAAAGACAGAATTTATAGTTTTAAGTTCATTATGATAAGGATTTTTCTATTTTATATTGTATGTGGATGCTGCTCTTTCTTCCTACATGTAGTGTTTTGAAATCACAATTCCCAGTGTACATGCCAGCAAATACATGTGTATTTGCCAACATCTTCATGTGTATTTTACAAAAAACTGTGCATTTGGCAGATTCTTTTGTAAAATACTTTAGAACTGTCAATTTCCCAGTCTCGACAGCCCATTTCCCATGTTGAACATCTGTGCAAAATTGGGCTTCATGTGTGGCACTTTAGAACAGATTGAAAATTGATGGCGAACACAAAAAGTATAGATTCACCTTTTTAATGACAACTTACAACATAATTACTGCAATAACAGTTGCCTTCACTAAACTTATTTAGGAGTAATAAAATTAGCGTTTTCTGAAAGAATCCTGCTCTATTAATTTAAATGTTAATTTTTTTGCGAAATTTGTAATGTAGATGCTTCTTTTCCCACAGCTTTCAGAGTTAACCTAGAAGTGTTTATTGCACATAGCTAGAACTTCAATCCTGTAGTCAGGCTTAATGAATCAATTCAGTCATAAACCATCAGGGGGTCCTTTTACTAAGGTGCGCTGAAATATGGCCTGCGGTAGTGTAGGTGCATGTTTTGGACGTGCACAGAATTATTATTTAGTGTACCTACAAAAAATGCCTTTTTTTTGCCGAAAATGAACGTGTGGCAAACATCCATTTTGGGTCTGAGACTTTACCACAAGCCACTGACCTAGTGGTAAGGTCTCATGTGGTAACTGGGCGGTAATGGTCTACATGCATCAAATTCCACTTGACGCGCATAGCTACTGTGCGTCAGCAAATAAAAAATATTTTTCAGACACGCGTAGCGGACACGCACCAAAATTGAAATTACCAACAGGGCCAGGTAGTAACTGGGCAGTAACTCCAATTTGGCGCATGTTGGGCACGCGTAGGCACCTACATGGCTTAGTACAAGAGCCCCCAAATGAATCAAAGGAAAATCTCCATGGGCTGCAGTTGTTGTAGTAGTTGTAATAGTAGTAACAGTCATACATATTCTAGCCACTAGAGGGCACAACATCTTCTCCTGGTCTCTGGTCCCCACAGGGGTTCACTGTAGTGGCCTTCCTATAGTAATGGAAAACAGCTGTAATTGCTGTTGTAAATTATTTTTGCTGCAGGTGGCTGAGGATTATGATGGTAAGGACAAGATTGATGGTACAGTCAGGCTCCAAGAGTCCATCACAAGTACATTCTTCTGATTTCTATGGTCAGGAGGAGGCACCTCTTGCTGTGAATAAACTATTACCAAAGGATTGCGGAGCATTGTGAGTGATAAAGCAAAGTTAAGCCATTTTGTGATCCTGATCTTCAATGACCACAAAAGAAAGCTCTCCAATACAGCTAGCAATAGAAAATTGTTTGAAAATAAATATCATAAAACTCTCAAAATATCGGAAGCAATGATTTACAAAACTAGAACAGAAGGCAAACCATTTATGATGGTTTTATGCTTCCTTTTCTTAATATCGGTAGAGCAGAGATGTGCTATCTTTTTATTTCATTTTCTACTCAACCAAAAGATCCAATTCAGTTCATAAAAACCACCCAAAGTATAAGTATTCATCTGCCCTGTGTCTGGGCCTAAACTAATTTTATGCTATAACCTTTCTTTTATAAATACATATAAGTAGAGATGTAAACAAAAAAAATATTTTAGATTCAAAGTATGTAAAGACAATCATATGTACAAAGATGATATTGGTAAATCTTGCCCCTTCTTTTCATCCTAAGTCCATACTGTTTTATTCTTGCATGTTATTCAATATGTTGTCAAATAAAAGAATTTACTTATGTGTGTGTCACTGCTGTCAATAATGTCCTCTTAACATGTGCAGCATGTCTCAAAGTTCCTATTCTTCTATCCACCCAGACATGCCTTGATTCATAAGTGTTCTTTTAATCATTAAGTCCAAGTCCAATATAGTACTATGTTTGTAAATCATCTACTTCACGGATCAACCGAACAGTCACAGTTCTACTTCTGCTTCCAAAGTTACTCTTCCTCCATCTGGCCTGGGTCAGGAGACCATGAAAGGAAATAGCATTAAGAATGTTAATCACATATCCCATGTGCCATGTGTCAACCAATCACAGCTTTATAGCATAGTCTATTTTACTTCCATATTCATCCCTGCAGCTTCAACCAACCTCGCTGTAAAATTTCAAAACTGATCCCTATAATTCAGTTGTGAAGGAAGCTATTAGAACAAAAAGAAAATATTTCAGAAAATGGAAAAAGGAACCAATTGAAAATAATAAGAAACAGCATAAGGAATGTCAAGTCAAATGCAAAGCGCTGATAAGAGGGACTTCGAAAAAAAGATTGCGTTGGAGGCAAAAAATAGTAAACATTTTTTTAGGTATATTAAAAGCAGGAAGCCGGCAAAAGAATCAGTTGGACTGCTAGATGACCGAGGAGTAAAAGGGGCAATCAGGGAAGACAAAGCCGTAGCGGAGAGATTAAATGAATTCTTTGCTTCGGTCTTCACCGAGGAAGATTTGGGTGGGATACCAGTGCCAGAAATGGTATTCGAAGCTGATGAGTTGGAGAAACTTAATGAATTCTCTGTAAACCTGGAGGATGTAATGGGGCAGTTCTACAAACTGAAGAGTAGCAAATCTCCTGGACCGGATGGTATTCATCCCAGAGTACTGAAAAATGACCTTGTGGAGCTATGGTTAGTAATATGTAATTTATCCTTAAAATCAAGCATGGTACTGGAAGATTGGAGGGTGGCCAATGTAACACCGATTTTTAAAAAAGGTTCCAGAGGAGATCCGGGAAATTAGAGACCGGTGAGTGTGACGTCAGTGCCGGGCAAAATGGTAGAGACTATTATTAAGAACAAAATTACAGAGCATATTCAAAAGCATGGATTAATAAGACAAAGTCAACATGCCTCACCAATCTGCTACACTTCTTTGAAGAGGTGAACAAACATGTGGATAAAGGTGAGCCAGTTGATATTGTGTTTCTGGATTTTCAGAAGGCGTTTGACAAAGTACCTCATGAAAGACTCCAGAGGAAATTGGAGAGTCATGGGATAGGAGGTAGTGTTCTATTGTGGATTAAAAACTGGTTAAAAGACAGAAAACAGAGAGTAGGGTTAAATGGTCAGTATTCTCAATGGAGAAGGGTAGTTAGTGGGGTTACCCAGGGGTCTGTGCTGGGACCGCTGCTTTTTAACATATTTATAAATGACCTAGAGATGGGAGTAACTAGTGAGGTAATTAAATTTGCTGATGACACAAAGTTATTCAAAGTCATTAAATCGCGGGAGGATTGTGAAAAATTACAAGAGGACCTTACGAGACTGGAAGACTGGGCATCTAAATGGCAGATGACGTTTAATGTGAGCAAGTGCAAAGTGATGCATGTGGGAAAGAGGAACCCGAATTATAGCTATATCATGCAAGGTTCCACGTTAGGAGTCATGGACCAAGAAAAGGATGTAGGTGTCGTCATTGATGATACGTTGAAACCTTCTGCTCAGTGTGCTGCTGTGGCTAAGAAAGCAAATAGAATGTTAGGTATTATTAGGAAAGGAATGGAAAACAAAAATGAGGATGTTATAATGCCTTTGTATCGCTCCATGGTGCGACCGCACCTCGAATATTGTGTTTAATTCTGGTCGCCGCATCTCAAAAAAGATATAGTGGAATTAGAAAAGGTGCAGAGAAGGGCGACAAAAATGCTAAAGGTGATGGGACGACTTCCCTATGAGGAAAGGCTAAAGTGGCTAGGGCTCTTCAGCTTGGAGAAAAGGCGGCTGAGGGGCGATATGGCTTGCGGTAGTGTAGGCACGGGTTTTGGGCGTGCGCCAATTCATTTTTCAGCATGCCTGTAAAAAAGCCCTTTTTACATTTTTTGCCAAAAAGGGACGTGCAGCAAAATCAAAATTGCCATGCTGTCACATCTCTCCCGGAATCTCAGGGTTAGTGAGCCCTTGGGCTACTGCCGAGGGGCGGCAGCAGCAGGAGAATCACCCAAACACAGACAAGGCAGGACAGACGTACCAGCAAACCCAGGACAGGAACTACCAGGCGAAGACTGCAGCCGAGGCAACTCAAGCTGGAGCAAACAGGACAGGAATTCAGCCCAAACTTCACCTGCACTTGACCGCTGTTCCTCAGGAGTTGAGCCCCTGGGTGCAGGCGGCCGACAGGACTTACCGGACAGGCTGGAAGGCAGAACTGCAGGAAACAGCAGCCGGCTGTCGAACAGCAGGAAACTTCCAGAAAGCACACTGAGGTTCCAGGCAGGCAGCAAGCAGCAGAATAAAACAGAAAACAAGCTGCGTCTGGGCGGGCAGCAGACAGAAGAATAAACCAGGAGACAAGCAGGGTCAAAGCCACAATCAGGAAAAAGCACAGCAGCACTGCAACAAACTCTCACCAAAGGAAAACTCCATTGAGGACCTCTGTTGCAAGGCAAACTAGAGACCTTCCCAGGTGGTTAATAAAGGCAGCATACAAGGGAGTTCACCAGGTACGGGTACTGCTTAGTTCCAAAAAACTCCCAAAACAATCTGGAAGGCTGGAAGATCCGGACCGGACGAACATATCTTCTGGAACATGGGAAACGGTAAGCCATCAGTTCACAGCAGCCACCAGGTTTAACCACCGGGGGGCGAGGTGACTTAGAGCCATGCGTTCAGTTTGGGTTTGAGACCTTACCAGCAGCCATTGACCTAGTGATAAAGTATCACGCGGTAACCGGACGGTAATGATCTACACGTGCCAAATGCCACTTGTGTGCGTAGTTGAAGCACACCAGAAAATAAAAAATATATTTTGGGCGTGCATAGTGGATGTGCACCAAAAATGAAATTGCCACAAGGGTCACGTGGTAGCCGTACGGTAACTCCATTTTGGCACACGTTGGGCGCACGTAGACACTTACATGGCTTAGTAAAAGGGCCCCCACGGTGAACAGATTACCCAACATTTTCATTCAGGTTTGGTACCTGAACACATATGCTTGGTCAGCACAATACATGTCAGTTACAAATGGGCACTACATGTTCTCTTTCTATCCTATATAGATCTGGCCATGAAAACAACAATTATAAATAGGGCTTCTGATTTTCAGTTATAGCCAGAAAATCAGAAACCCAGATTACAATAAAACACCCCTGATGGGGAATCTAGGGTTTCTGGTTCTAACTGGAAAACCCTCCTTCACCTGCCATCACAGTGGGCAGCTTCCTCCAACCATGCACAGATTATCAAGCACTTCTCACTGTGAGGGCCTCTGAGGAGGGTTACTACCTCAATAGCAGTTGAGGGCGGAGACACTTCCAGGTGTGTGTTGGCCACTAGGGGGACCCTTCTGGTTGGGTGGTCTGCATGGGGTAGCAGTATGGGTGGGAACACTTGGTTGGGAGGGCTGAGGGGCTTTCACCTTGGAGGGCACTCTGCCCACTGTTATTACTGACTGTCATAAGTCCCTTTAACATGCAGCCTGTATCAGGCCAGAGTTTGCATGCCCGATGTTCTCAGGCAGTACAATATGTACCAGCTATAACTTGCCTTGTATTGTGCATGCACACCACAAACCACATTATTGTATTTACATAGTAATGAACTACTTTACATATTTATTTATTACATTTGTACCCAGCTCATTCCCACATACAGCAGGTCCAGTGCGACTTACATAGTAAAAGAAAGCATCTTACATGCTAAAGAATACAGTAAAAACAAGGAAATGTAGGAACAGTATTATAAATTGTGATGATCATAACTACTTACATTATGAAAGGCATTACAAAGGACATGTGAAAAGAACGTAATGAACTAGAATAGGGAAGGTAGACAAGAATATGATAGGTGAAAGGGAAGGAGAATGGGAGGGAAATGGTAAAGGATGGAGGGAAGCAGATGAGGGATTGAGTATAACATTGGGGTCAGAGTAAGCGTCGACGTCTTAGCAGGAGTATCTGGTAACATAGTAACATAGTAGATGAGGCAGAAAATGACCTGCACGTTCCATCCAGTCTGCCCAACAAGATAACTCATGTTTGCTGCTTTTTGTGTATACCCTACTTTGATTTGTACCTGTGCTCTTCAGGGCAGAGACCGTATAAGTCTGCCCAGCACTATCCCCGCCTCCCAACCACCAGTCCCTCCTCCCAACCACCGGCTCTGGCACAGACCGTATAAGTCTGCCCAGCACTATCCTCACCTCCCAATCACCAGCCCTGCCTCCCAACCACCGGCTCTCGCACAGACCGTACAAGTCTGTCCAGCACTATCCCCGCCTCCCAACCACCAGTCCCGCTTCCCACCACCGGCTCTGGCACAGACCGTATAAGTCTGCCCAACACTATCCCCGCCTCCCAACCACCAGCCCCACCTCCCGAGCTTAACTAAGCTCCTGAGGATCCATTCCTGAGGAATGGATCCTCAGGAGTATCTGGTGGAATTAAGCTGGTCCATTAGGGTAAACTTGCTTGAAAAAATGGGACTTTAACATTTTCCTGAAAGGTAAATAGTTATTAATAGCTCGGATGGGTCTTGGGAGAGCATTTGCATGTTTTATATCTCATTTCTATGTAACATGGGGTGACCTAACTAACACTGGGTTAGGAGACTGCAAAAAGTGTTATTGTGTTTAACACACTTTAAGGGGCAATAGTACGAGTTAGTATCCTAATGCAGCTTGATCAGTACCCCCCCCCCCCCCCCCCTTGAATATCAAATCCTTCCCAAGAACCTAGGATATTCAGATATATTCATGCAGGACATGGGCAGCTCCAAGTTACAGCCTTCTGTAGTTGACAGATGGTGATTTTGCCAATGACCAGTTTGTTCAGATGTCGTTCCAGGTCTTTTGATATTGCTCCAAGGACACCAATTACTACAGGGACCGTGATTGCAGGTTTTCTCCAGAATCATTCCACTTCAATTTTCAAGTCTTGTTATTATTATCATAATTATTATTATGATTATTGTGTCTCCATGTGTGGTACATTATAGCTAGGTTGACTGATTTTAACTCCATTAATTCGGTCCTTGGAATCATAAAGATATTGGTGTAAAATATGTGCTGTTCCAAGTAGGATAGTTTTTTGTTTTTTTTTTTTTGCAAAATTGATGGGGTTATGTCTCTTAAATTTAACATTTCCAAGTATGTGGGAGTCTATGGTATCCCTCCAACAACTCTATTCATTAGCGGTATTTAGCATTGATTTTTTTTCACCAATGTCTTTCAACTTCAATTTGTAAATTACAGTATTTTGTTATTTTTTCCAGCCTTTTTTCATCAATTCTACTATCACCAACCCTGTTCTTTCTAAGCTGTATGGGCGTTCTCCGATAGCATGGCTGCCAGGAGGGGTTTGCTTATTCACAATCACATTTTCAGCAGTGAAGAACAGGCAAGTGAACCTGCCTGTCCCTAGCAATTGAAAACATAATATTGAAGCAGCACCCCCTCCTGGCAGCAATGGTGTTGGAGGATTCCCACTCAGCTTAGAAGGAACAGTGATCACCAAGTATTACCACATTTATAAACCATACATTTTTTATTTTCTATGATTGTGATGTCAGGACTGTTTTGCTCCACATACCTGTCAGTTTGTATTTTTTTTTAATTGTTACATTTGTACCCCGCGCTTTCCCACTCATGGCAGGCTCAATGCGGCTTACATGGGGCAATGGAGGGTTAAGTGACTTGCCCAGAATCACAAGGAGCTAGCTGCCTGTGCCTGAAGTGGGAATCGAACTCAGTTCCTCACTTCCCCAGGACCAAAGTCCACCACCCTAACCACTAGGCCACTCCTCCACAAGACCTTGATCTGCCCCTTTCTATAACCACAATGGTATGAACCCAATAGATTTTTGCTACAGTAAAACCATTCTTTTTTAAAAGATTCCAGTGGATTAATTTAGTTACTTGACTATGGCATTATTTATAGCCATTTTGGGCTATTTTGCTGATTAGATGGTCTACAGTTTCATCTTTGGTTTTGCATAATTGCCATTTGCAGCCATTCAAATTTTTTTTCAATCATACCTTTGTGATAGAGTCACATCCAGGATAGTTGGGTTAAGGCAGTTTCAGTCTGAAATACAAGTCCCAGAAGGCATTGCAGGCAAGCAGCCAGGGGGTGAGATGAAGAACCCGGACTGGACTCCTAGCTGCAATAGGGGAAGATATGGGTGTAAGCTGGCAGGACGTGTAGATTGGCTGCCACTAGGGGGAAAGAGAGATAGGAAACCCTGTGTGCAGGAGCTCATCATTAGGCTAATGCTCAACTCAGCTGGTATGGGTGTGGGGGAAGCTAATGGAAGGAGAATGATTGGTTGTGGTAGCAGAAGCCAGGGATTGATTAGGCAGGTGGGAAGAAGTCCCAGGGGAGAGAGAAGCAGAAGGAGAGAAGAGGGTAGAGTGAAGCAGATGCAGGGTGAAATCCCTTGGGTGTGAGAAAGTCCCAAAAGTATTTGCAGGCTGAAAACCCTTAGGTAATAGAGGTTCCTAAAGTATTGAATCTACCAGTGAAGCTGATGTAAAGGGGAATCCCTTGGGGTATGAGAAATCCCTAAAGTATGGAACCCCTCCTGGAGGTAAAGACTGTCCTCTGTGTTAAATTGTACAGTGCTGTGTAACCCTGGTAGCACTTTAGAAATGTTAAGTAGTAGTAGTAGTAGTAAAGAGAGTAGAAGGTAGAAACTGCGGCTTTGTGATTGATTTAACTGTGATGATGAACTGAATGAACTGCTTCTATTTGGAATGGAACTACTGTTTATTGTGCACTGGATAAAGAGGCCAGACTGGAGCTGACTGTGAGCCTGTATTGAATCCTGGTATGTGCTGATAGCCTACTGCTTAAAGAGGTCTATTTGCCACATACTTTCAGGTGCCTTATATGTGCTTAAGATTGAAGGTGAATGCTGCTGTTGGAACTGTGTATCAAGTCTACTAGAAACCTGCATGGAATAAAGTCCTTAAGATTGAAGTTGCTGGTGGACATTTATTTCTTGACTGTACCGGGAGCCCGTGGCTGGAGGAGATTGTTCTATCCTTGGCTGCACCTAGAGGTACCTGGTTACACATTTCACAACATTTGTTTGTAATGCTTGTTCTTGGGCTGCTATGATCATTACTTCAATTTCTTTTTCAAGTGTTTCAATTTTTAGCCATTACTGTTTTGTCACATTTTCATAAATATCTTTTATGTATTGGCCATGAAGTTTATTTATTTATTTCTTACATTTGTATCCCACATTTTCCCACCTATTTGCAGGCTCAATGTGGCTTACATAGCGCCGGAGAGGTGTTTACAAGCTCTGGGTTAAACAAATACAAAGTGATGTTGTGGAAGAATAAAGATACAGTTTATGTGGTACTGTCACATTAGGGGATTGTTCAACGGAAGAATTGTGTTATGTCCATTACGTTCTTTATTGATGTTGTGTCGCGGGGAATCTGTTGGTTATGTTGGGTCGGTAGGATATGCTTTTTTAAACAAGTGAGTTTTTAGCGTTTTTCTGAATTGTAGGTGGTCATAAGTAGTTTTCAGGGCTTTTGACAGTATGTTCCATAGTTGTGCGCTAATGTAAGAGAAACTGGATGCTTAGGTTGATTTATATTTGAGTCCGTTGCATCGCGGGTAGTGTAGATTTAAGTACGAATGTGTTGATTCGGATGTTATTTCTGGATGGAAGGTCAATTAGTTCTGTCATGTATCCCGGTGCTTCACCGTAGATAATTTTGTGTATCATAGTGCATATTTTGAAGGCAATGCGTTCTTTGATTGGAAGCCAGTGAAGTTTTTCACGGAGGGGTTTTGCACTTTCGAATTGTGTCTTTCCGAAGATGAGTCTTGCTGCCGTGTTTTGCACAGTCTGAATTCAGTTTCTTTAAGGTTTGTTCTTTGCAGCCCGCATAGATTCCATTGCAATAGTCTAAGTGGCTTAATACCATTGATTGTATCAGGTTGCGTAGGTTGCCCTCGGGAAGAATTGTTTCACATGTTTCAGTTTCCACATTGAGTAGAGCATTTTCTTTGTTGTTGATTTTACTTGGCTCTCTAGCATAAGGTTGCGGTCCAATGTGATGCCGAGTATTTTCAGGCTGTCTGAGATGGAGAGGGAGTGATCTGGGGTGTTGATGGTTTTAGGGATTGTGTTGGGATGAGAGGATGAGACACTGAGTTTTTTCTTTTAGTTTGAATGCATTTGCCCATGATTCCATGGTGTTCAGGCCAATCTTAATTTCATTAGCGATTTCATCCAGGTCTGCTCTGTAAGGGATGTATATAGCGACATCATCTGCATAGATAAAAGGGTAAAGACCTTGGTTGGCTAAGGTCTTGGCTAATGGGGTCATTATTAGGTTGAATAGGATCGGCGATAGTGGTGATCCTTGAGGTACTCCATAATCTGCTGTCTATCTCTTTTTATATTATGATGTTCTCAGATAGTTTTCTTTGCAAACTTCAATTAACGTAAGCTTGTTGCTTTTTGGAAAACAGTCATTCAGGTAATGCTTTTCTTCTTTCACAGTTTGCTTCACTTGTAACAGGCCTTTGCCTTCTTGATATACATGCACACCTCTCAATGTAACTTTATGGGTTAGAGCATGATTTCTCATCTTTCTGGTTCTTTGATGAAGTTTATCTAAATCAGCTTGTGTACTGTCTACAATTCCAGCAATATACCTGATGACTAGAATTGCTCAGCTATTAATAGACCGAAGGGCATAGTTATCAATGAGGGCTACCATTAAAATGTGTTATTTTACCACTAGCGTTAGCGTACCGGCAGCCACTAGTGGGGCTTAGTAAACAGGGGGGCTAGTTACTAATAACTGGGGTTAACAGGAAAATAACACATCTTAACAGCAGTCTACGATGATAATTTTCCCCCTTAATTGAATTACCACTACTTAACTTTGACTTTATAGTTTTCCAAACATGTTTGATGTAGTTTAAGCTTGTGTTCATTTTGATCTGGTCATGTAGCATATCTGACGCTTCTGATAGACATAAGATATATCTTTCATCTGGTGCCAATTATGTAATAAGACTTCCATTCATTAGCTGTAAACCATCTTCTACAAAGTTGTACATTTGTCTAAGCCGAATTTCTTCCTATATCTTCACTAAAGACATGAACTCTGTTGAGCAATTTTAGCTTTTGATATGCCATACAGTTTAAGGTTGTCCATATAAAATAAATCATCACTAGTACAAATAGCAGAGGTGATAATGAGTTTCTTTGGAGTATCCCTTATCTGATCTCGATGTCACACAGCTATTCTCCATTTACCACCAGATTTGACTTCCAGGAAGCCATTGATATTTTTTTAGAAATTCCATGATACTTTTACTCAAAAATTTCTAGAGGCGCAGGTGAAATTTTTTTTGTTTAGTTTTCTGTGCTTATGGGAATTTTCATTTTTTTCTCTTTTGGGAGCAATACCATTATTAGTGTATACTCTTTCAGAAATAGTGAACGCTATTTGAAGAGTATGCATTATTCAATAATAGTGCATACTCTTTTGGAAGAGTGTACACTCTTTCCCAGTAGTGACTATGCATATACTATTCGCACATTCACAAACATTGTTTGAAATTGTGTTTTTGTCCTGTTGCTTCAGACAAAAAAATGATATGAAAAGACATGGGGAAATATCATTTGAAACGAATTCACGTCCCTCTGAAAAGGGCAGAGCAAGATGGCAACAGGCAAATGCTACTCTTAACCTCAGCTCCTGTTTCCTTACCGTTTACCTTTACACCAACAATATGGGCAAGAGGAAAGGGCAAGCCCATGTCTATTCAGGGTTGGCCCTGACCCAGCCCATTTTGGGACCTATTACAAGATTTGTGACCCAAGGTTCGGATGAAAGATGTCCTCCGGAGCTGTGGGCAAGCATACCTTCAGGAGGAGAGGTGAGTCACTCTTTGACACTTCAAACAATGTTAAGGCTGGAGAAGAGAACGTAACCTCCTCCCCAGCAGAGGTGTTTACTGAGCTAGTGCCCCGATGCTCAGAAGTAAACGTGGGCACTACAGACCACTAGCGCCCACATTTACCAGCGCACAATGCTCAAGGCCCTTCCCATGGGAAACAACAAGCTTGCTGATCAACAGCACAAATAGCATCTTAATGTAGTCAAATGAGGCCATTTCCTATTCCCTCCAATGCTCAGATAACAGCACAGTGAACAATGGCACACATCACTAGAAACCTTGTGCCAGCTTGGAGCTGGCACTAGGGTGTCTGAAATGCAGTTCCTGGCTTTTTCAAGGGGTATGACAATCCTGCATATATGTTTTTCTGATCCTTTGAAGAAAAGTTGAATAAGTGCACTGTAAAATCAGACTGAGCCTCTAAAAACAGCACCTCTGTATTTTCAAAAGACATCCAACCTTCTACAATTAAATCTATGGGAACAAACTAGAAAAACTTTCTCCTTTAATTGCCTTTTCCCCCCCTATCCTGCTGCTGCTGCTGCTTTCATTCTCTGCATGCAGCAGCAAACGAATGACATGACCATGTGATATTTGCAGTTACAAGAGTGGAGACCAATTACAACTCATCTGACCATGGTTGCTCGGTATTTACTTCCTCAGTACTTTTGTGGAACTTTTGAAGTCTTGCCTTTTCACAGATCTTTTGCTGCATATTTGGATAATAGTAAATTTAAAGTCAGTCATGCAGGACATGAGAACAAGACCTCTGCTTACCGCACAGCTCTTGTATGCATGCCCAGGCACAATCCTTCCTCTTAACTTCCTAATGCTCAACGCTGACAGCGCACAGTTGATTTGCATACTATTAGCATTCCGCATTAGGAAGTTGTTTGGATGTGCTGTTCCAGAGCTATTTTCCAGCGCTGTTCCGTACAGAGCCAGAGCTTTAAGCATTGGGGCCTGGGTGCCTATCGATACGGAAGTGTTTTGGAGCTGTTTTGGTTGCTAAATGGGAATCTGCTCCAGTGTTTAAAATTTCTGCTACCGCTATTCTGGCCCAGAATCAACATGAAACTTTGTTTCAAGACCACTAAGATTTTCTATTGGAGAAACCATCTGATGTTACACTGGATTCGCAGTGGACGGCAATTGAATCTCTAGGTAACGTACTTTCATCAGTTTAACACTTCTGAGAGCCAGATTAACTCCTTAACAGGATCTATTAAAGAACAGAATACTAGGATATCTGCATTGGAAGGAAAAAGTAATAGCTATGGTTTGAAACTTGATAAACAAGCAATCTGAACTGGCAATAAAGAGTAGTTACTTACCTGTAACAGGTGTTCTCCGAAGACAGCAGGCTGCATATTCTCACAAGTGGGTGACGCCACGTCGGCCCCGGAGGATTTTAAAGCAAAATCTCAAAATCTCTTTACGGCGTTCCGTCGCGCGAGCGATCGTACTGCGCATGTGCGCACACCTCTTCCCGCTCGCCGTGCGGACACGCCCCTCAGTTAAATCCAAAAGATGGAGGAGACAACTCCAAAAGGGGAAGGTGGGAGGGTTTGTGAGAATATGCAGCCTGCTGTCTTCGGAGAACACCTGTTACAGGTAAGTAACTACTCTTTCTCCAAAGACAAGCAGGCTGATATTCTCACAAGTGGGGTATCCCTAGCTTCCAGGCTTACACAACACAACAAACAGTGGTCAATTGAGTCTCGCAACGGCGAGGCCAGAATAAAATTGACCTGAAAAGAAGAAATATCTAAATGAGTGTAGCCTGGAACAGAACAAAAATGGGCTTAGGAGGGTTGGAGTTGGATTCTAAACCCCAAGAAGTTCTGCAGCCCCGACTGCCCAAACCGACTGACGAGTCGGCTATTGCTGAAGGCAGTAGTAAGATGAAAATGTGTGGACTGATGACCACACCGCAGCTTTGCAGATCTCTTCAATAGTGACTGATCTTAGATGAGCCACCGACTTAGCCATGGCTCTAATTTTTTGAGCCGTGACATGGCCTTCTAGAGTCAGTCCAGCTTGGACAAAAATGAAGGAGATGCACTCTGCTATCCAAGAAGAAATTATGCAGTTTCCGACAGCAACTGGCATTAAAAGAAATAAACAACTGGGCGGACCGTCCAAGGGAGCTCGTCTGCTCCACGCAAAAAGTGCGGAGCTTGCTTTCGCCAGGGCTTGTAAGATGAGGGAGAAAGAATGTTGGCAAGACAACTGACTGGATCAGCTGGTACTCTGATACCAGCGCCAGTAAGAACTTTGTCTGCATGCAGAGAACTACTCTGTTAAGATGAGAAGTAAGGTAAGGCGCTTGAGCTACTAGAGACCGAAGCTCACCGACCTTACGAGTTGAAGGAACAGCCACTAAGGAAAACGACCTTCCAGGTCCAATACTTCAGATGGCAGGAATCCAGTGGCCCGAATTGAGCTTGCAGCAGCTGGATGAAAACGACATTGGGACCCCAAGATACTGGATAAGGAGTGATAGGAACTCTGACCGAAGCATAAGAGCCAACTGTCAAAATTATTGTGGGTGCTAAGCCAACAGAAATAATCTCCCCTAGACACATACAAGGAATTCTCTCAATATTGGGGGAGAGATAAACCTCTCGTGAAGTGGACAGCTAAAGGCTGACCTTTCACACGTTGATGATAAGCTCTATTGCACAAAGATGAATACTGACAGAGTTGGTCTTGAGACCAGACTCAGACAGGTGTAGAAAGAACTCAAGCAAGGTCTGTATAAGACAAGATGCAGGATCTAGGGCCTTGCTGTCACACTAGACGGCAAACCTCTTCCATGAAAAAGAATAACACCTCTTTGTGAAATCTTTTCTGAAAGCAAGCAAGAGCCGGGAGACACTCTGGAAAACTCAACGAAACCCCACTCTCAACATCCAGACCGTGTGAGCCAGAGATTGGAGGTTGGGATGTAGAAGTGCCCCCTCGTTCTGCGTAATGAGAGCTGGAAAACATTCCAACTCCAGAAGAAGAGGGAATCCTATCTGACGCAGCTAGAAAAGAGCAATCAGAATCATGGCTCCACAATCTTGCTTGAGAAACAGCAAAGTCTTTTCCACCAGATGTATGGGAGGATACGCATACGGAAAACCTGTCTCCCAAAGAAGGAGAAAGGCATCCGATGGTAGCCTGCCGTGAACCTGCAGCCTGGAACAGAACTGAGGGACTTTGCGATTGGACTAAGTAGCAAAAAGATCCACTGAGGGGTCTTTCGAACTATAGGCATGCTCAACTGTAGCATTATCCTGCTCAGCCTGTCGGCCAGACTGCTGTTTACGCCAATTAGATAAGTGGCTTGGAGAAAACATGCCGCATTGCGGGCCCACCGCTACATCTGCATGGCATCCTAACTCAGAGGGCAAGATCCAGTACTCCTTTGTTATCGAGTACATCACAACCCGATTGTTTGTTGAATTAAAATAATTTGGTTGGATAGCCAGGAGGGATGCAACCTTCGTCAGCAGCTTTTGACTGAGTAAGATGCCTCAGAATCAAAATAGAGAGAATTAACCACCTCTGAGGGGAATACCGAAGACTGGCGAACAGTCGGGTTACATCCTCTAGATACCCTAAACTTGATACCACTGGGAAGCTAGGATGCACTGAGCGGATGTCATGTGCAAAAGTGCCATGGGAGTTACATGAACTGCGGAAGCCATGTGTCTAGAAGTCTCAATATGTACTGTGCTGTAATCTGTTGAGACGGGCAATCATCGTGTTAAGGGAACACATGCACTCCCAGTCCATGAAGATACGCTGCAACAACAGCCAGGCACTAGGAAAAAAACATACTCTGGATGCAAAGAGAGTATAAGTATCCTGTAAATCCAGAGAGCATAACCAATCGTTTTCCTGAAGTATGGGAAGAAGGATGCCCAGGGAAAGCATCCTGAACCAAATCTGTTTAGGCCCCTTATGTCTATGATGGGACGCAACCCACAAAGAAAGACCTGGAATAGAATCTCAACCCTTCTTGCCCTGGTGGAACGGGCTCGACTGCATTGGCGCTGAGAAAAGCAGAGAGTTCCTCTGCAAGTACTCACTTTTGATGGAAGCTAAAGGATTAAGCTTCCAATGAACAATGTGGAGGGTTTGATTCCAGATTGAGAATGTATCCTAACCGGACTAGTTGAAAAACCCCACCGGTTGGAGGATAAAGAAGTCACCTTTGGTGGAGAAAATGTAAACTTCCCCCCCGACAGGCAGAATGGCCGGTACGGACATTTTTTTTTTTTTTTTTTAGTGGCTATACTGAATTGGAGGGGAATAGCTGCAGGGGCCTGATTAGGTGCACGCCGCTGACTAGAACGAGCGTGCTGAGGCATAGCCCGAACCGGCTGTCGAGAAGTAGGAGTATAGGTACGACCCCTTAAGGCACAAGGAAAACTACTCCTCTCTCTAAAGAACTTCCAAGATGAGGAAGTGTATGTACAGCATATCTACAGTTTTCTGCTGAGTCTCCTCCTCCAGGAGAGAGGCACACAGTCATGAGAGTCTGCGCATCACTGTACCTAGAGCAGAAATCTAGGTGTTACATTACAAGTGTCGAAAATGCCCTTGGACAGGAACCTGCGACACACCGTGTGCTACCTGACCACTTGGTGAAAAGGTCTAGCCTACTCTGGTGGGAATGCTCGTAAAGATCTGACTTGATTTGGGATGCGATCATGCCAGCCTGGTACGCCATTCTCCAAAAGAGGCTAAGGATGTATGCTCTGGCCCCGGGGGCGCCAAAGTAAGTTCTTAGAACTCCTATCTGTTCTGAGTGCAGAAGACTCAGGTGAAGATAGTAGTCCAGGACCTCCAGCATCTGGGCATTGGGATTCACAATCTCCACTGTAATGTCAGATGACCATCATTGAACTGAACTAACTACTCAAACAGAGCAGCTCAGATCCAAACACGTCAGATATGGAGGCTACTATGGGTCGAGAAGTTGCCCCAGTAGGGTGCGAACACCCATACCAGAGGCAGCATCGGTGAAGGAGACCAGGTGAAAAGCCAGATGCCGCAGGAGGCGGTAGCACCCATGGCATCCAATGGTACCCATGGTCCCGAAGCCAAGGACAAAGTCTGGAAATGCAAGGGAATCGAAACCAGACTGCTAGACCATGGCACCGACGGTACCGATGATACACATGGTACCGATGGACCCCGGTACCAATGGTACCCATGGTACTTGGTACCGATGATAGTCATGGTATCTGGTATCGATGGTACCCATGATACCTGGTACCGATGGTAACCATGACATGTGGTACCAATGGTACCCATGATATCCGGCACCAACAGCACCGACGGTACCGATGGTACACATGGCACCGACGGTGCTCATGACACCTGGTACCAATGGCACCCATGGCACCGATGGTACCTGGTCATGATATCTGGTATCGATGGTACTCATGTGCCGACGGCATCCATGATACCTGATACCCATGTATCCACGGTACCGACGATACCTGATACTATGGTACCGATGGCAGTCATGATACTCGGTACCGATGGGCGATGATACCTGGTACCGATAGTCGATGGTGCCCATGATACCTGGTGCCGATGGTGCCCATGATTCCCGGTACCGACAGCACCCATGGCACCGATGACACTCGGCATCAACGGCACCCATGGTACCGATGATACCCGGTGCCGACGGGACCCATGGTACCGATGATACCCGGTACCGACGGGACCCATGACACCGACCATGGTACCAATGTAGTTGGCATCGATACTCCTCGGTACCGACGCACCGATGATATTCGGTACCGACAGTACCCATGGCACCGATGATACTCGGTACCGACGGCACTCATGGCACCGATGATACCCGGTACCGACAGCACCCATGGCACCGATGACACTCGGCATCGACGGCACCCATGGTACCGATGATACCCGGTGCCGACGGGACCCATGGTACCGATGATACCTGGTACCGACGTACCGGTGCATCGACGTCCAATGCCAGGATACCTCCATAACAGAGGGAGCAACGCTCTCGGCACCGACTGATGTCTGAAGCCCGGATACCTCCATAACCGAGGGAGCAAAGCTCTGGGCATCTCCTTTGGGCATCCCTGGCAGAGTAGAATACGTCTCGTTACTTTGAGACACTACTTGCGCTTCACAGGGAGATGATCCGGCCCAAGACACATCCGCCGATGCGCCCGAATGACCTGCCAAGCAGGAGGCGCCGAGGCAGGTGGAGACCTATTCGATGCATAACTATACCCAGCGTGCATCGGTCTCTGTCGGACTCCAGAATGATCTCCTTTGGGCATCCCTGGCAGAGTAGAATACGTCTCGTTTCTTTGAGACACTACTTGCGCTTCACAGGGAGATGATCCGGCCCAAGACACATCCTCCGATGCGCCCGAATGACCTGCAGAGCAGGAGGCGCCGAGGTGGGTGGAGACTCACTTCAAAGGTTACACCACTGATATTGTGTCACCAGGTTGTCCATTCAGTGGCTGACCAGGGATGCACCTGCTTAGGTTCCTGGTTTTTCCTGTGACATACACCTTTACCACTTGTGGGGCTTAAAGACAGTGGTGTGCTGGAGCAGGCTGTCACAGCTCTGGAGAGCCATTTGTAAAGTTTTAATAAATGGATCATAAAAATGTGGGCTTGTTTAGTTTGCTGGCTAGAGAGAGCCCACAGATAACAATATACCAGCACTTTCAAGAAAAAAGAAAAGAGAAGCTTATATGCCTTGTTCAGGCACAGCCCCTTGTGACTCTGGCAATTACTTAAATTTTTTCTTGCCTCAGGTACAAAAATACCTGTATATATAAGCCACAATGAGCCTGCCATGAAAAGTACAAATGAAAAAATAAAAAAGAGATTTAACTCCGAAGACCTGAAGAAAACACGAAGCCCTAACGAACTCCGTGTCTCCTCAGATGCGGAAAAAGAAAAACTGAGGGGCGTGTCCGCACGGCGAGCGGGAAGAGGTGTGCGCACATGCGCAGTACGATCGCTCGCGCGACGGAACGCCGTAAAGAGATTTTGAGATTTTGCTTTAAAATCCTCCGGGGCCGACGTGGCGTCACCCACTTGTGAGAATATCAGCCTGCTTGTCTTTGGAGAATTAAAGATAAAGTATCTATTGAAAAGAAGCTGAAAAATATGGAAAATCTTTCCAGAGCTAAAAATCTTCTATTTGTTAATTTTCCAAGGCTGGACAATATGCAGCCTAAAGCTGTTTTTGATAAATAAGCAATAGAAGTATTGAAATTAGCTGAAGAGGACATACCATAAGTTTCTAAGGGGGCCTTCTACTAAGACATACTTCTTCAACAAAGCCTACAATGAAAACCGATAACTGACAACTCACCAATTCACCTCACCAACCCAATCAGTTATGAAAATCCAACTACATAACTCCCGATCACTCTCTCCCTTCCTCTCTCTTCCCTACACAATACTAACTGTATCTAATATCTTATAATGACATTGTTAACAACATTATGTAAGCCACTTTGAGCCTGCAAATAGGTGGGGAAAATGTGGGATACAAATGCAATAAATAAATAAATAAATAAATAAAGCTGTGCTAAAAAGTGGTCTTTATATCTAGGAAATAAGGAGATATGAAATACCGGGCATCAAAATGTCTGACTCAGGCTTAAAACGCTCAAATGGTCAGAATACTTATCAGAGGAAAGGCCTCGAGAAGCCCCCAGCATAGATTAAAGCTTCGGGGGCTGGATTTCCTCATCATCGGCCGAAAAACCTCTAGGGACTGGTCTGTTCTTATCTATTTACTTTTCAAATTCACTTGGTTCATATGAATTCACACCATAATTACTTAGCTTTATCAGATGTTTTCCATGCGGGTCCTTCCTACACATCGACCATGACCTAAGATGGCCGCCGTTTCAAAGACCTGCCTCAGGGTTCAGTGGTCCGTGTGTTATCTCCGCACTAATGAATTGTAGGTCTTAGCATGCCCTTGCATGGGTCTTTCCCACTTGCTAAGGTCATTTTTAGTGCAGCCAGAAAATGGCCAATTTCCATATTCCTAATTAATAGCCATCTGCTAATGTTGTAATAGCATGTGGCCATTAACAAATATTAGGGCCCCTTTTAAAAAGGCACGCTAGTATTTTTAGAACGCGCTAAAAATAAGTGCACAATAAAAGTTAGAGATGCCCGTATTTTCTTAAGAGCGTCTCTAGTGTTTAGAGTGAACTAAAAATGCTAGTGCGCCTTTGTAAAAAGACCCCCACTTTTGTGAGCCCTTACCTAAGGGCTCATGAGCTAATCATGCACTAATCAGTTAGTGCGTGGCAATGCCCACATGCTAACTGATTAATACAGAAACATTCACCTCCACCCCAGACATACCCCCTGTGACAGAACGTGTGTTTTAAGCATAGGCGCCCAGGTATAAGAGGCTTGGGGAGGCTAAGCCTCCCCTGCTGCAGCAGGATGGATCAGCTGTGGAGTCCCGCTGCTCTGGGGGGTTTAAATAGTTGATTTACCTCCATCCTCACAGCAGGAGCTGCAGTGAAAGCCTCTCTAGCCTTGTGTAACCAGTTGTAGAAACTGGTTTATGGTTTAATTTGTTTACCTTACTGCTGGGAGAGCAGGGGGGGTTGGCTGGAGGTGTCCTGTGTTGCCAGGGAGATATTTAACGAGGATGACTTCCTGACCTGCACATGAGCAGTTCATACCAAAGAGACTTGCACTGACACCTGAGGACAGATAGCAGCAGAATCGGATACTGGGCCAGCATGATCAGAAAAAGTCACCAGACAACAAAGGTAGAAAAGATCATTTTATTTTCATTATAGTGTTTGGAATATGTCAACTTTGAGAATCAGGTGTTCAACATTAGAAGTTTATATTTATTTATTTACTTATTTATTTATGGCATTTTATCCCACATTAAACATGAATTAGGGTGTTTTGTGGCTCTACATGAGAATTGTGATGATATGATCCTTTGTTTCATATTGTTGACGGTCTGCATTTTCCGTATGGGTGGTATATTGGTGTATTAGGTTCTGCCCAGTGTAATATTTATGGTACAGTAAGGTTCTGAGTGTGTTTTTGCACAAAGTTGTGCATAGTGTTTTGCAGTTGAGCGATTGTGGTTAGAATATGCTTTGAGCAACCACTTTATTCTTTGACATATGATACATATCTAATATCTAAATTTAATAAAAGGTGTTGTGACTTTTATTTTTATTTATGTATTTTTTCTGTGTGTTATCAGACAATTATGGATTTAAGCTCCACCCCTGGCACCACCCTAACCCTGCCCCCTTTAGCCTGCCCAAACAGTTGGGCCACCGACCGCCTATGGTTTTAAGCCTGTAAAATGTATTAGATAGTTTCCTGTTTTAATTACTTTATTTTTCGGACTATAAGACGCATCGGACCATAAGACGCACCTAGGTTTTAGAGGAGGGAAATAGGAAAAAATTTTTTTTCCTTTTTCCCTCCTCTAAAACCTAGGTGCTCCGGTGCGTCTTGTCAGAGTTTTGGATCGCCGTCTCCTACTTACGCGATGCCATGTTCCCTAGTGGTCTAGTGACGTCGGGGCAGGAAAGAGCCCCCTCTTTCCTGCCCATCGCGCTGCTCTCCGTGCTCCTGACTGATTCTCGGCGGCCATTTTGAATCTCGCCGAGACCATCAGGAAGCAGTCAGGAGCACGGAGAGCAGCGCGATGGGCAGGAAAGAGGGGGCTCTTTCCTGCCCCGACGTCACTAGACCACCAGGGAACATGGCATTGCGTAAGTAGGGGACGGCGATCCAAAACTCGCTACCTTCGGACTATAAGACGCACCCCCCATTTTCCTCCCAAATTTTGGGGGAAAAAAGTGCGTCTTATAGTCCGAAAAATACGGTATGTTTGAAGTGTATTTCTCCCATTTGGCCAGCAGGTGGTGTTTCTTTGCTGTAAAGCTGTTATAGGGAACAGAATGCTCTTTTACTTTAACACAAGCAGGAAGCAAGCAGCAGTATACTTTTAAACCTTGCTGCCTGGGCTCTGAGTGGCCTGGAATTTGAAAAATTACCCAGCAGTACTAGCTGTTGCTTTAGAGAGAGAGAGAGAGATCTCTTTGCTGAAGCTCTATGAACAGCTATATGCCCTGATCTCCCCAGGTACTTTCTAGGAAGAAAGCATATAATTGATCCTTATTTCAGTTACCTATTGTTTTCTGATTGCACATTTGGTTCATTGTTCAATTTTAAGACAATAAACAATTTTGTTTGTTGACTCTGATGTCTGAACTGAAAGAATCCTGGTAGTCTGTGTGTTGGGTCTGTGAGTGGTTTCTGGGAAATGTGGTACCACTAGGAGTGTGGCTCCAGTTACCTAGAAACCACTGGGGAATAATTTGAGAGCAGGAGACTCACCCAGAGGCGGTTGTGACCCAGTCAGTGGGAGGAGGGTGCTACTGTAGAGCACAAGCAGCAGTTGCAGGCAGACCTAAGCTATGAAGGAGATAGACACTCTAAGTGGCTGCAGGGTAACCTCAGGCGGGTGGCTAGGAATTTCATGACAAAAAATGTTAAACATTTTTACTGTGTGGTTTGCATGCACAGATTGCAAAATTACTGTGTGACGCAGCTTAGTAAAAGAATCCCAAAATGTTTTTATATCCCAATGACTTTCTCACAAGCATCAACAATTCTTGAAGATTCACTTGTATCTGTGGCTAGTTTGGAACATCCTTTCCTAAGAAAAGAAAAGAAATAGACAATAAGTGCTTTGATTGTATCATTTCTATTGGAGTCTGATAGAGATTGGATTTTGAATCTCTTCTTTAAGTTTAGACAGTTAGATTTTATGGTTCTCAGATTTGGGTATATCCGGATTTAGCTAAGGTTACTCAGTGGAGAAGGCCACAGTTTTTATGATTGCGATCGAGGGTGCAATAGATTGGAGTACCCATGTATAATATATTATCAAAATTTGAAATGAGTTTTGGGGGGGGGGGGGGGGGGTTTGATCCACCTTAATTATCCTTTTTTTTCTGTCAGATAAATCTGTGCATAGAGTAGAAGACAACCATTCTAGTAATGTTTTCTCTTAGGGATCCTTTTACTAAAGGACCCTTTTACTAAGCCGCGTAGACACCTACGCACACCCAACGTGTGTCAATTTGGAGTTACTGCTCGGCTACCACGTGGCCCATGAGGTAATTTCATTTTCGACGTGAATGCGCTACGAGTGCCAGAAAATGTATTTATTTTCTGGCACGCGGTGAAAATCAGGCGGTACTGCACAGTTAATGCGAGGGACCTTACCACTAAGTCAATGGCTGGCAGTAAGGACTCAGACTCAAAATGAACGCGCGCCAATTTTTATTTTGCCACACGTTCATTTTTGGCAAAAATTTTAAAAGGCCTTTTTTACAGGCGAGCTAAAAAATCGATCTACCTGTGCCCAAAACACGCGCCTACACTAGCACAGCCCATTTTTCAGCGCACCTTAGTCAAAGGACCTAAGTGGCACTAAATATTGGTCGGCAGTACTGTTGTTTTCCTGTGCACTACCTGTGTGGTAGCCCTACAGCCTTGTGATGTAAAAGGACCTCTTAATGACTTGAAGTCTTCTAGATAATAGATTTGCTTGTTTTGTAGTGTTGCCTAAGCTTCTTCCTTTCGTATCTTTTCTGTATAGAAAAGTGTTTCCTCAATCTCTCCTGCATTAGGTCTCCACTCCTTAGCAAGATATGATCTCCAAAATTGAACCTAATACTCCAAATGACTTGTACTTGCTTTTATTCAGATAGTGCCAGGGTGGAGTAAAGGTATGTATGCCGTCATCTACTATGTTACTATCCACCTTATAATTGAAAGAGAAAAACGCCTAGATTTCGACCCAAATCGGGAGATAGACGTTTATCTCACAAAAACGAATAAATCGGTATAATAGAAAGCCGATTTTGGACGTTTTCAACTGCACTCCATCGCGGAAGCGTACAAAGTTGATGGGGGCATGTCGGAGGCGTGGCGAAGGTGGAACTGGGGCATGGTTATCGGCCGAGGAGAGATGGGCGCCTTTCGCCGATAATGGAAAAAAAAGTATGCGTTTGTAGCTAGAATTTAGGGCACTTTTCCTGGACCCTGTTTTTTCCATGAATAAGGCCCCAAAAAGTGCCCTAAATGACCAGATTAGCCCCAGAGGGAATCGGGGATGACCTCCCCTGACTCCCCCAGTGGTCACTAACCCCCTCCCACCACAAAAAATGATGTTTCACAACTTTTTATTTTCACCCTCAAATGTCATACCCACCTCCCTGGCAGCAGTATGCAGGCCCCTGGAGCAGTTGTTAGGGGGTGCAGTGGACTTCAGGCAGGTAGACCCAGGCCCATCCCCCCCCTACCTGTTACAATTATGCTGCTTAATGCTTAGTCGTCCAACCCCCCCAAACCCATTGTACCCACATGTAGGTGCCCCCCCCCTTCACCCCTTAGGGCTATAGTAATGGTGTAGACTTGTGGGCAGTGGGTTTTGAAGGGGATTTGGGGGGCTCAACACACAAGGGAAGGGTGCTATGCACCTGGGAGCTCTTTTACCTTTTTTTTTGTTTTTGTAAAAGTGCCCCCTAGGGTGCCTGGTTGGTGTCCTGGCATGTGAGGGGGACCAGTGCACTACGAATCCTGGCCCCTCCCACGAACAAATGCCTTGGATTTATTCGTTTTTGAGCTGGGCGCTTTCATTTTCCATTATCACTGAAAAACAAAAATGCCCAGCTCACAAATTGTCGAATAAAACATGGACGTCTATTTTTTTCAAAAATGCAGTTCGGTCCGCCCCTTCACGGACCCGTTCTCGGAGATAAACGCCCATGGAGATAGATGTTTTCGTTCAATTATGCCCCTCCACGTATGTGTTGTGTTTAACTCGACAGAAAGCTGTCAAAATTCAGCCCCTATCTTTCTAGCCATGTGATTTAATTGAAGACAACATACAGGCTGCCATAACTTAAACTGCATAGCCATATGGAGAGCAGCTGAATATCACCGGAATCCATACAGCTGGTGTAGTCACTTATGTCCACCTATATTCAGCATCACTCACAACAGGATCGCAGCACTAAATATATATATAAATATATAAATGGCGCAGCCAGCTTTTAAAAAAAATAAACCCTGATTGCAGCATTTAAATATATCGACCAGATTATCATTATTCTATCTGCCACACTTCTTGGAAACATGATCCCTTCCTCCTCCCCACCCCACCCCCACTTACCTAGCATTTCAAATCACAGTTTGTCCCCTAAATACAGCCACTAGACTTATATTCAAAGCTTCAAAATTTGACAGGGCTTCCCTATTACTCTCCAAACTATATTGGCTTCCGACTAAAGCTAGAATCGCCTTTAAAAGATGCACATTCATCTATAAAATAATCTAAGGTTTGGCTCCAGATGACTTGTTGGATTTGATAGATCTTCCAGCTCATAATGCATCTACAAGATCAAGAGAATATCTCATGCTACATTTCCCTACCTATAAAAACATCAAATTTAAATCTACACTCTTTAAAGATTTTTCACACATAGGTTCAAAATGGTGGAATTCCATTCCAAATGAGATAAAATGTATTACCAATTACTTAACATTTCACAAATTTCTAAAGGCATTCCTTTTCATAAGATGTTTGCATTAATTGTACAATTTACTGAAGAGAAAAATGTTGTGATCTTTAATCAGTTCACTAACCTGTAAAGTTCCTGTATCGATATTGTCTTTCATCTTGCTTGAAACTATATATTGTATGAATTTATAATTTCTTTGCTATTGTAAGCCACATAGAACTGAACAATTGGAATTCAGATTATGTGGGATATAAGCACCAATAAATAAATAAATAAATAAGAACTATTGAGCCAGGGAAGAGGCAGGAGGGCCAAGGGCAGGAACAGGAGAAGAGGGCCTAGGTTATAGAGAAAAGTGGCCGTTCTTTGCTCTGCTCCATGTTCACTCCCTCCCCTCCTCTTCCCCGCAGGCTGCCTAAAAACTAAACTCTGCTGAAAAGCCACCCTCCCCACCATGCCAAGCTAAATGCCAAGGGCCTTTTCCTTCTTCTCTACTCAACTTTATAAAGGGGATTTCCCAATCCCCCACCCCCATGAGTTGAAATGTCCTATGTGGCCTTTCTCTGGAATAGTTTGTGACTCCTTGAGTAGAGGGACTCTCCAGACTGATATCATGTCCTTAGTAGCAGGATGAAGATGTTAAATTCTGGTTAGTTTGGCATATTGCACCTCTTATCAGTTATGCCTTCTCATTAGGCTCTGAAAGACAGGTTCTGACCTTGGGCTCTCAAGCTGTCTGGTTTGCAGGATGTCTGCAATGAATATACACCAGACGTGTTTGTATACCATTGGTCAAAGGCCTGGAATCACTTGCATGTTTTGATTGCTCTGAAAGCCAGACCTGTCTGTAGCCCTTGACCAGAGTTGAGAACTGTTCACTAGTTAACAGCACCGAGTGTGTTGTCCTTTAAATACTATATGAAGTCTTGCACTGTATTTATCTGATATAATGTTTTCATGCAACCAAAAATATCGGGGCTGCTTTGTTGCATAACGTTCTATTGAAATTTTTTCTTCACCTGATTTGCCTCTTCCCTGCTGCAATTTATGACATCTATATTTTTTAAATATGTAGAATAACTTCATTTAATGGCACGAGTGTATTTTACTGCCCCATTCTCTTTGAAGCAGACCTAAGTTTTCTTTGCATAAATAGCAAAATGTGTCTGGGAAAAAAAGGCCATTGTTGTACCAACTTGCGAAGGTTATTGTGTCCTGAGAAACTTCTTTGGTCAGGTTTGGAGGGCATGGCATCTGGTGATTAATAACCTCCAATTATCACAGTTCTGTTCAAAAGCCATTGTTCCAGACAGGGTTTGTGACTAAAAAATGTGTGGAGAGCATTGAAAACCAGCCATTCTACAGTACATTAGCAGTGGAGAGAAAAAAAAATACAAAAAAAACTTTGAAATGCTCTCAGCCACTGCTGGTTAAAAAGGCAAATAAATTCTTAATTAAATGTTGAAACAGCATTCTGTGAAAGTGCTCATTAAAGGCATACTCAGTCCTCCCACAAAGTCCCTGCTGTTTCACAGCAGATCACTTAAAGAGCCATCACAAGCTAAACTATGTATTTTATTTATCTTATCCCACCTCTTATATGGATGAGTACGGCCAAGAAAGTTGCAGTTTGTTTTCAGATTTTTTCCAAATTGTTCCTGATTTTCAGGTGTTTTTTCAATTCATTTACCCCCGGATTCTATATAGCGAGACTTAAGTTGCACGCGCAAATCCGGTCATATTCTGGATTTGAGCATGCAACCTAATTAGTTAACAAGCCAGTCAGCACTGATAATTGCCACTTAACAAGCGATTGTTGACACTAATTGGCATTCATTAGAATTTACATGCACAACTGTCTAAGCGTATTCTGCAATATGATGTGTGTAAATTCTAAGGGCCGTGGATTGGGTTCAGACGACTGTGTTCCGGTTTACTGCTTAAGAGAGTTTCAGCAGTGAAGCTAAGTAACCATCAATCTAAGTTGTTTTGAAAAATAGGAAACAGAAGTGGGTTACTTAAACAGGGGTTTTTTAGCCAGTGATGATCGGGCGGTGCTCCCTTACGTTGTTTAACAACACAAGGAGCGCACGCCGGGATTGAGGCTTTTCCCCTATAAATTTAAACATACATTTGACGCGAGATATATTATATAGGAGTCTTCATTTAGATGATTGTAAATTCTAAGGGCCAGATGCACTAAGGTCCTTGGAAGAGCCCTTCCCTTACCGATTCCATAGCAAATCGGTAGGGAATGGCCTTGCATCAAAGAAACAGAATGCAAATGAGCTGCTCGTTGTAGCTCACTTGCATTCTCTATTCCCTCGGAAGCCAGTCGGCCGGTCGAACACTTGGACATGGCTAGGCAAAGGTTTCTGGCTGGTTGTTTTACTGAAGGACGTCCATAAAGGACGTCCCTGACGAGCACTTGGACGTTTTTTTTCCCGATTTTTTTTTTAGTTAAATTTATAGAAGTTTTTAGAGGTGAATAAATCCCGCACAGCCCCAACGAGAGGTACAGACCTCCCGTTAGATTTTCCACGGTTAGGCAATCAGAAAATGGTAGTGCATTTCATTACAATACTATTTATACACATTGGGGTACTAATTTGCTCATCTGCATTCCGTTTTCGTTAGCTGCTACCGTGATCGGAAAATGGCTCGGAGAAGCCTTTTGTGCATGCAACGGTTTACTACTTGCTCATTAATGGCTCTTTAAGTTTAGTGCATCTGGCCCTAAGTAGCATAGTTGAAAAAGGGGCATGGCCATAGGCGTGGAATGGGCAGGTCGTGGGCATTTCTAATGTCTATGTACATTGTTATAGAATATACCCGGTCTTCGCCTAATTTAGGTATCAGGATTTACACCAAGTTTTACTTGGTGCAACTGCCCATGACTAAATTTAATCACAAGGATGGGCACTTGGCGTATTCTGTAAATCTTGTGGAAATTTAGGCCTATTCTATAAAGGCATACTTTATAGAATATGCGTAAGCGTATTTTTTTCCACATGGATTTTTCAGGGACCATATATAGAATCTAGCCCTTAATGCATTTGTTTTTAATGTTTTCATTGTATGATCACTAGAATTTTCTTTACATGCACAAATTGTAAATGCGGTAATTCATAGGTATGCAAGCATACAATCAATTTACATGCACAAACCTTTTTTACATGCCCAAAGGAACTAAAAGTGTGCTAATGAATGTGCATCTCCAACTTCTCACTTGCCTTGGTTATAGTGATTTTTCTAGAAGATTTGTACCTATAAAAGATATGTAGGGGAAAGGGGTGAGAGAAGAATGAAGGTGCTTAATACTAGAAAGGGTGCAATGGGTCAGGATTGAGGTGCACTGATGGAGCTTTGAGGAAAGGTGTAGGAGTGCTTAACAGATTAGCAGAGGCCATGACTGTATATATATATATATATATATATATATATATATATATATATATATATATATATACATACACACACAAACACAAATCTCTTCATTATAATTTTCTTCAGTCCTGAACTGCAGTATCCCCTCACTGAGGTGCACTGATAGAGCGCATGAACATCAAGGATTTGGAGATGCCGATAGAAAGTGGAGAGATGCACTGTTACGGCAGTGTTGCTGGGTAATCCTTATGGTGATTCTGGTTGAGGCAGGGGAACAGTTCAAGATAACTCTGCATTGACAACATTGAGTGTGCGCTGCATGAGTGAAATCACAAGCATTCTATAGATCAGAGCTACATTGAATATACACAACGATGTGGCAGAGCTCCACGTACTGCAGACCATGATCTCTGTTCATTGGCAGATTATCTTGATGCCCACTTGGAGGCTTTATGACAGAATCCACTAACTGACCCATGAGTGTGAGGGTGAAACTGTACCAGTATTAGAGTAGCTGGAAGTGTTGAGTTCTGAAAATAAGCAAACGTACTTTGAAGACAAAATAAAACATATATGTGAGTACTGGATTGCAATTTAATTATCTTGCAGTACTGTTTTGGGATTTTGCCAGGTACTTGTAACCTGGATTGGCCACTGCTGGAAACAGGATGCTGGGCTTGATGGACCTTCGGTCTGTCCCAGTATGGCAACGCTTATGCTCTTATGCTCTCTGGTTCACCACATGCTTGAATCCTCCAATTCTATAGGTTCGTGCTGCCCATTGCTTTTCATGAACAATGAAACAAATGTTTGCATAGTGACAGGATTACAACTGAAGTTAATGAACAGAAATTCAAAAACAGAACCACAAACTAAATCTGTCACTTCTCTAGAGTAAAACTTGGCAGGCACCAGGAGTTCATCAACTGGAAAACAGTTGGTATGTGTGTTAGAACTAGAATTACACTCTGTTCCAGGTGTTGAAATAAGAATTAAATAATTAACTCCTGGCACTTATCCTCGTTTAGGCCAGTCAGCATGAACAGCTTCCCACTTTGTGTACAAATTCTACAAACAGTAGTGAAAAAAAAATAGTTTCCATATGTAAGTCTGGATTGTGCCATGTTCTTGACTGATTTAACCAAAAACTAGATTTCAACCTTAATGGCCTAAAAACCTCTTGGTTTAATGTAGTTTAATTTTTGGGTCTTGTAGTCTGCTTTTATAGTTATTGAACCAAAGAGGGGGTGCATCATAATAAATAAGGGCCTAAGGGGTCCTTTTACTGAGCTGTGGTGAAAAGTGGCCTTAGCACGCCCTTATAGGGTCTTTCCCATATGCTAAAGTCATTTTTACTGCCACTGGAAAATAATTGATTTCCCTATTTTTTTAAATTAATGGCCATGTGCTAATTTTGCCATTAATGAGCGGCCATTACAAAAATTAGTACATGGGTACTTACCAACACCTATTTTGTATGCAGTGAGGGCTCATGCACTAATCCTGTGCTACAGGGGTAGACTGACATTGTTCTGGCCCTCGGACAATAAGGGCCATTGGCCCCTAATCACCTATCAAAAGTGATTAAATTAGATGGAATCTAGGGGGGGGAGTGGACCCCTACTGCTGTGGGCCCTTGGGCAGTGGCGTTCCTAGGTCAGCTGCCACCTGGGGAAGATCGCCACTATACACCCCTCCGGGCGCAGCACACCTCCCCCTGGTGCATCACCTCCCCCCTGGCTCATCAGCTCAACCCCCCTCCTGGCGCATTGCCCTTACCTCCTGAGGTTGCTGGGAGCAGTCTTGCAGCTGTCGGCTCTGCCAGTTCCCTGCCCCAGAACAGAAAGTAACATCAGAGGGAACAGGGAACTGGCGGAGTCAACAGCAGCACGGCTGTTCCCTGAACCCCCTACAGCGTGCACCAAGTCAATAAAGTTCAGGGATCAGAGAATAAGCAAAGAATTACAGACTGCACACACAAGCAGAGACAGCTCACGGTCACTGAAACACTTATTTACTCTGCACCCCTGAATTAAGCATGGAGGCAAGAATCACATCAATTTCTTTCCTGCTGAAAAATCAGGAAAGCCAATATAGAAGGAGCCCTGTGCAAGTAGATCTCACATTTGAAATCATTTAACACTTCTTTCACAGAGATGGAGTGGTAAAAACTGTAAAATCTGGAAGAGAAATGGCATGTGTGGAATGTTGCAGGTCTGATTTTTGTAATTTTTAAAATTGAAAGCAGAAATGTGTTTCATTGCACATAGCGAATGTAAGTCAGAACATGATCCATATTTGTACACATTTTCTGCGCTCATTAGCATGTGGTACAGAATGTAAGGGAGGGGGCATGCAAGGAGCACATTTGTTTCTCAAAGGCACATGAAGTGCTAAACAGGTTTGCACCAGTGCTGGAGTAAATCATTCATCATACTCACAGAAATTCCCCATTTCCCAGAATATGAGTGCATCACTCAGTGTATCTCTGTGGTAGCAGATATTGCACTATTGCTCTTCTGGATCAGCTGGGGCCCAAGGACAGAAACGAGATGGGGCATCAAAGCCTGTCAGCAGTATTGCCTCCTTCGGCATCTGGCAGGCTTGGAGGCTGGAGCCCCCTGTGAATAAAGCCCAGAAGAGTTATCCTGGTACACCTTCCTAATGTTGGTCCTAGTACTCTGAAACCAGCTAGTTTTGGGCATCTACTTAACACCATTTAGCTGATCTTACATATACTAGCCTGTGTGTTCACAGGCTTGTATATCTATTCACATTCCTTCTACCAAGGATATTAGATTCAATAGAGTTCTTGTAGGGTCTTTTAATTATATAGCTGCAGCTGAATGGAATCATCTTCCAGTTGTATGGACAGGAGGAGGTGAGGGAGACAGAGATGTATATAGAGGAGGCCTACAGGGACATTGTAGAGAAGTCCAACCTCTAGTCTGGCAGCCCCTGTGCTGCCTTGGAGGAGGGAGGTCTCCTAAAAGGAAAGGATCACCCTGGTGAAGTTGCAAGTAATCCTGTAGCCAGAACCAGCCCTCCAGGGAATGCAATATCCTCTCGCACTGGGGATGTTTCTCCAGGAGCTTTTGCCCAGAAGAGAAGGGTTAGGATGGCTGTTGTAGTTGGTGATTCGATTATTAGGCATGTAGATAGCTGGGTGGCTGGTAGACATGAGGATCACCTGGTCACCTGCCTACCTGGAGCGAAGGTGGCGGACCTCACGTGTCACCTAGATAGGATTTTAGATAGTGCTGGGGAGGAGCCAGCTGTCTTAGTACATGTGGGTACCAATGTAATAGGAAAATGTGGGAGAAATCCAGATCCTCCAGAGTGGCATTTTCAGAAATGCTCCCTGTTTCAAGCACAGGACCCAAGAGACAGACAGAGCTCTGAAGTCTAAATGCGTGGTTGAGATGATGTTGCAGGAATAAGGGATTCAGATTTGTTAGGAACTAGGCAGCATTCTGGGAAGGGGGAGCCTGTTCCAAAAGAGATGGAACCAGGCTGCTGGTGCTAACATTTAAAAAGGAGATAGAGCAGCATTTAAACTAAAATGGTGGGGAAAGCCAACAGTTGAAAGATACTATTGAAACAAGATCTTTAGGGAATCCCATAGAGAGGTTTCAATAATGGTGAAAGAAACCCAGGAGTGTTCATTGGGAGAACAGAGTAAAGAATGCAAATTATCCCCATTAACTTCAAAGTAGCCTGTAGACACAAGGAAAAAAAGACAATTTGAAGTGTCTACTCTATGTACAAATGCTCAGAGTATACAGCACTAAATGAAGAGGTAGATATAATAGGCATTTCAGAGACCTGGTGGCAGATCTATGCTGCCATCAGCAAGGTAACATTACGTCCTCTTTCATTTCTTCCTTTCAATTCTAATTCCATGAATAAAGGAGGGTTTTTTCTATACAAGTTCCTGAGATGTTGATATTTACATGCCACCAGTAGCCTTTAGGAATGAGGCATTTAAAATGTTTTATTACATATTGTGTTGACATTGTAAGTAGTATACTATGCCATACCTTATATTGTTATTTGAATATTTTAACTGCTGTAATTGTCTGTTGCTCAGTGTGCGGCGGTGGCTAAGAATGCAAATAGAATGTTAGGTATTATTAGAAAAGGAATGGAAAACAAAAATGAGGACATTATAATGCTTTTGTATCACTCAATAGTGCGACCACAATTATCAGCGCTGATTGGCTCATTATTCAATTAGGTTGTATGTGCAGTTTGGCCATGCAGCCAAATGGATGCACACAACTCAAAGTGCCATATTTAGAATCCAGGGGAATATGGTTGATCCATGTACTCTATAAGGACAGTGACCCACCTCTTTCTTCAGTAATTCTACTCAGAAGAAATGTAAAATTGGAACAGACCACCATGTCACACAGATTCCTACCTCTAGCGAACACAATGCAAGGGCCAGGTTGGAAAACTTCATGTAATTTAAGTAAATGCCAATGTTGACAAATTATTCATGCTATTTTAGGGGCCAAAACCAAATACCATAAAACATACACTTTTATTTATGTTCATGAGGCTGTTCCATCAATAATAATTCTGGATAGTATGAAGCAGGGGTGTAGCTACTATGGGGCCACGGGGGCCTGGGCCCCCGTAGATTTGGCCCTGGACCTCCCTCTCAATCCCCCTCCCGCCACCAACCCGCCGTCAACCCACCATCGTCGTCTGCTACCTTTGCTGGTGGGGGACCCCAACCCCTGCCAGCTGAAGTCTTCTTCCTTCATTTTGTTTCTGAGTCTGACGTCCTGCACGTACAATGTGCAGGATGTCAGACTCACAGAAACAGAACAAAGCCTTGCAGATCAGCCAGCAAGGTCCTCTTCTTCCGGCGCAAGTCTTTGTTCTGTTTCTGTGAGTCTGACATCCTGCAAAACCCACCAGAAACCCACTGTACCCACATATAGGTGCCCCCCTTCACCTGTAAGGGCTGTGATGGTGGTGTACAGTTGGGGGTAGTGGGTTTTGGGGGGCTCAGCACACAAGGTAAGGGAGCTGTGTACCTGGGAGCATTTTATGAAGTCTACTGCATTGCCCCCTAGGGTGCTCAATTGCTGTCTTGGCATGTCAGGGGGACCAGTCTACTAAAAATGCTGGCTCCTCCCACATCCAAATGGCTTGAATTTGGACGCTTTTTTTTTTTGAAAATGGCCGAAAATCAAAGATGTCCAAATCACAAAACGTCCAAATTCAAGGACGTTCATGGTATGTTCGAACACAAGATGGACGTCCATCTTTTTCAAAAATGACCTTCTCCCCGCCTCGGAATTTGGATGTCTTTGTAAAACGTCCAAATTCACACTTAGACGTTTCTTTCGAAAATGCTCCTCTATGAGTAACATAGTAGATGATGGCAGAGAAAGACCTGAACAGTCCATCCAATCTGCCCAACAGTCACACCCAGAATTTCTTCTCAAAACATCCAAATCGGTATTTTCGAAACCTATTTTCCCTTACATCTATGCAATTCGATGTAAGCACGGAAGAACAACATTTTGCAGACTTGCAATCACACAGGGGACAGTGAAGATGACTCAAAAAAGGAGGATTGGACAGTGCTCTTGAATACAGAGTTCATTGATCAATCTACAGACTCGACAGGGCCGTGTTTCGGCCAAAGGGCCTGCCTCAGGAGTCTTGGATTGCTGCGATTAATAATTATATCTCAACTCAGGATAATTACGTTGCAATCCAGTCGGGATATGCAACTTGAGTAACGCACATTGGGCCTTACATAAATTGGCAATGCTAGCAGCCATGACAGTGCCCATAGCACATGTATTTGAAGAAAAAAAACTAGCCATAAAAAAAAAAATCTTGGAATAAAGCTAATCGGAGGGAAACTAAAAATTCTGATGGTATACAACAGGACCGTTCAACAATACTTCAACAATAGTTAAAGAATATCAAAACACACAGGGGTGGAAGAACGCCAGATTCAAGGAAAGACCAGTCCTGAAGACACGGTAGTAAGAGCACCAAAATAAACCAAGAAGCCAATTTATATACGTCAAACTGTTGACCCCTAATGAAGGTTTTGTAGCCGAAATACGGACCATGTAGGGTCCCAATAAACTTTATTTTGGTGCTCTTACTACCGTGTCTTCAGGACTGGTCTTTCTTTGGAGCTGGTGTGCTTCCACCCCTGTGTGTTTTGATATTCTTGTTTCATTTGTGGAAGTATTGGACCCCCTTCTTTCTTCTGGTTCAACAATAGTTAATGCAGAGTGTTGGGGAAAGTTGGTAATAAAGCCTCTGTGTTTGTGGTCACTAATATGTCTATGCTGTAAACATTCTGAATCCACTATAAAAAAAAATGTGGAGAATCTTTACTGTACAACTTTGCTTCACACATAAACCCCTGGATTCTATACAGCATGACTTAAATTACATGTGCAAATCCAGTCATATTCTGGATTTGTGCATACTTAATTAGTTAACATGTCAATCAGCGCTGATAATTGTCAATTAACAAATAATTATTGAAACTATTTGGCATTAATTAGAATTTATGCACAGAACAGTGTATTCTGTAACATTATGTGCGTAAATTCTAAGTCACTATAGTTGAAAAGGGGGCATGGCCATGGGCGTGGAATGGATGGGTCATGGATGTTTCTAAAATCTGTGTGCATTGTTATAGAAAACACCCAGTCCACGCCTAATTTAGACGTCAGCATTTACCCCAAGTTTTAATTGGCATAACTGTCCGTGACTAAATTTAGTCACCCAGATGGGCGCTCAGCATATTTTATAAACCGTGTGGAAATTTAGGTGCAAGCTATAAAGTACAACTAAATTTAGGCATACTTTATAGAATACGCCTAGGCGTATTTTTCTTTTGGTGCCAATTTTTAAGGCCAAAATGATCCCTATAGTAGTGTTTAGTGTTAATACTGGATATGAGCTCCATAATGGTGGGATCATCTGGGTTTATTGCTTAGTACTTCCCTGACTTCTGACAGATATTGATCCATTTGCAAAATCACAATAGAACCTTAGTTGTTTGCAGGGTTTATAACCACTTGCTGATTCTTCATTAGATTTCTGCATGCCCCAAATTGCCAAATCTTTAAAGGTGGAAATTCCTATATCCATCTAGATCAGGGGTTTACAACCCAGTCCTCGGGGCACACCCAGCCAGTCGGGATATCCTGAAAACCCCGACTGGCTGGGTGTGTCCCGAGAACTGGGTTGAAATCCTGGGTATGAGATCAGTTTGCATACAATGGAGGTAGTGCATACAAATTTATATCATACATATTCATTGTGGATGTCAAGAAAACATGACTGGCTGGGTGTGTCCTGAGGACTGGGTTGAGAACCACTGGTCTAGAGAGTGATCTCATAATTGAGACATCTTCAAGACTAGTATCATAATTTGCAACAAAAAAAGCTATTTTACCTTGCTTGGGCTGGAACTACCGCCGGCAGCCACGTTGGACCGGCTGTCGTCCCAGTTTAGTGTTCGGTATGCCTACGTTGGGCTTACTGAACACTTTGACCCCCCCTCTGTTGTTCCTATTTACATCTTGCTCAGCAGTTGACAGTGATAATTTGCAATCTTCTGTCTGCTTTTTATTTAAAGACACCTGCAGGCACGGATCCAAGATGGTTGCACCTAGCTAAGTTGCTGTGAGCCTCGTTTTCCGTGCTCTACTAAAATGCCTAAACGAAGAGGGAGAACAACGAGCAGAGCTTCCCCGTTACCCCCCTCTTTACCTGGTCCGATGGATCATTTTTTGAGGCCACAGGGAGCTACTTCAGACGGCGGAATGCAGCCAGTGGGGAACGCCGGCAATTTGGAGATTTCGGCTTCTCCTGGCTATGAAGTCACCTTGAGCCCCGCTGCGCCCACCCCTCCTCCCCAGCCAATCGGCGCAAGTTCTTTCCTTACTGAATCAACGGGGTCCACCCCGGAAGGTGGTAGGGGCCCAGAGGAACGCCGATTGGAAGCTTCATTTACATCTCAGGTTGGAACGGAGGGCAGTTTGCCCATGGAATCGCCGCGGATCGAGGGAGGAGGACCTGAGGGACTGGGTGAGACTCGTGAGCGGTTTTCTGAAAGGTTTGAATTACCTAAAGAGTTAGTAACTAAACCAAAAGAAGTGACATTAGATGCATTATGGGACTTAGTTTCTAATTTGGGACAAACCTTCCTAAAACAGACTAATGAAGTATTGCCAAAAGTAAAATCCTTGGAAATTGATTTACAAAAAAAAAGATGAGCAGCTTAAAGAGTTAAATGATAAAGTGGATAAAATGGATCAAAGAATTGTGAAGATTGAAACAATACAACCTACTATGACGAAAGATTTGACAAACCTCAGACTGAAAACTGAAATGTTTGACAATTATACTAAAAGTTATAACCTGAGATTTGTTAATTTTCCCAGACTACAGAATGTTGCTCCCCTCGAGATGCTGAAACGCTATATGCGTGAAATTTTGATGATACCTGAGTCGAATTTACCACCATTAACTATGGCATATTATATTCCTGGAAAAGATTTGAACCAATTTGATAATCCGATTGATGTCTCTCTTTTGCTTCAGACTTCTGACTCTGAATTAGCAACTGCCGCCACGTTAGTGACGACAGTTGCATTATTACCGGATAAGAATTGGATCTTTCGTTTATTTTTCCGAAATAAAGATAAGCCTTTTTTGGGCTTTAAAATATTATTATTTCCTGATGTCTCCAAAGAGACTAGAAGACGGAGGAAACAATTCTTGCTCCTTAGGCCTGAAGTTTTGCACTTGGGGGGAACCTTTTTTTTAAGATGCCCCTGCAAGTGCATAATAAGGCTTAGGGAGAAGAAATATGTTTTCACAGAACCAGCTCACGTATCGGTACTTATTGCCTCAGTAAAAGTGGATAAGCATTAAATTATAAGATAACTCCACTTAGCAAGGTTTGCACTATCCGTTATATATTTCCTTTTGTTATACTCCCTTAGACTGCCTAATCTTGGATTTCGAATTTATGGACTTGAGTATTGGTTACCTTGAAAATGTATATTGTTTTTTTTTTTATATATATATTTTCTTAATTTTCCTTAGTAGTTATATAACTGCCTTATCTTTGGATACTTTCTTAAGCAAGATGTTTCTTGTAATAAAATGGATAAATGAATAAATATTAAAATTAAAAAAAAAAAGACACCTGCAGGCTTATTTTCAAAGCACTTAGATTTACAAAGTTCATAGTAACCTATGGAACTATGTAAGTCTAAGTACTTTGAAAATGAGCCCCTGGTCTATTACGGTCTCTATTGCAACCTCACGATCGGGATACCCTATCTTCCCTTTGAAAGATAGTTCTGAACCATGTGCTTTTGAACAACTGTTGGTTTTCCCCCAGTTCCTACTTCTTTGAAGGGACAGTTAACTTGCAAGTACCTCAAAAGTTATACCCAAAAATGTACAGGGTATGTGTACTTTCTTCTTAATTAGATTAACTCCCTATCTGGTATTAACTGAGATCAATTACACTACTGTTCTGGTCAGTTAGGTAGTGGGGTAGGCTTAGGTCTCACTCCTGGGCATCTTGTAGTATAGTTTGCATAATTCGACAGAAGTCCTGCTCAGAAGTCCTTACCTTGTTGCTGGCATCTACATGTAGGAAGGATACATTCCCACCATAGTGATTTCTGGCACTATTATGTACCTAATATGTGTGATTTTCTTCATTGCCCCCTCCGTCATAGGAGCCAAGAAGAGGATGCCCAACCCAGATTAGAGGATAGGTGCACCAGTCCAGGGAGCTATATAATGCTGGTATTCAAAGAGGAGTCTGCAAAAGCAACAGAAGATCCTTATATTGTTGGGGTTGAAAGAGGACCATAGGGACTTATAAGCCTCTGAGTACTGCATTTTTTGTAACAATTGTGATTCCTGATTTTTGTACTATATTCTGGAAGTGGAAATGTTTGCTATATAACTGCCAGCTTGCAGTGTTATTGGAATAACACTTCTGGATGTGAAGCCATTTATTATGAGTGACTTCATAGAGTTTCTTGGGTCTAAGAACAGGGTGTACCTCTCATCTGAGACTAAATTTCCAAGAACCTCTTGGCAATAGTCGAAATCTGAAATAAATATCAAACTGCACTTCACAGAAAGAGGAACAGAAAAATATCTTCACAATCCTGCCTTCTGTTTCTCATATCAGAAATCTGCTTAGTGTGCTATCTGTTGGGTCTTGCAAGGATAAACATTTGTTAGTGCATATTCAGTTTGTTTGGGCTCCTTTAAGATTTTAGTGCATGCAAATCAATTAAACACACATAAACGTATGAATTAATGCATATACAGCTGATTTGCATGGGTTGAAAAGTTCTACCTCTAACAGCAGCAGCTCCCACTTCAAAATGGCTGCCATGACCTCTAGCGGCAGTCTTGCAGTAGTTTGCTAGCACCACAAAACTACTGCTAAAGGTCATTGCAGCCATTTTGAAGTGGGAGCTGCAGTGGACAGAAGCAAGTGGGCATTGCTTCTGCCCTTTCTCTGCTAGACCACCAGGAATCAGAAATGTAGACCCAGGGGAGGCCTACAGGAGTAGGGGGCTCATTGTTGGTGGGCCAGATACTCTTCCGGGGGAAGGAGGGAGGATCAGAATCAGAGGTGGTCAGATGTTCTTCTGGGGTGGTGGGAGAGAGATAGCAATGATCTTAGGGGGGAGGGGAGATCATAGCACTTCAGGCCACTATCCGGAAGTTACATGGATGCTGGCTGATATTCAATTCCAGCACCTGCATAGATAACTGGGCAAAATTAGGACTGCTATTTATGTGGTTCTACATATCCAGTTAGCTATGGAGGAACTGGCACTGAATACTGCCTGCACATGCATAATTCCTGACTCCTCCCCACTCCACCCCCGCAATGCTTCTTTCGTGTCCAGCCTTAAGGTGGTCGGTTAGTGCCAATATTCAGCGGCACTTTCCTGACTATTTAAATGCTTTGAATATTAGGCTCTCACTTTATTGAATATGTTCCTATGAGAAATGTTTAAAATGTAAATACTAGTGAATAATATAAGTGCATTTCTTAATGATAGCACCATACCATGAGTATTGTGTTCAATTCTGGTTGCCGCATCTCAAGAAAGATATAGTAGAATTGGAAAAGGTGCAGCGAAGGGCGACTAAAATGATAGCGGGGATGGGACAACTTCCCTATGAAGAAAGACTAAGGAGGCTAGGGCTTTTTAGCTTGGAGAAGAGACAGCTGAGGGGAGACATGATAGAGGTATACAAAATAATGAGTGGAGTGGAACAGGTGGATGTGAAGCGTCTGTTCACGCTTTCCAAAAATACTAGAACTAGGGGGCATGCAATGAAACTACAGTGTAGTAAACTTAAAACAAATCGGAGAAAACTTTTCTTCACCCAACGCATAATTAAACTCTGGAATTCATTGCCGTAGAACGTGGTGAAGGCAGTTAGCTTGGCAGAGTTTAAAAAGGGGTTAGACGGTTTCCTAAAGAACAAGTCCATAAACCACTACTAAATTGACTTGGGAAAAATCCACAATTCCAGGAATAACAAGTATAGAATGTTTGTACGTTTGGGAAGCTCGCCCTTGGCCTGGATTGGCCACTGCCGTGGACAGGATGCTGGGCTCGATGGACCCTTGGTCTTTTCCCAGTGTGGCATTACTTATGTACTTTTAAAAGTATTTTCTAGTGATGTCACTTTGCAAATGAACAAAAGCACAAGGAGCCTTCAGGAATAAGGGTGTCAAATCAAAATTTATCGGACAAACCTGACACAGTCTGTGTTTCAGCAAAGCCACTTGTGTCTGGGGTCTAGATATTAAAAACATATAAATATACATAAACCTGTGTCCACAGCATCCAAAACATAATTACAAATCTAAAATGTAAACAAATAATCATACAATAATATAAAATCAGTTATAAAATTAATAAACAAAATAGATGAATATGACAACAAATGAATTAAACTGATGTATAACAATGCATAATCAAAATAACATAAAAATAAATAGGATGATGTGGAGGGGCATAATCGAAAGGGGCGCCCAAGTTTTCCTGAAGACGTCCTCACAGGACGTCCCGGCGAAGGGGCGGAAGATGGACGTCCATCTTTTGTTTCAATAATACAGTCGGGGACTCCCAAATCGCGAAATTTAGGTCGACCTTAGAGATGGTCGTCCCCGATTTTCGGCCGTAATGGAAACCGAGGATGCCCATCTCAGAAATGACTAAATCCAAGCCATTTGGTCATGGGAGGAGCCAGCATTCATAGTGCACTGGTCCCCCTGACATGCCAGGACACCAACTGGGCACCCTAGGGGGCACTGCAGTGGACTTCAGAAATTGCTCCCAGGTGCATAGCTCCCTTACCTTTTGTGCTGAGCCCCCCAACCCCCCCAAAAAAAAACCCACTCCCCACAATTGTACACCACTACCATAGCCCTAAGGGGTGAAGGGGGGCACCTAGATGTGGGTACAGTGGGTTTGTGGTGGGTTTTGAAGGGCTCACATTTACCACCACAAGTGTAACAGGTAGTGGGGGTGGGGGGTGAGCCTGGGTCCACCTGCCTGAAGTGCACTGCACCCACTAAAACTGCTCCAGGGACCTGCATACTGTTGTGATGGAGCTGGGTATGACATTTGAGGCTGGCATAGAGGCTGTCAAAAAATATTTAAAAAGTTTTTTTTTAGAGTGGGAGTGGGTTAGTGACCACTGGGGGAGTAAGGGGAGGTCATCCCTGATTCCCTCCGGTGGTCATCTGGTCAGTTCGGGCACCTTTTTGAGGCTTGGTCGTAAAAACAAATGGACCAAGTAAAGTCGCCCAAGTGCTCGTCAGGGACGCCCTTCTTTTTCCATTATCAGTTGAAGACACCCATGTGTTAGGCACGCCCCAGTCCTGCCTTCACTACGCTTCTGACACGCCCCCTTGAACTTTGGTCATCCCCACGATGGAAAGCAGTTGAGGACACCCAAAATCGGCTTTTCGATTATGCCGATTTGGGCGACCCTGGGAGAAGGACGCCCATCTCCCGATTTGTGTCGAAAGGTGGGCGCCCTTCTCTTTCGAAAATAATCCTGATAAAATACCTAAAAGACAAATGAAAAACTGGAAAAGAAAGATACACATAATTAATTTAAACAGATGGGATCTGCATGCAATCTCATACCTTTGCTAAAAGACAGTAGAAACTGCCAAATCTGACATGAAGACAAAAAACATTTCAATGATAAGAAATAAAACAATAGATGTAGGCATAGAATAAACTAAATAAAGGTAATGTGAAAGTGCTGAATTGGTTGTGAATAAAGAATGTTTGCAAATGATGGCAAAAACATTATTAAAGTGTTGCAGTGGACAACGTAATACTTGTTACAATGAAAGAACCAAACATATGCAAGCATGCGTTAAGCCATAGAAACAGATTGAAGCAAAAAGTGCTGTATGTGCAAAACATAAATAAAGTATTAATTATCATTTGAATGTGAGTGTGTCTTGAATTACTACATGCTGAGGACCTAATGAGGCAACTCCGTACATGTGAACGGGATGATGGAGAAAAAAGCAATGTGCTCAAACTATACCAAACATGTAAGTGAACTTAATAGTGGGGCAACTGAAAGTCAAACAACCATTAAAAAAGGATATAATTAAAGTGATATTGGTGTTTGGAACAAACATCATGCACTTAGGGGCCCTTTTACAAAGGTGTGTAGGCGCCTACGCACATCCAACGCAAGTCAAATTGGCACTACCACCGAGTTACCGCATTCTTCGGGCAGTTATTCCATTTTTGGCATGCATCCAAAACAGGCTGTAGAAAATTTGTTCTATTTTCTACCGTGGGGCACTTACCCAGAAGTAATCAGCAATTGATAGGCGCTGCACGCTTACCACTAAGTCAATGGGTGACATTAAGGTCTCAGGCCGAAAATGGACACACGCTAGTTTTCATTTTGCCGCACGTCCATTTTCAGGCACATTAAAAAATCCTCTTTTTTCCAGGCATGCTCAGGAAATGGTCCAGCGTGCATCTGAAACATGTGCCTACACCAGCACAGGCCACTTTTGGGCGTGCCTTTGTATAAAAAGGCCCCTTAGTATTTTTTATAAACTGTGAATGGAGCAGGAAAAAAAGTAAATACTGCCAACCTCAGAACGCTGTAAGATGTCAAATAAACCGCGGGTACTAAAAGCTAAGGGCAAAAGTAACTTTTAAAAAATGTTAATCATTGGAAAAACAAGTAATAAATAGGTAAAAGAAATAGATATAAAAGTGAATCTGTACTTACCAATCAGTGAATTAATGTACAACAAACCCGCATCAATAAAATAGCCGGGAACCAGCAGAGTAATGCTTTGAAAGTGAAACCACTGACACGCTAAGGAACTTTTAAAGCATGTGTGCATGTGATGTTGAGTCAAGGAAAAAACACAAAACCTGAACAGAGTAATTTTAATGCAGATTCTACCTTTACATATCTTATATACACTATAGCAATTATATAATGTAATAATCCGATCCAGTATGTACGCACATGGTATATATATATACCATGATCTATTCCATATATGTTATGGTCCATGTATGTTATCATGTATGTTATGCACCATACGCAATAACCTTTGCAATTCTACTACCCGAAATGGCATCCGCCATTACGGCAAATGTAAGCCACATTGAGCCTGCAAATTGGTTGGAAAATGTGGGATACAAATGCTACAAATAAATAAATAAAATCTACATAATTATTTAAATTAAAATAGCATTGCTACAGTAAGTGCAAAAAAGAGATGTGTATAGATGAAAGAAATGACAGATGAATAAGTACCTTAACAATTTAAACTGATAATACTTGATACTTTCTACAATGGCTATATACAAATAGAAAAAATGTAAATACTGAGAAATAAAAAAATAAAAACTAGGGATGATACTAAAAGTAGTAATATGCAATAAATGAATGAATGAATGAATAAACAATGTGTTGAATACTACATGGTACAACATCAGTCACCATTTCTCTGAAAAGCGGTAAGAAGCACATCTATAAGAAAACAGTGAGGTCTAATTCATTATTTAGACCTGTTGGAGTGACTGTATCAAATTTGAAAATAAAACACTCCTCCTGTAATAAAATGTGTTGTGTCACCTCCTAGCCATGTGGGCCAGGACTGCTGAAAGGGGGGGCAGGGAAGCCTAGGCCCAGGCCCAGGCCCAGCGCCAGCAAGTTTCTTCTTGCTGCCTGGCTATGTCTCTCGGCGGCCCTTGGTACAATGTTTTTGTAAACAACAAAAAAAATTAATTTAATTTATGGAATGTTCCAAGGAATTCCAGTGTTGCACAAGAGGGGCTTCCTGGTTACATCGTCTAATATTATTCTTGTGCTCAATGAACCTGTTTGTAACTTGTCTGATTGTTTTTCCTATAAACATCATGGAACATGGAGATATGATAATATATAGCACATTTTCTGTAAAGCAATTGGACTTAACGTTGTAATTGAAAAATTCTTCCACTATGTGGATATTTGAATTCTGAGAGTGATAACGACAGTAAGCATACAGAACATCTCCCATAGGGTACATGTCCTCTATTTGCATTCGTAACATTCTCATGCTCAGGAAGAGCAGATGGTACTAGTAATTCTTTAATATTTCGATTTCTGGTATGTGCAATTATAAAAAATCGGATTCATTTTCTTTTCCAACATATTAATGTCCTACAAAACACATTCAGAATAGGGTGTTATCAGAGGATACACAGGACCAGGGGGGACCCACTTTGATTTCTTTTTAACTATAGACAAATCTATATGAGTGGCATTTTCCTGACTGTTGAAGAAATCAGCAATTTGTAGTTTCCTTTTGAACTTAAATAAATCTCCTTGAGTTTGTAAAGCATTGTCAGGTTTTGTAGGTACAAACTTAAGCCCTTTCTGCAATATAAAAATCTGTGGCTCAGTGAGAACAATGTTAGATAGATTAATTATTGGGATTTCAATGGTCTCGGAAAATAATGCTTAACACCAAGATCTGCCCAAAAGGATTTATGCCAGCTGAAACCTGATATAAATCCTCTAGCCTAAATTAGGCGCGAATCTCCTGTATTCCATAATACTATCTGTAGTGAGTGCCTTTGATCTGCCCATGCCCCCTTTTCATTTACACACTGAAAAATTTATGTGCACATCTTTCTGGAACACCACCTAGTCAGGGGCATAGCTATGTGGGGCCACGGGGGCCTGGGCCCCCATAGAATTGGCCCTGGACCCCCTTGCCGACGACCTTCTCGACCCCCCCTCCCGCTGCCAACCCGCCATTGCCGTCTGCTACCTTTGCTGGTGGGGGACCCCAACCCCCGCCAGCCAAGGTCCTCTTCTTCCTTCATTCTGTTTCTGAGTCTGATGTCCTGCACATATAACGTGCAGGACGTCAGACTCACAGAAATAGAATGAAGCCCTGCAGATCACAAGGCTTCGTTCTGTTTCTGTGAGTCTAACATCCTGCACATACAACGTGCAGGATGTCAGACTCTGAAACAAAATGAAGGAAGAAAAGGACCTCGGCTAGTGGGGGTTGGGGTCCCCCACCAGCAAAGGTAGGCGACGGCAGGGGAGGGTTGGCGGGGGAGGGTTGGCAGCGGGAGGGGGGTCGAGAGGGTCGTTGGTGGGGGGGGTCAAAGTTGTTGTTGGTGGTGGTGGTGGCGGCGATGGCAGTGGGGTCGGCGGTGCCGGGGGGAACTAAAATGTGCCCCCCTCACCTCGGGCTCTGGACCCCCCTCCCGCTGAAGTGTGGCTACGCCCCTGAGTAAGATGTGTGTGTAAATTCAAATTGTTGCCAATTAGCATTAATAATTGATTATCAGCACCCAATTATTGGTGCTAATAGGCTCATTACCCTATTCAATTGCTCACACAATTTTGAGCGCCATTTATAGCATTTGGGAGTTAGTGTGTTTTAACGTGGGATTTTCCAACAAGCTAAGCCCATTGTTAACACAGCTCTTTTTTATTTTTGCAGGTCCCATACTAATTCTGCATTATCCAATTAGCGGGTGCTAATGCAAATCTGCTAGCTAGATAATGCTTCCATGCCCATTCCCCACCCGTGAGACACCCCTCCTGAAAATAATTTTAAAATAAATAGCACATGATTAATGTATGCTGGCAGATAAATTGCCGCAATACATTTTTAGGTGTTTATGTGGTTACCAATATAGTGTAAGGGACCTCATTAACTTCAGGTTACATTGCATCCCTGCTGAGCTTACACTGAACTATTTGCTAAACTTAACCATGTTCCGTTTTTTGTTTAGTTTTTTTCTGTTATGGTTAAGACCTGAAACAGTAAATGCTTCTCACTGTGAAACAGTAAACTGTGCAGACAGCTGCTGGCAAAGGTTGAACTGAATTCGTCCTATACCATCCTACTATATAAATGAGCTGTGACCGACTCACCCGCAAATGCGCAGTAGAGAGCAGCTGCCATCAACGTTCCGCGCGTGCGCAGCAGGTCACGGTGATCCATGGCCGGCATCGCTGTCCCGCCCCTTCCACCAAAGGCTCACCAACGTCCACCCCCCTACCCGACGGTGCTGCTGCTCCCGCCCCCTCCGTGCCAGGCCCCCTAACTACGCCGCCGCTCCCACCCCTCCACCCCCATGAGGTCGCTGCCGCCGCCACCGCTACCCCCTCCACGACCCTCCCCGAGGTCACCGAAGCACCAACCTCCATCCCCCTCCCCGATCTTGCTGCCACCGCTCACGCCTCCCTCCATGCCTGGCCCCCTGCACTGATAAGACAGCGCCTCTCACCTCCTCCGTGTGAAAGCGCTGCAGGCAGCAGAAGATCGATCTACTGCCTGCAGCGCTTTCACACGGAGGTGAGGGGCGCTGTCATGTCAGTGCAGGGGGCCTGGCACGGATGAGGGAGGGAGCGGCGGCAAGGAGGGTAGCTGGACATGGGGGGAGGGTAAGGGAGAGAGCAGGGTTGGTGGACAGGAAGAGGCCAAGGGAAACAGGAGGGTTGCTTGACATAGGGGGAGGGCAGGGGAGAGAAGAGGGTTGCTGGACATGGGGGAGGGCAGGGGAGAGAGCAGGGTTGGTGGATAGGGGGAGGCCAAGGGAAAGAGGAGGGTTGCTGGACATGGGGGAGGCCAGGGGAGAGAGGAGGGCTGCTGGACATGGGGGGAGGGCAGGGGAGAGAGCACGGTTGCTGGACATGGATTGATGGAGGGGAAGGGAGGGCAGGAGAGAGGAGGGTTGCTGGACATGGATGGATGGAGGTGAGAATTATTAAATTTACAACAACAAACAACTCGCCCCTCAACTTTCATTTCTTCCTGTCGCTGTTTCATTACATTTTTAAAAACAAAAAGCTCGCCCATTTTAACGGCTAATACAATAGAATCAAGAGGAAGCTGCCTGACTCACTTTAAGCAGCCAGAAGTGACTGGGTTAATTTCAATGAGCTGCAAGGAATTTTGGGATGCCTTCTTGAGGAGACAGAGGAGGACAGAGAAGCACAGAGACTGTGTAGGGCTGTGTCATCTGATGTAGGTAAGCATCATTGGCAGTGGGAAGGGTCCTAAATTCTGAGACCCATGGTTGTTTGCAGGACAAGGAGGTAGGAATACTGCAAACAGGCAGAAAGATGTTCAGCAGCCAAGCAGAAGAAAGCTGTGTGAAAATCCTCAGCTTCTCCAGAAGTGTTATACAGAAAGCTTGAAAGAAAAGTAAATGTCAGAGGCCAGAAGAAACTCTCGCCAGGCAGCCAAAGGTAACCTTCATAGATTATATATTGACTGGGAGACTTCAGTCTTGGAAGAGATGAAGGGAATGTGTACATCAGAGTAAACCAGAGCAAGAAGCGAAACCCTTTCTATCCAAGGACCGATGAGGTGTAAGATATAAAATGGAAAAACAAATCTTCCAACACCCACTAGATTCAGATTCACCCGATAGTTTATCCAGTCCTGGGTTTACCCCATTGCATTCAGGGACCTGTAGTCTTGCTTTTCTTTTAGGAATGCAATGAGGAAATCAGAAGTGCAAGTCCTTGTATACAATGGGGTAAACCCAAGAATCGATCAACCCTATGTGCAACTGGATTCAGTGGGCAGCTCTAAGTTGAACTTGGTCTACCATCACCTACAATGCATACTGAACACTGATTTTGGAGAAATTAAGAGTCATCATTCCACCTGTGGCCTCCAACAATCAGTGTTTTTGTCCTTGTGCAGTTCAGCCATTTTGGCTGCCTCCTGAGCTGTTTCCTTTTATGATGTACCTCCATTACTGGGCTTGGGACTGCAAGGTAGTTATACTCTGGTCACATGCCCAAACTATTTCTTTGCAGTATATAGTTACAGCAACAAGATGCAGATACAGAGATGCATGTCCGTGTATTTTCACAGTCCCTATACATATAGTTACAGAAATAAGATAGCTTATTTCTATAATTATATACTGCCTATTGTTTAACCTGCTGTTTCTTTTATTTTTCTGTATGTAATAAGTCATGCTGGTTTGTAATATGGTTAATCAATAGATTCTAGAAAAATTGTGTTTAATGTAAGCATGTTGAAAATCATTGATTCCTGCTATTACAAGGAGGGCAAATTGCCAATTTATCACAGAGGCCACTAAATAATTAACTCAATAGATCTAAAGCACTCCTGCTTCCTCTGACACAAGTCACAGAACCCTGATCCCAGGACCTGGTGTGCTTGAACCGGGGACCTGAAAGTACAGGGGTCTGTGTCTGTCTTCCACAGTGGGTTTGGAGAGGGATCCTAGCTTCCAATAGCTTTCTTTATAGAAAGCAGCACAAAATCTTACAGCATTTGGAAATCTTACAGTTCAAACCAAACACACCTACACTGAGACCCTCAAGAGCTGAGGAGGTAGGCTGTGTGTGTGTGGGGGGGGGGGGGGGGGGGGGGGGGGGGAGGGAGGGATTTTGCTAACTGCCTCCATGCTGAGATTTCTCAGCACTGCCGTCACTCTTGCCTTGCCAGCTTCAACCTTGCCTTGATTCTGCCTCCTCTGGCTGAGGTCATCATGGGACAACCTGAAACGTCAGTGAGGGTGGAATGCCTCTGAAGGGGCAATTCAAAGGGGAGTGGCCCTTGGGAGCATCTTTGGAAGAGTCTTGGAGACCTTGAGAAAGAGGGGTTGGCTATCATCTGTTGGATTTATAGGAACGGAGTGAGATTCTCTGTAGCAGAGAAATTGCTTAAGGCTTGTCAAGGTTGATATCATAGTAAATGAATAGTGGATGTGTTTAAAGTCTGCATTAACTATGTTGGGCATTTTTTTGCTACTTTCATTGTATATTTAGTTTATATAATATTATTATTAAGCTGTTTGCACTATGTTTTATTACATTATGTAATACTGCTCTACTCCTAGAGTGAAAATGAGGCAGGATGAGGTAGGGGATATTTGTTTATAATTATTATTCTGTATATTTGTACTTTTATTAAATAATGTATTTTATTTATTATATTGCTTGAATTTGCTGTAATACATTTTGAGTTATAGGTTGCAAATAAGTGATTATAAACATAATGAAATGAAATAAAACCATATACTATGATGCACTTTTTCTTCTTTAAAGGTCAGTTTGTTATAACTACTCCAGTGTTTGATCTAAGTTTATCCAATGGGCCTTATGGAAGGAGGTGCCTGAACACAGTCCCCACATAAAGCCTACAAAAGAAAATCAATTCAAGTATCTCCCAGCACCTAATTTATGAGGCCCTTAAAGCAATTTTCACAGTCAGAGAAAAGCAATTGTGTTTTCCAGCTCATTAAACAGGAGCAAAATGGAAAGTTCAGTTTTGCTCAAGATTTAAATAAAAGTCAAGGGAGGAGAGGAAGTTAAGGGAGGGGGTCAGAGAGAGGAAAACACGAATCCCTGTGCTCTCATGGAAATCTGTCTGCCTCTTTAACTATGTATATTTCTCAAATCCCTCCCCTCTTTTGAATCCAGAGCCACCTATTGTCCAAAGAAAATTTAATGTGTGTTTATTCTGGAGCCTTTTAACATTCCTCCCATCTATTGTTAACGCCACATGGGAGGAATCTGAAACTGTAATCTCAGGACAATTGGGCCTTCTTATTTGTTCTGGTCCCTCTCTTTGGTAATTAAAGTGAACCCCGTAATCACACAAACATCTGTCAGAGTGCCAATAGAAAAAAGAGTTTACGACCTGTTATATAGACTCCTCTGGTGTGAATGCAGCGTTTAAATGGGCAAATAAACCATTGTCAAGGTGCCAAAAATTTGCTTACAAACTACTCAAATTTTCCTATCACCTTCTCAATATCAGAGGACACAGTAGCTATATGAAGAAAGAACGGTTAGAAACCTCTATGAGACAAAAAAAGGAGTTGTCTTCATATTAAAACTATAATACTTGATTTAAGCAAATTACAAATCATTATCTGCTGACAGAGAAATGCACCGCTGGATTTTTTTTATTATTAAAAGTAAAGCTAGCAAGAGTACTAAAAACACTGGATATCCTATAAAGTTTGTATATAAATGGTGAATAAAAGGGTGCATGTGAAAGGTGGAGCCAATAAATGAGGAAATTTGGTTTTGGTTAAATTAGAAAACCAGTGTGTACATATTTTGGTTATGATTATGCATGTGCACATCTTGAATATTCAGGAATGAACCACTGTAGAGACGCACTAAAAATAAAATTTTAAATAAAAAGGTAGTTTGGGGAGAGGAGCGATGTCTGTGTGAGGGAATAAAGTGTATCAAGTACATACAAGAACATAAGAGTAGCCATACCGTGAATGACTGTGGGGTCCTGTGAGATGTTTTGGCATAGTTTGCTGCTGGATGTATTGCAAAGATGTGTGCCATTCTCTTCTTTTTGAGTCTGTTTGGAGCTTACTTCTAATTAGCTTGTGTTTTAAGTTGGGCGGCTGTCTGAAAGCGAGCACTGGTGGGGATGGAAATATCTCTTTCAGTAATTCATCCTCACAAAGGAAAAATATTCAACATAAAAGAATCCTTCACATGCTCATCTTCCAATGTGGTATACATCATCCAGTGTAAAAAATGTGACCAAGGATGCTATATTGGAGAAACAAGCCAGCTGCTAAAAACAAGATTTAACTTACATAGACATCACATGAAAAATGCCATTGCCAGCCAAGATGCCACGCCTGTGGGGCAACACTGTACTAGTGATTTCATAGTAAGAATCCTGAAAGGTAAATTTAAAACAATACAGGAACGTAAGACCTTTGAAGTCAGAATGATTAAATATTTTGACACCTACCAGACAGGACTTAACAGAGATCTGTAAATTGTACTGCTTTGTTTGTCACTCTCCTGTCTCCATGCACATCCCCCTGTCTCACCCATCCATCCCCACCCTGTTAGATTGTCACTGAAATGCTTTGATGTCTCACATATATACTGTCATCTACCAAGATTTGCTTATTTCCGATCTGACGAAGGGCAACCTTCGAAAGCTAATCAAGAAATGTACTAAGTTATGTCCAATAAAAAAGGTATCATCTTATTTTCTTTTTCATGTTTTATTTTGTTTTATTTCTATTGATTACCTTTAAAAGTTGACTAACATGGCTACCACACCTCTCTACTAATAATTCCTAGCATCTTATTTGTTTTTATGGTCGCTGCTGCACACTGAGCAGATTTAAACGTATTTTCTACAACGACACCCAGATTTTTTTCTTGAGTGCTGACCCCCAAGGTGGACCCTAGCATCAGGTAACTATGATTCGGATTGTTCTTTCCAATGTGCATCACCTTGCATTTGTCCACATTAAATTTCATCTGCCATTTGGACACATTCCAGCAGTGACCAAAACAAATTATAGAAAGGGAAATTAATATAGGTGAGGTGAGCAGAAAACGTATGACAAAATGTGAATACACCAAACTGTGTACCATTCACTTGTGAGACAAGTAAATTCTTAACATCCCAACAGTTACACAGAGTAGGGCTCAACCCATTTCCCAGAGTAGACCTCAGTCTGTCTCCTAATCCCACACCTGGGGTGGCTCTAACATTAGGCAGAGTGAGGAGGCCACCTTAGGCAACAAATCTTTGAGGGCAACATAAAGTGTTCTTCAACATCCTTTGCTTCTGAACGGGAGTGCCAATCCAATTACTACTGTGATAGGATGGAGGCAGATAGCTTAAGCCTTAATTTTGTACATTTTCATGTCGGGGTGGTAGTTCTGATTATTTTAAATGCTTCCTGTTTGGCACAGTCCTATCCGGACAGGCTCCCTATCCGTTTTCGCATCCTGTTCAAACTTCTTCTACTAACCTATAAATGTACTCACTCCGCTGCTACCCAGTATCTCTCCACACTCTTCCTTCCCTACACCCCTTCCTGTGTACTCCGCTCCATGAATAAATCCTTCTTATCTGTTCCCTTCTCCACTACTGCCAACTCCAGACTTTGCGCCTTCTGTCTCGCTGCACCCTACGCCTGGAATAAACTTCCTGAGCCCCTACGTCTTGCCCCATCCTTGGCCATCTTTAAATCTAGACTGAAAGCCCACCTCTTTAACATTGCTTTTGACTCGTAACCACTTGTAACCACTCACCGCCACCTACCCTCTTCTCCTCCATCCTGTACACATTAATTGATTTGATTACTTTATTTTTTGTCTATTAGATTGTAAGCTCTTTGAGCAGGGATTGTCTTTCTTCTATGTTTGTGCAGCACTGCGTACACCTTGTAGCGCTATAGAAATGCTAAATAGTAGTAGTAGTAATGTCAATCCATCCCTCAATCTCACCATTAGTCACAAAAGGGCTGCTTAGCTCTATGAAAGTATGTCTACATGGCTGTTTTAATTTGGGAGATATTGCCTTTAGTTACAGGTATATCTGAAAGGGCTTTCTGTTATTTTAAAAGAGGGGGTTGTTGAGTAGGAGATTAGAAAACAGATGATAGCAGAATAGGATGCGAGTGTAATTGTGTATGCAAATTATTATAGTTTACATATTTATCCATGCTTGTCTGTATTACTATTGCTATCATCTACATATTAAAATGCAAAATTTTAATATCCCTGATATTATTAGGTGTTGTGTTTTATTTTATCCATGATTATCTTGTAAACCACTCAGAGATATCCTGTTTGGCAGTGTACAAATTAAATTACACCAAATTTCATCTGTGTCAGCATTTAAGAATTCTTCTGAGATGCATATAAGAAAAAACAGCTATGATTTGCTTTTCCACAAAAATTCTTAGAGGGAATCAAACATTTAGGATTGATAATATTTTGGCCAAGAAAGGAAGAAACTTCCTTTGGCTGTGCCTTGACAATTTTCATCTACCTTCCCTTCATCCTAGACTTCTGCTGGCCTCCAATGGAAGATGTCAGCATTCCTCTCAGCCCCCCTGCAGCTCAGGTGGAAATGTGAAGCATAACAAAAAGAAAATGAGACACAAGATATGTTTTCGTTTGCTTAGCTAAATAGAGGAAACATTTTTGTGGAACAAAACTGGCATAGCCAGTGTGACCTTAGTTCACAAAAAGTAAACTAAAGCAATTCACCATTGCTAAAACACTATCACGGTCACTTGCCTTTGAGTTCTAATTTGCCTAATTTAATTAAGGAGAGTGGTAGCAGAAAGACTCACAGAAAACAGCATTTAAAGCTCTACCCAGCAAATTCATTTGCATCCTACTGTGACTCTCCTGCTGTTTTCCTTCCACTGGGTTTTCTCTGTGGATATTTCTTATAGCTGCAGTTTTCCCTTTTTTAAGCTTTCTGAAAATCTAGATGTTTTTGTTTTCTTCTATACGGTGCATTCTGGTTAACTGCACAAGCTGTGGATCATAACAGAAAAGCATTTCTGCATGGGGAACTTATTGCTTTGGTCAGTGCTCGCAACAAAAGACAAGAGCATCGTGGAGCTTGAGCGCAAGCTGCGTGCCCTTAAGTGTCGATATATAGCCCGCCCGTTGTCTCTTCATGAGACTCTCACTGCGACTCGTAATGCTCTTAATGGGCTGCTCCATGAGCATACCTCTCATATGTTGCTTTTTCGTAAATGTTAATTTTTCTCATTACGGGAATAAAGCCGATAATGAGCTGGCCCATGTGGTGAAATCCTGAGGTCGTTCTCGCTACATCCCTGCCTTTCAGACTTTGCATGGTGTTCTTATCTCTAAGTTGGAGGAGATTGCAGTGGTTTTTCAGGAACATTTTCGACAGCTCTATGCTGAAGCTGACTTTCCTACAGGAGATGGTGTCGCCATTGCCACCTATTTGGAACGATTGGGTATGTCATGTCTGTCTTCTGAGACATTGAGATGCCTAATCACCCCCTGACCGCTAAAGAGGAGCAGCTGGTCATCAGGGTGCTTCAGCTTCATTCAGCTCCTGGGCCAATGGCTTCATGGGTGAATTTTAAAAAGCTCTTGCAGGCTCAGTTAGTTGATCCTCTTCTGGATTATTTTGAGCAGGTGGTTCACACGGGGCAGTTTCTTCTCCATGAAAACTTTGCATTGGTCAGTCTTTTGCTTAAAGAAGCCCACATTTCCTGGGGCTTACCACCCAATCTCACTTATAACTGTTGACATTAAGATTCATTCCTGGGACTTGGCCACCAGGCTGGCCGCTGGCGGCTTATCTACCTGAGGTGATTCATGAGGACCAGGTGGGTTTTGTTAAAGGCTGCAAGTCTGTTGTCAATATGCTGAAACTGCTGCTGGCTATGGGAGAGGCCCGTCAGCTCCAGGAACCCTTATTGCTGGCTAGCTTAGATGCTGAGCGGGCCCTTTTCATTTCAAACACTTTCCTCTGTCGGCCTGGTTATATTTTATGCTACAGGCCTCCCTGCTAGTCGCTAATGAGGAACTTTAATCAAAAGCTTCCTGAAAATCTAGATACTCTACATCAACAGCTCATCTTTATCCGCATTTTTTATTTTATTTGGATTTGCTCACACGTTTTTCAGTAGTAGCTCAAGGTGAGTTGCATTCAGATGTACTAGGTATTTCTCTGTCCCTAGAGGGCTCACAATCTAATTTTGTGCCTGAGGCAATAGTAGGTTAAGGGCTCCTTTTTCAAAGCTGCGGTAGTGATTCCCGGCGCATGTGACGAAGCCCATTCAATTCCTATGGACTTCGTTGCTTTGGCACATGGGAATCACTACCGCAGCTTTGTAAAAGGAGCCCTAAGTGACTTGCCTAAGGTCACAAGGAGCAGCAGTGGGATTTGAAGCAGCTGCCTCTGGATGTCAAGATTTATGCTCTAACCACTAGGCCACTCCTCCACTCCACATGTTTATTTACACCTTCTAAGAAATGAAGCAGATTGGTGAGGCAAGACTTCCCTTGGCTGAATCCATGCTGACCCTGTCCCATTAAACCATGTTTGTCTATGTGCTCTGTAATTTTATTCTTTATAATAGGTTCCACTGTTTTGCCCGGCAGTGATGTCAGGCTTACTGGTCTACAATTTCCCGGATCACCCCTGGAACCCTTTTTAAAAATCAGCGTCACATTGGCCACCCTCCAATCTTCAGGTACTACAGGTGATTTTAACAACAGGTTACATATTACTAACAGCAGATCAGCAATTTCATGGTTGAGTTCTTTGAGTACTATTGGATGTATGCTATCCAGTCCAGGTGATTTACTACTCTTTAATTTGTCAACTTGGATCAGTACATCTTCTAGGTTCACAGAGATTTCTTTCAGTTCTACTGCTTCATCAGCCTTGAAAACCATTTCCGGTACAGGCAAATCTGTTTCCTGCACAGGTAGATCTCTTACATCTTCTTCTGTAAAGACCAAAGCAAAGAATTCATTCAGTTTCTCTGCTATGGCCAAGTCCTCCCTGAGTGCCCCTTTTGCTCCTTTGTGATCTAATGGTCCCACGGATTCCCTCGCAGGCTTTCTGCTTCTGATGTACCTGAAAAAGTTGTTACGCATTTTAGCCTCTTCAGCAAGTTTCTCTTCATATTCTCTTTTAGCCTTCTTTATTAATGCTTTGCATCTTGACTTGCCAGTGTTTATGTTGCTTCTTTTCTTCATTTGAGTCCTTTTTCCATTCTTTGAAGGTCAATTTTTTGGCTGTAATAGCAACTTTTACTTCACCTTTTAACAATACTGACTGTCGTTTTCTCTTCTTCCCACCTTTGTAAATATGTGGAATGCATCTGATCTGGGCTTCCAAGATGGTATTTTTGAATAACATCCTTGCCTGATTTGCAAGTGTCCTAACCTTAGCAGGCAATCCTTTTAGCTTCTTTTTAACCATTTTCTTCATTTTATTATAGTCACCCTTTCGAAAATTAAATGCAGCTACAGAAAATTTCCTTTTCGGGTTCATCCCAGGTAGTAGCTCAGGCTTGATCATGTTATGCTTCCTTTTGCATTTCCTGCACAGTTTCTGTCCATACAGTTTGGGGGGGGGGGGGGGGGGGGGGGGGGGGGGGAGGGAGTTGGGCTGGGGGATGGGGGGATACTTTGGTTCTTGTCTGGTATTTGGAAGCTATCTGAAGATGTGTCTTGGCTTTGTTAATTATGTACTGTATTCTTTGCTTGCATTGTTCAGCACATTGTTCTGTGTTTCATTTGCCTTTTTCAATAAACATGATTTAAACATAAACGATAAGATGACATACTGTTTGCATGATGAGGTTTACATTGGCAAAATCCTGTTCCAGTTTTTGCTGGATCATTTGGTTTATCGAGAAATTATCATTAACATGTTACTCCCACTTTTACTTTTTACTTTTAACTGCAATCATCAGATATAACTAAGTGAAAGTAGTAAAAATTGGTGAAATTATTACTTCAGTAAAAGTAACACGTTTATTATACTTCTTTACATGTAAAGTGACAAAACATTTACTTAAGTACAGTAGTTACTTTTACTTAGTTACTGTAGTACACTGGTTCAAAGGTCCATGTAGCCCAGAATCCTGTTTCTAATAGTAGCCAGACCTGGTCACAAAAAAAAAAAAAAATTACTCTTTAAGCCAATTTAAACAAATTCAAGAGGATATTAAATGGCTTCAGGAATTTAAAAATACAGTTATTAAGGACAAACTATTTGTACATAGGAAGATCGAGCAACTGGAAAACTTTTATTGACGTCTTACTCTTTGCATACTGAATTTTCCACACTCTCCAAGGGTATTGCCTGTGGACATATTTAAGAGATATATTTCTGAAGTTTTAAATAAAGTTTACTACATTAATGCTCTGTTTAAATTCCAAGGAGAGGTTCCAACTGTGCAAAGTTCAGATAAACAAATAGATAAATGCTATATCAGCAATATTGGAGCAATCTATATCTGAGGCTACTCAGTAGGCTACTTTAGTAGCTGCTTTTGTCTTCGAGCAAGATCTGAACAATGTTATGAAATGTTATTTTCATAACTTTAAGGTTCTTTTCTATGAACAAGGTTTGGATTTATCCTAACGTCACTAGAACAACACAAGATCAAAGAAAGGCTTTTCTTGTCTTAAGACAAGAGACAGTGAGTATTGGGGCAACAGTTTTGCTAGACTATCCTTGCAAATGTGTGATATAGCTTGGAGGGATTAAATATGTTTTTCTTCTTGCCTGAAAAATTAAAATCTTTCATAGAGCTCAAGAAGATTGTTTAAATTCTGATTAGGGTATGAAGAACTTGTGGGTTAGTGTTAAGCCTTTTCTTGCTTCTTTGTTCATTTTGACCTATTATCTCTTTAATGTCCCTCCCTCCCCTTTTATTTGTCATCTAAAGAAGAAGGTAAATTGTTACTGTATGGAATTTTGTCGTTTCTTATTTCTTGTATTTACTTTTTATACCTTCTGTATTTCTGTAACAAGTGGATACTGGTGATTTATTGTTGAAATTTGCAAAAATAAGATATAAAAGAAAATACAAAGGTATGGATGGATGTGGTGAAAGCATGCTTTGTGGAATTATTTCCAATACATCTACATGTGTGTGTGTCTGTGTTTTGTCTATATGTGTACACATGTGTTTTATTTTTGTCTGTTTGCCTGTTTGTATTTTGTTTGTGTGTCTGTATTTTAGTTGTATGTGTGTCAATTTGAGTGTTTGTATTTTATGAATATTTCTGTGCCTCTGTCTTGTTTGCTTGTGTGTGGTTTAGGTGAGTGTTTGTTCTTTGTATATGTGTATATTTGTGTTTTGTTTATATATGTAATAATCCATGACATAGGCGCCGACTCCATGGGTGCTGTGGGTGCTCGAGCACCCCCAATATTTCACCCACTGGAAGTTCGTTCCCTCCCTCCCTCCGAGTTCCAGGGTCATCCCCCCTCCGAGTTCCAGGGTCATCGTCCCTCCCTTCCTCCCTCCCTCCCTTTGAGTTCCTGGCCCCCTCCCTCCGAATTTTAAAAGTCATCTTGACTTACCTCATCGGGGTTACGGCGGCCAGCAGAAGCGGTAAAAAGCGTGCAGGCATGGCGCTTACTTCAGTATTCCCTTCTCTATCTCTCTCAGCTCTGGTCCCGCCCTCATTTCCTGTTTCTGCAAGGGCGGGACCAGAGCTGAGAGAGAGAGAGAAGGGAAAACTGAAGTAAGCACTGAGCCTGCACGCTTTTTACCGCTGCCGCCGTAACCCCAACAGGTAAGTCAAGATGACTTTTAAAATTCGTAGGGAGGGGGCCTGGAACTCGAAGGGAGGGAGGGAGGAAGGGAGGGATGACGACCCTGGAACTCGGAGAGGGACATGACCCTGGAACTGGGAGGGAGGGGGACACGACCCTGGAACTGGGAGGGAGGGAGGAGGGACCCTGGAACTCGGAGGGGGGGACCCTGCAACTCGGAGGAAGGGAGGAGGGAAAGAAGAGAGAGGGGAGGGAGGGGGCCTGGAAATCAAAGGGAGGTGGAGGGAGGATGAGGGAGGGGGACAGGGGAGGGGGGAGGGGGAGAGGGAGAGGAGGGGAGACGGGAGGAGAGGGAGGGGGACGGGGAAGAGGGAGGACGGACAAGGAAGAGGGGGGACAAGAGGGAGGGGGGAATGCACCACCTGTAAAAAAAAAAATTCAGCACCCCCAATCATTTTGAAAAGTTGGCTCCTATGCTCCATGATATGAGTATTAATACACCCTAAAGTGGTAGATTTTTCCAGAGACCCTGGGGGGAGAGAAGTCCCTGCCTGTGGACTGGAGAGAGAGAGTTTGGGAGATGTGCCCATGGGAGGGGTTGGCAGAGAAGTTGCAGTGAGTGATGGCAGGGGTGGAGTTGGAAAATAATAGAAAGGATTGTGTCAGGTTCTCAGGTTCAGAGCCCGCGGGGCCGGGCTCTGGAGCAAACGTGAGCCCTTGGGCTGCTGCCGAGGAGCGACAGCAGCAGGCAAAACCCACCAACCAACGCTGGGCAAGCACACCGGCACCGGCAGGGACTGCAGGCACCGCCCAGCGAGCCGGAACACATAGACTGGAATCCCCCGGACTGGAGGACACAGGACTGGAACACTGGACTGCAATCCCCCGGACTGGAACACACACTGGACCGGAATACACTGGACTGGAGCACACCGGACCGGAACACACTGGACTGGAGCACACTGGACTGGTCCCCCGGACTGGAGGGCACAGGACTGGAACACGGGACTGGAGCACACCGGACTGGTCCACACAGCTTCACCTGCACTTAGCTACTAAGCCCCCCAGAAGTTGAGCTCCTGGGTTCGAGTAGCCGACAGGACTTACTGGATACCGGATGACATAGGGACCAGGACTGGAAACAGAAGTGCTCCTAAACCTAAACTGATCTATGTGCTCCCAAGCCCTAAACCAGCAGGAGTGTTCCTAACAGTAAACTGACAAAAGGACTTCCTAAGCCCTATACTAAACAGGAGCCCTGCTCAAGAAAGGGACTTCCTAAGCCCTAAACTAACAGAGCAGGGAACTAAACACAAAGCTAACACAGGTGCTACTAAGCACCAAGCTACAAGCAGAGCTTTACACTAATAAGCTAAACACAGAACTAACCAGCTACCTAAGCACTGCTCTAGCAAGCTAGAAACAACTAACAAGGTGCTTCCTAAGCACTACTCTGGCAAGCAACCGGAAGAGCTCCTAGCACTAAAAGGGAAGACAGGGGAGCCACAAGGAAAAAACAGGGAAGCTAACACATAAGCCAAAAGTGCTTCTAAAGCACCAAACACCAACAGCAAAGACTGCAATGCTCCCAATAGCACAAACACCAGAAGTACTTCTAACAGCAAACTCTGCAGTGTTCCTAACAACACCAAACCCTGAAGTACTTCTATCAACAACAGAGCTTCCAAAGCCCTACACACAGCAATGCTTCCAAAACCAAGAGGGAACAGCAGGGGAACCAAAAGGGAAAAGCAGGAAAGCTAAACACACAGTCACCAGTGCACACTGCACTAACACTAACCTGGACCTTAGCAAAAGCAAGCAGGGAAACTAGACACAGAGTCAGAAGTGCACACTGCACCACCCTACCTAAAGCAAACACCACCGTTGCAAAGGCCCTGAAGGAAACAAGACCACTTCCTTATCAAGGCCCTCCCTGATGATGTCACACTCCCTAGACCTAGGCAAAAGCACACTGACCCAGAGAGGCCCAACCCACACCAATGCAAAACTGTGAAACACTGGAAGCCAGTACACCCAAAGAGAGGTAGAGCAACTCAGGCAACATACCCACAGGTGCAGTGTAGTAAAACAATTAGAGCCATGCTGCTGGAAGCTGCCAGCACAGAGAGACAGAGCCAGCTCAGAAAGGACAGAGAAAAGAAACAGAAGCCAGCTAAGAAGCTGACCCCCAGGAAAGAGGTAAGTTTGAGAGGGGTTCAGACCCCAATCATAACAGCACCTCCCCCTCAAGGCTCCCGTGTCCCCACGGGAGCTCCAGGTCTCAAAAGACAATTTAGGTCTCCATGGGTAGCTGTGAAGAAATCTCCCAATGGGTTTCACAACATAAATCTGGGCAGCTGGGCAGGACGTGACAAGTACATCTGGAACTAGGAAACCAGAATGGCTTTGGCCGCCACGAGGCTCTTTAGAACGGCTGCTAGGCAGGATCAGAGTCTTGGATGCAACAAGTGGAGTTCTATTCAACAGGAACCATCTCCTGAAGGAGTCCACAACTTCCTTGACTTCTTGGCACTCCACTGTAGCAGCCAGAACTGGGCTAGAGCCCACACCCATCCTGGAATCTAAAGCCGGAAAGGAACTCGAACTGGACTTCAGACTAGACCTTGCCCCTTGGCTGGAGCTGGAACTCAGAAGGAGTTCAACATCTTGGCTGAAATGGGAACTCGGAGTAGACTCAGCATCTTGCCTGAGACTGCAACCTGGTCCGGCCTCAGCATGTTGGCCGGAACTTCCACTCAACTCGGACTCAGCATCTTGGCTGGACTTGGTACTCAGCATAAACTCAGCATCTCGGCTGGCACTGGAACTCGCTCCGGACTCAGCATCTTGGCCGGAACTGCAACTTGACCCGGACTCAGCCTCTTGACCGGGACTGCAACTTAATTCTGATTCGGCATCTCGGCTGAACTCTGCACTCGGTGCAGACTCAGCACTCATCGTGAACTCATCATCTCGGCTGGGCTCTGCACTCGGTGCAGACTCAGCACCCATCGTGGACTCATTATCTCGGCTGGGCTCTGCACTCGGTGTAGACTCAGCACTCATCATGGTCTCGTCACTCGGTGTAGCCTCAGCATCCCGGCTTGGACTGCAACTCGATCCAGACTCAGCATCTTGACTGGAACTACAACTCGATCCAGACTCAGCATCTTGACTGCCAATGCTGCAACTCACTCCAGACTCAGCATCTTGACTGGAACTACAACTCGATCCAGCCTCGGCATCTTGACTGGAACTGCAACTCAATCCAGACTCAGCATCTTGACTGGAACTACCACTCAATCCAGACTCAGCATCTTGACTGGAACTGCAACTCACTCCAGACTCAGCATCTTGGCTGCCCCTGCTGCAACTCGCTCCAGACTCAGCATCTTGGCTGTCACTGCTGCAACTCGCTCCGGACTCAGCATCTCGGCTGTCACTGCTGCATCTCGCTCCGGACTCAGCATCTGGGCTGAAACTCAAAACAGACTCAGGCACTGGGCTGGAACTCAGTGTGGACTCAGAAGCTTGGCAGACAAAGCCCTTCAGGCTGGACTCAGAAGTTTGTCGGGAAAAATCAGGAAGCCACCTTCTTTCAGCTTGGGCTTCAGGAGTATCCCGTAGGGTTGGCTCCGAGAGGAGTTGGAAGCGGTAAAAGAACAGCTTGGTAGAGGGATCAATAGCAGAAACTGGGTTTTCTTCGAACCCAAGCCAGGAGACACGCCTTCTTTCTGCTGCAGCTTCAGGAGTATTCTTCAGGGCTGGATCAGACAAAAGTGCAACCCGGTAATCCTGGAGTGTCAGAAACGGATCCAGATCAAAAATGGGGTTGGAACTGGGATCCAAACTCGTACTAGGAGGCTTGGTTTGAAGCGCCACTTGAACTGGACGCAGAGACTTGGCTTGAAGCGCTGCTTGGACTGGAATCAGAGACTCAGTCAGAAGCATCCCTCGGACTGGACTCAGAGGCTTGAGTGGAAGCGCCACCTGAACTGGGATAGGAGGCTCAGTTCGAAGCACCCTCTGGACTGGACTCGGAGGCTCGGTCAGAAGCGTCCCTCGGACTGGACTCTGAAGCTTGGCTGGACGCGCTGCTCGGACTGGATTCAGAGGCGTGGCTGGGCGCACTGCTTGACCTGGATTCAGAGGTTTGGCTGGGCGCGCTGCTGGGACTGGACTGGACTCCAGCTGAGCCCATAGCGTAGAATTCCCCAGACGTCTCCTCTCAGCGACAGCTTCAGGAGTATCCCACAAAGCTGGATTCAAGACAAGGCTGCGGCGATACTCTGAGAGCGTGATAAAAGGGTCCATATCTGAAACTGGGTTTTCAGCGATTCCAAGCCACCGGACACGTTTTCACTCAGCTGCCGCTTCAGGGGTCTTCTTTAAAACAGGATTAGACAAAAGTTTCCCACGATACTGACGAAGAGTCATAGAAGGATCAAGAACAACAATGGAGCTGGACCCCAGCTGGGTCAGCTGGGCGGGGGTTCTTGCCGGGCTCATGGCCTTTGCAATCTGTCAGGTTCTCAGGTTCAGAGCCCGCGGGGCCGGGCTCTGGAGCAAACGTGAGCCCTTGGGCTGCTGCCGAGGAGCGACAGCAGCAGGCAAAACCCACCAACCAACGCTGGGCAAGCACACCGGCACCGGCAGGGACTGCAGGCACCGCCCAGCGAGCCGGAACACATAGACTGGAATCCCCCGGACTGGAGGACACAGGACTGGAACACTGGACTGCAATCCCCCGGACTGGAACACACACCGGACCGGAATACACTGGACTGGAGCACACCGGACCGGAACACACTGGACTGGAGCACACTGGACTGGTCCCCCGGACTGGAGGACACAGGACTGGAACACGGGACTGGAGCACACCGGACTGGTCCACACAGCTTCACCTGCACTTAGCTACTAAGCCCCCCAGAAGTTGAGCTCCTGGGTTCGAGTAGCCGACAGGACTTACTGGATACCGGATGACATAGGGACCAGGACTGGAAACAGAAGTGCTCCTAAACCTAAACTGATCTATGTGCTCCCAAGCCCTAAACCAGCAGGAGTGTTCCTAACAGTAAACTGACAAAAGGACTTCCTAAGCCCTATACTAAACAGGAGCCCTGCTCAAGAAAGGGACTTCCTAAGCCCTAAACTAACAGAGCAGGGAACTAAACACAAAGCTAACACAGGTGCTACTAAGCACCAAGCTACAAGCAGAGCTTTACACTAATAAGCTAAACACAGAACTAACCAGCTACCTAAGCACTGCTCTAGCAAGCTAGAAACAACTAACAAGGTGCTTCCTAAGCACTACTCTGGCAAGCAACCGGAAGAGCTCCTAGCACTAAAAGGGAAGACAGGGGAGCCACAAGGAAAAAACAGGGAAGCTAACACATAAGCCAAAAGTGCTTCTAAAGCACCAAACACCAACAGCAAAGACTGCAATGCTCCCAATAGCACAAACACCAGAAGTACTTCTAACAGCAAACTCTGCAGTGTTCCTAACAACACCAAACCCTGAAGTACTTCTATCAACAACAGAGCTTCCAAAGCCCTACACACAGCAATGCTTCCAAAACCAAGAGGGAACAGCAGGGGAACCAAAAGGGAAAAGCAGGAAAGCTAAACACACAGTCACCAGTGCACACTGCACTAACACTAACCTGGACCTTAGCAAAAGCAAGCAGGGAAACTAGACACAGAGTCAGAAGTGCACACTGCACCACCCTACCTAAAGCAAACACCACCGTTGCAAAGGCCCTGAAGGAAACAAGACCACTTCCTTATCAAGGCCCTCCCTGATGATGTCACACTCCCTAGACCTAGGCAAAAGTACACTGACCCAGAGAGGCCCAACCCACACCAATGCAAAACTGTGAAACACTGGAAGCCAGTACACCCAAAGAGAGGTAGAGCAACTCAGGCAACATACCCACAGGTGCAGTGTAGTGAAACAATTAGAGCCATGCTGCTGGAAGCTGCCAGCACAGAGAGACAGAGCCAGCTCAGAAAGGACAGAGAAAAGAAACAGAAGCCAGCTAAGAAGCTGACCCCCAGGAAAGAGGTAAGTTTGAGAGGGGTTCAGACCCCAATCATAACAGATTGAAGTGAGGTGCACAAGGTCTTTGGTTGTCTGTACCCCCGCCAGGACCTTTGGGATTACTGAGGGATCCTGGAATGGAAGAAATAAATGTAGGCTGAGTAAAGGAGTAGTTGCTGCCCCTATAAGTGGTGAGGAGACAGACTTTCAGGAACCAGAGCACTGTAAGCCTGTGAGGTGCATCACTGGAAGAAGGACAGCCTAAAGGGTCTGTGCCTGAAAGAGTTGGATTGGTATCAGGAGTAACAGAGGCAGTGTTGGGTTTATTATTAGCACAACAGGATGAATAAAGGACAGGAGCCTGTGTAAATATGTACAGCCTTGGAATAATCAAAGAGTGAAGTGGAGTAGTTAAGAATATCACAAATAGTCTTGGGTGGATAAAGAATTCTGAGAGTTTACCTGCTGGTTGCAGAATTTCCAGTAAAGTTATTTTGCCTTAAGTAAAACTCCCGGAGTGCAGAGTGGTTTTTGGCAAGAGAGGAGGACGCTTGCTCCCAGACTGAGAAGGGAATACCCTAGTAAGTCTCTTTTAAGCGCCCAATACCCCGGATCTCTATTCCGGACCGACTGCAGGCGAATTGGGACTTAGTGAGATGTATGTGTGGTTCCCTGTAACACCGAGACCGGAGAGAGACATTGGATTATCCCTGTGATCCGGGTCAGAGGAATGGAACTGAGCTAGTGTCAAGACCCAGGTTACATATGCATGCATGTGTGTGTATCTGTGTCTGTGTTTTGTGTGTGCATATGTATATAGTATGTATTTCTTCAATAGAAACAGAGAAAATGAGAGACCATAAGGCCTATACAGTCTGCCCATTCATACAATCTACTCATCTCTACTATTCCTTCTTCTCCCCCCCCCCCTCAAAATCATCTGGGCTTATACCATTCTTTCTTGAAGCGTTCTTTGATCCGTGTGTGTGTGTTTGTGTGTGTATGGGGGCCTGGCTGTGTGTCTGAGTGTGTACGGGTGGCTGGCTGTGTGTCTGAGTGTAGTTCTATGTGTATCTGTGACATGGAAAGTACAGGAGCAATTCCCTAAATGCTATATTTCACTGGAACTGCTTTTCCCATAGAAATACACTGCACTATTTTTAGGGGGCTATTTTTCTCTGGAACCCTGTTCCAATCTAGGCCATTTTTTGAACTTGATGTATCTTTTCACTGTTTTTCTTCCGTGACAAGTTTGATTCCTACTACTACTACTACTACTACTATTTAGCATTTCTAAAGCGCTACAAGGCGTACGCAGCGCTGCACAAACATAGAAGAAAGACAGTCCCTGCTCAAAGAGCTTACAATCTAATAGACAAAAAATAAATAAAGTAAGCAAATCAAATCAATTAATGTGAACGGGAAGGAAGAGAGGAGGGTAGGTGGAAGCGAGTGGTTACAAGTGGTTACGAGTCAAAAGCAATGTTAAAGAGGTGGGCTTTCAGTCTAGATTTAAAGGTGGCCAAGGATGGGGCAAGACGTAGGGGCTCAGGAAGTTTATTCCAGGCGTAGGGTGCAGCGAGACAGAAGGCGCAAAGTCTGGAGTTGGCAGTAGTGGAGAAGGGAACAGATAAGAAGGATTTATCCATGGAGCGGAGTGCACGGGAAGGGGTGTAGGGAAGGACGAGTGTGGAGAGATACTGGGGAGCAGCAGAGTGAGTATATTTATAGGTTAGTAGAAGAAGTTTGAACAGGATGCGAAAACGGATAGGGAGCCAGTGAAGGGTCTTGAGGAGAGGGGTAGTATGAGTAAAGCGACCCTGGCGGAAGACGAGACGGGCAGCAGAGTTTTGAACCGACTGGAGAGGGAAGAGGTGACTAAGTGGGAGGCCAGCAAGAAGCAGATTGCAGTAGTCTAAACGAGAGGTGACAAGGGTGTGGATGAGGGTTTTGGTAGAGTGCTCGGAAAGAAAGGGGCGGATTTTACAGATGTTGTAAAGAAAGAAACGACAGGTCTTGGCAATCTGCTGGATATGAGCAGAGAAGGAGAGAGAAGAGTCAAAGATGACCCCAAGGTTTCGAGCTGAGGAGACAGGGAGAATGAGAGAGCCATCAACAGAAATAGAAAATGGGGGAGCGGGGAGGTGGGTTTGGGGGGGAAAATGAGAAGCTCGGTTTTGGTCATATTTAATTTCAGGTGGCGTTGAGACATCCAGACAGCAATGTCAGACAAGCACGCTGAAACTTTGGTTTGGATGCAAGGTGAGATATCAGGGGTAGAAAGGTAGATTTGGGAGTCATCAGCATAGAGATGGTAGGAAAAGCCATGGGATGAGATTAATGAACCAAGGGAAGAAGTGTAGATAGAAAAGAGGAGGGGACCAAGAACAGAACCCTGAGGTACGCCGACAGGCAGAGGGATAGAAGTAGAAGAGGATCCACCAGAGTGAACACTAAAGGTGCGGAGGGAGAGGTAGGAAGAGAACCAGGAAAGAACAGAGCCCTGGAATCCAAGTGAGGACAGGGTATCGAGAAGTATGCTGTGATCGACAGTGTCAAAAGGCGGAAAGATCAAGAAGAATGAGGATGGAATATTGACCTCTGGATTTAGCCAGTAATAGGTCATTGGAGACTTTAGTAAGCGCAGTTTCGGTTGAGTGGAGAGGGCGAAAACCAGATTGTGGTGGGTCAAGAATGGCATTTGAGGAGAGAAAATCAAGGCAGCGGCGGTGAACAGCACGCTCAAGTAATTTGGAGAGAAAAGGAAGGAGGGAGATGGGTCGGTAATTAGAGGGACAAGTAGGGTCGAGTGAAGGCTTCTTAAGGAGAGGTGTGACCACAGCATGTTTAAAGGCAGCAGGGACAGTCGCAGTGGAAAGTGAGAGGTTGAGAATGTGACAGATAAAAGGAATAAGAGCAGGAGAGATGGCATTAAGAAGGTGGGTGGGAATGGGATCAGAGGTACAGGTGGTACATTTTGAGGAAGAAAGGAGAAGTGTAGTTTCCTCAATAGTAACTTCAGGAAAGGAGGAAAGGGAATGAGGGGAAGGAGAGAGAGGGGAATGGAATAGTGGAGGGAGAGGTGGTGAGGTAGAGAAAGCAAGGTTTATCTTTTGAACCTTGTTGTGAAAGAATTCAGCAAGGGTCTGAGGAGATAATGAGGGGGGAGTTGGGGGAGGGGGCACCTTGAGGAGAGAGTTCAATGTGGTGAAGAGAAGTCGAGGATTAGAGCCAAGAGAGTTGGTCAGTTGGATATAATAATCCTGTTTGGCACGTAAAAGAGCAGATTGGAAGGAGGTCAGCATGAACTTAAAGTGTAAGAAATCAGCAGGGGCCCGAGATTTCCGCCAGAGGTGTTCAGCGGAGCGGGTACAGGAACATAGGTAGCGGATATTAGAAGTCAGCCAAGGTTGGGGTTTTGTACGCCTTACAGGGCAGGTCATCAAAGGTGCAAGAGTGTCTAAGGCAGAGGATAGAGTATTGTTGTAAGAAGAAACAGCCTCGTTGACAGACGTGGATGGTGCCACAGTAGAGAGGAGGTTTGAAACATGGGAGGATAGAGATGAAGGGTTAATATCGTGAAGATTCCTAGATAAATTAGATAAGATAGGACGGGACTGGGAGGGAGTAGATTTAAGATGGTTATAAGATGGTGATCAGAGGAGGGAAGATCAGAGGCAAGGAAACTAGAGGGTGAACAGTTGGAGGAGAAGATGAGATCAAGACAGTGACTATTTTGATGAGTGGGGGAGGTGGAGCATAGTTGGAGATTAAAGGAGGACATTAAAGCGAGTAACTTGGAAATATAAGAGTTGGAAGGATCATTAGCAGGAATATTAAAGTCACCAAGGATGAGAGAGGGGGAGGAAGGATCATGAAGGAAGGCAAGCCAGGCGTCAAAGTCACTGAGAAAGGATGAAAGGGACTTATCAGGGGGACAATAAATGACCGCTATTCGAAGAGGCAGAGGAGAGAAAAGGCGGATAGAGTGGACTTCAAAGGAGGAAAAACAGTGAGATTGAGGTGGAAGAAGGGGTTGAAATCTGGAGGAGGGAGAGAGAAGTAGTCCAACACCGCCCCCACGGCCAGCAGGGCGAGGAGTATGTGAAAATAGATAACCGCCATGGCACAGGGCTGCTACTAAAGCAGAGTCATCAGGGCAGAGCCAGGTTTCTGTTATGGCGAGCAGATGGAGGTGACGTGAGATAAAGAGGTCCTGGATATAGGAGAGTTTGTTACAGATAGAGCGGGCATTCCATAGGGTGCAAGAGAAGGGCAGAGAAGAGGAGGGGAGTAGAGAAATAGAGATGAGGTTAGAGAGGTCGCGGTGAGATCTGTAGAGTTGGGATAATAGTTGGTGAGGGGGGCCAGGATTGGGATTGATGTCACCGGCTGAGAGTAAGAGAAGGAGTAAAAGAGAGTGGAGGAGAGTACGAGAGGTGTGGCCACGAAGGCGTCGAAGGCGAGAGGTATTTAGGTGGAATGGGGAAGGCAAAATGGACGGAAGAAAGAGGCGGAGATTAAAAGCCAAGAGGGAGGAAGAGGGTAGGAGAGAAGGTGAGGTGATGAAGTCGATGGATGGGCAGTGAGTTCCTGTAGCGGAAAGAGGTAGGGGGTTAGGGAAAAGATTAGGAAGGGACAGGGCTAGGAAGAGAATGTGAATAGGGGCCATAAATGACTGAGGTACTTTAGCAACTGGGAAGAAGATTAGATGTAAAGAGAAAAATGCCCCGTTAGGTGCGCGGCACCTAGAGCGGAGGCCCTGAGTGGATCAGAGTGGACCTGGAGCCGGAGAAGGCTGTAAGGATATGCAGATGAGCTGCAAGTCCTCCACAGCACCTGAAAGGCAGCAGGTGGTAGAGCTGGGCACCTCTCAGCTGAGGAAAGGCTTACCAGGGGTTAGGCCGAAGCCAGCATTCCTCTCCCTGAGGGTCACCTGATCCTAGCCAAAAAGCACCTGTGTGCTTCCATTAATTTTTTTTATCTCGGACAGATATTCCCCACCCCTTATGTATAATTCTTTTCAACATCTATCACCATGTATGTTTGTCTAAATAAGTTTCAGAAATCTGGTAAGGGAAATTCTGATAACATCAGTTCAGTCGGTCAACCTATGAGTTTTGTAGATATTTATGGCATTAGCTGCACAAATACACTTCAGCAAGGACAGAAGCCAACTGCAGCAAGTAGGGAAAAAGGAAGGAAAGGATTGGAAGTGGTGGGGGAAGTGGAAGGGGACCAAAGGGATTGTAGGAGCAGAGGTGGGATAGAATTAAAAACTGAGTGTCACACCACTAACCTGTTTTCCATGGTTTCCAGCAGCAATCCATGCCAAAAGAGTTTGATTTACTTCCTGGAACCTCTGAACTTCCTTTATAGCCCTGTAAGAGGGTGCTGACTGATGTCATCACTTCCTGTCTACTGGTATATAAGGAAGTTCCTGACTCTCAACCAGTGCCTTTGTAATGGGTCACCTAGCCTGGTCTAGACTGAGTTGCAGCCTTGTTCCAGTGCTGTTCCAATTTGGGTCCTCAGCCTTGTTCCAGTCCTGATCCAGTCCATGCCTTCACCCTTGTTCCAGCCCTGTTCCTGTTTGTGGCTTTAACCTGGTTACAGCTACTTCCTGGCCTTGACTCCATCAGGCCAGCAGCAATGGGCTCTCATAAGGGCCACTCTCTGCTCTGACTAGTCAGGGCACCCTCAAGGGCTCTTTTAAGAGCCACTCTCTGGTCTGGTTTTTGTCGAGACACAACTTGCCTGCCGCCGCCAGCCGTGGTCCACCTAACCTTCAAGTTGGGTAGGCAGTATAAACTTGACTGTAGCCCCAGGGCACACTTACCCCAAGCCATGACACTGGGTCAGTGAAAGGAAATGGATTGGAAGTGGGGGGATTGCAAGAGAAGAAATAGAAAAATGAAGAAAGGTGTCTGTGTATCAATTTGCTTGAATTATGTCTACCCTAGTTGTAAATAAGTTCTCTGAACGATGAAAAGAGAACACATAGGGAATAATTAAGAGCACAAGAAAGTTCATTTGATTTTGAATTTGTGAATTAATATATATCTCTCTTTTACCTCATGAACTCTCATCAAAGTATCATAAGAATTCCACTTAGGAGGCATAACCCAGACCACTCACTATTCCTGGAGAAATAACTCCTTCTATAAGGAGTAAAACTACAAATATAGTTCTTTTTCAGTCCCAACGCAGGGCATAGCAAATGACATATCAGCTCTTATATGGCCTTGATCAGAATTATAGTAATTGAAGCTGGCCGAAATTAAATTACTTACAATGAATTCAGTTTCCCTAAGTGTGTACAGTGGAAGGAGTTTGGTAATATAAGAAGTGCTCTTTGATCAGCTGTACTTAAAATTCTTCTTTTCTTTTGTACATGCATGTTTGATCATCAGAAAGCACTCCCCACTGGTTTGTACCTTCTTCCAGAAACCAGATGTTGGTTAGGGAGAGGGGGTGCGCCTAAAGGGGCTTCATTTATTTTATGTATGTATGTATTTATTTATTTATTTAAAATATTTGTAGTCCACATTATCTCAAGAATCTAAGCAGGTTACATTATAAAACATATATAAAATAATAAACATAAAATTACATAAAACAACATAAATAAAGATCTAATGTATCAAAAAAATACAATATTAATCATATTTCAAACCTGACCATCAACCATCAGGGACAACCAAATGCTTGTTGAAATAGGTAACTGGTTGATATTCAAAATGATTTAACTGGCCAGAAATGGCAACCGACTGGTTAAATCGCTTGTTCGGGGCTATCTGCTAATTTTCAGCGTCACTTAACTGGTTAGCGCCACTGAAAATTACAATTAGCGCCCAAGTGAAAGCCAGCTGTTTTGGGGGCGTTCTTGAGGCGGTCGGAACTTAACCAGTTAAGTGCCAGTATTTAGCACCACATAAATGGGACCACACACAACACAGTCCAATTTATATGCCGCAACTCATGGCCGGTTAAGTTCTGAATATCGACTTAACTGGGCATGAGTTAGCAGGCACCACATAAACCAGATATTCAATGCTGAAGCCTGGACATGGTCTAGCATTGAATATCTGGGAATAATGCCGGCAGCAGTTAGCAGAACACTCTCCGCCACCAGCTGAATATTAATCACTAAGGGGCCCTTTTACTAAGCTGCGTAGGCATCTTAGTGCACCCAATGCACAGCAATTTGGAACTGCCACCTGGCTAACACGTGGCCCAGGTGGTGGTTTCATTTTTTACGTGCAGCCACTATGCATGCCAGAAAATGTCTGGCATATGGCGGTATTCGCCAGTGTACGCACACTGACGATTACCAGCCGATTAATTTGTGAGACCTTACCAGTAAGTCAATGGGTGGCAGTAAGGTCTCAGGCCCAAAATGGACGCACATCTATTTTGCCGCACATCCGTTTTCGGCCAAAAAAAAAAAGGCCTTTTTTTGCAGATGCACTGAAAAATGGACCTGTGCACATCCAATACACATGTCTACACCAGAGCAGGACAATTTTCAGCGCATCTTCGTAAAAGGACCCCTAAGTTTTTAATAGCTTCCTAAATGAAAGAAATGAAGTAATTTACTTCAAACAAGGTGGCAGTTTATTCCAAAGTATCAGACCAGCAATTCAAAACAATAGGTGCAGAAAAGGGGAAGATGTGCCCCAGAAAGAGCTGGTTATGGAAGGTATGGGAATGCGTTGGGAGGGGTTCCCTGGTGAAGGGTTTTAGTCATTGCTATAAGGGGAACCATGAAGGTGCTGCTCTAGAGGGCTCTCTGTGATATTGGAGAGGGCTCACTATGGGGGTAAGAAATTCTCTTGCTAGCTGGCTCTTTCACTTTGAGTCAGTTAGCACAGGGGTTTTCACAGGAGCTGGAGTAGTTGCAACGCTTTTCAGTGTTAATGTCCACATTAGTACTGAGGCCATGTTATAGAAGGGAAACTGTACTGTGCCCTACATGTACAAGTACATGTACAAGTTTGCTGAGTTGCATATTAAAACTATTTTAGGGTGAGTTTTATTGTATAGACCAGTGTTTCCCAAGCTGGTCCTGGAGTACCCCCTTGCCATTCAGGTTTTCAGGATATCCACAATGAATATGCATAAAAGAGATTTGCATATAATGGAGGCAGCGTTTGCAAATCAATTTCAAGCATATTCATTGTGGATATCCTGAAAACCTCACTGGCAAGGGGGTATTCCAGGACCAACTTGCAAAACGCTGGTGTAGACTCCTAATTTATATCTTGTAGTATATGGGTAAAAATACAATTAATTGCACCTAAATCAGCCACATGTTAGAGGATTTTCAGTTTCCTGAAAGGATTACACACACTTTTGTAAACACAGATTTGACCACATTAAAAATAAGTGTTCTGGGAACATATTTTAGTTATATTCAAAATATACTATATGCTATATACTATATACAATATTTAATTATTACAATTTGATTGTCTGGAGGAGTCAAGATGGCGGTATGCCTCTGGTCAGGAAACAAGAACAGAACCTGAAACAGATTCACATCATACAGACAATCATACAGGGAGGGCTCATGGCTTCATCTGCTATGACTAAAGGAAAGAAAATTACCAAGGTAAGAACCTAATTTTCCCTTCCTTGTCATCAAGCAGATGAAGCCATTACGTATGGGATGTATCAAAGCAATCCCTATATAGGGTGGGAACAAGTCACACCACGCGCTAGCACTTGTGCTCCAAAACGCGCATCCCTCCTAGCAGCCACATCCAGCCTGTAATGTCGGGCAAATGAGAGCTTCGAAGCCCATGTTGCTGCACTGCAAATCTCATGAAGAGAGAGTGCTCCAGTTTCAGCCCAAGATATTTTTATTTTTATTTTTGAACTGATATCTGGAGTGAAGTCACTAAGGAAATATACTGTAGCAGCATTTAATTTTCGAAAGGGTGAGTGCGACAAAATAAGTAAAATGGTTAAAAAGAAACTAAAAGGATTGGTTGCAAAGGTTAGGCCTTTAAGTCAGGCGTGGATGTTCTTTAAAAATACTATCGTGGAAGCCCAGTCCAGATATATGCCACGAATTAGCAAAGGTGGAAAGAAGAGCAAACGACATCCAGCAAGTTAAAAGGTGAAGTGAAAGAGGCTATTAGAGCCAAAAAATGGAAAATGGATCTGAATGAAGAAAATAAGACGCAACATAAACACTGTCAAGCTGGATACAAAGCATCGATAAAGAATAATAAAAGAGAATATGAAGAAAAACTTGCTGCAGAGACAAAAACTCATAGTACCAATTTTTATGAGGGAATCTGTGGGACCATTAGATCATAAAGGAGCAAATGGGGCACTCAGGGAGGACAAGGCCTTAGCGGAGAGATTGAATGAATTGTTTGCTTCGGTCTTTATGGAAGAATATTTAACAGATCTACCTGTACTGGAAATGGTTATCAAGGGTGACATTGTGAAGGAACTGAAAGAAATCTTGGTGAACCTGGAAAACGTACTGAACTAAATTGACAAGTTAAAGACTGATAAATAACCCCAGGGTATTGAAAGAACTCAAACATGAAATTGCTGATCTGCTGTTAGTGCCTGAAGATTAGAGGGTGGCCAATGTAACACCGATTTTTTAAAAGGGTTCCAAGAGTGATCCAGATAATTACAGACCAGGCAAAATAGTGGAAACAATGATAAAGAATAAAATTATGGAACTCGTAGACAAACACGGTTTAATGGGACAGAATCAGCATGGATTTAACCAAGGTAAGTCCTGCCTCATCAATTTGCATCATTTCTTTGAAGGCATGAATAAACGTGGATAAAGGTGAGTCAGTTGATATAGTGCATCTAGATTTTCAGAAAGATTTTGACAAAGTTCCTCGTGAGAGACTCCTGAGAAAATTAAAAAGTCATGGGGAACGAAGCATGATTGTGGGACAGAAAACAGAGGATATGGTTAAATGGCCACTTTTCCCAATGGAGGAGGGTGAATAGTGGAGTGCCTCAGGGATCTGTACTGGGACTGGTGCTATTTAACATAATTATAAATGATCTGGAAATCGGAACTACGAGTGATGTGATGTGGATGTGCAAATGACACAAAACTATTCAAAACTGTCAAAACACGTGAAAAATTATGAAAAATTGCAAGAAGACCTTAGGAAACTGGAAGACTGGGCATTCAAATGGCAGTTGAAATTTAATGTGGACAAATGCAAAGTGATGCACATTGGGAAGAATAATCCAAATCATAGTTACCAAATGCTAGTGTCCACCTTAGGAGTCAGCACTCAAGAAAAAGCTCTAGGTGTCATTGTAGACAATACGCAGAAATCTTCTGCCCAGTGTGCAGCAGCGGCCAAAAAAACAAACAGGATGCTAGGAAAATTAGGAAAGGGATGCAAAATAAGATCAAGAATACTATAATTCCTCTGTATTGCTTCATGGTGCAACCTCAACTTGAGTATTGCGTTCAATTCTAGTCACCTTATCTCAAAAAAGATATAGCAGAATTAGAAAAGGTTCAAAGAAGAGTGAACAAAATGATAAAGTAGATGGAAGTCCTAAAGAGGTTAGGGTTCTTTAGCTTGGAAAAAAGATGGCTGATGGGGGATATGATTGAGGTCTACAAAATCCTGAGTGGTGTAGAACGAGTAAAAGAGAATCGATTTTTCACTCTTTCAAAAAGGACACCCAATGAAATTGCATGGAAATACGTTTAATACAAATAGGAGGAAATATTTTTTCACTCAAAGAATAGTTAAGCTGTGGAACTCGTTGCTGGAGGATATAACATCGGTTATCGAATCTGGCTTTAAGAAAGTTTTGGACAAGTTCCCGGAGGAAACGTACATAGTCTATTATTGAGATAGAGTTGAAGGAAGCAACTGCTTGCCCTGGGATTGGTAGCATGGAATGTTGCTACTAATTGGGTTTCTGGTAGGTACATGTGACCTGAATTGGCCACTGCTGGAAGTAGGATACTGGACTAGATGGCTATTCTTATGTTCAGTGTCACAAGGAGCAGGGCCGGTCAAACCCAGTAAGCGGGGTAAGCGCCGCAGGGGGGCACCTGCCTTCAAGGGCGCCGCTGTGGCGCCATACCGCACCGCCCTTCTGCCCCCCATCACCGATATGGGCTATACCACCCTCCTACCTCCAAATGAGCAGACCCTCCCTACAACTCCCCCACCACCCAGGACAGGTGTCCTCCCAGGCCCACCCAGAGCCCCCAGCTGGGGCAACGGGGGCAGGAGCAAAGCTCATCCACCCCTGCCCTCAACATATAGAATTTAGGGATTAGCGCACAAATTAGCATGTGCAAGTTACAGAATAAGGTCAGTTGCGTGCATAAAATAATTTAATAATTTGGAGCTAATTGGTGTTAACAGCAATAATAGGCCATACTTGGGCTTATTGATTTATTATTGCATTTGTACCCCGCGCTTTCCCACTTAAAGCAGGTTCAATGCGGCTTACATAATAATATAATATAATATAATTTGGCACCAATTAGCAGTTACACATGCAACTGCCCTCAGTCACTATTCTATAAATCTGTCACGTGCAACTTCTAGCTGGGTATGGACATGGGAGGAGCATAGGCAAGTCAGAGGTGTGCCCAGGATTTGTGCGCAGAGGTTACAGAATACAATTACTTATGTGCGTAATTGAGATCAGTTGGTCACACACACTTTCACCAGCCATTGAGCTGGCAAAAGAGTTCCTGCCTAAATTTACAAGCGTAAATGGACACCTGTAATTACCATTATAAAATTCACAGTGCGTTCTATCGAAGGTGTCCTTTCTTGTATATATCCCTTAAGGGGTAAATTCTATATATGGTGCCAAAACATTGGCACTGAAAAAAGTGCTATTCTACAAAACATGCTTAATGTTAGGTGCAGTTTGTAGAATAACGCTTCCACCTGGGAATCACACCTTAAAATGTGGTGCAAATACCCATGCGTAAATTTAGGCACAGGCACTCATAACCCTCCCATTTCCACAACCTCTTTTTTAGTGCCAAAAATTGCTTGTTAAAAAGCCAATTATTGGTGCTAATTAGCTTGTTATTCAATTTCATTGTGCACGCACATTAGGCATTCGCCCAAATTTGCACGTGCAATTTTTAGCAACTTTTATAGAATTAGGGGGTAAATGTCAATTTGTCAATTTGCATTTTGTATTTCTTATCTTTTCATTACTTTTTTCTTTTATTTAGGGCTGCATTTTGATTAAAAATTTGTAATCGTGATTAATTGTGCGATTAAGGGGCCCTTTTACTACCTGGCGGCAGGACTACCACTGGTTTTCCATGCACAAAATCAGCCGTACCACTGGGCTCAAATAAGGAACCCGGTGGTAGTTCAGGCTTCCAACGCACACTGTGTCCAATGCTAGGAAATGTTTCTTATTTTCTAGCATTGGGGGGTATATCCAGTGATAATCAGGCAGTGCTGCATGCTGCCCAGTTACCACTGGGTTAGCACTGGAGCCCTCACCACCTCTTAAATAGGAGGCGGTAAGGGCTCCCCCAGCAAATGGCCACACGCCAATGTGTTTCATTAGCGACTGGCCATTTACCAGCCCTTTAAAGAAAATTACCTTTTACAAATGGTGGTAAAAAGTGGCCTTGGTGCGTGGCAATCCCACGTGCCAATGCCACCACGGGCCATCTTTTATTTCTGTTTGGTAAAAGGACTCTTAATCGTGCAATTCAAGGTATGTTATTTATTTTTGTTCCTACTACAGCTCCTTGTGATTCTGGGCAATGGAGGGCATAGGCGTAGACTGGGGGGGGCGAGGGGGGGCAATGCCCCCCCAAACGACGAGGACGTGGACTGGCGCTACAATGAAAAAAAAAAAAAAAACAAGCAGGCACGCGCTCGTCTCCGTCCGCTTCGCTGCTTCCCTGCCCTCTCTGTCTGCGTCCCGCCCGAAAGGAAATGACATCAGAGGAAGGCGGGACGCAGACAGAGAGGGCAGGGAAGCAGCGAAGCGGACGGAGACGAGCGTGTCTATCTACCCCCTCTCTTCCTACCCTCCGGCGCAGGCAGCACCAATCTTCTCTAAGCCTTTCTTGTTCCTGGCAGCGGTAGCGGCGTACACGCTGCCTTCAGCTCTGCCCCGAAGCCTTCTCTTCAAGTTCCTGTTCCCGCATAGGTGGGAACAGGAACTTGAAGAGAAGGCTTCCGGGGCAGACCGAAGGCAGCGTGTATACGTCGCTACCGCTGCCAGGAGCACAGAAAGGTTGAAGAAGACTGCTGCCTGCACGGACGGAGGAGGAAGAGAGGGGGTAAACGGAGTCACGATCCTGGACCTCGGGGGGGGGGGGGGGGCAGCAGAGGGAAGATGAATGGGACTGAGAGGGTGGAGAGCAGAGGGAAGGAGTAAGAGATGGATGGGACTGGGAGGGGTGGGTGGGGAGCAGAGGGAAGGACCAGGAATTGGATTGGACTGGGAAAGGAGGTGAGCAGAGGGAAGGAGCAGGAGATGGATGGGACTGGGAGGGGTGGGTGGGGAGCAGAGGGAAGGAGCAGGAGATGGATGGGACTGGGAGGGGTGGGAAGCAGAGGGAAGGAGCAAGAGATGGATGGGACTGGGAGGGGTGGGTGGGGAGCAGAGGGAAGGACCAGGAATTGGATTGGACTGGGAAAGGAGGTGAGCAGAGGGAAGGAGCAGGAGATGGATGGGACTGGGAGGGGTGGGTGGGGAGCAGAGGGAAGGAGCAGGAGATGGATGGGACTGGGAGGGGTGGGGAGCAGAGGGAAGGAGCAAGAGATGGATGGGACTGGGAGGGGTGGGTGGGGAGCAGAGGGAAGGACCAGAAATTGGATTGGACTGGGAAAGGAGGTGAGCAGAGGGAAGGAGCAGGAGATGGATGGGACTGGGAGGGTGGGTGGGGAGCAGAGGGAAGGAGCAGGAGATGGATGGGACTGGGAGGGGTGGGGAGCAGAGGGAAGGAGCGAGAGATGGATGGGACTGGGAGGGGTGGGTGGGGAGCAGAGGGAAGGACCAGGAATTGGATTGGACTGGGAAAGGAGGTGAGCAGAGGGAAGGAGCAGGAGATGGATGGGACTGGGAGGGGTGGGTGGGGAGCAGAGGGAAGGACCAGGAATTGGATTGGACTGGGAAAGGAGGTGAGCAGAGGGAAGGAACAGAATATGGATGGGACTGCGAGGGGTGGGGAGCAGAGGGATGGACCAGGAGATGGATGGGATTTGGAGAGGTCAGGCACAGCAGAGGGAAGGAGCAAGAGATGGATGGGACTGGGAGGGGTGGGTGGGGAGCAGAGGGAAGGACCAGGAATTGGATTGGACTGGGAAAGGAGGTGAGCAGAGGGAAGGAACAGAATATGGATGGGACTGCGAGGGGTGGGGAGCAGAGGGATGGACCAGGAGATGGATGGGATTTGGAGAGGTCAGGCACAGCAGAGGGAAGGAGCAAGAGATGGATGGGACGGAGGGATGGTGAGCAGAGGGAAGGAACAGAAGATGGATGGGACTGGGAGGGGTGGGGAGCAGAGGGAAGGAGCAAGAGATGGATGGGACTGGGAGGGGTGGGTGGGGAGCAGAGGGAAGGACCAGGAATTGGATTGGACTGGGAAAGGAGGTGAGCAGAGTGAAGGAGCAGGAGATGGATGGGACTGGGAGGGGTGGGGAGCAGCGGGAAGGAGCAAGAGATGGATGGGACTGGGAGGGGTGGGTGGGGAGCAGAGGGAAGGACCAGGAATTGGATTGGACTGGGAAAGGAGGTGAGCAGAGGGAAGGAGCAGGAGATGGATGGGACTGGGAGGGGTGGGGAGCAGAGGGAAGGAGCAAGAGATGGATGGGACTGCGAGGGGTGGGGAGCAGAGGGATGGACCAGGAGATGGATGGGATTGGGAGAGGTCAGGCACAGCAGAGGGAAGGAGCAGAAGATGGATGGGACGGAGGGATGGTGAGCAGAGGGAAGGAACAGAAGATGGAGGGGTGGGGAGCAGAGGGAAGGAGCAAAGATGGATGGGACTGGGAGGGTGGGGAGCAGAGGGAAGCCTACTGGAAAGAAGACACTGCATAAAACAGAAGACACTGGGATCAAAGCGAATAGAAAAACTAAATGATCAGACAACAAAGGTAAATAAAAGTTTATTTTATTCATAATTTATTAATTGAAATGTGTCAGCTTTTTGAAATGTGCATCTGTGATATTTTGCCTGTAAATTTCATTTCCTTCCTCCATATTAGCATATTCATTTGCATATGTATATATGCAAATGATATGCTAATATGCTCCGCCCATTCTTTGCCCCCCCAAATGAAACAGTCAAACTACGCCTATGATGGAGGGTTAAGTGAATTGCCCAGAGTCACAAGTAACTGCAGTGGGGAAAAAACCCCAAATACATAGCATACCTTTAACTGCACGATTAATAACTATTAACATTTTAACTGAAATGCAGCCCTATTCCAAACTTTTTTTTTAAACCCAGCTACACAACTGCTTTTACCACGTCCAGAACTTAACTATGCATTGAGTGAAAAAATATGTCCTATTTACTTAAAAATATCACTATGTAATTTCATGTAGTTTCTAAAAGAGTAAACAATCAATTTGCATTTAGCTATTGTACTCCACTCAGGATTTGTAGACCTCATACCCCTCCTCAGCCATCTCTTTTCCAAGCTGAAGAGCTCTAACCTCTTTAGCCTTTCTCATGAGAGGAGTTCCACCCCCTTAATCATTTTGGTCATCCTTCTTTGTATCTTTTCTAATGCCATTTGGATGCCCAGACTTCCATTCTTGTAAGGTCCTTCTGCAATTTCTCACAGTTCACATGAGATTTAACAGCTTTGAATAATTTTGTGTCATCTCCAGATTTGATCACCTCACTCATCATTCCCATTTCCAGATCAGTTATAAATGTGTTAAAAAGCACCAGTTCCAGTACAGATCCCTATGGCACTCCATTCCACTATTCTTCTCTTTCCATTGACAGAACTGTCCATTTAACCCTACTCTCCGTATTCTATCTTTTAACCAATCCACAACAGATACATCACCTCAACCTCAAGTCTTCAAAAAAATATAGCGAATTGTTGAGGAAAGATTTCCCTTGGCATGTTAAATCTGTCCCATTAAACTATGTTTATCTATAAGTTCAATAATGTTGTTCTGTATAATAGTTTCTACCATTTTGTCCAGCACCAACATGAGGCTTACTGGTCTTCAGTTTCTCAGATCACCCCAGAACCCTTTTTTTTTTTTTTAAATTGGTATTACTTTGACTACTTTGCAATCTTCAGGTACTGTGGATGATTTAATGATAGATTACAGTTTGCTAATATTTGATCTGCAATTTCATTTTTGAGTTCTTTCAGTACTGGGCTATATACCATCCAGTCCAGGTGATTTGCAGCTCTTTAGCATGTAAATCTGGTTTATTACATTTTCCAGGTTCATTGATATTTGTTTCAGTTCCTCTATTATCATCAAGGCTTTCTCTGAGGGGGTGCTTGGGGGTACTGAGTACCGGCACCTTTTCCATTGTCTGCTAAAATTGACTCATGGACCCCAAGTTTTAATGAAAGAGCTCACGCTCTACACACCAACTCTGTCTTGTCATAAATTCTATGACTGGTTGCAAGGGGCCCAACTATGATGGGGTGGGTCCCTCGGTGATCACCCCACCCCTGAAGGGTGGCCTAGCATTTGAGTACCGGCACCCTTTTTGCTAGAAAAAACACACTGATTATCATCACCTTTAAATACAATTTCTGGCATGGGTCGCTCCCAACATCCTCCTCAGTAAAGACCACAGCAAAGAATTTATTTAGACTCTTCACTTTGATCTTTTCTTTTCTCAGTACCTCTTTTATACTCGATGGACCATTTTGAATGCAGTGCCAGACTGAGGAGGAGTGACTGGGCATTGCTCCTGCCCAAAGACTCCTGAAGACCCTCCCCTGGACTACCAATGATGTCAAAGTAGCCCTTTGAGGGGGCAAGATCTAATTCTGAGGTAGGGTGGGGGGCTTGAACTTGTGGGGGGGGGCCTTAAGCCAGGGGGGCCCGGAAACTGGAGAGGACCTTGCTCAGGTGCTCCTGGAAGCATTGGAATGTGTCTTTCCATCGCATTACCACTTAACCCACGGAGACTTAAATATCACCACGGTATTTTTTGTCAAGCAACGTTAGTGCCATTTGAGTCACATTAAGGGCTAAATATTATACCCTAATAATAGTGCTTGATGAATTCTCCCCTTAGAGCTTTATGATTTTAGGTAGTATGTAAAGCACTAGAGGAGCTAGATTCAAAAATTCAATCTTTCTAGATGTATAGGCATAGCTTCTAAGGTAGTTCATTTAACTTTCACCTCCTGATCATAATCTGTTTTATTCAAAATAACTACACCCCCAATTTTGTTTGTGAAGAGTTGGAAAAAGGTTCTACCCCTGGATCACTGTGTAGGAATGCAAATGGAAGGCCTAACAATTTCTCTTCATTTTTGCTTTTTTGGTTTTTTTTTGTTGTTTTTGAAAGATAAGTTTGTTGAACGTTGTTAAATATTTTGACGTGGAACTGTTAAGATACATTACTCTAATAACGAAAGGAATTTTTCTCAACCCATGATTTCAAATTGACCCTACAAGTGAGTAAAGTGTATTAGGCTTATATTTCTGAGGTCCTTTTCTCCTTTTTTTAAAAAAGATTGCAAATGCAGGTTATGTATTTGGTCACTGGTAAAATTGGAAAAATATTTGCTATTTATTTACTCATGTTTTACTATTATGCCTCTCCTAAATACCTAAGGTGGAAGCACTTAACATGCAATAAATAATATATGTATAATAAAAAAACAATACAGGTTAATACAAATTAAATAAACAGGTATGTCTCAAAACCATATAAAATAAAAACAGGCAATAAAGCTATAGGTGTCGGCCACATAACCTAATTTTCAAATTCAAAATAAGTGGATATCTTCTGTTTTGAAGATTAGATTTGTTCAGACTTAGAAGAATGCACATACCATTGCAATTAGACACACCACTGGAAATTTAGCCTACAATATCTTTAATTAGTGGTGTGGCGTCTCTGAAAAAAAATAATTGCTGGTGGAATTTTTGGGAAAGCAACCAATCCATCCTTGCTCATCTGTAGTATCAGGATAGGTTTCAGTGGTTTTGTGTGCATTAACTATTGTGTGCCAAGTCATAAACAGTAAATGATCACCTATCTTCTTCCATATTCATCGAATTTCTAATCATGGTTGCTGGCATATGTGATTTCCAGAAGAGAGATGAAATCCTGCTGTGCAAGAGATTTCCTGTACTACAAGCAAGTGTTCTCTTTCTTTACTGGCACCAGAAAAGCAGTGCCAGTAAGGAAAAATATTTCCATATGCTATTAGCTCATGCTAGTACTCTGTAAAATGTGCATTAATTATATCTGGTATAGCAGAAAAACAGCTAAAGAATTCACTCTCAGTATCCTCTTTAGGAAGACATTGCAAGCAAGTGCTTAACAGAAGGAAGCCAGCAATACATGTCAGTGTTTTTATTCAGTCCAGGGGTGTCCAGCCCTTAACTCTCAAGTGTGTTTATTTAGATTTTATTCACACCTTTTTCAGTAGTAGCTCAAAGTGAGTTACATTCAGGTACACTGGATGTTTCTCTGTCCCAGGAGGGCTCACAATCTTGGTTTGTATCTGAGGCAATGGAGGGTTAGGTGACTTGCCCAAGATCACAAGGAGCAGCAGTGGGATTTGAACTGGCCACCTCTGGATTGCAAGACCAGTGCTCTAACCACTAGGCCACTCCTCCACTCATTCTTTGCTTGTGTGTATTTACAAGGTGTTCTGTAGTAGAATTATTTACATGTCCATGCCTATCCCCCAAAGACAGTCGCATGCAGTTCACAAGTCAAAGGGGTCTCCATGACTAGACATACGCCAGGACTAGAAAAAAGTTGGGAAGCAGAGACCACATTAGGATGCAGCATAATCCCAGGAGACAGCTTGGGGTTTTTTTTCCCCATCAGGAGGTCATCATATTATCATGTTCTGGGGGGAGGGGTCTGGTTGACAGGTATTAACCCCCCCCCCCCCCCCGTCCCTCAAGTATATTCAGCTTGGTCTCTTCAAGCAGCTCTCTGGCCCTACCTACACGAGGAATGCTGTATGACAAGGAAGTTTTAACTTCTAATTCTTGCTATACAGGTAGTACTCTTCAGAGAAAACCTCAGCAGAGATAAATGGCTCAGGGATGCAAAGTAACCATCTGTAATCTCTCACACATTTTGTTCCTGGGTCACTGGCCAGCCTTCAGAGATTAGCTGTACATTCTCAGGCCTCTTTAGCCCTTAGATGGACCATTTGTGGCAGGGCTGTCCATAGAGATGGGAAGTAAGAAGACCATCCTGTGTACAGTGCAATACTCAAAGGTTCAAAAATTCTACAAACTCAATTTACGTGTACCTACCTACAGTATACGCACACATTTGCATCTTCTTCAAACAGGAGTAAATTTGTGTAAGACCATTTGTTCACTATTGGGGGGGGGGGGTCACTATTGGGGGGGGGGGGGGGTTATTGCCACAGGATGGTCAGCACAGGATCAAGCCAGATGAGCACCTGCACTTTTTTGTCAGTATCTATGACTGAGAAAATGAGAGCCTAAAAGGGAAAAGATGCTTAAAGCATCTCTTGCCTGGGTGCTGTTTGGGCCAGTGACTGCCCTGGTCTCTGAGCCCTTTGCCTTACCAGGATATTTCTGGGCTTCTGCATCTCTGGCAGCATCTGGGCTAGGCTCCTTTTGTGAGCCTCTGATACTCTAAATCAGTGATATTCACTATTTTTTAAGTGGGTGCCACTTTAGCCAAAGAACTTCAATATGGGGAACAAGGATCATTGGTGAATAAAGTAGTTGGCCCCCCATTTTATACATACAGCAGTAGGGGTGTTACAGAGGCCGCATCTATTAAACATATAGATTGTATATTTAAGTTCCAATATTTGGTCACTATGGGAGTAAATTTTTAAAGGTTTTTTTGTACCTATGTGCCAATTTATGGGGTCCTTTTACTAAGCTGCGGGGATAAAGGCCCTGTGGTAGTGGCAGGGGCCATTCTTCCCACGTGCCAGGGCCCTTTTTGCCACAGTGGGTAAAAAGTCCAAAAAAATGGTCATGCAGCAAGGTAACTCTTACTGTGTAGCCATAAGGCGGGAAGCACTTACTGCCACTCATTGAGGTGGCGGTAAGGGTTCCCATGGTGAGCAGGAGGTAACTGGGCAGTGTTCGGCGATGCCCGATTAATGCTGGGTTAGCGCCACACTGGAAAAAAAAACACATTTTCCGGTGCACTGGAAATGGTACACACTCAAGCCAGAACTACCGCCGGTGGTGCGTTGGGCCAGCGGTAGTTCCGATTTAGCATGAGGGAAGCCCGCATTGGGCTTACCAACGCTTTGTAAAAGGGCTCCTATATGCAGAAAATGCTCCTTATAAAGCAGCTCCACATACAAATACAAGCACGGCTCAAATGTAGGCATGTTCAGTGGCAGATTTTGGGTGGAGCACAGGCAGTGCTGGTGTAAATGTATGCGGCTTCATTATAGAAGCAATTTCTGCAGCTTTTGTGGGACAATTTTATGAACATAGATGTTTATAGGTCTTTATGGAGTGGAGTAGCCTAGTGGTTAGTGCAGCGGACTTTGATCCTAGGGAACTGGGTTTGATTCTTACTGCAGCTCCTTATGACTGTGTGCAAGTCACTTAACCCTCCATCGCCCCAGGTACAAAATAAGTACCTGTATACATGTAAACCACTTTGAATGTAGTTGCAAAATACCACAGAAAGGTGGTATATCAAGTCCCATTTCCATTTATAAAGCAGCCATACAATAGACGTCTACCTGGACTCCCAGCCTAGGCAACCTGTTATAAAATGACTCTCAACAATGCAAATAAGAGATTAGTTCTATAACAATTATCACATATTACTATCATCAAACAAAATACCTTCAAATGTGTCATAAAGGTGATCACTTTCTAAACAGAAAAACGTCCAAAAAACCAGCAGATGGATGTACTCTTTGCCAAAACATCCAAATAGCTATTTTCGAAACCCCTTGTTAAGACATTTTTCTATGCAGTTCATATGCAGTGCATCCAAATCACAAGGGTGAATGTCAGGGGTGGGATTTGGGCATTCCCAAAACTTGGACATTTTTCTGCCATAATAGAACAAAGCAAAAATGTCCAGGGCTAAAAGTTGGATGTAACATAATAAATGACGGCAGATAAAGACCTGTATGGTCCATCCAGTCTCCCAACAAGATAAACTCATTTTGCATGGTATGTGGATGTTTTGGACTAGACCTATTTCAATCACTACTAAATCACAAAAAAGTGGCCTAAATGACCAAATGACCACTGGAGGCATTAAGGCATGATTTCCCCCCCTCCCTTACTACCCCCAGTTGTCACTGACCCCTTCCCATCTCCCAAAGATGTGAAACAGTACATATGAGTAGGGGCGGGCTGATAGTGATCTGGGCCCCTGGGCACTAAGGGTCATAGGCCCCCTAACCACCTATCAAAAATGATTAAATTCGATGGATGCTAGGGGAGAATGGGCCCCCTACTGCTGTGGGACCCTACTGTCCCAATAGTCAGTCCGACCCTGCATACCAGCCTCTATGACAGCTTCAGATGTTATGGCCAGTCCTATTACAGCAGCAAGCAGGTCCCTGGAGTAGTCTAGTGGTCGGTGCACTGTTCTGTAGAGAAGGGAACCCAGGCCCATATTCCACTCTAACTGTTACACTTGTAGTGGAAAGCGAGAGCCCTCCAAAACTCACCAAAAACCTATTGTACCCACATATAGGTGATACATGCAGACATAAGGGCTATTGTAGTGGTGTACAGTTGGGTACAATTGTTTTTTAGTGGGTTTTGGAGGGCTCACCGTGCAATATAAGGGGGTAATGGTGAGATGTGTACCTTGAACTTTATATGTGAAGTCTACTGCAGTGCCTCTTACAGTGCCCCACTGCTCTGATGGGATGTCTGTGTGGACAAAACAAAAGTGGAGCACACAATCCACTGGTGGAACCAGAGAAAACTTTATTACCAGTGTCAATAACATCCCTTGGATTTTTTTTTTTTTTTTAATGGTCCAATAAGATAGACACACGGAGCACAAAAAACATCTAGCAAATGGCATTTTCAAAACAAAAGATGTTTTTCTGGTTCTAAAATCGCTATGTTCGCCACTCGATTTGTGAACGTTTTCAGCAAAAGGTTCACTATTAGATTTAGACATCATATCAAAAAGCCCCTCCATGGACATCAGAAACTGTATACATTCCACTCCCAAACCCAACACGGTCCGTGTTTCGCTCCCTCTAAGGTTGTTGGGTTCAGGTGGAACGTGGCATGAATGTTCATTTTGATATTCACTCTGGTTGATGTGCTGTGCTACATCACAATAGTGGTTAGGGTGGTGGACTTTGGTCCTGAGGAACTGAGTTCAATTCCCCTTCAGGCACAGGCAGCTCCTTGTGACTCTGGGCAAGTCACTTAACCCTCCGTTGCCCCATGTAAGCTGCATTGAGCCTGCCATGAGTGGGAAAGCGTGGGGTACAAATGTAACAAAAAAAAATCTAAGCATTGCTGCATACCATCTTGCATTTGGAGGTGACATTGGTGGTTGCCCAGTCTCTAGTCCTCGATGATTTGTCCATATTTATCCATATTGGATGATTAAAGGTGGCAATTCCCTATAACAACTGTTTGGAAGAAGTATTTGGAGGACATTTTGAGTTGCCTTCTGTATGAGAGGAGCATTTTCGATTGGGACTGGGAGGGATGTCATTTGGATGTTATTAAAAAACTGTATGGCTTTGCAGTAATGAGTTAGGTCAATATGCTGTATTAACTAAGTAGGAGTTGAGATGTTTAGATACTGTGAAGTTCAAATAGGTTTACAGCAATATGTCCCAAGTGTTTTAAACAAGTATTTGGATATTTAATAAAGTATTTTATAAAATAATAGAGATGATCTAGCAGGGATCATGACTACATTGAAGCCACAAACATTTATAACTGCTTGGTAAAAAGTAAATGTTAGAGGTGGGGGGGGGGGGGGGGGGGGGGAGTTAAAGCGTTAATTTAGGCCCAGGTGCTATCAGAGTCAAAGCCCTGGGTGGAGTAGTATATAAGTGGGGGAGGGGCATCTGGTTTAGGGTGCAGAGATAGGGTTGGCTGGAGGGGGGAGGGGGGTTGGGTGGGGTATACTTTAAAACCTTTGTATTTGATGACTGCTCAAATGGAATGCAGAAACTCACGCTGTTTATAATGTTGTGTGCTTTTGGAATGGTTTCCATTTACTGTTTTTGTGATATGTTGTCATCAATACAAATATTGAAACATAAAAAGTAAATGTTAGCCTGTAAAGTACATACATATGTGTAGATTTTATTACAAAACAAGCATACCATGGGGCCCTTTTACTAAGCAGCGCTAAAAAGTGGTCATTGCTATTTTTAGCACATGGGTTTCCCACATGCTGAGGCCACTTTTATCATGACAGTAAAAAGGCTGCAATTTCTATTTTCCCCTTAATGACAATGAGCTAATTTCCCAATTAAAGCATGGCCCAAACCCTTACCACCACCTATTTATTAGGAGGTAAGGGCTCCCATGCTAATCAGGCAGCACGGGAAAATTAGGTTCTTACCTTGGTAATTTTCTTTCCTTTAGTCATAGCAGATGAAGCCATTACGTATGGGTTATGTCCATCAACCAGCAGGGGAGATAGAGAGCACTCAAACTTTCACAGTGCCCTCTTGGCCAGCTAGCTCCACTGCCTCTTCAGTATTTGAAGCTTCCAAAGCAGTATGGCAAACCGCAATGGGAATCACAAGAGCTTTCCTCACAGCGAACGATGGCCCATCACAAGGGCATGAACTCATAAAGGAGGGAATGCACATCCTCCTGGAGGGAATAAACTCATCCTCCTTATTGTATAAGTGGAGGGGAACACACGCGCCTCCTGGAGGGAATCACACATCCTCCCAACACACTGGAGGGAATGAACTCATCCTCCTATTTATAGAACTGGAGGGGGACACACGCGCCTCCTGGAGGGAATCACACATCCTCCCAACACACTGGAGGGAATGAACACATCCTCCTAAATTTAAACTGAACATGAATCCTGAAGATTGTTTTCCAACTTTCTCCCAAGGAAGGAACTTCAGGAAATTAGAACAGAACCTGAAAAACAGATTCACAGCATACAGACAATCATACAGGGAGGGCTCATGGCTTCATCTGCTATGACTAAAGGAAAGAAAATTACCAAGGTAAGAACCTAATTTTCCCTTCCTTGTCATCAAGCAGATGAAGCCATTACGTATGGGATGTAACAAAGCAATCCCTAGATAGGGTGGGAACAAGCCACACCACGCGCTAGCACTTGTGCACCAAAACGCGCATCCCTCCTGGCAGCCACATCCAGCCTGTAATGTCGGGCAAAGGAGAGCTTAGAAGCCCATGTTGCTGCACTGCATATCTCTTGAAGAGAGAGTGCTCCAGTTTCAGCCCAAGAGGAAGAAATCGCTCTAGTAGAATGTGCCTTAAAGGCTACAGGCGGAACCCTGCCGGCCAGCAGATAAGCTGAAAAGATAGTTTCTTGGAGCCAGCGGGCAATAGTGGCTTTAGACGCTGGAGACCCTCTGCGAGAACCGGATAGCAAAACAAACAGATGATCAGAAGTCCTGAAAGAGTTAGTAACTCGCAGATACTGCAGCAGAGTCCTGCGCACATCCAAAAGGTGCAGCTGCCCAAAAAATTCTGGAAACTCTTCCTCTGAAAAAGAGGGTAAGAAAATAGGCTGGTTTAGGTGAAAGGCTGAAACCACCTTAGGCATAAAGGAAGGCACGGTCCGAACCGTGACTCCGGACTCTGAAAATTGCAGAAATGGGTCTCTACAGGACAGCGCCTGGAGCTCTGACACCCGTCTCGCCAAGGTAATGGCCACCAGTAAAACGCCTTCAGTGTCAAATCTTTCTCCGATGCTCGCCGAAGCGGCTCAAAAGGAGATGCCTGCAGGGTTTTCAAAACTAGCCCCAGGTTCCAAGCTGGACAGGGTGCTCGCACTGGAGGTCGGAGCCGAAGCACCCCTCTAAGAAACCGTGCCACATCTGGGTGAGCAGTCAAAGACACGCCTTCCACCTTACCACGAAGGGAGGCCAACGCTGCCACCTGCACCCGCAGGGAATTATAGTCCAGAATCGGTGAGACAGGAGCCCGCATTGGAGCAATGGCTCTGGAAGCACACCAAGACTCAAACAGGCACCAAATCCTGGCATAAGCCACGGAAGTGGACCGCTTGCGGGCTTGCAGGAGAGTGGAAATAACTTTATTGGAATAACCTTTATCCCTCAATTGCGCCCTCTCAATAGCCATGCCGTAAGACCAAAGCGGCCGGCGTCCTCCATGGCTACCGGTCCCTGAGTCAACAGGTTCGGTACCAGAGGTAACGGCAGAGGAGCCTCCAGGAGCATCTGTCGGAGGTCTGCATACCAAGGTCTCCTTGGCCAATCCGGGGCGATGAGGACCACTTCTCCTGGGTGCAGCCGAATCCGCAAGAGCAGGCGCCCTATCAAGGGCCATGGGGGAAACACATAAAGTAGACCCGGAGGCCAGGGTTGAGCCAAGGCATCCAACCCCGCCGAGCGAGGATCTCTCCGTCTGCTGAAGAAGCACGGGACTTTGGTATTGGCACTTGTCGCCATTAGATCCATCACGGGCTTGCCCCATTTGGCACAGATCTGCAGGAATACTTCGTCTGCCAGATTCCATTCTGCTGGATCGATCTGATGCCTGCTCAGATAATCGGCCTGCACATTGCTCTGACCTGCAATATGAGCTGCCGACAGACACTGAAGATGCAGCTCGGCCCAGTGGCAAATCAGTTCGGCCTGCGCGGCTAGTGCTCTGCACCTTGTTCCACCTTGTCGATTTATTTAGGCCACCGTTGTCGTGTTGTCCGACATCACTCTGACAGCCAATCCTTCCAGGGTCACTTGAAAGGCCAGAAGCGCCTGAAACACCGCTTTCAACTCTAGGCGGTTGATGGACCACTCCGACTCCTTGGGTGTCCATAGACCCTGGGCATGCTTCCCCTTGCAGTGTGCGCCCCAGCCCTTCAGGCTGGCATCTGTTACCACTAGGCACCAAACGGGGAGCGTCAGCGGCATTCCTCGCCGCAGCATGCTGTCCGAGAGCCACCACTCCATGCTGAGACGGGCCGCAGGGAGCCAATTAAGTCTGCATTGGTAATCCTGAGAAATAGGAGACCATCTCCGGAGTAGGGAATACTGTAGAGGTCTCAGGTGCGCTCTCGCCCAGGGTACCACTTCCATTGTGGCTGTCATCGATCCCAGCAGCTGGACAATGTCTCAAGCTCGCGGGCGGGGCATCCTCAGGAGCAGACGGACCTGATTCTGAAGCTTGCACCGCCTTAGCTCAGGTAGGAACACATAGCCCGAGACTGTGTCGAACCTGGCCCCCAAAAACTCTAGAGATTGTGAAGGGGACAGGTGACTTTTGGCCATATTGACGACCCAGCCTAGAGATTGCAGTACTGAGACCACTCTGGCTGTAGCTTTTAAGCTCTCAGTTGCAGAGTCTGCTCTGATGAGCCAGTCATCTAGGTACGGGTGAACCCTGATACCTTCTCGCCTGAGAAAAGCAGCTACTACCACCATTACCTTCGAAAAGGTTCGGGGAGCTGTGGCGAGGCCAAAAGGCAAGGCCCTGAACTGGAAATGTTTTCCCAACACCGCAAACCTCAGAAACTTCTGGTGCGGGGGCCAAATCGGTATGTGCAAGTAAGCTTCTTTCAGGTCTAGAGACGTGAGAAACTCTCCTGGCTGAACCGCCGCAATGACGGAGCGCAGGGATTCCATGTGGAAATGCCGCACTCTCAGGGACTTGTTCACTTCTTTAAAGTCCAGAATAGGGCGAAAGGACCCACCTTTTCGCGGCACCACAAAGTAGATGGAGTATCGGCCGCAGCCTTGCTCGGCGGGAGGCACCGGGGTCACTGCCCCTAACTGAATCAGACCTTGTAAAGTCTCCTCCACCGCCGCCCGTTTGACGGCAGAACCGCATCGGGACTCCACAAACACGTCTCTTACTGGGGCGTTGAATTCTATTCTGTATCCATCTCTGATCAGGTCCAGAACCCACTGATCTGAGGAAATCTTGGCCCACTCCTCAACAAAGAGAGAAAGCCGTCCTCCGATGACAGGCATCGAGGAGAGGGCCGGCGCACCATCATTGAGAGGGTCGCCCCTGAACTCCTGGTCTTGAGCCACCGGCTGCGGAACGCTTGTCCGAGCGAAAGGAGTTCCTCTGCTGACCACGGGCACGTGAAGTGAACCCAGCAGAACGCCCCGGGCGGTACCTTCTAGCTTCACGGAAGCGAGGTCTGTACGAGGAGTGGACCGCCTGGCCCTTAGAGGAAGGCCTCTGCCTATTTCGGGCAAGCGCTGGGGTTTTGGATCACCCAGGCCTTTCACAATTTTCTCCAACTCCTCACCAAATAGGAGAAGTCCTTGAAAAGGCAACTTCACCAACCTTTGCTTAGAGGCCATGTCCGCTGCCCAGTGTCGTAGCCACAGACGACGGCGAGCCGCCACTGCTACTGCCATTTGTTTAGCCGAAGCTCTGACAAGGTCATAAAGGGCATCAGCCAGAAAGGACAAGGCCACCTCCATCCGCGGAGCCTCATCCAAGAAGGGCTCCGCTCCATCTCCGGGCTGAGCCACTGCCTGTTGCAGCCAAGCTAGGCAGGCTCTCACAGCATAACAGCTGCATGCAGACGCCCGAACAGTGAGACCTGCAATTTCAAAGGACCGTTTCAATGCTGTTTCCAGCCTACGGTCTTGAACATCCTTCAGGGCAACACCTCCTTCAACAGGGAGGGTAGTTCTCTTTGTCACCGCAGTGACTAGGGCATCCACTGTAGGCATTTGAAAACGAGCCATATGTCCCTCACGCAGAGGGTATAACTGCCCCATAGCCCTGGAAACTCTCAAAGGTCCCTCGGGGTCAGCCCACTGAGCCGAAACAAGCTCTAGGATGGAGTCATGCAAAGGGAAGGCCCGAGCAGCTTTCTTGGTACTAGCCATCCTGGGATTACCCGAGGAGGCCATGCCACTGTCAGGATCTTCAATCGAGAGGGCCTGCAGGGTATCTGAAATAAGCGCTGGCAGCTCATCACGGTGGAAAATCCTCACCGTGGAGGGATCATCCAGATCCTGTGGTAAATCCGCACCTGACTCTGGTTCCTCAGACCAAGAACGTCTGTCAGAGTTCTCCGAATCCTCACACCCCGACCACGGGGGGGGGGGGGGGGGGGGAAGGTGCACCACAATCTGAAGGGGAATTAACCCTTCTGCGCTTATCTTTAGGCCAAGCATCTGGGAAAAAAGCCTCACTGGGCAGTCCCAGGCCAGAATCCATCGGGGGGGCAATCAGAGGAGCCTCAGGCGACCCTTGAGGAAGGGCTCTTTTCATCATGTATGCTTTATGTAGCAAAAGCACAAAATCCGGGGAGAAAATCTCACCCTGGGCACCCAAATTCTGTCCGGTGCTAGCCACTCCTGAAATAACCTCATCTCGAGGTGCCCCACCCGGCTCAGGTCTCTCCGTGTCCACGGAGGCCGCGCCATGCGGTGTAAGCAAAATGGCGCCCGCTGCCAGCTCAGAGCGGGAAGAAACATCGCTCGCCATGCTCGGGCCGGCTCCTACGCCAGTACAGCACGATTTACAGAGCCCTGCTGCTGATTTGCGCTTGCCACAAGTGGAACAGCGCTTTACATTGTCCGCAGCCATCGCCGAAAAACGGCGGTAAAATCCAAAATGGCGGTTTCGTGCCAAAATCGCCCTGATCGGAGGCCCACCCCGGAGGAGTTGGAAAACACTCTTACCTCAAAGGATCTAGTGTACAACTACGATCCTGCTGAAAATCAGGTCAAAAACCTCTGTTCCAGCGTCTCTGCGTTTAAAAACGCGACGCGACTTTTTTTTTTTTTTTTAAGCTGTGAGGAAAGCAGAGGTATTGAAGAATCCGGAGGCTCAGATGAGTGGGAAAGGCAGGGAAAGGGCGAACCTATATGCCTGCATCCACTGTTGGTGGGTAAGGACAGGGAAAGCAAGGCAATATGTCCACATCCACAGAGGTATGGGTAAGGCAGGGAAAGGGCTAACCTATGTGCCTTTAAAGTGAAGCTGCTATAGCCTCCAACACCCCGGTTAACAATTGGCAAGCCAGGAACCACCTCCCGGCAGATTTTTCTGGAGCTCGAACAAGCTGCAGCCACCCTGCTAAGGGAGATAGAGAATACTGAAGAGGCAGTGGAGCTAGCTGGCTAAGAGGGCACTGTGAAAGTTTGAGTGCTCTCTATCTCCCCTGCTGGTTGATGGACATAACCCATACGTAATGGCTTCATCTGCTTGATGACAAGGAAGTGGCAATTTACCCGCATTACCTATTAGTACAGGGCATGCCTACTCTCCATCTCCGATCCCAGAACTACTGCAGGACGCCCTATTTGTGACTCCACCTGTGTCCACTCAAACTCTGCTCCAGAACATACCTACACTCATGTCATGTAAAGGAATGCACACCTTTGTCACATGTATCCTCAGGGTAAGTTTATAACAGCCCTTTTATGTACGTAAAACAGAGTTTTAAGTGACCAAAAAGTTTATAAAATTTCCCCCTAGTGCCAATGAAAATTCTCTCTGAACAGTGGCGTACCAAGGGGGGGTGGTGGGGGCGGTCCGCCCCGGGTGCACGCCGCTGGGGGGGGTGCCGCGCGCCTGTCGGCTCTTCGTTTTCATGCTCCCTCTGCCCTGGAACAGGTTACTTCCTGTTCCGGGGCAGAGGGAGCATGGAAACGAAGAGCCGACAGGCGCGCGGCACCCCCCCCCCCCCCAGCGGCTTGCACCCGGGGGGTTATTTCGCCGGGGGGGGGTATCGCTGTTCCGGGGGGGGGCGCTGCACCCGGGGGCGGGGCGCATCAGCGATCCGCCCCGGGTGTCAGCGCCCTAGGAACACCACTGCCTCTGAACACTCTAATGATTGGTGAGATGGAGCCATCTTTTCTCTAGCATGTGTGCAGTCTGGGCATCTAAACAAATGAGCATCTGTTGAAGAAAAGGAAAATAAGTGGTACATTTATATTTGTTGGGTGTTTTTTTTTTATAAATTTGCAATTTACAATAAAAAAAGAAAATATAGCAATATCAAACAAAAGGAGAAAATATAGCAATATCAAACAAAAGGAAATAAACACATATTAACAATCCAGGAAAAAAAATATCTAATCCTTTGACCACAATTGAGGAGATGGATCCAAGAAAATTTGGAAAAAAAAGAGAAAGGAAAACCAAAATTCAATTGTAGGACATACTCCCAGAGCTATCACCTCAGCCCATCCATACAGTGATTCCTAATCTCCAGGAATTTAAGCATGCACTCTCGATTCCTCCTTGGCAATTAAAAAAAATCCAATAGTTGCTTATGGTCAAAAAGAGTCTTAGCCTCTAATGCTACAGTATAATACAAGGAAATTTTAAAACAAATGTGGTGCCTGGGCCAAAACCCATGGTTGTAAGTCCAGGAGTCTCAACTGTGTATCTCTAAATAAATTAGGATAACCATGAATCATAGAGCACATGCAGATTTTTTAAATTGGGAGCTACTGCAATGTCTGAGCTGGCTTTTGCCACCTCAAGAATTTTGCACAGTCCTGCAGATACTGGTTCTGTGCCATTTAGATTATTGTAATTTTCTGTATTTCGGTTTGCCAACCTCTTACTTGCATGCATGCATTGAAAATCCTTGCAGAATTTTGAAGCTTGTTAACTTGGGGCTGTGATAAAAGACAGCATATCACTCCAGTTCTGAACTGTTCGCACTGCCTTCCCACAGCACAGAGAGTAAAATTTAAAGTTTGTTTACTGGTTGTTTACTGACCCAAAGAAGACGGTATTACGGATGGGCATCATTTGCAACGATAAAGGAAAGAGCAATGACACATCCTATGGCATTACTTCAGAGTTACTGATAAATGTGGTCTCTATTACTTTCCCTAGATTATCATGTCATTTAAGTTGCTAGAGACACCCATATATTCTTATGGGTGTCTCTAGCATTAGTGCACACTAAAAATATTAGTGAGCCTACAGCACAGCTTAGTAAACAGGGCCCTTAATGTTTTATCATTTTCCAATAATAATACAATAATAGTGCACTCTTTTGAGAGAGTATGCACTATTTGCAAAAAGGTCACTCATTGTGCACGTGCAAACTATTGCACATGCACCAACCACTGCACACGTATGCATAGTCCACACTCGTTCAGAAAGAGGGCGTCCTCTTTGCACATAGTGCACCTTCTTTCAGAAGAGTGCACACTTGATGACTTGTAAGTTGCTAAGATCTTATGTTAATAAAGTTTGCTTTGTTCCAGTGACATCATCACATTTTAGGCAGATTGATGTTATGCCATCAAGAGAGCAAGGACACCAAAATGCCATTATTAAAAACAATCGAATTCAGTGATTTTCTTGTGGCTCAGCTTTGAAAATATTAGTGGATCATGTGCCCCATCCCCTGATGCAGTGTTCAACGAAACTCATCCAGTTGGGCTCTAGGGACTGTAAAAATGTTGCAGTCTATTATAAGTGCTGGGCAGCTTCATTAAGAAGAGCAGTATGTGGAGATAAGTACTTTATTGTGCTTCTCCTTGATTTATTGAACAACATTATTGATGTTTTGAATCCTTCTGAATTATTTCATTTTATTCAATTATCACATTGTTGGCACTATACATAAGAGGAGATATGGGGGAAGCCACTGCTTGCCCTGGGACTGGTAGCATGGAATGTTGCTACTAATTGGGTTTCTGTCAGGTACTTGTGACCTGGATTGACCACCACTGGAAATAGGACACTGGGCTAGATGGACCATTGGTCTGGTTGTATGTTCTTATACTCTGTGATTACATTCATAATAGAATCTAAACAGCAACTATAAATGAAGGGCTGCATAGATGACTCAGATATTTATTATGAGGGCGCCTCCTTATATTCATTTAAATATATATTTTTTACTATATTATTTTGTTTTGCTTTTTGAAACAATTTTTGTAGGATTGTTTTTTGTTGGTTGGCAAGGTACACCTAGGGCATGCACTACCCTAGCACTGGCTCTGACACAGTTATCTCTTAGAAAGAGTGACATTGTGCAATAAGTATGACTGCCACTCTTGGTGGGCTTCCAAGAAACATGGCTTTAGATACTGTGGCTTTGTTTTGAACCAGCCCTGACCATGCCATATGTGGTATCCAACAAGAGCTCCTAACCTCACTTGCCTCTATCTTGTCAGAATCGCTAACCATGAATCAGTCTGGGAGCTTTAAGTTTCCACAAACTGATGGCCTCATAGAATGCCTTAATCAGACATTAAAGACTATGATAAGAAGATGCATATTGTAGGGACTGGGACCAACTAATACTGTTTTTCACTTGGCCATATGAAAGGTTCCTTGAGTGTTTACAGGTCTTTCTTCTTCCACACTCTTATTTGGCCATCAACCTAGAAGTTTATTAGATACACTACGAGCAGAATGGGAAGAGGAGCTAACTGATCCTATAGATATTGTGTGATATTTAGTCAGGCTAAAAATGAGAATGAAGAAATCATCTAAGATTGTTGAAGATAATTTGGCTAACAGGCAAAGGAAGCAGATGCATTATGAAAATGGAGCATGGGCACCAGATGTTGCAGCAGGAGATTAAAGTATTAATTTTAATATCTTTAGCGCCTAATAAAGATGCCCTTTTACAAAGGCACGCTAAAAAGTGGCCTGCGCTACTTTTAGTGGGTGAATTTCCCACACAATCCACCTCTTAGCTCGTCTACCAAAAAGCCAAATATCTATTTTCAGCAATAATGGCCAGGTGCTAAGTCCAAAATTAGCACCTGGCCATTTACTACATGAGCCGTTACTACCTCCTATTTACTTGTAAGTAATGGCTCATGAGCTAACCCTTAAAAGATGTTTTTCCTCAGTCACAGGGAAAATGTAGTTGATTTCATACGAGATAATGACAACCCCAGGAAAAAGTCAGACAACCAACCCTCTTATTATTTTCCTAAGACTAATAGGAAAGAAATAGTAAAATAGGTCAAAGACACGGAAACATTGTGAGTTATTGAGGAGTCAGATATCCATGGAGTAGGCCAATAGTGTTGGTTCCGAAGGTCAATGCTACCCAAAGATTTTGCATAGATTTCAGGCAAGTTAACTTTCTCTCAGTGTGATGTTTATCCCATGCCTTGAACTGATGAAATATTGGAGTATTCAGGTGCACCAAAGTACTTAACAACATTAGACCTAATAAAGATTACTGGCAGATGCCCCTAAAATATTCATCAAGATGGCATTTATTGTCCCCAAAAAGGCTGTATCGGTTTACAAGACTGCTTTTTGGCCTTCGTGTGGCTGCTGCTACTTGTCAGCACCTTCTGAATGCTATACTCAGTCCTCATTGACATTATGCTGCTGAATATTTACATGATGTGATCGTTTCTTCCAATAAGAAAGAAAAAAATATATTCCAAGAGTAAGAGCAGTATTAAAACCACTTTGATCACAATTTCACTCTCTCTAAGAGGTTACTCTGTCAGAACAAATTAGGGGTAGTATGTATGCTCTGGTGAACCTTGCCAACCAACAGAAATTGATCCCACAAGAAAGAGATGACAGCCCAAAGGAAAATGAAATACCTAGGATTTTATTAGAGAAGTTTTAAACCATCCGTTTGTACATCCTGTAACAAAAAAGAACAATTGAGAGGTTTCCTAGGGTTGTTGGGGTATCACAAATTTCATAAATAGGACCGCATAAAAGTTAGTCCTATCTTTATGTGGTAATTCATAGCTGGCTAAATGCTGAATATCGCTCTTAACCAGCTATGCGTTAACTGGCTCCAGAAACCTGGAAATTCAATGCTAGAGTGAGGACATGGCCCAGCATTGAATTTCCGGGTTTTATTACTAGCGGCAATCAGCAAAACGCTGATTGCCGCCAGCTGAATATCGGGCCTTATGTTTCCCTGGTTCACACTGAGGGAAGAAAGTAGTAAAGATTGGTAGGTGGGAGGAATTTGCAGAAATCCAATTTTGCCCTGAGAGTAGGGTCTCTGAGTGCAGGGTGGATAGAGACTCCAACCTTTCTAGTGCATTTGAGGACAGTATAACACTGAATGGGGAGATGAAGATGCAAGGAACTAACTCTTCATTAGAAAGATATGAGAATAAGGAGGCTGAAGTGCCACAAGTCCCTGATGTAGTAGTTAGAGGCATAAGCTTTCAGAGGATGTCATTGCTACACATGACATCCAAATAAGTAAATAAGCACATAAGTATTGCCATACTGGGACAGACCGAAGGTCCATCAACCCAGCATCCTGTTCTAACAGTGGCCAATCCAGGTCACAAGTACCTGGCAAGAACCCAAAAAAGTACAATACATTTTATGCTGCTTATCCTAGAAATAAGCAGTGGATTTTCCCCAAGTCCATTTTAATAATGATCTATGGACTTTTCCTATAGGAAGCCATCCAAACCTTTTTTTTTTAAACCCCTCCCTAGCCACTTCAGCCTTTCCTCTCAGAGAAATCTTCCCATCACCTTTTTCTAATTCCATTATATCTTTTTTGAGATGCAGCGACCAGAATTGAACACAATATTCGAGGTGTGGAGCCACCATGGAGCGATACAAAGTCATTATAACGTCCTCACTTTTGTTTTCCATTCCTTTTCTAATAATACCTAACATTCTATTTGCTTTCTTAGCCACAGCCATACACTGAGAAAAGTGTTTCAATGCATCATCAATGACAACGCCTAGATCCCTGGTTGGTGACTCCTAATGTGGACCCTTGCATTACGTAGCTATAATTTGAGTTCCTCTTTCCCACATGCATCACTTTGCACTTGCTCACATTAAACGTCATCTGCCATTTAGACGCCCAGTCTCCCAGTCTCGTAAGGTCCTCTTGTAATTTTTCACAATCCTCCCGCAATTTAACAACTTTGAATAACTTTGTGTCATCAGCAAATTTAATTAAATCACTAGTTACGCCCATCTCTAGATCATTTACAAATATATTAAAAAGCAGCGGTCCCAGCACAGACCCCCCGGAGAACCCCACTATCTACCCTTCTCCATTGAGAATACTGACCATTTAACCCTACTCTCTGTTTTCTATCTTTTAACCAGATTTTAATCCACAATAGGACACTACCTCCTATCTCATGAGTTTCCAATTTCCTCTGGAGTCTTTCATGAGGTACTTTGTCAAACGCCATTTGAAAATCCAGATCACAATATCGACTGGCTCACCTTTATCCAAATGTTTGTTCACCCCTTCAAAGAAATGTAATAAATTGGTGAGGCAAGATTTCCCATCACTAAATCCATGTTACCTTTGTCTCATTAATCCATGCTTTTGATGTGAATAACTAGAAAGATAAAGAAAGATAATACGTGTGCATATATTCTATACTTTTAATAATAGAAGGTAAAATTATGTATCATACCTGATAATTTTCTTTCCATTAATCATAGCTGATCAATCCATAGACTGGTGGGTTGTGTCCATCTACCAGCAGGTGGAGATAGAGAGCAATCCTTTTGCCTCCCTATATGTGGTCATGTGCTGCCGGAAACTCCTCAGTATGTCGATATCCAAGCTCCATCCGCAGGACTCAGCACTTAGAGAATTACACCCACAAAGGGACACTCTGCCCAGCTCACCACCGCCAAAACGGGGGAGGGGAATTAACCCAGCTCATCCCCACACAAGTGGGGGAGGGGAATCCGTCCAGCTCATCCCCGCGGAGCGGGGGAGGGACACCACCCCGCCGATGCGGGGGGATCTGGCTTATCCTGCAACCGCAACCGCGGGAGGAGCTGACTGACCCTAACACCGCCGAAGCGGGAGGGGTACAAAGCTGCCCTACTGCCGCACGAAGCGGGAGGGAGCGCCGGCAGAATTTAAGTCTCAATCCAGCCCCGTAAAACGGAGGGGAGAGGAATGCAGCAGCTCACTGTAACACAAATTCGTCTCAACTCTTGAAGAATCCATTGAAAAACTTGAACACGAAGTCCTCCTGAACAGGAACTGAACTGAAGACTAAACTTGAACCTGAAATGCAACCAGAATATAAACAATACAGATATCTGGGAGGGACTATGGATTGATCAGCTATGATTAATGGAAAGAAAATTATCAGGTATGATACATAATTTTACCTTCCATATCATCATGCTGATCAATCCATAGACTGGTGGGATGTACCGAAGCAGTACTCACCCAGGGCGGGACACAAAAATCCCTGACCACAACACTGAAGCTCCAAACCGGGCCTCCGCCCGAGCAGCCACAGTCAAGTGGTAATGCCTGGAGAAGGTATGGGCCGAAGCCCAAGTTGCCACCTTGCAAATCTCTTCCAAGGAGACGGACCTGGCCTCTGCCATCGAGGCTGCCTGAGCTCTAGTGGAGTGAGCCTTCAGCTGGATAGGCGGCACCTTCCCCGCGGCCACATAAGCCGCTGCAATGGCTTCCTTGACCCATCTTGCCACTGTAGGCTTAGCAGCCTGCAGACCCTTACGAGGACCTGCAAACAGGACAAACAGATGATCCAACTTCCGGAAATCATTGGTCACTTCCAAGTATCTGATGATGACTCGTCTCACATCCAGATATTTGAGAGCAGAGTATTCCTCTGGGTAGTCCTCCCTACGAAAGGAAGGGAGACAGAGCTGCTGATTCACATGGAAGCGAGAAACAATCTTGGGCAGGAAGGAAGGCACTGTGCAAATAGACACTCCTGCCTCCGTGAACTGCAGAAAGGGCTCTCGACATGAGAGTGCCTGGAGCTCGGAAACTCTTCTGGCTGAAGAGATAGCCACCAAAAAGACAGCTTTCAACGTCAGGTCTTTCAGAGATGCCCTTGACCAGGGTTCAAAAGGCGGCTTCTGCAAGGCTCTTAGCACCAGGTTGAGATTCCACGCAGGCACCACTGAGTGCAGAGGAGGGCGCAGGTGATTAACTTCCTTGAGAAAGCGCACCACATCTGGCTGCAAAGCCAGGGAAGCACCCTTCAGGCGGCCCCTGAAGCAAGCCAGAGCCGCTACCTGGACTTTAAGGGAACTGAGCGACAGGCCTTTCTCCAGACCTTCTTGCAGGAACGCCAACACTGAAGAAATTGGAGCAGTGAAGGGAGAAAGTGAGCCTGCTTCACACCACGCTGCAAAGGTACGCCAAACCCTGGCGTAAGCAGTAGAAGTAGAGCGCTTCCTCGCTCTCAGCATAGTGGCGATGACCTTGTCTGAGAAGCCCTTCTTCCTCAGACGCTGCCGCTCAATAGCCAGGCCGTAAGACCAAAGGGGGAGGGATCCTCCATCACCACGGGACCCTGATGCAACAGGCCCTGCTCCACTGGCAGCCGCAGAGGATCGTCCACTGAGAACCTGATCAAGTCCGCATACCAGGGACGTCTGGGCCAGTCCAGACCCACCAGGATTATCCGGCCCGGATGCTTTGCCACCCGGTCTAGCACCCTGCCCAACATGGGCCAGGGCGGGAACACATAGAGAAGCTCCTGTGTCGGCCACTGTTGGAGAAGAGCATCTACTCCCAGGGATCGAGGGTCCCGTCCTCTGCTGAAAAAGCGCGGCACTTGGCAATTGGCCGATGACGCCATCAGATCTAGGCTCGGCTGGCCCCAGTGCTTCGTGATGTCCAAGAACGCCTGAGCAGATAGCTGCCACTCTCCGGGATCCAAGGTATGGCGACTGAGAAAGTCCGCCTTGACATTCATGACGCCGGCAATGTGGGCCGCTGACAGCTGTTCCAGGTTCGCTTCCGCCCACTGGCATAGATTCATGGCCTCCTTGGCTAGAGGGGCGCTCTTGGTACCGCCCTGGCGGTTGACATAGGCCACAGCCGTGGCATTGTCCGACAGGACCCGTACTGGCTTCAACGCCAGTACCGGGATGAACTCCAAAAACGCCAACCGAATGGCTCTGAGTTCCAGGAGGTTGATAGACCACTTTGCCTCTGCAGGAGACCAGAGCCCCTGCGCTGTCCTTCCCAAGCAGTGGGCTCCCCAGCCCGACAAAGAGGCGTCCGTCGTGACGACAATCCACTCCGGGGTCACCAGAGGCATTCCTGCAGACAACTTGTCTGTCTGCAGCCACCAGCTCAGCGCCTTGCGCACTGCTGGGTCCAAGGGAAGGCGCACAGCATAATCCTCCGACATCGGAGTCCAGCGCTGCAGCAGAGAGTGTTGTAGTGGTCTCATATGAGCCCTGGCCCAGGGCACTACTTCCATCGTGGCCGTCATAGAGCCCAACAGCTGCACATAGTCCCAAGCCTGAAGAGGAGAGGCTACTAGGAACTGGTCCACCTGAGCCTGAAGTTTGACAATCCGATTGTCTGGCAGGAACACTCTGCCCACTTGGGTGTCGAATCGAACTCCCAGATACTCCAGGGACTGAGTCGGGCGCAGCTGGCTCTTCTCCCAGTTGATGATCCACCCCAGGGAGCTCAAAAGAGCAACCACCCGGTCCACAGCTTTGCCGCACTCTGCATAAGAGGGGGCTCGGATCAACCAGTCGTCCAGATAAGGATGGACTTGTACTCCTTCCTTTCGCAGGAAGGCCGCGATGACCACCATTACTTTGGAGAAGGTCCGCGGAGCAGTAGCCAACCCGAAAGGGAGGGCTCTGAACTGGAAGTGTCGGCCCAGGACTGCAAAACGCAGAAAGCGTTGATCAGGAGGCCAGATGGGAATATGCAGGTACGCTTCCTTGATGTCCAAGGAAGCCAAGAACTCTCCTGCCTTCACTGCCGCTATAACAGAGCGGAGAGTCTCCATGCGAAAGTGCCGCACTTTCAAGGCCCGATTGACCCCTTTGAGGTCGAGGATAGGCCGGACAGAACCTCCTTTCTTTGGTACCACAAAGTAAATGGAGTAACGTCCCTTGCCAATCTGATTTTCTGGCACCGGAACAACCGCACCCAGGCGTATCAGGTTGTCCAAGGTCTGCTGCACTGCCACAGCTTTGACCGGAGACTTGCAGGGAGAGAGTACAAACCCGTCTCTTAAGGGTCGGCAGAACTCTAACTTGTAGCCGTCTCTGATGACTTCCAGAACCCAAGCGTCTGAAGTTACCCTGGTCCACTCGCCCAGAAACGAGGACAGGCGTCCTCCAATCTGCACTGGGCCATGGACCAGGGCCCCGTCATTGGGTACGAGACCCTGGGGGAGGACCGGAGGGCGTACCTCCGGGACGGCGGTCTCTGCGAAAGGAATGCTGCTTGGGGGAGAAGTTCCTTTTGAAGGAAGAGGGGGCAGAGGAGCCCGACTTGCCCGGGCGGTACCGACGGGCTTCCTGAAACCGTCCTCTGGAGATACCGGGGCGAGCACTGGCCCGAGCCCTGACCTCTGGTAACCTCTTGCCCTTAGACGTGCCGAGATCGGTCACGATTTTGTCCAGCTCGACCCCAAAGAGCAGCTTGCTTTTAAAAGGCAACTTAGCCAGGCGGGACTTAAAGGCGTGGTCCGCAGACCAATGTTTCAGCCAAAGCCAGCGCCGCGCAGAGACTGTCTGAGCCATACCTTTAACCGAGGCTCTCAAGACATCATACAGTAAGTCTGCCAAATAAGCCAAGCCCGATTCCAGGGCCGGCCAGTCAGCCCTCAAGGAAGGATCTGAGGGGGAAGCCCACTGCACCATCGTCAGGCACGCCCTGGCCACATAGGAGCCGCAAACTGAGGCCTGCAAACTTAAGGCAGCCGCCTCGAAGGACGACCTTAAAGCCGCTTCCAATCTTCTGTCTTGGGCGTCCTTTAGGGCCGTGCCACCTTCCACCGGCAACGCCGTTTTCTTAGTCACCGCAGAGATTAAAGAATCCACGGTAGGCCAAATAAAGGCCTCACATTCACTTTCAGGCAAAGGATAGAGGCGGGACATAGCCCTAGCCACTTTGAGGCTCGCTTCCGGGACATCCCATTGAGCCGAAATTAAGGTGTGCATGGCATCATGCACGTGGAAGGTTTTAGGCGGGCGCTTCGTCCCCAGCATAATGGCAGAGCCAACAGGGGCTGAGGGAGAGATGTCCTCTGGCGAGGAAATCTTCAAAATGCTCATGGCCTGCAGTAACAGGTTGGGCAAATCCTCTGAGCGAAATATCCGCGCTGCAGAGGGGTCATCCGCTCCATCCGAGCGGGAATCCGTCTCCTCCAAGGAATCCCCAAAGGACCGTTGGGAGAACTCAGATACGCTGCCCTCATCTACATCAGAGGAAACAGCGTCCTCTAAGGCCTGGGAATCCACCCGAGGGCGTTTACTTCCGGGGGCCTCAACCCCGTTATCGGACAAGGGAGAAGGGGCAGCGTTTTGCATAAGGAAGGCCTGATGCAGCAGCAAAATAAACTCGGGGGAGAAACCCCCCAGACTGTGTATTTCAGCAGCCTGGGCCACAGCCCTAGACGCACCCTCAACCGGCGCTCGCAAGAGCGGGGGAGCAACATGCTGCGCATCCAAGATGGCGTCCGGCGCGACACTCCGCGAAGGAGCCGCGCGGGAAGAACGGCGCTTAACTTTAGCCGCTTTTTTGCCGTCGCCCAAATCAAGGGCGGCCATGGCATGAACGTCTCCCAGCTCAAGGGCGGCCCAAGAAGAAGCTGTCCGAGCAGAGTGGCCGGCCAAGATGGCGGAGGTGAGCAGCGGGGGATGGGCGTTTATGGCGGGAAAAACCGCCGCGCCGGAGGAAGACCCGGGACACTGACCGGCCTCCAAACAGACACCCAACAAGGGCGAATCAGACTTTAAAACCCCCGCATCCCCGCTAGAAGCGCACACGCGGTCCGGGGAGCGATTCTTCGCGCCCTCGCCCTCCGACGCCATAGGCCACGTGGAGATCAATCGGGGAACCCCCTGCCCACTATAAAAAGGTAAAAATTACCTGCTTCTCGCTCCGAGCTGTAACGACCTGGTGTCCCAGTGAGTAGCTGCAATAAACGTTTAAATAAACGTCGAAATAAACGCCCTTAAGGACGTCCAAAATTTTTTTTTTTTTTTTTTTTACGGAGCCCGCGGGAGGGGGGAGAAAAGGAGGGACCTGGCGCCACCAGGTTTGCACTTGCTCAAGAAGAGCCCTCAACCCCAGGTACTCAACAAAACCTAAAGATAAGGCTTGGAGACCTAGCCAGAGCTGCTGCTGTGTGTGACCACCACCTGCTGAGATAGAGAACATACTGAGGAGTTTCCGGCAGCACATGACCACATATAGGGAGGCAAAAGGATTGCTCTCTATCTCCACCTGCTGGTAGATGGACACAACCCACCAGTCTATGGATTGATCAGCATGATGATATGGAATAATGAGTTACAGCAGGGTCACCATCCTGCTTATAATCGAAAGAGAAAAACACCTATATTGCGACCCAAATCGGGAGATGGGCGTCTTTCTCCCGTGGGCGCCCAAATCGGTATAATCGAAAGCCAATTTTGGGCGTTTCTAACTGCAATCCGTCGCGGAAACGGGTAAAGTTGACGGGGGGGGGGGGTGTCGGAGGCGTGGTGAAGGCGGAACTGGGGCGTGGTTATCGGCCGAGGAGAGATGGGCGTCTTTAGCTGATAATCGAAAAAAAAGCTGTTTTTACCGCGATTTTGGGTCACTTTTTTTTTACCCTTTTTTTTCACGAACAAGTCCCAAAAAAGTGCCCCAACTGCCCAGATGACCACTGGAGGGAATCGGGGATGACCTCCCCGGACTCCCCCAGTGGTCACTAACCCCCTCCCACCAAAAAAAAAACACTTTAAAAACTTTTTTCCAGCCTCTATGCCAGCCTCAAATGCCATACCCACCTCCATGACAGCAGAACGTGTTCTATCCTGTGACAGCCTTTCCCTGGTTCTGATGTGGCTCTCAGGTGAGTGTGACACCTTTTCTGTTATGTGGGTGTAGGGTATTGGGCTCCGTGATTCCACTAGCTTGTGGCAAATGCTCACGATGTTGGTAGTTGGTAGGCTCTACTCCCATGGTGCTTTTCCCCCTGCTTACTGGGTCAGAGTGTGCCCTGTTTTGTTTCTGGTAGTCCATGAGGTAGTGGCCATTTTTGTAAGCCAGTTTTAGATCCCTTTCAAGTGTTAGCCACTTAGTTCTTACCTTGAATGTGGCTGAAAGAGGGCATTGTACAGCATTCTGCCAGCTCTGACCTACTGCTCATCTCAGTACCAGGGAGACTCGTTGCCAGTGGGGCACAACCTCTGATCTGCAGTTAACTGTGAGTAAGCGTGCTTATTCCAATAAAGGACGTTTTCGGAGAGATTAGTCTTCAGGTGTCAACTGGTGTGCCAAGGTTATATAGCAGCAACAAGTCCTAGAGGCCTGCGTGTATGCAGGTCCCTGGAGCACTTTTAGTGGGTACCGCAGTGCACTTCAGCCAGGTGGACCCAGGCCCATCCCTCCTACCTGTAACACTTGTGCTGGTAAATGGGAGGTCTCCAAAACCCACTGTACCCACATATAGATGCCCCCTTCACCCCTAAGAGCTATGGTAGTGTTGTACATTTGTGGGTAGTGGGTTTTGGGGGAGGGGGGTTGGGTGCTCAGCACCTGTGGTAAGGGAGCTATGTATGTGGGAGCTTTTTCTGAAGTCCACCACACTGACCTCTAGGGTGGCCAGTTGGTGTCCTGGCATATCAGGGGTGCAAGTGTACTACGAATCCTGGCCCCACCCATGACCAAATGGCTCGGATTAGGATGTTTTTGAGCTGGTTTCCATTATCGCTAAAAAAAAAACAAACGCCCAGCTGAAAAACGTCCATTTTTTTCAAAATTACGGTCTGTCCCGCCTCTTCACGTACCCGTTTTCGGACATAGAGGCCCATGGAGATAGGCATTCGCGTTCGATTATGCCCCTCCACATATTCTTAATACACTTTACATATGTAACTTTGTAAGTCTAAAAGGGGCATAATCGAACGGGGTCGACCATCTCTAAGGGCGCCCATCTCTAAGGACGTCCTGGCGAAGGGGCGGGGAAACCCATATTATCAAAACAAGATGGGCGTCCAACTTTCATTTCAATAATACAGTCGGGGACGCCCAAATCTCAACATTTAGGTCAATCTTAGAGATGGTCGACCTAAATGTTGAGATGGTCGACCTTAGAGATGGTCGTCCCCAGTTTTCGGCTATAATGGAAACCAAGGATGCCCATCTCAAAAACGACCAAATCCAAGCCCTTTGGTCGTGGGAGCAGCCAGAATTCATAGTGCACTGGTCGCCCTGATATGCCAGGACACCAACTGGGCACCCTTGAGGGCACTGCAGTGGACTTCACAAATTGCTCCCAGGTGCATAGCTCCCTTACCTTAGGTACTGAGCCCCCCAAAACCCACTCCCCACAACTGTGCACCACTACAATAGCCCTAAGGGGTGAAGGGGACACCTACATGTGGGTACAGTGGGTTTTGGGTGGGTTTTGGAGGGCTCACATTTACCACCACAAGTGTAACAGGTAGGGGGTGGGGGAAGGGCTTAGGTCCGCCTCCCTGAAGTGCACTGCACTCAATAAAACAGCTCCAGGGACCTGCATACTGCTGTTATGGAGCTGGGTATGACATTTCAGGCTGGCATAGAGGCTGGCAAAAAAAAAAAATTTACGTTTTTTTAGGGTGGGAGGGGGTTGGTGACCACTGGGGGAGTAAGGGGAGGTCATCCCCGATTCCCTCCGGTGGTCATCTGGTCAGTTCGTGCACCTTTTCACGGCTTGGTAGCAAGAAAAAATGGACCAAGTAAAGTCGGCCAAGTGCTTGTCAGGGACGCCCTTCTTTTTTCCATTATCAGTAGAGGAAGCCCATGTATTAGGCACGCCCCAGTCCTGCCTTCGCTATGCTTCCGACACGCCCCTGTGAACTTTGGTCGTCCCCGCGATGGAAAGCAGTTGAGGACGCCCAAAATTGGCTTTTGATTATGCCAATTTGGGTGACCCTGAGAGAAGGATGCCCATCTCCCGATTTGTGTCGGAAGATGAGCGCCCTTCTCTTTTGAAAATAAGCCTGCAAGTGCTTTGAAAATATGCCTCCACGCATCTAAATGTTTTAAATTTAAAAATCATATAAATCACCACCATGAAACCCAGCCCTTTAAAGGAATAACCTACTGTACTGCTATAGACACTATTGTTTGAATTTAGGAAAAACCTGATGATGGAGAACAAACGCATATCATCAGCCTTGTGACATATTGTTCTAGTGTGCTTGTTCCCCACATAATCCTAACTTCTCTCAGAGAGGTCAGAGCAACTAGTTCTTCATGTCTGAGACCCATCAATGACTCCAGAAGGATTAGGGAAGCTATCAATTTAATTATAAAGCATGGGTATCAAACTAATGCAAGGCTCCCTATCTGTTTGATTTTTCTTTGTATTTGCTAACTGCTAAGTGGTCCTGTCTGTAGACTGTAAATCTTAATGTAAAGATCTCTCAAGTGCAGCAAAGTCTACTCTACAGTAAGACCAACAGGACCTGAAATAAGACCTTTAAAAGGTCAGGTTGCATCATTAATCACTAATTTATTGGTAAGGGAATGTAGTTCACCTACTGAAGAGTGCTGTGGAAAATACGGAGATCCTCTTTAGATCCCATAAAAGAGTTTGCTTTTGAGTGTAAATCACCAGACCCCAACTTTCTCTTTTCTTTCTCTTCTCCCCCCCTTTGCTCAGGAAATGGAAAGTTCATGCTAGACACTGACCATCAAGGAAATATATTGTGCCTGTTTCCATTTAAGGCTTTCTTAAATGACTTTTCATGCTACTGAACTGCCACTGCAACCTAAGTTCAAATCATTATAGCTGATATTTCATTAAAATGGTTATGGATAAGGAACCTATTTTAAGTTGAATATGAGCCATTCCAACAAAAGGAAGCTCCATGTGGCCCTGATTTTCCAGGCAATGGATGATGTTATCCTGCTATGACTTTGATTGCCTGCTTATGACTGTCACTTTTAGGAGAAGAGTTTTTTTTCTTATTTCAAATTGATATATAATTGCTACCAAAGGTGTACTCTAACAAATAAGAGAATAAATTCATTTTACCCATCTTCTACCTGTTCAGACAGGCAAATTCAAACTTCTCACTGAAAATTCCTGCCACCTCACACTAAAATGAAAACTATTATTTACAATTCCTGTTCATGCACATTACAATGTAAGTCAACTGGAAAAGGCTCTGTGCGGGAGGAGTCTAAGTAAGATGGCTGCCTGTTAAGGTGCTGCATGAGATGCTGTGCCTTTGGTCTTTCTTACCTCCACGGTGAAAAGAAAATCAAAGATCCAGGTTTTCCTGGTGAAGCCCGCATCGAGTGTTGTGATTCCTGGACTGGATGGGTGCGTTTGTGCAGTGAGGACCGAGTGTCAGAACTCCAGAGTTATCTTTGGCTGGAGGAGGTCCCAAGATGGAGGGGACGTCTGCCTCCCTCAAAGCTGCCAACTTGTCTACAGAGGAGTCTGCTGATCCAGCCACTTTCTCCTACGCATCCGGTTAATGGCATGGAGTTCGGGGTGGACATAGTATGTGACAAGGTCGTGTGGATATGGGAAAACTCACAGCATCTGTGATGCAGGGACCAGCTGAGTGTGGATTGGTCGGGCAAAAGGTTGCTTGAATTGAGGAGGTTCATTTGCAGGAGGTGATCTCCCCTGGAACCACAGGTACTCAATTGCTTTTGGATGTGTCTAGGACTGAACTTTCCCTGCTGCAAAGACCAAAGGTCTTCAACTTAGAATCTATTTGGGAGGCTATTTCAGCCTTACAGTTGTCTCTGAGGACTCAGATGCAGACTTTAGCTACACACTATTCTTCTATAATATCTAAATCGCAAGACTTGAAAACTAGAGTCACAGCTTTGGAGACTAGGATTGGGACTACTGAAAATAAACTACAAGTTTGGGAAGTTAAAGGGGAAGATTGAATTAAAGACAGTGTGTATTTGCAGGAAAATGGAGAGTGATTAATTTTCCTAAATTATTTTCAATGTAAGCTATTGATATGTTTAAAAACTATCTTATGGAAGAACTAAAGGTTCCAGAATCCTCCTATCCCCGAATCTCAAAGGTTTATTATCTTCCTGCTGGTAAAAGAAAGAAGTCTCCTAACCTCCAAGGTTTCTCTATGGACACTTTGGATCTAACACAGAGGTTCTGATCCTGGCTAATTTACTGGTTCAATTGGTTTTGGACTCGGATAGGGAATGGTTTATGAAGCTGTTCTTTAAATATAACGATGTTTTATTTATGAATTGCAAAGTTCATATGTTTCCAGATGTGTCATGAGCAACCCAAAAGAAGAGGAAACAATTTTTGTTGTTGCGGCCTCAAGTCCTGCAGCTGGGGGTTATTTTTGTCCTACACTATCCTTATAAATGTGTGGTAATGTTGCAGAGAGCAAGATATAATTTTTAATGACTCCCTGCAACTTTCTACTTTTCTGATTGGTCAAGGGTTAACTACCACCAGCACTCCTCAGGGACCAACCTCTTAGACTCCTTTTGAAGAAATGCCCTGAGTCATCTTCAGGTTTCATCTTGAGTTTCCTGAGTTCTTTTTGAGGGTCTTTTACTAAGGCGCTCTCACGTTTTTGGTGCACGCTAAAATTGTGGGCGTGCTGAACGTTAGAGATGCCAATGCATTCCTATGGGCGTCTCTAACATTTAGCGCGCGCTAAAAACGTGAGTGTGCCTGTTTACATATTATATACAGGTACTTGTTTGTACCTGGGACAATGGAGGGTTAAACGATTTGCCCAGAGTCACAAGGAGCTGCAGTGGGAATTGGACCCAGTTCCCCAGCATCAGAGTCCGCTGCACTAACCACTAGGCTACTCCTCCACTAGATTTTCTAACATGCATTATTGAACATTAATGCACGTTATTGCAATTTAACCTACTTTAAATCAAATCAACAGACAAAAATTTGGAAGAAGGTGTGTTAATGTGAAACAACATGCATTAACACATCAATGTGTGATTAGTAAATCTAGCCATAGCTCTTAAACCTCGGACCTCCACTGGCACTCCAATCTAGTCAGGGCAAATGGCCCTCAGGTCAAAATGTTTGCCCACTCTCAATGTAAATGGTAGGTAGTCCATCAGCTCTTTGTGTGCTACACATAAAGCCTCTGCTTGCTCCCACTGAAGGGTTTTGAATTTGAGCTCTCATTGCTTCCATTCTTTTCTTTTGAAGCAGGAAAACTAATTTCTTTCCATAAATGTTCATTGGGGTCAGTTTTCTCTTGATAAGCCCTACTCTCTGGGCTCTATCAGTTTATGCAAACAGAATTTCCAATACCAGTGCTCTAACTTCTGCCAGTCCAAGACAGCTTAAACAGCAGTTTTAGTAGAATGTGATAAACCATAAGAGCGATGTTATTATATCGTGTCTGCAGGAAAATAGAGCCAAAGCAAACAAAGAAAAGACTGAAAAGAAGGAGCCATTCTTTGGGGCTGACACAAGAGCCAGCAACATCTGACAGTGCATTCACTGGAAAATAACTGTTGAATCACCAAAAAAACACAGTGCTACACTTCCAGATTTCTATGTGTACCTTAAATCATATTATATTAAGAGAAATAATGGGATCAATATTCTAAGTGATTTAACTGGCCAGAAACGGCTCCTGGCTGGTTAAATCGCCTATTCAGGGATAACCGATCATTTTCAGCAGCACTTAGCCAGTTAGCGCTGCTGAAAACTAGTTAGTGCCGAACTGCAAACTGGCTATTTTGGGGGCTTCTGGCAGCGGAGTCAGCACTTGGCTGGTTGAGTGCCTATATTCAGCAGGGGGTCCTTTTACTAAGATGCGCTGAAAATGGCCTGCGCTGGTGTAGACGCATGTATTGCACACGCGCAGGTCCAATTTTCAGTGCACCTGCAAAAAAGGCCTTTTTGGGGGGGGGGGGGGCAAAAATGGACATGTGGCAAAATGAAAATTGGCGCATGTCCATTTTGGGCTTGAGACCTTACTGACACCCATTGACTTAGCGGTAAGGTCTCACGCATTAACCGGGTGGTAATCATCAGCGTGCATACAATGCTGATTACCACCCGGTTAGTGCCGCACGCTGGAAATATTTCTGGCGCATGTAGTAGATGTGTGTAAAAAATGAAATTACCGCCCGGGCCATGTGGTAGCCTTAAAGTGACTTACATGGTAGAAGAAGAGTTAATTACATTAATGATACTTATGTAATGTTCCAGTTGACTATCCATGTTGCTGTAGGCATTCACATAGGAAATAAAGGATCCCCATGAGTTCTGAAGGAAGGACGGGTATATTCTATAAGAGATGCATATGGTCCTTAATAAAATAGGGATATGCAGTCAAAAACATTTGGAGGCTGATATTCAAAATGATTTAAGTGGGCAGGAGCCTCTTCTGCCCACTTAAATAGCATCCCGGTGCCTAACAGGGGATATTCAGTGGCATTTAACTGGACAGTGCTGCTGAATATCCCCTCCAAACAAAAAGTGGGCAGGTCAGGGGCGGCACTAGGGAGGAGCCCCAGGTTATGCGGGTGCCGGCAAAATTCAGTGCCGGCACCTGCAAAGCTAAGTGGCTTCATTTAGGACAGCTCTAGAGCTGTCCTAAATAAGGCCGCTTAGCTATGCAGGTGCCAGCTCTGAATATTGGGCCTGCACCTACATAAATTTTTGTTCTGTGTAATAAATAAATAAATAAATGAATATCCCCAAGCCCCCTCCTGTCCCAATGACCCCTCTTTCCTTCCTTCCCTACCCCCAACACCTTAAGATCCTCCCCACGCAAGACCCTCCAACTCCCACCTCCCCCCAATTGTGAAGGTAAGCCACCACCCCTGGGCTTACCTAAATCCCTGGTGGTCCAGCAGGGTCATCAGGGCAGGAGTGCGACTCCCTCACTCCTGTCCCTTGTGGTGCCTTTGGAAAATGGCTGCCGTAAGAGGTCACAGCAGCCATTTTCCTGAGGCACCACAAGTTAATAGGCCAATGTACTGAACTGGGCTAGATTTGTAAACAGTAATGGGATTCTTTCCTTTATATGTAGCTTCTGCCCACTTTCCCTTCCCTCCTTCCTTGACTTTTCTCATTCATAACTAATGGGAATTATTCTTTACAGCACGCTCTTTAAACCTTCACCAGATTGTGTAGAACTCTTTCTTCTACAATTGTGTAGGTTTGGTGTTTGCTCTTAGCACTCAGCCATTTCACACATACTTCTCATCCATCCCACACCAGGTGCCTCCTTTCCAACCCAGAATGATGAGACAGTGGGCCTCCCCTCCCTCCCAAACCCTTTTCCATTACATTAGAATCCCCACAAAGGTTAGTTCTAATGCTGGATAATTGTCCACATGAACAGTGAGGTAGCCTGAACTAAAAGGAGAGTCATCAAGTCAAAAGTATGAGCAGTTACCCAGGGGTACATCCTGCTACCAGCTGGGACTATTGTTTTGTTTTGTTTTCAAGTATGGTGGGTTAAAGTTAATTAAGAGTATTCAGTAGCACTTTCTCACATTAACATGCATTGCTTACCTCAGATTCTCTTTCATTTAATGGGCCCTATTTACTAATGAGGTCTCTTAATGGTATTGGCAAGTGCTAATGTGGTAGCACACTTACATAAATCTAGCCCATGTTTGTTTGGGGTTTTTTTTTTTAACAGCAGGCTTCAACATTTAAGTAACGGGTAAAGAAAAGACTGCTGAGGAAATTAAAAAGTCATAGAATAGGAGGCAATGACCTGATTAAAAGATAGAAAACAGAGAGTCAAGTTCCTGGGAAAAAAGTCCATAAACCATTATTTATTTAGATTTTGCTCACACCTTTTTCAGTAGTAGCTCAAGGTGAGTTACATTTGGGTAGACTGGATATTTCTCTGTCCCAGGAGGGCTCACAATCTAAGTTTGTACCTGAGGCAATGGAGGATTAAGTGACTTGCCCAAGATCACAAGGTGCAGCAGTGGGATTTGACCTGGCCACCTCTGGATTGTAAACCTGGTGCCATAGGCGGTCGGTGGCCCAACTGTTTGGGGAGGCTAAAGGGGGCGGGGTTAGGGGTGGGGCCTAAATCCATAATTGTCTGATCACACACAGAAAAAAAAAAAAGGTCACAATTAATACCTTTTATTAAATTTAGATATTAGCTATGTATCATATGTCAAAGAATAAAGTGGTTGCTCAAAGCATATACTAACCACAATCGCTCAACTGCAAAACACTATGCACAACTTTGTGCAAAAACACACTCTGAACCTTACTGTACCATAAATATTACACTGGACAGAACCTAATACACCAATATACCACCCATTAGGAAAATGCAGACCGTCAACAATATTGAAACAAGGGATCATAATATCACAATTCTCATGTAGAGCCACAAAACATCCTAATTCATGTTTAATGTGGGATAAAATGTCATAAATAAGTAAATCAACTTTTAATGTTGAACACCTAATTCTCAAAGTGGACATATTCCAAACACTATAATGAAAATAAAATGATCTTTTCTACCTTTGTTGTCTGGTGACTTTGTTTTTCTGATTGTGCTGGCCCAGTATCCGATTCTGCTGCTATCTGTCCTCTTAACTCCGTTTCCAGGGCTTCCTTTCCATTTATTTGTTTACTTTCTGCCTTTCTTCTTCATTTCTTGTCCTACATCCATAAGTAAAAGCTAGGTCCTCCGCAAACTTGACTGTCCAGTGGATCCAGCTTTTGCCTATTTTCTTCATCCATGTGCAGTTTTTCTACTCTCTTCCTTTTCTGTTATCTCATCTCCTTCCTCACTCCTCCCTCCCCCTCCATGTCCAGCAACCCTCCTCTCCCCTTCCCTCCATCCAGCAACTCTCCTCTCCCCTACCCTCTCCTCTCCCCTTCTTCCACCATGTCCAGCAACCCTCCTCTCCCCTTCCCTCCATCCAGCAACCCTCCTCTCCCCTTCTTCCAGCATGTCCAGCAACCCTCCTCTCCCCTTCCCTCCATCCAGCAACCCTCCTCTCCCCTTCTTCCACCATGTCCAGCAACCCTCCTCTCCCCTTCCCCTCCATCCAGCAACCCTCCTCTCACCTTCCCTCCATCCAGCAACTCTCCTCTCCCCTGCCCTCTCCTCTCCCCTTCTTCCACCATGTCCAGCAACCCTCCTCTCCCCTTCTTCCACCATGTCCAGCAACCCTCCTCTCCCCTTCCCTCCATCCAGCAACCCTCCTCTCCCCTTCTTCCACCATGTCCAGCAACCCTCCTCTCCCCTTCCCTCCATCCAGCAACCCTCCTCTCCCCTTCCCTCCATCCAGCAACTCTCCTCTCCCCTGCCCTCTCCTCTCCCCTTAAGTACATAAGTACATAAGTACATAAGTAGTGCCATACTGGGAAAGACCAAAGGTCCATCTAGCCCAGCATCCTGTCACCGACAGTGGCCAATCCAGGTCAAGGGCACCTGGCACGCTCCCCAAACGTAAAAACATTCCAGACAAGTTATACCTAAAAATGAGGAATTTTTCCAGTCCATTTAATAGCGGTCTATGGACTTGTCCTTTAGGAATCTATCTAACCCCTTTTTAAACTCCGTCAAGCTAACCGCCCGTACCACGTTCTCCGGCAATGAATTCCAGAGTCTAATTACACGTTGGGTGAAGAAAAATTTTCTCCGATTCGTTTTAAATTTACCACACTGTAGCTTCAACTCATGCCCTCTAGTCCTAGTATTTTTGGATAGCGTGAACAGTCGCTTCACATCCACCCGATCCATTCCACTCATTATTTTATACACTTCTATCATATCTCCCCTCAGCCGTCTCTTCTCCAAGCTGAAAAGCCCTAGCCTTCTCAGCCTCTCTTCATAGGAAAGTCGTCCCATCCCCACTATCATTTTCGTCGCCCTTCGCTGTACCTTTTCCAATTCTACTATATCTTTTTTGAGATACGGAGACCAGTACTGAACACAATACTCCAGGTGCGGTCGCACCATGGAGCGATACAACGGCATTATAACATCCGCACACCTGGACTCCATACCCTTCTTAATAACACCCAACATTCTATTCGCTTTCCTAGCCGCAGCAGCACACTGAGCAGAAGGTTTCAGCGTATCATCGACGACGACACCCAGATCCCTTTCTTGATCCGTAACTCCTAACGCGGAACCTTGCAAGACGTAGCTATAATTCGGGTTCCTCTTACCCACATGCATCACTTTGCACTTGTCAACATTGAACTTCATCTGCCACTTGCACGCCCATTCTCCCAGTCTCGCAAGGTCCTCCTGTAATCGTTCACATTCCTCCTGCGACTTGACGACCCTGAATAATTTTGTGTCATCGGCGAATTTAATTACCTCACTAGTTATTCCCATCTCTAGGTCATTTATAAATACATTAAAAAGCAACGGACCCAGCACAGACCCCTGCGGGACCCCACTAACTACCCTCCTCCACTGAGAATACTGGCCACGCAATCCTACTCTCTGCTTCCTATCTTTCAACCAGTTCTTAATCCATAATAATACCCTACCTCCGATTCCATGACTCTGCAATTTCTTCAGGAGTCTTTCGTGCGGCACTTTGTCAAACGCCTTCTGAAAATCCAGATATACAATATCAACCGGCTCCCCATTGTCCACATGTTTGCTTACCCCCTCAAAAAAATGCATTAGATTGGTGAGGCAAGACTTCCCTTCACTAAATCCGTGCTGACTTTGTCTCATCAGTCCATGTTTTTGTATATGCTCTGCAATTTTATTCTTAATAATAGCCTCCACCATCTTGCCCGGCACCGACGTCAGACTCACCGGTCTATAATTTCCCGGATCTCCTCTGGAACCTTTCTTAAAAATCGGAGTAACATTGGCTACCCTCCAGTCTTCCGGTATTACACTCGATTTTAGGGACAGATTGCATATTTCTAACAGTAGCTCCGCAAGTTCATTTTTTAGTTCTATTAATACTCTGGGATGAATACCATCAGGTCCCGGTGATTTACTACTCTTCAGCTTGCTGAACTGACCCATTACATCCTCCAAGGTTACAGAGAATTTGTTTAGTTTCTCCGACTCCCCCGCTTCAAATATTCTTTCCGGCACCGGTGTCCCCCCCAAATCCTCCTCGGTGAAGACCGAAGCAAAGAATTCATTTAATTTCTCCGCTACGGCTTTGTCCTCCTTGATCGCCCCTTTAACACCATTTTCGTCCAGCGGCCCAACCGACTCTTTGGCCGGTTTCCTGCTTTTAATGTATCTAAAAAAGTTTTTACTATGTATTTTTGCTTCCAACGCTAATTTCTTCTCAAAGTCCTTTTTTGCCCTCCTTATCTCCGCTTTGCATTTGGCTTGGCATTCCTTATGATCTATCCTGTTACTTTCAGTTGGTTCTCTTCTCCACTTTCTGAAGGATTGTTTTTTGGCTCTAATGATTTCCTTTATCTTACTGTTTAGCCACGCCGGCTGACGTTTAGTCTTTTTTTCCCTTTTTTCTAATACGTGGAATATATTTGTCCTGAACCTCCAGGATGGTGTTTTTAAACAGCATCCACGCCTGATGCAAGTTTTTTACTCTGCGAGCTGCTCCTTTCAGTCTTTTTTTCACCATTTTTCTCATTTTGTCGTAATCACCTTTTCTATAGTTAAACGCTAGCGTACTTGATTTCCTAGTTTCACTTCCTTCAATGCCAATATCAAAACCGATCATATTATGATCACTGTTATCAAGCGGCCCTCGTATCGTTACCCCCTGCACTAGATCATGAGCACCACTAAGGACTAAGTCTAGTATTTTTCCTTCTCTTGTCGGCTCCTGAACTAGCTGTTCCATGAAGCTGTCCTTGATTTCATCAAGAAATCTCATGTCCCTTGCGTGTACAGATGTTACATTACCCCAGTCTATATGCGGGTAATTGAAATCCCCCATTATTATTGTGTTGCCCAGTTTGTTTGCGTCCCTGATTTCCTTTAACATTTCCGCATCCGTCTGTTCGTCCTGGCCAGGCGGACGGTAGTACACTCCTATCACTATCCTTTTCCCCTTTGCACATGGAATTTCAATCCACAGTGATTCCAAGGAGTGTTTTGCTTCCTGCAGAATTTTCAATCTATTTGATTCAAGGCTCTCGTTAATATACAATGCTACCCCTCCACCAATCCGATTCACCCTATCACTACGATATAATTTGTACCCCGGTATGACAGTGTCCCAATGGTTATCCTCCTTCCACCAGGTCTCAGAGATGCCTATTATATCTAATTTTTCATTTAGTGCAATATATTCTAACTCCCCCATCTTATTTCTTAGGCTCCTGGCATTCGCATATAGACATTTCAAACTATGTTTGTTGTTCCTAAGTACATCATGCTTAGTACTTGACAGTATTAATTGGCAATCTTTTGTCTGATTTTTATTGTTATTTAAAGATACCCGATCTACTACAATCTCTTTTGCAACCTCACTATCAGGATACTCTATCTTCCCTGTTATGGTGATATCTTTGAAAGATACCTTATCCCGAACCATGCTCTTTTGAGCGACTGTCGGCCTTCCCCCCATTTCTAGTTTAAAAGCTGCTCTATCTCCTTCTTAAACGCCGATGCCAGCAGCCTGGTCCCACTCTGGTTAAGATGGAGCCCATCCTTTCGGAATAGGCTCCCCCTTCCCCAGAATGTTGCCCAGTTCCTAACAAATCTAAAGCCCTCCTCCCTGCACCATCGTCTCATCCACGCATTGAGACTCTGGAGCTCTGCCTGTCTCTTGGGCCCTGCGCGTGGCACAGGTAGCATTTCAGAAAATGCTACCCTGGAGGATCTGGATTTCAGCTTTCTACCTAAGAGCCTAAATTTTGCTTCCAGAACCTCTCTCCCACATTTTCCTATGTCATTGGTACCCACATGTACCAAGACAGCGGACTCCTCCCCAGCACTATCTAGAATCCTATCTAGGTGACACGTGAGGTCCGCCACCTTCGCACCAGGCAGGCAAGTCACCAGGCGATCCTCACGTCCACCAGCCACCCAGCTATCTATATGCCTAATGATCGAATCACCAAGTACAACAGCTGTCCTAACCTTTCCCTCCCGGGCAACATTTGGAGATATATCCTCGGTGCGAAAGGATAATACATCCCCTGGTGGGCAGGTCCTGGCTACAGGAGTACTTCCTACTTCACCAGGGTGATGCTCTCCTTCTAGGAGACCTCCCTCCTCCAAGGTAGCACAGGGGCTACCTGACTGGAGGTGGGACTTCTCTACAACATCCCTGTAGGTCTCCTCTATGTACCTCTCTGTCTCCCTCAGCTCCATCAAGTCTGCTACTCTAGCCTCAAGGGAACGGACACGTTCTCTGAGAGCTAGGAGCTCTTTGCATCGGGCACACACATATGACACCTCACCAATTGGGAGATAATCATACATGTGACACTCAATGCAAAAGACTGGATAGCACCCCTCTCGCTGCTGGACTGCTGACTCCATCTTAGTGTTTTTTGAGTTTTTCCGTAATTTAAAACTTGCTAAAGTATTAAGGATATCAGCCTATCACTAACTTACAGTTCATCCGGGGTGGATTTGGGAGTCACCCCGGATGCAGCTGTGAGGATATGCAGAACGCTGCAAGTCCTCCACAGCACCTGGTAGGAGCACTGTGCACCTTGAGCAGAGGCCCCGAGTGGATCGGAACGGACCTGGGAGTCACTCTGGCGAAGGCTCCGAGGATATGCAGATGAGCTGCAAGTCCTCCACGGCACCTGAGAAGGCAACCGGTGGGAGAGCTGGGCACCTCTCAACCAAGAAAAGGCTTACCAGGGGTTAGGCCGAAGCCAGCATTCCTCCCCCTGAGGGTCACCTGATCCTGGCTAAGAAGTACCTGGTAGCTCTGGGTAGGTGGAGCGAAAGCCCTGGGTAACTGTGGCGAAGGCCCTGGGAAGGTCGGGGTGGATTTGGGAGTCACCCCGGATGCAGCTGTGAGGATATGCAGAACGCTGCAAGTCCTCCACAGCACCTGGTAGGAGCACTGTGCACCTTGAGCAGAGGCCCCGAGTGGATCGGAACGGACCTGGGAGTCACTCTGGCGAAGGCTCCGAGGATATGCAGATGAGCTGCAAGTCCTCCACGGCACCTGAGAAGGCAACCGGTGGGAGAGCTGGGCACCTCTCAACCAAGAAAAGGCTTACCAGGGGTTAGGCCGAAGCCAGCATTCCTCCCCCTGAGGGTCACCTGATCCTGGCTAAGAAGTACCTGGTAGCTCTGGGTAGGTGGAGCGAAAGCCCTGGGTAACTGTGGCGAAGGCCCTGGGAAGGTCGGGGTGGATTTGGGAGTCACCCCGGATGCAGCTGTGAGGATATGCAGAACGCTGCAAGTCCTCCACAGCACCTGGTAGGAGCACTGTGCACCTTGAGCAGAGGCCCCGAGTGGATCGGAACGGACCTGGGAGTCACTCTGGCGAAGGCTCCGAGGATATGCAGATGAGCTGCAAGTCCTCCACGGCACCTGAGAAGGCAACCGGTGGGAGAGCTGGGCACCTCTCAACCTTCTTCCACCATGTCCAGCAACCCTCCTCTCCCCTTCCCTCCATCCAGCAACCCTCCTCTCCCCTTCTTCCACCATGTCCAGCAACCCTCCTCTCCCCTTCCCTCCATCCAGCAACCCTCCTCTCCCCTTCTTCCACCATGTCCAACAACCCTCCTCTCCCCTTCCCTCCATCCAGCAACCCTCCTCTCCCCTTCTTCCACCATGTCCAGCAACCCTCCTCTCCTCTCCCGTCTGCCCCCCCTGCCCGCCGTACCTTTAAATATTATAGTTTTGCTGGAGTCGCGGGCAGCCGGCATTGAAGACATCGGCAGGCTTACGCCGGTTCCAGCAGCCTTCCCTTCCCTCGTTGCAAGTCGGATGATGGCTCCGCCCTCTTCTGACGTATTTCCTGTTTCTACGAGGGCGGAGCCATCATCCGACTTGCAACGAGGGAAGGGAAGGCTGCTGGAACCGGCGTAAGCCTGCCGATGTCTTCAATGCCGGCTGCCCGCGACTCCAGCAAAACTATAATATTTAAAGGTACGGCGGCGGGGCAGTGGCGGGCTGGGGAGGCTTAGCCTCCCCAAGCCTCTTATATGGGGCGCCTATGCCTGGTGCTCTAACCACTAGGCCACTCCTCCACTATTAAAACAGGCTTAGAGAAAATCCATTGCTTATTCCTGGGATAAGCAGCATGACATCTTATTTTACTCTTATGGGATTCTACCAGATACATATGACCTGGATTGGCCACTGATGGAAACAGGATACTGGGCTTGATGGACCTTCAGTCTGCCCTGGTAGTATGATGCTAATGTACTTATGGTGTGAGCTTGCTAATCTGTGGGCTAAACTTTCCATGTTCTAATAAATTTCTAGCTTACTGCTGTGAGAGTTAGACCTGGTCCCCACTGTTTATGTAATACAATGTGAATATCTAATGCACCACCATACATCACCAAATATAATGTACACAATATGAAAAGCTCTCTCTGGTAAGAGTGAACAAGAACAAATATACGATAGAATAATGACAAGGCAGAAAACGGGGGAAAATGAAAAGGAAGACTACGAAAAATCAGGGAAAGGGAGTAGAATTTAAATCAGATACCCAATACACAAAATTATGAGTTTCTCAACTAGAAATGCACTTGACTATAAATAGCTGCTCAGGCCATCTTATGTACAGAAGAAAAATGCACATTTAGAGCAGACAGTTCTGGGAAGTCTTCATCTGCAAAAACTCAGAACCTTATGATCTGATTTTGGTAACCCTGTCTACTACCCTGGACACATGGAATTGTGTGACCCCTGTGTGCAAAGCTTAGGAGTGCCGAAAGAGCAGTGCCCTCTATCCTGTACTGAAATGGACAGGGAAGGGTTTGGGAGACCAGGCAGGGTCATGAGCTGGGAATACTACTCCCTTTCTTTTTTGCATGAATCTTAGGAAGGAAGGAACAAAGGCTGCAGTTCTTAAAGACATTAACGTGAGTCTGGGCAAGGCAGAGCGAGTATGCATCTAACTAGCCCTGTCTGTGCATAAGTATATATTATAACAGAGGATATGAGTCTATTCACCCTTCTGTCATTGTGTCAACATACATGTATAACAATATCAGTGGAGTACCTAGGTTGGTTGCCACCCGGGATGGGTTGCCGCTATACCTCCACGGCGCATCGTGCCCCCCCCCTCCCCCAGTGTGCATAATCCCTAGAAGCGCATCATCCTCTCCACCTGGGGGTGCATGTAGCAGTTGTGCAGCTATCGGCTCTGCCGATCCCCTGCCCCGGAACAGGAAGTAACATCAGAGGGGACAGGAAACCACATGACTGCTCTGTGCACTCCCTTGCTGCCTGCATCCGAGGTGGACCGCCCCTACCACCCTGCCCTTGGTATGCTACTGAGCAATATTGGTTATTTTAAGAAAGAAACAGACTTAAGTGGACTATAACAAGGCAACAGCTTAACATTATTGGTGTAACACAAAATTTTAACCTGAGAAGTGAATAAGAATAAAGCTCAAGCCATCCCAAAGGACAGACAGCCTGCCATACACAGCTAGGAGTCCAAAGTAAACTTTAAACAAAACCTGAGAAAAACCCCTTATCCCACCTTATCAGCTAGAGCAAGGACCTGAGCTTCTGAGCATAGGCCTAACATTGACCGCCTGGTGAATGTTAAGGCCTTGCCTTGTTCAAAGGGCCTCCTTTGAATGTGCTTCTAGCTTGAGTGCCCCCTCCCCTAAGCTGCGACAAACAACGTAATTATCGAAGTAAGGGTGGGTGGGTTGGGTAAGCAAGACGCCTCTCCCCAGAGGCATAGCCTTAAACATTCCAAATCAGCTCCTCCCTGCAAGTGAAAAGAAAACATCTGACCGGATGATGTCTCCTGCAGCATCCCCAATTTAAAATATTCCCAATCCAAATATGTTTGACCAGGGTTGGCAAAGAGTTCTGGAAGCTCTGCCACTCTGACCAAGGCTTGCAACATTTTGCCTCTCAGTCCCCCACGGCCTAGGCACACAAGGCTCCTCTTGAAGCCCACTATGATTGGCCAGGCTGGCGTCAAGGTGAAGCTCACCCCCCCCTATTAACATCAGGCTACAGGTCTGCCGGTCGTTCTCAGAATATTCCATCACAAAAGAGCAACCTTGTAAGTTGAACGGCTGAAGGCGCAACAGATCCAGAAATGCTGCTCTTAGGCAATTCATGGTTTGTGATGTATTGATCTCAGAAATATGCAGGGTCTTAAAATATTTTAGAATGTATCAAAGTGTAATTTACTGGACAGAGTTTGCCTAAACACAGTCAGCATGATTTCAACCAAGGGAAGTTTTGTCTCACCGGTTTGCTTCATTTCTTTGAAGACATGAATAAACATGTGGATAAAGGTGAGCCAGTTGATGTCATGTATCTAGACTTTCAGAAAGCTTTTGACAAAGTTCCTCAAGAGAGACTCCTGAGAAAATTAAAAAGTCATGGCATAGGAGGCAATGTTCTCTTATGGATTAGGAATTGGTTATTAGACAGAAGGTACAGGGTAGGGTTAAATGGTAAGCTCTTTTGAGCAGGGACTGTCTTTTCTTCATGTTCACTTGTGAAGCGCTGCGTACGACTGGTAGCGCTATAGAAATTATTTATAGTAGTAGTAGTAGTAGTATTTCTGTCAATGGAGGAGGGTGACTAGTGGAGTGCCACAGTGATCCGTACTGGGAACAGTGCTATTTAACATATTTATAAATGACCTGAAAATCGGAATGGCAAGTCAGGTAATTGAATTTGAAAATGACACAAAACTATTCAAGGTTGTTAAAACACATGCAGACTGTGAAAATTTGCAGAAAGACCTTATGAAATTAGAAGACTGGGCATCCAAATAGCAAATGAAATGTAATGTGGACAAATGCAATGTGATGCACATTGGGAAGAATAATCTCAATCATAATACCTATGCTAGGGTCCACCTTGGGGGTCAGCACCCAAGAAAAAGATCTAGGTGTTGTTGTAGACAATACACTGAAATCTTCTGTCCAGCGTGTGGCAGCAGCCAAAAAAGCAAACAGGATGCTGGGAATTATTAGGAAAGGGATGGTAAAAAAAGACCGATATAATGCCTCTGTATCGCTCCATGGTGCAACCTTACCTTGAGTATTGCGTTCAGTTCTGGCTGCCATAGTTTAAAAAAGATATAGCCAAATTAGAAAAGGTTCAAAGAAGAACAATCAAAATGATAAAGGAGATGGAACTCCGCTCATGTGAGGAAAGGCTAAAGAGGTTAGGGCTCTTCAGCTTGGAAAAGAGACAGCTGAGGGAAGATATGATTGAGGTCTCCAAAATCCTGAGTGGTGTAGAATGAGTAGAAGTAAATCGATTTTTTACTTTTCAAAAAGTACAAAGACTAGGGGACAGTGAAATTATGTGGAAACACTTTTAAAACAAATAGGAGGAAATATTTTTTCACTCAATGAATAATTAAGCTCTGGAACTCTGCCAGAGGATGTAGTAACAGCGGTTAGAGTATCTGGGTTTAAAAAAGGTTTGGACAATTTCCTGGAGGAAAGGTCCATAGTCTGTTATTGAGATGGACACAGGGGAAACCAGTGCTTACCCTGGGATTGGTAGCATGGAATGTTGCTACTATTTGGGTTTCTGCCAGATACTTGTGACCTGTCCACTGCTAGAAACAACTGGGCTAGATGGACCATTGATCTGACCCAGTATGGCTTCTCTTATGTAACATTTTTTTTTGTTACATTTATACCTGGCACTTTCCCACTCATGGCAGGCTTACATATACAGGTACTTATTTGTACCTGGGGCAATGGAGGGTTAAGTGACTTCTGCAGGCGCCTGAAGTGGGAATCGAACTCAGTTCCCCAAGACCAGAGTCCACCACCCTAACCACTAGGCCACTCCTCCACTCATGTTAGCTACAATGCCAGAGTGCAATCTAAAACCCACATTATGTGTAAATGTTCCTTGCATTCTAAGAGAAGGGTTGAAACTAAACAACGTGAAACTGATTATTGGACTTGTCAGAGCATTAGTATTTTACAGGAATTGTAGGTATTTAAAAAAAAGTGATTTTAAAAACCATTATTTTTTCATTTTAGCCTGCATATCATGTGACATCTAAGCTATGTCAATAGGAACCGTTCTTTGAAGCTGGAGATCTCAATTAAACGCATAACACCAACGGATATTTCCTGGTTTAGAACTATGTACGTTTTAATATTTTAATGGAGCTGAACAAAGCAGGCCGTCTAACATTCCAGTTGTAAACAGTGTGCCTTTACACTCTGATTTAAGGGAACATATTATTTCATTGAACCGTTTACATTTGTTAAATAACATTTTGGCTGCTGAGTAAAATTCCTAGAGGCCACTTTCTACCAAGAGCTAAAGAAAAATGACTTCCAGTCAATCAAAGACAATGGTCAGAGACGTGGCTCTTGCAAGCAATACACTGTATGCTGCAGCTTTTTGTCGTTCACTTTGTTGCTCCAGTAACTGGCTGTCAGTCAGTTCTCTTCTTTCTCCTGCCCTCTGTCTGCGGAGAGAGACTTCAAGTACAATTCCTTCTGTGGCCGCATTTTTTCATGGACAAAATACCCTGTTAAAATGTTACCAGATGAATCAGAAATGTCAATGTGGAGATTGTTCTCCTGATAGTTTTAATGAGAAGACATGCTGGGACTCGACTGGGCAACATTTCATCGGAAACATTTTTAAGGGAGAGTGGAGGGCTTTTTTTTTTTTTTTTTAATGTCTTCTAACTACACAAGAATGGTCATTTTTGGCCAACCTACTTTTCCAGCTTTTAAAAGCTTTTGCATTGTGAATCCAATGCATGCAGCAGATAGCAAAATGCCATCTGCTACTGAGATAAAAGAAACCGGTAATCAAAAGTGGCTGAGGGAGGAGACTAGGAAGGAGCTGGATACTGAGAGCTGCGGTTTAAGAACACGCTCGGGTGTACGCGTCTTTATAATTTAGCTGGGGGAAATTAATTGCCATATAGAAATAAATCACACTATTGCCTCCCCAGAGCCAGCCTAAAAGATAATGCCGGCAGTCGGAATACCGGTTGTTTAACTCGATTCTCTGATAATTCGCCCTCTTCAGGGGTTTGAAGTCTCTTTAAAAGAATTTTAAAGCTTTCTCTAACCTCTAAGCACTGTAACATGAGAGCCTTCTTCTTTCACTGTTGGACCCATACCACAAGTTGGTTTCTTTTGAAATAGTACCCGTTGCTGCTCATAAGTCGTCGTCGTCCACCCCCCCCCCCCCCCCCCCCCCCAGGACTGCCATTAGACGGATCTAAATGTATTTGATTAAGTAATCTCCCTTTCTTGGGCCTTTAAGTGCACCTCTTGAAAACCACATATACGGGTAACAAACATTGGGACGCGGGACATATTTTTGAAGAATTAACCACACAAACGTGCTTTTCTTCAACCTATTGATAAGATGCTTAACATAAGTAGCCAAAAACCAGACAGTTCGAATTCTGTTATTATTTACTATTACCTTTTTTACGATTACACAACTTCTTCACATATATTCAGAACTGTCTTATAATAGTTGTTTGTAATACTACTATCATGTTTTCTCACTATCATGTCACCCAAGATCCTTCTGTAATACTTAATGTCTATTTTCTAATATATGACCACCATTCATGACCTGCAAAGAGGTGGGAACATTTATTTATTGCATTTGTACCCCACATTATCCCACCTTTTTGCAGGCTCAATATGGCTTACAGAGTAAGGTTATGATAAAGTCAGTACATGATTTAAATACAGAAAATGTGGGATACAAATGCAATAAATAAATAAATAAATAAATAAATGACCTAACAAGTTTGGAAAAGCAGATAACAAACACAAGTTTTTTTTTCTCACCCTTGGCTTTTTCCTTCTGTCCTTAAGCAAAGGCGACATCTGCATCATTATTAACTATGGGGGTCTTTAATGAAAGATTAGCTCGAGTTACCTGCAGCAGGGCCCAGTTTATTCCTATGGGCCCTCCTGCAGATAACTCGAGCTCATCTTTAGTAACAAACAAAAAAAAAACCTTTAGGTTTTAAAATGACCCAATGTATGTGTGGTTTTTTTTTTTGTGAAGATTGGTTTTTGTGTATATAAACAAGCAAGCAAGCACCCCACAGAAAAATGATTTTGTGATTTAAGAACATATACAGCACACTATGAAATGCAAGTGACAGGTAAGAACAGAAGATATATTAGACTGGGACAAACGTTGCCTTCTCTACCTCATCCCTTTAGTAATTGCTTTTAATGTAAGGACGACGCCTTTATAAATGAACACGAAAATAAAAGTTCTTCTGCACTAAAGATTCATTTTAACTGTGCTTTCTAATGGTCCTTTTCATTTTTTTTCTTTGCAGAGAGCGGCAGCGAGTTGGTAGGCAGCTCTTGTAGAATTAAGATTATATATTAATTGGCAGGTCATCGTGTGTCTCCTCTGTGTACAGTAGAGCTCTAGAAATGATAAGTAGTTTTGCAAAGTGCAGAATTAGGTGGAATTGCATCAAAATGAGCAGGGATGAAGCCCACTCTGGACTTTCAAAAAATGAATATTTAAATTGAAGTTCCACTTTGACTTGAGTTTCCTTTTCATTTGCCATAAGGTAAAGCCTTGTCCATTTTCCCTCGTTCCCCTCAGTGCACTGCAGTCAGCTCGTGGGAATATGGAACTAATTCTTGAATATACTGCAGCTAAAATAAAACCGTCAAGTATTTTGCTTCCTGATGGAGCGATGGGCAATTAAACTTCTCAAACAGGAGAACAGAAACGTCAAAGCCCACAGGTTAACAAACAGGATTTTAACGTGAGACTGCATGATATGTTACTAAAATGATAATAATTTCAATTGACAATTCTTTTTTAATCTTTATTTTTGCCTCTTATTCTCGTTATATCCCTCAGCTACAATTTTTTTCAAATGGTGTAAAACTAAGTCAATAATTTGACATTATACGTTTTTTCTACAGACACAAAATAGGGGGGGGGGGGGGGGGAGCATTTAGCACAACTGGCTCCTATCATATCTTCTATCTGCTAAAGGTTTCATCCACTTTAATAAACTTGTCCTGCATCAGACCTAAATACCTGGGACAAGGAGAACGATTAGCCAATGAAGATGTCTGTCCATTACCTTATTATTAGCTAAATAATCCACACATTCACTGTGCAAAGAAAATGTATAAGAAGGTTTAATTGAAAAATGAGGAATTCTGAACCATATCTACCCAGGGTCCGTCCCCCCCCCCCCCCCCCCCCCCCCCCCCAGACACAGAATAGGGAAAGACATTGATAAACCAGGTCATACTGTATTCTAGTCCTATTCAGATAATCAAAGTAATCCTGTTTAATACTGCACATAAATAGCCCAACTATGTGATAACTAGGCAAGAAACTCAGACAAGCATTAGGGAGTTACACAAACATAAATCAGAAAGCACATTTTAAAAGAGAGTTATTTTTAAAAAGAAGAATTTTTGTAATTTAAAATGACCTGCAGGCTCTGAAGATATCCTGTGTTTACATGTAATGGATGGCATGCATATTTGTATAGGAATGTTCTGTCAAATTGTGGATGAGGGGAAAAGCAACAATAGTCATTCTTAATGACTGTCTTTGCATAGCCTGCTGTTATTCTCTGTCTTTCAGGGTTGACCTATAACATAGAGAAATGAGAGGTATGTTAAATGGAATGAAAGGTTGTAAAAAAAACCCAAAAAAACTATAGCCCCAGAAAAATAGAAATTGGACAAATGAGGGAGTAAAATACTTTATACTGATTGTTTTAATGCTCCTTGCTCACCAGTGTAAAAGATGGGCTAGTTCTAAATCAATAAATGAAGTTATATGGAATTTTGAGCACAGTATTATTGTTAGAACATAAAAACATAAGCTTTGCCATACTGGGTCAGACCAAAGGTACGTCAAGCCCATTATCCTGTTTCCAACAGTGGCCAATATAGGACACATGTTCCTGGCAAGATCCCAAAAGAATAAAAACAAATTTTATGTTGCTTATCCCTGAAGTTTCCCAAGTCTCTCTTAATAATGGTTTATGGACTTTTCTTTTGGGAACTTGTTTCAAACCTTTTTTAAACTCTGCTAAGTTAACTGCTTACCACATTCTCTGGCAATGAATTCCAGAGTTTAATTACAGGTGGAGTGAAGAAATATTTTCTCCAGTTTGTTTTAAATTTGCTATTTAGTAGCTTCATTCCTAGTCTTTTTATTTTTGAGAAAAATAAACCAGCAATTCAGGTCTACCAGTTCCACTCCTTTCAGTATGTTATAGACCTCTCTCATATCTCTCCTCATCCATCTCTTCTCCAAGCTGAAAAGCCCTAGCCACCAGTGGCGTAGGAAGGGGGGGGGGCGGTCCGCCCCGGGTGCATGCGCTGGGGGGGTGTCGGCTCGCTGGTTCCCTGCTCTTTCTGCCCCAGAACAGGTTACTTCCTGTTCTCCATTCATTTTTAATCATTCCTACCATTCTATTTGCTTTCATAGCCACCACTGCAAAGGGTTTCAGTGTATCGTCGACGACAACTTAATCCTTTTCCTGGGATGTGACTCCTAATGTGGAACCTTGCATTACATAGCTACAGCTTGGGGGTCCTCTTCCCTGCATGCATCACATTGCACTTGCCCACATTAAATATAATCTGGCATTGGGATGCCCAGTCTCCCATGTACCTGATTTATCCAGCCTTGTACCAAGTGGCCAAAATTGTTTCTCAGTTTTTCTTTCTTTCTGTCTTTTAATCAACCTTATGAACCTTATGAAGAGATCTACCCAAAGTGGTGGTGTACACTGCATTATGCCTATACCAGTGGCGTAGCTACTATGGGCCACAGGGACCTGGGCCCCCTTAGATTTGGCCCTGGACCCCCTGCCGATGACCCTCTCAACCCCCCCTCCTGCCGCCAACCCGCCGTCACCGTCTGCTACCTTTGCTAGTGAGGGACCCCAACCCCCGCCAGTCGAAGTCTTCTTCCTTCCTTCGTTTTGTTTCTGAGTCTGACGTCCTGCACATACAATGAGGACGTCAGACTCACAGAAACAGAACGAAGCCCTACAGATCGCACTAAAAACGTGATCGCACCTTAGTAAAAGACCCTCTCAGTTCTGTTAGAAGCAAACTTGTGAATAATCTAGAGGACCGCAAATCACTTGAGTTCTAGCCATACGGTTTTCACAGTGGCAAAATGCATATGCAGAATAGCATTCTAGCAAGAGAGAGGTTTGCATTGAACTAAGGCAATGAGCATACAAAGCTACCTTATCCAATGGATTATGCCCCTGGAGGACCAGAGCTTCAGAACAGGGTAAAAATGGAAGATGAGGGCTGGTCCTACAGCTCCAGCATCTCAAATTTCAGCAAAGATGTAACCACACAAGGGCTTATTTACCAGGCTCATGGTCGCTTTCTTTAATGCTATGCCCAAGACTCAGAAACTGATGCAGAAAGCTGTGCCTTAATGCTCCGTGCTAAAGCTCATCAAAGGGTTTTCTAACAAATGCATTAAAAAAAATTGTACCCAATATAGGGGCCGATGCTCAAAGCCCGGGCACTAAAGCCCACAACGCAAATGATAAAGGGAATGGAACGACTTCCCTGAGGAAAGGCTGAGAAGGTTAGGGCTCTTCAGCTTGGAGAAAAGACGGCTGAGGGGTGATATGATAGAAGTCTACAAGATAATGAGCGGAGTAGAGCAGACAGATTGGACAGATGTGAAGCATTTGTTTACACTTTCAAACAACAATAGAACCAGGGGACACAGGATGAAGCTAGAATATGGCAGATTTAAAACAAACAGGAGAACGTTTTTCTTTACTCAGAACTCGTTGCCGGAGAATGTAGTGACAGCAGCTGGCCTTACGGAGTTTAAAGGGGGTTTGGACAGATTCCTGAGGGAAAAGTCCATTGAACATTATTCAATTTTTTTTTTGGAGGGGAGGGGTTTTTGCTGGGTTCTTAAAGCCTGGATTGGTCGCTGTCGGAGACAGGATGCTGGGCTTGATGGACCATTATGGCAGTGCTTATGTTCTTATGTTCCCATAGTACAACAGCACAGAAAACTACTTAACCGAGGCGCGAATCAAATGACATTCAAATTATATGTGTGAATTGCATGTGCACAAACGTTTTGCGATAAGCGCAGGTCTTGTGTGCATGCCCAGACAAAACTGGAAGTGCAAGCACACATTGGTGCTGTCCTTCTGTGCCTTTAAATACGAGCTTTTCAAAAATTTCTTTGCACTTACATTTTTCAAAGGTTCATATTTAAGTGCAGAAAAACAGGTGCTGATGTGTGCTTCTGCTTAGACCCGTACACATTTGTTTCTCACCATCAGTGCTTAGAAGCTGCAGGGCTCCCTCCCGCTTCCAAAAAAAAGAAAAAACCAGCAGTTTAATGTGAGAAATTGACAAGAAATTCTCTCCCCAAAGCCCTCTACTCTGCCCCTGAGCTGTAGGTACGTTTTTGGCGTTATAGACCATCCTTTGCTTTGGGCATTGCAGCGCTGCCGTTCTGAACATTGTGAAGGAACACTAACTGACCTCATGTGCATCTATTTAAATGCATTTCAATACAATTTGTAGCAATTTTAGTGCACACATTAACACCCACACTCCAGCCCTCGGAGCATTCTGCGCACAATGATATGCACGCGCATCAAGCGCTAACTGCTTCTTAGCACTGGCATTAGTTTGAGCATCAGCCCCATAGTAACCATATAGTATGTAAATAAATTGTGCACAAAAAAATGTGCTACTGTGGGATAGCATGCTGGACACATGAACACGTAGGGGCATAATCGAACGGGGCCGGCCATCTACAAGGCCGGCCCCGTAAAGCGTCATCCCGTATGTATTATCGAAACAAGATGGCCGGCCATCTTTCGTTTCGATAATACGGTCAGACCCGGCCAAATCTCAACATTTGAGCCGGCTTTAGAGATGGCCAGCATTGGTTTTCAGCGATAATGGAAACTAATGGTGGCTATCTCAAACCCGGCCAAATCCAAGGCATTTGGTCATAGGAGGAGCCAGCATTTGTAGTGCACGGGTCCCCCCTCACATGCCAGGACACCAACCAGGCACCCTAGGGGGCACTGCAGTGGACTTCAAAAATTGCTCTCAGGTGCATACCTCCCTTACCTTGTGTACTGAGCCCCCCAAAATCCCCCCAAAACCCACTCCCCACAACTACTACCATAGCCCTTAGCAATGAAGGGGGGCACCTATATGTGGGTACAGTAGGTTTTGGGGGGGTTGGAGGGCTCCCATTTACCACCACAAGTGTAACAGGTAGGGGGGATGGGCCTGGGTCCATCTGCCTGAAGTGCACTGCACCTACTAAAAACTGCTCCAGGGACCTGCATATTGCTGTCATGGAGCTGGGTATGACATTTCAGGTGGCATAGAGGCTGGCAAAAAATGGTTTTTAATTTTTTTTGGGGTGGGAGGGGGTTGGTGACCACTGGGGGAGTAAGGGGAGGTCATCCCTGATTCCCTCTGGTGGTCATCTGGTCAATTGGGGCACCTATTTGAGGCTTGGTCCTAAAAATAAATGGACCAAGTGAAGCCGGCCAAGTGCTCGTCAGAGCCAGCCTTCTTTTTTCCATTATCGGCCGAAGCCAGCCATCTCATAACCACGCCCCCATCCCGCCTTCCATACCCTGCCGACACGCCCCCTTTGGCCGGCTCTGCGACTGAAAGCAGTTGGAGCCGGCCAAAATCGGCTTTCGATTATACCGATTTGGCCGGGTTTAGGAGATGGCCGGCCATCTCCCGATTTGTGTCGGGAGATGGCCGGCCATCTCCTTCGAAAATAAACAGGATAGTCTGAGCTCGCAGCTAGAAGCATAGCTAGGTTCAGAACATGGGGAGAGAGGACAGCAGACTGCCGACAGTGCCGGTGCATATTTTAAATATGACGGGTTGCGTGAAAAATAGGCGACGGCGCCATCAAAGTCCATTTGGGGGAGCAGCCACTCCCCTGGTGACCCACCTAGCTACGCCTCTGCTAGCAGCAGCTATATTTTGCACACAAAAAATTGTATCGGCATTTAGAGTTGCATGTGCATACATTATCCCCTGAATTCTATATATGGCAATATGAGTTGTGTGCATAACTTAATTGATTACAAACTAATTAGAACTGATAATTGGGTCCTAACAAACAATAAGAGCTAATTGGCATTAATCAAAATGTACACATGTATTTTCCAGTATCTGGATCCATGCATAAATTTTATAAGTGGTCCAAAAAGGGGACATGGCCATGAGATGGTCATGGGCAGATCGGGGGTGTTCCTTTAATTTATGCACATTCTTATAGAATAAAGAGGATCTGCGCCTAATTTAGGCATGGGGATTTCCACCAAGATTTTGATGGTGTAAATGGTCACACCTAAATGTAGTCACAGTTCCCAGCACTAAGGGGGAGATTCTATAAATGGTGCCTAAAAAATTGGCACTGACTAAGTGTATTCTAGAATCGGTGACAAATTGAAGAGTAGCAAATCGCCTGGACCAGATGGCATTCATCCCAGAGTACTGATAGAATTGAAAAATGAACTTGCAGAACTATTGTTAGTAACATGTAATTTATCTTTAAAATCAAGCATGGTACCAAATGATTAGAGAGTGGCCAATGTAACGCCGATTTCCCTCATGCATCACTTTGCACTTGCTCACATTATGTCATCTGACATTTGGATGTCCAGTTTCCCAGTCTCATAAGGTCCTCTTGTAATTTTTCACAATTCTCTTGTGATTTAACAACTTTGAATAACTTTGTGTCGTCAACAAATTTAATTATCTCCCCCTAGTTACTCCATCTCTAGATCATTTATAAATATGTTAAAAAGCAGCGGTCTCAGCACAGACCCCTGGGGAACCCCACTATCTACCCTTCTCCATTGAGAATACTGACCATTTAACCCTACTCTCTGTTTTCTATCCTTTAACCAGTTTTTAATCCACAATAGGACACTACCTCGTATCCCATGACTTTCTAATTTCCTCTGGTGTCTTTCATGAGGCACTTTGTCAAACGCCTTTTGAAAATCCAGAAACACAATATCGATTGGCTCACCTTTATCCCCATGTTTGTTCACTCCTTGAAAGAAATGAAATAGATTGGTGAGGCAAGATTTCCCTTCACTAAATCCATGTTGGCTTTGTCTCATTAATCCATGTTTTGAATATGCTCTGCAATTTTGTTTCTTATAATAGCCTCTACCATTTTGCCCTGCACCAATGTCAGGCTTACTGGTCTATAATTTCCGAGATCTCCTCTGGAACCTTTTTAAAAAATCGGCATTACATTGGCCACCCTCCAGTCTTCTGGAACCATTCTTTTCTATAAATAGTGCCTAACATTAAGTGCCATTTATAGAATAGTGTTTAGTGCTATTTTTCTTTTTTTTTTTTTTGGGGGGGGGGGGGGGGGGCGCCAAAGAATTAATTCCTATGTGCCTGTGCAGGAATGCTGTTCTGTGCATACGGTTTTTACAGGGCAATATTTATATGCAGAATAGCATTCCAGCACATGCAAAGATGTATTTATTTATTTATTTATTTATGCATTTGTACCCCGGTGGTAAGTTCAATGTGGCTTACAATTAACTTATGTAGACAAGTATCAAAGTTGTTTCAAGTTCAGTTTGTGATCATGTGCTTTGGTGCATTGGCTGGGATCTCCTGGCTATGCGATTTTGTCGGAAAGGAATTGCCCGAAGAGATGAGACTTCATGTGTTTTTGGAATGTTAGACAGTTCTCTGTGTGTTTTAATTCTTTTGGTAGAAAATTCCAGGTTTTGGTGCAGATGTATGTGAAGTTGGTTTGAATGTTCTTGCAACTCCAAGTGTCAATTTTTGCAAAACAAATAATATTTACTGGCATACAACAGTAACATAGCCTGGTGGGGGCCTGACCCAGATGTTTACACCACCTCTCATTTGCCTGTGCTGCTGCTGCTGTTGACTGGGTGAGTGGTGGGGTCATAGACCACCCAGGCCAACCTATGGCTAATCCCCATTCTTATACACTACCTTCATGTGCTGGAATGCTATTCTATATGAAAAAAAACCCATATTATTCTGTGTATTATTTTGTCACAAGCTGTCAACAGTCTAGCATTTTATTCTTTGTTTCAGAACGCCTCCCCCTCAACAACTTGTACCTGACTCTTCAACGAGGCCAGAAGAAAAGTTGGAGCCTTATATGCTTGCAGTAAAGGGAAGAAACAGACATGAAATCCTCACTAATGCTCGCTGAAGAAGAACGAGATAACCTTTTACTCCTCAGACCTTGCATTTAAACACTGGTGTTAGAAAACCCTGACCTCAGCTTTTAGATTTTCTGTGCACTTCTCTGTATCTTTATTTTAATAACTGATACCTTTATTACTATGGGAGTTAAATGAGCTGGGTGCTGATTTCTTTCCAAGTCTCATGCATGGTATGCATACTAACATGCCACTTCTGAAAAAGGCAGTACACAAGTTAATGTTTCAATAACAGTTGAGAAAGGTTTTTTTTTTGTTTTTTTTTTACAGTTTTCAAGTTTTCATCCTAAAAAATTCGAAACAAAGTGTATCTATAAGTCAATTTATGCAGCTCACCACATTTGTACTTCTTTGGAAGATTTCAAGGAACAGTCATTGCTGTTGACCAAAAGTTTCAAAGACAAAGGCTATCCACGAAAGGCTATTTCACAAGCTTATTTAAGGGCTCGATTTGCGAAAAGGGAGCTGCTTCTGATGGAAAGATCTCAGTCTACAGATACTGAAACATTAACTCGTGCACTGCCTTTTTCAGAAGTGGCATCACTATTTGTGAATATTTTGAAGACACACTGGCGTGTTTTGCGACTGTATCCATGTTTGACTAAATTTCCCATTAGAGCATATAAGCAAGGACATACAATAGGGAAGATGCTTTTCTAAACAGCTATACATGGACGTTACAATATCTCGCCAATCAGGAAGTCATTCTATTTGTGGACGTTGTTAATGGTGTGAGTTGGCTCTCACAGGCCCCACATGTAAACATCATCGCACAGGACAAACTGTGTAAGCACGTTTTACATAGTAACATAGTAGATGACGGCAGAAAAAGACATGCACGGTCCATCTAGTCTGCCCAACAATTTAAACTCATATGTGCTACTTTATGTGTATACCTGACCTTGATTTGTTTCTGCCATTTTCAGGGCACAGACCGTAGAAGCCTGCCCAGAGCAAGGCCCGCCTCCCCCCACCGGCTCTGCCACCCACTGATTGTAACAGTTCTAGTGTGGTATAAATGATAGAGTGTCCATGACAGCTGGCATATATAGGATGGAGCAGCAGACTGGTGCACCTATGATTAAATGAACACAAGTCAAGGATCACTACTAGTACTATGGAGGCACCATTGGCTCCTCATTGGAAGGAGAAACAACACACTATGAGGGATTTTAAATGGCGAATATTGGATCAAGTAAAAGAGGGGTGGGAGGGTGGTAATTATGAGACTACACAATTATAAAGAACAACATTGGATATTTTTATTGCAAACTGTTAATCCTGCGGGTTTGAATGCTGAAATTGAATGGACTTCCCTATTATGACAGCGTCAGAGCCAAGCTCTGTGATTGGTGGACCAAACCAGCTGACAATTTAAATAGCAAGCAAAAAAACGCCAGCGCCATGTTTGTGTAACATCGCTGGTCGGCAAAAGAAGGAGCTTAGGTACATGGTAGGAGAACCTCTAATTAGAATGTTGGGGGCTCTGTACCTTTTTAATTCCATAAGCTATATGCAAAAGAAGTACAAAAGGGGATTTTTTGGTTTAACAGACAGGGATTTAATATCTCTTATTTTTTGACTTTATAGATGTTTATGTCCTTGATACAGCCTCATGCAAAACATGCACCATGTCGGACTGTTATGGCCCTGAGCTGACAATGCTAAGTTTTCATTGAATTTTTAATTATTAAAATCACAGTTTTGTTGAAAAGTAAAAAAAAAATATATAGAAAATATAGAAAATTTAAAACAAAAAGACCAATGTCGATTTGAGTGCTTGATTCTCAAAGCTTGAAAACTGTTTGGCTCTGAGTTGCACTACTGAGGTCTGTTTAGGGTTTCTTTACAGTTATTTGGTGAAACATTTATTTTGGACTCTGGCTTATCATACATTGATTTGGAATTTGCTGCTGGAGTGGAGGAGAACAAGTTGCCATAGTTTACCTGTAAACTATGACATATTCATATGCATATTCATTGGGGAAATCCTGAAAACCCAACTGGGTTGCAGCCCTTGAGGACTGAGGTTGCCCACCCCTATCCAGTTAGTCTGTCTTGAATTGATTGCAAGTGCTTTGGAGCAGGGACTATCTTTTATGTGTTTGTGAACAGTGCTGTGTACGTCTAGCACCGCTACAGAAATGATAAGTAATAGTAGTAGTAGTGTGAGTAGTAGCTGCATACTTTGTGGCTAAACATGTTGGACTTACATGATCCAAGGCAGTGGGGCACACCCAGCCAGTCAGGTTTTCAGGATATCCACAATGAATATACATGAGATAGATTTGCATGTACTGCGTCCTTGATATATAAATCGATCTCATGTATATTCATTGTGGATATTTATTTATAGCATTTATACCCCCGCTCTTTCCCGCTCGGTAGCAGGTTCAGTGCGGCTTACAAGGTATGGTACAAGTATCACAGAGATAACACAAAGTATCGTACAAAGTGTAAAGAGATGATCCAGTTATAAAGAGTAGGACATTAGGAAGAGATGTGGGGGAGAGGATTGGAGTATGGATTAAGTTTGAGAATTAAGTTGGGTTGTTTGGGTAAGCTTGTTTGAAGAGGTAAGTTTTTAGCAGCTTTCTAAAGGGTAGGTGTTCATTGGTTATTTCTGATGTGTCGAGGTATTGCGTTCCAGAGTTGGCTGCCTATAACGGAGAAGTTGGATGCATAGTAGGTTTTGTATTTGAGGCCTTTGCAATTGGGAAGATGAAGATTGAGATATGTACGTGAAGATTTGGACCCGTTCCTGGCTGAAAACCTGACCAGCTGAGTGTGTCCTGAGGACTGGGATGAGAACCACTGATCTGCTTTTCAACACAGTCCTCAGGGCACTCCCAGCCAGTCAGGTTTTCAGGATATCCATAATGAATATGCACAAGGTTAGTTCGCATGCACAGCTTCCTTAGGATACAAATCTATCTTATGCACATTCATTGTGGGCATTCTGAGACCTTGACTTGCTGGGTATGACCCAAGGACTGAGCTGAGAAATGCTGGTCTAGGGTACCCTCCCTCCATCCCTTACCAGGTCCCTTTGTGTTTTCTGTCACTCTTGGCTCTTAGGGCCTGAGCTGAAATTCTGTTTCGGCCACCACAACCCCTTCAGCGAAAATTAATTCTTTCAGATTGTTTTGAGTATGACTGGCTTCAGCTTTCAAGGCCGACCCCTCTTGTCTTTGAGCTTCTTATGGAAAATATTATCTTCTGAGACCTTTTGGGCCCTGCTTTGCCAGAAAAATACATTTGGAGCACTACAGAAGAATCTCTGCCACTTTGATACATTCAGCACTGAAACATTCACCTTGTGAATGCATATATTAAGCGACTGCTTTGGTGCAAGAAAGGTATATATGGATTGATGCAGAAAGCCATGCAGTACAATGGATGAGTATGTGGGTTCTACTGCAGAATTAAAACAGTGTGATGCATTAAGCTAATGAGATGCTAATTTCAAGTGTACAGAACTCGCATGCTAATTGGGTGATGCCTGCCAGTCAGAGGTTCTGTGGGGAGGGCAGCTCACTTTGTACTTGTCTGAACAAAATGAAAGTGCCAGAACACATCTGCACCTCTTGTTCAACACATTAATATTACCCTCACAAAAATTGCTTGCTCATAAAGGGGAGCTTTTACTAAGCTGCGGCAGGGCTACCGCGTGATAAAACAACACTACCGCAGGTGCACTTGCTGTGCAGAGTTTCCCATGCCACAGAAAATATTTCCCTATTTTCTAGCTTGGGGGCACGATGTAAGCGTGCCCGGTGATAATTGGCCATTGGCACGCTCTGTTCAATTACCACCAGGTTAATGCATGAGCCCTTAAATAGGTGATGGTAAGGGCTCAGGCAATAAATGGCCATACACTAATTTTAATATTAGCGTATGGCCATTTAATGCACCATTGGAAAAAAGGCCTTTTTCCCTCTGCGGTAAAAAGTGGCCAAGTGCTTGGCACTTTCACGCTCCAAAACTAGCACAAGTCATTTTTTTTACTGCAGCTTAGTAAAAGGGGCCCAAAATATTTGCACGGCTAATGCTTCTACACAGAATAACAGGCACATACGTGTGCTGGCAGTTTCATTTTTGTTTGGAGAGGTGCATCTGAGCTTGTTACCTCCTGTCTGGCTTTTAAAGTTGCAGGCACTTGTTCTGGTCACTGATAAAACACAAACCTGTTATTTAAATCCCCAAAACTGGCACTAAATCCTCTCAACCAACCCTTCTACGTTGCCCTGGACCTGGCAAAAAATCTTTTGCATTCTGCGCACCTTAAAAGCCACTGTTTCCTTCTGTGTATTGCAGAGGAATACTTTGGGAGGATGATACATGTACTAAGTGTAAGGTTTTTTCGGGGCTCCTATCTGCATTCCTTTATGGAGTGCCCAGCTGTCTTCCAGCTGTGGGCATAGGCTTTGCGGGCCATTGAACATATCCTACAAGTTTCTGTCAAATGGACTTATCGGGTACGCCTGCTAAGGGATGGGACCCCATTGCATCAGGGGGGGTGTAAATGATGCACAATGCAGATCTGTGCTGTTGGCTGCCTTATTGGGCCAACCCATTGAGCCCTCCTGTCATAGTCTGGCATAATACTATGCAGGAGATGGCGGACTGGATCCTCTTCTGACTGAGGACAGTGGGATCTGTACACAATTGCTAGTATTGTAATATATAGCAATGCTATGTAAATTTGTCTGTTAATGGGAGGGGGGGTAAAGGGGAAGGAGGAGATCCAGTTTCTGTTTCAGGGGGGGGGGGGGGGGGGGTTCTTAATATAAAATACTTCAGAGCGGGTCAGTGACCATTTTTCTCAACATGTTTATATTCTCAGTAGCTGAACATTCTGTACTTCAAATTTGTATTAGTGACCTCTGTTGTTAATAGACAGTTTTTTGTGTTTGGTTGTTTACCTCTGTTCTAAGTTAAAGACATATTGAAAAAAAATACTTAATGACCTCATTACCATACATTTTAATGTGCAAGTTAACTCCTGCCCTCAACCCCTTTCTGTATTGTGTAGCCAGTAAAATAGGTGTAATGTACACTGGCACATAGCAGGCAACCTGTGGCCTTTAAGGGACACAGGTTAATTACTCTAGTGCCTTGATAGACCAATGCTCAAAGCATAACACCAGTGCTAAAGGTGATTATTGCCAGACTAGCGCTGGCGTTAGAGAGCACAGAATGCTGAGAGGACTCTAGCACAGAGGATAATGTGAAGGCCAAAGGTTAGTGCAAACAGCATGCAAATATAGTCCAACGGATGTTAATGAGGTCATTTCCCTCCCAATGCTCAGAGAACAGCACACAAAACAAAGCCACCCATACCGCTGAAAACCTAATGCCAACTTGGAGCAGGCATTAGGGTGTTTGAAGAGAGCATTTCTCATGATTCTTTCTTTTAAAATCTGCCGGTTTTTATTAATGGAGGGATACGAGATATATCACCCGCCTTTTCCTCAGATATAATTATAGCATCCAATTAACTGTAGTACCAACACATCCATGATTGAGACCAACAACTTTCTTTGGGTATAAAACAGGCCGCAGCTTTGTTTATTGGTGACATATAGAACCCGAGCTAATAGAAACAGACACCATTATTTATTCAGAAGCAACACTCGACTACCTGCCATTTAACAGCAAGGAGTCACAGCCAAAGCATTAAAACCCAAATCCTTAACCACCATATCAGCAAGTCTTAACCCTCAAGATGTGGACCTCCACGTCTGTACTGAGTTGGGGCCCAAAGTACACCGCCGGGTGAACCTTGAGGCCCCTGTTTTAAGTGCAGTGCCTTAACCCGCCATGCAAGCAAGGTTAAACCATCAAGACGTGAACCTCCATGTCTGTAATTGCGCTGTGGCCCAATGAACACCGCCAAGTGAACATTAAGGCCTTGTCCAGAAGGACCTCCTTCTGCACAGACGCTAAATCAGGTACCCCCCCCCCCCCCCCCTCAAAGCTGCAATTAAGCAAAGCAATATGCATCTTGCAATCCCGTCAAAAGCAAAAGGGGTGGGATGGACAGGAGATCAAACCATCTCAGGGGAGCAGGAAACGATCCTGGTCCCTGGAGGAGCCGGTCTTATATTAGCGCTGCTGAGCCCCACCCTCCCCTTAAGAAGATTACATCCCGCCACAAAGATTTAAATATGCCTGGCCAATCAGGATCAACCATGTCCCCGCACACTGAACACAGGTTGAGTTAAGGTTATCCTTTCCTTTCCGGCCCTGGAAGACCCACCTGAGCACAGAGCGCCATTAAGGGTGGGCTCCAGACAAGCCGTTCGCCCTTCTTTCTTAATTTAGAAGCAGAAAGAAGCCCATGCAAACCCTTAAGCGCTGGTGGTGAGAAATGAATGTGTGCGAGTTTGAGCAAACCTGAAAGTGAAAGCACACATTGGCGCCTGTTTCCTGCGCTTAAAGTAAAAAAACGAAAAAATTGAAAAGCTTATATTTAAAGGTGCAGAAAACAGGTGCTAATGTGTGCTTCACTTTTGGGTTTGCCTGGCGCATGCGCATAAGAGCCGAACTTACCTGAAATTCTTCTGCACATGCGCCAAGCATGTTCCCCCCCCCCTTGCTTTCGCTTTTACAGTGTGCATATAATTTGAATGCCATTTCCTCTGAGCATTGGTGAACTAGTTTTCTGCGCTGTTCCGGCAGAATGAGTTCTGCGCTTTTGGCTTTATCACGGGAGATCTGAGCATTGGCCCATCAGAAAACGTTGGAACTAGCCATCAATCAACCAACCACCACCCTGCCCCCTTTCTTTTTCAGTTGTTATCTATTTTTGTCAGCCTGGCCCTCTGAAGATAAATTAATCTCTTTCTACTAACACTGCCAGAAGATGGGAGTTGCTTTCTTAAGGGGGGGGGGGGGGGGGGGGGAAGGGAAGAGGAGGAAGCAGGTTGCAATTTTTAGCTTACCCGTTTATTTACTTTGAGTTGTCAGTTATACTCCAGTGCAAAAACCACACCAGATTTGCACCCGGCGCTTATTTGTTAATCTAGTCGTTTTTTGCGTCGGAATACAATTGCTGGGAAACTCTCGTTTCCATTATCGATAGATCGAAAATCAGTCATAAAGCGGATCGCAAAGTCTTCCAAAATGATTTCATACGATTTAGTTTGTATTGACTGCTCTTATTTTAAAAATGCAAATAGTACCTCACCCAGCAGCAGTCTGTTCACAAATATTTAGATCATGTTCAGTCTTCCTGATCGTCAGTTACACAAGTAAAACGTTACAGGAAGCTCTTGCATTGCAAGACAGGTGATGCTCTGGTGCCCACTGCTCTGCAAACCTCCTGGCAGACAAGGTCGAGACAGTTAAAGGGAACTTTTAGATCTCTGCAGGTTTGTAAACATCCAATATTTAAAATCACAGAAATGTAGCCTTCTACAAGTTATTTTTAGCTTGCTTTCTACAGCGCCTCCTTCGTTTCACAGGAATTCAGTTAGCTTCTCTAAATGCTGTGCATTCTAAGCACTTAAATATATTGTCCAATTAAAATAGGAATAACGGAATGTAATACCAGAAATAGTATTTAATATTGCCTCATTTCACTCTAGCCTAATGGTTAGTGCATTGGTCTGAGAATCAGGTTCAAATCCCACTCCAGCTCCTTGTAACTCTGGGCAAGTCACTTAACCTTCCATTTCCCCAGGTACAAAATAAATACCTGTATATAATATGTAAACCTCCTTGATTGTAACCACGGAAAGGCAGTATATCAAATTCTACCCTCTTTCCCTTTCTTGATGCAGGGAATATATCCTTTCTCTAGCAAAAAGCTTGTTGCTTCTGATTTGCACATGCAAAAAGGAGAGGAAGAGAGGGGATGAAGGGAGCAAAAATCAATTTGAACAAAATTAAGCGATTTGGTAAATTTTATCTTGGAATAGGCTGAACTGTTGTTTGTTTATTGGTGGTGGTTTTGATTGATGGCTTTTTTTTTTTTTTTAATGAAAAGTAAATGAAAATCCTGTGTAGTTCAGAAAAGCTCAGAATTTATGTAACCTTGAGATTTAGAGGGTGGGAAATGCCGTGACCAGATCTCACCAGCTGTAGATAATCTACCCAGCTCTAACACTTTCAGCTCTAAAAACAGTCAGTAGATTTGTCATAGAGGTACTTGTAGCCTTTCTTGCGATGGCTGTTAATGTTCCCGTCGTAAACCTACTCCTTACTCTAGAGATAGTATTTAAACTCTTTGAACATTGCTCCTGGAAATCTGACACCGTACATCGGTGATTGGCTGTCAATTATTCATTTTTTTTAAGTCTAAGTTTTATTAAAGGTTGTATAATAGAGAATATTCGTTTGTTTTCAACTAAATGTTAGCAATTGTCAATTTAAACAAAAAGAGAAGTTTCTTCCAAATGTCAAGGTTTCAAGAACTGATTACTGGTAGACTAAGTTGAAAGAAAAAATATACCCTATGCTTTCTGCTGTGTCAACATTATACGAAAAATCGGAAGCGACACAATATGATTTATGTATATTTCGTTCTGATTATTTTTGCTTCTCTTTTTCTGTTCTTTACTTCCCCCCCCCTCTCTGCCCCGAAATTATAATTCTTTCTCATTCCTCTCCTACCTCTTTTGTTGTACTTCTCTTCTGTCATTCCTACCTATATTGCTGTAAAATATTCATTTCGCTAAGCCATTGTGACTTTGTCCTTGTCATATGAAATTAATTTGCATATAATGAAATGCTTGGGGGACTATCCATTGACTTTTTAATCCGCACCACATTGTATGTTTTGTGTCATATGTTACTAATAAATAAGCACAAGAACGCTTGCTGGTTAGATTTCACAAAACAGGCAGATTTTTTTTTTTTTTACCATAAAAAAATATTTGGACGAACGCTCAGGAATGTTTAGCTATGAGAAAATGAACGATACTGCTAAAACTTCCCCATTAAATTGCACATTTTCCTATATGCTATTTTAATAAGCCAGGGGGTTTTAGCTTTCGAAATTATTTCCGTTCATATGGAAAGAGAATGTTAACTGAGCTTTAAACTTTAATTCGGTTTCCATGTTTAGACAGAAGCCATAAAGACACCAAGTATTAATAATTATGAAGGATAACTTTAAAGTATAAAGTATCTCTATTCACATATAAGACCACTAATGTTCAAACAGAAAACGCTTATTCTTTTATTTGAAGCCTATATGGACACATAATCTGGCATGCATTTGTTAAAAAGGGGCCATTACATATTCGCACAAGAGTCTTAGCCATGTTTAAAGGGAGAAGAGAATTAGAGGACATTACAAATGAGAGACAGATGGATCTTAAACTTTGCATTGATTTCTTTGCTGTATGTCGGTGTCCAAATATATACAATATATGATGTAGCCAAATATCAGGAGGTTTAACATTTATAAAAATATATTAACTGCCTGCAAATCCAAGGGGTCCAATCACATCCTGTTCTGACGTAGAAGAACTACTAGAAAACGGGAATTTCTTTACACTGTCCTGTAAAACATAACCATACGGTCTTGCATTTTCCGTTCCTCATTTGCATGTGCTTCCAAAAAAAAAAAAAGAATTCTGTATTTTACTATTTCACAGGAAATAATTCCGATAAATATTATTCACTACTACTTAGAATCCAATATCTAACAACTGTACATGGAGATCTGACAGTCGCGCTACAAAGATTTTTTTTAAGAGTTGGTAAACATAGTATATTTTATTCATAGTATCGCATATATAATTTTTAAAAAACGTATGGCAGTTCCAAGATGGTCAATGACAACATATCTATATACCCTGCAAAGAAAACAATGACATAACTAATAAATACAGAACGTTTTGAGTCTAATGATGGAGTAGGTATCTCAGTAAAGGAACAGATCACAGGCACATTATAAACAAACTGGTTTTCAAGCCACTTGTGCTTTCTAACTTAGCATCATGGAAAGTTGAGTGCAATACACTTCCGGGATACCTGACTTTCATTAAAACAATGTACTTAGAAAAAGAAAAAGATGACATTTTTCACGGTTTCCTAATAATACCTTCCCTAAATGAGGCTTAGTTTTGTGCATGCAGTGAAATCTGACTTGATGGTATTAGATGTTTCTGTCCTTCTTCCTCGTGTATCAAACTGTTGGCGCATCCTCTATTAGCGCCTTACAATCAGGATCTAAAGTCTGGCTGAAACTTTATATTCATCTCACTACATTGAGGATGTTAGTTTACTCAAAGCCCACTTCTTTAGATCTGGGTTCAGCTAATATGAAAATATTTTTAAATAGTTGTATTCTTGTATTAATATTGTCTTGTAATGCTTTTTCTTAAAAGAAAGAAACGATTTTTGAATACAGTATTGGAATCTCTGAATTGCTATTTTCGACTATAAAGTTCTACAATAAAACAGATTTAGTTTGATGAATTCCGACCATCGCTGCAGTTTTGCAGGGGGCAAAACAATTTAGTTGTATATCAGTATCAAGAAGGCGTCTAAAATGTAGCTTATATGTGATCAGTCCCATAACTTTGTATTGGCCATCACATCCTGCAGATTAATTCAATTTTCACAACCACTTTACCCTTCTAAAGAAAATTTTAATAGTGTAGAATTTCAGGGGAGGGGATTAATAATAATAATAATAAAATCCAAAGTGATGAAAAGAAAACTGGGATAAACATTTGAAGACGGCCTTTCTTTTACTACATCTTCTAACTAGAAAAAAAAAGTACTGCCAAATAGTAACTCACCTAGCACCAGCAATATTTAAAATCATAGCGTAAGTGTGGTATCTTCCATTAGCTCTTTATGAAGAAAAACATTTTTGTCCACTGAAAGTTCGGTTTTCAGCCTTAGCTTTTACTACTACTACTACTTGACATTTCTAAAGCGCTACTAGGGTTACGCAGCGCTGTACAATTTTACAGTTCACATTTCCCATTAAGGCTTGTATTTACCTTCTTCATAGGAAGACCAATAATTTCCTCTTTAGTTACAGTATGGCCCCATACTTAAAACCACGTTTCTCTCCCTGCATCTTTATTCTTAAAGTATTTGCACTTAAGACCAAGTTTGGCCACAGTGAGGAGATAGGATGCTGGACTTCATGAACCTTTGGACTGACCCAGTATGGCACATCTTATGCTCTAAAAATGAAACTTAATCATAGCATAAGCTATGAATAAGGATGATCACTCAATATGTAATGGTTTCTAGCGTGATCGTTTCCAGTTCAGAAATGCACTCTGCAGTGCACATCATTAACACATTATATACAATTCGAATGTGTACGACTGTTGGAAAGTAGGTAATAGCTGTTTAAAAGACTTAAAATTAAAAATTAACCTTACCTGTAAATCTCTAGCAACATTGCCGAGTCCTCCTAAACAAAGAGAAAATCCTCTCTCAATGAGAACAAAGGGAGCTTTTATTTCCCGCAATTAATCTAATTCAGATAATTCAAGACAGTGAAATGTGTGTTTAAAAGCCGGTAAAAAGCTTATTGTATTTTCCATGCGGATTCCAGTAAGCATCAGTTTAAATTTTCCACGCATAGCCGGACCAATTTTCCACAGCTACGGAAACTAACCTTTAAAGTATGTGCCTTCCAAATTATTTTGTTAAAAATTATAACAGGCACAATTTTGCACATTCCTGAAAAATTCAATAGTAGTAATGTGGGCAGCTGGAGTTTCAAAGCTGCATGTACTTTGTGAGATCTTAAAATTGTCGGCATACTATCTGACATACCTATAGCACTAAAAGTCAATAACAGATAAAACTAAGTTTGTATGAAAAATATGCATAAAAATTAAACTTAAATATCTTCTATAAATGTTGGTTGAGACATCACACATCCAGTAATCTTCTAACCTAGTTTTAAAAGTACTTTTCCCAGTCATGGGACTTTAATAATTGCTTATAATAAAAGCCAAGATACCTTTGGAACATAAATGATTCCACCGTGACTAAGCAGCTTGTTACTGTACATTTCACGAAGGCATGAGTACCTAATGTGACATGTTAACACCTGTGAATAAAGAATAGCAACTTATTTTAAAAAGAAAAAAAAGACTGCACAAAGATTTCACTATCAATTCATTCACGTGTTTTTTTTTCTTTTTTTCTTTTGTAAGAGAACAAGAATTGTGAAATTCTTCAGTTTCGCAAAATATTAATACAATTAAAAATTCTAAAATGCTTATCCTGTAACCCCCCCCCCCCCGCACCACTACCATCACCACCACACCACACACATCAATCTTAAAATGAAGAGGGGGAGAGAGAAGAAAAAAAAAGCAACTAGTTTTTTTTTTGGGGGGGGGAGCAGATCTGACAATATATTTATTTTATTTGGATTTATTTATATATACATATAATATAGTATTCCATTCAAAAATTAAAATCTACATGCAATTATTGTGCAGCTTTTTGTGTAAACAGGAATGCTTTCACTTAAAATTCCAAATGTTTTTAAAACGAATCCCAGCATTTATGGAGTTAACCAAATTAAAAAAAAAAAATCAGACTGTGAGAATGTTCGCCCTCTCAGCCATGCACTAGACATTACACTTTGTGTGGACAATTGGTTAAGTAGAGTTAACCGTTGCCTATTCTCCCTGAGGTAGCTTCCTTTTTGATCCTGCCGAGCCTGGCGCCTTCCAAAACATAACTTGTCTGCCTTATTAAATGCTTTGACTTATGGTGAAGGATTGCCTGGTGCTTTTCAATTGAAGCTGCAATAACCTGAAAGAGCCAAGACAGGCTGAACAGCAGAATGGCTGGGGCCGCTGTAATAAATTAGCAATTACTTTGATAAGTAAAACAGGAGACCTGAAGTCGAATTTAAAGTTCAGGAAAATTTACAGAGAGCTCATTCCCACACAACACACTGCAAAAAACAAAACACACACTAACCGTAATCGCCTCCTGTAGCCTTTACAGTTTGCTAAAGAATTGTCCCCACTGAATTTTCAGAAGCTAAAACAAATAAATATGTTTACTAAAGTTTTATAGTTTACACTTTAAAAAAATGAAGCTGCAGACTGGAACAAAGAAGTTGTTTTGTGGGTAATGCTGTTCACATCAAACGGATAAATGAAACTAATTTGTTTAGATGCCTTGTTTTAGGACAACACTATTTGCATGCCAGAGAGGGGCTGCCCCCTCTCCCGCTTTCAATAAGAGGCTCAGTAATGGGGAGAAGGACGCTTTCTAAAGGCTGCCCTACTGGTTAATTGCACTAAAATTGCTCTGGTGGCTCTGTACTCCTTGGAGATTAGAGCCCTAAAGCTATCAATAAACCTCCCCAGCAAGACATCTATGATTAACTACTCATTTCTTTCAAAAATCGGTCTTGATGCCTTTTCAGACACAGGGCGACCAATCCAGAGAGCTCCTGCTTGACGTCAGGGGTGGGAGCGAAGCCTCTGATTGGAGGGCGGTGCCATGAAAAGAAAACTGCGGCACTTTAATAGCTGTAGAACGCGTCAGAAGGTACAGTGAAGTGACAGGGCTGCAGAAGCAGGTCTTGGCAATCGTTTTGGTGGTTGTGTCTAGTGCTTTTTTCTTTTGTTTGTTTTCTTTTTTTCTTTTCTTCCCTTTGCCAGTTAAAATAGCAGACAGTGGAGTACTTACAAGTAGCATTTTAATCTTTTTTTTTTTTCTCAAAGAGAAAGTTTATGGCCCCCTATTCACTAACCATGAATCCAGGCCAGGGGTCTCTCGGTCCCGAAACGACACATCAAGAGACGGAAGATGCAGGGAAAGAAGAATCGCAATCGACAAATATTACCGACAGTGCAAAAATTCTCTCTAAGGACTGTAGAACTCAGGCATCTAGTCTTCCTTTCAGCGTTGAATCGCTGATCTCGGACCGAAAGCCCTTTCGGACTGTGTCTTCGGAGCCCGGACTGTTAGCGGTTAACCATGCGCATACTGGAGAGCAGCAGCCTCCCTCACGGACCCTTTATGCGGACAAAGGTTACTCGGGGGAAGACTTTGCCACTTTGCCGGAAAGATCAAAGCACGACCTAGAGAGTCTGGGGGACAAGGAAGCAACAAACTCGTGGTTTCATAAATCATCCTACTCTCCCCCTCCAAGTAAGTACACTTAAGGCACAGACTATTGCAATGGATTTACATCCCGGATTACCTAAAGACCACTTCCCTGTTTTTAATTCTAAGTAGAGCTGATATTCGGAGTGTTCTTTAGAGTATAATTAAACTTCACGGCGACTTCACTAAAGTCGGGTTTCATTTGACAGTAAAACAATAAAGGCTATGTCTTGGAGCAAGCAACAGAGAGATGTCTCCTAAATTTATTCCTGCAGTGACAAAGTTTAAAAAAAAAAACCAAACCTATTCTTCTGGTGCACTTTTTGATTTTTTAAAATTAGTGTTGGAATTCAAATAGGTCGGGGAAGCCGAGTGACGGATTAGTTCATAAAGATGATGTCAACATTATAAATATAATTTACATCTAATTATAAAATATGTAAATTATCACATCTTCAGAACAAGAGATAAGCTAGAAAGAGGTTTTACCCTTCTTTCTGTCTCCTAAGTGAGTCATACTTTGATTAGGGAAAAAAAGGGGGGGGGGGGATCAGAACCACTTATTGTAATAGGAAACTTATTTAGTGCATGAATAAACCCGATCTGCTAACAAAATTTCCCTTTGTCTATGTTCCCTATTAGCTAGATGCGATCAGCCAAAGCAGTTAACACCCAATATCATAACTTTCTATTTTTCTATCACTTTTATGGACATTGTAATGAGGCGGCAGGATGCTGTCAGTGGTTCACGGCCTCGTAATCCTAACATACAAGAGAACCCTACTGAATAAAAACTGCTTAAAGTAACTTCCTACTGTTCTACAGGTTCTAGTGAAAATCACCACAATATATTTCCACATCACCGAGTGGAATTATCTTACTTCGGCCTAGAAATTGCTTTACACACTTTTCTGACTGAACTTCTGTAAACTTTTTTTTTCTTTGCCTTTGTAGTACAAACGTATCTGTTAGTAATTTGGTTCATAGTACGTATCTCAAAATAAATATATTTAATACTAGGCAGCAAGGAAGGACCCCAGACCAGACGACTGTACGTGTACGACAGTTTTTGTAACTGTAATCTGTGGCGATTCACTGGCAAGATCAAGTGTTGTTAATGAAACTTGCTAACATCGCTTTTCCAAAGCCTTCTCCCATTACCTTCTGGAAATCCCCGAAATTTTGAATGATAGGGTTTGAAAGAATTTTAACCAGTTTCAGCAAAAAAGATCTTTAACCTCAAAGGCTATTTGTGTTATTTTTCAAAGAAAACTTGCAGTAATTTTAGGCGTTTTAACTTTAATCCCGGAACAATTTTGTTTTGAGCTGCACTTCAATAAGCTCTCTCCCTCAGTAGAACTTTTTTTTTAAGTTCCAAATTTGTTTAGATAATCTAAACGGTTATAACTATCCTTTGTACTCTTATCATACACACAATATTCAATCAATAATGGACCTTGAGTGAGTTATCCTTTCAGCTATTCACAATCAAATAAACTTTTGTAGACAACAAAAATCTAAATCTTTCTTTTGAGGTAATGTTAAACTTAGAGTAGGATTTCAATTTAATCCATTGATATGTAAGCAGAAAACTATATTGAATATAAACTGCATTTTCCAGACCTTTTCCCAAAATTGAGGAAAAAATATAGAATGGGGGAGAAGGAAACACTGAGAACACCATATGATCAAAAGTTATTCCAGTTTAGATCTGAATAGTCAATACATTTCTATGATCTACAAAGCACACAGAATGCCTACAATTAAAATTAGCCCATAAGAGAACTTTAATGGTTGAGTAACATTTCCCCCAGGAACCTGGACTCAGCAGTTCAGATCCTATAATCCATATGTTTTCTAGAAAGGTTTGTCTATTAAATTCTGCATATGCCAAGAAGAAGTAATTTTTTTTTTAAGATTGGCTTTAAGATCAGATCACTTTTAAGAGTCAGAAGGTGGTTTTTGCAGGTTTTCAATTTTTTTTTTCACCTAACAGGTTGTCTTGTGTTAACCTCTTGATACAGAAGTACTTGATTGAACCTTTTCCCATTTGAATCAGTTTTACATAAATGTTTGAACTGGCTTGCAAAGTCTGTGCAGGCATCTATAGAATTTAACAAGAAAGTATGGGGCTTTCAAGGCCAAGTTTAAAATTGTTTTTATTTTAGAAAAGACAGAATCCTTCCTAAATCTGGCAAAACAGTGGTTGACCTTTACACTTTTTAAAGTAGCAATTTAATGAACAACTATCCAAAGGCTCTCAGCATGAAGGGTTTCATTTTGGATTAGTGTTTTCATTTTTAAATCTCTCCAGAGAGACCAAAGAATCCTAAATCAAACAAGACATGTACTTAACATAGTGTCGTTAGGGAGCGAAATGTGCTCTGAACATTTTTTAAGTGATCGGATGAAATAGAGAAAATATGTTTTAATCCTTTGCAGAAACTATGTCCAAAAATTTGTTCTCTATTTGTTTATGCACTAAAAATAATTTCTTGCAAAAAGGAAACAAAGAAGGAATAATAATTCAAAACCATTTGACTGCAGCAAAAGGGGAAAAGATATTTAGAAAATGAGGCCCAATTTTTCTTTAACTATCTTTTTTTTCTTGGTTTAAAGTAGTTCTATGCTCAATAATTAAATATCGAATAAAAAAAGTTTTTTAATACGAAACCGCATGTCAGTAAACAGCAGGGCAGCCTCATCTGTAAAGTGATAGAAGCATACCAGCTTCTCGAAGTGCAAACTTTTTCTTGGGTATCTGCGCAATGAACATGTCTTAGCATCCTGGATGTAGTTTGGTTTGGGAGGGATGAGTTTAATCTCCATAGACCCAAAGCTTAACATATGAACAGCTAAGGTGAATATTATTTTTCTCCCCTCTTTTGCAGGACACCCCAGCCCTCCTCCATGTACTTTGAGGAAACACAAAAACAACAGGAAACCCAGAACCCCTTTCACCACATCCCAGCTGCTTGCTTTGGAGAGGAAATTTCGACAAAAGCAATACCTATCCATTGCGGAGAGGGCCGAATTTTCTAGCTCCCTGAACCTTACAGAGACCCAAGTCAAAATCTGGTTTCAGAACAGAAGAGCCAAAGCGAAGAGGCTCCAGGAAGCAGAACTAGAGAAGCTGAAGTTGGCTGCCAAGCCCCTGCTGCCATCTTTTGCATTGCCCTTCCCGCTGGGGGCCCACCTGGGCTCTGCATCTTTATATGGGCCCACTAATTCCTTCCAGAGACCTGCCTTACCTGTACCAGGATTATTCACAGCCCCTGTAACATATGGGATGTATTACCTGTCATAATCATCCTGGGTTATATACAGAGACCTCCTATCCGGAAAACTTGTTTAAGAAAGGCTTTGCTCTTTTGATTTAAAGGTTAAACCCAATGGGTCAAGGAAAGATGCTCAGAGCACAGGGAGAGTTCTATTATTAGAACTTAGGCAAACTGACAGCTTTAGGTACATGTAAGCCTTCATACTGTATGCCTAGGTATACATTCCAGTGTATTCATCTATAAACTTTACTATATATGTGCCTATACCTATAATTTTAAGATTGGCAAGCCCAAAAGAAGTGTGATAAAAAAAAAATAGGTTTGTCATAGCTGCACTCAGCCCTCATTCAGAAAATAATTTCACACTTATAATTTCACAGCTTTAAATGTGAAACAGAAGATGAGCTGATTTTTCTTTCCCTGCCCTCCCGTCCCCACTCTAACTATAACCTGTGTCTTTATTAGTATCTTTGTTTTTCTTTACAGTAGTGAACTCTCTGTATGTTAAAAAAGAATCCCCCGTAAAGCCAGATAAAAGGCTTATGGTGAAGAACCTGACCTGACTACCAATTTCGACAAGTCGGCTTTTCCCAACACACAGGCCTGTAAAAATTAAACAAAACAACTAAAAACATTCTGTAACCAAAACGCTTCCAGTGCCGAGAATTTTCAAGTGTGTCTAACAATCAAAGTCTTGAATTGAAATGCAATTTACCATACTTATTAAGTTCTCCAATTAAACGTGCACTTATGCATTGGTTTTTCTTTTCGTTGAAGCCTTTTTCTTTTTTGAAGGGACTGTACTATAATTTTCCCTTTCAATATTTATATGACTGTACTGTATTTTTGAAACCATTTAGGTTGGCCTAGTTATTTGCTGTTAGCTATGAATACGTCTCCTGTACACATGAGAAGTGCCAGCACTCAAGAGTGAACAGCAGTAAGTCGTACAAACTAAATGGCCTTCAGGAATAACGGAGGCCGGAGGCACATTAACATTAGGCCACGATTGAGTCAATATACACATCATTCCAGGTCAAACGATGAAGATCAGGCCGAAGAAGTGTGCTTCCTTTCAATGGGTAAAGAGGAATCGGGCATACCTGTAAGGCAAAGGCTAGATTTAAGTTCCCAACAAAACCTCCTGTGTGGGGGCCCAAAAAAATGTTTAACCAGCTAGATAACAGTGCTTAAGGTTTCGAATGGGTTGTCTTATTGCAGAATAAGGTCCTTCAAAAGGAGCACTTAAGTATGCTATCAAATCTATAGTTAGCAAACTGCTTAAGAAGGGCCATCAGACGCACATTCCAGTCAATGTTTGAGAATTTACTGTTTGTTGACCAGTATTTGTAATGAGGCCTTTCCTTCTGTCAGCTCTCTATAGCTGGAGAGAGGAAATGGGACATTTTTATTTGAATTCTACTATTTTATAAATTTGGCCGATAAGAAAAAAATACTAGGGAATCCTGTTAGGAATCTGTGACCAATATTTAAAAAGATGTATTTTAAACTGTGTGCATATTCGATCTGTGTAAAATCTGTTTACCTGATTTCAATAATGTATATATTTTTTATTTGTATAGAGTATATGGGTGGAATGGGACATCTGTTCCTATTTTGTATAAAGCAGTAAATAAAAAAAAAATCTTCTAAATTAAACCAGTATTTCTTAAGGCTTGATTTGTTTTCTAGACCTCAGTCCGGTTTTATGAACCACTGTCTAAAGATGCAACCATGTAGTTTTTGTTTTGCAAATACCTGTATATATTACAAAGTAATAACTATAACATTTATAGTCCTAAGACCAGCACAAAAATATTTTACCATTTTGTGATGTTCTCAAATATATTAACTATGGGCCCTGTTTACTAAGGTGAATTAGCATTTTTAACGAGCCTACCATTAGCGTGCGCATTACTCGTGTAGGTACCTATCGAGATATTATAGGCACTACATGGTTAACATGTGCACATGGTTAACGAGCTAAAAACACTAACGCACCTATAACGCAGTTTAGTAAACAGGGCCCTATATTTGCCAATTTTTTTTTAAACACAGAATATACATAAATTATATACTGCATGAAAGCTATGGAAGCTATATAACTCAGATACAATAGGTATTTTTTTGTCTCTAGAGGGCTCACAATCTGAGATTGTACCTGAGGCAATGGAGGGTTAAGTGACTTGCCCAAAATCACTAGAAGCTGCAGTGGAATTTGAAGCAGGCTACTCCAATTAAACCCCAATACGGAATGATAATATATAATAAGACTCATCTATTTCAGGGAGTAAAATTAGTTGAAGTAAACATACCACCGCCCCCCCCAAAAAAAAAAAAACCCAACAAATCTTGTGTCCACAAAAACAAATGTTTAAGAGAACTAGGAAATTTTGATTCTAAATTTTAAAATGTATGGTTTAAGAAACTTAAGGGGCTCTTTTACAAAAGTGTGTGGTAGGGTTACCGCACGGGTAGTGCACGCCAAATTGACCCTATCACTGGGGTAGCGCGGGAGCCCAGCGGTAATTCCGAAGTTGGTGTGCGCAATTTCCCTTGGTAGAAAATAATTTTCTAACATTCGAGGTGTTCCCGGCGTAGTCAGTAGATCAGCCACATTGCCGCACACTGCCTGAGCCCTTACCGTCTACTAAACAGGTGGTGGTAATGGCTCAGGCAGTAAATAGCCATGGGCTAATTTTACTATTGACGCACAACCATTTACTGCCCCATGTTTAAAAAAAAAAAAGCCCTTTTCCCATCGTAGTAAAAAGTGGCCCAGCAGGCGCCAATTTCCCACGCAGCAAGGCCACTTTTGAATGCGGCTTAGTAAAAGGGCCCCTAACTTCTTTATAACGTAAGGAAATTGGACAACAAAGAAAATGCTGAACTTTACATAGATAAAAACAATTCTTATCTATTGGTAACTGCATTAGGAATAAAACAAGAAAATCTTCATTTTGGAAAAGAACCTGCCAGAAGGATATTTTCTCTAGTGGATTCTGTGCTTTTGCTAACATTAATTTGTGTAATTTTAATCAATATATTTTGGATGCAACTCTTGCACTGTAGCAATAAACTGATCGCCCTTCTTGCTTCTGAAAAGAAAAGGGCATAGTATACACCCGACACCTTACTGCACAGATGAAAATGGAGCAATCTGAACAGTTCTGACGTGCCAGCGATAATGTTAATTCTCAAGGTAAGAAAGATCAATTCTTGACTATGGCATTTCTGTGCTCTTCAAGGGAAGAGTGCTGTGTGTGTATGTTTATGTGTTTAGGAAAGTGTTTTAAAGTAAGAATCATTTTATGATTGCAGAAAGGCTAAGCAATTATCAAGATAGACTTTGCATACAGTACATTGATTATATTTGGGAACACAGGAACACATATTGTATACAACTACTTTACTCTTTGCTTTGGACACTGGCCAGTTGTAGGGTTCTAGCTTGATGGAAAGCACAGTTTGAAATATTTTGAAGAGCGCCAGACACTTACACAATGGTTTACTGTAATTTTAATAAGTATGACTGTAATTCTTTCTTAAACAATAAGCTTGACAGCAGACCCTAGCAGGTCCATAACAAATACATGAAAAGTCATGGGAGCTCTCGCAAGGATATGTGTAGCCTGGTGTGCTTTCAGTGACTTCCTAAGGGGTCCTTTTACTAAGGTGCGCTGAAAAGTGGCTTGCGGTAGTGTAGGCGCGGGTTTTGGGTGCATGCCAATCCATTTTTCAGCCCGCCTGTAAAAAAAGCCTTTTAAAAAATTTTTGCCGAAAATGGACGTGCGGCAAAATCAAAATTGCCACGCGTCCATTTGGGCCTGCAACCTTACCGCCAGATATTGACCTAGCGGTAAAGTCTCGCGTGGTAACTAGGTGGTAATGACCTACGCGTGCCAAATGCCACTTGGCGCGCGTCCGATACGCGTGTCAGAAAATAACAATTATTTTGCGTGTATCGGACACAGCAAAAGTGAAATTACTGCAAGAGCCACATGGTAGCCATGCGGTAACTCCATTTTGGTGCGCGTTGGGCGTGCGTGGACACTTACTTGGCTTAGTAAAAGGGTCCATAAGTTTATTTAAGGATCAAAATGTGGCACTGAAGTTTTTTAAACCCATAGGCTTAAAGTGGCAGAATCAAAGTTCAAAATTATTTTTATGTAGGACTTGGTAGATGCTACCATAAAGGCAATTTAAAAAAACAAAACAAAACTTCGGGCCCTGTTTACTAAGTTACGCTGTAGGTGTGCAAACGTTTCAGTGCGTGCGCTAAAAATTAGTGCACACTAATGCTAGAGACACATATAGGAATATAATGGGTGTCTCTATCGTTAGCATGTGCTAATCTTTAGCACATACTAAAAAGTTAGTGTGCCTACAGCGTGGCTTAGTACACAAGGCCCTTAGTTGAGATTAAAAAACAAAAAAAAATTTGATTTCCATGGCACAATATAGTGAGCAATGATAGAATTTATATGTTTATACCAATAATATAAACATTGAGCCTTATTTACAAGGGCTTAGTATGGCACTAGCTAAAGGAGTTTATTGAGACGGGAATAAAAGTTGTCTTACTGCTGCCTATTTAATATTTAAATCAGGGCGTTTTAAGAACTACAACCCCAATCTCGCCAACCTGTCTGAAAAGCATGGCAAGTTAAGCTGCAAAAGCAAAAACATCCTCTATATTGATTTTTTTTTTTTTTTTTTTTGTTCAAGCGTTGAAATTTGCCCTACAAAACCTGGTCAACTTAGGTTTTTGTAGGCTTCCCATCCATCTATTAGAAATCTGTGAAGGAAACCCCCGCAGGCGGGAGGTTGATCCTTCACATAGGAGCCCTTTTACTAAGCAGCGGTAAAACTGGCCTGCGCTAGTTTTGGTCCGTGAAATTGGCATGCACTGGGCCATTTTTTTTAACATGGCAGGAAAAAGGCCTTTTTTAAAAATGGGGCAGTAAATGGCCGTGCGCTAATATTAAAATTAGCGCACAGCTATTTACAGCCTGAGCCCTTACAGCCACCTATTTAGAAGGTGGTAAGGGCTCACGTGCTACTTGTGTGGTAATCAGGCAGTGCGTGGCAGTGTGGCCGTGCTGCCGAATACTGCCGGGAACACCTCCCCCCCTCTGCGGTAAAAAATAGAAATTTAGTTTCTCTCACGGGGAAACAGTGCATGTCAACTTCGGTACTACTACCGGACACCCACACTACCCAGGTGGTAGGGTCAATTTGGCGCACGCTACCCGCATGGTAGCCTTACTGCAGCTTAGTAAACGGGCCCTCTAATCTCTTGTAATTAATACCCCTCGGTAGCGCTCCTTATTAATGACTACCGCCACAGTAGGTGGAACCAGTGCTAAAATTACCTTCTTCATGTCTAACATTGCTAACGAATGCAGCCATGAGCCAAGTTTGTATGTCTTTAGTCTCATGTATTCATTATGCAATGTTACCAAAACAGCACTTGGCTTGGCTGTTGTTTCATCTGTTGCTTCTTTTCCCAAAGCTCTCTTCTATTCTGCTTCCTTATAGTTGTATCCTTTATGTTTTTCATTCTTTATGGGCATGTCTTGATTACGAAAGAAATGCCCCCCACAAAAAACTTTTTAAATCTGTTTTTCCAAGTGTGTTGCATTGTGTATTTACCCATTCCTTGTATTTACCCTTCCAGTCGGTTTTCAAACAGGTAGTAGAATGTTTGTCTATGAAATTTTCTAAATAGCTTATTCTGAGGACAGCAAATCCTCATAACATGGCTGAGGACACCAACAGCACCTGGTGTATGAAGCACTATTCCATCTTAAAGTTTCTAGAAGCTTGAGCAGGCTCAACATGCATATCCACCACGTCCCGCCTGCTACTGTTTCTGTCTTTCCTATGGAGCTGGTCAGAGGCATGTCACCACTTCCGGCTCGGGATTCACAAACTCTACCAGCTACAGTGGAGGAGTAGCCTATTGGTTAGAGCAGCGGACTCTGCTCCTGGGGAACTGGGTTTGATTCCTGCTGCAACTCCTTGTGACTCTGTGCAAGTCACTTAACCCTCCATTGCCCCAGGTACTACTACTACTACTAATTAACATTTCTAGAGCGCTACTAGGGTTACGCAGCGCTGTACAAAATAAACAAAGAAGGACGGTCCCTGCTCAAAGGAGCTTACAATCTAAAGAACGAAATGTCAAGTTGAGCAGACTAGATTTCCTGGGTAGAGGTTAGGTGCCGAAGGCGACGTTGAAGAGGTGGGTTTTAAGCAGAGATTTGAAGATGGGCAGGGAGGGGGCCTGGCGTATGGGCTCGGGGAGTTTGTTCCACGCGTGGGGTGAGGCGAGGCAGAAAGGACGGAGCTTGGAGTTAGCGGTGGTGAAGGGTACTGAAAGGAGGGATTTGTCTTGAGAGCGGAGGTTACGGGTAGGAACGTAAGGGGAGATGAGGGTTGAGAGGTAAGGAGGGGCTGCAGATCGAGTACATTTGTAGGTTAGTAGCAGAAGCTTGAATTGAATGCGGTACCTGATCGGAAGCCAATGAAGTGACTTGAGGAGGGGGGTGGTACAAACAAGTACCTGTATAGACTATCTAAGCCACTTTGAATGTAGTTGCAAAAACCACAGAAAGGCGGTATATCAAGTCCCTTTCCCTAAAGACATCCTCAGCCTAAACCTTGGGCCGTCAAAACACCCTGGAAGTCAGCAGCCCTACTCCCACAAGAATCAAGCATGGAAAAGGTGCAGGCATTGGCTGCTGGGAGCTTGGCCACTGACTACCATGATGTTTTGACTACCCAGGGAAATGAGCTGAGGATGTCTAGATGGCAGGGCTTGAGGATCCCCACCAGCCAAGGTATTCATTTTTTAAGCATGGGAGGGGGAGGGGAGTGGGGGGGGGGGGCAGAGAAAAATGTCTCTTGCCAGTTTACAAAAGGGGATTCAATAAACATGCCAGACAACAAGAGGGGCTCAACAGCACTTCTCACCCTCACAAAAACAAAAGCAGCCTCAATGCCATAGAACATCAATACATCTATCAAGAAAACTGAACAAGTCAAATTACTACAGATCAGTGGCGTTCCTAGGGGGCTGACACCCGGGGCGGGTTGCCGATGCGCCCCGTCCCCCGGGTGCAGCACCCCCCCGGAACAGCGCGACGGCCCCCCCCACCGGCGAACCCCCCCCCGATCCCCCGGCGAAAGACCCCCCCCCGGGTGCACGCCGCTGGGGGGGGGGGGGGGTGCCGCGCGCCTGCCGGCTCTTCGTTTTCATGCTCCCTCTGCCCCGGAACAGGAAGTAACCTGTTCCGGGGCAAAGGGAGCATGAAAACGAAGAGCCGACAGGCGCGCGGCCCCCCCCCCCCAGCGGCGTGCACCCGGGGCGGACCGCCCCCACGGCCCCCCCCTTGGTTCGCCACTGCTACAGATCACTAAATAGAAAATTCATGCTAATAGAATATCTTATCCCGGTCACACAAACAGATACCAAATATAAAATAACTAGCCGTTGAGCCCGTTAAAACGGGCTAGTATGGGGTTTTGGCAAGGCCCCCTCCCCTCGCCGCTGCCCCTCCCCCCGAGGTCGCCACTACCCCTGCACCCAGCCCAGGCCCTCTCTTTGGTATTGAACTTACATCGGCGAAACACAGGCAGCACACAGATCAGCTGAGCTCCCGTCGGCCTTCCTTCTCTGCCTGTGTCCCGCCCTTGTGTGATGTAACGTCGGCAAGGGCGGGACACAGGCAGGGAAGAAAGGGCGACGGGAGCTCAGCTGTTCTGCGTGCTGCGTTTCGCCGATGTAAGTTCAATACCGAAGAGAGTGCTCGGGTCGGGGGTCGGGAGTGGCAACCTCGGGGGGAGCGGTAGCGACGTTGGCGGCTTTGCGCAGTTTCCCTCTCTGTCCCGCCCCCGTCATCACATATTGATGCGGGGGCGGGACAGAGAGGGAAGTCTCTACTGCGCATTTGCAAGTGAGTACGGTCACTCGTCATTTATATGTTTGATTGACCACAAACTAGAAATAGAAATATGTATATAGACATTAAACTGAAATCTCAAGAAGCTAATTTTGGATGTAACACAACATCAGAGAAATTGAATGAGATGCATCTCCCCCTGTGCTATGCAAAATATAAAGATGGCAGATGTTAGGGATAGTATTTGGTGGGGGGGGGGGGGGGGGGGGGGGGGCAGTGCACCCAAGGCAATTGCCCTCCAACCTCTGATGAAAAAGGGCTCCCAGCCTGCCTGAACCTGAAGAATGCACAGCTTGATAGTAGACTTTGGGCTCCCCTCCCATTTTCAAATTTCTGCTTTGGACCCCAGCCATGTCTAACAAAAACTGACATATTCTAATCACTATATAGAGAATAAAATTAATTTTTCTACCTTTATTGCCTGGTCTTTTTTATTTTAATTGTAGTGGTCCCAGTCTCTTTTTTTGCTTCCCCCATCTTCTCTTAACTCTTGCCAGTGTCTCCTGTCTATTGTCATTTCTTCTTTCTCTGTGTTCATAATCTGTCTTCCCTCTGTGCTTTTTTTTGTTGTTACATTTGTACCCTGGGCTTTCCCACTCATGGCAGGCTCAATGCGGCTTACATATTATATAAAGGTACTTATTTGTACCTGGGGCAATGGAGGGTTAAGTGACTTATCCAGAGTCATATGGAGCTGCCTGCGCCTGAAGTGGGAATCGAACTCAGTTCCCTGGGACCAGAGTCCACCACCCTAACCACTAGGCCACTCCTCCAACCTTCTTCCCATGTTCAACATTTCCCCTGTATCCCTATCCTCTCCCTATGTTTACCACCTCCCTTCTCTGTATCCCTATCATCCCTCTCTAGTATATTCTTTTCTGTGTCTATATACCACCTCGTGTCTAGCATTGACCTGCTGTATCCTTATCCCCCCATATTCAATATCACCCCTATGTGTCCCTGCCCCCCTTGTTCAGCAACATTCTTGTGTCCCTATCCTCCTCCAGTGTCCAGCAGCACCCTGTGGCCCTGTCCCTGCCTTTATATACTCCTCCATGTTCAGTTTTGCCTATCTGTCTCCTTACCTTCTACTTGTCTACCATTGATCCTCAGTGTTCCCAAACCTATGTTCTCCTATGCCCAGCAACTCCCTTCTGTGGCCGTATCCCTCCCCAAGTCCAGCTTCTCCCTTCTCTCTGCCCTCCCTGCCTAAAATGATCCAGGATCTTTACTATCCTTTCCCCAGTCCCCATATGGTCCAGCATTTCTATCTCTATCTTCTCCACCCCTCCCCTATTAGCGTCTTTCCCTCTCTCTCTCTCTCTCTGGGTGTATCCTCCCTCCATTCCCCACAAACCAACATCTCTACATAAGTGTTGCCATACTTGGACAGACTGAAGATTCATCAAGCCCGGTATCCTGTTTCCAACAGTAGCCAATCCAGGTCACAAGTACCTGGCAAGATCCCAAAACAGTACAATACATTTTATGCTGCTTATCCCATAAATAAGCAGTGGATTTTCCCAAGTCCATTTTAATAATGGCTTATAGACTTTTCTTTCAGGAAGCTAGCCAAACCTTTTTTTTAAACCCCACTAAGCTAACTGCTTTTATCACATTCTCTGGCAACGAATTCCTGAGTTTACATGCTAAGTGAAGAAATATTTTCTCAAATTCATTTTAAATTTATTACTTTGTAGCTTCATTGTCTTTCTTTTCTTCCATCTCCAGGTTCAGCATCTCTCACCCTCTCTCACCCTCTCTTCCCTCCATCCCCTGTAGTCCATCATGTCTGTCTGTCTGTCTGTCTCTCTTACTCTCCCCCACCATGGTCTGGCACATCCCCCTCTCCCTAGCCCTTCCCCCATAATCTGACATCTCCCCATTTTCTTTGGTTCCCTCACCTAGAATCCTGTATTTGTCCTGTCCCACTGCCCCCCACCACAGGCCCAGCATCTTTGTCCCCCTCCCCACTGAAGGTCTAACATTTCTTCTGCCTCCCTACCATGGGTTCAGTACCCCCTCTCTCACCTTCCCTCCCTCCTCCCCCCAGTGATTCCAGCACCTGTTCCTCCCCTTTGGTCCCTCCCCCCATTGGTCCAGCACCTCTCTCCCTCTCTCTCTCTCCCTCCCCACCCTCACAGGTACAGCACCTCTTCCTTCTGTTCCTCCCCCTACAAGTCCAGTAACATTTCTTCCTTCCCTCCCTTTTCCTCTGTGGGCCCAGCATCTCTCCCTCCTTCTCCCACTGGTGCAGCATCTCTCCATTCTAACCCCCCTCCCCCAGCGCCTCTCTCCAACTCCCTCAGCCCCACTCTCCAGTCCTTCAAACCAGAGCTCTTTGCCAGCAGTGGTAGCAATAACATGCTGCCTGGGCTGGCACTTGCCTTCCCTCTGCTGAGTCCCATCTACTCATAAACAGGAAATTTTCTCTTTAAAGAAAAATTGCAAAAGAATGTTACCTGACTTGAAGACTAATGTATTGCTTCGGTATTGCAGCCTGCTCACTTGCTCACCACAGACTGCTCACAGAATAAAATACTACAGATTCTTTTAGATTCGTATTGGGTAAATGAAACTCTTTATTTGCACTTTAATTGGAGAGTGTATTAGTCATTATTGTTACTGCATCACAATGATTAAGAAATACACACACTAATCGAGTACATTACTTAAAGGAAGGCTATAGAAAAGTAAAATAAGAAAGATATTTATATATATACATACATCATCACTGGTCAGGAATTACATCATTCAGGCCCTTATCTCATCAGCTGGGAGGCCCTTTGCAGCGACAGCCTGAAGCGTCCAAACCAGGAACAAGTCTTTTCTGCACGATGCGTCCACCCACAGAATGAGCCCCAAGGCTCTGCTGCAAAAAGCCCCCTTTTTAAGCTAAAACTTATCCAGAAATGTGCATGGGGATGCCGTCATACTCTCTCGGTTCAAGAAAACAAACCACTGGCCAGGTGAATTATTTACCAAACCTCAAGAGTACCCGCCCCCCTTCTGCACAAGCTGGCTTCAGGGACATACATTGTTCTTAAGAGGTGCCTTATCTCATACATTGTTCTTGAGTGTGCCTTATCTTATACCAGCCTGTTCTTTGAGATATACCAGGAAAGTCACTTTTGGGTCAAAGACAGGGATTTTAAAAATGTATTATCGATTAAAGCAAGACTGAAAAGCAGTTTTTAATATTTTCCATCACACTTGATCAAGCAACAAAATAACAAATCCATTCCCCCACCTCCACGTCCATTTCTGACCTGACCTTCTCTTTTCTAGGAAGTATGAGAGTAGAGGGCAAAGGAGATCCTACCGCTTTCAGAGACATGGGTAACCATATACTACATCAACAAGCAGGGAGGAACTGGACTGGTCTGGGAGACTTTCAGGATTGGAATTGGTCCATCTCTCATGGGAGGCCCTTAGGGCCACATATCTGGATGGCAAGGACAACTACCTGGCAGATAAACTGAGCTGAGTTTTACAACCCCACGAGTGATCCCTAGATGAGGAGGTGGCTCTCAAGATTTTTCAAGAGCGGGGCACCACCTCAATTGATATTTTAGCCACACCTTGCAACAGGAAAGTGCTTCAGTTCTGCTCCAGGATTAGGACATGTGACAAACTAGCCTCTCCTTTCTGCTAGATTTGGGTGAGGGACTTCTGTATGCATATCCTCCCATACCTCTCATAATGAGAACTCTCTTGAAATTCATACAAGACCAGAGAACCTTGATTCACATAGTCCTTTACTGGCTAAGACAGATCTAGCCCTTTCTTCTTCTGAATTTTCCATAAGAAGCCATGTGAGACTGGAGCTTTCTCCAATAGAGTCGGACCTAAACCAATATATTCAGTTTCAGCCAAAACTGTATGTGGGGCCAAAATTGGCTGCTCAGTTTTGGCTGAAACTGAATCTGAAAACAAAAATGGCCTGGCCTCGGTCTCCCCCCACCTGACCAAAAAAAAAAAAAGACGGACATCCTCCGTCTCAGACACCCCCTTGGTGACGGGCACAGAAGTGATCCGCTTGCTCCTTTGCAGGGCCAGCTCATCCTTCAAAATGGCTGTCAGAACTTCCAGCAGCACTATTTTGAAAGAGGACGCACATATTTGGAAAGAGTATGCACTTTTTCATGTAGTGTGCATGCACAGTAGTTTGTGTATATGCAGTCTTTTGCACATGTGCAATGGGAGCTCTAAAGGAAAACAGAGCACACTCTTTCTGAAAGTGTGCATCCTCTTTCCAAATAGTGCGCATACTTTCAAAAGAGTGTGCACTATTAACTGGCAAACAAAAAAACACACAAAGTTTTGTATTTTCCCTTCTCATTTTTGGGTTTTAAAGACATGCAATGGCATGGGCTATGTTGTTGACATTTACCATGTGGTGGCAAACAACAGCCCATCCTTAGTCAGAAGTCATTTTGACTTCCAGGAGGGATCCCATAAGAAGGCCACACAATTCTAAATGGAAGAGGTTGCCCTCTGGTGTGACAGAAAGGCCCTAGATTCTTTTTCCTGTCTCACCCAAAAACTACTTGAATAACGTCTACATCTGTCAGAGTCAGTTTTAGAAACCAACTCAGAATACCCTTTAGTGCAATTGGCACATATCATCATGATGTAGAAATGGAGTAGATGTCACACTGTTCAAAGAAGAAAATGTTTATGTACAACTTGAAAAACTGAAAGTAGACAAAGCCATGGGGCAGATGGGAAACATCTAAGACTATTGAGGGAACTCAGAGAAATCCTGGCGGGACTAAGGATTTATTTATTAGATTCTTGGCGACGGGAGAGGTACCATGGGATTAGAGATGAGCAGATGTGATTGTGCTTCACAAAAATGGGGACAGAGAAGAATTAGAGAACTACAGCCGATAAACCTCACCTCGGTGGTTGGGAAACTAATGGAAACTCTGCTGAAGAAAAGGATAGTGAACTTCTTAGAATCAAATGGAGTGCAAGATCTGAGGAAGCATGATTTTTACCAAAGGAAAATCCTGCCAAATGAATCTGATTGATTTCTTTGACTGGGTGGCCAGAGAACTGGAAAAAGGACATGTACTAGGTGTAATCTACTTGGATTTCAGCAAAGCCTTTGATACGGTTCCTCACAGGAGGCTTATGAATATGTTTTGCAGCATGAAGTTAGGACCCAAATTGATAAACTGGACTGGAAACTGGTTGACAGACAAACAGAGGGTGGTGGTAAATGGAACCTGCTCAGAGGAAAGGAAGGCGAGTAGTGGAGTGCTGGGGACAATTCTATTTAATATATTTTTTAGTGGCATTGTTGAAGGGTTAGGAGGAAACGTTTGCCTTTTTGCAGATGACAGAAAGATTACCAACAGAGTGAATACCTCAGAGGGAGTAGAAAACATGAGAAGATATCTCCAAAAACTAGAAGAATGGTCTAAGGATTGGCAGATGAAATTTAATGTGAAGAAGTGCAAAGTGATACAGACATCCAAAGGAGATGTACCAGAATGGAGGTGAGAGACTCATAAGCACAACTCAGGAGAGGGACCTTGAGGTGATCGTGTCTGAGAATCTCAAAGCAGTGAAAACAATTTGACAAGGCATTGTCTGTAGCCGGAAGGTTTCTAGGCTGCATTGAAGAGGTATAACCAGCAGAAGAAAAGAGGCATTGTTGCCACTGTACAAGTCGTTGGTGAGGCCCCAACTGGAATACTGTGTTCAGTTTTGGAGGCTGTATCTTGCTACGGATATAAAAGGGCTTAAAGCAGTTCAAGCAACAAAATTATTTATTTATTTGTTGCATTTGTATCCCACATTTTCCCACCTATTTGCAGGCTCAATGTGGCTTACATAGTACCGTGATGGCGATCACCAATTCCGGTATAACAAATACTGAGTGATATTATGGTAAAAGTTCAAAAGTGACAAACATATTAGGGAATCCAAGAGGAAGAGTTAAGTTATGTCCAGTTCAAGTATTACTTTCGTTGTGTTACAGGGTTCAGGCATTTAAGTTGGATCATTAGGGTATGCCTTTTTGAACAAGTTGGTTTTTAATGATTTCCTGAAGTTTGATGGGTCGTGCATTGTTTTCATGACATTTGGTAATGTGTTCCATATGCATTCCAAATGATACGCGGTTTGGACCAAAAGATGTATGAAAAGAGACTTGAGCAACTATGTATACTCTAGAGCAGTGATTCCCAAACTTGGTCCTGGAGGCACCCCAGTCAGTCAGATTTTCAGGATACCCACAATGAATATTCATGAGAGAGATTTGCATGCATTGTGGATATCCTGAAAACATGACTGGCTGGGGTGCCTCCAGGACCAGGTTTGGGAACCACTGCCCTAGAGGAAAGGAGGGATAGGGATAGTATGACACAGATGTTTAAATAATTCAAAGGTATTAATTAAACAAAACTTAGCGGTGCTTACATGTTAACTCCAGTCATTGGGAAATAAGGCCAGCACCAAGCAGACTTCTATGGTCTGTGCCCTGATTATGGCTAGACATGTCTGGATGAGCTGGAGTGGGCTTCGACAGCAACTCCAGTAGGTCACAAGGATCAGCAGTGGGAACTGAACCCAGTTCTCCAGGTTCTTAGCTCACTGCACTAGCCATTGGGTTACTCCTCCATGAACCCAGCACTGGATTTCCAAATATAGAGCTGGTGGAGGTCAGCAAAACGCTGAGTGCTGCCAGCTAGATATTGTGACAAGGCTACGTCCCCGATGTATAGAGTGAAGCAGCAGAACCATGAACTACATATCCCAGAATGCATTTCCAGTCCTAGCAGTGAGATCCCAGGGGATAGGCAAGCTGGCCATATACTGTCTCTGACCACAAGAGGGAGGGTGAATGAAGGAGCTAGTTCCTGGGACCAGCGATCTGTATATCATGCTGCCCACCTGTAATAGGGAGGGGTGGGCTGAGAAGCAGGAGGAGGATTGGATGGAAGAGGGAATTAATCAGCCTGAGCAGGGGAAGAAAGCAGAACGGAATGGGAGCTTGTGAGCTGAGGAAGGCAGCCCCTGAAGGTTTGGAAACCTACATGGTTTTGGGAATTTATTTTGATTTAAACCCTGCTTAAGTAGAGAAGCCTGGTTTTCTTTTGGGGAAACCCTGAGTGGTGGGGGAATTATTAACCTGTTTTGAAACCTGATTATTGTGAGAACGTCTGAAGTTGGAAGGCTTGTTTATGAAGGAGGGCTGCCTGGTGGGAAGAGGGGTTCAGTTCAGGAGGAGAGGAGCAGTGCAGGCTGAAAATCCTTGGGCAAGACATGTCCCTAAAGAACTGAAGCAGGCTGAAATACCATGGGTGGAAGGAAGTCCCAAAAGTATTGAACCTCCTGAAAGTAAAGGCTGCTTGGTGATTAACACTGTCTTGAAGGGAAATCCTGCTTATGGGACAAGTACTATTTGTTTGCTACTGACTGGGACCAAAAAAGCAGGGGTTTCCAAAGGATTAATGCATTCCCCTCCGGGAAGGGGGCAAAGTCTTTGTGTAATTGGTTGATGTACTAAGCAAGGCAGAACAGCCCTGCCTGAGAAACAAGTCTCTACTCTGGAGTGAAGTTTTGTTTATGAATCTGGAAAATAAAGGAATGTTTTGAAGTATTTCCTGGTGGCAGTTTGGTGAAGTTCTGGCTATTCATGGGAGGCAGCTTCCTCTCCCATACTGGAGCAGCGGGCCCGTTTACAATATCAACCCCAATATGGTCATATATGATGGTCTTTTTGTTATGAAGTGAATATACAGTGCAGGGGTGGACTGAGAGTGGTTTGGGCCCCTGGGCAATGAGCACCATTGGGCTCCCCCAGTCCTGCTGCCTCCCTCTCCCCCTGCCACTGACCTTTTCCTTTAGTCCTGCAGCTAAAACAGCCATCTGCCACTGACAATGGAACTTCCCTCTGCTGCAACCTGTACTTGTGAAAGAAGGAAGTGATGTCAGAAGGGAGCGGGCTGTGGCAGAGGAAAGTTCTGGCATTAGCAGCAGATGACCGATTTAGCTGCCGGTGCCTCCCCCACCTATGAAGGGGGGTGTTTCGGGGACAGAAGCGGCGCGGTCCTGGTTCCAGAGAGAAGGATGTCACATATCAGGCACACGGGAGGGAAGCACTGCCCCCCCCCCCCCCCCCACATACACACAGCACAACCCTGGGCCCCTAGGCACTGCCTTGTTGTCCATATGGTCAGTCTGCCCCAAAACAGCAAGTCACTTAACCCTCCATTGCCACAGGTACAAAATAAGTACCTGTATATAGTATGTAAACTGCTGTGTTTGTAACCACAGAAAGGCGGCATATCAAGTCCCATTTCCTTCTCATCCCATACGATTGAGAGGAGATGAAAACTTGAGGTATCTCTTAATTTTCTACTGCCTTAAGTACCCACACAGTAGCACACTTTCTATAGCAGAAATTCATTACAACTGTGTGCAATTGATTATTGTAAAGCACCCTCAATAAACCATGCTGGTTCTTAAGATAGCCCACAATGAATATCTGCATACATTTGGTCCAAGAACAAGTTTAATTTGTATAGTTCTGTTTCTTTGAAAACTAGATTTGTTTGAAGCACTGGAGGACCAGAGTTGAGAAATCCTGTTACAAGCAATCAGCAACGACAGCTTCAATCAAATAATGTGGCAATTGCACAGTCACGAAGTCACCGATCCTGAAATGCGGGCGTAGTATCACTAATCTTTGCTCTAAATTTTTAATTCATTAGCATTAAGGTCACTAATCCTATAATAAAAAAGAATGCTGCTAATTTGAAAATTAATGGCGACATTACCAGAGAATAGCCGCTCCTCCTACCTGACACATCTCGGTTTATCTGTAATTCTCATTAATACTGTGCTGATCCTACAATCAAGCTATAATGATTTTTCAATGGAGCTTATGTCACTATCCGGCTCATTTTCAAAAGAGATGGACATCCAAATTGGTATAATCGAAACCCGATTTTGGACGTCCAAATCTCAAGGGGGTGTATCAGAGGCGTGTTTAAGGCGGGACTTGGGCGTTCCTAAGACTTGGACGTCTTTGAGCCATAATGGAACAAAGCAAAGGTGTCCAGGACTAAAACTTGGACGTTTTCAGCTAGACCTGTTATTATTATTATTATTAGCATTTGTATAGCGCTACCAGATGCACGCAGCGCTGAACACCTGACACAGAGAGACAGTCCCTAGAGATGGAGCTAGACGTGCAGGCTCAGGAAGTCTATTCCAGGCATAAGATGCTGTGAGGGAAAAGGAACAAAGTCTGGAGTTAGCAGTGGAGGAGAAGGGGGACGACAAGAGAGAATAAGGCACAAAAAGGTGCTCCAAATGACCAGATGACCACTGGAGGGAATCAGGGATGACCTCCCCTTACTCTCCCAGTGCTCACTAACCCCCTCCCAACCCAAAAACTGTGAAGAAGAACATTACTTGCCAGCCTCAGATGTCATACTCAGGTCCATTAGAGCGCATGCAGGTCCCTGGAGTGGTTTAGTAGTAGGTGCACTACACTTCAGACAGGTGGACCCAGCCTAGTGGTTAGTGCAGTGGACTTTGATCCTGGGGAACTGAGTTCGATTCCCACTGCAGCTCCTTGTTACTCTGGGCAAGTCACTTAACCCTCCATTGCTCCTGGTACAAAATAAGTACCTGAATATATGTAAACCGCTTTGAATGTAGTTGCAAAAACCTCAGAAAGGCGATATATCACGTCCCATTTCTCTTTCCCCTTTCCCCCTATCTGTTACACTTGTGGAGGAAACAGCGAGTCCTCCAAAACCCACCAGAAACCCACTGTACCCACATATAGGTGCCCCCCTTCACCTGTAAGGGCTATGATAGTGGTATACAGTTGGGGGTAGTGGGTTTTGGGGGGCTCAGCACACAAGGTAAGGGAGCTGTGTACCTGGGAGCATTTTATGAAGTCTACCGCATTGCCCCCTAGGGTGCTCGATTGCTGTCTTGGCATGTCAGGGGGACCAGTCTACTAAAAATGCTGGCTCCTCCCACATCCAAATGGCTTGAATTTGGACGCTTTTGTTTTTGAAAATGGCCGAAAATCAAAGACGACAAATTGCAAAACATCTAAATTCAAGGACGTCCATGGTATGTTCAAACACAAAAGATGGATGTCCATCTTTTTCAAAAATGACCTTCTCCCCGCCTCGGAATTTGGATGTCTTTGTAAAACGTCCAAATTCACACTTACACGTTTCTTTTGAAAATGCCCCTCTATGAGTAACATAGTAGATGACGGCAGAGAAAGACCTGAACAGTCAATCCAATCTGCCCAACAGTCACACCCAGCATTTGGATGAATTTCTTCTCAAAACATCCAAATCGGTATTTTCAAAACCTATTTTGCAGATGTTTATCTATGCAATTCGATGTAAGCACGGAAGAACAAAATTTTGCAGACTTGCAATCACACAGGGGACAGTGAAGATGACTCAAAAAAGGAGGATTGGACAGTGCTCTTGAATACAGAGTTTATTGATCAATCTACAGACTCGACACGGCCGTGTTTCGGCCAAAGGGCCTGCCTCAGGAGTCTTGGATTGCTGCGATTAATAATTATATCTCAACTCAGGATAATTACGTTGCAATCCAGTCGGGATATGCAACTTGAGTAACGCGAACGTTTCTGGTCCAGAAAGGAAAAAATGGCACTTCATATAGGGATTTTAAAAAGTGCTAAATGCTAGCGGAGGTGGCATTCTAAAAAAAGGGAACCGAAGAACATGCGGATTAATAGCAGCGGTCTAGAGAAAATGAACTATAGACTATTTAGCACTTTTTAATATCCGATATTTTCTTTAGCCACTTTCTCAAGGCTGCCTCTATTCACTAACATGTCTTCTGGTATTCCGCTTTTTCCACATATTATCACCTGCCTATCTTTAGTATTTTTTACACTAAGCTGCATTTCTTTAAGTCCCTATATTAAGCACTGACCCCATTTCTCTCTTTTATTACACTAACCGCTACCAAACATTTCTATACTGTCTCTTCACATTTGAAAAGCCCACCACAAACTTACTAGTATGGTTTCTGGTATTCTTCTGTTTTCTCAGCATGTCATCACCCGCTTATGTTTAGCAATTTTTACAATATGCTGCATCTCCTGAAGTCTTGACATGGAGTGTCGCCCCTACTTCTCCCCTTTACTACATTACCTGCTATTGAATACTCTACTGTCTCTCCATAGTGTAACCACTAGTGCACGGAGCCTTGTGCAATTGCAGCATCCCTTTTCCACAGATTTTCTCCGCACATAATAGTTATTCCCAGCTCACTATTGCCATACTTTTTACTTTTTAATACACATATTTTTGCCAAACTGTAGCATCCTCTGATTCATGGTGTTCACTATCACAAGACATTTACATTTCCTCGCAATAGATACTAGTTGTTGTCCCTTATTTATTCATCATTTATTTCCTTGACATCAGCCCTCTGTTTTTTTTTTTTTCCATTCAGTTCATTTTTGTACCGCGTCATCGCCATTGCGTCCACCTGCTTTATCCATCAACACTGCCACAGGTTCTCTCTCTGGTTCAGTCCTGAGCTAAAGATAAAAGAGGAAGTGTTCAATTGGCCTGAATGGCAGGTTATGGGTATGTGGTTTGTGCAGCAGATTTTTCGGGAGAGTAAATTTAAGAGTTGAGCTGCTTGAAAGGGACTATAAACTGCAGAGCAGGTCTCATTATCAATGGATACAGCTAAAGCATTGCTTGCTGTTGTCAGACCTGTGAGTTCTTGTACCAAGTAGAGCGCTGCCAAGCCCGGTACTCGGACCAGGTTCTGCTTGGCAGCCAGACAACCCTGGGTTTCACCTGCGCTGACCGCCGTTCCCCAGAGGTTGAGCCCCTAGGTGCGGGCGGCCTGCAGGCTTATGAGATGGAGCAGGAAGCGGGGTGATGAACATGACGGCTAGACAGGCAGCAGGCAAAGCCAGTAGGCAGGCAGCAGACATGAGAGTAATCCAGGTACAGGCAAGATCAGTAGGCAGGCAGCAGACACAAGAGTAATCCAGGTACAGGCAGAGGCAGTAGGCAGGCAGCAGACACAAGAGTAATCCAGGTACAGGCAGAGTCAGTAGGCAGGCAGCAGCAGACACAAGAGTAATCCAGTTACAGGCAGAGTCAGTAGGCAGGCAGCAACAGACACAAGAGTAATCCAGGTACAGGCAGAGTCAGTAAGCAGGCAGCAGACACGAGAGTAATCCAGGTACAGGCAGAGTCAGTAGGCAGGCAGCAGCAGACACAAGAGTAATCCAGTTACAGGCAGAGTCAGTAGGCAGGCAGCAGCAGACACAAGAGTAATCCAGTTACAGGCAGAGTCAGTAGGCAGGCAGCAGCAGACACAAGAGTAATCCAGTTACAGGCAGAGTCAGTAGGCAGGCAGCAGCAGACACAAGAGTAATCCAGTTACAGGCAGAGTCAGTAGGCAGGCAGCAGCAGACACAAGAGTAATCCAGGTACAGGCAGAGTCAGTAAGCAGGCAGCAGACACGAGAGTAATCCAGGTACAGGCAGAGTCAGTAGGCAGGCAGAAGACACAAGAGTAATCCAGGTACAGGCAGAGTCAGTAACGAAGAACAAAGTACAGAAGAAGCACACTACTGAGCAAGTAACACCTACCAAAGTAGAAGCCGAAGCAAGGAGTCTAGGGAGAGCTCAGCTGATAAAGTGCTGGCGTCTGACATCAGCAGGGAGAAAGGGCACAGCCATAGGACAAGAGCAGGGGAAGGAGGAACCGGAAGACCAATAGGAGAGAAGCTAGGGAAGCCAGGCAGAGAAAGAGCAGACCCAGGTGGGTGGAAGCAAAGCAATCAAGGAGCCTGCAGCCAGAGAAGAACCACACACACATGGCTCAGGGCTGTGCCAGTCAAGTGTGTGTGTCAACGGGACCCTGCCCAGCCCGAGGACGCCACCTGCGTTGAGGAAGGGGACATGACAGCTGTACACACAGGCAGTTTCTCGACTGCTTGGTATGGTTCCTGAATTGACTGATTTTTGTGTGGCTCAGGTGGACTGTCCCAAAAAGGTGTCTACCATATAAAAGAAGGTAAATGTCTTGTGGAGGATATACCTTTGTTGCACTTGAGTGAGTTTGGGAGTTTGATTTGGGGGAGGGTCTTCTTAAGCCACTTTGGGAAACCTTGTGGATTAAAGTGTGCAGGCCATCACTATCAGCAGTGGTCACTCAGTCTCTGTATTATTTGGCTCTTAGAGCCTTATGGACCCCTTCCAAAGCTGCAAAATTGGGGGCTGGTGGTTCTAATTAATGCTGGTCTTGTGGATCTGCAGTGGGAATTCTATCTCATATGATGTTTGCTTGTACAAATTGAAAACAATTTTGGGTAACAGTATGGGATAGAATTATAAATATGTTAGGAATTCACGCTGAGCTCAATTATTTATTTATTTATTTATTTATTTAGCTGCATTTATATCCCACATTTTCCCACCTATTTGCAGGCTCAATGTGACTTACATTATAAGTTTAATGGGTTGTGATCAGTCATTTAATTTTATTTATTAAGGAATGAGCTAAGCTATTTGATTTAATTATGGTCGTAGCTCTCCAGTCTATATTGTTTCAGTGGAAAGACAATACAGTCTTGTCTATGAATGTGTGGTGGAATATTGTCTCTCACTAGGAAGTAGTAAGAAATTGCTGAAGTTAAGAGAGTTTTTCAGTGTTTAGAAGGATCTGGGCTCCATTAGATTTGTTTTGTTAATAGGTTGATATATAAAGAGGACTGAATTTTGGTCTTTGTTAAAAGAGACTATGAGGGGCATTTTCAATAGTGTGTAAGTCAAACATTGGACATTCTGTGCTAAATGTACCAAATCCAAATAGGAAATATACCCATTTTTGAAAAAAGAAAAACATCTATTTTTTTCAAAAATACCTTTTCGAACTAGGTTGATCTTTTTAGGCCATTTTTGAAAAAAAAAAAAAATGCACGTTAAAAACACACAAAATCAAGTCATTGGGATGTAGGAGGAGCCAGCATTTTTAGCAGATTGGGCCCCTAGACATCCTAGGAGAGCAATGGGGCATCCTAGGGGACCACTGCTGGGGACTTCATATAAATGCTCCCTGGTACACATCTCACCATTGCTCCTTTATCTTGTCTGCTGAAGCCTCCAAAACTCGGGTGAGTTTTGAAGGGCTCACAGTTTCCACCACAAGTATAATAGGTAGGGGGAGGTATGGGCCTGAGTCCACCTGTTTATAGTTCACTGCACCCATGACTACACTACTCAGGGGACCTGCATGCTGCTCTAATGGACCAGGGTACAATATCTGAGGCTGCCATAGAGACTGGAGAGTACTATTTTTATTCACATTTTTGGGGGGGTGGGAGGGGGTCAGTGACCAGCATGGAGTAAGGGGGGTAATCCCTGAATTCCTCCAGTGTTCATCTGGTCATTTAGGGCAACTTTTTATGTCTTATTCGTTTGAAAAACAGGTCTAGACCAAAATGTTGAAGTTTTCGCCCTAGACATTTTTGTTTTGTTTCATTATGGCTGCAAATCGTCCAATCTCGCCAACGCCCTGACATGCCCCCTTGTGATTTGGACACACTGCAGACTAAATGCATAGACAAACATCTGCAAAACAGGTTTCAAAAATACTGATTTGGACGTTTGGAGGAGAAATCCATCCAAATGGTTCTTTATGACACTTTTTCATATTTTCGTAGCTTTTCAAAGACTGGAAGCGGTGCAAAGAAAAGCTACAAAAATGGTATGGGATTCATGTTGCAAACCATATGAAGAGAGACTTGCCGACCTGAACATGTATACTTTGGAGGAAAGGAGAAACGGGTGTGACGTGATACAGACGTTCAAATATTTGAAAGGTATTAATCCGCAAACAAACCTTTTCTGGAGACAGGAAGGTGGTAGAACTAGAGGACATGAATTGAGGTTGAAGGGGGGCAGACTCAGAAGTAATGTCAGGAAGTATTTTTTTTACAGAGAGGGTGGTGGATACATGGAATGCCCTCCCGCGGGAGGTGGTGGAGATGAAAACGGTAATCGAATTCAAACACGCGTGGGATAAACACACAGGAATTCTGTTTAGAAGGAATGGATTCATGGAATCTTAGTGGAGATTGGGTGGCGATGCTGGTAATTGGGAAGCAAAACTGGTGCTGGGCAGAAATCTATGGTCTACGCCCTGATCGTGACTGAATAGATAGGGATGGGCTTGAGTGTAAATTTTAAGGGACTTCGATGTTAGCTTCAGAACTTTTAGTACAAGAAGAATGCTGGGAAGACTTATACAGTCTGTGCCCCGAGAATTTCAAGGGCAAATCAAACTCTGGTATATATATATATATAAAGTATTGCGTATCAAGTAAAATGAGTTTATCTTGTGGGCAGACTGGATGGACCGTACAGGTCTTTATCTGCCGTCACTTGCTATGTTACTATGTTTTTTGGACGTTTTTTTCTTCCAAAATAAGCCCCTATGTACTGTGTTTGTTGACATGGGTTTTTTTTTTTTTTTGGGGGGGGGGGGGTTACTATGTTATATTTGTTTTTTTTGTACCACTGTTTGTGAAAATAAAAAATAAATGCATATCCTACTTTGCAAAGCAGACCCTCTACACATTCCTGTTTCTGTCCTTTGAAACATATATGCCTGGTTTGCTGCAGCAGGAGCTCTTTAAAATAGACTTTTCTCCCTCAGATAATCTGTACTACTTGACACCACCTTCCATATGGAAAGGATTTTTTTTTAATTGCCACACCAAATTACTGAATTTTACTACATACCAGCAAATGCTTAATGAGCTCATTATTCTTCATTAGCATGCCTATTATCCTATTTGGCAGCAATAACTCATTTAATAGATTGAGACACACTAAATAGTACATAGGGTGAAGCATTGTCATAAATACCTTGTCACACTTTAATGAAGCAGCTCTTTAGTATAAATTACAAGAAAACAATCATCATACAACCATGGGGACAGGAAGGCTACTGCAACCCCTTTCATACCCTACAATCTCACCATCTACAGCTCAACGCACTTTGATTTTAGACCGATTGCAAGAGCTGTTTGAAACCCATTTCTAAAGCTGAAGAAATATTTGTCTATTCCAAATATTTAGCTTACATTTATTATTTTAGATTACTTAACAAAAATAATTTTTGGGTAGCTGTAGTGGATAACTATGTCAAAATGGCTGAGCTCATCTGATATTTTATCACTTCTTCTTAGAGCAAGGCTTTTCAAAAGTACTAGGACTAGGGGGCAAGCAATGAAGCTACAACGTAGTAAATTTAAAACGAATTTGAGAAAATATTTCTTCACTCAACGTGTAATTAAACTCTGGAATTCGTTGTCAGAGAATGCAGTAAAATGGTTAGCTTAGTGGGGTTTAAAAAAAGGGTTGGATGGGTTCCTAAGGGAAAAATCCATAGACCATTATTAAAATGGACTTGGAGAAAATCCACTGCTTATTTCTAGAATAAACAGCATAAAATGTATTATACTGTTTTGGGATCGTGACAGATACTTGTGACAGTAGATTGGCCACTGTTGGAAATAGGATGCTGGGTTTGATGGACCTTCGGTCTGTCCCAGTATGGCAATACTTATGAACTTTATGACCTCCATAGGCAGCTGGATTGTTATATTGTAAGTCACCTGGAGCCTGTGTGGAAGGGCAGAGTGAATAAAATAAGTACATACGCAATAAATATACATAAGATAAATTGACACCACTGGATACAAATTTATGTCCTGCATATTCATTGTAGATATACTGAAAGCCTAAGTGGCTGGTTTGAAATTCCTACTTATGTATTAGCGCCATCTGCTGTGTATTTCAATAAAATAAGATAATAATCTGTAACTCTTGCATAAATTTATAATACAGCTGTGGACTGGGCTGCCTGTTCTCTATTATATCACTTTTTATCACAGATGCTCAGCCACTGCCAAATTCCTACCTTTTCTTCTGGCTGCAGGACCCCAAGTGGTCATAAGCCGGCAAGGCCATGGCTAAGAAGGTGGGATGGGAGCTGCCATGAAGGAGGTAATCTGTCTCTCCCCTTCTCTCTGTCGCTTTTTTTTTAAATTGTTCCCTGAAATGCACCAAGGCAAAGCCTAGGTCGTTGTATTAATTCAAAAGCTACCTCCTGATGAACAAGTACAGTCACCCTTCTCAGGCCAGGACAGCCTGATGGAGGAAGTGGCTCTCTCTACACCCTAAAGGGCTAGTTCCTGTAGCTGGTGAGATAAGTTACACCAGTTGCCTGATCTCACTTATTCCACTATGGCTCTGTGGTATGAGAACGAAAACACCTTTTTGTACAGAGGCCTATTTGCCCAAACTTGTAAGGGCCTTATACATTGTCATGCCCATTGTCTAGAAACCATCAGGGCAGCCATAAATTGGATCTACAAATTTACAGAATATTCCACTTTTTTCCACCATTCTATTTAGAGATTTAAATACATAGATAATGAAGGCTTCAAGTCAGATACATCCTACATTACACAGAAAAAAAATAGAGAAAAAGGTGACCACTGATGTTCCAACTCAAGGATATTTATGAAAAAATCACAAATATAATATAAATACCCTAGGTATGACTCGACATAGTCCTGAATTTTGGCGCCTGCCTCAGGAGTCAAGTACATAAGTATTGCCATACTGGGACAGACCGAAGGTCCATCAAGCCCAGCATCCTGTTTCCAACAGTCGTCAATCCAGGTCAAGAGTACCTGTCAAGATCCCAAAACAGTACAATACGTTTTATGCTGCTTACCCTAGAAATAAGCAGTGGATTTCCCCCAAGTCCATTTTAATAATGGTCTATGTACTTTTCCTTTAGGAAGTCATCCAAACCTTTTTTAAACCCTGCTAAGCTAACTGCTTTTACTACATTTGAGGGTGAATCAATATGCTAACTTGAACGGGTGTCAGAAATACAGCAAAGCATGCAATGGTCACTATCAGAGAGCGTCAAAGGAAAAGTGTTTATGATGACAGTCAGGAAAGCGATCTGCACAGTTGGCATATTGATTCACTCTCAATACATTAGACTCCTGAGGCAGGTGCCTCCAGCGCAGAAACACAGGACTGCGTTGTCATATCTAGGGTGTTTATATTATATTATCAGGCTTATTTTCAAAAGAGAAGGGCGCCCATCTTTCAACACAAATTGGGAGATGGGCGTCCTTCTTCCAGGGTCGCCCAAATCAGCATAATCAAAAGCCGATTTGGGGGGTCCTCAACTGCTTTCCGTTGCGGGGACGACCAAAGTTCACGGGGGCATGTCGGAAGCGTAGCAAAGGCGGGACTGGGGCATACCTAACACATGGGCGTCCTCGACCGATAATGGAAAAAAGAAGGGCGTCCCTGACGAGCACTTGGGCGACTTTACTTGGTTCATTTTTTGTTACAAATAAGCCACAAAAAGGTGCTCAAACTGACCAGATGACCACAGGAGGGAATCGGGGATGACCTCCCCTTACTCCCCCAGTGGTCTCCAACCCCTCCCACCCTAAAAAAACTTTTTAAAATATTTTTTGCCACCCTCAAATTTCATACCCCAGCTCCATGACAGCAGTATGCAGGTCCCTGGAGCAGTTTTAGTGGGTTCAGTGCACTTTAGGCAGGCGGACGTGCACTTTAGGCAGGCGGACCCAGGCCCATCCCCCCCCCCCCCCCCCCCCCCCCCCCCCCCACTAGCTGTTACACTTGTGGTGGTAAATGTGAGCCCTTCAAAACCCACCAGAAACCCACTGTACCCACGTGTAGGTGCCTCCCTTCATCCCTTAGGGCTATGGTAGTGGTGTACAGTTGTAGGGAGTGGGTTTGAGGGGCTCAGCACACAAGGTAAGAGAGCTATGCACTGCCGTGCCCCCTAGGGTGCCCGGTTGGTGTCCTGGCATGTCAGGGGGACCAGTGCACTACGAATGCTGGCTCCTCCTACAACCAAATGGCTCGGATTTGGTTGTTTCTGAGATGGGCTTCCTTGGTTTCCATTATCGAAAGTCAGGGACGATTTGGGCGTCCCCGACCGTATTATCGAAACGAAAGATGGACACCCATCTTGTTTCGATAATACGGGTTTCCTCGCCCCCTTCGCGGGGACGTCCTGCGAGGATGCCCTCAGGAAAACTTGGGCGCCCTGTTTGATTATGCCCCTCCACATTATTTTAGCCAAACAACTGTACGATACTTTCTGCAGCCAGGGTCATGAAATGGCTAAACAGAGACTCGTGTCCATGAGGCCCCGCATCACTGAAGGACCTCGCATTTAAGATTCCGAATGTTGTGAACCTCTTTCATGTGGTGGAATTAAGGGGTCCTTTGCGTGGGATAAACATAAAGGAATCCTGTTCAGAAGGAATGTATCTTTGGGAGCTTAGCCGAGTTTAGGTTACCAGAGGCGGGGGCTGATGGTTGGGAGGCGGAGATACTGCTGGGCAGACTTATACGGTCTGTGCCAGAGCTGGTGGTGGGAGGCGGGACTGGTAGTTGGGAGGCGGGGATAGTGCTTGGCAGACTTATACGGTCTGTGCCAGAGCTGGTGGTTGGGAGGTGGGGATAGTGCTGGCCAAACTTATATGGTCTGTGCCCTGAAGAGGACAGGTACAAATAAAAAGTAGCACATATGAATTTATCTTGTTGGGCAGACTGGAAAACTCTTTTTATTGGAAAAAACTAAAAACAAATAACATACAATCAAAACAAGCCCCTAGCTATACACGGTCCTCCTATCTATGTACACCCCCTCCCCCTCCTCAATAGTACAGTGGAAACTGTTTATTAGAAAGACCCAAAGAAAAAAACCGGACATGCAAATCAAACCCAGGCTCCTAGCTAGACATGGTCTGCCTATCTATGTACCCCCCCTCCTCAATAATACAATGGATCAACCCCCCCCCCCGACCCCCCACAACCCCTTCAGACAACTGGCACACAATCCCCTGGAAGCATGTCCCCTCATGGCGGCTTAAGCCTCACGTTGTCTCCACCACCTCGAAGCCACCCCCACCCCTTTTTCCACCCTTTCCCACTTCGCCGCTTCCTGCACCGCCCTTACCACATCCCAGCTGACTACCTCCGCCGGCCGGACCTCCTGGTACAGGGACACCTGCAGCGCGCCATCCAGAGGCTAGTACCGCAATATCACCGAAATCAGAAAGCGTGTACCGGATCCCCGCGTCCCTCTCCACCCTCTGGGCCATACACCCAGTCCGCATAGCTGTAGTTGCGGAAACTGGGATCTGCAGCAATGAGGAAACCCGGTCAGAGACCTGGACTGTAAATGGGCACCTCACCAGGAAATGCTCCATCGTCTTCTTCAGTTCCAGCACATTCCTCCCGTGGGCACCCTCTATCCCGCACATTGCGATATTTCAAATTTCCTCGGACGTACAGTCTACCGTGAAAGGACAGCCACGCCAGGTCTTTATACTTCACCGGGATGCGGTTCGAAGCAATCAACCGTAACCCCTGCTGCATCCGTGGGGCCGGCGCGTCCCTCAGCGCCAGAGGAGCTGAGAACACCCTGCGCCCGTACTCTGTCCATCCAGACCCCCCGTTGTCCTGCCTTCACCTCCCCACCGTCAGCCCCCACACCCTCACCAATTTCACTAGGGTCTTGCAATAACTCACCCCCCCCCGGAGCCCCCCTTCGCAGTGCCACTACCCTCCCCCCCTCCCGCCTAGGTCCCAATATCTCGGCCACCACTGCAGGACACTCCTAGCCCACCCCGGTGGCTCCCGCCCTACCGCCCTCCCCCAGATTGAACTGCAGGAACAAAGCGCTGAAAAACAGGACTGGGTTATCATGCCCACCCCCCCCTCCCTCCCCTAGACAGATAGGTAACATTCCGTTTTACCGGATTCGTCCTGTTGCCCCAGAGCAGCCGGAAAGAACACCCCATACAGGCCGCGTACCGGCTCTCCGGCCAGCAGGCAGATGTAACTGACGAACAGAAACAAAGGAACTAAGTGTGCCTTGATGAGCTGTTCCCGCTCCCCCATGGTCATTTTCCACCCCTTCCATCTATCCACCCTCCCCTTCATTCTTGGAGACACCTATCCCAGTTGTAGAGCCTATAATCCCCCTTCTCGAAGTATATTCCCCAAGACCCGTATACGTTCCACAGCTGTAGGAAACCTACCTCCCAACTCAAATTGCAGCCCCTGATCCCAACCCACAGGCTATTGGACCTTTTGAAAATTGACCTGCGACGCTGTTGCCTGCGAGTATTCCTGGATCAGGTTCTGCAATCTACCTCCCTCCCTCTGGTCCGCTACCAACACTGTAACGTCATCTGCATACGCCATCGACCCTTAATGGTTATTGTCCCCCACCCTCCACCCCTTCCAGCCCCTCCGCCCCCCCCTTCTCCAGCCGTCTTATAAAAGGGTCGATGGCGTATGCATACAACAGCGGGCTGAGTGGGCACCCCTGTCGGACCCCTGCCCCTACCTCAAACCCCTGCCCTCTCCACCCGTTTACCCAGGGGAAAACACCCCCGCATGCCGATAGAGTAGCTGTTAATTGCTCTATCCAACCCTTCGGAAACCCATAGCGCTCCAGAATGCTCCATAGGACACCCCACTGCACTCTATCAAACGCTTTTTCCTGGTCGAGTGTTACCAACAGCCTACCATGCCCTCCCACTCTACTGCGTTCTACCCCCTCCCGCACCCACGCTGCAGCTTCCAAGACCCCTCTCCCTTTAACCCCACATGCTTGCGAGGCTGCTAGCAAATCCCCAACACCTGCCTCATTCTCTGGAATAGCATTCGCGCGAAGATTTTTTCGATCGTATTAAGCAGTGCTATAGGCCGCCAGTTGGCCAGCATCGCCGGGTCCTTCCCCTTACTTAGTAGGAATAAGAGCCGCCTCTGTCAAGGAACTAGGCAAGGAACCCTCCAACTGGGCTGCCCCCCATACCCTCACCAGGATCGGCACCAGCTGCTCCTTAAAGGCCTGGTAGACCTCAGTTGTTAGCCCATCCGGCCCCGGCGAGGTCTTCCTGTGGAGCGCCCCGATGGCTTCCTCCACCTCCTGTTCTGTCCACGGGTTCAAGAGGGCCTGAAGCTGGGGTCCCCCGTGACCTATCCCCGGGGTTCCTTCCACCATAACACTCCATCTGCTCCATATCAATCTGCTGGGCTTGAAAGGAACGCCGCAAAGTGGTCCCTCACTGCCCCCAGAATCCCCTCCTTGGTGTCCTGCAGGACCCCCTGTGCATCCTGCACCCCCTCCATCACCCTGCGCGCCCTCCGCTCCCGGCAGCCTGCGAAGGGGTCCGGGCTACACATTTTCCCGAAGTCCCGCTCATACACCAAGGAGGTGTAGCGGTTGTACTGTACCTGCTCCAGGAGTGCTGGAGAATCATGTATTTCTTCCTCCCTCCCCCCTTGTGAAATCAATGTGTCCCTCTTTTTCTTATTGCCATGCCCAACTTTGTCCTTTCCCTCCCCTCCCTTCTCGCCTGTCTGAGAAAGAATCCCCGCGTTTCGTCTTTTCACTGTATCCCACCACTCCCCCAATGACTGAAATGCCCCCTGCACTGACACCTGATCTTCCAAAAACCGGCGGTACTCCTCCCGCACCTGCTCGCTCCCTAACCACTTTAAATTAGTCGCCATAACCCCCTCCCTGGCCTCTGCGCTGCCGCCCCCCCCACCTGAAGGAGGACCATGTGGTGGTCTGAAAAGTCCACGTCCACGGTTCGTGGACCCCCCAGACAAACCCCCCTTCTTTACCAGGAATCTATCGATTCTACTTTTACACTGCCCTCGAAAGAACGTGAACCCCTCCTGTTCCTCACAGAAGGCCACATGCGCGTCTACCAGCTCCGCCTCCCGCATGATCCCTGCCAGCCTCACCCCATCATAGCCCACCTGTACCGATCGTCCCCCACTATCCTTTTCCGCAATATGGTGTTAAAATCTCCCCCCCAGACTACTTGGCGCGAAGTGTATAGGTAGGGCTTGATCTTCCCAAAGAGGAGCACCCTTTCCTTCTTGCTTTGGGGCCCGTACACATTCACCACCCTCAGTGCTCTATCCTCCCAAATCGCATCCACAACAAGACATCTCCCCACCCCCAGCTCCACACTCGCTGAATATTCACCCGGTGGGACTTAAATAAGATCCCCACCCCACCATACCTCTCCCCCGCCCAACCCCCACACCGAGGGACCCCACTTCCAGGCCCGCCTTGCCCGCCTGATCACCTCAATGGACCGCAGCCGAGTCTCCTGGAGCAGGAAGCAATCTGCTTGGACCCTCGCGAACCAGTCATACGCTAAACCCTGCTTCTTCGGAGAGGCGATGCTGGCCACATTCAGCGTGGCAAATGTCAACACTAAGCCTGCCATCCTCATTGCGAGTCACGGGTCTGCTCACTCCCAACTTCTTTCCTTATCTCCTGGGATACCCCCTTCTTACCCTGAAGCAGGTCCTCTGCTATGCGGTCTACATCATCCCCTGCCAGATCCCCCCCCCCCCCCCCTGCAGCCGTCCTGTCTGCACCTTACCCCCCCTCCCCCTTTCTTCCTTCCTTTCTTCTTTGCTCTATCCGGACCCACCCCCTGATCCCTCCCTCTCCCCTCTTCACCCCCGCCCCCTACCTCCTCCTCCGAGTCCTCCACCTCCCCCAAGTCTCCAAGTCCTCCAGATCCTCCTCTAGCTCCACTCTGTCCCCCCAGCCTGCACTTGGGCCTTCACCACCTGCCCGGCCCCCTCAGCTTTCCTCTACTCCCCTTTCCCCTCCCTCCCCTCCCTTCCCTCTTCCTCCTCCCTCACCCCTCCCCCTCCCCCCAGAGCCTTCCCGCCCTTCTTCCTACCACCAGTACCCTCCTCCAGTGCTTCCTCATATTTCCGTTTGCCCTCTCCAATCCCCCCTGCCGCCCACTCTTCTCCATTAACTCCACCTCTTCTCCTTTCCCCTGTTCTTCCTCCTCCCTCCCAACCTCCCTATCCTCCTCCTCCTCCTCCAACACCTGAAATCTGTTCCCCCCCTCTTCCCCTGCAGCGACCCCTCCCTGCCCACCCCTACTTTCCCCCCCCTCCGAAACTTCCCTTTCCTCTGTGGCACTTGTACCCACTCCCCCTCTCCCCCCTGCTCCACTCCTGACCCAGCCCCTGCCGCCCCCCCCTCCTGCATCCCCTCCTTCTCTCCCCTTGCCCCTCCCTGCCTATCACCCCCTGCCCTATCCCCTCCTCCATTACCCCCCCTCCCCCTCCCCTCCCCCCCATATCCCACTCGTTTTGGGCCCCGCCCTAGGGCAGTTCCGATATGCATGGCCTAATCGCCGCAGAGGTTGCACCTGATCGCGGTGCAGTCCTCTGTGGCATGCTGATCCCCGCATCTTCCACACTTTACCACTGGGCATGACATGCTGAAGTGCCTAAACGAACCACATCTGAAGCACTGCCGCGGCTGCCCCTTGTAAAAGCACAGTATCCTGTCACGACCGATAAAGGCAGCCGAAGGAATGTGCTGGACCACATGGCTCTCCTGTCTCAATTTGACCAGGGCTCCCCAACCTCCTGCCCAAACCCTGCTTGGATCCGGTAACTTTGTAAGTGGGGATCTCAGCTCCGCGTACCTCTGTAGCCAGTAGGCTAAATCTGCCCCAGAGATAGACTCATTTCTCACGAGCAGGGTGATCTGCACCAGGTCCGGCTTGCTGACTGGAATGGCCCTGAGGTCCCGCCACTCCCCCTTTCCCCTCACCCCCTCGTACCTTTCCCAGAATATTTCCATCCCCCTCTGGGTCATGAAGCTCAAGTCATATTCTGGGATGTTGATGGGGTGTATACACGCGTAAAAGTCCTCGGGTATAAACCCCATCCCCATCACCAGCCTCAAGACCCGATCCTGGAGGGCATTGCCCCCTCCCCTATCCATTTGAGCTGTACCACATTTCGCCGCTTAGGCAGCTGTCCACCCCCTGTCCCCGCTCCCCCCCAACCCCTCCCTGGGCCCTCAAAACCACCCGATCTACCCCCCTCCCTCCTTCCCCCTCCCTGGACTACTGCCGCAAAGGACTTGGACCCCAGCCCCCACCGCCCCCCCTCCACACTTGTTCCAGCCCTTCCCTCTGCCTCCCCCCCCTTCTGTCCCTCTGCCCCTCCCCTCATCCCTCTCCCTTCCTCAATATCCACCGCCCCCCCCCCCTCCCGTTGTCCCCCGTCCCCTTCCCTCTCAGACAAACATCCAGCAACGTCCATAGTCAGTTCTGCGGCTTGGGCTGCCTCCAACTGATTGTCCTGCCCATCTCCACTTCCTGGAACGTCCCTGCTCGTCCCTGCCACTGCAGGCTCCAGCCTCTGGGCTAATCGCCTCCTCTCCTCTGTCTCCTGGCGATACTCTGGCACCTGCCCAGTCAGGTCTGCAGCTGGCGATACCAGACTCCCTGCTCGCTCTGCCCCCGAACTCCCTCCAACCTCCGGCACCAGGGGCGAAGCCTCCGGAACTCCGCCGCTCCCCTTGGCTCCTCGCTCCCAGCCGTCCTGCTGGCAGGTCTGCTCCACCACCCGCTGCACATCTGTTAGACTTGCCATGTCCACTTCTGTAGTCAACGAAAGTCTCTCAACAATCGGGTACTTCCCCCTTGCTTCTGGTGCAGTCCCTCCTGCGTTCTCCCAATGGCTGGCGCTTCCCGGGGGCATGGCTTGTCTGTTCCTGATTCCGCCACAGGCTGGCTGTTAGCACCCCCCCGATTTCACCTCTTGTAATGGACAGCTGGTCAAATGAGCTCCCAGCTGCTGCCCGCTCCTATTCCTCTCTCTCCGACCCCTCTCCTGTAAACCGCCAGCTACTCCATGCTCAGGGAAGACCTCCCCTGCTCCCGGACTTCGTGGGCGGGGCTTCTCCAGATGCCATGCTGCTTCGGTTTCCACTTCAGTCATTGCAGACCAGCCAAAAATACCGGAGTCTGCCTCTGCTGACCCTTTTCCAACAGGGCCTCCTTCACGGCAACTGTCTCTGCTGTTTGCACAACTGCAGGTAAGCCCTCTGAGACTTCGACCACCACCTCTGTAGAAAACAGGCTGCTACCTGCGTCTCCCTCTGCTGCCTCCATTATCTGGAGTTTTGAAAAGTTACTGAGTTCTGTCCTCCCCTCCACAGGTAGGATCTCTACTCCAGCCCCCACCTCAGAGCCATGTCCTGCCGCTGCCTCCTTATCCTCTGGCTGCTGGGTAAGTGCTCTAGACTGTGTTGCCAACTGTCTCATGTATTTTAAAGTGGGGTCACCTCTGAACCCAGACAACTCTTTTGGGTCTAATGCTGCTGAAGACACTGAAGCTTGCTGCAACTGTAGTGTTCCTGAACCCCCAGACTGTGGTATTGAAGCCATCCTTTCTCGGTTAACATAGAGCTCCCTCAAAGGATTCACAGAGCCCTTTTTTAAACAGTTCAACAAGTGTTCTTTTTTCCCCAACAACTTTGATATCCGGGCTTCCTCTTTAACATACATTTGTCTGTGCTCCGCTGGGGCAAATTTACACATAGTTCTTGCCATTTTCAGACGTTTTCCTAGCTCCACTACTTCTTTTTCCACCAGCTTAATTCGTCTTACAATATTTACCACACTACTTGCTGGATCATCAGGGTCATAGCTCACTTCAAGGAACTCCTCATCTGACGATCCACTCTCCTCACTCTCACTCTCAGCTGCCTCCAGCAAAGGCTTCTGGCAAACTTCCATCGCCTCTTCCTTCTCCCTTCCTTGGAAGCGCCCTTCTGGGGCCTGTACTATTTTCCTCCCCCCTCCACTGTCTTCTCGCTTACCTTCCGCAAGCTGGGCCATGGAGGGGGAAATGCTCTGGTGGCCTCCACTGGGCTGCTTCTCCCTTCGGTCCACTGGACTCCTTTCCCTTCTCCCGGTAGTCAAACCAGGGAGAGAGCCACTCCTTTCGGCCTTCTGGTCCCGGGCCCCAGGAGGCCCCATAGCCTGGGACTTTCCTGAGGCCTTCTCCCCAGGGACCCTCCTCATCTTTGGGGAGGGAGCTAGGTCTCACTCCCTTTCCACTGGAAGTCAGCAGAGCTCTCTAAAACACCTCCTTCCTCCTCAGCAGACTGGATGGACCGTGCAGGTCTTTTTCTGCCGTCATCTACTATGTTACTATGTTTACTAAGGTGCGCTGAAAAATGGCCTGAGGTAGGGTAGGCGCGTGTTTTGGGTGCATGCAGAATAATTTTTCAACGCACTTGCAAGAAATGCTTTTTTTAACATTTTTGCTGAAAATGAACGTGCATAAAAATGAAAATTGCCACACGTCCATTTCGGGTCTGAGACCTTACTGCCAGCCATTGACTTAGCGGTAAAGTCTCACACTGTAACCGCGTGGTAATGAGCTACGTGCATCAAATGCCATTGGCACGAGTCAGATACGCGCATCTAAAAATAAAAATTATTTTTCAGACGCGCATATCGGACATGAAGTAAAAAATGAAATCACCGCTAGAGTCACGCGGTAGACGGGCAGTAACTCCACTTTGACGCGCTTTGGGCGCATGTAAAAGCTTATGCGGCTTAGTAAAAGGGCCCCTAAGTCCGAGACAGGTTGTGTATTAAAGTCAAAGTAAGCGGTAGCAGCATCGGATCCGGAATACTGACTTGCAGGCCAATTCTCCAGCTCTAGCACCGGGTTTCTCAGGCTGTTGCCATATTCTCCATTCCCTTCATTTATTTTTGTTTATACTGCAGTTTGAAGTGCAAGCAGTCTGACAGTGATCACTGATCCTGCTGTACCAGAATCCAAGCTTCTAATCTTTGCTAGATGATTTCATGATCCATTGTCCCTGGCATCTGTCATTTCTTCTTCATTGCTCTTTTAAATCTTCGTATGGCATTGTGACCAAAACAAATTGTAGAAGGTATCCTGCAACAAAGCGAAAGTAACTTCCTCTTGATTCATACGCAATACTGCTGTAAAGTTGCTGATTATATATAACTTGCTGCTTTGAAGGAGTAAATAAGTTATTTATGCAAAAGCTAGTTTGGTCAGAAGGAATGATGTAGAACTAATCCAAATGCAGAAAAGTCAGGGAGTTCAGAGTAATGAACTGCCTTGGCCACCATAATGCTGAACCCTTCTGTACGGCTATGCCACTGCATGAAATTTAGGGGCCCTTTTACTAAGCTGATCAAGGCTCTACAAGCGCCCAACATGCGCCAAAATGGAGTTACCGCCCGGCTACAGTGTGGCTCTTGTGGTAATTTCATTTTTTGGCGTGCATCCGATACACACGACAAATGTACTGGACACGCGCCAAGTGGCATTTGGTGTGTGTAGGTCATTACCGCCCGGCTACCGTGTGAGACTTTACGGCTAGGTCAATGGCTGGCGGTAAGGTCCCAGACTCAAAATGGACACACAGCAATTTTGATTTTGCCGCACGTCCATTTTCGGCAAAAATTTTAAAAATGGACCTCAACAGATAATAAAAAGCCTTTGCATTTAAAAAATAGCTGCCTGGTTTAGTTTCTGGATGCCTTGAAATTCCACTGAGTTGACAGCAATCATCTGCTCATGAGATCTGCCTTAGATGTGCTGTAATACGGTTAAGAACGAAAACTGAGGAGACCAACCTGTACTTATGGTATGGACTCTCTGACCTAGAGCTGTTCTGGCTTACACTCAAGAAGCCGGAGGCACTTTCCACTCGTTCAGGGACAGACAACTCCACATCGAATCCACTGGAGACTGCTGTGTATCATCATCTTCTACATTTGTATCCATACACATCTTTACATCATTCTTAAGCAGTGTGTTTTTACTGTTGAAACAAGTAGTATTTTGTTAGTGACACTTATCTATCTAACAGCAGCCCATCTTAGCTGGAAAAAAAGTCATGGTTAACCAAATTCCTAAATACTGTATTAAAATATACTGCCTGCTTTTTGCTCCCATATTAAATGCTATCTGTAGGAGGGCAGAATGCAAGGGGGTGTAAAACAGTCATATTGCTGGATCTACATATATAATACACTCTAAAACAAAACAGTAGATACAATAAAGATACACTAAGAGTTGTCTTAAACAGTAACTACTATGGCAGGTAAGCCATTGCATTTAACCTGCCATCTATTAGTTATTTTTCTCATCATTTGATTTGCAAGCTTACAGGTTTAAAAAAATATATGTTTACTAAGGTGCGTTAGCATTTCTAATGCACCTTTAAATTTAAGGCGCATAAACGCTAATGCGCCTATACATTTCTATGGGTGCGTTAGCGTTTAATGCATGTAAACCATTTCTTAAAATGAAGAATCCAAACACAAGAGATCGTCAAGTAAGGTGGGGTCTCTGGAAGAAGCCATAGCGAAACGGGTCCCCATTGGGACCCCCACCAAGCAATTGATAGCGTCATATATGGTCTCATAAAAAAACCATTAGACAATCACTTGGAGTTGTTTAAAAGCAAGGCAGCTCAAGCTAAGTAACATTTTTTTATACTAACGCTTGTTGAACTAAAAGTTATTGTGAATAAAGCAGATTCATTTTTGTTGGTTCAACAACGGTTAACAGGAGGATTTTTAGACCAACGATGACTTGTTTGACCAACCCCATATGTAGGAAACAATAAGTTCCAAGAGTGTGGTTGAGGTCTAAATAAGGTCTTTTCCTCCTGATTTTTATTTTTAATTATCAAAAACGTTGAGAAAAGTAAGAAACAATATTTAAATAATATCAAAAACGTTGAGAAAAGTAAGAAACAATATTTAAATAAATACAATATAAGGAATTTTCTTTGGAGGTACCATACTAAGTTTTATTGACATAAAGAGACTACAGTTGATTCAGAATACAGCAGTAAAACTTATCACGGGAGCAAAATGTTGGGACTATATTATTCCCCTTCTCGGAGAAGAACACTGGTTTCCAATTTCATCAGGGATTCCTTATAAAATCCAAACATTGATGCACAAAATATAAACTATAGGTCTTCTGTTTTCTTGTCTTAATTGCTTATACCCTATGCACTATCCAGAACCCTGAGATCATACCAGCAACATCTTATGATTTGAGTTGATATGATTTGACTATCTATCTCAGTGCTAATGGCCCAGCTTTGTGGAATTTATTTATTTATGCATTCTTGTATCTCAATGTTATCCAAAAAGAAGCCTTGGTTCAAAGTGGCTTACAAATTACATTCTGGTTGACAGTTACATTATAGCACTGCTTACGCCTTGTAGCGCTATAGAAATGCTAAATAGTAGTAGTAGTAGGTTGACAGTTACATTATTGGTTTACTTATAACCTACAAATCTTACCTGTGCTTTGAATAATCATACCAGAAATTTAAAAACAGGTCTTAAAAGCTATTTTTTAAAGACACTTTTTGGTCCCTATTTATTTAATTTATTACAGACAATGACAAAGGAGGGTGGGGTTTTGGATTTTTCACCCTAACGGCAGTGGAATCCATCATATTCTCTATTTATTCTTTTAAGACACATTGGGGTCCGTTTACCAAGCTTTGAGAAAAAGAGCCCGTGCTAGCAGCGGGGAGGGGGCATTTTTCCTGTGAGCCAGGGCTTTTTTATCCACAGCCGGTAAAGGCCCCCCCCCCCCAAAAGAAATAGCCATGTGCTGAGATAACTCTTACCACGTGGCCATGCGGTGGGGAGCCCTTACTGCCACCCACTGAGATGGCGATAAGGGCTCCCACGCTAAACTGGCGGTAACCGGGCAGTGCATAGCGATTCCCAATTACTGCTGTGCAAGCCATTTCTGGGGGTTTTCTTTTTCCCCAGAAATGGCGCACGCTCAGGGCGGGACTACTGGCATCCATGTTGGGCCGGCGGTAGTCCTGGAAGAGCGAGCGATAAGCCTGTGTTGGGCCTACCACTGCTCTATTAAAGAGCCCCCTTGTAATTTATGCTTCCATTTCACTTTTATTTTAATTAATTAATTTATTTATTTGTTGCAGTTGTATCCCACATTTCCCCACCTATTTGCAGGCTCAATGTGGCTTACAATTTTCCCGTCAAGACTTATGTCATTTCAGAATACATATACAATTGGTAATATACATAGAACATGAATTCTAAATGAACAGTCAGGTAAAAAAGGGAACATATACAATTGGTATCACATATTGAACATGGATTGCATATTAAAATTAAACAATACGATATAGGGAGAACATAATCCGATTGTTAAGTAAATGATGGTGGATTACAGTTCTAATTATAAGTCATTATAGTATATCTTATTAAAGAGATGTGTTTTCAGTACCTTACAGAAGTTAATTAGGTTACGAATTATTTTCAGGTCCAATGGTAGAGCATTCCACATTTGTAAACTCAAGTATGAAAAGCTGGATGCATGTATTAATCTATATTTTAGACCTTTACAGCTGGGGAAGTAAAGATTTAGGAATGTGCATGCCGATCTTTTAGCATTGTTACTGTGGATTGTAAACTGCCTAGATGGCATACCTGATAAACAGTTTATCAAGAAATAATAAAACTTGATCATTATGGCACGAGGATTTTCTGTACTTCAGTAAGATATTATATACACATACACACATATTTGTTTTATGGTGGGTTGCAGGACAAAGTTGTTTTAAGTCTTAGGGCTCTGTTTATTAAGCTGCGTCTTTAGCCTGGCTTAGTAAACAGGCCCTTAGTAATTCAAAGAAAAATCAACCAGGTAAACCAGCTAGTGGCAACAGCAGTTTATTAGTAACGATCTTCCAATACAAGTGTGATATGCACTGTCCTATCAATAGGTGTTTCAAAAATCACCCACGTTTTGGCAGGAACATCTAACTACTTGTGAAATCACTACTTGTGAACTGAACAGACACATCTTCAAACCAAATATTCAATGTATAAAGATTGCCCACCTTCTGACGTCATTTCCTCTTTCCACGAGGGCGGGACTCTGAGGGAACAAACTCAAAGCGAAGGCTAGAGACGGGCACAGTGTTGCCAGGTGGGCGGTTTTACCGCCCAATTGGGCGGTTTTCCGCGACCCGCCGCGGGAAATTTTTGCCCGCGGCGGGTTGCGGTTTTTTGGGCTGGTTTTTGTGCTTCGGGCGGTTTTTTTCGGCCGCGGGGGGGCGGGGTTAGTGACGTTTTTGGGTGGGGTTAATGACGTTTTGGGCGGGGTTAGTGACGTGGGAGGCGGGGCCGATGACGTGGGAGGCGGGGCCGATGACGGGGAGGCGGGGCGATGACGGGGAGGCGGGGCCGATGACGTAAGAGGCGGGGCCGCTGACGGGGAGGCGGGGCCGGGGACGTGGGAGGCGGGGCCGGTGACGGCGGGGGCGGGGTTTATGACGGCGGGGGCGGGGGGTGATGACGCGGGGGTGGGGGTGTCAGGGGCGGGGTTTGTGTTTGGGCGGTTTTTGGGCTGTTTTTTGGGCTCCAGTGGGCTGGAAAAAAATTTTCCACCTGGCAACCCTGGACGGGCAGGGCTTTCAATAACACGGCCGCTTCGACAGAGGTAATCAGAGGAGCGAGGAGAATCACTGGGTGGCTGGAGGGGGGGCAGGGGAGAGAGGAGAATCGCTGGGTGGCTGGAGGGGGGGGGCAGAGGAGAGAGGACAATCGCTGGGTGGCTGGAGGGGGGGCAGGGGAGAGAGGACAATCGCTGGGTGGCTGGAGGGGGGGCAGGGGAGAGAGGAGAATCACACACACTCTCTCTCACAGACACACTCGCACCCAGTCTCACTCTCTCTCTGTCACACACACTTGCACATTCACTCTCTCTCTCACACACAGTCACTCTCACACACACTCTCTCAAACATACACACTCCGAGGAAAATCTTGCTAGCGCCCGTTTCATTTGTGTCAGAAACGGGCCTTTTTTACAAGTAACTTGATAAATGAATTCAACACCCAGATAAAATTAACAAGATATCAGACTGCTGAATACAGACTCCTTTGAAAGTTTACTAGAATTGAATGCTTAAATTTAGAATCCTAAATTTATAAGCCTAAAATAATAGGTGGTGAAAGGGGCAGAGTTAGTACAGATGGGGGGAAAATGTTAGGTGTTTTTAGTGCTGTGCCGAACAGCATATTTTACTATTTGGCCAAATACAAATAATGAAAAATATTATTTGGCCAAATACGAATAGACACTGAGCATTAACATAACAAATAATAAATAATAAATAAAGCAACGCAAAATCAGAGATCAATTGTTTATTTCAGTAGGATTTAGCACAGTAGAACCCCGGATTATTTGTATTTGAATTTAAATCACTGCTTGGTTGAATACGGATAATGTATTTGGGGATGAATTGAATATGAATATTTGGTACAGCCCTATTTAGTGCTGATGCTCAGCATTGGACATCCAACTCAGGAGGTGTTTTACAAAGCATCGGTATGACCAATGTGGGCTTACCGAACGCTAAATTGGGACTACCACCAGCCCAATGCGACCGCACACGGTAGTTTTGCCCCGAGCATTTGTCATTTCCGGGTAAAAAAGAAGACCTCCAGAAATGGCTTGCATGGTGGTAACCCGGCGATAATCAGGCATCGTTGCGTGCTTGCCCGGTTACCATGGGAGGCCTTATCGCCACCTCGATGGGTGGCAGTAAGGGTTTCCCCAGGGCCGGTCAAACCCGGTAAGCAGGATAAGCACTGCAGGAGGGCGCCTGCCTTCAAAGGCGTCACTTTGCAAGCAATCAAGCTCTGCTGAGTATCTAATCTCTGCTGCTCATCTCAGTCTGGCTCCAAAGCTGTCAGCTCTCTGTCCTGTCCCCTCCCCCCTCCCAAGCAGAGAAATATCCTTCTTGTGTTTGTCAGAGGACCTCACTGCTCCAACTGAATCTGGCTCTGAAATAACTTGTGGGAGCTCAGCTAACCTCTGTCCTCTGCCCAGAGAGGGCTCAGACAGAGACAGCACAGCAGATAGTAGTAGTAGTAGCCTGTACCCTTGTTTTGTCAGAGACTGCTGTTTAGTGCTGTACCTGACTCCCCCCTTTTCCACCCCCCCCCCCCACCCCCAACACAGCAACTCACAGGACAGGAGGGCTAGATGCCTGCTTTCAATTCCTAACCATCACTTATCTCTCATTCCCACTTCAGTAACTCCTGCTAGTCTGTCCAACTCAGACTGTAGAATATGTTAGTTTATGCTGATTAAGTCTGTCCTAGCTAGATCCTAAGCTGTGCTCGATGGGAAGGCTATTGTGCTGCATGCAGAGTCTAACTTCTTAGGATTTCAGGTTAATTTTTGAAGAATTTGAAAAGGGGCTATCTCTGTTCTACATGTGTGACTGCAAGGCCAAGTGTCTGAATAGGGATCTGTTTGTTAGATTCTGAAATTTTGATAACACATTGTTTTTCAGAGTTGGCAAGACTGTCTGTTCTTCTAATTCCTGGTCTGTGTGCTAAGTTATTTTTCTTCTATTCTGGTGTAATATTTTCAATGATGCCATGGCTGGTAAAAGGGGTGTGTCTACTGTGGGGGCGGAGCCATAGTGATCTCGCCTCTGGATGGGTAGGGGCGCCGACTAATAGACTGCAGGAGGGCGCTAGAAACCCTAGGGCCGGCCCTGGGTTTCCCGCCACGTGGTAAGAGTTCTCTTACCGCATGGCCATGTTTGTCTGGGGACTTTTTACCTGCAGCGGTAAAAAGGGCCCTGGCGTGTGGGAAAAACATCCCCCGCTGCTAGTGCAAGGCCCTTTTTACCGCAGCTTGGTATAAGGACCCCTCAGGATCCTAAATCTAGGCAAATGAATAGTAGTACTCCTAGTGAAATTTAAAATGAAATCTTTGAATACTCTCTCTCTCTTCTGTGTATTTCAATAAAGGTAAAAATATTTAGAGTGCTCTTTTTAGTTTCTAAAATAAATGTTCCTAGTGATAAATACAATTCCTGATAATCTTCCACAGGACACAGTAGCATCAACTTTTAAGATGACCAAAGTCAGCAGGTCATAGTAATTTTTATAACATGTCAGGGACAAGCCTTCACTGTTTCCAGTACAGGATCTTTGGGCTGTCATCCTTTCAGGTCATAAGTACATAAGTATTGCCATACTGGGACAGACCAAAGGTTCATCAAGCCCAGCATCCTTTTTCCAACAGTGGCCAATCCAGGTCAGAAATACCTGGCAAGATTCCAAAAAAGTACAAAACATTTTATGCTGCTTATCCCAGAAATAGTGGATTTTCCCCAAGTCCAATTTAATAATGGTCTATGGACTTTTCCTTTAGGAAGCAGTGCAAACCTTTTTAAAACTCTGCTAAGCTAACCACATTTACCACATTCTCTGGCAACGAATTCCAGAGTTTAATTACACGCTGAGTGAAGAAAAATTTTCTCCGATGCGTTTTAAATTTACTACTTTGTAGCTTCATCTCTGGGGTGAACCTGATGGTAGATTCCACTCTCACACACCTTCAGTTCCCATCCCTTCACTACAGTGGTCAACTTTTCAAGGAGAATGGAGGTACTAAACTCAACACAAACTACCTCTTCCTGAACGGAGTGAATAATAAATTTGCTCAAGATTGGGGTGCTCAACCATCCACGTCACATTCTCAGAGAAGTTTCTTATGCCTATCTTAATTTTTTAAAAGTTGGATCCTGATACGCTGTGTAGGTCGGTGCTGCCCCTACCTACAAAAAAAAAAAAAAATCCCAGAGGGTCTACTGCTGCTGAGGCCTAGCTAGGCACTTACAGTACCCCAGTGGCCTGGTGCCAGCTCCTTTAAAAGGACCTCAGAGGACCCCACAAATACACTCTCAGATTCACAGTAAAGGTTATCCAGGTAGAAAGGAAGAACTATATTAAGCCATTACAATTAAACAAAAGAAAGGCAAAAAAAAAAATCCAATGTACCTAAATGTAACTCACCTTGAGTTACTACTGAAAAAGGTGAAAGCAAAATCCGAATAAATAAAGAAAATAAAAGTAGATGGGCACAGATATATACCTTCACAAATCTAAGCGATGGCTAACGATGAAAGCTTTCGGGACTACTGCTGAAACAGTGATAATAATCCTGGAACTTTTAGACCTTTAAAGCCCTCTCTACCCAAATACTTTGAGGTTCCTTTAAGGACTGCCATTTAGCGTCCCAAGTCTCAGGAGCAGGGCCAGCTAAGCCAAAGGACTAGGTAAGGCCCATGATTTGCATTCTGCCTGCCTGCCTCCCTTCCTGCACGAATCTGGCATTTCTCCCCGCCCACACGCATGTGGTCCGGTACAACAATTTTTTTTTTTTTACTTATTTTACAGGATTTTGATTTATTTGAAAGCTTCCCATATCTAGATATAAATATCAAAAAATAAAAATTGAACATCATTAAAACAGCTTTAAACTCTGTATTTTGTGCTTATTTTTCTACACTGTTCTATACATTACAGTAATATATGGCCTGATTTAAGTGAGGATATCCTGTTTCCTGATGGGTTCATCTTAACTGTTGTAATCTACCTTGGGAAGCTTGGTGTTATAAAAATGGAATATACTGAAATTAAATGGAAGCAAAATTAAACTCTCCTTTTATTGGAGCACATGAGAATCACATCTTCACCTCATCTCATTTGTAGAAGTTTACATTTTAGATGCACAAATGGATTATTCTATTTTGAACATGTTTCAGGGACATAAGTGAAAATAACAAAAATAAATATTTGGTTTCATGCAGATCACTTATTTGTTGAAATATAACTAAATGGGCTATAAGCCCCTAATCCAGTCCATTGGTTTTCTTATATTTTATTCTTGGGATGACTTATACTGTACCAAAACTGAAAACTCTTATCTCTTCTATCTGGTCAATAATAAAAGGAGCTCAAACACTATCCACTCTAAAAGGTTGTTTTGTGGCTGTACATGAGGAATTGTGATATTGAATTAATAAGTGTATGCTTGTGTCCCTAGTCATGCATTCAAAGTTTATAAAATCCTTTCAAGAAAGCCAGTTAATCGTTTAACTTATTAGTAGAATATAACCACAGATATGGTCGCATTTTCAATATGGTAATACTAGAGCCCAGGTAAGGAACAGGTTATTTTAAGTTAGTCTTCAGTGGACCAAACTTGCTTTCTTTGTGCCATCACAATCCAGCTGGCACATTTAGACTGACGCTGAACAGACCTTCTGAATGAATGAACAAGCCTTTCTCTCATTATTTAATACCTCTCTGTGAAACAGTAGTAATGAAAGGCAAGAGCATTTTTATAATATATCACTGAAATCCACCGAACAAAAGGAACAAGTTCTTACATGCCATCTTTTTCTTTTGATGTAGGCACAGGAAAAAAAAATTGTACATACTCCCAGATTACAACCTAATTCATGTTTAATGTGGGATATAGATGTACTTACTTACATTAATTAACAAATAAATCAATCAATCAATAAAAGCAAACTCTGAATGTTGAGCACCTGATTCTCATGATTCCTGTTTCAGTGGTCCTTTACCAGGAGGAAAAAAAATCTCTGCACGAATATATAACAATGTGTAAATATGTACAAATGCTAGAACCAGCCCCTCAAATGACACTCAGAGTACGATTTATAACAAATTACAACTGTACCTATGAAAAGTTATTTCGTTATTATACTTCCTCTGTGTACATCCGTATGGTGCACAAGCCGGCATGTTTGAAAAATAAGGGAGATTAAATTAAAATGTTATCAACGATAAATAACGAGAACGTGGATTCAGCAGCTCATAGTTTGCTCGTTTTGTTTTGAGTGTAGCAAAATGACGGCTGCGCAGGGAAGAGAAAACAGAAACTTACCCAATTGACTTCAACTTTTGACGTCATCCCGTTTTATGTAACCTCTTTGGCCCGGTATTTTTCCCTCTCCCGGCTCTCTCTTTCCTCCCAGTTTTACCTTTTTCTTCCATTTGCAATAAAACCTTCGAATTTCCGACTTACAGCCGCGGCAGCAACACAAAAGCTGTCTACCTGCGGCCTGTATGCACCGTAACGAAACTTCCCAGTTCCCAACTCGTCCCAAACAGGAAGTTGCGTCAGAAGGGGGCGGGACGGGTCAGAGGGAAGATCCGGAGCGGTGCACAAACTGCACAGAGCGAGGCAGTTTTTCAGACAGTATTGCTTTGCTGTAGCTGCAGCACCGAATTTTGAAGATTTGACTGCAAATGGAAGAAAAAGGTAAAACCAATAACGGACTGCATATGCATGGTCCTTTTGTAAAAAGTCAAAATCTGTTCCACTTGGCTAGGGAGTGCCTTAAAAGGCGGAGGACAAAAGATTTTTTTCTTTTACATATTTTTGGCAGCTTTTTAATTTATTGGAAAACTTTCCATATCTAGATAAAAATACTAGGAAATAAAAATTGAATATCACTAAAACAGCTTAAAAATGATTGTAGTTGGTAGAAACAGCAGTTATAAATTCTGGGCCCTGCTTACAAAGCTGGATAGGCAGTGTCTTAAAAGGTAGAGAGCCTTTTTTTTTTTTAACATTTATATCCCACATTGCCAAATGCAAACTTGGGTTCAATATGGCTTACATTTGAAAATACAGTGAGACATAGTAATAGAATTCAGTTATATCATGGAAGCAAGTAGATGGATATGTCTGAAACATTTAACAAAGTTGAGATTAGCACATATACCCAACTGGGCATTTAAAAATTTGGCGGTAAGCCTGTGATGAGATGTCTGGTAGGGGGTGTTTGATAGTATGTAATCTTACCCTAGGTGATTGAGACTTGCTTTATTTAAATTTGTTTCATTTATAAATCCTTCCTTCTTCATGCTCACACCTGTTTCTGAATTAATTACTCAATTAGAAATTGTTGCTTATGATGTTATGGATGACTGTGTAAACATACTTGTTTGGTTCTACTCTACTGTCCTGTAGGCAACTGGAACGACATAGAATCTGACATTATGAAATTCATTGTTAATGCTTGTATTCTTTTGGATAATGTGTTATGACTTGGTGATATTAATCTTCTTCTGGACACATTACATGACTCTCACACCAGGAGTTTTACAGACTTCCTTAATCACTGGCAAGTCTCCCTTTTCACAGGTCATCGATTAGATCTTCTAGCATATAGATTTACTGACACTACTAACTTTTTCATCACATATCCAATGTAGCCTCCTGCTCCCTGATCTGAGACACTTAATTGGAAGGTATGCATAGTGGTTAATGTTTTAGCAAATAAAAAGAACCCTCTGCACAAACATGGGTAGAGTTAATTCCGGTGAATTTTGGTGTAATGTACCGTCAGATCAGCTATTGTCATCTTCCTTCTCACCTAATTACTTTCAGTTTTGGGATGACATTAGCAGGGCAACATTGGATAGAGTTGAACCTGAGAAAAATAGAGGTTTTCTAGGATACCTTCCGCTTGGTTTATAGATGAAATTCTGGAGGTGAGGTGAAAATGCAGACGTCAAGAAGATCTGGGCCAAATCTCAATCTGAAGACAATTGGGCCGGAGGAGTCTCTGCAAGGAGTGCAAGCATGCAATTAGGAAAAACCAAAACTGCTTACTATGCAAAATATATAGGTGGCCTCAAACTAAGCATTAGGAAGTTACACTTCTTAGTTAATTCCATGTGCAACACCCATTCAGACCAGCTTGCAAACTATTTTAGGCAGAAAATTATTAAAATTAGAAGCAAACTAAGTAGTACTACTTCCTTTGCTGGCTATCTTAGTTCTGTTCATGGTTTTTTCCAAGGCTCACCTGCAGATAGGGTTTGGTCATCCTTTTCTTCACCAACTATTGATTCTGTCAGATTCCATCTAAATACTCTTCTTCGCATTGTCTTCTTGATGCATGTCCATTTATCTAATGAAGTTGGCACTTGACTTTTTCATTAGTTGTCTTTTGTCTAACCTTTCATACTGTCTTGGGGCTTATTCCTTACAGACAAAGGAAAAATAATTCTCATGCCTATTTGTAAGAATCCCAAGGCTACTGAGCAAAGTATCTAATATAGGCCAGTGGCCTCTATACCACTGTTAGTTAAGGTTATGGAAGACGTGGTGTCAAGTCAGCTCATGAACCATCTACAGGCAGAGGCAGTCCTTACCACTCTGCCAATTTCATAAGTCGGGGTGAAGAAAATCTTGATCCTACAATTTGATATGTGTAGTGCTTTTGATACAGTGTGTCATGATATTTTATTGGGCCTGATGGATCAGTTTGGCATTTGCAGAGAAGTCCTGCAGTGGTTTACTGGTTTCTTAAAGTCTAAACAATATCAAGTTAACTTATCTGGTAATTTATCTTTGCCCTGGCCCTCTGTATGTGGGGTGCCCCAGGGTTCCCCTCTTTCTCCCATTCTGTTTAACATAATGATGCCCCCCCCCCCCCCCCAGGTAGATTTCTAGATTTGCGTGCCTTTAACACCTTTATTTATGCTGATGATGTTACACTTTACTTACCATTTATGGAGAATTTATATGAAATCCTGCCTAGAATTAAATCCGGCTTAGATTTGATGGAATCTTGGGCTGCTGCTTTCAGATTGATGCTAAATAGAGACAAAACCAAGTTTCTAATCATAACAATTCTGCTCACCCAGTTACTAACAAATACTTCTCTATAGATAATGTATCTTTTCTGCCACCTTGAAAATCCTGGTAATATCTATCAACCAGTATTTATCATTTGGACCACAGGTTTCTGTGGTTTCTAGAGTCTTTAATTCCCTATGGAGATTAAAAAGCCTTGAGACCTTTTTTTTCAAATTCAGTATTTCATTCTTTAATACAATTCTTAGGGGCTCCCTAAGTCTAATTGCTTTGAAAATACGCAAATTAATGTTATCCAGATTTCATTATTGTAATCCTGTTTACTCAGCTTTGAAAATCTCTCATCAAAAAACTTCAAACAGCCCAGAACACTGCAGCCTGTCTTGTATTCAAAGCCCCTCTTTTAATCAAGTTGCATTGGCTTCCTATAAATGTAAGAGTCGCCTTTAAACTGTAAGGCTTTGTTTATCAAATTTTGTTCGGTCTTCTACCTGCTTATATGCAACACTATCTACTTCTCCATTTTCTGAATTGTAAGAATCTCCATTACAAATCAATTCATGATTCCAGTTTCTCATACTAAGCAATGGAATTCCCTTCCAAAGTCAAGTAGGTGTATTTCTGATTACCTAAAATTTCGTAAATTGTTGAAAGCATTTTTATTTAGTGAATTCCTTGCCACTGTTGACTATTGTAATTCTCTTAGCTAGTTTGTTATTTTGAAATGAGTCATTCTGCTGCTATGATGTGTACCTTTTATTGTCTTTTACTTTTGTTTAATCCTTATTGTACTTTGCTTTAAAGTTTGATGTAAGCTACATTGAAGCCGAACTTCTTTGGGATAATGTGGGGTATAAATGCTATAAATAAATGCATAACCTAAACACATAGAGTCTACACTCACTTACATCAATGCATCACACATCCACTCAAGATCTCTCATTCCCCCCAATTCCACATAACTCATACATATACTTACAGGAATAGGTAAACCATGTGCCTATATGTCTTAACACTGCCCTTAAACTTCCTATTATCTCCTCCCAAAGTCTCCCTGTTGATGTCCCATTGTGATATTCCTAATGATAATTTGATTATCTCGCATAACTTGTACAATGTAACCCATAACCAATTTGTATCAACTGTATTCTCTTTATTCATATCTTATTGTAAGCCACACTGAGCCCGCAAAGAGGTGGGAAAATGTGGGATACAAATGCAAACAATAAATAAATAAATAAATATTCTGTTGTCTTTGGGAACTAGGTTGTGCCTCACACCATACAAGCTATAGTAGTGAGGGAACTGAACACCCGGATTCAACATCATGTCTAAGTGTTATGCTTGGAGAATGCACTTTTGCCTTTGCATTTTTTCTATTTTGTATCTTTGCTCAATAGTTAACTGCATTGTTGTTATATTAATTAGATTTAGGTCTCCTTTTACTAAGCCGCGGGAGTGATTTATGCACAGCAAATGTGACGAAGCCCATAGGAATTGAATGGACTTTGTCACATTTGCCACTCTGGGTTTCGCTACCAAGGCTTTGTAAAAGGAGCCCTAAATCTAAGTATGGCATCAGTTACCCTGAATAGTGGCGCAGGTGGGCTTTATAATGTCACTGGATTGTCTCTTGTAACTAAGCAGAAATGAACAGTCTTCAGTGTAAACTTCATAGTATTTTCTGACTTACCTGTAGTTGGGACAGTGAAAATTGAAATCTTGCTTCCTTGGTTAAGGTGCTTTCTATTCATGAAATCAGCCCCGAGATCAGCATATGTGAAAACTTCACTGTTACTTGATTTTTCAAATCTATGCTTGAGACCTTAAGGACCTGGTGAATCTGTAGTTGTTTATCCTTTATGTTTTCAATAACTTATCAGTGTAACGGGTTGTTATTGTTGTGCAATTTGCTCCCTCCCTTATGTTGTAGTTTATCCGACTGATGTTGTTTTGGGTATTTATGTCTGCCTTTTAAGTGTGACTGATGGGATTTTATTTTGTACACCGCTCTGTCTGTTGAAGTGCAGTATAACAAATTTTACTAAACAAATAAAAATCCTGAACTAAGAGGTCAAGCAGAACCTGGGAAAAGTTCAGGGGCCAGCAAAATACAGAAAAAGTGAAGCTGGGTTGCAGGAATCGTGAACGTAGGAAGAAATTCACAAATGGAAAATGTACCATTGGCTGAAAGTCTATGGGAAATAGTAAAGTGTTTTCTCTACCAATGGCATAATGATGTTTTATTGTTTGTTTTGTATGTGGGCCAGTATGTTCTGCCAGATTCAATCTCTGCTTCATTACTGACAATAAGGGATATTCTCCAGTACCCTGCAGCAATGTGATAGCAAATTCTTGCCTGATGCTTACTTTCATTCTGCTCTGGTACTAGAAACGCCAAGCTGAAAAGCATGAGTGAATTCCGGATTCATCATGATGTTAATGAGCTCATCAGCTTGCTGCGAGTCCATGGTGGGGACGGAGCCGAATTGTACATAGACTTGCTGCAGAAGAACAGGACTCCGTACATCACCACCAACGTATCTGCACACAGTGCCAAGGTGAGCTCTTTTGTTCATCATTTTATAGTGCACTTTACCGAATATGAATGTTTTCAGTGGAAGGATCATAATCCTGCGTTTCTGCTTCATACATTTGAGTTAATCACAAACGGTGTACTGAGGTGGTTATTACTGTGCATGACTTTGGGGGATTTGAGGGTAGAGGCCTGCTTGCATAGAGAAGCACTGAAAGCAGCTTGTGCATGAGGTTCAGCCTAATTTAATAAAAACTCCCTTGTTTGTGTGTTGTTAGGTACTGTGATAGCATAAATAGATCAGTTATATCCTAGTCATCTGGAGTCTGAGCACCTGCTGTATAAGACTGATAAGTTGTGTCATTATTAGATATATTATAATGCACCAGTAGTTTCAGGGAAAATGGATAGTACCATCACACAGGATTAAAACAAGACGCTAAAGTGAGGTGAGTCTTTGATAATGATGTATAGGAGCTTTCATGCTGGCTTGAGGTCCCTTTTCCAGATGCTTGCTTCTGAATCCCACTTGTATGATCTTGAAAGCTTGTGTACATCGTCCTCTTGGGATTTTTCATAAACTAGTCCAGTTTTCTTTGAGGAATGCAGCTAGTAGAAATCTGCCCCAAATAGCTATAATCTCACATTTTTGTTTTTTATTTTAAACACTATACTGCTGCACTACTGCCATCTATTTGAAATTAGGATGTGGGCAATTACATTTTTTTTTTTGTTACATTTGTACCCCGCGCTTTCCCACTCATGGCAGGCTCAATGCGGCTTACATGGGGCAATGGACGATTAAGTGACTTGCCCAGAGTCACAAGGAGCTGCCTGTGCCTGAAGTGGGAATTGAACTCAGTTCCCCAGGACCAAAGCCCACCACCCTAACCACTAGGCCACTCCTCCACTCCACTTCAAAATAAACTATAAATTTAGAAAGTGTTTTCGTATGCAGGGCTGGAACAGTAGGAATTCCTAGGAGTCAAGTAGGGATGGCAAATTCTGGTCCTTCATTTCTGCAAGTAGGTCTGGTGTTTTCAAGACAGATGGATTTTATGCAAATTAGATCTACTTCTTGCATCATATATATGCTCATAAATATTGTGAAAATCCACAAAAGCAATCCCATTTTTTGGACTTGAGGGTCAAGGTTTGCTCTCTGAGTCAGTACCTTTGTTTAGTCTCAGAGACCCCATTTAGAGTACTGTGTAAAAATTCCAGAGACCACACCTTCAAAAAGGTGTAATCAGGATGGAGTCTGTTCAGCGGGTGGCTACTTAAGTGGTTGGTGGTCTTTGCGATAAAGCTTATAAGGATGGACTTAAAGATCTCGGGGAAGAGATGATAAAAGACATTTAAATACCTCCATGGCATAAATACACAGGAGTCAAGCAGTAACCTAAGGAATTGCTTCATGGATAGGGTGGTGGATGCATGGGATGGCCTCATGGCTAAAGTGGTGGAGCTGAAGACTATCTGAATTCAAGAAAGCATGGGATAAGCATATTGAATCTCTATGGGAGAGGAAAGGCTAGTAGATCATATGGATGGGCTGTCTGGATAAGCCAAGTGGTATTTATCTGCCGTCAATTTCTCAGTTTGTATGTAAACTTTAAACTCGTGTCCTCTTCTATCTCTCCTCATAGTACTCGTTTTTTCCATTTCCCTTTTCTGCGTACAGTGCTTCCCTCCTGCATGTAATATGTCTGTCGTCTTCCAGGTCTTTCTTCCTGTATTTAATATGTCTTGTCGTCTTCCAGATTTTTCTATCTCCCGTATATTCACCTTTTATTTATCTCTCCCATTAACCTCCCACTGGCTGAATATACTCAATGGATTAGCGAAAACCCCCCAAGAATATATACAAGTCTCAGGGAAGGGAGTAATGGAGGACTAATTAAATTCCAAAGTATTATTTATTAACAGACCAAAAAAACATTGATAAAACATTTTCTAAAATCAATTAAATACAAAACCAGATTGAAGCAATTACATGCAAACGTTTTTCTGTAATACACAAGAAAATGTTGCCAGACTTGACACGGATCTGTGTTTTGGCAATAAATGCCTGCCTCAGGCGTCACAATCTAAAATGCAGGAAATATACAAATATGCATACATAGACTATGCAAGAGCAAAAGGAATACTACTTGGGTATTAAACCTCAGTATGTAGGTTAAATTATGTAAGAGAACCTAATCCTATGACAAATGAATAAAATGCTTCAATTTAACTGAATCAGATAAATAAGAAAATCAAGTTGATGGCCATTTCTAAAAACATATATATCGAATCGAAAAGTATATAAAAACCTAGGACTTCGCCAAATAGATCACTGAACTAAAACACCTAAAATGATAAGATGAGGAGCATACCTAGCCAAGATTGTGTCTGAATTGTGTATAGGCAAATATTGTCAATAAATTGGCATGTGTTGAGCAAAAAGGAAGAACTGGTGTTTTAGTTCATTGATTTATTTGACCAGCTAACTTAGCCCTAGATATCTAATTCCAGGCCATGTGCAGACACCAGCATTGAATATCCGGCCCTGACCAGCAGAAGCTAGCTGCTAGAACTTATGCAGTTCCTGTCTGATTATGTAGTTGAGACTTGCATAAGCAGAGTCCATATATCCCCCCCTCCCCCAAGACCTACCTACCAGCTCCTGTGGTTCAGTTTCTTGGGGCAGAAGCAAACCCCACTCACTCCTGCCCTTCGTGATTCCCAAGTGAAAATGGCCACTGCGACCTCTAGTGGTAATATCGGTACTTCTGCTAAAGGTCGCAGTAGCCATTTTCACTTGGGAGCCACAGGGGGCAGGAGTGAGTGGGGTTTGCTCCTGCCCCAATGACCATTAGACCACCAGGACTGGTAGATAGACCCAGAGTTTGGGGACGGAAGGGGAGATTGAATAGCGCTCGAGGGGGCGGGAGGGAGGGGTGATGAGCTTCATTCACAACTGACAACTATGTTTGTGCCAGCCAGTATTTAGTGCTGGCACCTGCACAGTTAACCAGACAGAGTTAGCACTGCTATTTAGGCAGTCCTACATGCCCAGTTAGCTATGCAGGCACCAGCACTGAATATTGCCAACACCTGCATAACTCCCAACTCTGTATCCTGTAACGCCCCTCTCCTGCACACCTTTCAACATGGTTGGTTAGTGGTGATATTCAGCGGCACAGTGGCTGGCCTACTGAGTGGGATTTAAACAGGCAGGAGACTTTCCTGCCCACTTAATTCACTTTGACTTTTCTTTTCTTAAAGTACTGTATTGCAATACACTCTTCCAGCTGAAGGCTAAAACATGCTTTTTTTTTTTTTTTTTTAATATCTGATGGCTTGAAGGTTAAAATAGCAGAGTTCTCTCAAACACCAGAAGACTTTTTGAAGAAATATGAAGAGCTGAAATTGAAAAATACAAGAAACTTGGATCCCATGGTATATCTGCTATCGAAGCTCACAGAAGACAAAGAGGTAGGTAGTGTGCTTTGCTGTAGGTTTTGGAAGCTGCATCTGATAGTCCCTTGGTCTTCTTGCCCAGTCCTTGAGCGCTGCCAGCAGGTCAGCTTTTCAGGATATCCCTAATAAATTTGCATGATAAGTTTCCATGCCTGCTACTTCCATTGTATTCAAATCTCTCATATGGATATTCATTAGGGTTATCTTGCTATGCCTGGGAGTGAAGATCAAGACACTAGTTTATGCATGATGCAGATCACATTCTAAAAAGAGTGCGTGATTAGTTTGTCACTGTATGCGTGCATGTCCCTTCAGAGGAGACGGGGCCTGATATGCTGGACTCATGACTCTTGATATTTATACTGTGTGCAGTATGCTTCTTAGAAGATCAAGAATATCTACATAGCAGATTACTTTGCTGGTACACAAGTCATATGGTTAGAAATACTCTCTGCAGGTATAATAAAATATGACACTGCATGACTAACCTTCCTGAGGGAAAATAAGGGTTTAGCCCAATTTTTAATTCATTTTTGGAGCCAGTCGTCACTTTGAATTTCCTTCCACAGATAACACTGCACCTGTCTGCTGGGTCTCACTAAGAAGCCAGCACTTTCCTAGCATTGAGTGCTACAGAGAAACCAAAAGTGCAGCCCCCAGAATTTAATCCAAACGTAAATAAAATTTGCTTGCTAGAATCTTAGTGCTTGCAAGCTGCAGTTTGAGAGAGCAGAGCTCCTCTGTGGTGTGTTCAAGCTCCAGGTGGACACTTTATGCTGTTGCATGAGCAGTATTGAAACTTTAGCCTACAAGTATCCAGAACTGCTTAGTCATTTATCCTAGGAAGGTCTGAGTTGTAATTTCTGTTTTGGTTCTGCATGTTTGCTGGAAGGTCCAGAAATAGAAGCTATTGGTTTTACTTACAGACTCTTCAGTACTTGCAGAAGAATGGCAAAGAGAGAGCGGAGCTTTCAGCTAATGCTATGGCTAGCGTCAACTTCACCATCCCATCAACTGCAACCAAGATATCCATGCAGGAACTTGAAGAATTGAGAAAGCAACTTGGTAGTGTCACCACCAACTCCAGCATACAGCAGGTACTTTACATTCTACCCTCATTACAGTATAGCTTGTTTTTCCATATATTACTCTATCTTCCTATGTATCTAAAACCTTCTTGTTAACACCAAGCTTTGAGCCACCTAGTGAAGTTCTCAGTGTTGCATAGTCTTTCCTCTTACTTTCCGTAGGTAGGTAGTGCTTCAGAAAGAGCAACAGTCCTTACCAAAGACTTTAGCCCCTCCCTCCAGCTTCTGAAAAGCTCTCTGTGCTAAAAGTGTGCTATGGTAATTCTGCTAGCCATACCATCAAATAACTGTCTGCCTTTTCCACAGGTTTTCAGATTATAATGATAGTTTATTTCATTTGCTGTTCCGCTTAACGTAGTTATGTAAGATCAAAGCGGTTTACAATATCAAGAGAATAAAAACAAAGAAAAAAATCCATTAAAAACAGGATAGAACCACACACACACACTGCAAAAAGATACAGACTTCTCAACTATCAAAACAGACTCCCATCTGATCATTCCCTAATCACCGGAAGGGTTCCATTAAGGGCCTTAATTCTATAAAGTTTGTGCTCCTAAATTTACTCTCCTAAAATTTATGCTCCGAAAATTATGACCATAATAGATTACGCTTGGACTTTATGAGCATAAATTATGCTTGTAAATTTAGGAGCATAAACTTTATAGAATAAGGTCTTAAATGCTGAATGAAAAAAATGTCTTTTAGCATGGGTTTAAAATGTACCAAAGGCTGAGGGGGCCGATTCAGTAAAATCCCTGGAAACAACCACCCAAAAATTACTAAGGTGGAAATAACAGCCAATTCCCAAAGTAAATCTCATGCAAATGAGCTGCTCGCAGAAACAGGGAGCAGCTCGGTAAGGGAAAGCGCTAGCGCATGCATACAGCAGCCACTCACTAAGCATGGCTGCTGTGTGCATTCCCAGAACAGCCAAACAGCCTCCACTGCTATATGGCTTCCATACATACAGGTAGCAAAACAAAACTCTTTCTGATGTTGAAAGCCGTGTGGTGGATCCACTTTTTAGATGACCCCTCCATCTACATGCAATCTCATGACAACCAACACACGCCTGCTGTCTAGCAGGGAGAGAGAAGAAAGATTGGGAACAGGGTGGGCAAAAAAAATAGTCTCCTTCCAGAGAGGGAGTAGAGGGCTGCCGTGGCTGTGTGCTGAGCTAGGGCTGTAGCAGGACGGAGGGGGGTGGCTGCAGTGAGGGAGGGGCAATGCTGTTGCCGTGACAGAGAGCAGGAGGCGGGGAGTGACGAGGACAAGAAGAGGAGGAACCGGAGCAGCGTGCAGAGGAGAAGTGGGGATGGGCTGGAGGGATGCTCCCGGCCCCCTGGCTTTCTCTGTGTGAGGGTGATGACCACCAAGCAGTATCACTTGTCGGACCTAGGCGCCCTTCATCCTGGTCGGGGTTGAGTTCCTGCCTAGGTTGTAAGGGGGTCTGATCTTCTTCCCTACCCTGTTCCCCAGAGAGGGGGATTTGGAAGCTTGCCACACTGGAAGGACACTGCACCAGGTTTTGCACACTGACTAGCTGTTCACTTCTCGGATCCTTTGCCTTCTGCTTGCTTCAGAGCGTGGGTCAGCCTTCTGGTGTTTCAGCTCTGCGGAGCTACGAAAGGAAGGAAATCCAGGGAGAAATCCTCTCCATCTTGAGTCTACCTCCACAAGGCTGTGCAGCAGACTGCTCTGCCGAGAAGCTACTGTCATGCTACAACTGCCCCAGACCTCCTGTAAAATTTTTCACGCTAAAGGTAGGTAGGTCTTTCTATGCATCGCTTGTAAACTGCTGTGCATCTCTCAGAATGCACATCTGAATACTGCATAGCTCATTTAAATATATCAGCTTACAATTTCCGGTGTCTGCTGCTGTGAACAGTAAGAAGCCTTTAGAGCCCCTTTGTTCATTCATCGCTGGATTCTTTGCTCACTAAACCAGCTTAAACTGGTCAAAAACTCAAGTTGCTGGCCTGGTAAGTTTTTTTTTTTTTTATGCATGGCCCCCTGAGTTCCCCTCAATGTTAATGGAAGGAAATTCCACAATGAAGGCGCCAAATTTAAAAAAAAAAAACAAAAAAAAAAAACTTTCCATCTTATAGACATAAGATGTGTATCTTTTCACAACAGGAATATTTAGCAGGAGAGAATCCGCTGAATGCAAAGTTCGAAGCGGAACATATTTACGATTCAAACCTGACAAAGGGGGGACCTTTTCTGGTTATAAAAAACCCTATGAGTTAACACTAATAGCTTAGAATGACTACAATAAAAAACAGGCAACCAATGATAATGCAAATATAAAGGCGTTACATGATCAAGCTAAGCAGATTTACCCAGTATCCATCTTGCAACATTTGCATAATCAAACAATGACATAAAAAGAGAATGAACCAAGACCTGAAACGATTTCTCAGCAGCAAAACCTTGCATTGCACGCATCTTACGAAATGACAAAAACAACAAACCTGAGCTGTAAAATTAAGTTGGGAATCAGTAATGACTCCTAAGTAACAAAAAGAGTCAACAAGCGGAAGCTCCCTACCCAAAAACTGGATAGTTTTTTCTGGCCATATACAATGACCTGTCACCCAACAGGCTTGGGTTTTATCAACATTTACCATGTTTGAGGCTGGAAACTACTGATTCAACAATTTTTGCTTGCATGTACCTGGAAACTATAGAAGAAATACTCCTGTAAGACTTGTTATTTTTTTGATACAAGAAGGTTGTGTATGAAAATGTATTATAAAAACAATAGTAGCTAAGGTGGTGTTTTTTTGGACCTCTGATGGCATGTGCAATTTATTTTTACACAAGTCTTTTGGATATTGGCCGAGGTCTTTTTGCTACACTTCATGGGGTGTAGTGGCTAGTTGAAATATGGTAAAATAATAGTTTAAGAAGTAAAAAGAAATAAAAAATAATTTTAAAATATAGAAAAGAAATTATATTTACAATCAGTACGCTTCTAAGTTTTTCCTTTTTCTCCCCCCCTCCCCGCAGTAGATTAGTTTTGCGATTTTGTTTTTTTTTCTACTGTTGGTATTTTTTGTATTTAAAATCACAAAACATCCCAGAAGAACTCCAAAGAACTGCTGGCCTCTAAGCCTCAGCTAAGGTCAGGGTTCATGATTCCACAGTAAGAGACTGGGCAAAAATGGGGCTCATGGAAGAGTAACAAGGCGGAAACTGCTGCTATCCAAGATTAACATCAATGCTTGTCGCACATTTATGAAAACATACTTGGATGGTCCACCAGCTTTTTGGGATAATGTTCTATGAACAGACCAATCAAAAGGGGAATGCATTTGACTACGCAGGTCCTATTATGTCTGACATAAAGCAATTACAGCATTCCACAGTAAGAGCATCATACCAACAGTCAAACATAGTGATGGTGTGGGGATGCTTAGCTGCCTCAGGAACTAAAAAACTTGCTGTTATTGAAGGAAACATGAATTCTGCTCTTTGCCAGAAAACTCTGCTCATCTGTCCATAAGCCAAAGTGTAATTGGGTTATACATCAAGGCAATGATCCAAAACACAAAATCAAGTCTACATCTGAATAGCTGAAGAGTAGTTTTGGATTAGCCTAATCACAGTTCTGACTTGAACCTAATAGAGAGATTGTGGCAGGACCTGAATACTCAAAAACCTGTGAATGTGTCTGAATTAAAGCAATTCTGCAAAGAAGGCTAAAATTCCTCAAAAGCAATGTGAACGACATATCAAATTATAGGAAGCGTTTGGTTGCAATTATTACTGCTAAAGGTGATGCAGCCAGTTAAGTTTAAGGTACAGTTTCTTTTTTCACACGCGTAATCTGGGCATTGGAGAACCTTTTCTTAAATAAATGAAGTAGAAATTTAAAAAACTGTTGTGTTTACTTAAATTCCCTTTGTCTAGTACAGTGTTACATTTTGTTTAAAGGCCAGAAACTGTGCAGTCTAATATAAATATAGTAATAGGGAAAATTAGGAAGCGGTATATACTTTTTCACGTTGCTGTTTATTATTAGTTAACTAGTTTTGGTTGTCTTATTTAGCAGGTTTGATGGTTCAACTATCAGTCTTCAAACCAACTAAGCTAAAGGAGAACTTGCCCAGTTAAGCTAGTAGAAAACCCCTATTACTGTCACCATATTGTTTGTTTTTCTTGCATGGTAGACATGATTAGTAGCAATTAATTATAGATATGTTTATCATTTGAATCTAGAGATGAACTAAATTTTCAATAAAAGGGTGAGTTTGCTCAAAAGGGTACTAGCAAATCATATAGTTAGGAAAACTCAATGTATAGTAAGCCAGTTCGTTGAAAAAGAAAAATGACTTCTCTTAAAGGAGGAAACAGATATATCTATTGAAAAGGAGGAAAAAGCCTCAAGAATCTCCTCTTTCATACACAACTGTGTTAAGAGAGCTGGGACTGCTTCATCATGGGCAAAAAACCTCCTATTTTTATGCTCTAAAGCCTTTCTTCTAAAACGAACTGGCTTACTATACATTGAGTTTTCCTAACTATATGATTTGCTAGTATCATTTGAATCTAAACATTGTCATCCAAAAAAGTGTGTGTGTGTTTTGCTTTTTTAATCTTTCTATATTTTAACAGCCTCTTGATGTCCTGAGAAAGATTCTGAGAGACAAACAGAACAAGAAGAATTCTGGGCAGCCAATTCCAGTGTTCCCCACATGGGTATACGAGAGGCCTGCCCTCATTGGTGATTTTTTAAGTGGCTTAAATGCGAACACTGATACAACTGTACCTATAGGTATGTGCAACTTTGCAGGCAATTCTAAATGTTCAAAGGGATGGAAATTATCAAACCAATAGCATTTAACTAGTTTGGTGAAATAAAAGGTTACCCTCGTATGGCTTTTTAATGTTTTTATTCTCGCACCTACTCATAATTGAGATAAACAGCTTTTTATGCTTCTTCTCTCAGAATTCATTTCAGAATTGTTTTCCATATTTTCCATGAATTCTTGAGTCATACTTGTTCCATCTCTGGACCATTTTGTATACTCTGAATTCAGACACGTTTAGAGTTTCACAATGGTTAAAAAAAAAAAAAAAAGTAATGAATCGGTGGGGGGGGGGGGGGGGGGAGTTTGTTATAATATGTTAAATCCTGCCTCTTCCTGAAGAGGGCCCAAAGTTTCCAGCAGCTTAGTAAATACAGTGTTTACTTTCTTATCATCTGTGCTGTGGGGTCAGGTTTTCTTGATACCCTAACGCATTGATTCCCAAACCTGGTCCTGGAGGTACCCCAGCCAGTCAGGTTTTCAGGATATCCACAATGAATATTCATGTGAGAGCTGTGCATGCAACTCTCTGCAAATATCCTGAAAACCTAACTGGCTGGGGTGCCTCCAGGACCAGGTTTGGGAACCACTGGCCTAATGAATATCTTGTATCCCTACTACTCCATTGGGCCCTAATTGATCTACAGGTTAAAAATCCCCAAACCGACTAAAAAAGAATCTGAAATTCCTATGTGGCTGAACTTGGAAAGGAGCATAGTGTGCTCAACTAGATCAAAGGCAGCTGATAAACCCACCTGCATTACAACAGCCTGACCACCTCTATCCAAAACAGTACACAGTTTAGCCAGAAAATAAATACTGGAAATTGGCTAATAACTAGAACACTTTATTTAGTCTAAGCCATTACCTTTCAAGATGGGGTTGAAGCCAGTTAAAGGAAAGAGGGTGGAAAACAACCCTCATGAGGTGACTGATTGACAAACTTCATCAGCCAACACATTGTACCAACTGATAGAGTTTTCAATTTGTCTCCTAGGCATAGATTTAAAATACAATTACCCATAGCGTATTTCCTAAGCAGCTTCAATACATCTGCAGTGAGACAAAAGTGAAGTTTTATAAATTTTGGAATTGTACAATATAAATGCATTAGGAGGAGTTAATTGGTGTTACACAGAGCCTTCCTGTTGTCTAGCTCCTGAAAGAATCCTCCTGAATGATGTATTGGTGTCACGAAATGCCTAGCCACCCACCTGGGGTTACCCCGTGGCCACTTAGATGGTTTGTCCCCAGCAAAGCTGAGGTCTGCCTTCACCTGCTGCTTGCGCTCTACATTAGCACCCTTCTCCCACCGCCTGGGTTATAACTGCCTCTGGGCGAGTCTCCCACTCTGAAACTATCCCCAGTGATTTCTAGGTTACTGGAGGTACACTCCCAGTGGTCCCACAGTTCCCAGAAAGCACTCGCAGACCCAACACACAAACCACCAGGATTCTTTATCATTCCAGACAGAACGAACAAACAAACAAATGTATTTATTCTCAGAACTTGGAACAGTGGACAAAAAAAATGTGCAATTAGCAAACAGTAACAACATGGATCAATTATAACACTAAATATTTGCATACTGGCTAAACTGTACCTGGGAAGATCAGGACATATAATTCACTGAGCCTCAGCAAAGTGTCTCTCTTTCTTCCTGGCTAAAGCTGAAGCATAAGCCATCATCTGTGCCCTGAGAAAGGCAGGGACAAATCAAATTTGGGTATACATATAAAGTATCACATACCATGTAAAATGAGTTTATCTTGTTGGGCAGACTTGATGGACCGTACAGGTCTTTATCTGCCGTCATTTACTATGTTATTATGTAATTTCAAAAACTCCAGGCCAGTCAGAGCCCACAACAGTCAAGTTTCAAATAAAAACTGGTTACATCACTACAGGCACTTCCTATTTATTATCTGTGTTCCAAATAAAAGAAAGAGAAGTCAATCCTCTGTAACAGCTTTAAGCATAAACATGCACCATCTGCTGGCCAAAGAAGAGAAATACACTTCAGACACATTTAAGATAGGGAAGTATCCAATACATTTTACAGGCTTAAAACACAGTTTCTTCACAATTGTGTTGCAGTGATCTCCCCAGGAGGACCAGTTTGGTATATACATTTTCAGTCAACCTTTTTTTGTCCCCTAAGGACTACAGAAAGTACATTAGAATACCAAATAGCCTGCAAATTGGTGGGAAAATGTGGGATACAAATGCAGCTAAATAAATAAATGCTAAGGTCACAATGGGCCAAGTCCATTTGTCAGCACCACTCTGTGTCCTGTAGATGTTGTCCAATCTGTATTTTTTAATCCTCCGTTCTGAATTGATCTTTGCAATGCCTCTAACAGGCAAAATATTTCAACTTAGATTAGATGGTAGGGCTATGTGCTTTGATAAACCTAACACACTTATAATTTTCTTCCACATTTGTGAAACTAACAGGTATGCAGCAAAAGAATGGTCATCAATATTGACAATTTATCTCTGTTTTTATACCTTACTAGGGACTTTACCACTATCTTCTCAAGAAAATGCAATTGTGGAGGACCTGCTATATGTCTTAATAGGTGTGGATGGCAGATACATCACAGCACAGCCTCTCATGTACAAGCAGAACCGTAGTTTCATGGTGGACCCAAACTTGGATATGTCAATTAAAGAACTTGTAAGCAGGATTCTGCCTGTAGCAGCGAGTTATTCCATTGTAACCAGGTATCGTACTTTATCTTTGGTTGTAGCAAGGAACTTATATGTTGTAAACACATGTATTGCTACAGGCTCTGTATGGTTGAGACTCCAAATTTAAATGTTGAGCCATTTTATATAGCTGTGCTGGTATGCATATTCATTTCTCATCCGCCCTCAGAGATACCAGTTGTTTCTAATGACCTTTCTGTTGTCGTGGCAGAGTCTATATTTTCCAGAAATACGTTTCAGCATTTCAGTGACCATAAGCAAACAAATTCATATGTGCCTTTTCTCCCCCCTTCTGTTTTGGAGTAAGTCGTAAAGGGACTTCTATAACCTAGGTGCCCACCTTTATGCATTTAAGTGTTTAAAAGGCTAACACTTATGCACATATTTGCATATGTACCCACAAGTGCTAGCAGGGTGCCTGGGTGCCATTCTGCAAATATAGCATGTATATGCAAGGAAAGTGTACACAGACACATAGACGCATCTTCTACTTGTGTGGGTGACTTACAGAATAATATAAATTGCTCATATCCCTACTGCATTTAGGTACCCACGCTTACAGCTCTACAGCTGGTGTAACTGTTGGCACCCTACTCCAGTATTTTCTGTAACAGAAACTATCCCCTGGATTCTATATATGGCACCCAGGTTTGGATGCGCTTCCGACATGCATACATATTTATTTGGCTAATGAGCTATTAACCATCAATAACTGGATACTAACAACCAATTATTGACATCGATTAGGATATGAGTGCTCATCTGGCTGCACGCTATTCTACAGCACTGGGTGCAAATCCCATAGCATGTGGCCCAAAAGGGGTGTGACCTTGGGAGGGGCATGGACAGGTTATAGGCATTCAAAAACATGTACAGTGTTGTAGAATAATGGGTCTCCATGACAACTTGGGTGCTGGAAGTTAACCAGGTTTCATTAGGCATTTATTTATTTGTTTGTGACATTTATATCCCACATTATCCCCAAAAGTCTTGCGTTCAATATGGCTTACAATATAGATTGAATGAATATAGAGTGAAAAATTACATTTATTTTTTGAATTTACGAGCCATCTCTTGCACTACAGATTGTCTGTGGTTTGGTATGTTCTAGAAAATGAGCCCAGATTGGATTTCTGGACAGCAGGTGTCTTGGACTTGGACTGTAAATGTTGTGGTGAAATGGAAGCTCTGAGTTTTCTTGGATTGGAGCAAGTAACCTCACTGTTGCACTCCAATGACAAAAAAAAAAAAAGAGGCAAGAAACAGCAGGAAAAAGGAAGAGTGTACACGAAAAAGGAAGTGTATATACTGAAAAACAAAACAGTACTCTGCATTAAAAAGTATATTGACTTTTAGTATCACAGCAATATGATTTTATATTTTGTAAACCACTCTGAAAGATCCTTCTTGAGACTGGTATATCAAGTTTTAATAAGTCTGAAACATTTTTCACCAACAGGCTGCATCAGGGATTATTACACAAACGTATGTCTTTATTTAGCTTATATTCTCCACTAAGTTACATAGCGAAGTGCCTTCCTGTTGAAGAATACCTCTGGTGTAAGCACTTTGCTGCAGTGCTTGCAAGCAGAATTGCTATTCACCAAGAAGATGCTTTACTGTTGAATGCTAGTTATCAGTGATGTTGTTGCATACATAAGTGATGTGGCTGAATTTGGGGTGCAGTGGGTAATTCAGCTAATATCTATAGTGCAGTCACTAAGGAAATCAACTGTAGCAGCATTTAATTTTTGAAAGGGTGGCTATGATAAAATGAGGGAAATGGTTGAAAAGAAGCTAAAAGGATCAGCCAATAAGGTTAGGACTTTAAATCGGGCATGCATGTTGTTTAAAAATACCGTCTTGGAAGTCCAGACAGGATTTACCATATGTTACTAAAGGTGGAAAGAAGAGCAAGTGACAGCCAGCATGTTTAAAAGGTGAAGTGAAAGAGGCTATTAGAGCCAAAAGAACATCCTTCAAAGAACGGGAAAAGTACCCGAATGAAGAAAATAAGAAGCAACGTAAGCACTGGCAAGTTAGATGCAAAGCATTGATAAAGAAGGCTAAAAGAGAATATAAAGAGAAACTTGCCACAGGAGTAGAAACTCATAGTAATGACTTTTTTAGGCACATCAGAAGCAGAAAGCCTGTGAGGGAATCTGTGAGACCATTAGATCATCAAGGAGCAAAAGGGACATTTGGGGAGGTCAAGGCCATATCAGAGAGAGTGAATGAATTCTTTGCTTTGGTCTTTACTAAAGAAGATGTATGAGATCTACCTGTACCAGAAATGGTTTTCAAGAATTAGTGAGGAGGAACTGAAAGAAATCTTGGTGAACCTGGAAGACGTATTGAGTCAAATCAATAAATTAAAGGGTAGTAAATCACCTGGACCAGATAGTATGCACCCCAAGGTACTGAAAGAAGTCAAACATAAATTTGCTGATCTGCTGTTAGTGATCTGTAACCTCAGAAGAATCCGCAATGCAACGGAGAACTCGAACGCCCCACGGGAAAACACAAGTGCAGATAAAAGTGGGATGTTTGACCACGGAAAAACAAATCCTGGAAACAATAATCTAATAATTTTCAAGATTATTGTTTCCAGGATTTGTTTTTCCGTGGTCAAACATCCCACTTTTATCTGGACTAGTGATCTGTAACCTGTCATTTAAAATCACCTATAGTACCAGAAGATTGGAGGGTGGCCAATATAATGCCGATTTTTAAAAAGGGTTCTGGGGTGATCCAGGAAATTACAGACTAGTAAGCCTGACTTCAATACTGAGCAAAATAGTGGAAGCTATTATAAAGAATAAAATTACTGAATACATAGGCATGGCTTAATGGGACATTGTCATCAAGTATTTAACCAAGGGAAGTCATGCATCACCAATTTGCTTCATTTCTTTGAAGTTGTGAATAAACGTAGACAGAGGTGAGCTGGTTGATGTAGTGTATCTAGATTTCGGAAGTTTTTGACAGAGTCCCTCATGAGAGACTCCTGAGAAAATTAAAAAGCCATGGGATAGGAATCAATGTTATGTTGTGGGTTAGTAAATGGTTATTAGATGTAAAACAGAGGGTAGAATTAAATGGCCACTTTTCTTAGTGGAGGAGGGTGAATAGTGGAGTGTCGCAGGGATTTGTACTGGGACTGGTGTTGAACATATTTATAAATGATCTACAAATCATAACAAGTGAGGTGATTAAGTTTGCAAATGACACAAAGCTATTCAAAGTTGTTAAAAAAAAAAAAGGGACTGAAAAATTGCAGGGAGACCTTAGGAAATTGCAAGACTGGGCATCGACATGGCAGGTGAAATTTACGGTGGGCAAATGCAAAGTGATGCACATTGGGAAAAATAATCCAAATCATAGTTATTTGATGCTAGGGTTCATTTTAGGAGTCTGCACCCAAGAAAAAGATCTAGGTGTCATAGCAAATATGCTGAAATTTTCTGCCTAGTGTGTGGATACAGCCAAAAGAGCAAACAGGATTTATTAGGAAAGGGATGAAAAATAAGATGAAGAATATTATATGACTATATCACTCGATGGTGCGACCTCACCTCGAGTATTTTGTAGAGTTCTTGTCACCGTATCTCAAAAAACCTATATAGCAGAATTAGAAAAGGTTCAACGAAGGGCGACCAAAATGATAAAGTGGGTGAAACTCTTCTCATATGAGGAAAGGCTAATGAGATTAGGTTTCTTCAGCCTGGATAAAGGTCTACAAAATCTTGAGTGGTGTAGATCTGGTAAAAGTAAATCGATTTTTTTCTTACTCTTTCAAAAAGTACAAAGATTAGGGGACACAATGAAGTCGCATATTAATACTTTTAAAACAAATAGATCAAATATTTTTTCACTCAACAAATAGTTAAGCTCTGAAACTCATTGCCAGAGGATGTGGTTACAGCAGATATCATATCTGGCTTTAAAAAAAGGTTTGGCTAAGTTCCTGGAGGAAAAGTCCATAGTCTGCTATTGAAAGAGACATAGGGGAAGCCACTGCTGTCCCTGTGATCGGTAGCATGAAATCGTGGTACTATTTTGAGATTCTGCCAGGTACTTGTGACCTGGATTTGCCATTGTTAGAAGCAAGATACTGGATTAGATAGACCATCGATCTGACCCAGTATGGCTACGGAGAGTCATGGGATATGGGTAAGGTTCTATTGTGGATTAAAAACTGGCTAAAAGACAATACAGAGAGTAGGGTTAAATGGTCAGTATTTTCAGTGGAGAAGGGTACATAACGGGGTTTCCCAGGGGTCTGTGCTGAGACCACTGTTTTTTAACATATTTATAAATGATCTAGAGTTGTGAGTAGCTAGGGAGTAATTAAGTTTGCTGGTGACACAAAGTTATTCAAAGTCATCAAATAGCAAGAGGATTGTGAAAAATTACAAAAGGACCTTACAAGACTGGGAGAGTGGGCATCCAAATGGCAGATGATGTTTAATGTGAGCAAGTGCAAAGTGATGCATGTGGGAAGGAGGAATCTGAACTATAGTTACGTGATGCAAGGTTCCACATTAAGGAGTCACCAACCAGGAAAGGGATCTAGATGTCATTGTTGATGATACATTGAAACCCTCTGCTCAGTGTGTGGCGGCGGCGGCGGCAGCTAAGAAATCAAATAGAATGTTAGGTATTATTAGGAAAGGAATGGAAAACAAAAATGAGGATGTTATAATGCCTTTGTATTGCTCTATGGTGCGACTGCACCTCGAATACTGTGTGCAGTTCTGGTCACTGCATCTCAAAAAAGATATAAGGGAATTAGAAAAGGTACAGAGAAGGGCAACGAAAATGATAGCGGTGATGGGACGATTTCCTATAAGGAAAGGCTAAAGCGGCTAGGGCTCTTCAGCTTGGAGAAAAGACGACTGAGGGGAGATATGATAGAGGTCTATAAAATAATGGGTGGCGTGGAACAGGTAGACAGGAATTGCATGGTTACTCTTTCCAAAAATGCTAGGACTTGGGGGCACGCAATGAAGCTACAAAATAATAAATTTAAAACAAATTGGAGAAAGTATTTCTTCACTCAGCTTGTAATTAAACTCTGGAATTCTTTGCCAGAGAATGTAGTAAAAGCAGTTAGCGTAGCGAGGTTTAAAAAAGATTTGGATAGTTTCCTAAAAGAAAAGTCCATAAGCCATTATTAAAATGGACTTTGGGAAAATCCACTGCTTATTTCTAGCATAAGCAACTGAAAATAATAAGAAACAGCATAAGGAATGTCAAGTCAAATGCACAGCGCTGATAAGGAAGGCAAAGAGGGACTTCGAAAAAAAGATTGCGTTGGAGGCAAAAACACATAGTAAAATTTTTTTTTAGGTATATTAAAAACAGGAAACTGGCAAAAGAATCTGTTAGACCGCTAGATGACCGAGGAGTAAAAGGGGTGATCAGGGAAGACAAAGCTGTAGCGGAGAGATTAAATGAATTCTTTGCTTCGGTCTTCACCAAGGAAGATTTGGGAGTGATACCGGTGCTGGAAATGATATTCAAAGCTGGCGAGTCGGAGAAACTTAATGAATTCTCTGTAAACCTGGAGGATGCAATGGGGCAGTTCTACAAACTGAAGAGTAGCAAATCTCCTGGACCGGATGGTATTCATCCCAGAGTACTGATAGAACTGAAAAATGAACTTGCAGAGCTATTGTTAGAAATATGTAATTTATCCTTAAAATCGAGTGTGGTACCGTAAGACTGGAGGGTGGCCAATGTAACGCCGATTTTTAAAAAAGGTTCCAGAGGAAATCTAGGAAATTATAGACCGGTGAGTCTGATGTCGGTGCCGGGCAAAATGGTAGAGACTATTATTAAGAACAAAATTACAGGTCATATTCAAAAGCATGGACTAATGAGACAAAGTCAACATGGATTTAGTGAAGGGAAATCTTGCCTCACCAATCTGCTACATTTCTTTGAAGGGGTGAACAAACACATGGATAAAGGTGAGCCGGTTGATATTGTGTATCTGGATTTTCAGAAGGCGTTTGACAAAGTACCTCATGAAAGACTCCAGAGGAAATTGGAGAGTCATGGGATAGGTAGTGTTCTATTGTGGATTAAAAACTGGTTAAAAGATAGAAAACAGAGAGTAGGGTTAAATGGTCAGTATTCTCAATGGAGAAGGGTAGTTAGTGGGGTTCCGCAGGGGTCTGTGCTGGGACCGCTGCTTTTTAACATATTTATGAATGACCTAGAGATGGAAGTAACTAGTGAGGTAATTAAGTTTGCTGATGACACAAAGTTATTCAGAGTCGTTAAATCGCGGGAGGATTGTAAAAAAAAATTACAAGAGGACCTTGTGAGACTGGGTATCTAAATGGCAGATGACGTTTAATGTGAGCAAGTGCAAAGTGATGCATGTGGGAAAGAGGAACCCGAATTATAGCTACGTCATGCAAGGTTCCACATTAGGAGTCACGGACCAAGAAGGGGATCTAGGTGTTGTCGTCGATGATACGTTGAAACCTTCTGCTCAGTGTGCTGCTGCGGCTAAGAAAGCAAATAGAATGTTAGGTATTATTAAGAAAGGAATGGAAAACAAAAATGAGGATGTTATAATGCCTTTGTATCGCTCCATGGTGCGACCGCACCTCGAATATTCAATTCTGGTCACTGTATCTCAAAAAAGATATAGTGGAATTAGAAAAGGTGCAGAGAAGGGCGACGAAAATGATAAAGGGGATGGGACAACTTCCCTGTGAGGAAAGGCTAAAGTAGCTAGGGCTCTTCAGCTTGGAGAAAAGGCGGCTGAGGGGAGATATGATAGAGGTCTATAAAATAATGAGTGGAGTTGAACGGGTAGATCTGAAGCGTCTGTTCACGCTTTCCAAAAATACTAGGACTAGGGGGCATGCGATGAAACTACAATGTAGTAAATTCAAAACGAATCGGAGAAAATTTTTCTTCACTCAACGTGTAATTAAACTCTGGAGTTCGTTGCCAGAGAATGTGGTAAAGGCAGTTAGCTTAGCGCAGTTTAAAAAAGGTTTGGCTGGCTTCCTAAAGGAAAAGTCCATAGACTGTTATTAAATGGACTTGGGAAAAATCCACTATTTCTGGGATAAGCAGTATAAAATGTTTTGTACTTTTTTGGGATCTTTCCAGGTATTTGTGATCTGGATTGGCCACTGTTGTAAACAGGATGCTGGGCTTGATGGACCTTTGGTCTTTCCCAGTATGGCAATACTTATGTACTTATGTATTGTACTGTTTTTGGATCTTGCCAGGTACTTGTAACCTGAATTGGCAACTGTTGGAAACAGGATTAAAGGCTTGATGGACCTTTGGTCTGTCCCAGTATGGCTACACTTGTGTTCTTATGTTATGTTCTTATGTTCAGTATGTGGGTATCCTGTAGGCAGATGACATCAATGTTATGACTTTTATACCAGTTTACCTATGATCATCCTCTTTACAGCCGGTAAGCCTTTGACATTCAACTGGAAATTGCAGAGTGAAAGACTAGTAGCCAGAAAACCAGGCTGATCGGGTACTTACAAAGCCATGATATGAATGCTTATCTGTTGGCCCTTACTTACTCCAGTAGTCTTGCAGCTCTTTGAGACCTAGTGGTTCCGAGTCCATCTCTGTTCCACTGTCCAAACATTCCATAGCAACTTGCACCACCACACTCCAATTCACCCTGAAAAGATGGGATGACCATCTGGACTGAGTACACTAGATTCTTCCTCTGAGTTAGCGCCTGAGTGGACCCTTAGATATAAAGCTGCCAAGCTCCAGGGTTGATGTGAGGTGTAGGGAGGTCCCCACATCTTCCCCTTATGTTTTAGTATCAGATAATGAAGAAATAAGGAGACATGAAGGCTTGCACATATTAAAAGTTCTGCTTCAGTATGGGTGCTAGGAAGTCACCCTCCTGCATCCTCAGCTCATTTGCTTTACATTTTGATTCCAGACCTTACTTAAATATTATAAATCATCATTCTATATGGGGCCTCATGACTATAGAACAATAGCAATCTCATTACCACTTGGGCCTCCTCATATGTTGGAACCAAAGTTTCTAGTACACCTCTTACTCTTCATTTTTGGGTCACAGCCGCAGCGTCATCTCTGACCCTACAGTGGTGCATCATAATGATGCACTATGTACTTTCAGCTCAGGTTGTGACCCCAGACATGGCGTGCATAACCCCATTTGGGGTCACAACCCATAGTTTTGGAAGGCCCTGTTCTAGTTGAGGGCTGGTGAAGGATTTTGGCAGGTGTTAGTCCTCAGCTTTATCTAAGACTTTCCTTCCCATCTTTCCTCTGCTGATTGCTCTACTATATCTGATCATCCATGAAAATAACGATAGCAAGAATACAAAACGTCTTACAAACTTTACATCACATATGCATGCATTTGCACAAGTGTATATTCATTTATACCAGTTTTATCTTATAGACCATTTATTTAGGACTAAATTATACTGAGGTTGTATACCAAGGATTGTGTAGCAAAGATTTACACTTTCTCACTCATTCTGTAACTTGGGGCCTATATTTACATGCTTAGTGTGCACATAAGTTATAGAATACTAGCCCTTACGCATAACTTTAGCATGCAGCTCACTTTGTAAATGCAGGGGTGCGTTCACAGGCTGAGGTGGATGAGTTTGTCCAACATTTATGTGCGTAACTTACAGAATATCATTGCATAAGTGCTGCACTTTGATAAATAACTTACACCTTTTTACGCCTTCTATTGACGCAGTGTAAGTGGACATGCCTAAATATAGGCGTGTAGATGCTTTTATAAAATTATTGCTCAGCACACTGTAGGCAGCAAATTTGAATTTGTGAAGTGCAGTTATAGAATTGCCCCTTTGGTCTCTCATCTTCTTTATAATGGGTCTATGAGAAGTTAGTGGCTCTGAAGCCACTTGATCATTAGCTTACAAGAAAAGTAAAAGATACCACACAATTAATCTTCATACAATAACATTTATTTCCTTTATTTTTAGGTTTGTTGAAGAAAAATCTTCATTTGAGTATGGGCAAGTGAATCATGCGTTAGCTGCAGCAATGAGAACTCTCATCAAAGAATATATGATTCTCATCACCCAGCTAGAACATCTTCAGAGACAAGGACTTCTCTCATTGCAGAAACTGTGGTTTTATATCCAGCCAACCATGAGAACAATGGAGATTTTAGCATTACTCAGTGAGTCCAACTGGCCTCTACCTGAATTCACTAGCCCTGTCCATTTATCTTTTGCATGCTAACAAGAGCGATCTTTCTTCTTCTTTTTTTTGTAGCCACATCCCTAGACAAAGGAGAGTGCATGGGAGGTTCCACCTTGAGCCTCCTTCATGACAGGACCTTTAATTACACTGGGGACAGCCAGGCTCAAGAACTGTGTCTCTATTTGACTAAAGCAGCCAGTGTTCCTTATTTTGAAATTCTGGAAAAGTGGATCTACAGAGGCATCATCAATGATCCTTACAGGTCTGTCAGTAAAAGAACAAGCAATATGTGTATTGGTTCCTTGTTTTTTGCTTTATATACTACACTCCCTCATTGTACATACTTACCAAATCTGGTAAATAGCATATGCATCAGATGTATTTAAGGGGGGAAGTTTTCAAAGGGATATCCACAGGTACACATGTGTTTGTGTGTGTGTGAGAGAGAAAGAGGGAAGGTGAATCCTGTTGAAAGTTGCCCACTCCATGGAAAGGAAAAAGGGCAGTGGTGAGGTTAGGGTGGTCTTGATGAAGTATGTGTAAAGGCTTCATTTTGAAATTGCAACATGTTCTTTACTGCATGTATTTTGCACCTGCAAAGAATCCCAGTGTCACTAGCTATCGCAGGATTTTCAAAGGAGAATTCTGTGGCGAGTTTCCCTTTGAAAATTGGTTAGCAGACTTGGCAGTAAGATTTGTTGACAGCTAGCCTGTTATAAAATTACTTTGTATGAAGACTCTTTCAGTTTTACTGTGCAGTTTGAGCAATTCCAATAGAACAAATGCTGGATATAAAGCAATACATTTGTTATTAGATTGATATAAAAAATGAACACATCATAACTCACAAATATTAGTTAGATGTTACAGCTAAAAAAAGTTGAGTAGTACCTGTCCATACAGTGCTGAAAAAAAGTTTATGAACTCTCTGATGTGGTTTGTATTTTAGCACAATTTATACTCAAAAGCTTGATTAGACTCTAATCTAAACCCTGTTGAGAGAGAAAGATCCTCTTTGAATGAGTTGCTCATTCATGTAGAGTTATTTTGATTTACTTATTCAAAAAAAATAAATTCAGTAGTAAGTATCCTTGTGAGCTCTTCATTCTGTAACTGGTTGCATGTCCTTGAGTAGCAGTAACTTCAGCTCTCAGATTGCTGTTGAAGAATTTTGGCTCATTCTTTTATACAGAATTGTTTAAACTTTGGTATTTGAGGGCTTTTCATTACCACCTTGCTTCAGGTTCAACTTGGTCAATCCAGAACACACAGATTGTTCATTCATTCTGTGATAAGTTTTTCTTGAATATTTATGGTTGCTGTCTTGCTGCATGACCCACTTTCTGCTCAGCTTCTGCTCATGGACAGTGGCCTGACATTCTTCTGTGGAATTTTGTAATATAAAACAGTGTGGTTGCTGTGTTCGTCCACCTTATAGGTTAATAGAAACAAAACAAAAAGGAAAAAATGGAAGGTGACTAACAATACATTTTGACTAGTTTTTGAAGGCCAGATCCTTCTTTCTGACCTATTGCTTGAGGGCATCGGGAAGCCAGTTAAGGCCTTTCCTGCCACAGGAGGATCAAGGACACAATCATGGCAAATGGGACACACCGCACATGGGCTTGAAGGTGGATAGGTTTATGGCCAGGGTCTATCCACTGACCATAGAGGAGAAGGATAAACTACAGCTGCCCAATATGGACACCTTAGTATCGGCTGTTACCAAGAAGGCAACCATCCCAGTGGAAGGAGGCACAGCTCTTGAGGACCTGCAGGACTGTTGTACGGTGCTGCTGCTGAAAGAGTCTTACAAGATCTCCGTGCTTTCTCTGCAGATGTCAGTTTGTAGAGGTTACATTGCATGAGCTACTTCACTAGGCTTCTCTGAAAGATAAAATGCTTAGAGCAGGTTTCCTTCTGGCAAACTGCTCAGCTAGGAGGTGATAGCAAAAGGACAACCGTGATCTAGCTGGTTCCCTCTTTTTTTTCTGAAGACTGTTTCCCCCTTTCACATGCATCAGTCAGTCTCCCTGGCTCTGTTTCAGAATCTAAAGGATCATGGTGGTTTGATGGTCCTGCATCAATTAGATATAGAGCAGGTTTTGCAGACTTTTTAAAAGAGGATTCCAGATTTCCAGAAGTCAGATCATCTTTTCATCTTCAGTGAGCCCAGGATGGGGAAAGAGGCATCTAAGGCAACGGTAGCCTGATGGGTTAAGGAAGCTATCGTGTTAGTGTATGATATATGCCAACGCAATGTGTTCCTTGGTTTGAGAGCTCATTTGACTAGGGCACAGACTCCATCCTGGGTAAAGTATAGTTTAATGCTGGCTCAGAAGATCTGTGAAGTGGCCATTTGAGCATCCTTGCATTCCTTTGCTGGATGTTCAGGCATGGTAGGACTAGGATTTTGTAGCATGTATCAGGCAGACTTACCAGGCTCCCACCTACCTTATTCATTACTTTGGTACTTTCCAGGCATCTGGAGTGATTTGGAGGAACAAAGGGGGAAGGGACGTAGCACTTAGTTGATAATTTTCTTTCCTTCAGTCTCTCTGGAGCCTAGCCCTTAGTTGGGGGGGGGGGGGGGGGGAGGTGCCTGTAGGTCAGTTTGTGTCTCTACTTGTGTAGTAAGATGAGGCTATAGCAGAAGGATTGCTAAATAGGTTAAAAAAAAAAAAAAGGGAAAGTTCTGCCGTTTTGCTTCTTTGAGCCAAATTCAGGCTTGTTTTCAGTTGTTTCTGTTGCCCGCTGTTTCTCAAAAGGAGTTATTGGTAGTCTACTTTGTTCATAGAAATACTAGCTGGCTGTGGACCAAACAGGTCCCTATATAGAACGACGTCGTCAAACCAGGGTTCTCAGTTTCCTTAGGCTGGCAGGGGAGCATAAATCCATGCATCTGGACTGGTCTAGAAGGATTTGAGCAAAGAAAATGGCAGGTGCAATCTAATTTTCTCCTTGATTCACACATCCTAGTTTGTACTAGAAGGGTGTTTTAAACTTATCAATTCTAGCTTTGTTGATATGGACTGGTGTGCCTTACCTTCAGTTAGGAAAGAGCAAGAGGCATAGTCAGACCTCAATTTGGTGAGCCCAAAGTGTGTGTGGAGGGGGGCACACTTTGTCCCACCTCCCTGTTGCTCTCGACCCCTTCTGTAACCTCACGTACCTGGGCTGGCTGGGGTCCCAGTGGTGATGATTTTGTAAAGCAAACAGAGAGTTTCAGCCATCTTCAGCAGTAGACCTGTGTGCCAAATAATGTCATAAGCTGCTGTGAGATGATGCTATGAAAGAAGTAGTTGACACACATACTTTTTTTTAAAAAATTTTAACACACACAAGCATAAAATCTTGACATTATAAGAGTGAATGAACATTTAAAACACAACGAGAATAATTGCATACTAAGTAAAACGCTCATATTTTATAAGCAGTGTGCTTTATGATTTTTACAATTGTGTCATTGTCTCTTAGAAGCCCTTGTTTAATTTTTCAGTGAGTTCATGGTAGAAGAACATGAGCTGCAAAAGGAAAAAATCCAAGAGGATTATAATGATAAATACTGGGATCAAAGGTATACTATTGTCCAACAACAGATTCCATCCTTCCTCCAGAAAATGGCAGACAAGATACTTAGCACAGGTATGGTTCATAGCATTTCACCTCTTAATAAAATGCCTAAAAGTATTCTCCATCATCTCCATCATTAGCACATATTTAGGGCTCCTTTTACAAACCCATGCTAGCAGTTCCGGTGTGGTAAATGCAGTGAAGCTCATTCAGTTCCTATGGGCTTCATCGCATTTGCTGCCTCAGAATCGCTAGAATGGCTTTGTAAAAGGAGCCCTTAGTTTGTTATCACTCCTTTAAGATTTAGGGGAAGTGGATGCCTCCATTTAGGTGCCCCTGTGCTGTGAAGTATTCTATAACAGCTTCTAGGCATCTAGATTCTGGTATAGAATACTAACATAATTGGTATTGGCGCATCTTACATTTATGCACCCACAATTAAACCAGCCGTAGATCTGGCGTAAATGCAAGCATGGACACGTGTAACTTACAATATTCTGTAAGTTAGTTGAGTAAGTGGAATCCCGCCTAGGAACCTAACATTTGCACGGTATGCCACTTCATACCTGTCATTATAGAACAGCGCTTAGGTGTCCTGATGGCACTTTCACAGGTTGGTGTACACCTATACACATTCAACACATATTAAAAAGAATTTATTAAACCAAATATGTGAAACAAGCCAAAATTATCCAAAAATTGGGGAGAATTCCCAAATGGGTCAAAGTGTACCAAACATTTTTACCTTTTCACAAACCTAGTAGCTAGATTTGAATGTTACATTACGGTAACATAGTAATGAAGTTGGTTACCTGAAATGTGTACTTAACAGAAGTTTTGTCATTTTTTAAAATCTAAATATTTGTTAATCTAGGAAAAGTGTATATATGTGAAAATGTATATTTAGGACACTATTTAGAAAAAGTAGTCTTACATTTTTCTAAATACTTAGGTCGGCTTATTCAAATTATGTGACTAGATATGCTGCTGTCTCAATGTATAGCAACTGAGAGTCAGATAATATAATAATAGTGAATAGCTTACAATAAACAATGTTTTTTGAATTTGCCAAGGAAATTATATAGAAAGTGCCGAAGGGCACCACCGTTGTATAGAGTGTAAGGATTCAGTACTTATCAAGTATAGTAAACTCCGGAATTCGTTGCCAGAGAATGTGGTAAAGGCGGTTAGCTTAGCGGAGTTTAAAAGGTTTGGACGGCTTCCTAAAGGAAAAGTCCATAGACCATTATGAAATGGACTTGGGGGAAAATCCGCTATTTCTGGGATAAGCAGTACAGAATGTTTTGTACTTTGTTGGGATCTTGTCAGGTATTTGTGACCTGGATTGGCCACTGTTGGAAACAGGATGCTGGGCTTGATGGACCTTTTGGTCTTTCCCAGTATGGCAATACTTATGTACTTATAGTGGCTCAAATGGAAATAATTCAATTCACCAAAATGACTGTAAGGCTTTGAGTACTCAAAAGTTACCCCAAACACTGGCAGCACTTTGTTTTAGGAGAATCAGAATTTGTGTTGATGTTGTGTGGAACTAGAGGGAGTGAATTTGGAGACTCCTAGTTAGTTCTTTCCTCACATACAAGCAACTATATGGGATACTTCTGATTTTAAGACAGTCAAGCTATTTAGGTCAGACTGGAAGAGATCCATCTTTAGGCACAATTGTCTTAGAGCTGTCATGTCTGCCTCCCTGGACAATCTAGGTGGAGTTTGGGTACATCACACTTGTCTAGACTGGGCTGCCATCCTATATAATAATTCTCACCTCCAACGTTCTGTGCTTGGGACCGTGGCTCCTTGGCTGGAGGTGGTCTGTGAGGCAGACACGCACTGACGTCACTGACGTCAAAACAGCTGATTGCAAGGCAAGGGGAGGAGTAAGTTTCCCTACTCCTCCCACTGCCTCGGAATCAGCTGTCACCCCCCCCCCCCCCCCCCCGCGCTATGGCCCCCTCGAAACCCACCCCCTCCCGCGAACCTGTCGATCCCCCCCCGGCCGGAACGCCGAAAACTGCCGCCGCCATTGTTGTACTACCTTCCCTTCCCGTAGGTTGTTGAATCATCTTAGAAAGTTTAACTCCGTGCGTCTGACGTCAGACGCACGGAGTTAAACTTTCTAAGATGATTCAACAACCTACGGGAAGGGAAGGTAGTACAACAATGGCAGCGGCAGTTTTCGGCGTTCCGGCGGGGGGGGATCGACAGGTTCGCGGGAGGGGTGGAAGAAAAAAAAAAACGCATGTTGGGGGGAGAGAAGAGAGTGGCCAACCACAGCATGGATGCGAGCGGGGGGGGGGGGGGGGGGGGAGAGGCCGGCCCAGGCTGGCACATGGGAGAGAGAGGAGCATGGATGCGAGGGGGGGGGGGGTCATGGAAGGGAGAGAGGGGACTTGCTGGAAAAGGATGAATGGAGGCGGCAGGGGACAGAGGAGCATGGATGGCCATGGATTGGGAGGGCAGGCCTCAGGGAGAGAGGACAATTGCTGGATAGGGAAAATGGAGGGGCCAGGTGACAGATGAGCATGGATGGGCATGGATTGGAAGGGCAGGACTCAGGGAGAGGGGAATTGCTGGATAGGGATGAATGGAGGGGACAGATGGGCATGGATGGATATGGATTGCAGGGTGCAGGCCTCAGGCAGAGAGGGGAAATGCTGGATAGGGAAAAATGGAGGGGCCAGGTGACAGATGAGCATGGATGGGCATGGATTGGAAGGGCAGGACTCAGGGAGAGGGGAATTGCTGGATAGGGATGAATGGAGGGGACAGATGGGCATGGATGGATATGGATTGCAGGGCAGGCCTCAGGCAGAGAGGGGAAATGCTGGATAGGGAAAAATGGAGGGGCCAGGTGACAGATGAGCATGGATGGGCATGGATTGGAAGGGCAGGACTCAGGGAGAGGGGAATTGCTGGATAGGGATGAATGGAGGGGACAGATGGGCATGGATGGATATGGATTGCAGGGCAGGCCTCAGGCAGAGAGGGGAAATGCTGGATAGGGAAAAATGGAGGGGCCAGGTCACAGATGAGCATGGATGGGCATGGATTGGAAGGGCAGGACTCAGGGAGAGGGGAATTGCTGGATAGGGATGAATGGAGGGGACAGATGGGCATGGATGGATATGGATTGCAGGGCAGGCCTCAGGCAGAGAGGGGAAATGCTGGATAGGGAAAAATGGAGGGGCCAGGTGACAGATGAGCATGGATGGGCATGGATTGGAAGGGCAGGACTCAGGGAGAGGGGAATTGCTGGATAGGGATGAATGGAGGGGACAGATGGGCATGGATGGATATGGATTGCAGGGCAGGCCTCAGGCAGAGAGGGGAAATGCTGGATAGGGAAAAATGGAGGGGCCAGGTGACAGATGAGCATGGATGGGCATGGATTGGAAGGGCAGGACTCAGGGAGAGGGGAATTGGTGGATAGGGATGAATGGAGGGGACAGATGGGCATGGATGGATATGGATTGCAGGGCAGGCCTCAGGCAGAGAGGGGAAATGCTGGATAGGGAAAAATGGAGGGGCCAGGTGACAGATGAGCATGGATGGGCATGGATTGGAAGGGCAGGACTCAGGGAGAGGGGAATTGCTGGATAGGGATGAATGGAGGGGACAGATGGGCATGGATGGATATGGATTGCAGGGCAGGCCTCAGGCAGAGAGGGGAAATGCTGGATAGGGAAAAATGGAGGGGCCAGGTGACAGATGAGCATGGGTGGGCATGGATTGGAAGGGCAGGACTCAGGGAGAGGGGAATTGCTGGATAGGGATGAATGGAGGGGACAGATGGGCATGGATGGATATGGATTGCAGGGCAGGCCTCAGGCAGAGAGGGGAAATGCTGGATAGGGAAAAATGGAGGGGCCAGGTGACAGAGGAGCATGGATGGGCATGGATTGGAAGGGCAGGACTCAGGGAGAGGGGAATTGCTGTATAGGGATGAATGGAGGGGACAGATGGGCATGGATGGATATGGATTGCAGGACAGGCCTCAGGCAGAGAGGGGAATTGCTGGATAGGGATGAATGGAGGGGCCAGGTGACAGAGGAGCATGGATTGGACTCACACTTTCACTCTGACTCTCAAACAGTCACTCTCACATACACTCTCCCAAACATACACACTCCGAGGAAAACCTTGCTAGCGCCTGTTTCATTTGTGTCAGAAACGGGCCTTTTTTACTAGTGGATAATAAGGAAGGTGAAATTTTAATTTCTTTTTCCTTTAATCCTAACAGAACCCATACAGAGAAGCCACAGCAATCAAGAGCTCACAGACTAACAAGTTCTTAAAATGAACATAAATGCATTGTTGCTTGCTCTGAAGTTAGTTATTTGGAACTTATCTTACTTTTTTGATTTAGGATATTATCTTGTGTCTGGGTTACTGATGAAGGAAAGGTTTTTTTTTTTGGCAATTTTAGTATTTTTAGAAGCTCAAACAAAACCGTTTTGCTTTTGATGGTTTTTTAACATGAGGTTTTAGCTTTGACCTAGGTATACTAAAGAGCTGAAGGCAGCACCAGTCCTCTGTAAGAGAATAAAGTCAGCTCTTGGCTTTTTGCTCTGTCTCTCTCTGCTGGCAGTGACGTAACCAACTTATCTAGGTTGCTTTGGCAGATCTAAAGGAAAAGTAAGTTTAAATTTTACCTTTATTAAGCCCAATATTGGAGAACTAGAAAAAATATCTTTAAAGGTCACCTGAGTCAACTGTGACAAGGTTGTTAGGGAGGAGTGGACTTATGCAAATTGTATCTTTCTGGAACATTGAGAGTTCAGAAACCATTTTGAAAAGACCATGTAGTCAAAAGAACCCATTCAATGAGTATATCCCAAGTATATGACAGGGAATTTGAAGGTCCTGTCACAATTAGTAGTCTAGATCTGTAGCTGATATCTGAGGTATGTGGAAGAACCTGTGTGTATTGTCAAAAATGTCAACAAACATGTAAAAAAAATGATAGAATGCCCAGAACTAAAATAATCAAAAAAGCATCTGCACTCTATTTCTATTGATTCTATCTGGTTGCAAGAATTTAGAAGATGATTCTGTAATAGTGTGCCTATTCTATAATACTAGATTAACAAATTAGGTCTATACACTTACTCCAGCCACGCTGGTGTGTCTAAATACTAGAGATACACGTATCACAGGGGCCCTTTTACTGATAAAAAGTGGCCTGTGCTAGTTTGGATTCGTGGAGTTAGCGTGTGCTGGGCCATTTTTTTACCACAGCAGGTTAAAAGGCCTTTTTTTAATGGGGCACTAAATGGCTGTACGCTAATATTAAAAGTAGTGTGCTGCTGTTTACTGCCTGAGACCTTCGTGGTAAGGGCTAATGCGCTGTTCCTGCAGAATTCAGACAGCTTGTGTTAAATGTGTGCACGCTCTTGATTACCACCGGGAATGCCCCCCCTGCGGTAGAAAACAGAAAATTATATTCTATCGCAGGAAACAGCACACGCTAACTTCTGTCACAGGGTGCCCACTGTACCCTGGTTGTAGTGTTGATTTAGCACAAGCTACCCGCTTCTTAGCCCTACCATGGCTTAGTAAAAGGGCACCATTATTTCCAATATGTAGCTTCCCATTATTTTAGAACCAGTGGGATAGTTGTGACCATCAACCAGCAGGTGGAGATAGAGAACTGAAAATTGAGCTGAGATATATCTGTCTTGGCATCCAGTCCAGCTCCTCAGTATTTTCTGTCTTCAGCAAGTAGATGGACACACTTTTCAGCCCTGGTTCTGAGTGCTTTGCTCCTGGTCCAGTTGGTCAACTAGTTCCCAGTTGAACTTTGCAGGTGACTTGAGTCTGGAGGTCTTCAGGTCCCTCTGTGGTGCCCTATGAATTTACTTCTTTCTCTCCTATTTCCTGTGGAGCTCTCCTTTTCCAGCACAACCACCTTAAAATAAATAAAGGAAAGAGGTCTGCTGGAGAGCATGGGACAAAGTATCAGTTCTGAGCCTTACTCAACTGGGGTAAGACTTGTGGAGACTGTGAGCTTGGGGGGAGCATCTGGCAACAAGTCCAACTAAAGTTTGACTTTGAACCTCTGGGAGGGCTGCAAGTTCTAGATGGTGCAGGGAGGGATCCTGACTCAGCGCTTGGAAAACATTGTGCTGTACTGGTAACAGTCGGGATGAATGGAAACTCCCATAGAGGCAGGTAAGCGATGTTTTCACAGTGGGACCCACCAGCTGGCGTTGGGCGTTGCAATGTGTGCAAGCAGGGAATCTCACGGGATGAAGAGGAAACAAGTCAGCAGCTGCACATCTTCGGATTCAGCACAGCATCTGAATATACCAGGGTCTTTGGACTCTCTGGCAAGGCTGGTGCACAGTTTGTTACAGGAGGATGTGGGAATGGGCACCATTTTGTTGGGGCCGACTGGCACAGAGTAGCAGACTCTGGCTGATCACGTGTGGAGCATAGCCACCGTTGTACAGCCTCAGGGCCTCACAGAGCATTCAATTGCAGATAATACTGGACAAAAATTCAGCGAGAGAGGAATTAACTATAGTGCTAGTAATGAGCTGAAATGAGCTTAACTAACCTAATCATTAAAGAGTGTGTGGTGTCAAGTACGTAGCGTTCTTTTTATTTTTTTACTGTTTAAAGTGGAGAAAAGGACCTCAGTAGTCACAGCATGGCAGCAGTGTACTGAATGCACTCGAATGCCAGCGTTTTGACTCCGTTTTTATCACTGGTCAAAAAAACTCCACTTGTGTGTAAATAAGGGCTACATAAAAGGTTAACTATACCCTGTAAGCAATGATCTGAATCGTGATGCTAACCTTGAGAGGTTTTTTCCTGTGATTACTTTTTCACTGTGAGCCCAAATTATTTTTGGTTTACATTAACTAGGCGGAGCCACAGTTGTTTGAGGTTTTCCTCTCATTTTCATTATAAATCCTAGCACACAGTCGCGGCAAGTGTTCACTAGAGATTCACTCAGCACATTGTTAGTGCATATGCTAAACAAATATAAATGCACAATCATGTGATCCACATGTGCAGCTAGTGAACTGTCATTTGTGACACCTGTTATAGGTTGTTATTATTTTTGTAGGAAAATACCTGAATGTTGTTCGAGAATGTGGTCGTAATGTCACCTGTCCTCTTGCTAAAGAAGTTATCTATACCCTGAAGGAGCGGCCATATGTGGAACAAATAGAGAAAGCTTACAACTATGCAAGCAAAGTTCTTCTAGAATTCCTGATGGAAGAGAAAGAGCTTGTAGCACACTTAAGGTATAGATTGATATTCATTATTTCTTTTACTAATATAAATCTTATATTAGGAACTGGATAAAAATGCTTGACATGAAGAGGAGTTCACATCATCCACTGACCTAGTATCTTTATTCCCAAGCAGTTTCTATTTTGAAATTAGCTGTAGTTTCCCATTGGGACCAGCTAAGCAAAGACTGCTCTGATAGGTTCAAGATGTCACAGGGTCCACTGTGCACCATGACACCATATTAACGCCCTAGGTTTTCTCTTTTACACACTTCTGTTTTATGAAGCTTTTGGCTTCATCTTCATATGTGATTGGCAAATATTTTATTTTTTTTATTTTTGTTACATTTGTACCCCGCGCTTTCCCACTCATGGCAGGCTCAATGCGGCTTGCGGCTTCCATGGGGCAATGGCGGGTTAAGTGACTTGCCCAGAGTCACAAGGAGCTGCCTGTGCCTGAAGTGGGAATCGAACTCAGTTCCTCAGTTCCCCAGGACCAAAGTCCACCACCCTAACCACTAGGCCACTCCTCCACTTTGGTGTTTTCTGAAATGGTATGTTCTTTATTCTGTTGCCCAAATGAACATCCCTCCCTAGGGGCTTGTTAAGGCACTTTACAGAACTGCAGCCCTAAATATCTTTAGAATCTGTTTTTCTGTCTAGAAATGTATAGTCTCTGAGCTGGTGGATATACCCTCGGTTGTCTTTTACACATATATCATCTTTTTAAATACATTATGCTCATTACTGTCATTGTATTTATTTTGTTTCCTTCTTGTTACTTACTTTTTCACAGGTCAATAAAACATTATTTCCTGATGGACCAAGGAGATTTCTTTGTCCATTTCATGGATCTCACAGAAGAGGAATTGAAGAAACCAGTCGATGACATTATTCCCACCAGGCTGGAAGCTTTGCTTGAGCTGGCACTGAGGATGAGCACAGCAAACACAGATCCTTTTAAAGATGATTTGAAGGTTAGCTAATAACTAGTGATGCCAGTGATTATGAACTATGTATTAAATACATCATGAAATTGATTGTTAATTTCAGGTCTTTGTAACAAAAACAAAATAGGAGTTTGAAGGTTGTGCTACCTCATAAAGGACCAACAAAAATGTCATGCATGAGCTTTTTGGTATTGCATAATCCCCTTACCACATAGGAAACAAACTGGGTAATTTTGATTTCATTTAAACAGATTACCGATGATCTAAGTTCAGTTTCTGTGAAGTAAAGTACATTGTCTGGTGTGCATAGGGCATAGACAGCGCTGGTTAATCAAATAATAACAATAAAAAAAAAATAGGAGCCAAATGTGAATCACTCAAAAAAACACATGATACATTCAGATAAATCAGAGTAACCCCCCAAAAGGCAGGAATTAGTAATTGGAGAAAAGACCTCTATGAGCCTTGAAAGTAAGACCTGTATCTCTGTCATCTGACAGCAAATAGCTTACTCAAGGGAAAAATCACTGTTCAGAAAAACTCCAGTGTCCCACCGTTCAAACAGTGCAGTCAATATAATCAACTTCTTCCTTAAACATTCTTTCACAGTATATTCAAATACAAAGTTCAAACGATACTTAACTTTCCACAAAAATAGTGCACGAGGTGTCTCAAACAGGTAGAATTTCCATCAACCTCCAGGCAATCAGGCAAACAAAAGTGCTGGCAGAACAAGCCATCTAAGCGTGTCTAAGCACTGCTCCAAAAGGGCAATATTCAGATTCCTGACAGAGGCCCTGTTTCACTCGTACTGGTTTAGGGGAATCAACTTCACAAGCCAAATGCTGCCAAGTTCACCTTGAGGTTGATTCCCCTGAAGCAGCATGAATGAAACAGGACCTCTGTCAGAAGTAAGTACCTGTATATACTATGTAAACCGCTTTGAATGTAGTTGCAAAAACCACAGAGAGGCGGTATATGAAGTCCCATTTCCCTTTCCCCATAACAAATCCAAAGACCACAACATATGGCCTTATAAACCTTTTCACAAGGCTTAAAAATGCCTTAGTTATGCTTCTAGTGTTTAAATGTTTTGTCATGTCTCCCCTTGCCCTTTGTTTCTTTTAACATCTTTAGCTTTTTAAGTGTCTGTTAAGTTTACAGTGCAGGTCATGCACTGTTTTTGGTGGCCCTCCTTTAAATGGGCTTCACTTTCATCAAATTTTCCCTCCATAAATGAATGTTGTTAAAAGAGCATTTGAGTATTTTTAGCTATTTAAAATGGCTATTTTAATTATATTTCTCCATTTTGCCGTTCCATGATTTCTTTGTTGCTTCTTAGGAAATTTAGCTCTTTCCTATTCAACATATCTGCTTTTAAGATAGGAAATTTCCCATGCTCTTGGGTGCCTTAAATTTTTCTTCTAGCAACCAGATCCCAATATAGTGATCCTAGTATCCTACAGCCACTTTCAGCCAGTATAGAGGAAGAGAAGTATCTGCATTTGATGAAGTTCGTTCATTGGGTCCCAAAAAGAAGCTCTATCATGGGATCTTCACCACAGCAGGAATGGGTTCTGCAATGCAGAGTATTCAACAGAAACCCCATAGCTTCTGTTTTTCATCTTTTTTTTTTTTTTTTAAATTATTATTTATATTTTGCAATTATATTCAAGACATACAATCTTTTCAAAACACACCAATGAATGTGATATAGTAAAGAAGAAATTATAACAATGAAAACTCTAAATTACAATTGGTGATTTTAGCCCACATTATGAGGATCCAAAATTAAAGTTAAACCAAAGGGACTTGGCATAATAGGAAACAATTTCTGATAACATCTCAGGCTCTACATTTTCTATTTTCTGCTAAGACATATGGACTTATCTAGCTGCCTTCTGGGCTTTAAGAAAATCATTCAGTTGTTTATCATCATAGAAAATATATTTCCGATCTTTAAACATTACCAAGCATTTACATGGAAAACGAAGCTGAAAACGTGCCTGTAAAGAAAGCACTTCCGTTTTCATTTCCAGAAATTTCTTTCTGCGTTGTTGAGTCCATTTCGATACGTCAGGAAATATAGAAATTTTACCACCAAGAAAATCTACATTTGCTTTCTGAAAGTAATTCTTTAACAGCATTTCTTTGTCTTGCAAGAAGACAAATGACACAAGTAATGTTGATCTCAATTTTATCTCTTCCCTGGATTGCTCCAGGAGAGCCGTTAGATCTAGCGTGGGCGTTTCTCCTTTCGATTGAGGCTCTTGTATAGTTTCTGTAGTATTTTTCACCGGTAAATAGAATACTTTTTGCAATGGAGGTAACATCTTTTCAGGATATTTTAATTGTTCCTTCAAAAATCTGAAGAACATCTCTTTCGGCGAAATTATGGCGCACACCGGGAAATTGAGTATCCGTAAGTTCAAATTTCTCATATTATTCTCTAAGTTCTCAATTTTTCTAGAGATCAACAATTTTTCAGCCACCAATTGCAATTGAGTAGCTTGTATTTTGGAAATGTTCTGTTCGTTATTCAGTTGTTTAGCGGAAATAAGTTCCATTTTGCTTTTCATGTCTTTAATCTGAGAAGAATTATTCAATGATACTGTGATAAAGGATGTACAAACCTTATGAAGGTTTTCTAGAGCAGTCCATATCGCCTCCAGCGATATTTCGGCCGGTCGTTTCAGAGGCTGAAGCGCTTCTGCGCAAAGCAGAGATTCCGCTTGCTGGCCGGCGTCAGTCTCTGGGGCTCGAATTAGCTGGCTCTCCTCCCAATTCTTTCCCATAGCTGCTGTTTCCATCTGAGCCTGCCTCCCCTTCAGGGGCGCTATACTTCCCGCCTCTGGAAACAATGCTCCGGTAGCTTGTGGGATTGGTGGGGTAGCAGGACCCAGCGGACTGAGCGAAAAATCGCTCTCCAAGCCAGTATTGTCCCTCGTACTGGCAGCGGATACGCCCGCAGGTGTAGACGCCAAGAAAGCTGAGATAGATGTTTGCCTCGGTCCTGGGGTCTCTGTCCGAGGGAGAGGAGGTCCCCTCAGTTTCCCCTTTCGCTTAGGCATGCTCTCTCAGAATTGTGGGTAAAAAAGAAAAAGGTAACGCGAAATTTAAAAATAGTTCTAGGGAGCAAAAAAATCTCTGCTTCCTATCTATTCGGCCATCTTGGATCCTCTTCCTGTTTTTCATCTTTTTGAATGCTTCCTTCATAAACAGGTAATGAATAGAAACAAAACAAAAAAAACAAAGATTAACTTTTCTTATTGGACTAACCTAGTACATTTTTGACTAACTTTCAAACGCAGTGCTACTTCTTCAGTTCAGAAATGAGCAAAAGGTGTCAAATATCAGAATATGTAAGTGAAACATTAAAAAAAAAAAACATTCCAATGACAGTCTCTGGGAAAAGTAGAGTTTGGGGAGGGGAGGAGGGATGGTGAGTACTTTGCAAGACGAAAGCAATGTATCAATGACATTACAGCCAGAATTCTAAAAGGAATTTTAAAACAATCCAGAAATGTAAGACCTTTGAAATTAAAATGATGAAATATTTTGACAACCACCAGACAAGACTTAACAAAGATCTGGGTTTCCTATAACATTATAAAACATTAAATTATAATTGTCACTCTCTGATCACCTATCCATCTCTCTTTCTCATCCCCCCCCCCCCCCCCCTTTCATCTTTGCCTTTCCCTGTGCGACTGTCATTGGAATGCTTTTATGTTTCACTTATATATTCTGATTTGCTACTTTCTGACCTGAAGAAGGCATTGCCTTTGAAAACTAGTCAAAAAATGACCTAGGTTAGTCCAAAAAAAAAAGGTATCTTTTTTGTTCTGTTTTATTTCTGTTCATCACCTTTAAATGCAGTGGTGTAGCCACGGGGGCCTGGGCCCCCCAACATTTCCTCTGGGTCCTTGGTTTTGCTTGCAGGGGTCCTTAACCCCTGCCAGCTGAAGCCTTGTCCAGCGCCGGTGCTGCTGCGTTGCCTGCCCTGCTCTCTCTTCCCCCTCAGCCGCAGTATAAAGTGGCCCAGTGCTCGCTCAAAAGACACACCTACACTACCGCAGGCCAATTGTTTTTACCACGGCTTTGTAAAAGGACCCCTGAATAAGCTGCTAGAATGGACGTTTCCTTCTTGACAAAGTCACCCAGACTTCACTGGGGACAGGATAATCCAGTTCTGGTTTATTGGATCAAATGCCTGCCATGAACAGAATTCAACAGTTCATATATGCCATGACTGTTTCTTGTAGTCTTTGTCCCAACCCTACTGGCCTGGGCTGATTAATACCAAGCAACCAGCACCATGAGATTGACTGTCACTATCTGAGAGCAGCATCTTGGCGGGGGGGGTGATAGGCAAAATGAGGAGAAACATTGGCATTCTCCACAGGCCACTGCCACCCTGAGTCTGTCTGCGGATCTCAACCATCAGCAGCCCAAGGGGTGGGGTGTACATGCGTTCTCCTCCCTCCACACATAATCATCACATAATCATCTGAGTGGAGGAGTGGCCTAGTGGTTAGGGTGGTGGACTTTGGTCCTGGGGAACTGAGGAACTGAGTTTGATTCCCACTTCAGGCACAGGCAGCTCCTTGTGACTCTGGGCAAGTCACTTAGCCCTCCATTGCCCCATGTAAGCTGCATTGAGCCTGCCAAGAGTGGGAAAGCGTGGGGTACAAATGTAACAAAAATAAATAAAATCCCTAGGGGCAAAGCATTGCATGTCTTTTGTGGGAGTGTGACGGACAGAAACTGGGTTTTGTTGTGTAGGATAATCTAAGTTGCACTGAATTACAAATAATAAGTTAAGCTTTATGTGGAAAAATAATTTTAGGATTAATTTTACTAATACAAATATGATTTGCATTTAGCATTCTGCTCTAGCATGGCAAGACATACATTTTTCAAAAGGTTGCATCTGTAATTGAGCAGACATTTCAATAGAAATACATTTCTAACTTTTCTTACATATATTTCTTTCAGGTTGACTTGATGCCCCATGACCTCATCACGCAGCTCTTGCGAGTTCTTGCCATTGAGACCAAACAGGAAAAGGCACTTATAAATGCAGATCCCACAGAGTTAACACTTAGTGGCCTGGAGGCATTTTCTTTCGATTATGTTGTGAAATGGCCTCTCTCGCTGATCATAAATAGGTAAAGTTTCTTTCTCGTGATTGTGAGATTCAAGAGTGAAGGGGAGGAATATGTAGACAAGAAGATGATGATGAAAAAGTAGAACCATAGAAAATAACAGCAGATAAAGACCATATGGCTTATCTGATTCTGCTTATCCGTACCAATGAGTCTGCAATCTATTCCCTTCTCTCTCAGGTACAAGCACAGAGGATCTCTTTCTTGAATTCACCTCCACTGGAAGGTAGTTCCACCTTTTCTGTAAAGTAATATTTCCTTAAATTACTCCTGAATCAATTCCCTTTCACCTTCATTCTGTGCCCCCTTCATTCCAGATTTTTTTGTCCTTTCAATTGAAAGAAGCCCATCTCCTGTACATTTTTTGCCACATAGGAATTTAAATGTCTATACCATATATCCCCTCTCGCTCCTTTTTTTCCCCAAAGTATACATGTTGAAATCTTTGTTTGTCCACATATACATTATGGCAAAGACCATTGACAATGGAGTCACCATTTTAGTAGACACCTTCTGGACTGACTCTATCTTGTTAATATCCCTTTAAAAGTGCAGTCTCCAGAATTATACACAGTCCTCCAAATGAAGTGTCACTAGAGAGTTATGTAGAGAAACTGTCACTTAGTTTTTCTCCTGGCCATTCCTCTTCTAGGGCTCCCAAGCATCTCCTGTCTTTTGCCTTTGCATTTTCCTCCTTTTTGAACACCTTAACATCATCAAATACAGGCACCCTTTGGTCCCACTTTGACGGGTATGGCACAGTGCGGTATTAAAATATAAGAATAATCACGTTGAGGGATTGCACACACTAAAAATAGGTCCCTGAGTTCAAACCTTTTATCTGCTGATAATGAAACTTTCAGACTAGGAGAGAACTAGGATAGATGAAGGTTTATTTGCAAAGCAACACAGAAGAATATCATACAGCAGAAAAATTTCCTATAATACCTTTCATTTCCTAAACCTAATATCTACAACCAGCATTAGCAAGCAAAATGCCCTCTCTTTGAGCACACATATCAATTCCAGATAAAATCTGATAACTAATGGTATTTGCAGACATTTTAAGAGCTGTGATCACACTGGGTAGAGTACTCCACTCAACGACAATAGCTGGAACATTTTCAGCAGTAGGCAATGAAACTCAAATGGATCACAAAGATAGAGCTGGGATGTGCCCTTCCATGGCCTTATATGCGATTTCTTATCAGTCATGTCCAAGGCCCTGGATAAACATTGGCCAGGGACACTGGATTATGTTGGCCTCAAATATCTCGATATAGGATAAAATGTCCCCTTTCCCCATCTAGAAGACATGTTTAACTGAATCTTCATACCCAACATACTGTGCTCCACATTCAGGGTCCAAGCTTCATTCTTGTCTGAAGAGCGACAGAAGTTCATGTTAATGGCTTCAGCCTATAATTCAGGCTTTGCCAGATTAAGCTATGTGATGCACACATTAAATTCTGGCAGGGGGTGTGTCCCTTACACTAGTCTTCTTTCGTGCACAAAAGTACTTCACCCCTTACTTGTACTGTACTGCTTCCTTGAGTTTTTGCATTTCAAATGCATGACCTTGCATTTGTTTTTATAGTATTAAATCTTAGCTTCAAAATTCTTAGCCAGTCTTTAAGCTTCTAGGATTCTACCTTGTTGCAGGTTTTGGTATCATTCGCAAAGAGGCAAACCCTTTTTCGACGCTAGATAAAGACATTAACATAATAGTTGTCTCAGAGCCCTGTTAAAAAAAAAGGAGAACCAGCGGGACATTGATCCCAGAATGCAAGTTACATAGAAATAACTGGGCAGATGCATGTGGTAGTTGAAAGATTATGTTAATTTCATAGAATCAAGTAAACAAATTTTGGCAAGAAAAACCTGCATTTCTGGTATTTCTGTGAAATGAAATTCCCTATATTGTGGTTTACTACTGTTCACCTGGCCAGAACGATGAAACAGAATGTGAAATGCTAGCAAAAATTAGACAGGCTATTAAACATGGAAACACAGTAAAGGGAGATTCCAGATACTCCAGTATCAATTGACTGAATGCCTCATGAGGCCATGTCAGAGAGGATAAGTGCTTCTAAGTGCCACAAGTGACTGGTTCTTGTAGTGACTGGTCCTAGATCCAACAAGAGGTGGGAAGCTACTTAGCATGTAGTTCTCTGTGGAATGCAGCTTCATTGGTAATGGCAATGAAGCTGCTTTAAAAAACAAAATTCTAAAACTACTCCAGTAACATATAATTTTTTAAAGGGAACTTTAATAAAATGAGGGGCCCTTTTTACAAAGGTGCGCTGAAAAATGGCCTACGGTAGTGTAGACGTGTGTTTTGGGCGCACGCGGGATCATTTTTCAGCACACCTGTAAAAGCCTTTTTAAAATTTTTGCTGAAAATGGATGTGTGGCAAAATGAAAATTACCGCGCGTACATTTTGGGTCTGAGACCTTACTGCCAGCCATTGACCTAGAGTTAAAGTCTCACGTCGTAACCGGGCAGTAATGACCTACGTGTGCCAAATTGCCAATTGGCGCGCATCCAATACACATGACAGAAAATAAAAATTATGTTTTGGCCATGTATATTGGCCGCGCAGCAAAAATGAAATTACTGCAAGAGCCACGCGGTAGCTGTGTGTTAACTCCATTTTGCCTCGTGTAGACACTTACGCGGCTTAGTAAGGGCCCCTGAGGAAGCTATTTAGGAGGAAACCAAAAGTAATAGCAGTTACAAGAGTTAAAGCCTGATTAGGATATGGAGAATATTTAAAATATCTTGGAATCCATGACAATAACATGTATTCTGTCAATTTAAAATGAAGCAAAAGAAATGATGCCTGCCAGCATGGCAGGAGCAAATGAGGAATAGGAAAGCGTATAACCTCTGGCAAAAGAGATAAAACGTTAATAAAGTAGGCCAATTGAGAATTTTACGAGAGGCTTGCCAAAGAGGCAAAAGCTAATAATGAATTTTTTACCTGCAAGGGGCATTCAGGAAGAACCATAGCAGTAAAGCTAATCAATATTTTGCCCCTATTTTACTGTGGAACATATTGGAGATTTCCACACTGGAAATGTAGGAGGTATTCAAGGGGAGTGAAACAAATTGGTGTGACTCTAAAAGAGGTGCTAGAGCAAATTCATAGACTAAATATAGTAGCAAGTCACCAGAACTTGATATTCACCGCAGAGTTCTAAAGGAACTCAAAATACAAAATTGTACAGATACTACTGCTGATCTGTAAGAATAAAACTGGCTTTATAGGGAACAATCAGCATGGCTTTAGCAAAGGAAGGTTGTACCCTACTAATCCATGATTTCAGATTTTCCTCTGAAAGGTGTGTTAACGACATGGGCTTAAAAAGGAATCATTTCCATAGCACAGATAATGGACAGAGGAGGTAATGCTGACCTTCCTGGACATGCAGTGGGAATTTCACATGTAGTGCACAGTGTGGTTTAGATACAGCGAAAAAGGAAGCCTTAAAATCGAGCCTTAGTGGCAAGTTAACCCTAGAACGCATGACGTTAAAAATATACATATTAACGTCATGGGGGCCTTTTAGGCCCCCATGCACATAATGTAGAAAAACACACTTAAATAACTTTCACAAGTTTATTTCAAAATTGCTCAATAAAATATGAATAGTGGACAACATTTTAATTATAATTTTTCACAAAAAAACACCAAAAAATCTTTTTTTTCCCAAATTTCACGCAAAGACATGAAAACACACAAAAATGCATAGAAATCTATAGCAAACTAGCTGCAGCTACATTTTTATTCTAACTTTCTTTTCTATTATATTAGTCTTCCAAACAATTCTGACATGTTATTTTTTCAGAAGAGTGTTCTTTGCAAACAGTTTCCTTACAAGTGGAACAATATCGCTCAGTTTTCCTCTCTATGTTTCTTGGACACATGAAACAACGCTTTCGTTTTCTTTCTCCTGGCTCTGGAGTAATCTGAAACTGTACGCCACACCGTTTCATTGCTTCTTTAGTTTTCTTTGGCAAGCATTTCAAGTCGCTTCGCTCTATCATGTGAGGTATTACAAGTTCATGACAAAGGTCCTTCAAGAATAAGCGTCTCCTGTCCTTCCTCTGTGCATGAAATTCAGGATGAGTTTCTGTATAAATAATGAATGAATTTAGGCCTGCTACATCAAGCATATTTGAAAATAGTACTACAGGCCATCGTTTTGTTTGCCTCTTACACGAATATTCTCCCACCATCTCATCCATTTTATCTACACCTCCTTTTGTTGCATTGTAATGCAGGATGATTTCTGGTTTCAATTTTTGGTTATTGCTGTCAACACTGCAATCGTGATGCATGGTACTGAGTAAAATTACAGATTTCTCCTTCTTTGCCTTGTAAGATACCAAAGTCGCTTTGTTATTGAATCCAAAGACACTCTCATAAAGTGCTCGCTGACGATTGTGTTTGAGTGCTGCTGGAATTTCTCGTCTGTTTTGCTTTATAGTACCAACAAGTGTAATAGCTTTTGCAAGCAGTAAATTGCCTAGTTCAACATTGGTGAAATAATTGTCCATGGTGATGTTTCTACCTGAATTGAATATTGGAACAGCAAGAGTTTTGACTATTTCAGACCCCAGATCCTTCTGTACTGGTGCACCAACCTCTTTGCCACAGTAGATTACGCCATTTATGCCATAATAATTTGCAGAATCACACATCCAGAAGATTTTTATACCGTACTTGGCTGGCTTGCTGGGCATGTATTGTATGAATTTGCAGCGTACTCTGAACGGTACAAGTTGCTCATCTACAGTAACATTAGTACTAGGATTGTAAAGTTTTGTGCAATTTTTGATAAATATGTTCCAGATATAACTGATAGGGGCTAATTTGTCTGTTTCAAACCTCGCTGCACGAGTTCGCTTATCATCAAAGCGAATGATCCTTCTAATTTCCTCATATCTGCCCACTGACATTGTCGCCTTATAGTGTGGATCAGAAAGTGGGTCCAGAAATAATTCTCGTATTGGGACATCATACGATTTTTGACTCCCTGCCAGCAGGAAAAGTCCAATATATGCATAAAGTTCCTCTTTTGAGATATTTTTCCAGGACTTATTTTTTGCTGAAGCGATACGTCTTCCTTCTAGGTTTGAACATAATAGGACCTCTTCTGCAATATTGTCAGAAAAATAAGTACAGAATACATCTTTAGGGGTAAAGTAACTGGGACTTCCCACAGCTCCTTGAGCCTGTCTCACAATATTGTGTATTGGAGTACGTCCGACTAATGTAGGATTACTGTCCCAAAAAACATTCGTTTTGGATGTTCTACTTATCACTTCTTGAGGATCCACTAGATTCACTTCTTCATCATCAGAAGAATCACTGGATGAGGATGTTTGATTAGCTGGTGGCAGATATTCTTCATCAGACAAAGATAGTTCACTTTCATCATCGCTTTGAAACATAATCGCTTCAATTTCTTGGTCAGTCAGACACTTGGAGGAAGACTGTGCCATTGCTGACTAGATGTTAGAAAATGAAACAGATTTCCTCTCAACAGCTTATCTTATCACAGGTCCTTCAGCAATTAGCTCACAGTGTATACTGTCCTCAGTGTTCAGAGGACCTGAGGTGATGTCATGGCCTTATCACTCCCTCCAAAAATCACATGACATCCTCACATGTTATTATCCACACCCTGGCCCCTCCACCAGCATTACTGAGTACAAATAAAGTAATTTGAGACACAAACACTTCTGAGAACATGATAAAAAATTCGTACAGATGTAGTTTTCACCAAACAAGCATTGTTACACCATAATGCCTATGAAAAAAAATTATATGAACAACTGGATATTATCAACAATGACATACTTGAGTAATACCTTGAGTTTCAAAATTCTAACTAAAGTAATTTTGCAGATAATAGCAAAAATGTAAGCATGGGGGCCTAAAAGGCCCCCAATATGCGTTCTAGGGTTAAGGGAATTCTTTGAGGCTTTCTCATGCGTTTCTACCTTACCTTGGCTGGCATTTTGACTTCAGGAGACCTGGTTGGTGTTTTCTAGAATTAAAGCTATAACTATCAGTGTCAATATGCCAGAAATGCTATATAAAATCTTATGAGTATGTATATCTCAGGAAGAGCATGCAACATGGTGTCTACCCAAACCAGCAGTGTGTGGGAAATGTCAGGTACCGTTTGGCACTTTAGGATGTGCCTTTTTTACCTTGCATCAAAGTTCAGTGATTCTGGATGGGAATACTGAGATACTTAAGCAAGATAAAGAAAATACCAAAGAACATAAGATTAGTCATACTGAGTCAGACCGATGGTCCATCTCGCTCAATATCCCGTTTCTAATGGTGGCCAATCCAGGTTACAACTATCTGGTAAAATCCCAAAGAAACAAGCTTCCATGGTACCGATTCCAGGGGTAAGTAGTGGATTTCCCCATCTCTATTTCAATAGCTAGCAGACTGTTGACTTTTTTCCTCAGAGCTTGTTCAAACTTTTTTTTTTAACCCAGATAATTCTGCTGATGTCGCACCATGGAGTAATACAGAGGCATTATAATGTTCTGTCTTTTTTTTTTTTTTTTCTTTCATATCTTTATTCAGTTTTCTTATTTTCTATCCCTTTTCTATATGGAGAAATTTCTCTTTCATGCCATCTCTTTTTTTTTTTTTCCCATTTAAAAATGTAGCAGATATTTTTATTTTATTTGTTACATTTATATCCCACATTTTCCCACCTATTTGTAGGCTCAATGTGGCTTACATAGTACCGGAGAGGCGTTTACAGACTCCGGTGTAAACAAATTCAAAGTGATGATGTGGTAAGATAAAGTTGATGTGGCACAGCCACACTAGGGAATCGTACAACGGAAGAGTTGTGTTATGTCCATTACGTTCTTTAGTTTTGTTGTGTTGCAGAGATCAGGCATTTATGTTGGATCGGTAGGGTATGCCTTTTTAAACAGGTTACTTTTTAGTGTTTTCCGGAAGTTTAGGTGGTCGTTCGTAGTTTTCAAGGCTTTTGGTAATGCGTTCCACAGTTGTGTGCTTATGTAGGAAAAACTGGACGCATAAGTTGATTTGTATTTGTCCTTTGCAGCTTGGGTAGTGCAGATTTAGATACATTCGTGTTGATTTGGATGTGTTTCTAGTTGGTAGTTCGATCAAGTCTGTCATGTATCCCAGAGCTTCACCGTAGATAGTGCAGATTTTGAAAGCAATGTGTTCTTTGATTGGGAGCCAGTGTAGTTTTTCGCGAAGGGGTTTTGCACTTTCAAATCGTGTTTTTCAGAAGATAAGCCTAGCTGCCATGTTTTCAGCGGTTTGGAGTTTCTTTAAGGTTTGTTCTTCGCATCCCGCATAAATTCCATTGCAGTAGTCTACATGGCTTAGTACCATTGATTGTATCAGGTTGCGAAATGTTCCCTTCGGGAAGAATTGATTATCCAGAGCAAAGTTTAAGATTCCTTTATTAATAATTAAGGGTTGATATTCAAAACCATTTAAGTTCTTTAAGCACTTATATTGTGCTCTGTGGGCTGGCTGCCGATATTCAGGGATATGTAACCAGGCCATTTCTAAAGTGGGAAGGAAAGAGGCATTCCAAGGGCAGATTCAAGTAGCAATTGATAGCTGTGTAGGTGCCAGTGCCTGCATAGCTAAGTGACCAAATAGGGATGTAGAAATGGCATAATTCTAGAGCTCCTTTTTGTTCTCCTTTGTATGCACCCTGAGTGTGCGCCCATATTTATTTATTTATTCGTTAACATTTGTATCCCATGTTTTCCCACCTATTTGCAGGCTCAATGTGGCTTACATAGTACTGTAAAGACGATCGCCAATTCCGGTATGAACAAATACAGAGTGATGTAGAGTAAAGTTCATGTGTGACAGACACATTGGGGAATCGTAAGGAGGAGGAAGAGTTATGAACAGTTTGGCTTTGGCTTCGTTGTGTTGCAGGGTTCAGGCATTTAAATTGGATCGTTAGGGTATGCCTTGTTGAACAGGTTAGTTTTTAGTGATTTCCGGAAGTTTAGGTGGTCATACGTTGTTTTCACGCCACTTGGTAGTGCATTCCATAGGTGTGTGCTTATATAGGAGAAGCTGGATGCATAGGTTGATTTGTGTTTGAGGCCTTTGCAGCTTGGGTGGTGGAGATTTAGGTACGTTTCTGTTGATCTTGTTGTGTTTCTGGTTGGTAGGTCTGTGAGGTCTGTCATGTATCCCAGGGCTTCACCGTAGATGATTTTATGAACCAGAGTTCAGATTTTGAACACAATACGTTTTGATTGGGAGCCAGTGCAGGTTTTTCTCGTAGGGGTTTGGCACTATCGAATCTCATTTTTCCAAATATAAGCCTGGCTGCTGTGTTTTGAGCAGTTAGTAGTTTCTTGATGAGTTGTTCTTTGCATCCCGCATAGATTCCATTGCAGTAGTCTAGATGGCTTAATACCATAGGTTGTACCAAGTTGTGCAATATTTCCCTCGGGGGAAAAAAGGTTTCACACTTTTGAGTTTCCACATTGAATGGAACATTTTCTTTGTTGTAGATTTCACTTGGCTCTCTAGCGTGAGGTTTCGGTCAATTGTAACGCCAAGAATTTTCAGGCTGAGATAGGGAGGTTGTAATCTAGGGTGTTTATATTGGTGGGTGGGTTTGTTTGTGTTGTATTGGGATGAGAGGATGAGACAGTGTGTTTTTTCTGTGTTAAGTTTAAGTTGAAATGCATTCACCCATGAGTTCATGATCGAGCTGAGTTTAATTTCATTAGTGATTTCTGTTATATCAAGTTTGTAAGGGATGTATATTGTGACATCGTCTGCGTAGATGAAAGGGTTAAGGCTAGTGGGGTCATCATTAGGTTGAAAAGAATCGGTGATAGTGGTGATCCTTGGGGTACTCTGCAGTCTGCTTTCCATGGTGATGATATGTTCGAATTTGATGTCACTTGGTATGTTCTAGTAGTTAGGAAGCCCTTGATCCAGCTAAGTACACTTCCACCAATCCCGAAGTATTCAAGGATGTTTAGTAGTATGTTATGGTTTACCATGTCGAACGCACTAGACATGTCGAATTGTAGGAGAAGTATGCTTTTGCCTGTTGCAATTTCTTGTTTGAATTTGGCTAAGAGAGTAATTAGTACTGTTTCGGTGCTGTGAATGGATGAAATCCTGATTGTGACTCGTGTAGTATTGAGAATTTGTTTATGTAGTCTGTAAGTTGTTTGGTTACCAAGCTTTCCATCAGTTTGACTACCAGTGGGATAGATGCTATTGGGTGGTAGTTGGTGATATTGTTTGTTTGTTTTTTTTCTTGGTATCTTTTGGGATTGGGGTGAGTAGGATATTGCCGTTTTCCTTAGGGAAGAGACCATGTCGAAGCATATAGTTTAGGTGGGATGTAAGGTCTGCTATGTAGCAGTGGGGAGCGGATTTTATTAGGTAACTGGGGCAGGTATCCAATTTACAGTGAGTCTTGGAGAACCTATTAATCGCTTGAGTGACTGTTTCAGCAGTAAGGAGAGCGAAGCTTGTCCAGGCTCTGTCCGCTGGGTATTCACCGAGGATTGGGTCCATACACTCGATGAAGTTTTCGATGTTGATGTTCTGAGGTAGTGTATTGCGTAGGTTTACAATTTTTTCATTGAAGTATTTGGCAAGTTTGTCTGCAGATGGGATGTCTGTACTGGTTGTGGTGACCATGGTGATGTCTAGTAGTTTGTTCATGAGTTGGTAAAGTTTCTTAGTGTCTTTGTAGTCTGGCCCTATTTTGGTTTTGTAGTATAACCTTTTGGCTTGTCTTATTGCGTATTTGTATTTTCTTTGAGTTTGTTTCCATGCGTTGAGTTTCCTGGATTGTGTTTTTAGTTTTTTCAGTTCTTCGTTGTACCATGGTATCAAGTTATGCCTACGTGAGGTTCTTGTTTGTAAGGGTGCTATTTTGTCTAATATGCTTTTGCATCTTTTATCCCAATCTGAGAGATAGTATGTAGAGTCTGTTTGTGCTGTCGATTCATTATTGTATATCTGTTGCCAGAATGTTTCCGGGTCTATTTGGCCTCTTGTGCTATAGGTTGTGTATTCTTGTGTACGGTATGAACCCTTTTTCCACCATTGCAGGGATAGGTTTAGTTTGTAATGGTCTGACCAAGGTGTGTTTGTCCATTTAATGTCTGACATTAGTAGGTTCTGGTCTGTGGACAGTTTGTGTGAGATAAGGTCGAGTGTGTGCCCTTTGACATGGGTTGCTTGAATGTGTGGCCATTTAAGGTCCCATAAGTGGAGGAATTACTTGCATTTGCGTGCGTTGGTAGAGTTTGGGCCTTCTAGGTGAAGGTTGATGTCTCCCAATACTAGTATATTGGAGTTAGTTACGCAGGTGTTTGATATGAAATCCATGAAGTGTGATTGGCATTTGTTCCAATTACCTGGTGGTCTATAAAACAAGATACAGTTTAGGTGGTCAAGCAGGGATGTGTGGTGGATTCTGATTGAGGCGATTTCAAGTTGGGATGTTATGGACTTGGCAGTGGTTACGGTGGTGAAGTGGGATCGATGGATTAGTGCTATGCCTCTGCCTCTCTTTTCCTTTCTGGTCCAGTGAGTGATTTTGTATCCTGGGGGGCATAGGTCTAGGATTATAGGGTCCTTTTGATCATCGATCCAGGTTTCATTGATGAAAAGCAGATCGAGTTTTTCTGACATGATCCAGTCTGTTGTTGTTGCTGCTTTATTTACTACGGATCTGGCATTGATGTAACCCACTTGAATTTTTTGGTAAGGGTCATCTGTGTTCGGTGTTATGTGGATTTTTGTCAGTTGTCATTTCTTTGTTAGTGTGGGTTTGTTATGACCTTTTTTTCCCTTATGTTGAGGTTGTCCCTTACGTAGACGTCTTGGAAAAACTTGCTTTTTAGTCACTTTGCTAGAAGGGGGGGACTAGATAGATTAAAAAAACATGGGATTAAGAGAGCATATAGATCTTTTGCTGCCTTTAGGAGACTGCCCCCTTAGGCCTTCATATTCATCGCCCCATATAGAAATGTTGCTGCAACTTATTACTAGAAACCACTCTTTTTAAAACTGTTTTCATTACGTAGCTTCCTACTATTCTAGAATCTCTGGGATATTTGTGTCCATCAACCAGCAGGTGGAGATAGAGAACTGAAAACTGAGCTCAGGCATATCTCTCTTGGCATCCAGTCCAGCTCCGCAGTATTTTCTATCTCCAGCAGATGGATAGACACACTTTTCAGCCTCTGGTTCTGAGGGCCTGTGCACACTTTGATGCAAGAGAGTGCGGGAATGGGCAATTTTGTCAGGACCAACTGGCAGTGAGGAGCAGCCTCTGGCTGATCATGCGTGGAACACAGCTGTCATTTTTCAGCCTCCGAGCCCAACAGAACATTCAGCTGCATCGGGATGTTAGTTTTCTCCAGAGTTTATATTGCTCTTACACCAGGCCTATTTAATGAAGCAGTGAGAGTCAGAATTGCTGCAAGGTGCTTCAGTTTCTCGCACTCCTGCTCCTCCATCTCCTAGGAGATCTCATTTAGACCTCCAGAAATGGACAGATTATCTCTGCTTCTCCCTCCTTATCTGATGTGACCTTAGCCTATTCAGAAGAGTCATCATTGAAGGAGCTATTAGATCAAGGAGATGATCCAAAAGTACTGAGGTTTTTTTCATAAAGAGGAGCTTGGTACTCTTATTTTTGAGGCACTGGTGGTGCTTTCCATTGAGGAACCTTCTGCTTCGGCATCAGGAGTTCCATCTTCATTGATTGTGAGGGGGCTTAGAGGTCCTTATAAGACCTTCCTGATGCATCCAGATATTCAGGACCTGATTACATCAGAATAGGTCTCAAGCAAGGCTGAGAGTGGGAAGAGCCATGACTCGCCTCTACCCTTATAGTTCCAGAGGAGAAAGATAAATTGCAGCTTCCCATGGTGGGCTCCCTGGATACAGCAATGACTAAGACTAAGAAGACCACCTTGCCAGTTGAAGGGAGCATTGCCTTAGAAGACCTATAGGAGAGGAAGCTAGAAGCCTAGCTGAAACAAGCCTTTGCAGTGGCCTCTTTGGGCCTTCAAGTGACACTGCAGCTCATTCATGGCAACAGCATGCCTGAAGTAGCATCAGCAGTTGGCAACAAAAGATGGGTACCATAATGCCCAGCTGGAAACGAGCTTGGCCTACTTGGCGAATGCAATTTATGACGTATTATGGCCTGCATATGTCTTTCGCTATCATGCACCTCTAGTTGCGTATTAGCAGTGGATGCAGTGTCAGTCATATCTAGTTAAACTGTCCTTTCCAGGCAAGTGTCTACTTGAGAAGATCTCAGTAATTTGGTGAAAGAATTGCTTAAAACTAACCACAGCAGTTGCCGGAAGATACGCCAAAGTCTTCTGGTTGTCTGTCTTTAGGGGGCTGTCGTTTTCTAGACATCAGACAGTCCCGCTTTCAGTCACGTCAGTCTTCCTTCCATGCAGACAGGAAGTCTTCTCAATCAGCTAGGGCGCCCAATGCCTCCAGAGCTTTGCAATGATGCAAGGCTGTTTCATTTTTCTCATTCTCTGGTGGGAGGACATTTTCAGGAGTTTCAGGAGGAGTTGGGCCAAAATCACATCAGTCCAGTGGGTTCTGCATATTCTTATAGAAAGTTACAAGTTGGAGTTCTCTCGCCTGGTCGGTCCTTTGGTGTCAGAGAATCAGAGTTCACCTGTATCTTGACGGCTGGCTCATTTGTGCATCATCCTATTCAGACTGCATGGTGGCAAGGGACAAAGTTGTCCATTCTCTGCAGTCATTGGGTTGAGTGATCAGTTTGCAGAAGAGCAGACTAACTTCATCACAGACACTAGAGTATCTAGGCATTCTATTCGACACAGTACGGGAGAGGATCTTCCCCACGAGCGCAGGAGGTTGAAGCTGGTTCAATGGATTCATTTTCCCCTCAGTCAAGTCAAGCCCAGGGTCTGGGACTTACATCCAAGTTCTGGGGTCAGTGACAGCAGCGTTGGAAATGCTGCCATGGACAAGGACTCGTATGCGTCCATGACAGAAATTTCTTCTCAGCCACTGGTCTCCGGTGCCACAAAAGTATGACCTTCAATTTCCTTGGATATTGGTTCCCAAATGGAGTATGAAATGGTGGTTGTCGCCTAGGAATTTGACCATCGGAGCTTCCTTTCCAATAAAACAATGGTAGGTGGTGACAATGGATGCCAGTAAGTCAGGTTGGAGAGCTCATTACAAGTTCCATTTGGCACAGGGCACCTGGATGGACAGGAGTCTCAGTGGTTGATAAATCACTTGGAGCTCAGGACAGTGAGGAATGCCTTACTCGACTTGGCTCCCTTTCTGGCGGGGGGCCCCCGTCTGTTTTCTCCAACAATGCTACAGCAGTGGCTTATATCAAAAAGCAAGGTGGGACCCTCAACCATCCGATGGTGCTGGAGGTGGCCACCCTCATGAATTGAGCATAGATAAATCTGCTCTGCTTGTCAGAGCTCACATCGCTGGGTCCTTGAAGTGGAGGCAGACTTTAGCAAGCACTGCTTGGACCCAGAGGATGGAAACTATCCAGCCAGGGTTTTCAGCTGATAGTGGAACAATGGGGTTCTCCGCTTCTGGACTTGATGGTGATGAAAAGGAATGCCAAAATGCCCAAGTTCTTCAGACATTGAAGAGAATTGAGCTGAATAAGGATCGATGTCCTACTGCAGCCCCGACTGGAGACATATCTACTGTATGTGTTCCTTCCTTGGCACATAGTAGGCTGCATTGTGAAAAGGATCATATTGCACTGCGGTGGAATAATTCTTGTAGCCCCAGATTGGCCGCTGAGGCAATGATACGCGGATCTTTATTTCACTGTTGGACGGGAGTCCTCTCCCTCTTCCTCGGGTAGATGGACACAGCTAACCCACAGGTTCAGAGATAGTGGGAAGAACTAATGGAAAGAAAATTATCAGGTAAGACCTAATTTCTCCTATTTTGTCAGGGCACACCAGTAGTAATCATTTACAAGCAGTGTTCTCGTCATTAATCTACAATAGGTCCCCACCATAGGACATGCCAGAGGAGACAGGCTTACGTTAAGCCTATAGCTTTTTATTGGCATAATAAGAGTAAAGAAATGAAATCACGCTTGAAGGTTAAAAAAAAAAAAACAGCTCTCTGCTAGCATGAGCAATCTCCTTTCACTATTATTGAAATGACAAGGATGTCTACAGTAAGTAGTCTTTGTCATAAATACTAGAATTGAAAGACAAGTGTGGAAGACAGGTTTCCTGCACAGTTATTAACCATGCTGGGAAAGGAAGCTGTAAGACATCCAAATAGACTTTTAATAAGGTACTTTAACTCTCTTTAAACATGCTTTGAGACTATGGGGAATTAACTTATAAGAATCTGAATGTTTTGTGCAGTGCTTTTTCTAGAAAAGTGATGAGGGTTACGTTATATAAAATGTAACATATTAGCATGTTTTTGAAATATAGCCCTCCGTGCTCTGCCAGAACCAAAAAGAACTGCACAGTAGAGACCTGAACGGGGTTTGCGGGGTTCTGTGGGGTTCCCGTGGGGCAGAAGCAGGTCCTGTGGGGTTCTCGTGGAAGTGTATGCTGCACTTGCGCCAGCCTCTCGCCTACCGATTACCAAGTTCTTTGAGTGCTGTCTCCTCCTCCTCCTCCTCCTTGCTTTAACAGCACAGATACGGAAAGTCTCCATTAAGGAGGTGGTAGAGATACAAATGGTGATGAAATTCAAAAAGGCATGGGATGAACACAGAAAATCTCTAATTAGAACATGGAAGTTATAAAAAACCTAAACTTAAATGGCTGCTTCTGTATGGATGTGTTGAGTGACACTTAGATGGCGACTGGCTGTGCTGAACTAGGGCTGATACCAAGAGACGGTCTGTGTCTCATATATGGCAATCTGGTTTAGGATGGGCTGGAAAGGGTTTAGACAGCAACTTTAGTGGCTGGAACATGACGACAATGCTAGACAGACTTTTACGGTCTGTGTCCTGCAAATGAGAAGATGAATAGGCTGGAGTGAGCTTTGAGGGCAACTCCAGCAGTTGGAACATAAGGATAGGGCCAGGCAGACTTCTATGGTCTATGTCCCAGACACACCACAGAAAGACCGTAATCAAGTATATAATATCACATTCATTGTTGATTTAATCATGAATTGATAATGATTGTGACTATTGGGCAGACTGGATGAACTGATCCGGTTTGTATCTGCTGTCATTTACTACGTTACTATCAATCTTCTTTGCTCTCGGGCCGATGCACAGACCTCAGCTCCGACATAGGCATGAGCATCAGATGTCACCTGACCTACTGGCGCATGCATGTGGCGATCTCTTAGCACACAGTGCCATTGAATCAGAGAAATCTTACATGTGTGCACCAGAGTGTTCCAACTTCCGTTCCTTCTTTGCCTGCAGTGCTGTGGCTCAAACCCAGAGAGAGACTGAGAGAGCCAACAGCAACTTTTTTTATGTACCATTAAATTCTTGCAAGATTGGGTGAGGACAGGTTAAATTCTTACGGGGACAGGCGGGGATGGGTTAGATTCCCTGTGGGGACGGGCGAGGATGGGTTAGATTCCCTACGGGGATGAATGAGGACGGGTTGGATTCCAGTGGGGACGGGCAGGGACGGGTTGGATTTCTGTCCCCATGCACCTCTGTATTTCCCAGGAACATTCCTATTGCAAGATAATTCTCCATAGCCTCAAACCATGCTTGAGGAAATACAAAATGCCTTACTGAAAGCACATTTATTATTATTCTTTATAATAATTAACCTCTTTTGCTTTTGTTATTAGCAGTCCTAGCATACCAGTGTTTTATTCTGTGTCACTTTTTTAAAATCTGATTCTTCAGGAAAGCTTTGACACGATACCAGATGCTATTTCGACACATGTTTTATTGCAAGCATGTGGAAAGGCTTTTGTGCAACGTTTGGATCAGCAATAAAGCTGCGAAACAGTGCTCCCTCCATTCTGCTAAATGGTGAGTTCTGGGTGACAGGTCAAAAACTGGGGTTTGCTAATACAAAATTGGACATATTTCCTGAAATAATTTATTAAAATGTCCTAATTAAATGAAGACATATATAGTTTTCTTGTTCTCTCGCTTTTTTTTTTAACTGATGATGGGTTGTTTTATAACTGAGGGGCTTCATGAAAGTGAGAAACTCGTAAGCACAGGCTAGATCAGGCAATGAATAATCTAGATCTATAACCTCATCTATAGCAATACCGCTGTGCCCAGGGGAGCTCATGCTGATCTATGGCAGTATACCTTAATGCAGCCTCCAATATTTCAGTCCTACATCCAGACACAGTGGTTCTGACTCTCCGCTCTATCATGTTTTCCTTTGCTATTTCTGCTGTGGAAATTTCTTTTGCACACTGCCACTTCTACATGTAGTCCTTTTGTTATATGGGTGATACTAACAAACTGGTGCTGGGCAAATTTTAGATAGTTTGTCTCTCCCCAAAAATATATACAGAAGTGATTACATGTAGTTTTTTGGTCATCATTTTAGAAAGGAAAGTGTGCAAGTGTAGGTCCCATGTAAAATCTACATATCTCCACCCCCAGGGATGAAAGTGTAGGTTAAGTTGCTGGATATGTTTAGGGAGCATATTGATTTTACAAAACTAGCCGTTGAGCCTGTTAAAACGGGCTGCTATTGGGGTTTTCGGAGGTCGCCACCGCCAGCCCTCCACCCAGCCCAGGCCCTCTCTCCGCTACTGAACTTACATCCATTCGCCGGAACGAAGCAGGGCAGATCAGCTGAGCTGCCATCGGCCTTCCTTCTCTGCCTGTGTCCCGCCCTCGTGTGACGTAACGTCAGCGAGGGCGGGGCACAGGCAGGGAAGGAAGGCGGACGGCAGCTCAGCTGATCTGCCCTGCTGCGTTACGGCGAATGGATGTAAGTTCAGTAGCGGAGAGAGGGCCTGGGTGGGGGGGAGCGGTAGCGACCTCGGCGGCTTTGCGCAGTTTCCCTCTCTGTTCTGCCCCCGTCATCACATATTGACGCGGAGGCGGGACAGAGAGGGAAGTCGCTACTGCGCATTTGCAAGTGAGTCGGTCACTCCCCGTTTATATGTTTGATTAACACGTGGCAAAAAACATGTGGAAAGCATCAGACCTTAAAAGTGTGTGTGCTGCCACATAGAAGGCAGGACATTTTGTAAACCTACACATGGAGTCTTGAACACATTTTCCTCCCTTGGCAAAGCTACCTCCCCCTCTGCGAGCACATCTTAAGCCCATCACACACACCCTCCCAGGAGCTGATTGAATGGGGGAGCATGATTGGGGATGAGGTAGCCAAGAAGAGGGCAGCTTTGACTGCACCATACTGGCATTTGCCCTGCCTTTATTTGTGGGGGAGAGCCATGCTTGTACCACTTTGGACCTTTTATAATTAGGATTGTTTTTCTCAATGTGTATATAACACACATGGATATGCATATGTTTATTTACTAGTACCTTTTAAAATTTGTTTCCTATAGGGAAACGGGCCTGAAAAAATGATCATGTCTGTCTTTCACTTCCTATGCCAATAATTTTTGAATTGTTTATTAATTTCAAGTACGTTTTTACCACAAGTACTAGAGCATCTCGTAACATTTGGTTCATACCAGCATTCTCCATTTCTTGCCCAGTTTCCTATAGGGAAAAAGTTATTTCTAATATAGTGGTGTAACAGAAACTCCTCATCCATGTGCAGGTTTCTGTACCAAAGGGAATAAACAGATTTAATGAAATGTCCCCTCATTTCCTTTAACTTTGCTTTTGATAAATCTTTCTTTAAAAGGGATTGAATATATTGGGTTATATTTTTGTTATTTATTTTTTTCAGCAGATCTCTGTTTAGATTACTTTACTTGATATGTATATTTATTTGTTTTTTTTTATACAGTTCATTGAGCCAGTACTTGATAGGTAATAAATTTGAGAAGAAATCTATTTAATTTGTTTCAGGTTTGCTGGTGCTTTCACTTTACGGCAACGAATGCTAAATTTTGTACAGAATATCCAATATTACATGATGTTTGAAGTCATGGAACCAACGTGGCATTGCCTACAGAAGAATCTGAAATTGGTAAGGCCTGTAGAACATTTCTGTTTTAGTATATTGGAAATATGTTCTTCAAATTTGATATCTAAGCTAGGAGACAATGCAAAGCAGGTGAACACGCTGATACTGATTCCCAAACTATAATTCAAATTGCTTTTAAAAGCTCGTTTTTATAATTTTTATTGTAGGTAAATCTCTGGATAGAGTTTTAATCTTCATTAAACCAAATAGTCTTGGGATTGACTAAATAACTTTGAAGAATTTTAAATTCGTTTCTCCAAGTTAGTTTGTTCTTTCTTAAGGGGAAAGAGGGTTCTGAATGAGCTTAGCTCATTCTTTGTGTTTCAAACTCAATAAGACCCTGTCTCATCTGAGGCCTCAATGGCATAAGCCTTCATTTACAGTTGGGGGGGGGGGGGGGGGAGTCCAGCCATTGCAGTGACAGTTTTCCGTCTGAGAGACATAGCCCTCATTTCCATTCGAACTCAGCACAAGTGTAATTTTGAGCTAGAAAGGTGGAAGGTAATTCTGTAACAGGGCACCAGAGGCGCGGGTTACAGAAAAGTAAGTGTCTATAAAGAAAAGTAGGTGTCTATATTTCTCTATAGAATAATAGCACAAGTGGCATAAACTGCACCTACTTTTAAAATGCGAGCACTTATATTAGCCCTATATGTGCTGTAAATGTGTGAGCCGAGTTGGAATGCACATGAACTATAGCATTCTGTCCTCTATATGTGTAATTGTGTGCTCTGCCTATGTGCATGCTCACCAGCAAAATATCAGGGCATGTACTTTCCACTTGTCATTTACATGTCTTTCTTGCCATCATTAGCTAGGCAGAACATTGTGGAATTACCCCTTAAAAGGGTACATTCTTACAAATTAGGCACTAATTTTTACATGCCCTTTGCGCGCACAAATGTTTAGAATACTAGCACTATACCAATGTGCCACCTAAGTGCTATTCTGTAAATTCATGATCATCTTGCGTAGTGTATATTTGCAATGGGGCTCCCACTTATGCACAGTATAACTTAGAGAATACTGTAAGTTATGCGAGTCCCTGCAGCATTTAGGGGGTCCTTTACTAAAGATTAGCTTGAGTTATCTGCAGCTGGGCCCATTTTATTCCTGTGGGCCCTGCTGCAGATAACTCAAGCTAACCTTTAGTAAAAGACTCCCTTAGGCATCTACACATCTACATTTACCTCAGTTCTACTTCTGGCATAAATACTGATGCCGGGATATTATAGTATTCTATAATGGATCCTAGGTGCCATTATAGAGTAGGCTACTACCACTCTTCCTCAGGGGGCACCTAAATGGAGTTGCCCAGATACAGAACTGCCCCTTAAGGTGGAAAGTCTAAAAATTGGCGCCAAGATGTAGGTACCGCAGTGTCATGCATTTAGCGCTAAGATGTGGTTATAGAATTGCTGCTAAGATTCTGTTACAGAATTCTAGTCTAAATGGGCATTGCGGGCATTGGCACACCTAAAGTTAGGCAGTAAAAGTTATGCCAATAAAGTTCAATATCAATGGTAACTGTTGGCACCTAATTGTGCCCTGAAGTGTGAGAAACTTATGGAATTCTTTGTTACGCACATATCTCAGACATGCCCATACTTGTGCACTAAGTGATTTTCATGCATATGTCTACAGAATAGTGCCTCTCCAAAAACAAACCCAAACAAGTCAAAAACCCAACATAACACAAAGCAAATTTCACCTCGGTAGATGAAGAAATACTTCAATAAATGAGGAAACTGGGATATATCAGTATAAAGAAACTAGGGGGCTATATACATTCTAGTCCAAATTCAATGAGCTGTAACAATGGAATTAGCCCTTACTTTTGAGCACTCATTAATATGCTCTTCAAACATCACATATGACCCAGAAAAATCACAAAATCATACACTCACATTAGTGTGTATAAAGTGAATGAATTATTAATTATTATGTGTGTGTATAGACTCCTCCATTTGCAATCAACACTAAATGTTCTGCATAGTAACAGCATAAGCGAAAATGTTCACAGAAAGCAACAAAAAACAATGATATTAAAATAACGTTTGTGCACTGTAATTGTTCTCTGTTTTGATTGGCATTTCTTCAGGAGCCGTAGTTTGAAAGCACATGAGGATATGTTGTCATTCCCTCAACTATGGTTGGGCTCGCTCAATTAATTGTGGCGGAGGGCCTTGAAATTCGAGTATCTCAGCAATAAACAGTTAACAGCGTAAGGAATGTTTTGACATCAGAATTCAAAAAATGTATTAATACAACAGAAATCAGAGAATGGAATTCCATTCAATCATATCATGAGTGCCCAAAAGTAAGGACTCATTCCATTATTCCAGCTCGTTGAATTTGGGCAAGAATGCATACAGCCTAGTTTCTTTATCCTGTATGTCCCAGGTTCTATATTATTTATTCCTTCAACTACTGAGGTGAAATTTTGCTTTGTATTATAGAATAGCACCTAGCACTTGCATAATTGCCAATTAATGGCACTAATCACGCATGTCAATACTATTATTCTGTAACTTACATGCACAGTTGGCACCTGTCTTTAGGTGTCAATTGATAGAATTGCTCTTTAAGTGTCTATGACCTGAGCTCTTCCTTTCTTGGAGTCTGGGTGCAGCAGCTAAAGCATCGCCTAGCTTCAGCCAGCCTGGGAAGCAGCATAGAAACATGACGGCAGATAAAGGCCATACGTATGAATTGAATTCTAGTTTCCTACACCGTCACTGAGCCCACCTTTTTGATGCTGCTTTTAACTCCTAACCCTTACTCACTTCTTCAGAGCCCTATTTTATCATCCTCACCTTAATATTCCCTTATCTCTTGTTTGTCCTGTTTGTCTGTCCTAATTAGATTGTAAGCTCTGTCGAGCAGGGACTGTCTCTTCATGTTCAAGTGTACAGCGCTGCGTACGTCTAGTAACGCTATAGAAATGATTAGTAGTAGTAGTAGTAGTCATAGGGATGGACTGATTAGGTTGCCTACATTGCAGTCTCATACTCTTTCTGGAAGTTAGTTCTTTTAATACTGTATTGCTGTGTTATGTTTAGTTACAAATGTATAAACTGCATTTCAATTAAAAACAAACAAGGAACCCAATTATTTAAAGTATTAAAAAAAAACCCTTTTCCTGATTACGATTATAAACAAAGCAGAGGAAATGTACTTAGTTATCTTTCCTTCAGCTACCTTCTCGTTTGAATTTTAAGTTTTGCAGCAAATAAAAACTGTGTTTAAACTGTTTCCCAGTGGGGGCGTGGCAAGATGGCGTCCTGAAGCACACATGCAACAGTCGTGCTGCTCTCTGATTTTTCCTCAATTTAGAATTACTTCGAGTAACTGATGCCTCATACTAAGAGGAAGGGGACTACCAAAGGCCAACTGCCGGCGGCCAGGACATCGTATTGGCCGTTGGCGAAGGAGTGCCGACGATCTTGGGCCTTAATACGACTCTGTCGCCTCCAGGAATTATTCCTCCTCCATGCCCTGCGGGACCAAGGAGAGGGCAAGGAGTAGAAGCTGAAACGGAAGTCGTTTGCAGCGATACTCAGATTGGCAGTGCCCCTCCCGAATCCGAAGGAGAATTCAACTTAGAGACACAAGCATCCGTGGAGGTAACACTAAGTTCCATTTGGAAAGTACTTCAAGACATAATGAAAGCAGTGAATAAATCAGCCCAAGAAACTAATCGTAAGATGAATAATTTGACTGAATCTCTGGAAAATCTTTGAATTGAATTGGCTAACAAAGTTCTACAGGTACAAGATGAGGTTAAGTCGCTGAAAATAACAACTGAAGCCTTGGTAAAAACTTTTTCTTATGAAAATTGAACAAATGGAAAATTATAATAGACGATTGACATTGAGACTATTAAATTTTCCTAGAGTTCCAGGTATAATTCCTACAGATATCTTTAAAAAATATTTAACGGAAAATTAAAAAAATTTCCTCTCAAGGTATTCCCCCATGTAATAAAATTTACTACTTAACGATACCAGAGAAAGGAGTTGGGCCTGATCAAGCTGGGAAGTTACCCCAAGTGAGAAATGATATAGACTTTCAAGATTTATCAGTGTTACTTGAAGACTCGTTAACTGAAATATCTACTAGAGGGACACTTATAGTTTCTTTTGTATTTCAGCAAGATATGAATTCAATGATGAGACTTTACTTCAAGAATGCCATATTACCTTTTTGTGGCCAAAGAATTTGGATTTATCCAGATGTGATAAAGACAGCACAAGAAAGAAGAAAACAGTTTTTGGTGTTAAGAGAAGAAACCAGGGCAGTGGGAGCTAAGTTTCAGCTGGCATACCTTTTGTAAATGCCTAATACGTTTTTTGGGAAACAAATATTTATTTTATGAACTGAATCAGTTACGTACTTTCTTAGAATCGAAAAGACTAACCAATGGACAGGTGGGGAATAATGAATAAGTATAATTAGAGGGTATTACAGGTATATGCCATTTTCTTATAGTAATAATTTTTTCCTTTTTTTCTGATCTCCTTATCATGCACCATTCCCCCCCCCCCCCCTTCCCCGGCGAATCGACACCCCCCCCCCCCCCCCCAACCTTTAAAAAGAATATCGGGAGTCACGCCTGCCCTGCACGTACAAGAAATGTGGACCGTCGGCTCTTCTCTGTCCCGCCCTCCGCTGACGCAACTTCCTATTTTCGCAAGGGCGGGACAGAGCGAGGGAAGAGCCGACGGTCCACGTTTCTTACGTGCAGGGCAGGCACGACTCCCGGTATTCTTTTTAAAGGTAGGGTGTGGGAGCTGGTCATCGGGGGGGGGGGGGAGGTTCCACCGGCAAACCGCCCCGCCCCGGGTGGCAGCCCCCCCCCCCCCCCCCCCTGCTACGCCACTGGTCTAAGGAAGAGAATGTTTTACTTTGATTGAAATGTTTCTTGTTAAGATATGATCTCTGTATTGCAAACAAGTTTTGTTTTATTTACAGCTTGTAAAAATTAAAAATGCTTAAATAAATAAATAGTTTCCCAGCAGCACGCACCATGACTTACGAGCCAGCTCTGTGGGTGCTGAGCACCCCCAGTTTTGAGCAAGGTCCTTCATTGTGTCCAGAGAGGGGTAATTTGTATTGTGTTTGCAACCCCCCAAACATTTTGCAATGTTGGAGCCTATGCACCATGATTATATAGGCATGCTTTCTAGAGGTGATTTGCTGTTTAGAATTTATTCTTTTGAAAATCTCTGGCAACCTGTCGGTCTGTGAGACTGTCCACTGGATCGATTTGTTACTCTTTCAAAAAATACAAAAACTAGGGGACACTCAATGAAGTTACATTGGGAATTCTTTTAAAACCAGAGGAAATAATTTTTCACTCAACAAATAGTTAAGCTCTGGAACTCCTTTGCCAGAGGATGTAGTAACAATGGTTAGTGTATCTGGGTTTAAAAAAGGTTTGGACAAGTTCCAAACAGACATGGGGAAAGCCACTGCTGGTTAGCAAGGAATGTTGCCACAATTTGGGTTTCTGCCAGGTACTTGTGACCTGGCTTGGCCACTGTTGAAAACAGGATTCTGGGCTAGATGGATCATTGGTCTGACCCAGTATGGCTGTTCTTATGTTATGTTGTATCCTCGCACTGCAGGCTTCCAATATTGATGAGGTTCTGAGCCACCACACCAGTTTCTTGGATAACTGCCTGAAGGATTGCATGTTAACCAACCCTGAGCTGCTGAAGATTTTTTCCAAACTTATGTCCGTCTGTGTGATGTTCACAAACTGCATGCAGGTATGCACTCCCACTGAACAACGAAAAAAGGTCAGATGTGGTACTGTTTAATCACAGAGAAAAGAGATGTTATGTTGGCCTATGTTCTCTTTTAGCACTGCTCTTGGCTACTGTGCTTGATTGCTGCTTTCTCTACAGAAGGACACTGGCCCTGTCCAGGCGCTGTAATCATTGCACAGTGGAATACAGCATTGCTCAGGTGAACATTAATTTGGTGACTACTGATATTTAGTTACATGTCAGACTTAAAGGCCAGTTGAACAGAGTAGCAGCCTTTCACATGTGGCTATGTTTCATTGTGATTAGTAGAGTGTGTTGAAGATGACCATACTTTTTTGTTCTTCAGAGGCTAATCATGCATTTTCCAGAACACATTTGGCCCGATTGAGGGTTTTGTGGGTATTTTTGTATCACCCTTTTTATTTGTGATGCTAGTTATTAGAAACGTACATCAGCTTCATGTACTAGGAATGGGTTTCTTCTTTTTGGATATAATATCTTACAGTGATGCCCCAGTAGTTCCATATATGAATTAGTACTAGCGCTTAATAACACCCACCCTGTCTGGAGTGCACCATGTATTTTATGCAAATGAACTTTGAGTTTCATATGTTGCCCTCTTTCCTTTCTAACACACAGCGGTTTACCCAGAGCATAAAGCTTGAGAATGAGATGGATCGTTTGACATTAGAACATGGGACAATGATGGGACCCCCAACTCAGACTGAGCGTTTGGAGGAGGCTATGAAAAAAAAGCTGACAAGCAAGGTAAAACGTGCTGCTTTGGGCTATATAAGGCTTATTAAAATGATAGCCTGAATAATGTTTAACTTTATATAACCTCTTTCTTCCCTCTGGTAGCCCAGCCATTGCAGTAACAGTATCTGTCTGAGAGACATGGACCTCATTTCTCTTGGAATCCAGCACAAATGTACTTTTTGAGCTGGATAGGTGGCTCAAAATTCTGCAACAGGGCATCTACCAAAGGCACTGGTTATATCACCTATCTCAAGGGTATTCTAGAAAGAAAAGTAGGTATCCGCATTTCTTCATAGAATACTAGCACAAGTGAACTAAAATGCACCTACTTTTAATGCACAGGTACTTACATTAGCCCTGTATCTGTTTTTAACGCCTAAGCCTTGTCGTGAGTTGAACCACACATGAATTGTGCACTCTGCCAGTGCTTATGCCCACTGGCAAAATATACATCATCAAATCAGTTATACAGGTGTCTAAAAGACCACAATTACATGCCTTCTTGCTGCCTACAACGAGGCAGTGTCTTTTAAAATTACCCATAAGTTCATGTCAGTAAAACTTATTTTTTTTTTACATTGGGACCGCCTTGGTTTCACCCTTTTTCCTTCTTCGAAAAGCCCTAGATCAATTTTTGGCATGGCTGCAGTCTGGAGCCAATCACAGTGAGATGGATTAACTCAGTAAAGGAAGGAGGCATGAGTATTTGGGCGATGTATGCACAGAAGAACAAAGACCCTCACAGGCGTGCAATCACACAGGAAACAGCGAAGGTGACTCAAAAAGGAGAACTGGACAATGTCTATTTTAATCATTTTGAATATTGAACAAATAGGGGGTTTTGATGATACATTACTCCTGAAACAGAGAGTTAACTGAAGCATGACCATGTCAAGTCCTTTTTAATCGGACTTCATTTCAATTTATGTGTTCTGAATATTTATTGGATAATAATTATTACTTGTTTGTATGTCTTTTTTAAATATACCATCTGTTTATTAATTAAAGAACTTTAAAGATCAAACCTAAAATTTATCTATTGATTTTATTTTATTTTGCAAGTTCCTTTTTTGGCAGCCTTTCGGCCTTTCACCCTTCTTTGCTGTTGTTATCTGCTCCTACTTTTCTGCAAAAGGTCCCTTTCTCTGTTACACAACATTTAGGAGAATGATTTTTCTTTTGGTTTGTTTTCAGTCCTGTTAAAATGGTTTTGGCTTTAATTTTGGGACATTAAGGGCCCTGTTTACTAAGGTTTACGGGCTAACGTTAGAGACACCCATATATTCCTATGGGTGTCTAGAATTAGTGTGTGCTAAAAATGCTAGCGCGCCTATAGCGCAGCTTAGTAAACAGGGCCCTTAAATACATATTCAATCCTTATCCAACTTTGGAGGCAGCAGAGGAAGCTGAAACATCTGTTGCTTCCACAGGTTGTGTTCTTTTTTTGTCTTTTACTCAGTCCCAAGGGGCAATGCTTTCCAAATGTGCCTTTTTTACCACAATAGGCAGTGGCATATTTGTTGTAAAGTGTTTTGATAGTTTTGCATTTGTGTTTAAACATGAAGTTATTCTTGGAATGAGAACAGAACATTGCCTGATAATTTGGCACTTAGTTCCAGTGACTCATAGGAAAGTGACAAGTGGATTTGGTTAGAATTGAATTCTGTATAATGAAGCCTCCCACAGGGAAGCATAGGTCAGTACTCTTGTCTTTTAGCGTCTATAAAAATATTGAAAGTATTTAACTAGTTATTCACATTCTAATTTAAATTTTTTTTTCACATGAAATGGCATCACCTCTGTAGCTGGCTTTACTGGTCTTTTAGAGGGCAATTCTATAACTGGGAGCCACAAATTAGGTGTCTGGTTGCAGTGTGCTTGAGCATAAGTTCAGTAACAGCATCTGTGCACCAAGTTTTCATTATAGAATACTAGTGTAAGTCAGCATCCATGTGCGTACATTTAGGCTTGCCTACTTAATGCCACATCAATAGCAGGCTTAAATGTATGCACATAAATGCAGCACTTTAGCACATAACTTACAGTATTCTGTAAGTTATCTGTGTAAATGTTGGTCCCTCCCATGGCCTGCCTGTGGTCTTTGAACATCCCTTTGCATTTACGCACTAAGCAGGTGGCCTCTGTCATTTGTAGAATAGTGCTGAGCTTGTGTGTAAGTGTACACTTACCTGACTAAGTGCTAGTATTCTATAATTTAAGTGCGCAAATGACTCTTGCATTTTGGCACTAAATTATAGAATGAAGGGATAGTAGTAAAGATTCCATTTAAGATTATTTGAGCTTTTAACAGATCTACCATGGAATCAGCTACCTGGGATCTTGCCAGGTATTTGTGACCTGGATTGGCTACTGTTGGAAACAGGATGCTGGGCTTGATGGACCTTTGGTCTGTCCCAGTATGGCAATACTTATGTACTTATGATGGAAGTTATTCCTTTATGGAGGGAGAAACTAATTTTGTTCTCACATTTTCAAAGATAGCTTCAACCTGTAACTCTTTACCTTTCCCTTCAAGGGAAACATTGGGTTTACAGTACAGACTAGGTATGATTAATATAATATTCACTGAGCTAAACATTCATAAGTTACCATTGTTAGACAATTTCAGACCTTGGCAGAATGGCACACACAAATGATTCTGTAAAGAATTTACATCCTGCAAACATTTAAGTATTGAAATGGGATTGTATAGAAACAAAAAATTTTACCAGCGACCGTCATTGTTGTCATCATTCATCTGTAGAACTAAAAAAATGTAGTATCAAGGTGTGGAACCTTGAAAATACTGTAATTAAGCAATAGAAACTACACAGTGAATATTCTGGTGCACAAAATGTAATCAGCTTACAACCTTCAAATGCACACAGTAGTTAAGTTGAAAGCTATTTATAATATAGGGAGAAAAAGACCTCAAAAGAAGCATAAACAATTATGCTTCCTTCAAGCGACTCAGTTCTCTAGAAGTGGTCTACAGCACCATTTTGAAATGTGAGAGTGAACGCTATCAGATGAAAAGCGCCAAAGCGCTTAATCATAAAGCGCATCAGCACATTCCCCTGAAGAAGCATAATGAAGTGAAACGGATGCTCTGTCTGGAGTGAAAGATAAGTGCTTTGATGCTTTGCTAGTTTTGAAGGCATGATATTTTTAAGAAAAAAAGAAAATATATATTGCAAAAAAAATCAGTATATAAGAAAAAAATTGAATAAATGAAAGTTATGGAAGGTTTTTATAGACCAGTGATACAGAACTGACCCGCTTGAAGGAATCATAATTGTTTATGCTCTTTGTGAGGTCTTTTTGTCCCTATACTATAAATAGCTTTCAACTTATCTACTGTGTGCATTTGAACCTTGCGAGACTGCAAAAAAGATAACTTTCTTTCCTTTAGTTGTATTAGACCAGTCTAGATCAATGGGTAATGGGTTGTATCCGTCTACCAGTGGATGGAGACAGTGAATGAAAATAGTTTGTGATTCACCCCTTAAGGGTATCCTATAGCATAGGTTTAGCTTTATTAAACACTTGCTATACCACCTTTCAACAAATCAAGGCGGAGTACAATTAAGCTTGTATGGAAAAGGAAAGGAACTACAATGCATAAATAGGACTGGTGAAAAATAAAAAAAACATCTCTGTCATGAAACACCCACTTAGAGGGTCTATCCCCAGCACAGCTCAGGTCCACCTGCGCCTGCCACTTCTGTTCTACACTAGCACCCACTGGATCCCAACTGCCTCTGGGAGAGTCTTCCGCTCTCAAAATATCCCCAGTGATTTCTAGGTTACCGGGGCCACACACCCATTGGTCCCACAATTCCCAGAAAGCACTTGCAGACCCAACACACAAACAACCAGGATTCTTTATCAGTCCAGACAGCAGAGGCAATAAACTGAATAGTGTTTATTGTCTTTAAAAATATTGAACAATGAACATAAAAAATGCAATCAGCAAACAATAACAGGTAGTTTAATAATTGATCCATATTTCAATTATCTAAACATTTGTTTATTTTCTAAAAAGTACCTGGGAAGATTAGGACATATAATTGTTCACAGTGCCTCCTCAAAGAGATCCTGATCTCTTTTCTTCCTGGCTAAGACTGGAGAAAACGCCAGTAAAATGAAAATGAGCACCTGAGCCAATCAGAGCCCAGAACAACAAGTTTTATAAATAGCTGGCATTTCCTTTATTTGTGTTAACTAAAAAAGGAAAGGTCGGTTTTGTAACAGCTTAAAAAATAACATGCACCACCTGCTGGCCAAACTAGAGAAATACACTTCAAGAATTAAGGCAGTTTTACAGGCTTAAAACACACTGTTCTGTCACAGGTAGTTAAAGCTGAACTAAAACTAGTTAGAAACCAGGTCAGGAGCAGCGTTGTTAGCCCATCATCCATCAGCTTGGGAGACTGAAAAGTACTGAACATTCTGTGCTGGATACCCTTAAGGTGCAAATCACTTGAGAACTATTTTCATTCTCTGTCGCCATCCGCTGGTAGACAGACACAACCCATTGGTCTGAACTGGTCTGATAGGATACTAAGGAAAAACGTTGCTGAAGGTACCTGCAGATACTATGCTATCAGTTGTTAAAATAGATTTGCCTTCAGGGAAAGAAGATGAAAAACCTCAGTGAGCTGGAGAGGGGCATTCCATGTTTGAAAATGTGGATCTTTCTCTACTTTGGTAGGACAGGGTATGTTTGTTTTCTAGTTTGCTTTTGAATCTGATAAAGATGTGATTTTTGGATTTTACTTGTTTGGACTGTCAGGTTGTTGGTATTTTTGTTATCTCCAGGTTCAGCTAATATTTCCTGCAAGGGATGTATTTTTCCTGTAGTTACATGACATTTATAAAAAAAATTTTAAAAGATGGTACTGGTATTCCTAAAAACATAGATCTTGTATGTTTCTGATGCCTATGTGTTTTTTTTTCTTCTCCCAGTATTTGGCAGAACATGTTGATGCATTTCATTCAACAGCTGGGTTTGAAGCAACAATCAATAAGTTTGACAGCAACTTCTCCACACATCTCCTTGATCTGTTGGACAAGCTGAGTATTTATAGCACTAATGACTGTGAACACAGCATGATAAATATCATTTACAGGTAAGCAGATTTTGTTGACATTTTATTGCTGTTTAAAGAGAGTTCTTGTAGGACCAAAAATCAGTGCATCTTGCAGGAAATTTGCAGTGCCAGCTAGTCAGCTGAATTAATGTTTTATTGAACTGACATCTTCAGAATTCAGATAACAAACCTTTGTTGGGATAGAATGGAAGAGAGACAGATTAAGCTCTCCTGACTAGGAGTGTTGGGACTTTGCTAAGTTGACTTTATCAGTGTTATGCCTTAAAGATTTCTTCCCTTTGTTTTCTAATCTCCCTAACTGATGACCCATACTAACCTTTCTTATTGCATAATTTTTTTTCTGAATATTAGAATTCAGTTCTTTTGTAAAAATTAACAAGCTCTGCACAGTGGACAATAGAAGTTTTGCCTGTTTGAGACAGGATTTTAATTGATTGAGATAGTTGTTAATATATTGCAGGTTTCATATTTTGTTTAATTCACTTTTTCCCTGTATACCTATTGAAAGTATTTAAGAGCCTTACTGGTTTGTCCTGGTGTTTATTCTTTCATAAATTCCTAGTAGCGTAATTTCTTCGTTCCATCCACAGATTGGATTTTAATGGATTTTACACTGAGCGCCTGGAACGTCTGTCTGCAGAAAGGAGTCAAAAAGCAGCTCCTCAGAGCACCTTGCCGAGAACTGTAGTGACTGCTCAGTAAACTTAATTGTATATTTTTAGCATATTTCTCATTGTAATATGTAATGAAACCATCACCTGCACTTCTCTGGTGTTGTCCATTGCTACTCACTAGATTCTTCTTTACATCAGATTTGCTTATTCTGTACCAAAATTTTATATCAGAAGGTGGTATAAACCACATCACATTTGTTTTCTTTATAAATCTTATACATTTTGTAATGTTTAGAAATTTGTAGCAAATATTTATTGTGTTAAAAAAACACATAAAGTGGTCATTCATCATACTTGGAGCCTTCTTTTGTTATTTTCAGAAATATGTTTACAGTAGTCATGAACAAAAGTGTTTATTTATTTATTGCATTTGTATCCCACATTTTCCCACCTATTTGCAGGCTCAATGTGGCTTACAGAGTGTGGTTATGACATAAGAACATAAGGCAATTACCTATAATAAGTTGCCCTTGTCATGAGAAGACACACAGTAATAAAAAAAAAATTAGTCACACAGTAATCTGGAGCTTTAACTAAATAATTGTAATTCCTCTGTCAAGAAACACCTAGCCACCCACCTGGGGTTACCCCACGGCCACTTAGGGGGGGGTCTATCCCCAGCACAGCTGAGGTCTGCCTCCACCTGCCGCTTGTGCTCTACACTACCATCCTCCTACCACCAACTGGGGAACAATCGTCATCCAAGATAAGTAATGATTTCAAGTGACTTTTAATTCAGCATAGTGTCTCTTCTATAGGTGCTTTTAAGGGTACAGTGGCAGAGTTATTGTGAATTTGATATGGTGGAGTTTTTTTTGGAGACTTATTTTTTTTTTTTATAAATAATTTTTATTAAGGTACCAGAACACCAACAGCATTACATTACAACGCAAATAAATAATTTCAAAACAAGGGTAACCATACTAGCAAAAAGGTTTGTATGGTTACCCTTGCTTTGGAGACTTATGATTAAAGTGGTGCCCTCATTACACAAAAGGTGTGTCCTTTAAAAACGAGATGTTGCCAATATCTCTGCAGATCTCCAGAAACTGTGGCCAGGGTGGTAAGTGGAAAAATGGGCATTAAAGAAGCAGATGGTACTGACACAGGTGATGCCGATGAAATAGGTGAGCTACAGCTCTGAACCAAATTGGAATCTAGATTCACAACACTTCTAATTCCATATGGAGGTAAAAGAGATGTCCTGATAAATAGGGCTTGAAAGAAGCCTCATTCCTCTGGTTTACACTGGGTACAGACACAGATACAACAGTTGCATATTTGTCCATGAGACCACTATTTCTGCCAAAGGTGAAGTCTTAGTCTATGATAATCTCTGGCTTCTTCATTAGCATTAAAGTGCCAGATCATGCACCTTTGGTCATATGCCCAAGGTGATCCTGTGTGGAGAATTAGTCATCTTATTGCACCAATACTGGTGGCATTAGCAGAGGGAAGAGTTATCTCCCAGCAAATCCAGTCTCTCTCCAACCCCCTTCATTTTCCTCCAGTGCTTCCCTACTGGCTCCCTACTTCAGCACCATGCACATCTCCTCAACTCAAAGCAGGTATGTTGTCTCTCTCTGATTTGACAGCTTTCTGCATCATATTAGGTACTGTAATTTTCATTTTAAAATCTTACAAAATAAAGTCAGACCTATTTACAGATGAGATGAGCCAAATTATTTAGCATCCTAGTTAATTCACTCTAAAAATTCTGCAATAGTGATCTGTTTTCCAAAATGTGCATCAGTGACAAGGGGATAAAAACTCACATTGGAATAGAAACAAGGAAATCTGAATGTGGTAAAAATCAGAATCGGATTATGATAGACAAAAGGTTGAGTGGACACACTTAAATTTTAAGTAGAAAGGCTCCTTTACAAAGGTCAAGAGACAAGGAATTCCATAGAAAAGGGGCTACAAAGAAAAAAGCGGAATTAGGTGTGAACTCAAATTTAGAGTGGAAAACAGATGGGATGGTTAAATGACATTCATAAGCAGAACACCCAATGGGAGGCACATTTTCAAAGCACTTAGCCTTCCAAAGTTCCATAGAAACCTATGGAACTTTGAAGGCTAAGTGCTTTGAAAATATGCCGAGTGAACAGGGCGATGAGGGATAATAAGAGAAGATAGGTAAGAATGTGCAGATGTAGACGTGAATGGCTGTGTTTTGGAGGACTGAAGACGTTTTAAGTAGACCAGAATTAAGACCAGCATAGTTAATATCGCAGTAGTCTAAGTGAGTTAGTACTGTGACATATAAGATAGTCATGCAAGCAGAAGGATTAAAGTATTTATGGATAGAGCAGAATCTGTGTAAAGAGAGAACATAGGATTTTTCAACATGAGCGATATGTTGATCAAAACGAAGTTGCTGGTCCAAGTAGACGCCAAGATAGCAAAATGAAGTAACCAAAGGAATCTGTTTGTCAGAGAGTGAAGGGGAGACAGATGGGGAAGATGAGCGGCCAATCAACTAACATACAGTGCTCTTAGCAGGATTTAAAACCAGACAGTTGTCAGGAGGGAAATATATTCCAATAATATGGTTTACATGAAAAGTCTTAAAACACTCTGAACAATAAGCCTTCAAGGGAGCCCATTACACAATTAGTATTCTCAGCTATTATCCATTCATATTTATCCACTATACAGACTATTTCACCACATGTTCACATTGATAAAATTCTTTCCAAGACATCAAACAATCTTAAGTGCAATCAAAATTAGAATATCTAGTATCTACATTTGCGGCTTCAGTAAACCCTGTTGAATCCCAACAGAGGGAAAAATAAGAACACAGTATGTAAGAGGCTCCATCACAGTAAGTAAGAACAATATATGACTTGGTGTGTTTGTATGCTTAGCATAAGACCAACATGTCTTATCTCTTTAAGTATCTTATCTTTGACAATTCATCAGGTGTCCAAAAAGCTCGATGAAGCAAAAAGTTGGCAAACTGAGCCATCATAGCAGACTTGGAAATTCTAGTTACTCCAGCCCACACAGCAGCTTATTGTTCTGACTGTAGAATATCACCTTTATCATATTCCCAAACTGCTTTCAATGCAGAGGGTTTATGGAATTTGTGCTTTTGAAATATGTTATACCAAGCAGATGCTATACCTTTGCTAGCATAGGTTTTCCTGCACAGTTCAACACATCCAGGCTCCTTACTAGATAATGGTACAGTACCACGCACATTGGATAGGAAGTGATGTAGTTGAAACCAGGAGAAGTATTGAAGTAGACAGGGAGTATAGAGAACAGATCTCAGCAAAGGTAAGCCAATGCAACTCCATTTGTAAATGGCCAACATGCCATATGCCAGACCTTTGCCAAGCTTTCCAACTGATCACTTTACCTTGAATCTTGACGGAACTATTTTGCCATATTGGTAGGTATTTGGATTGATCCCATTTATCCATGATGACTGATTTGACATGATTAAACACACAGTGGATAGGGGGACATTATTCTGTTGCTCAGGTCTTAGTATAGATTTTGAAAGATCAAATTGTGAGGTTGGATAGCATTGCTCCTGTTTAAATTGAATCCAGGGGGAGGAGTCAGTCGTATCTAGTGTTAACATCTACTGAGCTCCCTGGCACATTATGAGTCACATGGTAATACAAAAACCTGGGAAATTGACCTGCCAAGACCTTTAGAATTTTTTAATCGCTATCCTAGATGGCTTATTTTTCCACAAGAATTGAAGAAGCATCTTTGATAGTTTTGTAAGTTGCAGGGTTCAAGAATATAGGTAACATTCTTAAGGTGATCTATCATCGTTTTAATAGCATCCAGTTGGTCTCACCGAGAGAGATATAAAAGGGACCATTTGGAAGTGAGGTCCTTGATTGACAGTAAATGCTCGGTGTTCTGGGAAATTGTGTCCTCCACAATAGTGGCAAATTGAACCCACAAGTACTTTAATCCAGCTAGTGACCATTGTAGCTGATATTGTTAAATTGTAGAAGTTATATTCAGACAATTCAGTGGCAGTTATCTTAATAGTATTAATATTATAACCCAAGAGAGTGGAATGCTGAGCTATTGTAATTGTACCCAGTATGGCAGTGATGGAATCCAGCATATTGTAGAGCAGAATGTCATCAGCATAAACCCAGACCTTGGCACATACAGCACAATATTGTACATCAATAATGTCCTCTCTCTGTCTGACTACAATCATTAGAGATTCCAATGCTATGTTAAAAAGAATTAATGATGGGGCAGCCCTGTCTGGTGCCCCTAGCAGGATGAAAAGGTGTAGAAAGAATATTGCTGTATACAATACCTTAACCATGGCAATGAAATCGGGAGCAAACCTGAACTAGTTCATGGCAGCAAAATAATAGGGCCATTTGACCCTATCAAAGGTCTTCTCAGCATCTAGCGCAGTGGCCACATACAGTGTAAAAACATTTTGGGCCTGTAGCAGCACATTAGTAAATTGGAGTAGCGGCTGCCTATGAACTCAGTCTGATCGTGCTGTTTGATTGAGGCGAGGTCTGTTTATAACTAGGATGGCAGCTCTTACTTTTTTCCACATGATATTGAGTAGACATCATAAAAATAGATGTGCTAGCTTGATGGCTCAAAGATACGTTTATACTTAATATTTCATGTGCCGCAGACAGGATTGTTGGCTGGATCTGCCTAGTGGTCCTGTTCAAGTTGCTTAATGTTTCTCTCAAGGTTAGCTGCTTTTAGTCTTTGTTTGTGACTCCAGAGCTAAAACTCAAGATAATGCCACTTATATAGGCCTTGAATGTATCCCATGTTGTTGGCCAACTGGATTCAGTGATTTTGTTATACTCAAATCAGTAATGGCAACTGAAGTGGATTCCACAAAGCTATGCTCTTCTAGTAAAATCAAATTAGATCACCACTGGGAATGAGCTATCTGCTTGATTGACAAATCCAAACAGATTGAAGCATAATCAGAAAAAAGTATACTGCCTGTTCCTGCAATTTGTACTTTCAGAAGCAAGGATCCACAAATTAGAAATCAATATGGAATATGAAGAGTGTGGGGATGATAAAAATGTATAATCTCTCCCCATAGGGTTGGATATTCTCCATAGGTCACATAAGTGGTCCTCCAGCTGTCTCTCAATCTAAAGTAATCAGTTTTGATTGCTGCTGCAGGCCAAGGATGTTGCCCTCCACAGTATAAATCCTCATTTCCATTGTTTTCAGCCTTGCATGAAGACTGACATACCATTATTAAGTACAAAGAGTTCTGCCTTTATCGCTCTATATCTTATTTTGTGACTGATATGAGCTCCTTCACTTCATGCTGCTCCACCAAGATAGATGCTAAAGAAATGCCTTCTTGTTGCTGGATGCCAATTTTGAGAAATGACAGACTCCTGTTTATGTCGCCAATTGTGAAGTGAAGCTAATGCAAAAGTTTTGCTCTCTGAGACTGTAAACTAATGAAAGGTGATTTACCGCTGCATTAAAAAGTGTGTGCTGCCTGAAAAAAAAAAAACACATCATACAGTGGTAATATACAGCAGTTTGCTGCAGAACAGCAAGAAATTATATTTCCTTTCCTGCCAGTGCATGAGCGATGATGGGCTCATGTACTGACAGGAAGGGAGACTTTTTTTTAAAGCCCACTGCTGCCCCCAAAAAGTCTGCAGGACCCCCAAATACATTAAGTGGATGTTGTCCTCACCCTACTGGCAGTTTTATACAGCCTCCTAAGAGTCCTCATTCCTTATTTATTTATTTATTTATTTATTCATTCATTCAATTTATTGCCTGTGCCTTGACTTATCCCACTTATAACACACATGATAGTTCTTCCCAATCAATTTCCATATCTTTGACCCTCTTTGTATGTTTTGTCAGGTGGCCTTGACTAGAGTGTAAGCTCCAAGGAAAAGAGACTTATCTATTATAGGGATCTGGAAAGTGTAGTGTACACTTGGTGGTGCTATGCAAATGATGACTATAATGATAGGAAACTTTAATTCATAGGAAACATGGTAAAAATCTATAAGATGCAAGCATCTTCCACTAGAGGGCACTATGCACCCGCATTTGTCCATTCGGAAGCTCTTATGGAGATGATACATAGCTAAAAGTTCCCAAACATATTTTTTGCTGAGTTCTGTTGAGTGTCTCCAGAATTGAAACATATATGTTAAGTCATATGATAAAATTGGATGATTCTTATAAAGTTGTCGATAACTATAAGCGGCCATCATTTGTTAATGTGAGTGTGTATCATGAAATACTGCTGTGGAAAGAGAGGTTTTCTCACTGCAAGAGCAACATATTTCCTTGATGTAAAGATAAAAGTATTGTATATTAGGGTTGTGCATGCTATTTTTTTTGTTCCATTTTGTTAGGGTTTTTATTTTATTTCATTTGTTTGGGTTTGTTCATTTCTTGTTCAGTTTTAGTATACTTAGGGGTATAGTTATCAACGTGGGCTACCATTAAGACATATTATTTTTTCACTAACTCATGCTGTTGTAGCACAGGTCCCATTTTATGCAATTTGACCTAGTTATTAATAACTGGGTTTAACAGTAAAGTAACATGTCAGTAACATATCTTAATGGTAGCTCATGTTGAAAACCTCCCCACTTAACTTGCAACTAAAAATTACATGAAACAAATTAAATAAATGAAGGAAAATTTAATTCATTTTGAAATTAAACTTGAGTGTTTTATTTGGTTTCAGTAAATTTTTTAAAATTTTGTTTCAAAATGAATGCACATCTCCAACCTGCATAAAAAGTGAGAATCCATGGTGCCTTATCAATGATGCTAAATTGAAGAGGGCAGTTGCTTTAAGTTACCCCAGGAAGTCTTGCCAGCTAATGATGAGGGCTACTATGTACCAACAGCTAGACAGAAAGAAAACATTCAGAGAACTGAAGTTGTGCACATAAGTGGTGCTGGGCGATTTTAACTTACATCTTGAAGGTGACAAAGACCATTCGTTTTGTGAGTTTTTGTCATTTTTACAGACTTTACAGTTTTTTTATGCAACCAAAGATCCCAACTCTTGAAAAGGGGCATATATTAGACTTTTTCTCTGCAAATGATTCATCTTTGATAACTTTTTATAAATGGGAACCAGTGATTTGGTCTGAACCACTTTTGTTGTAATTTTACATTGAATATTAATACTTCTGACATTAAGCATAATTGTTTTAGGATGGGAAAGGGTGATACAAACTAACTATTGGTCCAGGGTAATCCCTCTGTTGGAAACATCAGAGGAAAATCCAGATGTTTTATTATCTAATTGAAAATATACTACTACTACTACTTATCATTTCTATAGCACTACTGGTCTCCATATCTCAAAAAAGATATAGTAGAATTGGAAAAGGTACAGCGAAGGGCGACGAAAATGATAGTGGGGATGGGACGACTTTCCTATGAAGAGAGGCTGAGAAGGCTAGGGCTTTTCAGCTTGGAGAAGAGACGGCTGAGGGGAGATATGATAGAAGTGTATAAAATAATGAGTGGAATGGATCGGGTGGATGTGAAGCGACTGTTCACGCTATCCAAAAATACTAGGACTAGAGGGCATGAGTTGAAGCTACAGTGTGGTAAATTTAAAACGAATCGGAGAAAATTTTTCTTCACCCAACGTGTAATTAGACTCTGGAATTCGTTGCCGGAGAACGTGGTACGGGCGGTTAGCTTGACGGAGTTTAAAAAGGGGTTAGATAGATTCCTAAAGGACAAGTCCATAGACCGCTATTAAATGGACTTGGAAAAATTCCGCATTTTTAGGTATAACTTGTCTGGAATGTTTTTACGTTTGGGGAGCGTGCCAGGTGCCCTTGACCTGGATTGGCCACTGTCGGTGACAGGATGCTGGGCTAGATGGACCTTTGGTCTTTCCCAGTATGGCACTACTTATGTACTTATGTACTTATGTACATACGCAGCGCTGTACACTTGAACATGAAGAGACAGTCTCAAAGAATGTTAAATGATACAACTCCTGAATGTGAAGTTAAATCTTCTAGAAGGATGAAATCTCCTTGGTTTTCTAATGAGTTATTAGAACTCGAGGAAATGTCGGAGTTTAGGATGTAGTTAGTGAAAATCTAAGAGTGAAGTAGAGAAGGTTTGTTGGAGGACTGCTCAGACTGAGTATAAAAATGGCCTAAATTTTGCTAGAAGGACATATTGTTCTATGCTGGTAGGACTAGAGAGACCTAATTTAAACAAGTCATTTGGTCTGTTGCAAGAAGATTTCTTGTTATCTAATTCTTCTATTTCAATTCAGCCTTCTGCAGAGGCCCTGGCTGGTTACTTTGCTTCTAAAGTATATAATATCCATCAATCATTTAAGATTTCTTTGGAATTTGATGATTTCGCTAAATTAAATTTGAATAATGTGATTCTTGCAAATATTCCAACTAATAGATTGTGGACCGCATTTGAACCCATTTTTCTGTCTTCTTTAAGTTCTTTATGGACTCTTTTATCAAGCCAAACTATCCGCTCCTGGTGCGGTAATCCCAACAAAGTCCATTCACTTTGAATGGGCTCCTTCAGCATTTCCACACGGGAACCACTAGTGCGGCTTGATAAAAGAGGCCCTTAGTGAGAAAGGTAGTCCAGATCTGGTTGTCCATTAGATGCAATCTCCTCTTATTTGCAGAGGGATCATTCCGCTGAGCTACTGAAATGGCTTGTTTTGTTTATCAAGTCTGCATTGGAACTGGGATGGTTCGCCCAAGATATAGATAATATAAATTTGACATCTACAGTATATTAAAACAACTTGATGGAGACTTAACCTCAGTTTCCAATTTTAGACCTTTTGCAAACATTCCATTTCTTGTAAAATTGATTGAGTTTGTTGTAGGATCTCAGTTATTAAACTATATAGAAAGATATAATCTTCTGCATAGTTCTCAGAATGGTTTCCGATCTTTTCATAGTATAGAGACTCTACTGCTGTATTTTTAACATCTGAGGTAAGATGAGTTTTGTGCAGTAGTCGAAAGATGGTTTTCCTACAATATGACATCTCTGTTGCCTTTGATACTGTCAATCATGATATTTTATTAAGTATGTTATCTGAATTTGGCTTTAGCGACTTAGTATTTAACTGGTTTGAATCTTTTTTGAAGAACAAACAGTATCTGACATTTTCTTCTTGATAGCTGTTGGTCAAGGTGTTGATTCTATTTCTTTTAAGATCAATAGCTGTATAAACAGGATTAAAGACTGATCTGTTAAGGTCAAACTTAAGTTAAACGCTGATACGACAAAGATACTATGGTTCACATTGGATTTAACTAAAATTCTCCAGATGATTTTGGATGATGGTGGGTCCCAATTTAATGTAGAGAAAACTCCAAAGTCTTGGGAGTGGTCCTGAATTCTTCCCTGACCATGAAGCCACAGATTAATGGCTTAATTAGAAGAGCCTATTTATTTTTTTTATTTTCAAATTTTAATAATTACAATATTCAATAAATCTTGAATAAAATACACGAAATATGCAACATCATCATAGGGAAACAATAATACAAAGACCACAATTTAGGAATTGATCCAAGAAAAAGAAATTAAATTAATCCTGAATATAACACTGTATAGTAGCTTGGATTAAGTCAACAGAGCATGGTGCAGTCTTTGGTTTAACAATTAGAGAATAGGCTTTGTTATATTAGTTTATAAATTTTCACAATTACACTCTCTTTGCTTAATAAAAAATCCTCTAACTGCTTAGGTTCAAAAAATTGATATTGCTTTGTTTGATACAGTATCCTACAAACACAAGGAAATTTCAATTGAAAATTTGCTCCTAAAGCTGCTACCCTAGGACGCTGTAAAAGAAATAAGTTTCTTCTCTTTTGGGTTTCCCTGGATAAATCCGGGAAAACCCTTACTTTTGAACCTAAAAATAAAGAATTCAAATGTCTCAAGGACAGTCTGAGTACAGCATCTTTATCTAATTCTAATGCAAATGTCATTAACAAAGTAGTTCTTTGTGTGACAACATCCAGAGATGATTCCAGGAACTCAGTCAAGTTCATTACACCTTGAGGGTTTAAATTGTCTGGGTTTTTCCCAGTAATTTGCAAATAGTATGCCCTTGTAATAGGTGGTAAAGAATTTTCAGGTAGTCCCAGGATTTCTACTAAATATTTCTTAACCATTTGTACTGGTGACACAAGTGGAGATTTAGGAAAGTTAATAATTCTTAGGTTAAGTCTCTTTGATTGATTCTCCAAATATTCCAAGCGTTTAGAGGCAAAATTCCTTTCTTTAATCAAAGACTGCTCCACGATTTCCATTTTTTCAAGTTTGCCAGAAAGGGTTTTTACCTATGCTGCTTGGAGATCATTAATTTGTAATTGCTTCAATGTAGACCCAGCCAAAACCTTGATAGTTTCAGAATTCTTTACTATCATAGTTTGTAAAGCAGAGAGAGTTGTGGAATTTAAATCCCAAAGTGACTCTAATGTCACTACAGCAGGTCTTTCCAACTTCCCCTCAAACAACAGTGGAGGTGCTTTAACAACTTGTTCCAGGATACTCACAGTCACAGCAGGAGTAGAGCTTTCCTCTGGAATATTCAAGCTTACAGCGTTTGTTCCAGCTTCGAGCAAGTTCCCTCCCTGAATACTCTTTTCACCTGACAGATCTTCCTGGTTGGGGTGGTGCTGTACGTGGGACGGCTCAAAGAAGCCCCGTCGACACTGTCGGTCGGCTCCAAGGGGCGGACTCCAGCAGCAGGAGTAGAGGTCATACCTGAGCCAGACGCAATTCCAAACTGTTGGAGTGGGGGGGGGGGGGGGTTTATTGCCTGGGGCAGAGGGAATCTCCCTGACTTTCCCTCGTCTCTTACCCATCTGAAACAGCAGGTAAGAGGCTCTTTCAAGAGTCAGCTTGAGCACTATTCAGAACGTGTCTGTCAGTGCAAGGCACACCGTCGCCATCTTGGATCGCACTATTTTAAATTGAAACAATTATGTCTGTTGAGGTCTTCTTTTTTTACAGGATCACTTTAGGATTATTGTAAAATTAATAATTTTATCATTATTGGACTATGGAAATTCGCTATACTTGGGCTTGTCTTCTAAGCAGCTCTCTAAAATTCAAATGATTCGGAATTTAGATGCTAAGCTAATATTTCAGAAAACTCGGATGGATCATATAACTCTATTGTGTTAAAATTTAGGACAACCTTTAGTTTTCCGTCAACTAAAAGTATACGGTCTAAAGCTGCTTTTTCTCAATCTTTTTTCTTTGCAGCAGTTCATGATTGGAACAATCTTCCTTCTGAACTATGTTCGATGAGAAGTTATTTTCTATTTTGAAAAGGTTTGAAAACTTATCTGTTTGCTAGGCCTAGAATGTTATGAATATATTTTTATTATTTATTTTTTTATTCTATATGTAATCCTGTTAACTGTGCCAGCCTATAATTTCAATTGATGTAACTCACCTTAAATCTTATTTAAGAGAGTTGGCAAGAGATAAATCCCTGCTAACATAACACCTATTGAATAGCACCTAAGTGTCATAGCATGTAACTGAAAGGGATGGCTACGTACATCAATTATAGAATAGGTTCAGTTATGTGCCAAAGGCAAGTGCATTAACATCTGCTGTAGGCCAGGTATAACTGGTTGTGCCTAAATGTCAGCATATAAAATCTGGCCACGCAGATGCAGTTATAGAATACCGCTTAATGCCCACTATTTCGCACACCTTTTGGCACCTAAATGTTGACAAACTACACATAATTGCCCCCTTATCAGTTAATTCAAGAAAGGGAGCTACAATTTAAGCTCTAAAATAATGAGTACTAAGCCAAATTTCGATAATGACATCTAGTGCCCAGAATTCATTATAGAATGCTAGTGTAAGTCAGCAGCAACATGTCTACATTTAGGTGTGATCACTTTTGCCATCTCTAGAGCTGGTGGAATTGAGCATGCCTAAATGCCGATGTAGGTGCAACTTACAGTATTCTATAAGTTTTGTATTTAAGCATGTGACCTGCCCATGCCACTCCCACATCAACACCCCCTTCTAGTTGCATGCTGTAGAAGTTAGGTGCTAAGTTGATAGAATAGGGTTGTAAGTCAGTTATACATGTAACTGCAAATTAGTGCCTATTAATGCTTGTTAAAGCTAATTAGAACATAAGCGTTGCCATACTGGGATGGAAACAGAATACTGTGTTTGATGGATCTTCATTCTAACAGTGATCAATCCAGGTCACAAGTATCTGGCAAGATCCAGAACAGTAAAACAGATTTTATGCTGCTTATCCAAGAAATAAGCAGTGGATTTTCCCAAGTCCATCTTAAAAATGGCTTATAGACTTTTAGGAAAGTATCTAAACCTTTTTTGAACCCTGCAAAGCTAACTGCTTTACTACATTCTTTGACAAATTCCAGAGTTTAATTATGTGTTGAGCGAAGAAATATTTTCTCTGGTTTGTTTTAAATTTACTACTTAGTAGCTTCATTGTGTGCCCCCTAGTCTTAGTATTTTTGGAAAGAGTAAACAAGTAATTCATGTCTACCTGTTCCACTCCACTCAGTATTTTATAGACCTCTATCATATCTCCCCTTAGCTGTTTCTTCTCAAAGCTACTAGCTACTTTAGCCTTTCCTCATAGGGAAGTCGTCCCACCCCCTTTATCATTTTCTTCGCCCTTCTCTGTACCTTTTCTAATACCACTATATCTTTTTTGAGGTGCGGTGACCAGAATTGCACACAGTGTTTGAGGTGTTGTCATATCATGGAGCAATTACAAGAAGCATTACAAGACAATTAAGTATTAATACAAGAATATAACTATTAAAAAAAAAAGGAGTGGAAGAATAGCCTAGTAGTTATAGCAGAATGCTGAGGACCAGGAAAGTGAAGGTTCTGCTAGGGGTTGCAGGTTTCTATTTTTGAAGAGACAGTTGTCAGGGCAGGAACAAATTTACTGTATTTTTCGGACTATAAGACGCACTTTTTTCCCCCAAAATTTGGGAGGAAAATGGGGGGTGTGTCTTATAGTCCGAAGGTAGCGAGTTCGGGATCGCCCTCCCCTACTTACGTGACGCGATGTTCTCTGGTGGTCTAGTGACGTCGGGGCAGGAAAGAGCCCCCTCTTTCCTGCCCAGCGTGCTGCTCTCCGTCCTCCTGACTGCTTCCTGACGGTCTCGGCGAGATTCAAAATGGCCGCCGAGAATCTCGGCGGCCATTTTGAATCTCGCAGAGACCGTCAGGAAGCAGTCAGGAGGACGGAGAGCAGCACGCTGGGCAGGAAAGAGGGGGCTCTTTCCTGCCCCGACGTCACTAGACCACCAGAGAACATCGCGTCACGTAAGTAGGGGAGGGCGATCCCGAACTCGGACAAGACGCACCGGAGCACCTAGGTTTTAGAGGAGGGAAAAAGGAAAAAATTTTTTTTCGTATTTCCCTCCTCTAAAACCTAGGTGCGTCTTATGGTCCGGTGCGTCTTATAGTCCGAAAAATACGGTAATTACATCACTAGTTATTCCCATTTCTAGATGTTAAAATGCAGCGGACCTAGCACAGATTCCTGGGGAACCCTACTATCTACCCTTCTTCATTGAGAATACTGACCATTTAATCTTACTCTGTTTTCTATCTCTTAACCCATTTTTAATCCACAATAGGGCATTACCCCCTATCCCATGACTTTCTAATTTCCTCAGCAGTCTTTCAAAAGATACTCTATCAAATGCCTTTTGAAAATCCAGATACACAATATCAGCCGGCTCACCTTTATCCACATGTTTGTTCACCCCTTCAAAGATGTGCAGTACATTGATGAGACAAGATTTCCCTTGACTAAATCTCACAAAAACGTCTAAATCAGTATTTTCGAAACCTATTTTTAGATGTTTTTCTATGAAGTCCGACAGAAGTACGTCCAAATCTCAAGGGGTGTGTTCAGGGTGGGACTTGGGTGTTCCTAAGACTTAGACATTTTTCAGCCATAATGGAACAAAACAAAAACATCCAGGACTAAAACTTAGACGTTTTGAGCTAGACCTCTTTTTACAACGAATAAGGCACAAAAAGGTGCCCTAAATAACCAGATGACCACTGGAGGGAATCAGGAATGACCTCTCCTTATTCCCCCAGTGGGCACTAACCCCCTCCCACCCCCCCCACCCCCAAAAAAAAAATTGAAGAAAAACATTACTTGCCAGCCTCTATGCCACCCTCAGATGTTCTACTCAGGTCCATCAGAATATCATGTAGGCCCCTGGAGTAGTCTAGTAGTGAGTGCAGTACACTGTAGACAGGTGGACCCCAGCCTTTTAGCTCGCCCTACCTGTTACAATTGTGGAGGAAACTGCGAGCCCTCCAAAACTCACCAGAAACCCATTGTACCCACATAAAGATGCCCCCTTCAACCATGAGGGCTATGGTAGTGGTATACAGTTGGGGGTAATGGGTTTTGGGGGGGGGGGGGGGGGGCTCAGCAAAGTAAGGGAGCAATGGTCAGATGTGTACCTGGGAGCATTTTATGAAATCCACTGCAGTATACCCTAGGGTGCCCTATTGCTGTCCTGGGATGTCAGGGGGACCAGTCTACTAAAAATGCTGGCTCCTCCTACATCCCAATGGCTTGATTTTGTACGTTTTGCACTTTGACATTTTTGTTTCTAAAATGGTCCAAAAAAACGCGTCCAAAATACAAAATGTCCATAGTATTTTTGAAAAAAAAAAGATAGACGTTTTTCTTTTTCGAAAATGACTTTCTTTCTGGTTCAGAATTTGGACGTTTTGTGTAAACATTCAAATTCAGATTTAGACATCATATCGAAAATGCCCCTCCAAATCAAATTAGACAAAAAGAGATGTGTGTGTGCAGTTTCCTCCTGTGCCTGTGGGCTTCAACCTCAGTCTGAATCTTTTCCAAATAATAAACACAATAAGCCTCATGTGGTGCTGCCTCAGAATTCCCTCCATTTTAATTCCTTCTTGCTACCCTATCAAGCCTATCGAATGTATTGAGAATATTGTGGCTGAGAGATATGATGTCTTTGTCCATGAATGCTCTTGTTAAAACAACCAGTAAGCATTACCGTTGAATGGTGTCTAGAACTCCCTTCTGAGAGCCTGTAATCATGCTAAACTCCCAGCAGCTTAGTGAAGAGAAGCTGCATCTGAGAATCAAATCTGTTTCCAGCACAACAATGTGTGGCTCTGCTATTGGGCTTTCAAATTGGCCCACACTTCTGAACTGTAAGGTTCAGTTCCTAGACAGTGACCGAGTTGTTGCAGTTCTGAGAGTATAGTTTTTAAAACTTTCTCTGAAAACCTGAAGCTAATGGTGGTCTCCAAAGAAATCTAATGTCTGGTATACTATTTCTACATAGACCATTTTGCTAAATGAAACATGAATAGCAAGTAACTAGAGTTTTAATGCAGTGGTGGTGCTAGATTTTATCAGTATATCATTTTGCCTATTTTCTAGCTTTATGGTTTCCTCTCTTGATCTAACTTCTAGGCCTCCTTTCTTATGTTTTTATACTTTTTTGTTTTTGCACTAACGATGTTCATCTTTTACTGTAAATGCATACTGTATTTATAAATTCTGTTCTCAACTCAACACTTCCTTGTTCTTACATGTTTCAGTGTGATAGCTGCATGATTATTGTGGTAAATAAAGTGGGATGCTGATCTTTATCGTTCAAGCCTGTTTCACAAGGTACCCAAGTTTGAGTAATTGAAAAGCGTCAGTGCAATGACCCAGAAGTCTTTCTTCAACCTCAATACCTATGCAAAGTGGGTTTCCATATTACAACACTATAGTTGCATCAGATCTTTCTTTGAAATACAGCCACTGATTATGATCAGCTGTCCATATATGAGAAAATAGTTATACATCACTTTTAGGTAAATAGCCTGCACAACATGAACATGATTACATAAATTATATACAATGGTTATAAGTACTGTCACACACACATTCTAGAATGAAAAGTGCAGATAATGCTTCAGAATAATTTATTTTATTCTTCAAAGATTAATAAAAGTGTGGGTGGGGGGCTTATTTCCAATTTTAAAGAAATACATCAAAGTAAAGAAACGTTTGTAGTGGAAAAAACCTTTTTATATAAATCACTAAGCAGTATATAAGTAACCCCTTGGCAGAAATAACAAGAAAAAAATCTATCAAAAATTGTTTAGTCAAGCCCACAAAAGTATGCACACAGTTGGGGGATGGGGCAGTGGCGTACCTAGGGTAGTTGACACCCGGGGCCGGTCATTTTTTAACACCCCCCCCCCCCCCCCAAATCCAGTACTAGGCATACCGAGAATACAAAACACTCAGGACCTATAGAGCAATTCTACCATACCATAAGCAGTCATTTCTACGAGTCACACAAGGAAAAGGAAAGCATCTTAAACACTACAGTGAGCACTAGAACATCAATTCACCTATTGTAAAATGAAACCAGACAGAATAGTACAGATCGTAGATCCTGCGCAGTCAATGCCAACTGAAAGCCATGTCTTTTTCACAAACACAGATACACCCTAATCCACTATAGAATAAGTAATCATAAACTTTCTATTTAGACAAAAATTAAACTGAACCCCCAATGCCAGACTCTGCATACAATGCAACACCACAGAAACAGAAGCTGTCCCCTAGTATTGTGCAAAATATAAAGACAGCAGATGTAAATTTGAAAAAAACTAACAAGTACCAATCACCACTTTACAAATTAACAAATAGAAATAAAACAAATATAGAAAGTAAAATAATACCATTTTATTGGACTAATACATTTAGCTTTCAGAGGCCAAAACCTCCGTCCTCAGGTCAGTACAGTATAGTGCTGTTACAGTATCCTATCCTGACCTGAGGAAGGGGGTTTTGTTCTCCGAAAGTTAGTCAAAATATATTAAAATTAGTCCAATAAAAAGATTACCTTATTTACATGTTCTATTATAAACATTTAACACAACTACAATACTTTATCCTAAAGCAAAAAAAATATATTTTATTTACAGTTTGTTGTCTCTGGTTTCTGCTTTCCTCATCTTCTTTTCACCGTCTTCCTTCCATCCAGCATCTGTCTTCACTCTCTCTCTCTCTCTCTCTCTGCCATCCAGTGTCAGCCCTCTCTGCCGTCCCTTCCATCCACTGCCTGCCCTTTCTCTCTGCCCCTTCAATCCACCATTTGCCCTCCCTCTCCCATCCATCCAGGGTCTGCCCTCCCTCTCGCTCCCCCTTCCATCTAGGATCTGTCCCCTCTCTCTCTCTCTGCCCCTTTTTTCAGCCCCCATTTCCAGCCCCCTTCTCTCCTCTGAACACCCCCACCCCAGTCCCCTTCTCCCCTCCCCTTCTCCTGTCTGAGACCCCCACCACAGTCCCCTTCTCCCCTCCCCTGTCTGAGACCCCCACCCCAGTCCCCTTCTCTCCTCTGAACACCCCCACCCCAGTCCCCTTCTCCCCTCTGAGATCCCCACCCCAGTCCCCTTCTCCCCTCCCCTTTTCCCCTCTGAGATCCCCACCCCAGTCCCCTTCTCCCCTCCCCTGTCTGAGACCCCCACCCCAGTCCCCTTCTCCCCTCTGAACACCCCCACCCGAGTCCCTTTCGCCCCTCTCCTTCCCCACCGGCGAAGCAGCGTCGCAGGCAGCGCCTCGTGCCCTGCTTGTAAAAAAAAAAAAAATCAAATCTCCTTCCTTCTCCTCATCTTGACGTCTTGACGTCGACTCGGGCCTTCCAATCAAATTGAATGGAAGGCCCGAGTCGACGTCAAGACGAGGAGGAGAAGGAAGGAGATTTGATTTTTTTTTTTTTTACAAGCAGGGCACGAGGCGCTGCCTGCGACGCTGCTTCGCCGGTTTTTTTTAATGTGCGGCGCCGCGGGAACGGCCACGGGAGGCGGCGGGAGCGGAGCACCCCCCACCCACTGGCACCCGGGGCGGACCGCCCCCACCGCCCCCCCCTTGGTATGCCACTGGGATGGGGAAAGGGAGAAGTAAGATCTACCACAATAATAGAAGAAAACCAAAGCATTAGGTAGCTAATCCATAAACTCACACTAATATTTAAAGCAGTATTAAACACTAGTCTAGGCCCCATATTGTTTGTTGCTTGAAAATTCTCTGTTGCTAATACAGCTGAGGTCCCCATGCTAAATCTTACCCTTAAGAAATACAACCAACTGCTTAGGGTCAAAAAAAGTTATATTGATGCACCTGAAACTTAAGTGCACACTTGATTTTAGTAATCTTTATGCATCCACGGGCAGAAACTTTTTGATGCATAGAAATAACTGAATCCAGAAGGGTGAATTTAACTTGCATATTTAGGGGAACACCCTCACTTCACGATCAAGATAAGTCACCCCTATGATGGAAAAAACATCTTGCAAGTCCAGTTTTGGTCCATCTCTAAAGCAAAGGACTCCCTCCTCTTTCGAGACCATTCCGAGGACAACCAGAACTGCAACTTTAGGTGCTATGTGGCACATAACCATCCCAGTACCAATCCTTTTACTGTCCCACACATATTCCCTCACACCTCCCTCATCCAATCAGTCACCACACTTCCTTTCTCTGTCTCTCTCATTTTCACCCCAGTTACCTCTATATACACCTTTATCCACTCACTCACACATTCCACATATCTTCTGATCCTCTCATTCACAGATATTAACGCTGCCAATTGGATCCAGATTTGCAGGATAGGGTTGATCCAGTTCTGGGTTTACCCTAGTGCATGCTGGGACTTGTAGTCTTGTTTTTCTGAAGGAATGAAATGGAAAAATCAGAACTACAAGTTTCTGCATGCAATGGGGTAAACCCATGACTGGATCAACCCTGTCCTGCGAATCTGGATCCATTTGGCAGCCTTACAGATAGAGCCTCTTTCTCACAGTTCATACTCTTTCATTCTCTTTTTTCACTACCCACACATGCTCTATTTCACTCCTTAACATACTGCATCCACTGCAGTCTGCTCACCTCTCCAATTAACATTTAAATGGCCAAAGCTTGATCCTCTCTCACTCACACATATACACCTCTTAAACAAAATATATCTTAACTAATACTTTCTTCCCATCTCCTCTCATCATCCCTTTTCTATCCCTGCTACTGATAACGTTTCCTCTTTCTCTTTCTCCCTCTCCCTTTCAATTGTAAGTAATCTAAAACCATAGAGATGTGCATTCATTTTTGCATAAGTGGTAAAATGTGATGAAACAAGGGCATTTGGATTTGTTTACCATTAAATAAACTGGATGCCAGGCAGTACAGTTTGAGCTAAATCTTCAGTCATGCCATTTGTTTTTGCTAGCAAACTACAGGGGAGAACAAACAAGCTGGCATTACTTTCTGAGGAGAAAGATTCAGAATAACGAAGCACATCACCAATCATGTTGAAAATTTTTGACAAACAGCCCAACAAGCCTATCCCAGTTTCCCTTCTCCCAAATCCCATGGCTGATGATGTCTTGAGCAACTGACTAGGAAAGTGAAAGAAAGGAGAGCACTATTTTCTGCTTACACTCAAACAGAGAGGATCAGAGAGAGAGGTGCTAGGCCTGTATTTCCTTGACAACACACTGGTGGAAGTTAGATAAATATGGGCAGAATATAGATATAGTGGTGGGGGGGGGGGGGGTGCAATAGCAAGAAGGTACAGGTGAGCTGGGTTGCATACTCAGTAGAAGGATGATAGCCATACCTCAGTCCATATGTTAGCAATGATGGGGGAAGGTGGAATAACTAGGCAAAATAGAGACAATTCTACTTCCTGTATTTTTGTAACAGATGGCTGACAACATGGTTAATACAGTGAAAGAGGGTTTTTTTTATGGTATCTGATACTTGCTGCACCTGGTAATAAGAGACTCCATAGGCACAAGAAGCAAGGGAAGTGGCAGCAGTGTTCTAAAGGTACTGATCAAAAAGTGCCAAGAAAGAGCTGGACATTTAAACTGTAGTGAAGGGTGGGTATGACTGTGTCAGAAGCAAGAAGCTACAAGGGCCATCTCATTCACAAGGCTGGCACCAGGTGAAATTCCACCTATCTGATACTGGGGTTAATGGAGCAATGGACGGACAGCTCTCTATCCTATTTCATTTGGCACCAAAGTTGGCACTGAAAGTCTCCTGGGCCATGAAGATTGGATACATTTGACTCGGGTCATAAAAGTGCTGAAACCCTTCAAGGATGCAATGGAGGAACTGAGTTCAAGAAGAGCCACCTGTTTTACAAAGAGTGAGCATCCTGGAGGTGAAGTTTTAGAGTGTTTTCAGCAGTGAGAGAGATTGACATCAGAGGTATAGGTGCTTGTGGATACCTTGCATATGCAAGTGGAAAATAGGTTGAAACCCTTCAGCAAGAAGGATGTTTCAAGTGAACCACTTGAAATGTAATGCCGATTTTTAAAAAAGGTTCCAGGGGAGATCCGGGAAATTATAGACCGGTGAGTCTGATGTTGGTGCCGGGGAAAATGGTAGAGGCTATTATCAAAAACAAAATTACTGAGCACATACAAGGACATGGATTATTGAGACCAAGTCAGCACGGCTTTTGTGGGGGGAAATCTTGCCTGACCAATTTACTTCAATTCTTTGAAGGAGTAAACAAACATGTGGACAAAGGAGAGCCGGTTGATATCGTGTATCTGGATTTTCAAAAGGCGTTTGACAAGGTACCTCGTGAAAGGCTACAGAGGAAATTGGAGGTCATGGGATAGGAGGAAATGTCCTATTGTGGATTAAAAACTGGTTGAAGGATAGGAAACAGAGAGTGGGGTTAAATGGGCAGTATTCACAAAGGAGAAGGGTAGTTAGTGGGGTTCCTGAGGGGTCTGTGCTAGGACCGCTGCTTTTTAATATATTTATAAATGATTTAGAGATGGGAGTAACTAGCAAGGTAATTAAATTTGCCGATGACACAAAGTTATTCAAAGTCGTTAACTCACGACAGGATTGTGAAAAATTACAGAAGGACCTTACGAGACTGGGAGACTGGGCGGCTAAATGGCAGATGATGTTTAATGTGCGCAAGTGCAAGGTGATGCATGTGGGAAAAAAGAACCCGAATTATAGCTACGTCGTGCAAGGTTCCACTTTAGGAGTGGCGGTCCAAGAAAAGGATCTGGGTGTCGTCGCCGATAATACACTGAAACCTTCTGCTCAGTGTGCTGCTGCGGCTAGGAAAGCGAATAGAATGTTGGGTATTATTAGGAAAGGTATGGAAAACAGGTGTGAGGATGTTATAATGCCGTTGTATCGCTCCATGGTGCGACCGCACCTTGAGTATTGTGTTCAATTCTGGTCACCGTATCTCAAGAAAGATATAGTAGAATTGGAAAAGGTGCAGCGAAGGACGAATAAAATGATAGCAGGGATGGGACGACTTCCCTATGAAGAAAGATTAAGGAGGCTTGGGCTTTTCAGCTTGGAGAAGAGACGGCTGAGGGGAGACATGATAGAGGTATATAAAATAATGAGCGGAGTGGAACAGGTGGATGTGAAGCGTCTGTTCACGCTTTCCAAAAATACTAGGACTAGGGGGCATGTGATGAATGTAGTAAATTTAAAACAAATCGGAGAAATTTTTCTTCACCCAACGCATAATTAAATTCTGGAATTCGTTGCCAGAGAACGTGGTGAAGGCGGTTAGCTTAGCAGAGTTTAAAAAGGGGTTAGACGGTTTCCTAAAGAACAAGTCCATAAACCACTACTAAATGGACTTGGGAAAAATCCACAATTCCAGGAATAACATGTATAGAATATTTGTACGTTTGGAAAGCTCGCCAAGTGCTCTTGGCCTGGATTGGCCGCTGTCATGGACAGGATGCTGGGCTTGATGGACCCTTGGTTTTTTCCCAGTATGGCATTATGTACTTATTCACTCTATGTGGCCCATAGGTCAAAGGAAGTATTACCCTCCAGTTCAATGCATTGATGTTCCAAAGGGATATGGTGATGATTCAGATCAACAAAAGGGAGCATCAGAGGCAGAGGGTCAGTGGGCATGCAGGAGAGGAAAGAGTATGAATGTCAGCAAGCAGTACTGGTAGCACTCTGTCAGCTACAACTTGCTGCCCTATCGTCACTTATGAGTCCCCCATGGGCACTACCACACCATCTTTGTTGATGGAGACCATAGCTACAGTAGTGGCAGAGTAACAGATACCAATGTAAGCCTGATGCAAGTGAGACCCTTGCACAAACATCTGTGACATAGAAACTTATAGAGCTCATTGAGGCCATGACCACAGATTTAGCACACTGGCCACAGAAGATCATGGTTTGGCCATTCCTGCTCAAGGTCACCCACCATTTTCTTTTCTGCCCATGAACCACCATGCCCAGTGAATGGAAATTCTCAAGGGCTGGGAATCTAGTGAGTCCTCTCCTCAATAAATGGGTTCAAGGATCTTTTTTATTTTGCAAAAAATTTGATTAATATTTTCTGCCACCTGTAGTAATTTCTGCCCAAGTATTTTTGGAGGCTCTTTTATGTAAAAGTAGCAATATTGCTAAAACATTTGAGATGTTGCCACAATCTATTGTTGAAAAGAGTAGTCCTGATGAAGCAGAGAAATGGGAGTCATTTCTTCCAGTGTCTTCTAAACAAGTAGCTCAAGTGATAGCAAACTTGAACAATATGTTTTGTAAATTAGATACTTGTCCCATTGCAGTGCTTAAAACGATGCTTGCGATGGTAGTGGACTCTGTGATTACTCTAGTGAATCAATTCTTATCTGAAGAGGTGGTGCCACAGTGTTTGAAAAGGGCATCGTTGACACCGTTATTGAAGAATGAGAAGTTAGATGCTTCTTTACCTAATAGCTTTAAACCTGTATCTTCAATTTGTTTCCTAGCAAAAGTGCTTGAAAATGTGCTGCTTCAGCAACTTCAGGATTTTATTGAGGAACATAAGCTATTGGATAAGAATCAGTTTGGCTTTAGGCCGAACATAATAAAGAGACACTTTTGATATTTATTTATGCATTCTTGTATCCCACTATTATCCAAAAACAAGTTTTGGTTCAAAGTGGCTTACAAATTTATATTTTGGTGGAGTTACAATAGTGTTGTGCAATATGGAGAGGGTGTCTGTAGTTCATATGGTTATTCATAGAGTTTTGAAAAGATAGGAAAGGATAGAAGTAGTTTGTGTTCATTGTAGGGTTTTGGTGGTATTTATTCATATAGTTTTCAAGAGTTAGGTTTGAGATGAAGGCAATAATATCTTTGTGACTAGCTGTAGAATTTTTTGAAGAGGTAGCTTTTCATTTCCTTTCTGAATTGGAGGAGATTTGTGATGCTTCTTATAGTTTTTGGTATCGAGTTTCACCATTTGGAATTAGGTTTTGACCGTGGTTGCCAATATTGTGTGGCAACTTTAGATATATCAGCTGCTTTCGACTCAGTCAATCATAATATTTTGATTTCAAGATTAGAGTGTCTTGGAATATCTGGTAAATTTTGGGGTGATTTAAATCTTTTTTGACTGATCGTCTTTGCTAAATTAGAATTAATCAGGACATTTCTACATGGTCTTTACATACAGCTGGTGTCCCCCAGGGGTCAGTCCTTTCAGCGTTATTATTTAATTTATATATGGTACCGATTGTATTATAAGATCTATGCGGATGATTTACAGTTCTTTTTACCTGTTAAAGATCGATTAATCTTCAAAAGCGGAGAAAAACAATCCATGATCACCTGAACTTCAGGAAATCAGTAAAAAACCAACCTCTTCAAAAAGGCCTACCCCAACGACCCAACGTAAACCTCTTCACCCAGGAACATAACATTACTATTGATCGTACTGGACATCACGCAATCTTCATCCCTTCTGATCCTCCACATATACCTCATTCGATCACTATACAACCTTGTATTTGTTATCAACTGACTGGGCAAGTGCCTTTGATGGTATTATGTAAGCCACATTGAGCCTGCAAATAGGTGGGAAAATGTGGGGTACAAATGCAACAAATAAAAAAAAAATTTTTAAATGAATGATGCTTTGAAGCAGCTATCACACTTCATTCAACTGATTCAAAACTGGATGTCTAAAAATAGATTTCAGCTAAGTATAGCTAAAACACAGGTTTTATTTCTATCAAATGCAGGAAATGCAGACTGTTCTACTAGTTTATGAGAAGCCAGTTGAAACATATCAAAACAGTTTGTTTTTTTTAACTGAGAATCCCTCAGAGATTGAAGTATTTGCTCTCAATGTCTAATTTTCACAATTTGGTGAAGAGTATTGTTTTACCATACTTCAATTACTGTAATGCTGCCTGTTGTTTCTTTGAAAGCTCTACAGGTGGCTCAGAATTCAGCTGCTTGTTTAATAATGAATACCCCAAGATTTGATCATGTCACTCCTGATTTATCTGACTTGAACTGGTTGCCTGTTAATATATGGACACAGTATATGTGTTGTCCCAGACAGTAACCTTTAAAGTAATATTTTCAACTTCTATATGATAACAGTTCGAAACTTCTTCGATATCATTGAGTGCAATCAATATATTCTTTTTGTTTATGCAATTTTTAAATATATAGACATTTTTAAGGGGATCTTCAGAGTCTACTGCAGTTCACACCATATGAACACACGTTCTTTTGAAACAATGGTTGTAGCGCAAATCGTCATTGATCTACCTACTTTGTAATTTTTGAATTGCTTCAGTATATTTTTAGCTTCATTTCAAGCATTATCACTTATCTTTTAGCTGGCAGCAAGATTTCAACTTAGGAGAACCTCCGCCGACTTGGCCAGGTTTCGAGACGCTTCCTCAGGGAAGAGGTTCTAGCTGCTTAATGATCATGCTCCTGTATAAGAAGAAAAATGGCCGCCATATTGGAAATTATTAATATATGGAGTCATTTTAAGATCTTGACGTTAATTATTATAATTTTGAAGAATGAAGCTCCTTCTACTTTAACATCTACCATACATTGAGATCCTCAGATAACATTTAGTTGGAGATTCCTAGTTTTCATTCAGCCTGCTTAGATTAAGGAATTCTACGTTCCAAGTAGTGGGTCCTAATTTGTGGAATGTGTGCTGCCTTTTGAACTTAGGAAAGTGGATTCTTATTTGGCATTCAGGAAACAATTAGCCCCACATACAAAAAGAGAACAAAGGGGAAAAATTTGCTACAGCACTGCTTCTCTGTTTCTACTACTGCTTCTCCAAGTGTCACTGCTTGTCCTGCCTGCTCCAGGTCCTGCCACTGCCTAGTCTACTTTCATGGTTCCTGTGGTTTTCGTCACAGTTACTCAGAGACTGATGAACAATGTTAAAGACGTGCTGCAGGAAAAAATACTAAATCGCAATCAGCGACCACTGCACAAAGAGAATCACATGCAAATGCTGTATGCGACTTAAAGCTGTCAAATGCATTTGACAGCTTGCACAGAATCCCTGGTGGTCCAGTGGACCACCTCCTAAGCGCCTAGACGTACAAAGTTACGTGGAGGCTCATTTTCAAAGCACATAGACTTACAAAGTTACATAGGTTATGTAACTTTGTAAGTCTATATGCTTTAAAACTGAACACCATAGTAACCTATAGAACTTTGTAAGTCTATGTGCTTTGAAAATAAGCCCCTTGATATACTGCAACTAATAAAATATCAGAGTGGTTTACAATATTATATGCTTTTCTATGTCTTAAATTAACTGGGGACTCTTTTTTTTTTTTTCTATGCCAGGGGTAAAAAATATCCATAATGCAGCCCTAACTACCATTTCTGAAGAGTATACTCCTTGAGGTTCTAATTTATTTAATCATTTTCCTGAAGACTATGTAAGACCAGCAATTGTAAGACAAATATTTAATTCCCACAGAGTAACCTATAGACCTCACTTAGTAGTTTGTGTTTTGTCTGTACAGATACCAAAATAGGAACCCATTGTTAAATTAAATTATTTGGAGCTACTGAAAGACTGATTTAATAAGCTAAGCGTAAGAATAGTGCACCGAGCTTTGATGCACAGTTTGCTAATGCATGCTCAGGAAAAAAAAACCCCAAAACCTTTCACTCTCTATGTAGTAAATTAATTGAATTCTTCCTTTATTTGGCACACTGACCCCTAACAATGCAACTCAGCACTAGGAGTCAGGCATGCTAGATCAGAAGATGACACCTGGATGCCTTCCCAGGACCTGGTATTATTGATCCATAGAGAGTTGCTGCAGCATTAGAGGATCTTTGGTTGAAGGTCATCCTGTGCTAGGTGCCCTAGCCCAAGATGCCTTAGCCAGGGGTGCCCTGGTCTAGATAGCCCTGGTAAGAGTCTTTTTTTTCTCTCCTTCCTCTGTTTGGTATTCTGATCCTAGTGTTATATCCAGTGCACTACTAGGGGTCAGGAGGATGATAAAAGCAGATAGGTGGGGGAAGGAGGTTTATGGAGGGTAGGGGCCTATTCGAGCCACAAGGGATATCTGTGAGGTATGGCAAGTAGAGGTGTTTGTGGATCTAGAGGCCCACATGGGTCACTATGGATATATTTGTGGGGTTGAGGACTAGGTGTCCAGGTGTCCACGTAGGCCATGGGATACCTTTGTGGGTTCAGTGGGTTGGGGTTCTGAAGTCCCATTTAGGGTACTAAGAAGATCTGCCAAAAAAGGTTATTTGAAGTGAATTGCTGCACTTCATCTCAGATGATCCTTTGCTCCTACACTGCATCTTTACTCCACCCTAAGCTGCAGTAAAGACTCAGCACTACAAAGGAGTAGAGGAGTAGCCTAGTGGTTAGTGCAGTGGACTCAGTTCCTGAGAAACTGGATTCAATTCCCACTGCAGCTCCTTGTGACTTTGGGCAAGTCACTTAATCCTCCATTGCTCCAGATACAAAATAAATATCTATCTACAGTGGGGGAAATAAGTATTTGATCCCTTGCTGATTTTGTAAGTTTGCCCACTGACAAAGACATGAGCAGCCCATAATTGAAGGGTAGGTTATTGGTAACAGTGAGAGATAGCACATCACAAATTAAATCCGGAAAATCACATTGTGGAAAGTATATGAATTTATTTGCATTCTGCAGAGGGAAATAAGTATTTGATCCCCCACCAACCAGTAAGAGATCTGGCCCCTACAGACCAGGTAGATGCTCCAAATCAACTCGTTACCTGCATGACAGACAGCTGTCGGCAATGGTCACCTGTATGAAAGACACCTGTCCACAGACTCAGTGAATCAGTCAGACTCTAACCTCTACAAAATGGCCAAGAGCAAGGAGCTGTCTAAGGATGTCAGGGACAAGATCATACACCTGCACAAGGCTGGAATGGGCTACAAAACCATCAGTAAGACGCTGGGCGAGAAGGAGACAACTGTTGGTGCCATAGTAAGAAAATGGAAGAAGTACAAAATGACTGTCAATCGACAAAGATCTGGGGCTCCACGCAAAATCTCACCTCGTGGGGTATCCTTGATCATGAGGAAGGTTAGAAATCAGCCTACAACTACAAGGGGGGAACTTGTCAATGATCTCAAGGCAGCTGGGACCACTGTCACCACGAAAACCATTGGTAACACATTACGACATAACGGATTGCAATCCTGCAGTGCCCGCAAGGTCCCCCTGCTCCGGAAGGCACATGTGACGGCCCGTCTGAAGTTTGCCAGTGAACACCTGGATGATGCCGAGAGTGATTGGGAGAAGGTGCTGTGGTCAGATGAGACAAAAATTGAGCTTTTTGGCATGAACTCAACTCGCCGTGTTTGGAGGAAGAGAAATGCTGCCTATGACCCAAAGAACACCGTCCCCACTGTCAAGCATGGAGGTGGAAATGTTATGTTTTGGGGGTGTTTCTCTGCTAAGGGCACAGGACTACTTCACCGCATCAATGGGAGAATGGATGGGGCCATGTACCGTACAATTCTGAGTGACAACCTCCTTCCCTCCGCCAGGGCCTTAAAAATGGGTCGTGGCTGGGTCTTCCAGCACGACAATGACCCAAAACATACAGCCAAGGCAACAAAGGAGTGGCTCAGGAAGAAGCACATTAGGGTCATGGAGTGGCCTAGCCAGTCACCAGACCTTAATCCCATTGAAAACTTATGGAGGGAGCTGAAGCTGCGAGTTGCCAAGCGACAGCCCAGAACTCTTAATGATTTAGAGATGATCTGCAAAGAGGAGTGGACCAAAATTCCTCCTGACATGTGTGCAAACCTCATCATCAACTACAGAAGACGTCTGACCGCTGTGCTTGCCAACAAGGGTTTTGCCACCAAGTATTAGGTCTTGTTTGCCAGAGGGATCAAATACTTATTTCCCTCTGCAGAATGCAAATAAATTCATATACTTTCCACAATGTGATTTTCCGGATTTAATTTGTGATGTGCTATCTCTCACTGTTACCAATAACCTACCCTTCAATTATGGGCTGCTCATGTCTTTGTCAGTGGGCAAACTTACAAAATCAGCAAGGGATCAAATACTTATTTCCCCCACTGTATATATAATGTAAACTGATTTGACTATAACCACAGAAAGGCAGTATATCAGGTCCCCTTTCCTACAAAGGGAGTGAAAAAAAATCTGTACCAAAGTTTGACACAGTTTATCTAGATTAGGAGCAACCCCCTTCTGGCTTGGGACTAATCACAGCAGTTCACAATATGTCAGAGCATGGTCATAAAACAGGTAACATTGTCTTAAAATATATGCAAACCCTAAATTCCAACATAACTTGCACTAAGCTAAACTAGGCCACAAATCAATCAGCCACGTGGAATAGCAAGAGGCAACATATGATAAGCTAGTTAAAATCCATGGAACCATATTTAGAACATATAAACAGAAAGCATTACACAGGTCTGACAAGTGAGACAACAGTAGGGTTTATGAGTTATTCAAAAAGCTACCGATCTCCTCTGTTTTCTCAAAGGTTTGTCTAAAGAAAAGAGGTTTAAGGGTCCGTTTGAAAGATTCCAGTTGATTTTCCAACCTCAGTTGGTGAGGGAGGGAATTCCATAATGCTGGCGCTAAGTAGAAAAAGGCAGCGTCTCTGAAAATATCTAAGCATGCTCTGGACAATGCTGGGATAGCAAGTCTGTTTTGGTTTTGTGACCTCAGTGTTCATGATGGATGGTAATATATACAGCAGCCCCTCCATTTAGAATTCAATGGGAATATCCTGAAAACCCCGACTGGCTGGGTGTGCCCCGAGAACTGGATTGAAAACCTTTGATCTAAATGGAGAGGCTGCTGTATATATTATCTACATATGAATCTGTATAGAAGAGGCCAGAGAGGCACACTAGTAGTGCATGGGTGCTTCTGTGTTTCCTCCCTTCTCACCCTGCCTCTTTCATTTCCTCTTTTTAGGCAGGAGATAAGGTTGGAGTTAGCAGCTGTTATCTTGAATATCACAAGATCAAAAGAAAATGCTAGTTCTGATTGACTCAGCAATGTTCCTGAATGCTGACAGGGGAAGACAAGTTCCCTAGGTGCATGACATACCTCCGGACTGTAGAGCAAATAACTATTCATTTAAAAATGATTTCTGCTTGGCCTGCTTGTAAGCAGAAAAAACAGAGGTGCTTGTTTGACTTTTCAACTATAAGCCTGTGGGATATTGACAGTGAATAAAATAGAGTGGTGATCTGTCCTTTTTTCACCTGGGCAGCCTTTTTTCAAACTGGATGTGCAGTACAATGGAGTGTGTCACTATTTCCTGACTAACATTTTGCTCCACACAGAGTTATCAACTGGGGAGCTTGGGGATAGGAACATAGGTTGGTTGACTTGGCTCTCCCAACCAAAAAGATTCCACTGCCCTAACGGACACATCCCTTATTCAAATAAATTTGCTGTTTGTGTTGCTCTGTTAGCTAGATTTCCAGAAATGTCTCTTAATTCATCTTTTCTTAAATGTCAATGATGATGCAACAACTGCAATGATAAAATGCTGATTTTTAGCCTCTTTTCTGAAGGAAAAGACAACTTTGAGATTGCTCTGTGTGTGTTTTTGTATCTCCCCTTATAACCTTTGTCTTTGTTGTTCTTTTACCAACATCAAATTTTCAGAGTTATATGTGACTCTGACAGAGGTGGGTTTCTTTCCGAGATTCACATATATGTGCAAATGTGTGCACATGTACACCCTGGAAAATAGGCTTTTTTTTTTGTTCTAAGTGGAAGTTCTTATATTGTATTCTGTTTGGTTTGAGATTTTGCTGGATGAAGGTATCTGTTGAATATCAATATCCCTTTTCAATAGTCTGTGTGCATTCTTCAGCTGTTTGTCAACACTACAAAAACAGGCAAAGGATTGCAATTTGAGAAAACAAGATACTGTCCTGAAATGAATTATCATTAGCAAGAATGTGCATTCTTTTCAAAATTAAATTAAAAATGCAATGAAATGGGTTGTCTCATTTTGGGTCATTTTCAAATTAAAGTGAATTAAGAAACCAACAAAATATATTTTATTGCATTTAATTTGCCAGAAAAAGTCTATGGCAAATGTAAGTTCTCTGTGTCATGATGTGAAGTAGCAGTGACACATTCCAATGACTTGGTCGCTTCCTCTGTGAATGGCCTGTGACCGGATACTGTGCCATAATGCTAGCTGATAGTATGCTGATGTCTTGTACATCAGCCAATGTACCCACAGAGGTATGTATCAGGGGAAAAGGCTATTAGTAAAACCTTCAAATGATGGCCATTACAGTCTCTTTCTCTTCAGCATAATGAATAGAAATGGAACTAATGAACTTTCAACAGGAGGATGTTGGTTAAAGAGATTAAGCAAGTGTCTAAGAGACAGATGACAAACAAGGGACGATTCTCCCTATAGACTCTGCATACATGAAGTGTTTGAAGATTTTTTAAAATATAAATAAAAGCTCATTCATTGGAGTAAATGATAGATATTTAGGGCAGTATCTAAAATAGAACGGGGCAAATGATCAAAACTCTGGCACTATTTTGAACAGCACTGTAAAAACACTGCAGAAGAAAAATTCCCTAATGCTCAAAGCTAATGAGATGCAAATATAGGCATGCTCATAGCTCTGAGCATTAGGGAGTTCAGTGGAAGGATTGTGCTTGGCGCGTGCACTGAAGAGTTCAGCAGTAAGATCAGCTCCTGTATGCATATACCTGGTAAAACTCGAGCATGAAGCGTATATTGGCATCTGTTTTCTGCAGCCCAAATATAAGCGTTAAAAAAAAAATTTTCTGGATGCTTATATTTAGATGTAAGTAACAGACGCCAATGTGTGCGTTGGGTTTCTATTTTAAAACATGGCTGCTTTAAATTTAGTTGCAGGACAAGAACACCGATGCGTGCTTCACATTCAAGTCTGCTGTTTCTCACAACTTGCGCTCAAGGGCTTGCACGGGCTTCCTTCTGCTTCCGAAAGCAATCAAAACTGGTAGATTTTGCAGAATCATGAGAGAAGCATGAGAATTATGGGAAATCTTCTCTTCCAACACCCTAATGCCTGCTCGGAAATGACGTTATTTTATACAGCAGTAAGGCACCTTTGTTTTGGGCGTTCTTTTCTGATCATTGAGGGATAAATACAAAATGACCTCATTTAAATGAGCATGACTACTTTTGCATGCTGTCTGTGCTGAGGCCTGGTGCGCTTGTTTGCTGCACTAGACCCCTCTGATCATTCTGTTCTGGTAAATGCGGGCATTAGTATGGTGCCTCTAGCGCCCACGTGTACTTTTGACCATCAGCACCGTTATGTTGCCCTGAATATTCTGATACCCCATTGCACTAATGCATGCAACGTGCTATCATAGTGACACATAAAGTGCACCCGAAAAGGGTGTGAATTATCTATGCAGTATACAGTTGATCTAAAATCAAAGGCACAGAATTCATGAGGGTTGCAATTAGTCTGTGTTTCAAGGTAAACCATGACATGGAAATAAGGGTGTTAATATATCTCATGAATATTCATAGTACAAGTTGTAAAGACAAGATCTAATAACTATTACAATTAATCATTTAATTGTTGGATTTTGCTATGTTTGACACAAGAACAATGGAACAAAAAAGTGAGGAGAATGAGTGAGGATACCAAGAAAAATGTTTATTCACATAAAAAATGACCCAACATGGCCGTGTTTCGGCCCAACGGCCTGCCTCAGGGGTCTTTACAACCTCGGGTAATCTGATGTGAAACGGGCACTCTGAAAAATGGTGTGGGTGAACCCTCTTGGGTCTCCTATCCTCTAGACAAATTTTTAGATATTAACCAGGAACTAGCCTGTTATACTCCTCTCGTGAAAACGGTTTGCGATTACAAAAATGCCATTTTTCAGAGTGCCCGTTTCACATCAGATTACCCGAGGTTGTAAAGACCCCTGAGGCAGGCCGTTGGGCCGAAACACGGCCGTGTTGGGTCATTTTTTATGTGAATAAACATTTTTCTTGGTATCCTCACTCATTCTCTTCACTTTTTTGTTCCATATCTCACATTCCGTGAGGGATTTCACCTCCTTTTTGTTTTTTCCTTTGACACAAGAACAATGCCATAATATTTGACAATTTCAAAACTGTAAATAACTTCTAGCATTGTGGAGATGTGATAATCAATACAAATAAATAACAGTTTTCACTGTTATTCTTCCAAGAAAGGGAGGGAATATATACTGAACATTTAAAAAGGGTCGCATAAGGGTTAGTATAAATCCAAACTGAAAGAATGAAAATACAAACATTGGACTCAGACAAGAAGGGTGGGTTTCCCATTGCAAACTGTGAAGCCTAATTGATGTTCAGTTTTGACTCTCTTTCTACATCAGATGACATTTTATGTTACTTTAGTTTCTGCATGTTGCAAGCCTAGTGGTTAATGTTTGAGGAAGTTTTAAATTTTAAAAATCTTCCACAGCACTTTAAAAAAAAAAAAAAAACTCTTTAATGAACACTTGATAAAGCCTTAGATTTAAAAATCAACAAAAACTTTAGAGGACTGATAATTACAGTTTTTAAGGTTTGAGGCCTTTATGAGGCCCTTTTTTTCAAAAATCTCACATGTCTTCTTTTTGGTTCAGAGTAAGGTATTATAACCTTGGTCAGTGGCTGCCCTACCATTAGGCCACAGGCGGTACTGTCCATGGAGTGGCATCCTGCCTTCCCTCCTCAACCCTCTTCCCCACGTTTACCTTATTTTTCTTTTCCAAAAGGTGGCAGTGGCAGCGATTCCCATAGGCTGTCCTGCCGCCAGTTCCGGCCTCTTCTCCCTACTGTGGCCCGCCTCTTGATGTAACTTCCTGTTTCCTCAGAGGCAGGATGCAGTAGAGCAAAGAGGCTGGTGCTAGCAACAGTGGAGGAGTGGCCTAGTGGTTAGAGCACCAGTCTTGTAATCCAGAGGTGGCTGGTTCAAATCCCACCCCTGCTCCTTGTGATCTTAGGCAAGTCATTTAACCCTCCATTCCCTCAGGTACAAACTTAGATTGTGAGCCCTCCTGGGACAAAGAAATATCCAGAGTACCTGAATGTAACTCACCTTGAGCTACTACTGAAAAGGTGTGAGCAAAATCTAAATAAATAAACACTGTGGCAGGTCAGCCTATGGGACTTGCTGCTGCTGCTGCCACCTTTTGGAAAAGAAAAAAATAAAACAAACACGAGGAAGAGGGTTGAGGAAGGAAGGAGAGAGATGCTAGACTGGGTGGGGGCGCTGGCGGCAGATTGCCTTAGGCCGCCCCTGACCTTGACACTCGCACAGCATCCATCTCACTTTCCCAAATAACCCACAAAACATCTGTCTCCAAGGAAAAATAAATATAATATAAATGTGGAATATATTGGCCGCAGCTTTATTTAACTTCTTCATATAACAAATCAAATATTTCAATAATCTTAAACAACAATTCATTTTTTTGTTTCCCACTAGAGTGGCCGTAACTCCCAATCCCGGAATCTTAAGGCAAGTCGATATTGACCTAGCCTCATCCCTACTAATGCCAAGTTCATTAACGTAGTCAAAACGAGACTTGTGGTGTTGCCAAGTCCATGCCTCAGCTTAAGGCGGTATCGCACCTGAGCCTTTCCCCTATTCAAGCTTACATGTCAGTTCCTGTAATTCTCCCTTTCATATCCCTTCCCGCCCCTTTGGCCACGTAGTCAACTGTTCAACTACCCTGCCAAAGCGGTGTTAGCCTCAGCTCATTACCGCTGCAACCACTAAGCACCAAAAATAAAGTGCAGCAAATACTGAATGGTGCTTAAAACGTTGTCTGACCCAATATCGAACAAATGAACGCCATCTGGATGATATAATATGGTGCATTCAGCTGTTAACAGCTCGGAAAGTGACAAACAATATTCAATCAATCCCTTTGACTGTGCACAAATCATTCCCACCCATAAGTATAAGAATGAGATCTGGATACAAATAACGCTGAATGTCCAGCAAGGTTGACAGCAGTTGGTCCCACAGCATCCCCTGTTGACCCAACCACTGTATAGACATTCCCAATGCAGCAAGGCCCAGATTTGTCCCCCAATGGGATCAGAAGCACACTTTCCAGTCCAAAAGATGAAAGAGTGCTCACAGCCAAACACAGATGTCCACTGGAAGAGTCTGAATTGAGGACACTAAAAGCAAAACACAAGAAATTAATGTCCAAGATCTCGAACACAAGCCTTCTAGCACTGTGAAGACCAACACCCCACCCTTTGGATCAACCCTGAAGAGCCAGGGCAGAACACAGTAAGCAGGGTGTGCATGGCAGGGGGGCACCAACATTTGAGGGGGCACCAAAAACTGCCATGCTTCCCATGCGCTATACTACGGCCCTCCCAAGAAGACCTACCTTGATTCTTGAAGGTCGCCCTGGTGGTTTAGTGGCCTATGTGGTTGCGGGGGCAGGAAAGAATCCTACTCTTTCCTGCCCTCTGCTGCTCTCCATCTCCACTTTGGTCTTCTGTGCCGTGGGTGCTGCTGCCGTATTTTCAAAATGGCTGCTGAGGCTTCTGGTGGCAGTTTCGGCAGCCATTTTGAAAATACAACTTTTGTTGTTCACCTTTTAAGGCACTGGGCTGAAAAAAAGGGCAGCATGGGAGAAGGGGGAGGGAGAAGAAAGAAAGGAGATGGTGGACCGGGGGGGGGGGGGGGACGCCAACTAATGGTTTGTAGGGGGCGTCAGAGGCTGTAGCACAGGCCCTGTGAAAAGCTACCACAGATGCAGCTCCAATCCGGAAAGAGTAAATTCTGAACTGCTGTGGGTCATAACCTAAGGAACGTAAAGACTTCTTCAGGACTGCCCCAAATTGATAGTGTGTCAAGGGCATCCCATCTACATGAGTCAACCAGAATAATCTACCCTGTGGCCTCATCACCATATACTGCATTGCAGAAGACACTGGACAAATCAAGAGCGGAGGAACATGCTTCAACTTCACCCACACTCACTTGCCCAACTGGTCACATTTGGATCAAGGTAAAAATATTGCTAACACCTTAGATCCTAAAAGTACATTCTTCAAAAGCACCCCAGAAGTTCCCACATCAACTTTGGAAGGAGCCACCAGCTCTCCAACCTGGAAAGTCCCCAAAAAGATCACAGTGAATGCCATCAAAAAAGAACTACTTCAAAAGGGGAACTACACCCCCCCCCAAAGCGCCCAATAAGGACACAATTATCTCATGTGAGAATGGCAGCTGCACCAACTTGTCTACTAAGCTCCTCAATGTCAAGGCACTACCACCTCCAAAAACACTCCAGCCGCAGCTGCTCGCACCACTCAGAAAATTCTGCAAACTGACACTGCGGAGAACATCTCAAGCACGTAGGCCTTTCACCGAATGCGCACTGCCCCTCCCCCCTGTCCCAGAGCCGCACACAAAAAAGAACACTTAAGTTCGCTCACCTCATATTTGAATTTTTCCATAGGCATGATTTGAGCCCCACCTAGGATGGGAGCAAACACTCTGTCATGCACTCTTACTGGGAATATGAAACTCTTTGGACCCAGTCAAACCAAGACGATTAAACCTCCCATTAAGAAAATAAGGCTATCAGGAGCATTTCATCAAGCTGAAAAGGTATTCATTATTAAGCATAATCCTTGTACTGGCCATTCCTTCCCTCCCTCAGCAATACACAAATGTGCCACAGATGGAATCCAGAGGTGGTACATGTCTAAAAAACACTGAAATGCATATTTTATGACCGCCGACTGGGTGCAAAGCTTTTTACCTTCTCTCATGCTATTATATTGCTGGATTTAAAAAATGCCTCTGGCCTACCCTCCCCAGAAAGAAATTGGCCAGCAAGTAGAGCTCCATGGCATACTACAGTACAACATATTGTTTCTCCCTCTCTGGCAAAGCACAAGCTAGCACTTGTGAGTGCTTCATGAAACTCATTTACAGAAGCTATCTGTGAAGATGCATTTGCAACTTCCAAACCTCCTCTGACTTCCAGACTCCTATCAGGCATATACCTGCTGTGATCCTGGAGTCTGCTTTTCCTCACAACTAACTCTTGATTATATATCTGTGTGTGGTAATCAAACACTTGACCACAGTCAGACTTCTGTTTCTGCCAACTCCTAGTCCCAAAATCTAAACACAAGACTAAATCACCTACAGAGGGAACAGTGTCTGAGATATGTAAATATAGCACAATCCAAACCAGTAGGGAAAGGACACTGGACTTCCAACAGTGATCCGTGAAAATAAAAGTTGAGGTTTATTGAGAGGCCAAAAAGAATGCTTTCGGCAAGCACTTGTCTGCATCAGTAGCCTGTGTATCTTCTTAATAGTGTTGATTCCTAACTCTGCAAGCCTCTGTAAGTTTGATGCCTCAATGTTTCGCTGATAAAACCAATGTCTGACTCCTGCCACCGCTCCTCTAAGCAAATGCCTGGGTTTTTTTTTCGTTAGGATTGGTTTGGTATGTGTTGGATTTTGATGTCCTAGAATTTTTGTCTCCTCTCTTCTGGTTTACATGTAAATATAGAGTAGAGAGATGTGGTAGCCGTGTTAGTCCACTTTTAAAGTCAAAATGATTCAATATTTTGACACCCAGCAGACAGGACTTAGCAAAGATCTGGATTTTCTAGCCCATTATTGTTGGAATGTATTGTATTTTACATGCATTGCCTGTCACCTATTATTTCTCTGTGATTACTCTGTGACCTCTGATGTGAATTACTTAGAGAGGTCACACAGCTATGCAACTTCCTGTGGGGGATAGATGCAGCACATGCAGCACATGGAGCACATGGAGCTCATGTTCTCTCCTAACCTGAGAGGATCTATGGTGGTGTGAGCATCCATTACCATCTAAGCACATGGAAGGAGCTGATAATACAAATGTATAGTAATATGTAAATATAAGCCTGTCTGATTATAATCTAACTACAAACTGTGAGTAAACAGATGTTTTGTTACTTCAACTTTAAACTGACTCAGCAGTGAATTATTCAGGGGTGAATGAGAGAGAGATGAAGAAAGAAATTAACATTTCTAAAGCTGAAGCTGTGTGTACTAAAATCTGCTAATTATTTACTACAAATAATCCAACAAAAGGGTTATGGGCCCAGGGGCCAGGAATTGAAAAAGAAGAGAAATATTACCAGGCAGAAAAAAAGGCCACATTTTTCTCTTAAGTTTTAAAGGAAAGATTCAGTCTGTCTCTCTCTCCCCCCACACAGCAGACAGAAGGCTAAGAAAATGGCTGAGGGAGGAAATTCACCATTGTTCTATTCTCTCAAGGTGCCAAAATTAACTGAGTTTAATTATCAGCAGTGGGAACTAAGATTCATATGTCTCCTTCGAGCAAAAGGATTAAATATATGCTTAGACCAAGACAGAACAGCTGAAAATATGGCTGAATGGGACAATGCAAACTATTATGTGAAGTGCATGCTTTTGGAAGCTCTCTCAGAGAAACAAGCCATATTAGTGGAGGGAAAAGATACACCAAAGGACATTTTATATAAACTGAGAACTATGTATGCAACTACATATGCAAAGCAGCAACCAATTTGGCTGGCAGAGTTGAATGAAACCAAATTAAGGGATAAAAGTAAATGTAATGATCACATTATGCATCTTATGTCTTCATTTCAAAAGTTAGAACTTTCTGGAATTCCCATGTGTGATGCATTGAAAAGAGCATTTCTTTTTACCTCACTATCAAAGAAGTTTGATGTTTTTAGGTCTGTAAATGAGGCCATTGAAGGGCAATCTTTTGAACAGGCAACATCAAAACTAAGGCAGGAATGCATAATAAATGATTCTGAGGAGATGTGTTCTCAAAGCAAGTCAGAGAGAAATGAAACAAATTTCTTGGCAAAGAACAGAGGAAGGCGGAGCTATGGGAAAACTCCACCCAAGGGCAAGCTGATTTGCTACTCATGTGGAAAGGAGGGACATGTATCTAAATGGTGTAAGGAAACACAAAACACTCCCTCTAGCTCACCTAAGCCAATGGAACTAAAGAATTTTCAAACCAGGAAATGTATGAAGGACAAAGATAAACACAAGGGCTTTCTAATGGCAGAAAAATCTTTGACTATGGTAAATAATAATTCAAATGAAAGTACTTGGATTTTGGATTCAGGGAGTACATGCCATTTAACCAATTGTAAGGATTTCTTTCAGGAAATGTGTCCAGAGGAAGGTATTCTTAAAACTGCAAACGCAGGGACTGCTAAGATCCAAGCAAAAGGTATTGGATTCTTAAAATGCAAAGTGTCTAATGAAGTTAAAGAAATTCCTGTAAGTGATGTCTTGTATATTCCCCAAGCAGTTTGCAATATGCTTAGTGTATCTACATTAGATAAGAAGGGATTTGTGATTCATTTTGAAAACAGTAAGTGCACAATCTCTAAAAATGATGAAGTGTATGCTGAAGCTTTTATGCATAATGATGTTTATAAGCTGAACATTTCAGGTGAAGCCTCACATATGGCGCAAGTAAGGAAGAATGATGGAAAATGTAGTCTGGAAATCTGGCACCGCCGCCTGGGACATCGTGATTCTAAGGTGATCCAGGATCTTCATAGTGGGCAACTAGCCACCGGCATTCAGATAAGTGCAGATGCTGGTAAAATGGAGAAATGCATAGACTGTGTTACTCAAAAAGGTGTGAGACCCTCATTTCCTGCATACACAGGAAATAGGAGTAATAAAGTGCTGGACTTAATACACAGTGACTTATGTGGACCGTTTAATATCCCATCATTGGGAAATAACAGATTTGTGCTAATATTCTTGGATGATTTCTCTAGATATTGTGTGGCCTATTTGCTGAAAGAAAAAAGTCAAGTCACAGACATGCTGAAGAAATACGTAGCCATGGTGAGCAATAAATTTGAAAGAAAACCAAAGGTTCTTCAGACCGACAATGGTGGTGAGTTCACTTCACAAAGCATGCGCACATTTCTAGAACAAGAAGGCATTCAGCATATCACAACAGTAGCTTATACACCAGAGCAAAATTCTGTTGCAGAGAGAAAATTTAGGTCAATTGTGGAAATGACCAGATGTATGCTGTCAGATAGCAATCTCCCTAAAAGATTATGGGGGGAAGCCATTCTCACAGCAGTGTACCTACAAAACAGAATGCCAACTAAAGGCGCTGAGCGCACACCACATGAGACATGGCATGGTAGGAAGCCAAACCTGTCACACATAAGAACATTTGGAAGTACAGCATATGCTCATGTACCAAAGCAAAGAAGGCATAAGCTGGATTCCACAACAGAAAGGGGCATTTTAGTTGGCTATGCTCCAGGACACAAAGGATATAGAATTTTGAATCTGAAAACTGGCATTGTTGGCATAAGACATGTTACATATTTTGATGAAAACAAAAGGGTTGATAAAGGCTGGATTATCCCAGATGAGCCTTATCATCCAGAATATGAAACTAGAACAATAATAGACATGCCAGTGTATATAAATGCCATACCAAGGCAGATGTCTGAAAGCAACTCACCTGTATCTAACGAGGAACAGGCAGAGGAAACAGACACAGAAAGGATCATTGAAGAAGACAGTACAGTTGGAGAAGGGGAATCAATTGGAGAAGAACTCTCAGATTTAGAGGATGCAGAAAGGTCAGACCAACCTGTTGTCAGACGCTCATCCAGGGAAAACAAAGGTGTTCCACCCCCAAGACTGTCTTACCTAACAAAGTCAGCAGAAGCTCAAGAGCCCTTAACATGGGATGAGATTGAGAAAATGTCAGCAGAAGAAGCTGCTGAATGGCGTAAAGCTGCACAAGAAGAAATTGATGCATTGGATAAAAATAATACTTGGATTCTTACAAAATTACCTCCTGGCAAGAAAGCTATAGGATGCAAATGGGTATTCAAGTTAAAAAGGAATGCACAAGGAAAAGTGGAAAGGTATAAAGCCAGATTAGTGGCAAAGGGATATCTTCAAAAATATGGAGAAGATTTTGATGAAGTGTTTGCACCTGTAGTGAAACACACGACAATCAGAACACTTCTGAGCATTGCAGTCTCAAAAGGCATGCAAGTCAAACACATTGATGTGAAAACAGCGTTTCTTCATGGAGAAATAACTGAAGACTTGTACATGGAACAGCCAACAGGTTTCATAAATACAAAACAAAGACAGCTAGTGTGTAAATTAAACAAAGGTCTTTGTGGATTAAAGCAAAGTGCAGAATGTTGGAATGAAAAATTGCATGAAATATTGACACATTTAGGATTTAAGCAAGGTGAAGCAGATAAATGCTTGTACACTAGGTGCACAAATGGACAATATGCATACATTTTTGCTTTTGTTGATGATCTGCTCATTGCAAGCAAAAGTGAGCAAGAGTACAAGGACATTGTAAAATGTTTAAACCACAATGTTGAGATAAAAGAACTTGGTAATGTGTCATACTATCTTGGTATAGAAATTGAGAAACAAAATGATGGTTCTTATCTTCTAAGCCAGAAGCAGAAAATAAATGAGCTTATTGAAAGTTTAGGTATGCAAGATGCCCAAGTTGTAAGCACTCCCATGATCACTGATTTTCTGAAGGATGAAACAGTAAGAGAACCTTTACCAGATAACATCCAATATAGATCAGCCATAGGTAAGCTTTTATATCTAGCTACCACATACAGGGCTGATATAGCAAATGCAGTAGGAATTTTGAGCAGAAGGGTCAGCTCACCTACCAAATCAGATTGGACTGCAGTTAAAAGGATGGTAAGGTATTTAAAGGGTACCATTGATTGTAAATTAAAGATTTCAGCCAATAGTAATCCAAAACTAATATGTTACTGTGATTCAGATTGGGCAGGGGATCATTCTGATTATAAATCCACAAGTGGATATGTGTTTATGTATGGAAATGTACAAATTTCATGGGCCAGTCATAAACAAAGTATTGTGAGTCTGTCTTCTACAGAAGCTGAATATGTGGCCGTATCGGAAGCGTGCAGAGAACTGATGTGGATTGAAAAACTTTTGCTGGATTTTGGAATAGCTGAAAAGAGACCAATCCAGATAATGGAAGATAATCAGAGCTGCATCCGACTGTCACAGAATGACAAGGTTCAGTCACGCACCAAGCACATCGCAACGAAATACCACAACGTGCGAGAGTTGGCGAAAGAAGGGGTCATCAGTCTACACTATTGTCACACCAGTGAGATGACAGCTGACATCATGACCAAACCGTTACCCAGAGAACATTTTGTGAATCTGCGTATAAAGCTTGGACTTTGTATGAATAAATAATTGCATGACAGTTATGCATGAGAAGGGGTTTGTTGGAATGTATTGTATTTTACATGCATTGCCTGTCACCTATTATTTCTCTGTGATTACTCTGTGACCTCTGATGTGAATTACTTAGAGAGGTCACACAGCTATGCAACTTCCTGTGGGGGATAGATGCAGCACATGCAGCACATGGAGCACATGGAGCTCATGTTCTCTCCTAACCTGAGAGGATCTATGGTGGTGTGAGCATCCATTACCATCTAAGCACATGGAAGGAGCTGATAATACAAATGTATAGTAATATGTAAATATAAGCCTGTCTGATTATAATCTAACTACAAACTGTGAGTAAACAGATGTTTTGTTACTTCAACTTTAAACTGACTCAGCAGTGAATTATTCAGGGGTGAATGAGAGAGAGATGAAGAAAGAAATTAACATTTCTAAAGCTGAAGCTGTGTGTACTAAAATCTGCTAATTATTTACTACAAATAATCCAACAATTATAAACCATGAAATTTCACTGCTTTGTCACCCCCTAATCATGCATATCTCCCTGTCCCTCATCCTCTCAGCCCTCTCTGTTTCTCACCTAGCCCACCCTTCCCTCATCCCTTCAGACTGTCACTGAAATACTTTGATGTTTCTCTTATATATGCTGTTACTTATCAAAATGTGCTTATTTCTGATCTGACGAAGAAGGGCTACCTTCGAAAGCTAATCTAAAAATGTATTGTTAGTCCAACAAAAAAGGTATCATCTTATTTCCTTTTTTATGTTTTATTTTATTCTATTTCTATTGATTACATGTAAATATAGAGCACCAATTGTACAGCCCTTATTCTCGGTGCTTCCTAGAGACAGAGAGGTTGATATTCAGCATTGTTTTTTACATGGCTGTGGCAATCATAAAATATCTAGATATTAAGAGTCACTATGGTGGTAAATGTATTTATTTATTGTATTTGTATCACACATTTTCCCACCTATTTGCAGGCTCAATGTGGCTTACAGAGTCCTGTTATGACATTGTCATTCCAGGATAGCAGATACAACTAGTGAAGTACAGAGATTAAGTCAGAAAAAAAAGAAGGGAGTTAGGTGGTTAAGTATAGAGGTAGACTTTCTTAACTGGTTGGGTTGGCGAGGTACTTTAGTAAGGCTATGGGTTTTCTTTGTAGGCCTTGTTGAAGAGATATGTCTTCAGAGATTTACGAAAGTTGGTTATTTCGTCAATAGTTTTCAAGTCAGTAGGTAATGCATTCCACAGCTGCGTGCTCATGTAGGAGAAGGTGGTGGCATGTAACAGTTTGTATTTTAGTCCTTTACAGCTGGCGAAGTGCAGATTGAGAAATTTGCGGGATGATCTTTTGGCGTTTCTAGGAGGCAGGTCCACAAGGTTTAGCATGTAGGTTGGGGCGTCTGCGTGGATGATTTTGTGTACAATCATGCATATTTTGAACGCGATACGTTCCTTAAGTGGGAGCCAGTGAAGTTTCTCTCTTAGTGGTTTTGCACTTTCATATTTAGTTTTGCCAAATATCAGTCCGGCGGCGATATTCTGGGCTGTTTGGAGTTTTTTGATAGTCTGTTCTTTGCAGCCAGCGTACAGTGCGTTGCAGTAGTCCAGGTGACTTATTACCATTGACTGTACCAGGGTACGGAAGATGTATCTCGGGATGAAATGTTTTACTCTTTTGAGTTTCCACATGGAGTAGAACATCTTTTTCGTCATATTCTTCACGTGGGTATCGAGTGTGAGGTTTCGATCAATGGTAACTCCCAGTATTTTCAGATTTTGTGAGACGGGAAGGGAACAGTATGCTGTCATTATAGTGCTGAATTTGTTTGTGTTATGTTGTGAAGTGAGTACCAGACATTGTGTTTTTTTTGCATTAAGTTTTAGCTGGAATGCATCCACCCAGAAGTGCATGATTTGGAGGCTTTGGTTGATCTTGTTGGTGATTTCTTTTAGCTCATGTTTAAACGGGATATAAATCGTGACATCGTCTGCATATATGTAGGGGTTTAGGTTTTGATTGGCTAGTAGTTTGGCTAAAGGTATCATCATTAAGTTAAAGAGGGTTGGTGAGAGGGGGGATCCTTGGGGAACTCCACATTCAGGTGTCCGTGGGGCTGATATGTCCGTGTTTGTCATTACTTGGTATGATCTTGTGGTCAGGAGTCCTCTGAACCATTTGAGAACTGCACCTCCTACTCCGAAGTATTCTAGTATATATAGTAGTATTCCATGATTAACCATGTCGAAGGCACTGGACATGTCGAATTGTAGGAGGAGTATGTTGTTGCAATTGCTTGTTTGAATGAGTTCATTGCGGACACTAGAACACTTTCAGTGCTGTGATTCAACCGAAATCCTGATTGAGACTCGTGTAGAATTGAGTGTTTATTTAAGTATTCAGTAAGTTGTTTCGTCACTATGCCCTCCACGACTTTGGTTATGAGTGGGATAGATGCTACTGGGTGATAATTGGTTAGGTCCATTGTGCTTTTCTTAGTGTCCTTAGGCAGAGGGGTAAGTAAGATGTTTCTTTTTTCCGTGGGGAAGAGACCATTTTGAAGCCTGTGATTTATGTGTTTCATGAGGTCTGTTTTGAATTGTTTAGGGGGAAATCTTATTAGGCTAGTGGGGCAGATGTCTAATTTGCATTGCGACTTGGTGTATCTTCCGAGCCATTGTGAGATTTCATCTGCCGAGAGCGTGTCAAAGTTGGTCCATGATCGATCTGCTGGGTGTTCCCCAGGTATTGGATCTAGACATTCAAGGATGTTTGTGTATTCAGTTACGTTGATAGGTATCATGAGTCGGAGCTTTATAATTTTTACATTGAAGTAGTTTGCAAGCTTGGTTGCTGATGGGGTGTCCATGTTATTAGAGGTCACCGGTGTAGTATTTAGTAGTTTGTTTACGAGTGAGAAGAGTTTGTGTGTATCTTGTAGTTTGGTCCTATTTTGGTTTTGTAATAAGTTCTTTTAGTTTGTATGATACTGTATTTGTATTTTCTTTGTAATTGTTTCCAGGCATTGAGTGTGTGTTTGTCCTTTTTCTTGCTCCATGCTCTTTCTAATCTTCTGACCTGTGTTTTTAGTTCTTTCAATTCTTCGTTAAACCATGGTATCGAGTTTTTTCTGTGTGAGGTTCTGGTTTGAAGTGGTGCTATGTTGTCTAATATTGTTCTACATCTGTTGTCCCATTCTTGGAGAAATTGGGTGAGTCTGTAGATGTTGTCCATTCGTTGATGTAGAATTGTTGCCAGAATGTAATTGGGTCTATTTTGCCTCTCGTGGTATAGGTTTGTTGTACTTGTTTTTGTTGTGCCTTTTTTGTTCTCCAATGAAGGGAGAGGTTTGCTCTGTAGTGGTCAGACCATGGCGTGGCTGTCCATTTTGTATCTATTAGTGTGAGATTTGGTTCTGATGAGAATTTGTGGGTAATGATATCTAGTGTGTGTCCTTTGTTGTGGTTGGGTTGCATGTTTGGCCAGTGGAGCTCCCATAATTGGAGGAAGTCCTTGCATTCGTGTACGTTACTTACGTTGGTATCTTCAAGGTGGAGATTGATGTCTCCTGCTATGAGAAGGTTCTGGGTGGAAATGCAAGTATTCAATAAGAAATCCATAAAGTGCATTTGTGAGTCTTCCCAATTGCCCGGGGGTCTGTAAAATAGGATTAGGTATGGGGGGTCACGTAAGGTTGGGTGGATGATTCTGACCGAGGCTATTTCGAGTTGGGGAGTAATAGATTCTGCTATTGTTGTGACTGTGAATTGAGATTTGTAGATTATAGCTATGCCTCCTCCTCTTTTTCTGTTCCTCGTCCAGTGGGTAATTTTGTATCCTGGAGGGCAGAGCTCCAAGATTATGGGATCTTTGGAGTCGTGGATCAAAGTTTCGCTAATAAGAAAGAAATTGAGATGGTCAGTTGTGATCCAGTCGGTTATTATCGTTGTTTTATTAACTGCCGATCTAGCATTGATGTAACCTATTTGTATTAGTTGGTGGGGTTCAGTTAGATTCAAGGTAGTTGTCTAGCTTCTTGGTATGTGAGTTTGTTAGGTCCTTTCTTTCCTTTCTGTTGATAGAGTCCGTGGGTAGTAGGTTTTTCGTGCCATTTTTTAAATTTTTTGGGTAGGCATATTGTGTGGGTTTGCGTGAGTGATTTGTGTATTGTGGGAGTATTGTTGTTCATGCTAGGGGATATGGGTACGTGGTGGATTATATAAGTGGGTATCTCCATTTAGGTTCCATGAGGCTGTCGGTAGGAGCCTATTCTGTAATGAAACCTAGGTACTTAAATTCCCTTCTAGAATACTAGTGTAAACAGGAATTGGTATGCCTGACATTTAGGCAGTGTACTTATAGGTTGCCTAACATTCAGGCCATAGAGCTGGTGTAAGTGTGGATGCTTAAATGAGGCATGGATAGGCATAACTTACAATATTCTAAACTTCCGAAAAAAATTTAAAACTTACCTTGTTAGAAAGGCTTACCCCACAGAACCAACATAAATGCCCAGCCACAGAAACACATCACTAAAATACGACATGGACATAACACAAATCCTTCCATTGGAAGGTGGCAAATGTAACACCGATTTTTCTAAAAAGCTTCCAGAGGAGATCCGGGAAATTATAGACCGGTGAGTCTGACATCGGTGCCGGGCAAAATGGTAGAGACTATTATTAAGAACAAAATTACAGAGCATATTCAAAAGCATGGATTAATGAGACAAAGTCAACATGGATTTAGTGAAGGGAAATCTTGCCTCACCAATCTACTACATTTCTTTGAAGGGGTGAACAAACATGTGGATAAAGGTGAGCTGGTTGATATTGTGTATCTGGATTTTCAGAAGGCGTTTGATAAAGTACCTCATGAAAGACTCCAGAGGAAATTGGAGAGTCATGGGATAGGAGGTAGTGTTCTATTGTGAATTAAAAACTGGTTAAAAGATAGAAAAGAGAGAGTAGGGTTAAATGGTCAGAATTCTCAATGGAGAAGGGTACTTAGTGAGGTTCCCCAGGGGTCTGTGCTGGGACTGCTGCTTTTTAACATATTTACAAATGACCTAGAGATGGGAGTAACTAGTGAGGTAATTAAATTTGCTGATGACACAAATGTTATTCAAAGTTGTTAAATCGCGGGACGATTGTGAAAAATTACAAGGGGACCTTACGAGACTGGGAGACTACGTCATGCAAGGTTCCACGTTAGGAGTCACAGACCAAGAAAAGGATCTAGGTGTTGTCATTGATGATACGTTAAAACCTTCTGCTCAGTGTGCTTCTGCGGCTAAGAAAGCAAATAGAATGTTAGGTATTATTAGGAAAGGAATGGAAAACAAAAATGAAGATGTTATAATGCCTTTGTATCTCTCCATGGTGCGACCGCACCTCGAATATTGTGTTCAGTTCTGGTTGCCGCATCTCAAAAAAGATATAGTGGAATTAGAAAAGGTGCAGAGAACGGCGACGAAAATGATAAAGGGGATGGGATGACTTCCCTATGAGGAAAGGCTAAAGCAGCTAGGGCTCTTCAGCTTGGAGAAAAGGTGGCTGAGGGGAGATATGATAGAGGTCTATAAAATAATGAGTGGAGTGGAACGGGTAGATGTGAAGCATCTGTTTACGCTTTCCAAAAATACTAGGACTAGTGGGCATGCAATGAAGCTACAATGTAGTAAATTTAAAACGAATTGGAGAAAATGTTTCTTCGCTCAACGTGTAGTTAAACTCTGGAATTCGTTGCCAAAGAATGTGGTAAAGGCGGAAAGCTTAGCGGAGTTAAAAAAAGGTTTGGATGGCTTCCTAAAGGAAAAGTCCATAAACCATTATTAAATGGACTTGGGGAAAATCCACTATTTCTGGGATAAGCAGTATAAAATGTTTTGTACTTTTTTGGGATCTTGCCAGGTATTTGTGACCTGGATTGACCACTGTTGGAAACAGGATGCTGGGCTTGATGGACCTGGTCTGTCCCAGTATGGCAATACTTATGTACTTATGCTCGATCCCCTAATGTGAGTGAACCACACTAGGGAGGTAGCTGTCTGTGATAAAGTTTTGGCCCTTGAAACAGCCTGATAGTGGCGAAACAGGGTCTCCTGTTGGGCTTCATGAATACTGTATGCTGTGGAAGACAGTACGGATTGACAGCAACAAGAACATTCAAGTTAAGTAACAATTGTTTCACCGGATGTATATAGTTGGTATAAGCCTTTACCATTGAGTATTGTGGAAGGTGTATGTGCATGTATTGCATGAATAAGAAGAGTGGAGTTTTTTTTGTGAAGACTAGTGATTGAAGAAGAGGAGTACTCTAAAAATTGAAAGGTTGTTCCTGCATAATGAGTATTCTCCATGGTTTCTGAAGTCTTTTTTTCTCCACATTTCATGAATACTAGTGATTATACACCTCCAATACTGGGTTGTATTTCAGTAGAATTTTGTTGTAAGTGTTGAACCACAATAGTCCCATTTTAACCATACTATCACCTTGTATTCGTTGACACCGCAGTTCTTAATCATCTCTCTGGAACCATGTAAGCCACACTGAGCCTACAAATAGGTGGGAAAATGTGGGATACAAATGTAATCACAAAAATGTCAAAAGGGAGAGTCTGAGGTGGAAAGTCCTGCAGAGGTAATCTCGGGGCAAATCACAGGAGGAGAATTGGGGAAACGAAGGTAGTACACCTCTAAAAGTATTGGAAAAGCCGGCCGAGGTAACACTTGATTCCTTGTGGGACTTAATATCTCAGTTTATGTCATCTACTATTCAAAAATCAAATGTTATATCAGAGAAAGTTTCCCAAGTTGAACAAAGATTGTTGAATTCAGAAATGGATATAAAATTATTAACTGAGAAAAGAGAAACCAAATTACAGATTAGAATGATTAATCCGATAGATATGTTAAAAAGATATCTCCGAGAGATGTTGGAAATTACTGAGTCTAATATACCGCCTTTCACTCAGGTGTATTATATTCCTCAAAAAGAGACTCCCCAAGGGGATAAAAAAGAATCTATAGATTTGACAACAGTTCTAGAATCTTCTGAAACTGAGCAAGTGCAAGCAGCTACTCTGATAGCAACTGTGATCCCTCGCTGGGTGGGAGGGGGTTTTGCCGCGACCACCATGGACCAATTTCGGGGGGGATTGGGGGGGCTGGAGACCCACCGGATCTCCAGCTCTCCCTGAACCTGGGGGGGTGGGATCATCGGGGGGACCGGAGGTCCACCGGACCTCCAGCTCCCTGTTTGCTTTGGGGGGGAATGGGGGCCTGCCAGCATGCAACTGCATGCAACTGCATGCACGTGAAACAACGCGCTTGAGGGCTCTTTGCGCAAGTAGCATGCAAATGTATGCTAAACAGGGCTCACCATTCCTCCCCAATGATCGGCAAACCCTAACGCCAGCTCGGAGCTGGCATAGGGTTTGCCGTGGCCAGCAACCCAATCTTTGGCACGCTGATCGCTGATCATTGGGGATGAATGCGCTGAGCCCTGTTTAGCATACATTTGCATGCTACTTGCGCAAAGAGCCCTCAAGTGCGTTGTTTCACGTGCTCGAGGGCTCTAATCATGGGGTGGTAGCAAACGCTGGCGCTAGTATGGCGCTAACAGCCTCTAGTGCCGGCGTTTGCTTTTGATCATGAGGGTATAAGTGAGCTTCCCCTCTCTGTTTGTTACTTGGATACAAATGTAACAAATAAATAAATATTCTATAAGTTCCACATGTGAGTGGAAGCCCTATCTATGTCCTGCCATGCTCCATCCATGTGTACACTCCTTTTGCAAAAATGTACTATGTATGATAGTCAAATATTCACAGAATACTGCTTAGGCAGTATACTAGCATAAACATGTGAAAGTGCACATCTACCCACACACATGCTAATATTTTAAATATTTTTGCTCATACGTGTTGGCGACCAGTTTATAGAGTTCCCTTCAGCTGGATAGTGGCTGGCACTGAGAATCTGGATAATGCTGGCAATGATGAACTTATCCAGATAGCAGCAATATTCGATCCACTATTTCGGTATTTCCCAAACTGTGCACCATGACAAACTCACAGGGGTACCGCGGAAGGAGATGCACATTAATGGCCTGCACATGCCATTGAGAATCAAAGCAAAACAGCAAAAGTAGAGGCTGACAAATGTGTAAACCAATAGGGAGATAATATCAAGAAGCAGTTTATTTGGAATATTCATATCAAGGACCCGACACGGTCCGTGTTTCGGCGCCAAAGCGCCTGCCTCAGGGGTCACAAACAACTTTCTCTGAGAAGAAGCTGATTGGCTTGAATAAATCCTTTATGTATACACGTGGTTATAAAAACAAGTTAATCCACAGAGAGAACAAAGAAACAGCCAACTGATCAGCAAGCAACACTGTGTGAGCTTGCTTATCTGGGATATTTGTTGTTGCTGTTTGCAGGGTTTTGCATCTGTAAATAGGAAGGCAAGGAGCCTGCTTTGACGCTAATCAGGACATTAGCTGCTTCCAGTAAGTCATTTTTTGTGGGCTAAGGGCTAAAATGTGAAAGTTGCAAGTTAGATCTGGGGCAGCAGTGTAGTATTCTGAGGACCCTGTAATAAACTTTTATGGCGCTGCTCCAATGTGTGTGACTGGCAGCTGAGTTTGTTTTATAACATTCCCTGCCCCTTTTTTTACTCAGTGATCCACACTAGTGGCTGCCGTATGCTAATGCCGACACAGTCTATTCATTTTGAATGGGCTGTGTCGGCATTGCCACGCGGCAGCCACTAGCATGGCTTAGTAAACAGGGAGGTGATTATTTTATACTTTTTGGGGATAAGGTTGCAGCGGATGAGACCTTGTAGCAGCTATTAACTACTCTTAAAAGAGTTATTGCTGCTCATTTCTCCAGCACTTTTTCTTTTTCAAAAATATCTATGAAAATGTCCGGGGACAACCCAGCCTGAATCCTTAAGTCAGCATTTCCCAAACTGTGCAATGTCTCTAGGTCTGCAGTCTGAGATGAGTTCATTTTTTCAGGTTTCAGCCTATTTGCTGAATGAAGACACAGATGGTTTTATAGTTCCCTGTAGACGTTTGCGTTTCATTTTAAACACAGATTTTGCTGTATTAAGTTCTCCTTCTGTAGATTTAGATACATTTTCATAAAGCAACAATGTGCTTAAGGGTTTTTTTTTCCTTCAAAGACTGGGCAGGTGTTGAATGTAATTGCAGTGTGACTTGCTGGAGGAAATTGTGTGGGGGTGGGGTGGAAATGTAGTTCCGGCTGGAGTGCGTGCTATTTCCGGCACTCTAGAAATTTTTTTCTGTAGGGTGTTGCTAACCCGGCATTAATCAAGCATTGCCACTTGCTGCCGGGTTACCGTGAGAGCCCTTACTGCCACCACAATGGGTGGTGGTAAGTCCTCCCTGCCACGTGGCCACATGCTAAAGGTTATCTTACTGCATGGCCATTTATTTTGGGCATTTTACCCATTATGGTAAAAAGGGCCCTGCTACTAATGCAGGGCCCTTTTTCCTGCAGCTTAGTACAAGGACCCCTGAGGGTCTTAACTTCTGAAAAAGACTGATGAAACTAATACAGCAGAACATCATAAGGGTAGTGACTGCATGGGAAGAGCTGGATCAACACATGATCAATGCTTCAATAAGACAGTGGCGTACACATCTTCGTGGTGCTTGTGTGTCGAGAAGAACATTTTAACAAATTCTGTGACTGAAAATTGACTTATTTACTTTGCAGGAGTAACTACTGTATGTGTTTGTTACTAATAAAAAAAAAGTCATTCTAAGAATTTAGCTGAATAACAAAGATCCCTAGGTAGACCTGATGAGCATTTTTGATATGATGTCTAAATCTGAATTGAGACAGAACATGCTGCCTGTTCCTTCATAGGTATCGTGCTGAACTAGACAGATGTAAAGGGGATGAAGAATGCTAGAGGACAACAATGAGGTAGCTTTATAAGAAAGCAAAAAGAACAGAATAGTATAGATAAATAAAATCAAGTGGGATGCAAGTGATCCGGAGGTGCGATCTTCAGGCTAATAAAATAATACAGACATGTTGAAGAAAGGGAAGTGAAGCATCTTGAAACTTGTAGGTTGTAGGGTTTGAGAAAACATAATTTTAACCTTTCCTCACAAAAGATTTGTTTATTTATTTGTTACATTTGTATCCCACATTTTCCCACCTATTTGCAGGCTCAATGTGGCTTACATAGTACCGTAGTGGCGTTCGCCAGTTCTGGAATGAACAAATGCAGGTGTTATTGTAGTAGAATAGGTTCATGTAAGGTAGGTATATTAGGGAACTTAGGAAGGAAGAGGGAAGTTGGGGTTTGTCCATTACGATTTTTGGTTTTGTTGTGTAGATGTCATGTTTAACCAGTTAAGAGGTCTGATTTTCATCCCAGCCATCATTCTCTTCAGTGCTTCAAACCTGTTGTGGTTAGGAGCATCAGTGTAACTGACAATTTCAGTTCCAGATTGAGGGTGGGATGTGTAGAGGTCAGGAGATCTAGTTGGTTTAGGTAAACTTCAATTTATTTGGAATACGGTGCTCTGTATTCATGTCAGTAGCTTGGGTCACAGGTATGAGTGAAATAAATGAAATAAGAGGAATTAAGTTACTTCAATGAAGAGTTTGACTTTGTTTGAATGACATTTGCCACTGTGAAGGAGTTTTCACTGAAATGCTAAAGGACTTATAACTGGTAAAAGTCATCCAAGCAGTCATCTGGCATGTGGGAGGAAGAATCCTGCAAATAGATGAATGGGACTCCTAAAGAACATTGAGTACTAGAGTGCACTGTGTTGTGTGAGTTAAATCAGGAGTGAAGAAGTTCCCTCAGCGAAGCCAGTCACAAGGAAAAAAAATACACAATAATAAACCAGAGCAGCTGAGATTCTACTTACTTAGGGAACATTTTTTTAAAAGAGTCCCTATACAACTTCTCAAAAATGTATCTATTTAATGCCTGTTTTATAAAGGCACAACTTATAAACTGTCATTCAGCCAAAAAAGTTTTTAGGGAAAGAAAGGACCATCAAATATAAGAAGCTATACTCCTGGATGCCTGGTAAATAACTGCAAGCTGAAGCATGCTGCTATTTACCAGGCGTGCTGGAGTATATAGTAACATAGTAACATAGTAACATAGTAACATAGTAGATGACGGCAGAAAAAGACCTGCACGGTCCATCCAGTCTGCCCAACAAGATAACTCATATTTGCTACTTTTTGTGTATACCCTACTTTGATTTGTACCTGTGCTCTTCAGGGCACAGACCATATAAGTCTGCCCAGCACTATCCCCGCCTCCCAACCACCGGCTCTGGCACAGACCGTATAAGTCTGCCCAGCACTATCCTCGCCTCCCAACCACCAGCCCTGCCTCCCAACCACCGGCTCTGGCACAGACCGTACAAGTCTACCCAGCACTATCCCCGCCTCCAAACCACCAGTCCCGCTTCCCACCACCGGCTCTGGCACAGACCGTATAAGTCTGCCCAGCACTATCCCCGCCTCCCGATCTTGACTAAGCTCCTGAGGATCCATTCCTTCGGCACAGGATTCCTTTATGCTTAGCTGGTATCATCATCAGTCCGTCCATATATATATATATATATATATATATATATATATATATATATATATATATATATATATCACATAGTAATAAAAATTTGGAAGGGCACATTTCATTTTTGAAAGTTTTGTGTACTATAGGGTCAGTAGAATGGGACTATGCAAGTTTTTTCACAACTTTGTTTTTCATTTTCTACAGCCTAGAAACTGCAGGTTCCTAAAGTGGGGTATGTGATTTCTGGGGTTAATTACTTTTTTATTGATAAATGTTTCTTATTTTCAAAGACATAATTAGTCCATATCTGAGGCTGAAAATTTGCAGGATTATGCAGTTGATATCCCTCTATCTTGTGGTATAAATAAGTCACATACCCCATTTTTGGTACTTTTTCGCTCAGCGGGTCACATATATATGCATATAAAGGGGGAGATTCTATATATGGCACCTAAAAAGTTGGCACTGAAATCAGTGCCCAATTAAGTGTAATCTATAACTGCTATGATCCCCCTTCTGACCCACCTCTTTCCTTCCCACCACCCCACCCCAAAACCTTACATTACCCCTCTAACCCCAGCCCCAGCGCTCTAGGTAGGCACCCCGAACCCACCCTCCCAGGCCTACCTTCTAATCCCTGGTAGTGCATAAGGTCATTGTGGGCAGGTTTGCAGCCCCCTCACTCCTGACCCTAGTGGCCAGCCTCACAAAATGGCTGCCATAACCTCTTGGTGAGCTTGATGTCGGAGCTTGATGTCAGTGCCAGGCCAACTGGTAGAAACTACTATAAAGAACAAAATTACTGAGCATATACATAGGCATGGATTAATGAGACAAAGCCAACATTGATGTAGTCAAGGGAAATCTCGCCTCACCAATCTACTACATTACTTTGAAGGGGTGAATAAACATGTGGATAAAGGTGAGCCGGTTGATATTGTATATCTGGATTTTCAGAATGCATTTGACAAAGTACCTCATGAATGAATCCTAAGGAAATGAGAAAGTCATGGGATAGAAGGTAGTGCCCTATTGTGAATTAAGAACTGGTTAAAAGTTAGAAAACAGTAGGGTTAAATGGTCAATATTCTCAATGGAGAATGGTAAATAGTAGGATCCAGCAGGGGTCTGTGCTGGGAACACATCTAAAAATGATTTAGAAATCAGAATAATAAATGAGATGATTACATTTGTAGATGACACAAAGTTATTCAAAGTTGTTAAATCAGAAGATTGTGAAAAATTGCAAGAGGACCTCATGAGGCTGAGATACTTGGCATCCAAATGTCCAGATGACATTTAATGTAATGAAGTGCAAAGTGGTGCATGAAGGAAAGAGAAACTGAAACTATAGCTACATGATGCAAGGTTTCACTCTAGTGCTCCAGTTTGCTGACCAGCACTAGTGGTTGTCCATGCGCTAGTGCCAATACGGCCCATTCACTTTGTTGTCACTAGTGCATGGACAGCTGCTAGCGCTGCTTCGTAAATGGAGACTGTCACGAGATGCCTAGCCATCCGCCTGGGGTTACTCCATGGCCACTTAGAGGGTTTATCCCTAGCACAGCTCAGGTCCGCCTGCACCTTTTGCTTCTGCTCTACACTAGCACACTCATCCCACCGACTGGATCACAATCACCTCTGGGTGAGTCTCCCGCTCTCAAATTATCCCTAGTGATCTCTAGTTTATTGGAGCCACACTCCCAGTGGTCCCAAAGTTACCAGAAAGCACTCACAGACCCAACACACAAACCACCAGGATTCTTTATCAGTTCAGAGAGGCAATAAACTAAATATTGTTTATTGTCTTTTAAAAATCAGACAGTGGGACAAAATAGTGTAATTAGCAAACAATAACAGGTAACTCAAATATGGATCAATTATAATACTAACTAAACATTTGCATACTTCCTAGAAAGTATCTGGGGAGATCCAGACATATATAGCTGTTCATCAGTTATCAAATATAACTGTTTTTTTACAGGGCTTCAGCAAGGAACTCTCTCTCTCTCTCTCTCTCTCTCTCTTTCTCTCTCTCTCTCTCTCTCTCTTCTCCCAGGCTGAAACTGAAGCAACAGCCAGGAACAACTGTGGGTAATTTCAAACTCCAGGCCAATCAGAGCCCAGTCAACAAGTTTTAAAAGTATACTGCTCACAGTACTGTAGATTCACTTCTTCACTTCTTCATTAAACTAAAAGTGAAACTAAAAGAGGGCATTCACTTTTCTTTAACAGCTTTAACATAAAACATACAGCACCAGCTGGCCAAACTAGAGAAATGCAATTCAAGGGTTAATAAAGGCAATTTTACAGTTTTAAAACACACTGGGGGGTCTTTTACTAAAGATTAGCTTGAGTTATTTGCAGCAAGGCCCATAGGAATAAAATGGGCCCTGCTGCAGATAACTCAAGCTAATCTTTAGTAAAAGACCCCCACTGTTTCTTCAGAGAGACCTAGGAGTCACTGTCCAGGAAAAGCATCTAGGTGCCATTATTGATGATATGTTGAAACTATCCACTCAGTGTGCAGCAGCAGCTAAGAAAGCAAATAGAATGTTAGGAATTATTAGGAAACAAATGTAGAACAAAATTGAGAATATAATGCCTTTGTATTGCTTCATGATACATCTGCCCCTCAAATACTGTGTGCAATTCTGGTCACCGCATCTCAAAAAAAGATATAGCATAATTGGAAAAGGAACAGAGAAGGGCGATGAAAATGATAAAGGGGCTGGGAAGACTTCCCTATGAGGAAATGCTAGAAAGGCTACGGCTCTTCAGCTTAGAGAAGAGACGGCTGAGGGGAGATATGATAGAAGTCTATAAAATACTGAATGGAGTGGAACAGGTAGATGTGAATTGCTTATGTACTCTTTCCAGAAATAGAAAGACGAGGTAGCACAAAAATAAAGCTACTAATTTGTAAATTTAAAGCAAATCAAAATATTTCTTCACTCAATGTGCAATTAAACTCTGGAATTTGTTTTCAGAAAATGTGGTCAAAACAGCTTAGCAAGATTTAAAAATGGTTTGGACAATTTCCTAAAAGAAAAGTCCATAAACTATTATTAAAGTAGACTTGGGAAAATCCACTGCTTATTTCTAGGATGAGCTGCATAAAATCTGTTTTTACCTTTTGAGATCTTGTCAAGTACTTTTGACCTGGATTGGCCACTGTTAGAAACAGGATACTGGGCTTGATGGACCTTCAGTCTGTTCTAGTATGGCAACGCTTATGTTGGTGTAACTAGCTTTGAATATTGACCCCTGAGTTTCCAAGAGCAATATTTAAGAAAAAAATATTTGTACTGCTATATATGCTCATTACTTCACCATACAAACTAAGGAATCAATATTCAAAAGGGTTTAACCAGGCTGGAGAGGCTCCTGCTCAGTTCAACTCTGCTGAGCTGGCCAGCTGCTGACATTTAGCAGCACATAGCTGGGTAGTGCTGCTGAATATCACCACTAACCGACCATCTCCTAGCAGCTAGGGGGCCCAACTCAGCCTCCCGCAGTAGTTCCACCTCAAAGACATGCTGTTTCCAACACAATGAAAAATAATTCTGTCATTTCTAGTGCAGCGCTAACCTGGCATGCTGCCCGGTTACCTCCTGGTTACTGCGGAAGCCCTTATCTCTACCTCAATAGGTGGCAGTAAGTGCTTCCCCCACCCCACCCCCACCGCACATGGTAGGAATAATCTTACCATATGTCCATGTCTTTTTTAGGGGCTTTTACCCACTGAGGTAAAATGGGCCCTGGTGCGCGGCAAAAACATCCCCTACCACAGGGTCTTTTTTTTCCGCAGCTTGGTAAAAGGACCCTTAGGTTAGGGATCGAGTCAGGGAAGAGCGCCAACTCAGCTGGTTAGTGGCGATATTCTGTCTCCTAACCAACTAAGTACAAACAGCTGTCCTAACTTTATACACCAAGTTAACTGGGCAACGGTTTGAATATCGGTCGGTGCCCACTTTATTTCTAGATCAGCACACATACTCGGATAATCAATGTTGGCAGACACACATGCTCTGGGATCGAATATCCAGGGGTAGGTCAGTCCGTGGCTGGAAGTGCTTGCAAGCCTCTTACCGTCGTGGACTGAATATCAGGCCATAATATAACAAGAACATTTTCTATCATTTTAGCTAATACAGAATAAATGGGAAGTGAAATGAGAATAAATAACCAAAACAATGTATCCATCTGTTTAAGAACTAGGCTCCATGCTGCCCCCTTTCCAGGATTCCTTATACTAATGAATAGAAGGTGGCACATTGGAAGTCCAATATGATGTTCTAGATTCTTCCAGAAAAATAGGAGAACTGAAGAAGAATTATTGGAATCGATATTCAGAGTGATTTAAGGGAGCAGGAGAGGCTTCAGCCCACTCAAACCATGCTGTGAAGACTGGCCACCAATATTCAGTTGGCACCTAGCTAGGCAGTGCTGCTGAATATCAGGTTCTGACTGCCATGGCAGGTAGTGCCAGTGGCGTTCCTAGGGGCGCTGACACCCGGGGCGGATCGCCGATGCGCCCCGCCCCCCTGGGTGCAGCGCCCCCCCCCATGCAGCGCAACCCCCCCCCCCGGCGAAAAGACACCCCCCACCCTGGCGAAAGAACCCCCTTCCCCCGGGTGCACGCCGCTTGGGGGGTGCCACGCGCCAGTCAGCGTCGTTCGTTTCCATGCTTCCTCTGCCCCGGAACAGGAAGTAACCTGTTCCGGGGCAGAGGGAGCATGGAAACAAACGACGCTGACCGGTGCACGGCACGCCCCCAGCGGCGTGCACCCGGGGTGGACTGCCCCCACCGCCCCCCCTTGGTACGCCACTGGGTAGTGCCAAGGAGGTCCAGGGGCAGATTGGAGGAAGAGCCAGCAATTATGCAGGCACCATGCTAAGTTGGAGATGGGACTGAACAAAAAGCCTCATCTTTGTGCACTTAGCTATGCAGGTGCCAGCACTGAACACTGGTCAGCACCTAACCCTGGATATTCAATGTTGATGCCCAGACATGGCTTAATTCTGAGTATTGTCCCCATTATGATTTTGTTACTGACCTCTGATCAGTTATGAAAACCTCATTACCTACTGTCAAGTTAAATCATCACAAAAGCTTCTCTTTTTGGAATCGTATGATGAACATCAATGATGAAATTTGACAAATGTACTTCTTCATTTTGATGCTTCACGTAGCATAATTTGAAGTCTGCAGAGTTGTCCTGATTACCAAATACAGATGATGAAGCAATCAACATCCTGAGGACAAGTTACACCCTTTCCTGAGAAATGAATTTCATATATCCCCTGCTTCTCTACTGATACTAATAGATTTTCTTGAACTGTTTAACTCCTACTTCTCTACTGAAGCTAATAGATTTGTTTCTTTAAAGGAGTCAACTTTCCACCTTTCCATAATAAACAATTAGGTAGCTCCAGAAAAGTCACAAAGTTGAAATAGAACATAATTAGTTATTTTAGGCTATGTTGAGTTTTGCTTGTGCAGGTATCACCAACCCACCCAGCTATTAAAATCCATTTTCTATCATATCTTGCTTAAAACCTTCTTCTCTCTTCCCTTACTTAATCTCTGTATATGGCTAATTGTATCTGATATCCTGGAAAGACTATGTCATAACAAAACTATGTAAGCCACATTGAGCCTGCAAATAGGTGGGAAAATGTGGGATACAAATGCAATAAATAAATCAATCAATCAATCAATCAAGCGCATTACATGTGAGGTGACATTTTGATTTTCTGTGTTTAACAGAGACACGGTTATAAGAAGAAGATATGAGATATGATCTCCTTGCACATATTGGGATAATTTTATAAAGGATTTTCTTCATGCACAAGGCCTTTTTATAGAATTGTGTAGCCATTTACTTATGTATACTTCGTGTATGCAATGCCTTGTTTTAGGGATTACAGCTTCCCGATGTAAAGCTTTACAAGTCATCCAAAATGCAGCAGCAAGATTGATTATGGGGGGGGGGGGGGGGGGGGGAGGGGGTCTCGGTACAAACATATCATGCGTGTTCTGAAACAATTGCATTGGCTGCCTGTGGAATTTTGAATTCAATACAAAATTTTGTCACTTATCCATCAGACGGTATATGCAAAAGTTCCCTGGTACTTGTCCAGGTAGCACTTATATATTGTCCAAAGAGACAATTGAGATCTGAAGCTGGTATTCAGAGCATGGTGGTTTCTACATATTATGTTCAGACTAGAGCAACAGATGTTTTCGGTGATTGGCCGCCTTTTGTGGAGCAAATTGCCAAGACATTTGCATTTACGTAGGGGGATTACACAGTTCAAGAAATACTTGAAAACACATCTTTTTTTTTGCACACCTTTTTAAATGCATAACTGTGGAATGTTGCTTGTACAGAGGTTATGATGGTGTGAAACAGGAGGTGAGCTTTCAGTTGATGTATCTTTGGCCCTCTCCTCAGCATTTGACTTCATGGACTTCTTATGGTTGCATGACATAGGCCTTGATTGCATTGCTGAATGGCTAGAGCTCAACAAACATAAACTCAACCCAGAAAAAAATCAGGGACTCATCATCAGACATCAGGGAAGTCCCACTTCCATAATACCAATCAACTTGATTGGATCAACCATAAACTTTGTCCAATCAGTGAAAGTCCTGGGGGTTCTACTCAACAAAGCTATGACCTTCAGTCCCCAGATTGCAAACACCATTATATGCTGCTTCTGTAATCTCAAGCAGATAGTCAAGATGTAATGAATGTTAGATCCACTCTCCTGGACATTTTGGCTTCTAATTTAGATTAAAAATATTGATATTGGAAAAGTGTTTTTCAAAAAAAGATGTTCAATTTTGTGGTGCAAAAATTTGTGCTTTTCCTGATGTATCCAGAGCAACACAACTTACGAGCAAAGCCTTTTTAGCTTTGAAGCCTAGAATTCTCGCTCTGGGTGCTACTTTTTCCTAAAATCCCCATGTTAATGTATTCTTTCTCTTCAGGGTAAAGATTTTGGTTTTTGGGACTCATTACAATTAGAACAATATTTAAGAGGTCATGAGAAATAACTGTTTGGGTATTGTGAGTACTTAGAATAGTTTTTGGCGCTAAATTAGTGTTAGGGTAGCCTAATTAAGTTTTTCTAGTTATTTCATATTTGTAGGTAATTTTGCCTTCCCTTAACGTGGGCTTGTTGGTTTTCCTTCTGATTTAAATGCAGTATTATGAATCTATTCCCTGTACATTTGTTGGAACTGTCTTTATAAAAATGTATTAAATGTAAAAAAAAAACTCAAGCAGATGTATTCAGTCAGCCATCTGCTTGACCAAACTGCTCTCCCTGTCCTTGTTCATTACTTCGTATTTACCCATATGGACTATTGCAATTCACTGTTTCATGGCATTAGACAACAAGATATTCATCATCTTCAACTCACTCAAAATGCAGCTGTAAAGTTCATTACTGGCTCCAAAACATTTGATGATGTTACTCCTTTCCTTAAGACAGAACATTGGTTACTGGATTCTCACAGGATCACCTTTGAACTTCTCATGCTTGTTTATAAGGTCCATGCCTCCAGTGTTCCCCTATATCTTTTTTGGCTCTTAATTCCATACTCAACAATCAGACTACTTCGGTCAGTAACTGCGAACTTGCTTCTCGTCCCTTCTCTCTGTACAATATGCCATGATCTCAATCGTTCAAGGATATTTAGAGGAGCATTTTCAATATGACATCAAGAAGTCAGACTTTGTGTCACGTTTGTGACTGCTTTCCATGTGGGTGCTCTCCTTGCCCTCTGGTGGCTAGAACTGGTGGCTGCTATGGACTGTTTTCTGCTGTCTTCCATGTTCCAGACTTCAGTGAGTCCGGTCCGGATTTTCCAGGTTGCCAGCCTTGCTCTGCTGGGTTGTTCTGGAACAGCACCCTTACTTGGCTGGTGATTTACTGCAGCTGTGCACAGGTCAGCTGCTGAGGGGCTTATTAGCTTCTGTGAGCCTTGCCTTGGTATCAAAGGTCATCCATGAGTTCCTGGTGGTTTGTTGGAGTTCCTCTGAAAGTTTCCTTTGTTTTGGACCCTGCCTGTTCCTGGACTTTGACTTTGCTTGCTTCCTGTGCCTGTGACCCTTGGCCTGGACCTGGACCTGGACCTGGTCTTTGCTTTCCGCCTGCCTATAGACTCTGGTTAGTTTATGGATTACCCGTGTTTGCTGCCGGCCCCTTTGACCTTGTTGTGCTACTGGATAATGTTTACTGTCTACTATTAAAGCCTCTTCTAGTTATATTCTGTGGTTCCTGCCTGTTGTGTTCAGCACTGCTTTCTGCTTGGATGATTTGCCTCCCGCTGCTGCTCCTCGACAGTGGCCCAAGGGTTCACAAACCTAGTTCCTGCTTTAAGAACGTGACAGAATACCAAGGCCATGAGCCCGGTGAAATCATCCTTCCAGCAAGGTTTCCTGCCCATGACTTTTTCCTCTGTTTGCAATCCGGGGCACAGCCCGGGTGCCGCTCCTAGTTTGGATTTGGATCTTGACCCAGTTTCTGATCTTAATAGTTTTATCACGCTTCAAGATTACCGGGAACAACTTCTCTTTGATCCAGCTTTAAGGAATACCCCTGAAGCTGCAGCGGAGAGACAGCGTGTCTGGGGGCTTGGGTTCTCTGCAAACCCAGTCTCTGCTATTCATCCTGCTACCATGCTCTTTGCATATCGCTGCAGACTTCTCTTGGATCCAGCCCTGCGGGATACTCCTGAAGCTGACGCTGAAAGAAGGCGTTGTGAAACCCCGAAGCTCAGGGCTTATCAGCAGTTTGTGTGGAGCAGTTTGAGTTCCAGTTCCAACCAAGATACGGACTCTAAGCCGAGTTTCAGCTCCAGCCAAGCTGCTGAGTCCAAGCCGAGTTCCAGCTCCAGCCAACCTGCTGAGTCCACGCTGAGTTCCAGCCAAGTGCTTGAGCCTGCTCTGAGTCACTGCCCAGAGTCTGAGTCTGCTCTGAGATCCTGCCAAGCGCCGGAGGCTGCTCTGAGTTCCAGTCAAACTTCTGAGCCTGCGCTGAGTTCCAGCCAAGTGCCTGAGTCTGCTCTGGGTTTCTGCCCAGTGCCTGAGGCTGTTTTGAGTTCCAGCCCAGAGGATGCTGAGTCTGCTCCGAGTTTGAGCTCCAGCCAAGCTGTTCCTGAGTCTGCTCCAAGTTTGAGCTCTAGCCAAGTTGTTCCTGAGTCTGCTCCAAGTTTGAGTTCCAGCACAGCGGTTCCTGAGTCCGCTCCGAGTTTGAGTTCCAGCCCAGCTGTTCCTGAGTCTGCTCCGAGGTCAAGTTCCAGCCAAGAACCTGAAGCCAGTCCGAGGTTCAGTCTTGCTTCCAGTCCGAATTCCAGTCCAGCTACCCATGGTCATGTTTTGAAACTCCTCCCTCGGTTTCACCACTGTTACCCATGGAGACCGGAATCTCCCCGGGAGAGTGGGGGGGCCTTGAGGAGGGGGTACTGTCACGTTTGTGACTGCTTTCCATGTGGGTGCTCTCCTTGCCCTCTGGTGGCCAGAACTGGTGGCTGCTATGGACTGTTTTCTGCTGTCTTCCATGTTCCAGACTTCAGTGAGTCCGGTCCGGATTTTCCAGGTTGCCAGCCTTGCTCTGCTGGGTTGTTCTGGAACAGCACCCTTACTTGGCTGGTGATTTACTGCAGCTGTGGGTCAGCTGCTGAGGGGCTTATTAGCTTCTGTGAGCCTTGCTTGCCTTGCCTTGGTATCAAAGGTCATCCATGAGTTCCTGGTGGTTTGTTGGAGTTCCTCTGAAAGTTTCCTTTGTGTTGGACCCTGCCTGTTCCTGAACTTTGACTTTGCTTGCTTCCTGTGCCTGTGACCCTTGGCCTGGACCTGGACCTGGACCTGGACCTGGACTTTGCTTTCCGCCTGCCTATAGACTCTGGTTAGTTTATGGATTACCCGTGTTTGCTGCCGGCCCCTTTGACCTTGTTGTGCTACTGGATAATGTTTACTGTCTACTATTAAAGCCTCTTCTAGTTATATTCTGTGGTTCCTGCCTGTTGTGTTCAGCACTGCTTTCTGCTTGGATGATTTGCCTCCTGCTGCCGCTCCTCGACAGTGGCCCAAGGGTTCACAAACCTAGTTCCTGCTTTGAGAACGTGACACTTTGGATGTTTTGTGCTAAATGTTCCGAATCTGAATAGAAAGCACAATGATTTTTGAAATTGCAAAAGGTCTATCTTTTTTTTTTTTTTTAAATACCATTTGTAACAAGTTTTTGTGTTCTGTGTGTTTACATGCCTCCAGCATGCATCCTTGCTATTTAGACAAACCGCAGCGTAAAACGTCCAGATTCTGCCTTTCAAAAATTGCAATTTGGATATTTTCAGCAGATGGACATTTTTTGGCCATTTTGAAACATCCATCTGCTTCGAAAATGAGCATTATAGGCACCTATGTTGACTTTATAAACAAGCTTAAAATATTTGCTATTTTGCTACTTAGACATAGTTGTCCTTGTATAAAGTTATCCTCATTATCCCTGAAGTATTTCAGCTTTTGAGTTTTTGTAAAGTAGGAAAATGAAAGGGAGAGGAGTAGTAATGATTTTTATGGAAGACTGGAAGCTTTTAGTTGCAGATTCCCTAAAATTGGATGGGATAGTTAAATTGAAAAAAAAAAGAAGAAGAAGAAGAAGAACATTGCATTGTTTCCAGAGCCAACAACCCTTCTATTTAAGTTTTGGGGAATCAAAACTAAAGTGCAGTAAACAGATTTGATGGAAATTAGAGTATCAGTTACTGTACAAATTAGTGTGGTAACATTTATCACACGGATACAACACTCACTGTACACTAATTTATGTGGTAACTGCTTGTCGCAGCAGGAGACAGAAAAAGAATGGAGAACGGGAGGGTTATGGATTATGGACGGCGCTTGCACTTAATACGTGGTAATTTACCATATGTTAACCATCACTGCTGTTGATAGTAGAGGTGTACTTATCAATTCCTCAAGGGGAAGCTTTACATGTGCTCATGCTATCTGCATGCAGTTAATATGGCCCCGCTGTTAAAAAAATATATCTTCCTGCCTGATGAGCATCCTTAAGACCTATCTCTCTGCTAAGCATCCCTAAAGCTCCCTCAACACCTAATCAGAATTCCCAGCTCTTACTGGAGGTGTCCCTGGTAGGTGCTACTTTGACCCCTAGTAGTAGTCTCGCAGTACTACCACTAGGGATCAAGCTGCCAAATAAAGGCACATGCTCCATTTTGGGGGAAGTTCTTGAGAAGGTAGTTTTAAATCAGCTACAGCTCTAATTAGATAAGGCAGAAGGTTTGAATTCCAGGCAGTCTGGCTTCTGTAAATACCATCCTATATGACCCTGGTGGATGGTCTCAGGGAAATGATGGATCACAGTTTTGATGCATTAGTATGTTTATGCCTATATTCATTTTGTGGGCTGCATTTGATACAGTAGATCACTAACGATTGTTGAAACAATTAATGGAGATTGTGCTGGTTAGCATCTGTTTGCATCTTTTATTATTTTTTGATAGATAGATATCAGGGTGTTAACATTAATAGGAAGCTCTCTAAGTTTTATCCAACTGAAAGTAGAGTTCCACAGGGGACTTTGTTGTTTCTGGCCTTCTTTATAATTTATGTAACACCATTAATGAATACAACTTTATGTTTGGCCAGCGAACAAATGTTTGGTTATGTTAAGGAGACTGAATAATTGTTTGGAGGAGACCCAGAGAGAGACGGCTTTGCATAAATTGAAAGTAAATCCTAAGAAACAGATGTTCTCTGGGAACATAGTGAGAATATGGTTTTCAAGAAACCACAACTTTATCGTGGAGATTAAATACTAGAGATTAAAAATGGAGTCAGCAATTTAGGGGTAAAATGATGGTACTTTGGCTATGGAAGATCAGGTACGAATGGTTTTCTATGGCTGCTACTTTCAGGTATGTCAGCTACATCTTCTTCATCTTATCTTTAATGATTGTTTTGCATCTATCTGGCATACAGTGTTGACTGTCTGCCTTGATTACTGTAATGTTTTCTTTCGTGGTCTACCGAATCACCTAATGAAGTTTCAGCTAATTCAGAAGTCAGCAGCTAGGTTGTTGGCAGAGATAGGATGTAGGAGGCACATTTCATTGATGCTCTCGAAAGAACAAAGGTTTTTGTTTGCAGCTTTAACATTGGCTGATAAAGGTTGAAAGAATCTGGGCCTTCATATTTGGGATTTAGATTAAGTTTAAAGATTGACTATTTCAGATTATGTAAACTGCCAGATTGTTAAACTCTTGCATCTTTATTTTTGGGTTGAAATAGCTGTGATGGATATTACTTTGAAAAGAGTTATTATTCTTATTTCTTTTTGAATACAGAAAGATTTATTGTTAATTATAGTTACATTGTAAGCAGCTTAACGTATTGACAATAGTGGCAAATATATATGTTTTTGTTTTTAATAAATATTCATGATATAGCACTACTCTTTAAGCTGTAGGAACTCCGATCCAGCAAACTTAAATTTCACATGCCACTGGCTGTTCCTTTTTCAGAGCTTAGGTTTACCATAGCAATACTGTTTCCACACCTGTCTTCCCTTTGAGAGTTTTCAGGATCTCACATGTCAGAGAGGTACTGGCAGGCTGTGAATTGCCACCATGGAAACGGTATGAATGGTTCTGAATTATTAATTTGTAGAAAGTATTAGGTTTCTCTTCAGATAAAGTAATAAATGTGGAGACCCCAAGGGCTCCTGTAAAAGTTTTGTTCTATGTATTTGAAGGGCAGGTCTTCCAGGTATGGGAGGGTTTAAGTAGCCTGATGTAAATTTAAGGGAGGAGTTGCCTCTTTCAAAGGATTGGAAGGGATTATAAAAGGATATCGAGGGGTCCTTTTACTAAGCTGTGGTAAAAAGTGACCTTCATGTGTCCTTATGTGGGTTTTTCCCATGTGCTAAGGCTATTTTTACCACAGCCAGAAAATGGTCAATTTTCATTTTCCCTATTAATGGCCATGCATTAATGTTGTATATATGTGTAAATCAGAAACTCTAATAGTTCAATAAAATCAAAACTAAACAATCACAAAATAAATAAATTAAATATTAATGATATGTACTCAGTTTTTTTGGTGTATATACATAGACTCAGGAGCCAAGAAGTAAAACACCCCATACACATCATAGCATGCCCTGCCTCCTCCTAATAAGGGCTGTTCAAAGTTTTTCTTTAGATTGCAAAGTAATATAAAACTGTTACTTAGCTTGAACTGCTATGATATCTATGGGGTGTTTTACTTCTTGACTCCTGAGTCTATGTATATACACCAAAAAAACTGAGCACATGTCATTAATATTTTATTTATTTATTTTGTGATTGTTTAGTTTTGATTTTATTGTACTATTAGAGTGTCTGATTTACACATGGAGGAGTGGCCTAGTGATTAGGGTGGTGGACTTTGGTCCTGGGGAATTGAGTTTGATTCCCGGCACAGGTAGCTCCTTGTGACTCTGGGCAAGTCACTTAACCCTCCATTGCCTGCCACATTGAGCCTGCCATGAGTGGGAAAGCACAGGGTACAAATGTAATTAAAATAAATATGTGATATATAGGAAACTGAATTTAACAAAAACCTGATTATTACGTGCATTAATGTTGCCATTAGGGCACAATCATTAAAATAAAAGTCCATGAACACTTACCGATACATATTTTATAGGCAGTAAGGGCTCATGCGCTAATCCTGCACTAATCAGTTAGCACACAGTAATGTAGCAGTGCTGATCATTTTATTTATTTATAAAAACTATATTCCATATTATCATATTCTAAGTGGATTACAAATGCACCTACATAATACTCTTTACAAAAAAAACATTACAACATTGTATTTGTATTAAACAAATACAATCATACATTCATCATCACTTTTTCATTCAAATTTTCCAAATACTAAAATCAGAAAAGAAGAGTTCTAACAAAACTGTCTTGGTTCTAGAAATTTTAAACATCAGTCAAATTAAAAGGTCTCTTGAAAAAGTAACGTTTTCAGAGTTTTTTTTTTAAAGTCGCCATATGTCTTATAGATCGTACTTGAGGCAGCAACTTGTTCCAAATTTTTTGGAGCCTGCAACATAGAATATTGATGCTCTATATTCTTATAGTCTAATAAATTGAAATGATGGTACGTCTAATAAATTTGCTGAATAGAAGAATTTTATAGCCAATTCTGTATTCTACTGGCAACTGATCTAAATACATCAGTGCCAGGGAAACATGATCAAATCGTAATAATCCAAAGAGAAGATGAACTGTTGCATTCTGGGCTATTCACAAAGATTTTAAAATTTTCGTTGGTGCTCCAACCAACACGCTATTACAGTAATCAAAACATGGTATTGGCACAGAAACACTCCTTCTGCAGAAAAAATTTAAATATTTTTAAAACGCTGTTTCTGTGCACAGATTAGAAATTTACCACTCACTAGCACTTACTGCAGCTTAGTAGAAAGATCCATTAGTGAAATTTGTATGTTGTTAACCAGAAGAATAAGTGGAAGGCTGTGCTCTCAGTATGCTGCCATGGGGTGGTAAGAGAGGAGCCTCTCCTTTTCAATCACCCAGGAGCAGGGGCGTATCCAGACCTTGCTGTGGGAGGGGGCCAGAGCTCGAGGTTGGGGGGGCACTTTTGGTCTCAATTTCACTAAAAGGAGCATGCAGGATGTGAGGGGGAAAAAGAGCAAAGCAGGCAACACGGCGGCGCTGGAGACCGGCACTCGATAAGGCTTCAGCTGGCAGGGGTTTGGGAACCCCGCCAGCAAAACCAGGGGCCCAGAGGAAATTTGAGGGGGCCCAGGCCCCTGTGGCCCCACGTAGCTACGCCACTGCCCAGGAGACTGAGCAACCTCAAGACCGAGGGACAGGATCCTGTCCTGATACATTGCTCTTCAAAAGGTATTGAAATGAATTTGCACGAGAAGAGGGATAAAAGGACTTTATTTAGGCTTCCAGAGCCCAAAGGAGATAGGGTCCAGTGGAAATAGTGGGAGGCCCAAGTTTCTTTCAGGGAATATTCAATAACATTGAACTCTAGAAGGTAAATATTCAGCTCAGTGTTGAGTGTATAATTTAAAAGGTCTAACTTAGAGGTTTTCAAATCATGTACCTATTCAGGTAGCATGGCTGAAAATCCATGTGTGAGACCCCTGAGCGAATGTGGGGAGTGGACCAGTGGAATAACTCAGCTGGACAACAGGGAGGCACACAAAATAAGTATTTATTTACAGGAATTCCCGGGCCTGTTTCTTCACAGGACCCGAGTCATAGTGTGGGTAAACCTCTGAGGTTCAGGAACACAGTTACTAAACAGGCCTCTAGTGGCAGGCCTAACACAGCTTGTGACTGGCCCAGGGTTGCCATGCCCCAAACATAACCGTAGGTTCTCAGGTCTCTGACAAAGTTCAGGTCTGGCAAGAAACTTGCAAGTCTTAATGAAAAACAAAAGGTTGGCTTATCTCAGCCTAATCACAGCAATTAGATGTATTGAGTCAGGGCATAGGAACACACTAAATACTGGAAGCCTGCTTAGTGGTAGGCCATAGCCCTGAGAACATACTTATTAGCAGCTGCTCTACCAGAGGCAACTGGAGTCAAACCCTGGGAGCCTGCCTAACTAGAAGCCAGAGCCCTGGAAATATGTTTACCAGTACCTATTCTGCAAGAAGCAGCTGAAGGCCAAACCCCTGGGAGCACATTTAACTGTCCCTGCTCTAGCAAAGGGAGCTAAAAGTTGAAGTCTGGTGCCTAATCATCATGAAGCTATAGCCCTAGGAACACCCTTACCAGCACCTGCTCTACCAGAAGCAGCTGACAGACATAAGGAAATTTCTGGAGTTCCTTTTTCTAACCTAAGAGTATAATAAGATGATATAATTAGGATAGCCTAAGATGCCCATCAAATATAGTAGGAGTTCCCAATCTGTATTTTGGAGGGAACTATAAAAAAAGATCCTGAAAATATAGGAATAACTGGAGCAGTAGCAGCCTGGTTCAACTGTCAAGATGTCCAATGAATTTTCAGCCTCCTGGATCCCTGAATGTGGGGTCCCTCACAGTTCCCCGATATCACCAATATTATTCAATGTCCTGATGGCTCCACTTGGCAAGAAACTGGATAAAATGGGTTTAAACTCATTCATATATGCAGACGATGCCACCATCTACATACCTTTCAACAACAGCATCACAGAGATACTGGATAAGGCCAAAAAAAGACTCGACCTCATTGAAAATTGGGCCACAACTGTCAAATTATCTACGGTGAAGCCCCGGGATACATGACAGACCTGATTGACCTACCAACTAGAAATACTTCAAAATCATCACGAACGTACCTAAACCTGCACTACCCAAGCTGTAAAGGACTCAAAAACAAATCAACTTACGCATCCAGTTTTTCCTACGTAAGCACACAACTGTGGAACACACTCCCAAAAGCTGTGAAAACCACGTATGACCACTTACACTTCCGGAGAACACTAAAAACGTACTTGTTCAAAAAGGCATACCCTACCAACCCAACATAAATGCCTGACCACTGGAACACAACAAAACCAAAATACGGTATGGACACAACACAACTCTTCCATGTCTGACGCCCCTATGTGGCTGTACCACATGAACTGTATCTTATCTCACGTGGCAATACCACATGAACTTTATCTTATCTCTACATCACTCTGTATTTGTGTACACCAGAGTCTGCAATCGCATCTCCGGCACTATGTAAGTCACATTGAGCCTGCAAATAGGTGGGAAAATGTGGGCTACAAATGTAACAAATAAAAAACAATAAATAAATTAAACTGAACCGAGACAAAACCAAACTCCTGGTTGTATCCAGCCAGCACAATCCCACTACTTACCAAAACATCACAATAGATCAACAATCTTACAGAATCAAAAACAAAAATAAAAATACTAGAAATCATTCTCAACAAACATCTGACCCTTGAAGACCAAGTTGCTGCAATCACATCAGAAAGCTTCAAAACACTATGGAAACTGAGAAAAATCAGAAACTATTTTCCCAGACAGTCTTCCATCTGTTTACAAGAGCAAATGCCCCCTCCCTTGCCAGCTCTCTGGGAACTCACTTCAGCTTGAGCTGCAGTGAAATATATTTTGTATCAGAGATAATTTTGATTTTTAAGAGGCCTAGCTTTTTAGCCTGAGCCATTGGCCTGTATTTTACTGAGAGCAACGCCTAGCATATTTCTACATATCTTATAGTACAGAAGCTGATATTATCCCAACTAGACTACTGTAATGCAGGATATGTAGGCTGCAAAGCAAACCTACTAATGATCATTGCAGACCATCCAAAACACAACAGCGAGATTGATATTCAAAAAGTCAAAATATGATAGAGCAACCCCAGAACTCATAATTCTACATTGACTCCCGATCAAGGCCAGACTATTTTTCAGCACAATCATCTTCAAATTACTATTTGGCATGTCACCGGACTACATGCTAGATATGATCAAACTATCACCAAGAAATGCAAATCCAGGAACCAGAGATTACCTACTACACTACCTGCCTAGCTGCAAAAATGTACTATACAAGTCCACCTACATGGCAGGATTTAGCTACCTGGGCTCAAAATGGTGGAATTCAATTCCCATACTTATAAGAAACATCACAAACTACTTCCAGTTCAAAAAAGACCTACCTCTTCAGGAAATTCTATGAGTAAGATATGCACTAATCATTCTGGAACAACAATATACAACACAACCTCTAACTATAACACATCTTTTCATTTAAGAAATGAACTAAGACATATCTTTTCAAGAAACCCAGTGACTATTACATACACACTAATAGTTATCTTGCCAACCATTGTAAAACACATCATACAACCTTGTAAATGTAATTGAATCAATATAATCAACAACTGTTAAATGTAAGCCACATTGAACCAAAACTCGTTTTTGGATAATTGTGGGATACAAGTATGAATAAATAAAAATAAACAAACAAATAAAAATAAACCTTTGTGGAATGGAAAACACAGTCACCTATATGGGACCAGGGTTATCTAAGCAGCCTATAACACCAGATAGATAGATAGACAGATAGGCAGACTGCTGAGTGGAGGAGTGGCCTAGTGGTTAGGGTGGTGGACTTTAGTCCTGAGGAGCTGAGTTTGATTCCCAGCACAGGCAGCTCCTTGTGACTCTGGGCAAGTTACTTAACCCTCCATTGCCTGCCATGAGTGGGAAAGTGTGGGGTACAAATGTAACAAAATAAAAATAAATCATACACTGGCAGTCAGCACCTTCATTCATAATAAGATTTGAGGCTGAAATGATCATTCAGAATCCAGTCAAAAATCAACATACAGTATGTTGAAGGGATTGACTGCCATTTAACCAACATTTCATCCTCAGCTAGTGGATTATCTTTACCAACCCATACAATTTAGAACTTGAATTCAACAAAACGAAGAATATTATAATACCTTTCTATCACTCCTTGGTATGACTGCACCTTGAAAACTGAGTGCAGATCTGGTCGCTGCATTTCATAAGAACATGTATGTTGCCATACTGGGACAGACCAAAGGTCCATCAAGCCCAGTATCCTGTTTCTTTTTTTTTTTATATATATATATTTTTATTCACACAATAACAAGTTGTAAATGCAAAATACAAGCAACACTGCTCAATGTACAGTCCAAAGTCACCATTCCATATTTATATTCAACAGTTATGTCTATCCAAAGGTCTTTGGTACAACCTGCATTGCATTTTATTACTTAATCCCCCCAACCATACTACCTTACATTCCATCAAATATTCCATTCTACTTCTCAACTTTCACACCACCAGTATCCTGTTTCTAATAGTGGCCAATCCAGGTCACAAGTATCTGGCAAAATCCCAGAACAGTAAAACAGATTTTATGCTGCTTATCCTAGAAATAAGCAGTGGATTTTCTCAAGTCCATCTTAATAATGGCTTATGAACTTTTCTTTTAGGAAATTATCCAAACCTATTTTAAACCCTGCTAAGCTAACTGCTTTTACCACATTCTCTGGCAACAAATTCCAAAGTTTAATTACATAAGTAAAACTTTTTCTTCACTCAACGTGTAATTAAACTCTGGAATTCGTTGCCAAAGAATGTGATAAAGGTGGTTAGCTTAGCGGGGTTTAAAAAAGGTCTGGATGGCTTCCTAAAGGAAAAGTCCATAGACCATTATTAAATTGACTTGGGGAAAATCCACTGCTTATTTCTGGGATAAGCAGCATAAAATGTATTAAACTTTTTCGGGATCTTGCCAGGTATTTGTGACCTGGATTAGCCACTGTTGGAAACAGGATGCTGGACTTGATGGACCTTTGGTCTGTCCTAGTGTGGCAATACTTATGTACTTAGTAGCTTCATTGCATGCCTCCTAGTCCTAATATTTTTGGAAAGAGTAAACAAGCAATTCACATCTACCCGTTCTGCTCCACTCAGTATGTTATATACCCCTCAACCATCTCTACTCCAAGCTGAACAGCCCTTACTCATTTTTGTCGCACTTCTCTATAAATTTTTTTATTCAGTTATATGTTTTTTGAGATGCGGTGACCAGAATTTCACACAGTATTTGAGGTCCAGTCGCACCGTGGAGCGATACAAAAGTATTATAACATCCTCATTTTTGTTTTCCATTCCTTCCCTAATAATATCTAACATTCTATTTGCTTTCTTAGCCACTGCCGCCGCCACCGTACACTGAGCAGAGGGTTTCAACAATCATTAGTGATGACACCTAGATCCCTTTCCTAGTCATTGACTCCTAATGTGGATCCTTGCATTGCATAGCTATATTTCGGGTTCCTCATCCCCACATGCATTATTTTGCACTTGCTCACATTAAATGTCATCTGCCATTTGGATGCCCAGTCGCCCAGTCTCGTAAGGTTCTCTTATAATTTTTCACAATCCTCTTGTGATTCAACAACTTTGAATAATTTTGAGTTGTCACTAGTTACTCCCATCTCTAGATCATTTACAAATATGTTAAAAAGCAGTGGTCTCAGCACAGACCCCTAGGGAACCCCACTATCTACCCTTCTCCATTAAGAATACTGACCATTTAACCCTACTGTCTGTTTTCTAGCTTTTAACAAGTTTTTAATCCACAATAAAACACTACCTCCTATCTCATGACTCTCCAATTTCCTTTGGAGTCTTTCATGAGGTACTTGGTCAAGTGCCTTTTGAAAATCCAGATACACAATATTGACCAGCTCACCTTTACCCACATGTTTGTTCACCCCTTCAAAGAAATGTATAGATTGGTGAGGCAAGATTTCCCTTCACTAAATCTATGTTGGCTTTGTCTCATTAATTCATGCTTTTAAATATGCACTGTAATTTTGTTCTTTATAATAGTCTCTACCATTTTGCCCAGCACTGATGTCAGACTTACTGGTTTATAATTTCCCATATCACCTCTGGAACATTTTTTTTTAAATCGGCATTACATTGGCCACCCTCCAATCTTTCAGTATCATGCTTGATATTAAAGATAAATTACATATTACTAACAATAGCTCCACAAGCTCATTTTTCAGCTCTATCAGTACTCTGGGATGAATACTAACTGGTCCAGACAATTTGCTGCTCTTCAATTTCTCAAATTGCACCATTACATCTTCCAGGTTTATATAGGGATTTCATTCAGTTTCTCTGACTCGTCAGCTTTGAATACCATTTCCGGCACTGGTATCTCTCCCAAATCTTCCTCGGTGAAGACTGAAGCAAAGAATGTATTTAATCTCTCTGCTATAGCTTTGTCTTCCCCGAGTGCCCCTTTTACCCCTCAGTCATCTAGCGGTCCAACTGATTCTTTTGCCAGCTTCTTGCTTTTAATATACCTAAAAAAAATTTACTGTGTGTTTTTGCCTCCAACGCAATCTTTTTTTCAAAGTCCCTCTTTGCCTTCCTTATTAGCGCTTTGCATTTGACTTGCCATTCCTTATGCTGTTTCTTATTAATTTCAGTTGGATCCTTCTTCCATTTTCCATTTTTTGAAGGATTTTCTTTTAGCTCTAATATCTTCCTTCACCTCACTTTTTAAGCATGTCAGCTGTCTTTTGGTCTTCCTTCCTCCTTTTTTAATGCATGGAACATATTTGGCCTGGGCTTGCAGGATGGTATTTTTGAACAGCATCCATGCCTCCTTAACTAATTTCACAGAAGAAGAAGGACAAAGATGAAGATCAGATGATGTTGGTTTTATAAATTTCAGGGTGGCCTCTGACCTTTGCAAAATAATTAATGAAATATCTCTGTATTCCCTAACTTCCACCTTTATACATGATATAGACACCAATATCTCACCAGGGTTCCAAATCTCTGTAGCTGACAAAAAGACCCAACTTATCTCACAAAACTAGTCTACTAGCATGATCATTAATTTGTGGATTCACGTCCCTTCCTCATTCCAGATTTCAAAGTTTGGACTAGAACACTGATTCTTTAAAATTGATAGACAAATTCAACTGTCAGATGAATTGAAACCTCTACAAGCACCTTTCAAACACCTTAAATGTTTCGTAGACGAATTTAAACCTCCGAATGCCTGTCTCTAAGTACCTTTTAAAAGCTTTTAAATGCTTTTATACACCTCAGCATTATGCTGAACCCAGAACTGTATTGTCTCTATTGCCTCTACTGTACTGTCTCTATTGCCTCTCCCTAACCCATCACGCACTCACATCTCCTAGCACAAACAACAACAATCCCACAACACACAAATCATTCATGCAACCTATACACAACATACCTACTCAAAAAATCAAAAAATGGCACGGAAAACCTACTACCCACGGACACCATCTACAAAAAGGAAAGAACGGACTTAACAAATTCACATACCAAGAAGACAGACAACTGATAGAAATCATCACTACCTTGAACCCAACTGATCCCCACCAATTAATACAAATAGGCTACATAAATGCCAGATCTGTAGTTAATAAAACCATGATAATAACCGACTGGATAACAACTGACCATCTCAATTTCCTAGTTAATGGTGAAACTTGGATCCATGACTCCAAAGATCCCATAATCTTAGAGCTCTGTCCTCCAGGATACAAAATTACCCACTGGACAAGGGACGGAAAAAGAGGAGGAGGAATAGCTATAATCTACAAATCTCAATTCACAATCACAACAACAGCAGAATCCATTCTTCCCCAACTGGAAATAGCCTCAGTCAGAATCAACCACCCAACCCTACGAGAACACCTAAACCTAATCCTGTTTTACAGACCTCCAGGCAATTGGCAAGACTCCCAAATGCATTTTATGGATTTCATATCGAACACTTGTGTTTCCACCCAGAACCTTCTCATAGCAGGTGACATCAATCTTCACCTTGAAGACACTAACTTAAGCAACGTATATGAATGCAAGGACTTCCTCCAATTACAGGAACTCCACTGGCCAAACATGCAACCCACGCACAACAAAGGACACACACTAGATATCATTACCTACAAATTCTCATCAGAATCAAATCTCACACTGATAGACACAAAGTGGACCGCTACACCATGGTCCGATCACTACAAAGCAAATCTCTCCCTCTACTGGCGAACAAAAAAAGCACAACATGGAGGAGTGGCCTAGTGGTTAGGGTGGTGGACTTTGGTCCTGAGGAACTGAGTTCGATTCCCGGCACAGGCAGCTCCTTGTGACTCTGGGCAAGTCACTTAACCCTCCATTGCCCGCCGAATTGAGCCTGCCATGAGTGGGAAAGCGCGGGGTACAAATGTAAAAAAAAAAAAAAAAAAAGGACAACAAACCTATATTATGAGAGGCAAAATAGACCTAACATTCTGGCAGCAATTCTACATTGATGAATGGACAACACCTACAGACTCACCCCAATTTCTCCAAGAATGGGACAACAGATGCAGAACAGTACTAGACAACATAGCACTGCTTCAAACCAGAACCTCACACAGAAAAAAACTCAATACCATGGTTTAACGAAGAACTAAAAACACAAGTCAGAAGATTAGAAAGAGCTTGGAACAAGAAAAAAGACGAATCTACACTCAAAGACTGGAAACAACTACAAAGAAAATACAAATACACCATTAGACATACTAAAAGAACATATTATAAAACCAAAATAGGACCAAACTACAAAGACACTCACAAACTCTTCTTACTCGTAAACAAATTACTAAATACCACACCGGTTACTTCTAATAATACAGATACCCCATCTGCAACCAATCTTGCGAACTACTTCAAAGAAAAAATCATAAAGCTCCGACTCATGATACCTCCCAACACAACTGATTACACAAACCTCCTTGAATGCCTAGACCCAACACCTGGGGAATACCCAGCAGATCGATCATGGACCAACTTTAACACGCTCTCGTTCGATGATGTCTCACAATTGCACGGAAGATATGCCAAGTCGCAATGCAAATTAGACACCTGCTCTAATAGCCTAATTGGATCTGCCCTAAACAACTCAAAACAGACCTCACGGAACACTTAAATTACAGGCTTCAAAATGGTCTCTTCCCCATGGATAAAGGTTATCAATAGAAATCAAACAAAATAAAACATGGAAAAGAAAATAAGATGATACCTTTTTTATTGGACATAACTTAATACATTTCTTGATTAGCTTTCGAAGGTTGCCCTTCTTCGTCAGATCAGAAATAAGCAAATGTGGTAGCAGATAGTATATATAAGAGAAACATCAAAGCATTACTTTGACAGTCTGAAAATTCTCGGGGTTACCATTGATCGAAACCTCACACTCGATACCCACGTGAAGAATAAGACGAAAAAGATGTTCCACACCATGTGGAAACTCAAAAGAATAAAACCTTACTTCCCGAGACACATCTTCCGCACCCTGGTACAGTCAATGGTACTAACACGTCACCTAGACCACTGCAACGCACTCTACGCTGGCTGCAAAGAACAGAATATCAAAAAACTCCAAACAGCCCAAAACACAGCCACAGGCTCATATTTGGAAAAACAAAATATGAAAGGGCTAAACTCCTAAGAGAGAAACTTCACTGGCTCCCAATTAAGGAACGCATCGCGTTCAAGATCTGCACGATAGTACACAAAATCATCCACACAGATGCCCCAACCTACATGCTAAACCTCGTGGACCTACCTCCCAGAAATGCCAAAAGATCATCCCGTAAATTTCTTAATCTGCACTTCCCCAGCTGTATAGGACTAAAATACAAGCTGATACATGCAACGACCTTCTCCTATATGAGCACGCAGTTATGGAATGCAATAACTTGAAAACTCTTGACGAAATAACCAACTTTCGTAAATCTCTGAAGACATATCTCTTCAATAAGGCCTACAAAGAGAACCCATAGCCATACCAAACCACCCCAGCCTGACAGTATACCTCCCACACTCATCCACCTTAATCCACTTAATTCTTTTCTTTCTCCTTGACTCAACCTTTTTACATCACTAATTGTATCTGATATCCTGAAATGACAATGCCATAACAGGACTCTGTAAGCCACATTGAGCCTGCAAATAGGTGGGAAAATGTGGGATACAAATGCAATAAATAAAATAAAATAAAATAATAAAAATAAATTCTGAGTCGCTTCTTCCCTTTTCAAGTCAGTACACACCTCAGCAACTTTGATACAAAAATAACTATTTCTCTGATCCAACTGCAAACTTAGACTTAACAGATATCAACGTCAGCTTCTTCACAATCAAAAATAATTCTTTTATCTATTCCCAGAGGCCTAATTAATTTTATAAAAATAGGGGTTGATATTCAGTTTGTTTCTCATAAATTGGGCTATTATAACATCACATCATCTTGTTTGTACTCAAATATACAACACTCGTTTCCAGCAAATCTCAAGCATCTCTCACATAGTCATACATATTTCAATCTGACTCACCTGGTACAGCTCCCAGCTGGTATGACTCCTTATAATCTATCTCTGTTTGGCTGTCTCTCTGAGGGCATACGTGCATGTTTGTTCCTGTTTCTAATGCACATGATTTTTATAATGATAGTCCTCAGGAGGTTCTCAACAAATTTACAAAGCCCAAAAAAGATTAAAGTCACTGCCCTTTCTACCAACTACTAGATATGACCATAAGGCCATGCTGAAGACACCCTTTTATATAGTTATGTGAAACAAATCGGAGAAAATATTTCTTCACGCAACGTGTAATTAAACTCTGAAATTCACTGCCAGAGAATGTGGTAAATGTGGTTAGCTTAGCGGGGTTTAAAAAAGGTTTGGACGGCTTCCTAAAGGAAAAGTCCATAAACCATTATTAAATGGACTTGGGGAAAATCCACTATTTCTAGAATAAGCAGTATAAAATGTTTTGTACTTTGTTGGGATCTTGCCAGGTATTTGTGACCTGGATTGGCCACTGTTGGAAACAGGATGCTGGGCTTGATGGACCTTTGGTCTGTCCCAGTATGGCAATACTTATGTACTTATACCTGAAACTGAAATTATGGCAGAGTTTGCCATATTTGAAAATAAACTGTCCATTAATCCTAAATGGCAGGTGCTTGACACTGACCAGAGCCAGCCCAACCTTCTGGCAAGACTAGGCAATCGCCTAGGGCTGCAGCCTCTGGGGTTTGGCAAAGAGCAGCATTAGTCAAAGCAAAACAATAAACCCTGACATCCACAATAGCTCAAAGAAACAACTGGAGAGAAAGGGAAAGGAATTTGATATACTGCATTTCTGTGGTTACAATCAACTATACAGGTATTTTTTTGTAACTGGGGCAGTGGAAGGTTAAGTGACTTGCCCAGAGTCACAAGCAGCTGTAGTGAGAATTGAAGCCAGTTACCCTGGTTTTCAGGCCACTGCACTAACCATTAGGCTACTTCTCCACTTTTACTGGCAGGGAAGGTGGGCAGTATTCCAATAGCCCATTCACCCAGATTAGTCTAAGAGGGGTGGTATTGGAGTGATCATGAATGTTGGGGTGGGGGACGGGTAGTGGAGACCAAGGGTTCTAAAATGCAATGGGGGCGGGGGGGGGGATGCAAAGCTGAAGGTACCTTTGCACAGGCAGGTCTACAGTGTGTGAACCTGTTTTAAAGCAGTGATTTAGTTAAATTTTTTTCAAAGGGGGATGGGACTTGATATACTGCCTTTCTGTGGTTACAATCAAAGTGTTTTACATATATACAGGTACTTATTTTATACCTAGGGAAATAGAGGGTTAAGGGGCCCTTTTACAAAGGCACATAGGCGCTCCACTGCTGAAACCACACCGACCTAAAGACATTTGGACATATCCCCCTTCCCTCTTCCCTCACAGCTTGCCCTCTATCTCCATCCATTCCTATTCTTCCCCATTATCTCTTGTAGGTTTGCTGTATTAGTTTCATTTTACTACATTGGCGCCTGCGTCTGTGGTGCATTGTAAGCCACATTGAGCCTGACATTGTTGGGAAACTGTGGGGTACAAATGAGATAATAAATAAATAAATAAATAAATAAAGTGTATGAAATTAGCACTACTGCCCGGCGACCTTGTACCCTGGGCGGTAATTCCATTTTTGACGTGTGCCTAAAACATGCGGTATTTTGTATTTTCTGCTGCATGGCACTTACCTGGCGGTAATCAGCAGTGTACAAGTGCTGGCTGCTTACTGCCCGGTTAGCGCATGAGGCCTTACTGCTAAGTCAATGGGTGATGGTAAGGTCTCAGCCCGAAAATGGATGGGCACTGGTTTTAATTTTGCCGCACTTCCATTTTCCAGCACAAAAAAAAGCCTTTTTTTCCAGGCGCACTGAGGAAATGGACCTGCGTGTGTCCGAAACATGCTCTTACACCAGCGTAGGCTAGGGGCGTAGCCAGACTTCGGCGCGAGGATAGTCCAGAGCCCGAGGTGAGGGGGCACATTTTAGCCACCCCCGCCATTTTTAACCCCCCTGCCATTTTTTACCTCCCCGCCGCCACCACTACTTTTGACCCCCCCCAGCGCCAACCCTTTCGACTCCCTCTTCCCGCCATCACCAACCCTCCCCCGCCGCCACCGTCGGGTACCTTTGCTGGCAGGGGTCCCCAACCCCCGCCAGCTGAAGTCCTTTTCTCCGGCACGGCCACATTGCTGATCTGCAAGGGCAGACTTTTGTTTCTGTGAGTCTGACGTCCTGCACATATGTGCAGGGCGTCAGACTCACAGAAACAAAAGTCTACCCTTGCAGATCAGCAATGTGGCCGTGCCGGAGAAAAGGACTTCAGCTGGCGGGGGTTGGGGACCCCCGTCGGCAAAGGTACCCGACGGCAGCGGGGGAGGGTTGGCGGCGGGAGGGGGGTCAAGGGGGTTGGCGGCGGGGGGGCCAGGGCCAAATCTATGGGGCCCATGCCCCCGTGGCCCCATGTAGCTATGCCCCTGGCGCAGGCCACTTTTAGGCATGCCTTAGTAAAAGGGCCCTTAAGTGAATTGGCCAGCATCACAAGGAACTGCAGTAGGAATCCAGCACAGTTCCCCAGATTCTCAGGCTGCTGTACTAACCCCATTACTCCATTTGGTTTGTCTTCTAAAAGAACTGCAAATTAATTAGATATCGCTCACACTGGCTATATCTCCCTGGAATAATCTGAGATTAGGTCAAGTATCCAGGATATAACATACAGCAGGGGGTCAGAAAGAACAAAGATTTATCCCCTTTCTTCCCTTTGTGAGACAGGTGAGAAATGAAGTCTTGTAATTAACTCTGACAGTACATTGTATAAGCACTTCAGAAGTGCACTTTAAGAAAACCTGATGTTTTCTTTTACCAGTCCCCATGTTGTAATGTTAATTCTGGGTAGTTTTGCAATATAATGCAAGTGCTTGTGATATTTATCTGGATCTTCATCTCTTTTAGCAACCTTTACAGTACATGATAGAGGGATGTGTATTTCCTGTGTGTATTTTCAAAGGAGATTTGTCTGCTGAGAGAACATCATGCTGTAGAGAAAGTTCTTTGATCAGCATTGGAAGCAGCCTTAGGCTGGTCACAGACAAAGGCCTGATTTATCAGTGTGGAAATTAAGTAATGAAAGTACTTTGGTAAGGCATAAAAATGGAATATTTATAAAAACTATACATTATTGGATTTCAAAAAATTAACCATACTATTACTACTTATATCTAGCAGACATAGGCAACACCATACACAAACACGTAAGAGATAATCCCTGCTCAACAGAGTTTGCAATCTATTCAAGACAGCAAATAGGACAATTAAGAAATTATTATGGGAACAATTAAAACAGCATGGATATGGAACAGGTGAAGAAGAGGTTAAGATTTAAAGCAGCTTCAAAAAGGTGGGCTTTTATCATGGATTTGAATAGAGCCAGAGGTGCATTACATACCAGCTCAGAGGGGTTAATATTCAAAACCATTTAACTGAGAAGGAGAGGTTCCTGCCTAGTTAAATTCAGTGGCGTAGCCAGACATCAATGTGTGTGTGTTGGGGGGGGGGGGGGGGGGAGGGTCCAGAACCCAAGGTGGAAGGGGGCACATTTTGGCCCGCCTCCCCGCCGCTCTCTCCCCCCCCCACCGCCGCCTCCTCACATACCTTGACTGGCGAGGGTCTCTAAACCCCGCCAGCTGAAGCATTTGTTCAGCACTGGTCTCTGCCACATTGCCTGCCCTGCTTTTCCCCTCACGTCACGTACACACTCAATTTTATTAAAACGAGTGTGTACACGACGTGAGGGGAAGAGCAGGGCAGACAATAAGGCGGGGAGCTGGAAACCAGCGCTGGACAAACACTTCAGCTGGCAGGAATTGGAGACCCCGCCAGCCAAACCAGGGGCCACAGAGTCAATTTGGGGGGGTCCAGGCCCCTGTGGCTCCCCTTAGCTATGCCATTGGTTAAATTGCTTGTGTGAGGTTATCTGCTGATATTAAGTGGCACTTAACTGGATAGTGCTGCTAAATATCAACACTAACCGTGAAACTCTAAGCCAGCGATTTGTGGGCGGTCCAGGGATGTACTCAGCACTTATGAGGTTAAGTACCGATGTTCAGAACATAAAACATAAATTAACCAGATAAATAGGACCACATAAAACAGTCCTATCTTTGTCCAGTTGTACATACCTGGTCATTCAATGTTGGTGCCCAGACATAGCCCAGCAATGAATAAGGCTGAGGGGTGATATTATAGAAGTCTACAAGATAATGAGCAGAGTAGAGCGGACAGATGTGAAGCGTTTGTTTACACTTTCAAACAACAATAGAACCAGGGGACACAAGATGAAGCTAGAATATGGTAGATTTAAAACAAACAGAAGAAAGTTTTTCTTTACTCAGCGTGTAGTTGGACTTTGGAACTCGTTGCCGGAGAATGTAGTGACAGCAGCTGGCCTTACGGAGTTTTAAGGGGGTTTGGACAGATTCCTGAGGGAAAAGTCCATTGAACATTATTAAAAATTAATTTGGGGGTGTATCCAAGATGGCGCCTAGCTGAACGGACGTACGCCGAGCTCTCTCCTCCCTCCATCGAAACCTGCACACGGAGATTCGCTTGCCGTTATGGGCAAGCAAAAGGGTAAACCCAGTGCACTTGTCTCCGCGCGCAGGGTGGAACCAGCTCCGTTGCGGCAGATGACTCTGGCAGAGATGGGATTGCTGACGCCGGGAGCTGGCGGTTTCGCTACGGGTGGTCCGGAAAATCTTACAGACCTGAGCGCTGAGGGAGCCTCGTTGAGCCCTCCCCCAATGGCTGTACCCCCAAGGCCAGGAGAGAGGCAGGATTCAGCGGTGGAACGGAGCGAGGTATCCGGAAGTTGGTCCCCTGCGCTTGTTTGCGGAGACCCCGCTGCTTCCTCAACGCCAGAAGGAACATCGATGCAGGCGAGTGTACTGCCTGCAGTGAATCTGAGCGTGTCCTCTGTCGTGCTGGGAGATTTGAAAAAACCTACAGCTATCACCTTAGAAGTTTTATGGGAAGCGATACAAGGCCTAAATTCCAACATACAACAGATTGCCCGAATCCTAACGGGAGAATTGGCAGAGGTAAAGCAAACTCAAAAAGATATTTCTCTTAAAGTTGCAGAGCATACAATTAAAATGAATGTTTTGGACAATGACTTTAAAGCAGTGAAATCTTCAACAGAAATGTTGATGAAAAGTTTCAACTTTCAGCAGCGTAAAATAGATTTCCTTGAAAACCAAATTCGCATAAATAATCTACGTTTTCTTAACTTTCCTAAATCTCCACTCATCCCTGCACTGGAAATGTTGAGGAAATATGTGCATGAGATACTGGGTGTCCCCTCTGAGGGATTTCCTCCTATTATAAGAGTACAATATATTTCTGGTGCAAGAACGGGTGATATTCCTCAAAATCCTCAAGCTGCTACAAATTTAACTGACTTCCTGGAAAGTTCTATGGAGGTCATAACTGAGAGAACCACACTGCTTGCTACATTTGCACTGCAAACAGACCGTAATAACATCTTGAGACTTTAATTTCGCCATATGAACTCCACTTTTCTTGGGTCAAAAATACAGATTTTCCCAGACTTTTCCAAGGATACCCAGAGAAGAAGAAAAGTTTTCCTGTTACTAAAAGAAAGAGTTCTCCGCTTAGGCGGAATTTTCCAATTGAGGTTTCCCTGTAAATGTCTTATCACCATTGATTCTATATCATATATTTTCTTTGACCCAGAAAAATTACAAGAATTTATTACCTCTAAAGAATAATGTTGTAATAGGCACTATATTAAGCGCTATTTGGCTGCGATTTTTCGCCATCTCTCTCTGTTCACTTAAACTGATTGTTTTTTGATTTTAGTTATTTTCCTAGATCTTGGATCATAATTTGTGGTCGATATAATGTTGGAAAATTTCCGTTTTGACTGAATTTCCTTTATTTTTATCTTGATTGATTTATGTTGTATTGCATAAATGTAAATTTGAATAAAGTATAAATAAAAAAAAATTTTAATTTGGGGGGGGGGGGGGGGGGGGGTTGCCGGGTTGTTGAAGCCTGGATTGGCCGTTGTCGGAGACAGGATGCTGGGGTTGATGGACCATTGGTCTTTTCCCAGTATGGCGGTGCTTATGTTCTTATGTTTTAATTGGGCATAATGCTGGCAGTGGCCAAAAAAACACTAGCTGAATATTTGCCCCAGTTGTACAGCACAGCAAGATGGAAGGAACAGAGTCTAAGGGCCTGATACACAAAGCATATCATGCTGTCATGGTTTGCTTTATACCGTATGTAGCCACTTTAAAGCAAATGTTATGTTAGCTAGTAATGCACAAAGGGGTTTTCTGTGGCTGTAAGGTGTGCCAGTGGCAGCTACCAAAAACCCTATTCAAATGCATTACAAAGAGCTCATTAGTATTAAAATGAGCATTCCAAGTAATACATAGTCAGTTCCCTGCATGGAGCACCTACCTTTCATGGCAGGTCTGGATTTGTCATTATGGGCAGCAGTTTGCTTGCACTGTATAGCAGTGCAAGCAGACTGCCCCCATAAAATAGACGCTTGTGTAAGGACCCCCTTCCATCCCCTAAGCTTTTTGGCATCCCTGGAGGGCACCCTTCCAACACCCCTGGTGCCTTTCTGTACCTCCCAGTCCCTCCATTGCCCCCTGTTAAAATTCTCTGGTGGTCCCAGTGGAACCTGATCCCCCTGAATCCCTTCCCAACCCTTCCTCGAGGCAAGAATGGCCCTGGTGGTATAGTGACCCCAAGCCCTCCATGCTCCCTTCCTGACCCCCTCCCCTCCTCCTGACCCCCCCACCCCATTTCTGAAAAGAGATGGAGGCAGAAGGGCGGGAGCAACACCTCCCACCCTCCTGCCTCAGGGCCGGGCCTGCACAAAATGGTGGCGCTCAGCCATGCCCAGTGCAACTTTAAGGTAGCAGGGAAGGGAGGAGAGAGGGGGATTGATAGACCACCAGGGTCAGTTTCTGGAATGTGAGGAGGTAGGAGGGTGTGCGGTCCACTGGACCACCAGGAAATTTTGTCAGGGGGGATTGGGAGTTGCGGGGAGAGGGTCAGGAGGTACTTTGGGGTCTGAAAATTTTGTCTGTGTGTGTGTGTGGGGGGGGGGGGTCGGGTTGTTGAGCATTGGAGCTGTCAAATGCATTTGACAGTTCAGATTCGCAAACAGTGAGTGATGCACAAAGGGGAATCCATGCAGTTCATTTGCATGCAATCTCCTTTGCGCATTGCTCACTGTTTGCAAGTTGCTAGATTTTACCGTGGCAGCCATATTTTATGGCTGCCTTTGTACATCGGCACCTGAGTTGATTGTGAAGGAGAAGGATATGATAAGAATGACTTATTTGATGACTGGAGTTCACAAGGAAGGGTATAGGATAAAGAAGCAGAGACACTGAAGAGCTGTAGAATAAATGCACTTGTAGGTCAGTAAGAAAAAATTTGATCTATAAGCAAATACAGATAGGGAGCCAATGAAGTGATTTGAGAAGACAAGTTATGTGAGTGTAGTGGCATTAGCGGAAGGTAAGTCATGCAGCCGAATTTTGAATAGACTTAAGGGGACAGAGATGGTTCAGTGGGAGACCTATGAGAAGCCAGTTGCAGCAGTCTAAGCAGGAAAAGATGAGAGTGTGAATAAGAGTTTTTGGTAGTGTGTTCAGAAAGGAAGAGGCAAATTATGGTGATATAGAGAAAAAAACAATAGTTCTAGCAGTCTGATGAATACATGCAGAGAATGAGAGAGAGGAATCAAAGATGATACCAAGGTTACAACCTGAGGAGACAGGGAGGATGACAGTGTTACCCACAGAAATAGAGAATGGAGGAAGAGGAGAGGTGGTTTTAGGGGGAAGCATAAAAAGTGCAGTCTTGTCTATGTTCAGTTTCAGATGGCAGTAGGACATCAAGACAGCAATGTCAAATAAACAGGCTTAGACTTGGGCTTGGATTCCAGCTGTAGTTTTAGATATAGAGAGCTAAATCTAGGAATCATTCACGTAAAGACGGTACTGAAAATCATGGGAGGAGATCAGATCACTAAGGGAGCAAGTATATATAGAGAGAAGTCCCAAGACAAAGCCCTAGGATATCCTGAAGAAATTGCAGAGTCATGGAATCGGAGGTAGGGTATTATTATGGATTAAGAACTGGTTGAAAGATAGGAAGCAGAGAGTAGGATTGCGTGGCCAGTATTCTCAGTGGAGGAGGGTAGTTAGTGGGGTCCCGCAGGGGTCTGTGCTGGGTCCGTTGCTTTTTAATGTATTTATAAATGACCTAGAGATGGGAATAACTAGTGAGGTAATTAAATTCGCCGATGACACAAAATTATTCAGGGTCGTCAAGTCGCAGGAGGAATGTGAACGATTACAGGAGGACCTTGCGAGACTGGGAGAATGGGCGTGCAAGTGGCAGATGAAGTTCAATGTTGACAAGTGCAAAGTGATGCATGTGGGTAAGAGGAACCCAAATTATAGCTACGTCTTGCAAGGTTCCGCGTTAGGAGTTACGGATCAAGAAAGGGATCTGGGTGTCGTCGTCGATGATACGCTGAAACCTTCTGCTCAGTGTGCTGCTGCGGCTAGGAAAGCGAATAGAATGTTGGGTGTTATTAGGAAGGGTATGGAGTCCAGGTGTGCGGATGTTATAATGCCGTTGTATCGCTCCATGGTGCGACCGCACCTGGAGTATTGTGTTCAGTACTGGTCTCCGTATCTCAAAAAAGATATAGTAGAATTGGAAAAGGTACAGCGAAGGGCGACGAAAATGATAGTGGGGATGGGACGACTTTCCTACGAAGAGAGGCTGAGAAGGCTAGGGCTTTTCAGCTTGGAGAAGAGACGGCTGAGGGGAGATATGATAGAAGTGTATAAAATAATGAGTGGAATGGATCGGGTGGATGTGAAGCGACTGTTCACGCTATCCAAAAATACTAGGACTAGAGGGCATGAGTTGAAGCTACAGTGTGGTAAATTTAAAACGAATCGGAGAAAATTTTTCTTCACCCAACGTGTAATTAGACTCTGGAATTCGTTGCCGGAGAACGTGGTACGGGCGGTTAGCTTGACGGAGTTTAAAAAGGGGTTAGATAGATTCCTAAAGGACAAGTCCATAGACCGCTATTAAATGGACTTGGAAAAATTCCGCATTTTTAGGTATAACTTGTCTGGAATGTTTTTACGTTTGGGGAGCGTGCCAGGTGCCCTTGACCTGGATTGGCCACTGTCGGTGACAGGATGCTGGGCTAGATGGACCTTTGGTCTTTCCCAGTATGGCACTACTTATGTACTTATGTACTTATGTAACCTTGGAAGTCCATGTGACATTTTTGTCTTTTTGAAATTTTTAATTTTAGCTTGTGCCTTTAACACAAAGGAATATATCTTTGAAGGGGTATATTTTGAAGAATTTTGAGGAAAGTTCCAGAGCACAAGGCACAGCAATGTTTCTATACCAAATACCCTTAAGGATTTTAAGGCTGTTGTGTTTCAAGGCTGGTGGAGAAGGATGCACCACAGCATACATTAAACATGTAATCAGAAGAATAAGAAGAAAACCAAGGTAGAACATAGCCCCAAAATCCCAAGTGAGGATAGTGTATTAAAAAGCAGGCTGGCAATCAACAGCCTCAAAAGCAACAGACAGGTCAAGAAGGATGAGATTTGAGTAAAGATCTTTGAATCTGACTAGGAAAAGGTCACTAGAGACCTTGGCAAGAGTTGTTTCAGTAGAATTCAGAAGGGGAAAACTGGATTGGAGTGAATTAAGAATAGCTTGAGATGAAAGAACATCAAGACAGAAGCAGTGGACAGCACGTTCAAGTAGTTTTGATGCAAACATAGATGTTGTTATGGGGGTGCAATGCACCCCCCAAAACTTCATTGCACCTCCTTTATACCCCCAGTGAAAACCGCTCGTGAAAGCTCCAAGTCCCCAGACCTACCTGAACGGTTCAAGTAGGTCCAGGGACTCGGGGCTTTCCTCAATTTGTGGAGGGGGCTTTGGTTGGGCAGCAGCGATCCCCCAGTTGCTGCTTCCCATGCAGGCTCCACAGTTCTAAATAGTGACTGTGAACTCTCGCAAGACTACTATGAGAGGTCACAACCACCATTTTGATACTCAGAGCTGGCACTAGGGATCGCTGCTGCCCGAGGGACAGAGGTGCTGCCTTGTGGGCAAGGAGAGAAAGGTGCTATATGATGGGAAAGGAGATGGACAAAGGCTGAACTTGAATAGGAGGGCAAGGAAGGGAGATGGGGAAAGGCTGTACTTGGATAGCAGGGAAGGGAAGAGAGAGGGGGAAAGGCTGCACTTGCATAGGACAGGGAGATGGGGAAATGCACATAGATGGAATGGAAGGAAAGGGAGAGGATGAAAAGCTACATGTGAAGGGAAGAGGAGAGACAATGCTGCACATGAAGGGAAGGGAAGAGGGGAAACAGGCTACACATGAAGGGAAGGGAAGAGGGAAAGCTAGATAGATTTGAGAAGGAAGCAGAAAAAGAGGAGGACGTGTTTCTATTTCTTTGGTGTTGCATGACATGCAGAGTCCAATATCTCAGCTTTCAAAGTTTTTGTCTCCATTTCAGGTTTTATCTGCATGTTTTTTTGTGATTCCCTATTTTGTATCAGGTGAGAGCCATGTTCTGCATCTGCAACTGAGATGAAGGATTCTGCAGGCATGTAATGTCTGTGTAGGATCATGTAACAGTCCTTCTTGTTCCAGTTTTCCAGTAGCAGGTTATTTTGGTGCTCTAGGGCCTGTCTTCATAGGAAGGTTAGGGCTATTAGTGCAGTGGGCTTTGATCCTGGGGAACTGAGTTCAATTCCCACTGCAGCTCCTTGTGACTCTGGGCAAGTCACTTAACCCTCCATTGCCCCTGGTACAAAATAAGTACCTGAATATATGTAAACCACATTGAATGTAGTTGCAAAAACCTCAGAAAGGCAGTATATCAAGTCCCATTTCCCTTTCCCCCTTTCCCTTTCCCCTATTATGATTTGGTAAGTTTTGTATATATTTTTTTGCTTGTTTTTGTTACATTTGTACCCCGCGCTTTCCCACTCATGGCAGGTTCAATGCGGCTTACATATTATATACAGGTACTTATTTGTACCTGGGCAATGGAGGGTTAAGTGACTTGCCCAGAGTCACAAGGAGCTGCCTGTGCCTACAGTGGGAATCGAACCCAGTTCCCCAAGACCAAAGTCCGTGAGTGCCTATTTATAGGGTTTTGTGCTATTTTTTAGTGTCTGGCCTTTTTGAGAAATAAAAATGCTCAGGACTAGTGGAGTCTCTTCTTCTGGTAGAGCAGTGCTGGGCACACCCAGCCAGTTGGGGTTTCGGGATACCCACAATGAAGATGCACAAGAGAGATTTTCATACAATACCTCCTTGGTATGCAGACTTCTCTCGTGCACCTTCATTGTAGATACCCCAAAAACCCAACTGGCTGGGTGTACCCCAAGGACTGGGTTGAGAAGCACTGTGGTAGAGTCACCATACAAGCAAAAGCCCATTTACTTTAAACAAATTACCTGGCAGTGGAAGGAGCATGTTCTGTTCCTGAGTTGATTGTCATAATTTGAATATTTTTTTGTGTGGCCAGTTGTAAGGGGGTAGCTTCATTGTTGGGGAATATGAGTTTGTGATACAGAACAGGAACTTCAAGGTTTTATATTGAGATTCTGACCAATCCTGTAGAGAATCCAAACTTCACAACCATATAGAAGAATTTGTTGAATGGTGCTATCAATTATATAATGCTGGTTTTACCAGGTAGTTTAAACAGGCTGGAAGTCTGGACATCTTTCTTTGGTCATTTTTATGGTTTTGGGGCTAAATTCTTTTCATATGCCGACGATATGTTCCTGTTGATACCTGTGCATGACTTAGCACAGTTGCCCTTATTGCAAATTTGGTCTTGCATTAGGAAGTTAGAAATGTTATTTTCTTTACATGGTTTTAAACTCAATAAGGATAAAACCAAGTTGCTCTGGTTAGATCGAGTGGGCAAGAATATACCTTCAGATTTAACATTCTCCAATAGCTCCATGTTAAAGGTTGACAGGGTGTCAAAGATATTAGGAGGGGCATAATCGAACGTGAACGCCCATCTCCATGGGCGTCTATCTCCGAGAACGGGTATGTGAAGGGGCGGGGCAAACATTATTTTGGGAAAAAATGGGCGTCCATCTTTTTTCCGATAATACGGTTTGTGCCAGCCAAATGCATCGGATTTGTGCGGATTTGAGCTGGGCGGTATCGTTTTTCAGCGATAATGGAAACCAAAGGCGCCCAGCTCAAAAACAAACAAATCCAAGGCATTGGGTCGTGGGAGGGGCCAGGATTCGTAGTGCACTGGTCCCCCTCACATGCCAGGACACCAACCGGGCACCCTAGGGGGCACTTTTAACAATTAAAAAAAAACAGTTAACTACCTCTGAAGTCCATAGCTCCCTTCCCTTGGGTGCTGAGCCCCCCAAACCCCTCCAAAACCCACTGCCCACAACTCTACACCATTACCATAGCACTTATGGCTGAAGGGGAGTGCCTAGATGTGGGTACAGTGGGTTTTGGGGGCGGTTTGGAGGGCTCCCATTTACCACCACAAGTTTGACAGGTAGAGGGGGGATGGGTCTGGGTCTACCTGGCTGAAGTCCACTGCACCCACTAACAACTGCTCCAGGGACCTGCAAACTGCTGTGATGGAGCTGGGTATGACATTTGAGGCTGGCATACAGGCTGGAAAAAAAAGTTTTTAAAGTTGTTTTTTTTTGGGTGGGAGGGGGTTAGTGACCACTGGGGGAGTCAGGGGTGGTCATCCCCAATTCCCTCCAGTGGTCATCTGGTCATTTAGGTCACTTTTTTGGGACTTGTTTCATGAAAAAAAGGGTCCAGAAAAAGTGACCCAAATTCGCCCTAAAAACGCCTTTCTTTTTTCGATTATCGGCTGATAAACACGCCCCAGTCTCGCCTTCACCACACCTCCGACGTGCCCCCGTCAACTTTGGCCGTTTCCGCGACAGATTGCAGTTGAAGATGCCCAAAATCGGCTTTCGATTATACCGATTTGGGCGCCCACGGGAGAAAGATGCCCATCTCCCGATTTGGGTCGAAATATGGGCGTCTTTCTCTTTCGAAAATAAGGTGGTAGGTGTATATTTAGATACTTCATTGTCTTTAAAGCCTCATGTTGATGCAGTTGTAAAATCTAATTTTTATAAGTTATGTTGTTTAAGAAAAGTCCATTCTTGCTTTGAGATGAAACTTTTTTTGATTTTGGTTCAAGCAATGATCCTCTCTAAATTAGATTATTGAAATGCTCTATATTGTCTTCTTTCAGCCAACTTGATTGCTAGACTGCAAATATTGGAAAACACTGCAGCTAAGATGATCATGGGGCAAAAGAGATCGGATCACGTTACACCTACATTGATCAATTTCCGTTGGTTATCCATTAAAACCTGAATTATTTTTAAGCTTGCAAGTTGAGTATATAAGATGTTCCATGGTATATGTTCTTTATTTTCATTTCTGTTATCTCCTATTTCATCACGTGCTATAGATTCAAGCTTTCCTTATTTTCCATCACTTGTAAAAGTAAGATTTAAGAAATCTCTATCGACATCATTTCTATATCAGATAGTTTCAACATGGTGTTCACTCCCAGTTGATATTAGAAAGATTAATTCTTTCCTACTGTTTCAAAAACAACTGAAACTTATGTTTAAAAAATTTCTGCTTCAGTGATGACAATTTTTTGGGGTATCTGTTTCTTTTTATTATTGAGTAATAGTTCATTCTTGTGTTATCCGCTTTGACCTTTTGACTGGGAGTGGTGGACTATAAGCACTGTTGTCATTACCATTACCAATCCTAGAATAAGCAGGTATATATGTAAGTATGTGTTTAGGTGTGAGAACCTGTCTGTTACCTGTCTTATTTAGATTGTAAGCTCTTTGAGCAGGGACTGTCTTTATGTGTATGGTGTACAGCGCTGCGTATGCCTTGTAGTGCTATAAAAGTGATTAGTAGTAGTAGTAGTAGTAGAACCTTCTCCAGCCCTAGAATTGATATAAATGCTTGTACCTAGATTCTAGAGATAAGTATGTAAGCATGTACACCTGTTCATACTTCCTCCAGAAGCCACCCATGTGTAAACACACCCCTACAAAATACGTGCCATTGAAGATATGTATGTACATATAGAAAAATGCATAGCCGGATTATTGTCATTTATGTGTGTATATGTTCACATATGCGCATAAATGATTTGAATACTGGCATTTACAGGTGTACTTACCACATAACTTTATGCAGCTCCTTATAGAGTTACCTCTCTAATACTTAAACTCCATGATATTGACCATTAAGGGCTAGATTCAATCAGCTCGAAATTCAGACCGTGGGAGAGAGCCCATCTAACTCCCATGGTTGCAGTCAGCCCAGATATTTAATGCTGGGCCATTTCCGGTGACCAGCATTGAATATCCGGGTGTTTTTGGACTGGTTTAAGTTTAACTAGCTAAGTCAATCTTCAGTGCTGGCTGGTTAAGTTTACACCGGCCAAAGATATTCATGCTATTTTGGTGGCCTAATTTAGCCGATGATGCATCGAATATTAGTGGATATCCAGTTATATCGTGCAGTATAACCAGTTATCCACTAAGCACTAACCAGCAATATTCAGTAGGAGATAACCAGTTATCTCCTGCTGAATATTGCCAGATAGCCGGTTAAGTGTCATTTAACCGGCCAGAAACCATTCCTGACCAGTTAAATGGTTTTAAATGTCAAGGGGTGTGTATATGGCTCCAAAAAAATCAGCGCAGAAAAAAGGTGCTATTCTATAAGCTGCACTTGTAATTAGGCGCGGTTTATAGAATAGCGCTTATGCCCAGGAATCGCGCCTAACATTAGGTACAGCCATTTGCACCAACTGAAATGTGGCGTAATGTGCATTCCTATATTAGGCATGTATCCCCATTATTCTATAACAATGCACATTAATTTTATGAGCACCCCCATTCTGCCCATAACCTTCCCATTTCCACACACCCTTTTTCAAATTGCATGTAGATTTTAGGCATGGATTCCATGCCTAAATTTATGCATGTAAAGGTCAATTAAATTTAATTAGTTCCAATAATTGCTTGTTAAAAGGCCAATTATTGGTGCTAAATAGCTTGCTATTTAATTAAATTGCATGCACAAATTGGGCACATACCCAAATTTGAATACACAAGTTTTGGTGTCTTTTACAGAATTAAGGGGTAAGGGACCTTTCATGTTTATCCCATGCCTTTTTGAATTCAGTCACCATTTTTTGTATCCACTACCTCCCTGAAAAGGCATTCCAGGCATCTACCACACTTTCCATGAAAACAATATTTCCCGACATTGCTCCTGAGTCTGCAACCTTGTGGTTTCATATCAGGTTCCCTAGCTCTGCAGCTTTTCCTCATTTGAAAAGTTCCTTTGTGCTTTAGTACACCTTTCAAGTATTTAAATATCTGTATCATATCTTGCCTGTCCTTCCTCACCTCTACAGAATGCATATTTAGTCCATCAGTCTCATCTTGTTTTTCTTCTGACCCTTTCCTCCATCCCTCACCCCTCCTATAATTTTATAAACCATTTTTGAGCATAGAGTGCTGTTTATACTCATAAAATGGCTTTGATTTAAAAAAATTAGCCCTTACTTATAAGTGGCTTTAGAGTACTTAAGGTCAGGGGAGGAGTTTCAGTGGAGTATGGATGAGCCTCAGTTTACATGCATATTTATAAAATATGCACATGCAGACATAATTTACGTGCTAACATCTACACCTGCTTGGGAGCAGGCATATTTTTATTTAATATATTTATTTATTTGGATTTTGCTCACATCTTTGTGTTTGCAGCTTAAATGTAAACATTTCTGCAGGATTTATTCTGGTATTTTATAAAGATTCTAATTATACAGCCAATGGATTCTTTATATTACAGTGCAAAAGTTGAACTTTGACCTGGCAGCAATTACATTTTATAAAGACAGACAGGCATCTATGTATCTTTATAAAATAGGCACCTTCTCTACCTTCAAACCTAAGTGGCCTTATAAAATGACCCTTTTTATGTCCTTACAGAGACAAGGCCTCCAAAATGAATCACAGTTTTCCAAAAGAGACCTCATCAACAGTGACATACCCAGCTTGGTTGCCACCCGGGGCAAAGCACAGGCTCCTCCAGGCTTGTCACTCCTCCCCCACCCTTCCTCCATCCTCCAAGCAAGGAGGTACACTGAGCAGTTGCATGGCTTTCAGCTCTGCCAGTCCCCTGCCCCCTCTGATATCAACTTCTTGTTCCAGGGCAGGGGACCGGCAGAGCCGACAGCCGCATGACTGCTCAGTGCACGCCAGGGGCATAGCTATGGGTGGGTCTGGGTAGCCCCAGGTCCACCCACCCTTGGCTCAGGCCCACCCAGTCTCAGGTATTCAGATAATTAATTTATTTGTGGGTTTTATTTTGGGTAGAAAGTGATCTTGTATTTTGCTCCCTACAGTCGATAATGCCTTTTTATTTTTATTTCTCCTGTGCTGCACTGCTTATAGAGAATGTGATTTCTCAGTGTTTCTGTTCTCCTTCTTGGTCATTTAGTCTGTAATTGGTGAGCGTTGGTTTGTGTTCTGTGAGTGACCAAGGTGAGAGATTCTGTTGGTACATGGTTTGTGTGGAGATCCATAAGCAGCGAGTTTTTTCTAGCGAAAAAGGTGCCGGTACTAAAATGCCAGGGCACCCTTTAGGGGTGGGATGATCATTGAAGGACCCACCCCACAATAGCCAGGCCCCCTGAAAACAGTCACAGAATCTATGACAAGGCAGAATTTGTATGTAGAGCCTGAGCTCTTTCATTAAAATATGAGGACCATGGGTCAATTTTAGCAGACAAAGGAAAAGGTGCCGGTACTCAGTAACCCCAAGTACCCCCTCAAAAAAAGCCCTGTCAATAAGTCTGACTTGTCTGGCTTTTCCAGTAGGAAGCATATTGCTGCTCTGTATTTTCACTGCTGCCTTTTTAAAGGTACAGTTATTGGTATTTGTGTGTTCAGAATAGGTGCTATTAATTTTGCTACATGGGCTCTGAAAAGCGTCTTTACAGGATTTAGAGTTACTTCACAAAGTTTGTGGCATTGAAGAATATTTGTGATGCTGTTATTCAGATGCTGGGTAGAGGAAGCGCTGACAGGATCAAAACTGCTGCTTTGTGCAAGTTACTCCTATTATCCATGGTGTCATTATATTATGCTTCCACTACCCACTTTTTAGGAGATAGGATCTTCTGTGTTTATCATAAAATTTATGGATATTCATTATGATTTTAGCTTCCAAGAGAGAAAGTTCCTGACAGTGTTTCTAAGAAAAAAAGAATTTCCTGACAGTGTTCCTTAGTCTACCTCCATGGCAAAAAAAAAAATGTTCTTTGGTAACGTACTTCAAAAAACACATCTAGAAGATCATGGCAAGGATGAAGATAGAAACAAAAAAACACGTCTAGAAGAATGTGGCAAGAATGCTAATAGAAATGAATCATTGACTGGTCCCTCTACAAGTTCCACTTTATGCCCACAGATTAGTAGATCTGATATGAACCAAAAGAATTAGCTTCTGATGAACCACCTACACAACCAAAGTTACAGGCTTTCCCAGTTAGTACAATTGGTGACAACTCCTAAAGCTTTTCATCTCACTGGTTGGAATATAGCGTAAACAAAGATACAGGGGCCCTTTTACTAAGCCGCGTAGGCTCCTACGTGCACCCAATGTGCGTCAATTCAGAGTTACCGCCCGGCTACCGCATGGTGATTTCATTTTTTATGCATGTCCGCTATACATGCCAGTTATTGCGTGAGACCTTACCGCTAAGTCAATGGGTGGTGGTAAGGTCTCAGACCCAAAATAGACACGCACCAATTTTTGTTTTGACGCACATCCATTTACGGCAAAAATTTTTTAAAAGGCCTTTTTTACAGGCATGCTGAAAAATTCATCTGAGTGTGCAGAAAACACTAGCACAGCCCATTTTTCAGCGCATCTTAGTAAAAGGACCCCACAGTGTGCAGACATTTTCCCTGATGCCAATGTTGAAGATGCTTTCACCAGGACTAGCTTTAAAGACTGGAAACAGCGTTGCGGCTGCTCAAGATGTGAATTAAACATGCCACACTGTCTTGCACTGGGAAAATCTGAAGACTACAGACAAAGTTACCTTCCAGCTAAACCATGATGCCATGAACCCTTCTGTTGTAGAAAGGAATCATGAACATATCAAAGTAATGTTTGATATTGTGATGTTCTCTGCAAAGCAAGAAGTTCTACTATGCGGACACAAAGAGACCGATGATGCTTTAAATAAAGGAAACTTTTTGAAATTGTTTAAACTCCTCAGCAAGCACAACAATGAAATACAAAGTCATCTTGAAAAACTCCCTAGGAATGCAAATTTGATGAGCCCAAATATTCAGAATGAGCTGTTAGAATTGGCCATTTTACTGCTGGTACACAAAATCAAATCTGAAATGCATGAAACTAATAACACATACTATGCAATTCTAGGTGATGAATGCAAAGATCTCTCCAAACTTGAACTTGTTGCAGTATGTCAGGTACCTACGAAGGGAGTAATAAAGGAAAAGGCACTTGGATTTGTTGACACTGTAGACTTTGTCAGCAAAAGGGAGTTCTTATAAAATCATAAAAGTGCTTGAGGTTCTTGAATTAGATCCTGAATTATGTGTTGGCTTCAGCTTTGATGGAGCATCTGTGGTGTCTGGAAACAAAGGAGGCGTTCATATGATTTTCAAATGCAAGTTTCGGCAGGCTGTTTATGTGCACAGTAATTCTCATCGCCTCAATCTGGTCCCCTGCACAGCACCTAAAGTATGTCCCTCTGTTAACACATTTTTTTGAAATTCTGAACTCCTTGCATGGTTTTATGACCGGAATACACAGGCATGCTCGTTTTTTGGAAGTACAGAAACAATTGCATCCTGATAGACAATGCCTTGAACTTGAACAATCAGCAGACACATATAGTGGAGCTCAAAATCTGGCACTGTGAAAAAAAAACTACTGTTGCTTTATGATGTTATTCTTGAAGTGCTTGCTGAATTTTCAAACTCTGCTGGACAGACAAAACTAGAATCCCAATTTCTCCCAGAACAAATAGAGAAAGAAATTCTTATTTCTGGCAGTTACATTTTGAAATTGTTTGAAAGTAGTAATTTTGCCACCAAAGGTTTACAGAGCGTCACTGTGTCTGTTACAGTTTGCATTAATCTGATAGTGTCTAAAAGAAACTTTTGTTCAGTTTAGAGAGAACACATCACATGACTTTGGCAAAGTTCTTAAGTTCAGAAAGACAAAGTGGGAAATGGACCAATGACTTCAGGATGACGGGACTATGGTGGTATAAAAAGAATAAACTTTATTGTAGTCTACAATAGATTATTCTTTTTATACCACCATAGTCCCGTCGTCCTGAAGTCATTGGTCCATTTCCCACTTTGTCTTTCTGTATTTGCACCCCGTGGGATTTTGTGTTCATCCACTCCGTGGAGAGCCTTCCCTGATAAAGTTCTTAAGTTAACAGATGAACTCATGGAGAAGTATGATATTGAATAGTGGGATATCTCTTTCGAAAGGCAAAGCTACCTGCAAAGATTGGTGATACATTGTTTTTTTTTCCACTTTGGGTAAATCTTCTTGTGTGTAAATAATGAAAATTTGAACTATCTGTGGAATGAGATTATTGACTATCAGATAACTGAATTGAAGAATCGTTTTTGAAGATGATGCTATGGAATGATGACTGCTGCCTATATGAGGCCTTTGGCCGAAGAGATAATCTACAGTCCCCAAGCACTTTGTATGGCATCACCATAGAAGAAGCAGAATTTTCAGTGTTTGTTCAGCATCTAAAACACTGTAGCAGAAGGTGTAAATTATTCATCATTAACTGAAGTGCTAGACAACTGCAGTGTAGACATCTTCTCAAATGTCATTGCCCTATTAAGAGTACTTATCATTTTGCCAATGACAACCTGAACTGTGGAACAACTCTTTTCTACTGTAAACAGGATCTAAACAGCATCAAGAACCTCAATGCTCACCAGCTGCCCCCATAATCTATTACTTTTATGTTTTGAGAGAGAACTATGTGATTCATTGGACTATGACAGCATTATTGATATAAATCAATACAAAACAGAAGAACAAAGTCCCTTGCAGAAAACAATTTAACAAATACAGTAAAGGTGACAACAAAAAAGGATAAGGCTAGATGATGTACAAAACTCATAGGTTTATTTGAAATATCCAAAGACCCGACATGAATCATGTTTTGGCCACAATGGCCTGCTTCAAGAGTCTTACAACTAGATGTCCTCTAACACTTAACCCCTGAGAATCTAGCACAATAGGTAAACATACCTTCTGAAATGCACTGGTTATTTCACTGATAGACATCACTGTCTATTCGCTTGAGCGTTTTGAAACTATGAGTTTTGTATATCATCTTGCCGTATCCTTTTTTGGTGTCATCTTTGCTGTATCTGTTATAGCATTATTGATACATTCAACAGCAAAAGACAGCACCTCATTCTGTAGTGAGAATAGTGTTTCCACAATACAGTACAAGATACAAACCATCAATCAGTTTGTTACATTAGTCCCAAATTTTAACTTACTTTATTTAAAGCTTCATTCATCCTGCCCACCAGACAATTTTGTAAGAAAACTGGCCACAATTGTATATCTGAAGAATTGATTCTTAGGTAAGCTCGAAGGTCTCATCATACATATAATCTATACAATCCATACTATTTTATTGTAATCCATATAAGCCAAGTGGTAAAGAAAATTTATTAATAAACAAGTAGAAAAGCAAATGACCAATTGGGTTTGATTAAACTTGAACAAGGGTTCTGACAAATGAAAAGAATAATGAAAAGTTGACTAGCAAGATACCTCAGAATTTGTACAACAAGAGAAAAAGCTCTTCAAAGAAAAACTGGCTGTTCCACTATAGTTGTGTTTTATATAGAGAGGTACTTCAGAAACGAGTAAATTAAAACCTGACACTGGAATGGTTAAAGAGTGGAGAATTTTGATGTAAAGATTAGACATTCATAATTACAGCAAAGAACAGTGGGCTACAATTAAAGATGGGTCACAGTCGACATCAGTGACAATAAAAAAAAAAACATGCAACAGACAAATGCAGATTTTGAAGCACTGAACTAGGTGTGGAGTGCTGATGTCAGAGAACCTATATACAGAAAAGAATATTAAGGTTGCAGTTCTCCATTACTGGAAACAATGTATGCATTATAACATAGCTATGCCAAAAATACTCTAGGATCATGACCTGAACAGAAAGATGGTGAATGAAGAAATTGTGATCATTAACACACCAAATCTGAACCTTCCTATTTCGGACACCCTAAAAATTCTTGGAGTTACCATCGATTGACACCTAACACTCGAAAGTCATACGAAAAACACAACCAAGAAGATGTTCCACTCAATGTGGAAATGAAAAAAAAGTAAGACCTTGCTTCCCAAGGAATGTTTTCCGTAATCTGGTACAATCAATGGTGCTCAGTCATCTAGATAACTGCAACACACTCTATGCTGGCTGTAAAGAGCAAATAATCAAGAAACTTCAGACAGCCCAGAACACTGCAGCTAGACTCATATTCGGCAAAACAAAATATGAAAGTGCCAAGCCCCTACGAGAAAAACTACACTGGCTCCCACTCAAAGAACTCATCACGTTCAAAATTTGCTTCCTAGTTCACAAAATCATTCATGGAGATGTATCAACCTACATGTCAAACCTGATAGACTTACCACCCAGGAATGCCAAAAGATCATCCCGCACATTCCTTGATCTGCACTTCCCTAACTGCAAAGGTCTAAAACACAAAGTAATGCACGCATCAAACTCCACCTACTTAAGCACACAGTTATGGAACGCACTGCCGCGCAACTTAAAAATGACCTACGAACTAACGAACTTCCGCAAACTACTGAAGACCCATCTCTTCAGCAAGGCTTACCACAAAGATCAACCAATGTGAATATACATAAATCCTCCACACGTAGTTAGAAATGTCTTATAATATCTGCTTGTCATACTACTATCATGTCTTGTCATTATCATGTTACCAAAACTTTTCTGTAACACTAAATGCCTATTTTTCTATTATATTTCCACTATCCATGATGTATTGTAAGCCACATTGAGCCTGCAAAGAGGTGGGAAAATGTGGGATACAAATGCAATAAATAAATAAATAAAATCATCTGGGACATTTCCTATCCTCACAGATAAAAGGCTTGATACAAGAGCCTAGAGATACCAGTGATTATTCTGTACTATCCCTCAGATTCTATATAGCATGCCTAGAGATCCATGCTGAAATCGGCATGGATTCTATAACAATGCACACAACTTAATTGGCTTAACAAGCTAATGAGCGCTGATAACAGCACTTAACAAGCAATAATGGGCACTAATTGGCACTAATTAAATTTAGGCGCACAACTTGCTAAGCGTATTCTATAATAAACTGTGCCAAATTTCTAATGCGCACAGGCAAAAATGTGCATGGTTATTGGTGGGAAAATGGGCGGTTTGTGGGTGTTCTGAAATGTATGCATGTAGTTATAGAATATGGCCTAGTGTGTGTAAATCTATATGCTTGGATTTATACCATGTTTTCATTATAGAATACATTTAGTCGGCACTCCTATATGTGGAGAAAAAGAAAGTACTAACAGAGACAAAGAAACTAGAAATATACAGAAATTCTCCCACTTGTATTGAGAGCCATCAGCCTGATTAAAAAGAATTTCCAAATGCAATTTGTTATGCTGCCTTTCAGTGTTGTTCTACCTTAGAAACCACAGTAGAAATCTCTCTTTGGTACAATTAACTGCTGAGATCAGTTTTCTTTGTGTATCTTAAACATACCTTGACATAGCGGTAAGATTTATTCTTGTTTTGGTGTGGTCCTTCACTGAGGTCAGAAACCTACTAAATTACATAGTAACATAGTAACATAGTAGATGACGGCAGAAAAAGACCTGCACGGTCCATCCAGTCTGCCCAACAAGATAACTCATATTTGCTGCTTTTTGTGTATACCCTACTTTGATTTGTACCTGTGCTCTTCAGGGCACAGACCGTATAAGTCTGCCCAGCACTATCCCCGCCTCCCAACCACCAGTCCCGCTTCCCACCACCAGCTCTGGCACAGACCGTATAAGTCTGCCCAGCCCTATCCCCGCCTCCCAACCACCAGCCCCGCCTCCCGATCTTGACTAAGCTCCTGAGGATCCATTCCTTCGGCACAGGATTCCTTTATGCTTATCCCACGCATGTTTGAATTCCGTTACCGTTTTCATTTCCACCACCTCCCGCGGGAGGGCATTCCAAGCATCCACTACTCTCCCCGTGAAAAAATACTTCCTGACATTTTTCTTGAGTCTGCCCCCTTCAATCTCATTTCATGTCCTCTCGTTCTACCACCTTCCCATCTCCGGAAAAGGTTCGTTTGCGGATTAATACCTTTCAAATATTTGAACGTCTGTATCATATCACCCCTGTTTCTCCTTTCCTCCAGAGTATACATGTTTAGTTCAGCAAGTCTCTCCTCATACGTCTTGTAACGCAAATCCCATACCATTCTCGTAGCTTTTCTTTGCACCGCTTCAATTCTTTTTACATCCTTAACAAGATACGGCCTCCAAAACTGAACACAATACTCCAGGTGGGGCCTCACCAACGACTTATACAGGGGCATCAACACCCCCTTTCTTCTGCGGGTCACACCTCTCTTTATACAGCCTAGCAACCTTCTAGCTACGGCCACCGCCTTGTCACACTGTTTCGTCGCCTTCAAATCCTCAGATACTATCACCCCAAGATCCCTCTCTCCGCCCGTACCTATCAGACTCTCCCCGCCTAACACATACGTCTCCCGTGGATTTCTACTTCCTAAGTGCATCACTTTGCATTTCTTCGCATGAATTTTAATTGCCAAACCTTAGACCATTCTTCTAGCTTCCGTAGGTCCTTTTTCATGTTTTCCACTCCCTCCGGGGTGTCCACTCTGTTACAGATCTTAGTATCATCCACAAATAGGCAAACTTTACCTTCTAACCCTTCGGCAATGTCACTCACAAATATATTGAACAGAATCGGCCCCAGCACCGATCCTTGAGGCACTCCACTACTTACCTTTCGCTCCTCCGAGCGAATTCCATTCACCACCACCCTCTGGCGTCTGTCCGTCAACCAGTTCCTAATCCAGTTCACCACTTCGGGTCCTATCTTCAGCCCATCCAGTTTATTTAAGAGCCTCCTGTGGGGAACCGTGTCAAAAGCTTTGCTGAAATCTAAGTAGATTACGTTCATAGCTCGTCCCTGATTCAATTCTCCTGTCACCCAATCAAAGAACTCAATGAGGTTCATTTGGCACGATTTCCCTTTGGTAAATCCATGTTGTAGAAAATATCTAGTCATCCAGCCTGCTCAGTTATGTTGACTGCGCTGCTAAGGATACCTCTCAGCTGCTATCACAGTGAGACCATTTCCAAGATTTTTCCTTATGACAATCCTTTGTCTGCTCCTTCCTAAGGAGAAGGGGGTGGAAGGAACACTGTTTGAAACTACAGGGATTGAACTGATTAATGTCAGCATCAGAAAGGAGAGAAATCTATAGAGTCAGAGGAATGGAAAAGAAGGCTTCAAAGGTATTTCCTTATTTTATTAATACAGCTTAATAACGCATTTATATTTGTTGTAAAGCAGAGTTGAAGGATATGTGCCACTGCAGTAATTATTTTGCAGGATACTGTGATGTGTGTTGAAAGGTTGACCAGACTCAAGCCTACTATAATGGCAAAGGTTAAGTTATGGGATAATGCAACTTTATTTAAAAATGTCGGTGTTTCCAAAGTTTCCGTGTGTATGAGGTTTATATTGATGCAGGACAGACTGTTTATTTAGTAATCCATCATCAAGAACACTATAAGGCATTATTTAGGAGTATACCAAGCACTACTCAACCTGTATGCCTAGTACTCCCCATGTCAACTCTAGGCCCCCTCAAAATGTCAAGTCTAGCTACGCCCCTGGTCACCTCACTATATATTTTTTATTCGTCTGTGGTTTTGTCATCCTGATTTATTTTTTCATCCATCTCAACTTTATCGGGTATTCTGTTCCTCTTTCTGAGATGCTCTGTACTTCATGAACGCTACTGCTTTTGTCTATTGTGCAGCCACTGCCTTGGAGAACCATATTGGTTTCCTTTTCCTCTGGCTTTTATTTTCTTTCCATACATAGAAATCTGTTGTTGTTTCTATAGCTCTTTTTTAATTTAGCTCACACTTCTTCCACTTCCCTTCTCTCCTTCCAACTTGCCAGCTCTACCTTCAGTACTTCCCAATTTTACTGAAGTCACTAGGCCCGATATTCAGACCTGCGGTCGGTGCTGAGCCTGGATATTTAATGCCGGGCCATTTCCGGTGACTGGCATTGAATATCCAGAGTATATTTTGGCCGTTTTAAATTTAACCAGCCAAGCTGACATTCAGTGCTGGCCAATTAAGTTTGAACTGGCCAAAGATATACCTGCTATTTTGGCCGCCAAATTTGGCCACCAAACTTAGCCAGCAATGCGCTGAATATTGGTGGACAGCTGTTATATTGGATGATATAACCGGCTATCCGCTAAGCATTAACTGGCAATATTCAGTGAAAGACAGCCAACTATCTCCTGCTGAATATCATTGGATAGCCAGTTAAGTACCATTTAACCAGTCAGGTGCCGTTCCTGGCCGGTTAAATGGTTTTCAATATCAGCCGGACTCTGAAATCAGAACTGTGAGTTAATGTGTGTGAACTTTACCTTGGCTCTTATATCGAACCATACAATATGATGATCACTCATGCTTCCACTGTCTCCATTTCTGAGTAATAGGTGCAGCACTGCCCCTTCTGGGTTCCATTACTATTTATCCAAGCAGAGCTCTTTGAAAGGCATCTATAATCTCCCTGCTTACCTATTTGATAGATTAAATACTCTGGTCCACATCTAACATGTTAAATCTGCTAGCAACACCCCCGCTCCATTCATTCTCTCCTTTTGGATATCTTTCCCAGATCTTTCTCCAGTTCCTCCACAAAAACATAAGGAATTCCATACTGATGGGAACAAAAGTCCATCAAGCCAATTCAGGATATAAATACCTGTCAGGATCTCAAAGAATCAAACTTTTCCTTGTTGCTTACATCCAGGGATAAGCAGTGACTTTCCCAAGTCTGCCTGGCTAATAATGGTTTATTGGCCTTTCTTCCAGGAACTTGTCTAAAACTCGTTTTAATCCAAGCTATGTTAACTGCTTTCACCATTCCTTCCAGCAACAAATTTCACAGCTTTATTGTGGATTGAGTGAAAAACACTTCCTCCAATTCATTTAAAAAGTGCTGCCTATTAACTTCATGGAATGTCCTTTTGCTTAGTACTATTTAAAAGAGAAAACAACTATTCTCTTTTTACCTGTCCCAATCCACTCACGATTTTACAGACCTCTAACATGTCTCTTCTCGGCTATCTCTTCTCCAAACTGAAGAACCTTAATCTCTTCAGCGTTTCACCAGAAGAGAGCTGTTTCATGCCCTTTATCATTTTTGTTGTCCTTCTCTGAACCTTTTCTAGTTCCGCTATATCTTTTCTGAAATGAGGTGACTAGAACTGAACACAGTACTCAAGATGCAGTTGAACCACAGATCAATAAAAAGGCATTATGATATTCTTTGTTTTATTTTCCATTCCTTTCCTAATAATATCTGTGCTTTCAATTTGCTTTTTACAGCCACTGCACACTGAGCCAAGGAGTTCAACAAATTGTTCAATGAGGCTAAGATTCTTTGACTCAATAATATGGAACCCAGTATTGTGTACCTATAATTTGAATTTTTTTCCCATCTGTGCATTACCTGTGGTTTGGACTTGTCTACATTGAGTAGTTGCTTATTTGCCCGATTCCTTTGGTCTTGTAAGATTCTCCTGCAATTCCTCATAATCGACTTGTGATCTAACAAGCAAATGTAATCACCTCAATTGTAATTTTCTTTTCCACACTATTTATACATACCAGTGGGCACTTCTGTATTCATCTTTTTCCATTAAGAAAGTTGACCATTTATCCCTAATCTATGTTGTCTATATTTTAATCCACAATAAGACATTCTTTGCCTTCTGTCCCATGTCTTTCTAATTTATTCAGGAGTCTCTCATAAGGAAATTTATCAAGTGCTTTCTGAAAATTCAGATATCAACTTAGTTACTCTTATTGTAAGCTTTCTCTGATTGGCTCTTAGTCATACAGTAAGTGGTTGTTCTTTGAAATAGAAACACATTCCAGTACAAAAGTACCACGAGCTGCCGCCAGAGGTCATGGCAGCCATTTTCATATAGTGGCTGCAAGAGGCAGGAACCTGGGGCCTTCATTCCTGCCCCCAACAACCAACAGCCCCATGGTCTGCCAGATACATAAAGTAGGCCTGGGGGGGGGGGGGGTTTCTTGGGGATGAACCTCCTGGGGATGGGAGTAGGAAGGAGGAAGAGAGATTGTATTCATTGCAATGGACTGGGGGTGGAAAGAAGGGGGCTTTAAAAAAAAGTCATGCCGGTGTCAGCCAATACTCAGTACCAGCACCCACATAGCTAAGCGGCCTAATTAAGGACTGAATACTGCCAGCACCCACATAACCTTTAACTCCTCCCTAATGCCACCTTCTATATTGCCCCAACCTGCCCACATTTTTGCGGCAGTCAGAGGCAATATTTAGCGGCACTGCCTAGTTTAGTGTTGCTGAATGACAGGGGTTAGGTGGCTCCAGGAGATTTAAGCGGGCAGGAGCCATCCAGTCTGCCCAACAAGATTAACTCATAGAATAAGGTGTGATGTGATACTTCATAAGCATGCCTGATCTTGATTTGTCCTTGCCATTTTTTGGGCAAAGACCATAAACATCTGCTCGGCACTGTCCTGGTTCTAAAACTTCTGAAGTTGTCATCGAAGCCCCCTGAAAAGCCCCACTCCAGGCCATCTAAATCTGTTCAACCACGATCAGGGAACAGACTTTAGAAGTCTGTCCAACACGGGCCTTATTCTCTAACTTCTGAAGCCGAATCTGTCCAGCCACGATCAGAGCATAGACTGTAGAAGTCTGTCTAGCACTGGCTTTGCTTCCCAATTACTGGTGTAGCCACATAATCACCACTAAGCTTCTTTGGATCCATTCTTTCTAAACAGGATTCCTTTGTGTTTATCCCTCGAATTTTTGAATTCTGTTACTGTTTTCAACTCCTCCACCTTCCACGGGAGAGTATTCCAGGCATCTAGCACCCTCTCGGTGGTACATATTATTCCTGAGTCGGCCCCCCCTTCAACCTCAATTCATGTCCTCTAGTTCTACCACCTTCCTGTCTCTGGAACAGGTTTGTTTGTAGATTAATACCTTTCAAATATTTGAATGTCTGTATCATATCACCCCTGATTCTTCTTTCTTCCAAGGTATATATGTTGAGATCATCAAGTCTCTTATCATATGTCTTGCCACACAAACCTCATACCATTTTTGTCATTTTTCTTTGAACTGCTTCAAGTCTTTTTACATCCTTAGCAAGATATGGCCTCCAAAACTGAACACAATTCTCCAAAAACTGAACACAATACTCCAAATATCCTGTTGGATTGATCATCTCCTAGATTGGTGATTTCCTTATACAGATACGTGTTAAGCTAATTTTATTTTTTATGGAAGTTTCAGATATTCATTGGATATAAAGTTTGTAATGATTATAATAACTGTAATTTTTAAAATGTGACCAATCAATAATGGAGTTCAAACCATTAGGTGCTATAATGTCTAAGTTAAATAAACAGCATTGTTCTCTTTGAATTAAAGAGAACTCTAGCACCACTTCTTTTGTTAAAACATGCTCAGTGTCCATGAAATGTAACAATTGAAAGGTAGGTGAATTCACAGACCAATGTGCTACCATAGGAGCTTCCAGAAATTTCCTTTTAAGAGAACTATGATGTTCACTCATTCTAATCCTAAAAGAACTTGTCATTTGACCTATTTCACATTGAATGTAGAGATCAGAATTGAGACATTCAGGCTGGAACATGCGCAATTATAGTGGTGTTTTAGAAAAGGATCTACTGACACAGAGCCTTTTCTAAAATACCTGCAGGAGGGCACGTGTATTTGCTAGCATGTGCAGTAGGAGCAGCCATTTTACAAATGAATGGCATGAACTCAGCAGCTTCCACATGAAATTTTGTAACTTCCACAGGTAACTGGCACCATAGTCACATGTAGTAGCCATAGGTGTTGCTATGGGGTGGCACAGAGTGGCAGATCACACCCCAAAACATTGCCTTGCCATCCCTTTGCCACTCCAACCAGAACCAGACAGTTCTAAGCCAGTCTGCTTGGGCTACATGGAACCAGCACCAGGTTGCACAGCAGTTTCTTCTTCTAATAGGGGCAGGGCCATGCAATTTCTATCTTGCGGTTGACACAGATGATGTTTGAACTGCACAGGACTCCTTAGACACAGAGCCCCATGGTTCAAAGAGTGGAAATAAGGAAGGGATAAATGGCAGAAGCTGGATGAGACTAGAAAGGAGAACAGGGCAGAAACAGGATGGCTCTATGAGGAGGGAGAAGGAGTGGAGGAGTGGCCTAGTGGTTAGAGTGGTGGACTTTGGTCCTGGGGAACTGAGGAACTGAGTTCGATTCCCACTGCAGGCACAGGCAGCTCCTTGTGACTCTGGGCAAGTCACTTAACCCTCCATTGCCCCAGGTACAAATAAGTACCTAAGCCGCATTGAGCCTGCCATGAGTGGGAAAGTGTGGGGTACAAATAAAAAAAAAAACAGAAGCTGAATGTGACTTGAGGGGTGGAGAAGGAACCAAGCAGAAGATGGATGAGATTGGAAGTGTAGAAGGAAGGGGAACAGGGCAGAAGATATGACTTTGGGGAAAGGGAGCAGAAGCTGGATGAGACTTGAGAGTATGAGAGGAAGGGAAACAGGATTGAAGCTGGATGTTACTTGAGGGTGTGGGAGGAAGGGGAACAGAAGCTGGATGGAATTAGGAGGAGAGAAGGGGAACAGAGCAGAAGAAAAATTAGACTTGGAAGAACTGTAGTGATTGAATAAAAGTGGAATATGAGTGTATTGGGGGACAGAACAGGAAATTATGGATGGGAGAGGAGACCGAGTGGGAATTTGGAGGGAACAGGAATGAATGGGGTGTGTTACATGGGTTAGGAGTATGAGTAAGCATGTGAAATGGTGCTAAGAGAAAAGGATGAAATGTGGGTAGAGGCTGAAAAAGAGAGTAAATGATGTGGAGGATGAGACATTGAAAATGTATGGGGGTATTGTAGAGGGCGCTGAGAGAGGAAGGAGGTAGGTCTTCAGATGAAAATGGGATTGAAAAGAGGATGAAAGAGAGGCAATAAGAGATAGAAGAATGTTGACTTGAAGGCAAGGGAAGGAAATAGAGACAGGGATGGAGCCTGGGCTGGTGAAGAGATGAGAGGCAGTGGATGGTAGATAAGGGCAGTGAGGGTGAGTACAGAAGTTGGAAATGGGGTCTAGGGAGTGAGTAAAAGAGGCAAAATAGGAAACTGGACAAGGGGCAATGGGATTGCTGCAGATGGGATGCCACTATCTCTAGCCTTAGATGAATCTGCTCCACTTCTTCCTGTTTGATCTTCCCATTCTCAGACACATTCCTGGTATCATCATGGTCTTTTGATGTGGCAACTACACCATCATGAGCATAAATGGCACAAAACTCTAGGCATCACTTTTTAGATCTATGCTGAAGATATCCAACTTCTCTTTCCTCTTGATGATCGCTCTACATCAACCATAGAAGAGGTTTATTTGTTAAGATTGCAAATTGGTTAAGTACAAATAAGTTGAAGTTAAATGTCTCAAAAACTGTTGCAGTATTTTTTACTCTGGTTCCCCCCCCCCCCCCCCCCAATTCTTCCATGTCCTCCTTTGCTTGCAGGTTTGCCTATCTCACAGAAAGATACTCTTAGAATCCTTGAGATTATAATTGATAATCATCTTTCTTTAACTCAGCACATTTCAACTGCTATGCGACTTTACAAAACACATATGTTCAAAAAAAGAGTGGCAACACTTGGAGCTTTGACCGCTAAGTAGCAGTACTTACATGTGCAAGTGGAGGATTTTCAACCTACACCTGTAAGTGGATGAGTAGCCTAATGGTTAGTGCAGCAGGCTTTGATCCTGGTAACATGGGTTTGATTCCCACTGCAAGCTCCTTGTAACCTTGGGCAAGTCACTTAACCATCCATTTCCCCAGGAACAAAAACTTAGATTGTGAGCCCTCTAGGGACAGGAAAAGTACCTGCATATATGTGTACAGTGCTGTAGAAATGATTAGTAGTATGTGCTGCCACACATACAAAGGCATTCAAAAAGAATTTGGATGTTTGAGGTGGTTTTGGACACCAGAGAAGTAAGCACATTTGCCCCCTCATTTGCTCTTCCCAAGTCCACATCCAGTTAGCTGACCTTTACATATGACTCAGGCACATTTTTTTCCAAGTATACATGTACTGAGAGAAGCATACTTTTGGCTTACCCAAACCATGCCCCTCTTCAGAACTGTCTAAATAGGTAGTCCTGTTTCTTTTTTTAACTGCTACTTACATGCAAAGAGCTATTTACATCTGTAAATGTTGCTATTTATATATGTAAATGCCACATAATCCTTCTAAAATCATGTCCCTAGTGTGGTATATTCATGAATGATGGATGTATGTAAGTCCAGATAGGCTGCAACTATAATAATGAAAGTGGTCATGAGAAACCAATATAATCAGGGAAAGTGGCAGGCAAGGAGATAGAAGTTTATAAGACTAGTATTTTGAGAAGTGTGCAAAGGAAATAAAGAATGCCAAATGTGCCTTTAAATAGCCTTGAAATTTACCGGAACCCTGAAAACCTCAGCGGTGCTCCTTGAATATATAGAATATTTAAATGAAAGTTTTTACAGCACCCACCTTGTCACTGGTTTTCTAAGGGTTCAAATACCAATTTACAAAGTAGGAGCTGAGCTGGTGAAAAATGGGGGGGGGGGGGAACGGGATCATATCAGACAGATTATCCCCCGCTTGATCTAAGCTCTGCCTAAGATAAGTATAAGTTGATGAAGATCTATAAAGTTATACTTCAAGTGCATTTGAATGAATACAAAGAAATGATGAAGATATAATTTGTGGGGAAAACTTAAAAGTTTAGAATTCAAAATAGTAAAGAACCCTTTGTAAACTGGTATTTACAATTGACTCCTGAGCCCGCTCCTTTCTCTACCCACTTGTCTGCCCCTGAATTTAGGTATAGGCAGCATAGGCCACTTCCTCCAGTGCCAGATATTTGAAGACAATGGAGTGTTGCCACTATGCCTCCATTAGGAGCTATTGTTTATTTTTTGTTATCAATCCCAGAGCTGCCAAGGGGGCCCAATTTTAAAGAGGGAAAACCCCTGGAAATGGCTTGCACAGCGGTAATTGGGCATTGCTGCATGCTGCCCGGTTACTGCCGGGTTAGCGCAGGAGCCCTTATTGCCACCTCAATGAGTGGTGGTAAGGGCTCTCTGTTTTATGGCCATGTGTTAAGAGTTCTCTCACCACATGTCCATGTATGCCTGGGGTCTTTTTACCAACTGCAATAAAAAGGGCCATGGCGTGCAGGAAAAACGGTCTCCACCGCTAGTTCAGGGCCCTTTTTCCCCGCAGCTTTTCACATTCACTTTCTCACAAACACTCAGTCCAGTAAAGTTGAGTTACAATCAGGCTCTCCCTAGTCTTTTAATCTTAAATTTTCTCTCTTAATCTCCTCATACACAGAGCCCCTGCCACACGCATCTGATCTTCTCTGTGTATTCAGCCCCTCTGAAGATTGTTGCCAAGCCATTCCCATTGCAACAGGGACTCAGCTGGTGTCACGTGCCCCTTTCTAGCCAATCAGCTACCATTTCTCAGAAATTACAGTTAGAATCCCCAGCATGGAACTTAGATTTTACAGTGATGATCTCCATTTTGAAACTGATTTCTCATAAGTTTTAATGGAGAAATTACATTTTTCAATCATTTTTTCCACAAAAACTCAGTACAATTGAATAGAATTCATATCACCTGTTACGTCCACCAATTGCCATTCCAACCATGCCTTTCAATTTTAAAAATACCACAGTTAAGAGCGTTACACATTTTTCTCCCAAATAAGCAAAATTAACACACGGATCCCAACACAATTTTCCAATGAGATTAAGCACTACCCCAGGAACCTATACAAGCAACTGTGTTGCCAAACCAGTCACAGGGTGCCATACTCACTGTTTGAAACCAAACCTTCAAAAATATCAGTTTAAATATTTTTTACCACAAATGAAGCACCATAGCCCACCTAAAGAACATCTTAGGACTCCAGAATTATGAAAATTACAACTTAAAATTTAATCATTGCAGCCCCAGATGATCAAATGATCAAAATAAATACTTTAAATATTTTTTTAAAGAATCCGCCACCTGGGGAACCTCAGACCACCCAACTACAAACAGATTTTTTTAAAAACAGTACTACTAATAATAATTTCTATAGCACTAATAGATGTATACAGTACTATACGTGTTATATGCAGGTACTTCTCTGTCCGCAGAGGGCTCACAATCTAAGTTTTTTTTTTACCTGGAGCAATGGAGGGTTAAGTGACTTGAGAATTGAAATGAGGTTGCCAGGCTCAAAGCCTGCTGCACTAACCATTAGGCTACTCCTCCATACAGTTCCCTGGACCCCCAGAAATTAACCACCAGCAAAAGGTGAATTGTTTTGTACCGTGTTTCCCCGAAAATAAGACAGGGCCTTATATTAATTTTTGCTCCCAAAGATGCGCTAGGTCTTATTTTCAGGGGATGTCTTATTCGGGAGTAGTAGGGGGACTGTGGCGGTCGGGAACAGTATTGAAGTGGGGGGCGGTATCCTGCAGGAGTAGGCCGTGGCTCGCCTATCTGCCCACTGTGACCGCAGGACTCGAGCAGAGCAGAGCCACCCTGGCTGGGCTGGGAATGGAGGAGGGGTATGCACTAGGAAAGGTAATGGAATGTGGGGCCGGGCTGCTCTGGCTGGGGGTCTCGGGAGGTTGTGAGAGGGCTTAGGGCGCAGGATCATCCCTACCGTATTACAAACGTTAAAAAAAATTTCTACGGTAACTCCGTTCCTTGTTGGTGGCGCTTTATGCACTCCTCCTGTACATTCGCAACACTTTCCATCCTTCTAGTCTGACTTAGCTCTTGGGCAATGGAGCAGCGCCGAAAGGGCTCGGTTACTCATTTTCTTTTCTTTTATTATTTCTGCAAGGGGGATGTTTCTTTTCTTTCCGGTCTCACTTACTGGTAGTTGATCTTCACAAAAGCGTGAAGGAGGATGGTAGGAGTTCGCTGGACGATAGATTTTCCACCTCAGTCTTGTTTCTTGCATTTCTTTAATGTTATTTCGTCTTTGGGTTGCAGCAAAAAAAAAAAAAAAATTTAGATTTCTGTGTCCATGTCCCATCGGGGCCAAACAAAAACTTTGCTAGGTCTTACTTTTGGGGGAGGCCTTATATTTAGCAATTCAGCAAAACCTCTACTAGGTCTTATTTTCAAGGGATGTCTTATTTTCGGGGAAACAGGGTAGTAAGATTATGTTAAGAGTTCCTGCTGTGTGCATAGGAACATCAACTACTTGGGTGAAATTAAGATCATTAAGGAATGTAAGAAATGACGTTGATCTTGGGGCAAACAGGTTATCCACATGAACGCTGAAATCTCCAATAACGAGATCCAAAAACTGAATGGAAGCATCTGCAAGTGTTTGTAAAAGCAAGTCCAATTTTGTTGCAGAATTGGGGGTGGAGGACAACAAATTAGAAAAGTAGTCATAATGGGGGCTGCTATCTTAAGAATCAAGATTTCTTCATAAGGAAAGACAGTGGCTGAGACTTCATTTGAGGTAAACGAGGCAGGCAAGCAAATATCAGTGCCTCTCCCTTTCAATTGCCTCGCACAGTGATATATAGTATATCCGTTTGGTAGGCTTTGATAAAGATAGGCCTCTTCTCCATCCTTAAGCCGAAACCACCCTCTTTGGTCCGATGACCACAATTCTCTTCCATCTTGACTGATTTTAATCATTCCTTATCTCGCTGGACCTCACTGCTGCATTCGATTTGGTCAACCATCCAATTCTACTGTCTCGTCTGTACCAGATAGGACTTCGCAGATTCAAAAGACTGAACTGGAGGATTCAAAGGGAGGCCAGTAGCCAAAAAAGTAGCAAAGCGACTACAAGAGGAGTTCGACCCCAGAGTTTACCCCAAGGCTCTTGCCCAAGGAGCAATTCCTGCTCCTTGGGCGCACTCTGCCATGGCACAGTATGCCACTAACAGCTTGAATATATAGGAAGAGGCTAGGCACTACAGGGCAGACTAAAAGAACAACTGATCCTAGCCCCACCATTTCACAAGAGAATCCAATCTCAGAAGATCTTTAACTTGCTTTTCTTGGTGGCAAGGTTCACATTATGGAACTCACTCCCTTTGGCTATCAGAGCAGAGAATAACTACTTCAGCTTCTGAAAGAAGCTAAAAACTCTCTTCTTCTCAAAGACTTCTACATAATACTCACCGCACACCAATCCCCTAATGAATGTTAGAAATATCAAACCTAACGCAGACTATAACCACACCATATAGTGCTTTATAATATCATATCTATCCAATAAGAATATATTCTCCTAATTTCCTACTTCTACTTATAAAACTGTAACAGTTGTTCCACTAATGTTGTAAACCACACTAAACCCTAAACAGGGGATATTAGCGGTATATAAGGCCTAAATTGAATTAAATTGAATTTGTTTATTATGTTCAGTATTTATATACCGCCTAGACCTAAGCGGTTTACAATTTAGGGCATGAACTGGGAAATACTGCTGAGGGTCAGCACTGGAAAACAAACAACACAGAAATGAAGATGGAGTGGATGTTTTGAGCAGTGACAATCTCAGGGGGTATGGGCAAAAGGGAGACCACCTATGTCTCTCCCACCCTCCATTGCCTAAAGGTGACTAAAATGTAAATCCAGCCCTGTCTATCTATGCTGTTTTGTAATTGAATTATGCTCAGTAGGTATTAATGGTCATTGTTATTTTGAGCAGGTCACTCAACAGATTCACTCTAGTGCAAAAACAAAAGACTAAAGCAGGGGAACCAGAAAGGTCAAAGAGTGAAAAATGACATATTACCTCTCCTCTCCAGTCCAAAATCTAAGCTAAGGACAGAGCTCATACAATATCACTGTGGCACTGATAAAATAGGGTGAAACTACCTTTTTTATTCTATTCAATAGAACTGACCAAAGTCCAGGGAAGAAAACTATCCCACCAATCACACCACAGATTTCTTTCAGTCACTTCCCAACCAATAAGGAATCATTCAGCAGTCTGCAGCACCCATTTCATGCTCCTGCTTTTCTCTACTGTACTCTTGATTTGAGTGCCCGTTTTCACCTTTTCGTACATTTATATCGTGCTTTTTCATTTAACGTGTTTTTTGTTAAATCTCACAGCTGATTTGCATGCCATTATTTATTTATTTTAAAAATTGTATAACACGAACTATCTGACGTTCTAGCTGGGAATACAAAATAGCATACATAATTAATAATGCATAGAGAAACTAGCACATTACATGTTAATGTGCTTTTTAAATTTGTCAGTAGAGTTAAAAGCATGTTAAAAATTAACACACACTATAACTCACGTTTTATTACATTGGGCCCTGTGTCAAAAGACAAGTTGTAAATGAGCAGATAAAACTATCCAGTGTCATCCAAGTTAAACTGCATTTTGAAAAAGCAAATTTCATCCTCTACACTCACATAATCAGACAATCTGTGTGGCTACAAAGTTAGAATTCTGAGCAGTTAGATAAGACTCTAATTAGAACTGCCAACATGAAGAATATTTTAGCTATGACTCATAGTCACAAATTCTGATTTATTTCTAATTATGATGTTAGAAAGCAAAGCTCCAATTAAACCCAGTAAGAAATAAGAATGCCTCTGAGCAATCTGAAACCTCCTCAAGTACCTCAACAAAGCAGGCAGAACAATGAGAAAAAACATTGCTCCCTTCTGCTTACACAGATAATAGGATTAACTTGACCTGCATGAAGAGAAAAGTATTGGATTCAAAGTAAGTGATAGCTAGAGGCAGTCTTCCCAAGTTATAAAAAGTGACACTTTGTTCTCATACATGCAGGTCTGAATTTCCAATTAGGCATATCAGGCACTTGCCAAGAGCATCAGTTCCATGGAGGATGCCAAACTCTGCAGACCAGAATTGATTCCAGAAGTGGAGGAGTAGCTTCCAAGCTGAGAAGAGCAGCAGACTGAGAACCAGGCAAATCCCATGGTGCTCCTTATGACTTAGGCAAGTCGTTTAAACCCTCAATTGCCTTAGGGGCATTCAGCATGGTTTAAGTAAGCGGAAGAGGTAATATTCAATGCTAGAACCCACACTGATAACTGGACAAGTTGGACTATGTAAACAGCAGTCTTAACTTTGCTAGGTTAGCTATGTGAGTATGGCATTGAATATCAGCTGTTCCTGCATAACCTCCAGGTATTGCTGCTGCTGCTGCCTGAGCAGTTAGAAAACAGTTCACCACCTTCAGCTGAATATTAACCGATTAGATTGGGAGCCCTCTAGAGACAGGAAGATATCTACTCTAAGTGAATGTAACTTGCCTTAAGCTACTACTGAAAACTCTAACTCAACTATGCAGCCATTACTTCTCCCTTTCCACACCCTGTCTGCATTTTCCAATACGTTACTTTGTATTTTGCTCCCTCCTCCTCTGTCTTCCTTTTATATATCCATATCCTGCATGTCTTCATGCATCTCAAGATATGGACTCTAGTCCTGGAAAGCTCAGGCCTCTATAAATTGGTTAGTCTATACGGTGCCACCTGTCTCACTCAATTTTGTTACATTAGACTATCATGGCTACAGTTTACTTATTTAGGAATTTATTTATTTGGATTTATTTTTAAAGAAGCAAAAGCTAAATCTCCCCCAAAATGACATTACCGCTGTGGCAGACAAAAGGAGAAGCAATTTCAACCAGAATCATTGGAGGATAAATACCTTATCCATCCCCTCTCTGCTACAACTCACTCACACACACGTACATCTCTGGATTTCTGGAAGACAAACAATTCTACCTCTCTTTATACAGGAAATCCTATACTCAAATTGAATGATTTTATACATCAGGCATTCAACTGAGAGCTCTACCGTGGGTTGTACTTACCTCTCATGAATCTTTACACATTGTCAATCCTACTGTGTTATATATTATAAAACTCTGGATACAGATGGGTAACACTGATAAGGGGACAAAGATGGCATTCATCGCTGGCTCCTATTCCTTCCCTCAAAGGAGCAGATGATAACTCTAGGATTCCATCTATCAACTATACCATTTAGGCCACTGAAATGTTTTACTATCCTTCAGCAGGAGTTCACTTTGTTGAAGGATGATTTCTATTTTTATCTCCAATACAGGCATAGTTTACTTCAGGGTGCTTTTAAAGAGGTACTCAAGTGGCCTCTCACATTCCTGGAATCTCCTTGGCTCCAGAAGAGGGAAGCTATAGGATTAATATCAATCTTGTACAAAGAGGTCAAGAAGTATGAAGTTAAAAATTGAAATATATGAGGGATTGGGATACAAATCTAAATATTGAGGGATAAATATTAATAAATGGGAAGAGATCATACTGAGAGCTCACAAGTCTTGCATTTCAGCTAGTTTGAAAGAAAATAATCTGAAAATCTTGCTGAGGTGGTAGATGACACCACTACATCTCAAAAACTTTATTTTTTCGGCATCTTCTGCCTATTGGAGGGATTGTGGCAAAAAAAGAACGCACCTACATATGTGGTAGTCATGTCCAGTTATTATTCCTTTTTGGACCCAAGTGGCCTCTGCAGTGCAGGTTATCCTGGGAAACCTTTACAGCTTTCTCCAGGTCTCTGTTTACTGTATCTTGACCTCTCTTCTTATAAATCTCTGGTTCAGAAAGCTCTGGCAAACTGCTTTATTGCTGTGAGATGTTTAATTGTAAAGGAATGGAAAAAAGCTAGTTTACCTAACGTAGAAACTTGGCATAAAAAACTAACCCCCTTGTTTACTAAACTGAGCTAGCGGCTACCGTGTGCTAATGCCAATACAACCCATTCACTTATGTCCTTCTAGGGAAAGCCCTAAGAGCAGATAAGTTGCAATCTTTTGAGAAAAGTTGGGGTCTCCTACAAAAGTACTGGAATAAAGTCCAGACTTGATCTAGCATTTTGAAAATAGGGTGATTGTCATTACTTGTACTAATGTATGGGAGGAAGCAGGGGGGTCTTAGACATCATAAAATACATCGGATAAACACAAAGGAATCCTGAATATAAAGAATGGAACCAATCAAACTTAGCAGTACAACTCCAGCAATTGGGAAGCAAAATGAGTGCTGGGCAGACTTCTACGGTCAGTGCCGTGATCATGGCTGGACAGATTTGGATGTGCTGGAGTTGAGTTTTGATGACAGTTTCAGTAGTTGGAGAACAAGGCCAGTGCCAGGCCGAATTCTAGAGTCTGTGCCCTGAAAATGGCAAGGACAAATCAAGATCAAGTATACATATGTAGCATCACATCATACCTTATGCTTTGAGTTTATCTTGTTGGGCAGACTGGATGGACTGTACAGGACTTTATCTGTCGTCATCTACTATATTATACTATATTAGTTATTTGTATACCAGATGTATGTTAAACCAGTTTTCTTATTATGCTTGTGATGTATTTTATTCACTACCACTATGGTCGTGTTATGGGACTTAATCATAAATGAAGAATTTTTAAAGTTCAAAACAAAAGTAAATGGAATTGAAATATTCCTCAAGGATTTATACCATTATAGATATGAAATGCTTTCACAGCACTAAATTTGGAACAATACAGGAAAGATTAGTATGACCCCTGTGCAAGGATGACAAACACATTCATGAAGCATATCATTATACATAGGCATCAACAGTTCAAAATGATTTGGGGTACCAAACACAATACAAATTAATCCTCCCTGGATACAATGAAGGAGCTTGCTCAATATTAAGGGTGCTCAGCACCCCAGTGCACCCACAAAGCTGAATCCTATGCCATTATAAACCTGCCCCAGGAGAAAATAGCTTTGCACAAAAATTCTATAGCATGGGCACTCAGGACTTCCGACTACAAGGCTCGGACCACTCTCTCTCTTTCATGTCCCAAATCATGCAATACACCCTTTCAGATGACTAAAGGCTGCAATTGTGCTGAAACGTCAGGAAACCCAAGCCACAGCTATATCTAGGGCTTCTATTCTTAGGTGTTTATAAACTGAAAATCTAGATGCTTATTTGCTAGTTAATTAGGGAGTTTTGAGGGCACAAAAATCTGTGGTTATCATTTTTTTTTAATGTCATAGGTATGTAGCAGGACTCCACCATGTTCCCCCTATTGCTTCTGTGAATATTCTGCAGTCCCTGCACCTTACTAAACAGAGGCTGACCAAATTTCAATTACGGCTTCAGCATTGAAACCAGACTGAAATCCAGAGTCGACTGTGTTTAGGTTTTGGACTGAACTGAAACTCCCCTCCTCCATAAGAATGTAAGTATTGCCATTGCTGGGACAGACCGAAGGTCCATCAAGCCCAGTATCCTGTTTCCAAAAGTGGCCAATCCAGGTCACAAGTAACTGGCAAGATCCCAAAACAGTACAATAGATTTTATGCTGCTTATCCTAGAAATAAGCACTGGATTTTCCCAAGTCCATATCTTAATAATAATGGCTTATGGACTTTTCTTTTAGGAAATTATCCAAACTTTTTAAAAACCCTGCTAAGCTAACTGCTTTGATTACATTCTCTGGCAACAAATTCCAAAGTTTAATTACATGTTGAGTGAGAAAATAAGAACATAAAGACTGGATCAAACCAACGGTCCATCTAGCTCAATATCCTGTTTCCAGCAGTGGCCAAGCCAGGTCACAAGTACCTGGCAGAAACCCAAATCGTGGCAACACTGCATGCTACCAATCCAAGGGCAAGCAGTGGCTTTCCCATATCTGTCTCAATAGCAGACTATGGACAGAAACTTGTCCAAACCTTTTTAAAACCCAGATACACTAACCGCTATTACTACATCATTCAGCAAAGAGTTCCAGAGCTTAACTATTTGTTTTAAAAAGTATTTCCATGTAACTTCGTTGAGTGTCCCCTAGTATTTGTACTTTTGGAATGAGTAAAAAAAATCAGTTTACTTCTACTTGTTCTACACCACTCAGGATTTTATAGATCTCAATCATGTCTTCCCTTATCTGTCTCTTTTCCAAGTTAAAGAGCCCTAACCTCTTTAGCCTTTCCTCATACGAGAGGCATTCCATCCCCTTTATCATTTTGGTTGCTCTTCTTTGAACCTTTTCTAATTTTGCTATATCTTTTTTGAGATATGGCGACCAGAACTGAACACAGTACTCAAGGCGAGGTCACACCATACAGAGATACAGAGGTATTATAATATTTTCTGTCTTTTTCACTATCCTTTTCCTAATAATTCCTAGCATCCTGTTTGCTTTTTTGGCCGCTGCCAAACATTGAGCAGAAGATTTCAGCCTATTATCTACCATGAGACCTAGATCTTTTTCTTGGTTGCTGACCCCCAAGGTTGGACCCTAGCATCAGGTAACTATAGTTAGGATTAATCTTTCCAACGTGCATCACCTTGCATTTGTCCACATTAAAATTCATCTGCCATTTGGATGTCCAGTCTTCCAATTTCCTAAGGTCTTCCTCAATATTTCACAGTCTGCATGTGTTTTAACAACCTTGAATAATTTTGTGTCATCTGCAAATTTAATCACCTCACTCGTCGTTTCCGATCTCCATATTTATAAATACGTTAAATATCACTGGTCCGAGTATTGATCCCTGTGACACTCCACTGTTCACCCTCCACCATTGAGAGAAATGGCCATTTAACCCTACCCTCTGCTTTCTATCCAATAACCAATTCCTTATCCACAATAGAACATTGCCTCCTATCCCATGACTCTTTAATTTTCTCAGGAGTCTCTCATGAGACTTAGCGGAGATTGGATGGCAGAGGCGGGGCTGGTGGTTGGGAGGCGGGGTTAGTGCTGGGCAGACTTATACGGTCTGTGCCCTGAAAAAGACAGATACAAATCAAGGGGCTGGTGGTTGGGAGGCGGGGCTAGTGCTGGGCAGATTTATACGGTCTGTGCCCTGAAAATGACAGATACAAATCAAGGGGCTGGTGGTTGGGAGGCGGAGCTAGTACTGGGCAGACTTATACGGTCTATGCCCTGAAAAAGACAGATACAAATCAAGGTAAGGTATACACAAAAAGTACCACATATGAGTTATCCTGTTGGGCAGACTGGATGGACCGTGCAGGTCTTTTTCTGCCGTCATCTACTATGTTACTATCCAGCTTATTTTCGAAAGAGAAAAACGCCTATAGTGCGACCTAAATCGGGAGATAGACGTTTGTCTCGCAAAGGCGCCCAAATCGGTATAATTGAAAGCCGATTTTGGGTGTTTCCAACTGCACTCTGTTGCGGAAACAAATAAAGTTGACGGGGGCGTGTCAGAGGCATGGTGGAGGCGGAACTGGGGCGTGGTTATCAGCCGAGGAGAGATGGGCGTCTCTAGCTGCTAATCGAAAAAAAAAAGGCGTTTTAACCGCGATTTTGGGTCACTTTTTTTGGACCCTTTTTTTCACAAACAAGTCCCAAAAAAGTGCTCCAACTGCCCAGATGACCACTGGAGGGAATCGGGGATGACCTCCCCGGACTCCCCCTGTGGTCACTAACCCCCTCCCACCAAAAAAACCCCACTTTAAAAACTTTTTTTCCAGCCTGTATGCCAGCTTCAAATGCCGTACCCACCTCCATGACAGCAGAATGGGTTCGATCCTCTCACAGCCTTTCCATGGGTCAGATGTGGCTCTCGGGTGCAGTACAGGGTCACATCAGCATTGCATTGTGGTGGGTGTAGGGTATTGGGCTCCGTGATTTCATTAGCTTGTGTTACAGTCTCATGATGTTGGTAGTTGGTAGGCTCTTCTCCCATGGTGCGTTTCCCCCTGCCTACTGGGTCAGAGTGTGCCCTGTTGTGTTTCCTGTTGTAGTCCATGTGGTAGTGGCCATTTTTGTAAGCCAGTTTTAGTTCCCTTTCCTGTGTTAGCTACGTTAGACAACTTAGTTCTTCCCTTGAATGTGGCTGAAAGAGGGCATTGTACAGCATTCTGCCAGCTCTGACCTACTGCTCATCTCAGTACCAGGGAGACTCGTTGCCAGTGGGGCACAACCTCTGATCTGCAGTTAACTGTGAGTAAAGGCGGTTATTCCAATAAAGGACGTTTTCAGAGAGATTAGTCTTCAGGTGTCAACTGGTGTGCCAATGTTATATAGCAGCAACCAGTCCTAGAGGCCTGCGTGTATGCAGGTCCCTGGAGCACTTTTAGTGGGTACCGCAGTGCACTTCAGCCAGGTGGCCCCAGGCCATCCCCCCCCCCCACCACCACCTGTAACACTTGTGCTGGTAAATGGGAGGCCTCCAAAACCCACTGTACCCACATGTAGGTGCCCCCTTCACCCCTAAGAGCTATGGTAGTGTTGTACATTTGTGGGTAGTGGGTTTTGGGGGAGGGGGGTTGGGAGCTCAGCACCCGTGGTAAGGGAGCTATGCTTGTGGGAGCTTTTTCTGAAGTCCACCGCACTGACCTTGGGTTCCCATTTGGTGTCCTGGCATATCAGGGGGGCCAGTGTACTACCAATCCTGGCCCCTCGCATGACCAAATGGCTCGGATTAGGACGTTTTTGAGCTGGGCATTTTTAGTTTCCATTATCGCTAAAAAAAAAAAATGCTGTTTATTTACACCTTATATGAGTGCAAACAAAGCCAGCTCAAAAACGTCCATTTTTTTGAAAATTCGGTTCGGCCCGCCCCTTCACGGACCCGTTCTCGGAGATAAAAGCCCATGGAGATAGGCGTTTCCGTTCGATTATGCCCCTCTATGTTACTATGAGGAACTTTGTCAAAAGCTTTCTGAAAATGTAGATACAGTATATCAACTGACTCACCTCTACCTACATGTTTATTCATGCCTTTAAAGAAATTAAGCAAATTGGTTAGGCAAGACTTCCCTTAGCTGAACTCATGCTGACTCTGTCCCATTAAGCCATGTTTGTCTATGTGTTTTGTAATTTTATTCTTTATAATAGTTTCCACTATTTTTCCCAGCACTGACGTCAAGCTTACAGGCCTGTAATTTCCCAGATCACCCCTGGAACCCTTTTTAAAAATCAGCATCACGTTGGCCACCCTCCAATCTTCAGGTACTATGGATGATTTTAATGACAGGTTACATGTTAATAATAGCAGTTTCTCCACTATGGTCTAGTCCTCCCTGAGCACCCCTTTTGCTCCTTCATCATCTAATGGTCCCACAGATTGTCTTGCAGGCTTTCTGTTTCTGATGTACCTGATAAAGTTGTTACTGTGAGTTTTACCCTCTGCAGCACATTTCTCTTCATATTCTCTTTTAACGTTCTTTATTAATGCTTTGCATCTGACTTGCCAGATTCTATTGGCTGTAATAGCCTCTTTCACTTTTAACCATGCTGGCTGTCATTTTCTTTTCTTTCCACCTTTGCAAATATGTGGAATGCATCTGGTCTGAGCTTCCAAGATGGTATTTTTGCATAACGTCCATGTCCTAACCTTTGAAGCCAAACCTTTTAGCTTCTTTTTAACCATTTTCCTCATTTTATTATAGTTGCCCTTTCAAAAATTAAATGCAGCCACAGTATACTCTAACTCTCCCATCTTATTTTTTAGGCTTCTAGCATTTGTATACAGGCATTTCAAATTGTGTTTTTTCCTTGGATCTACAAGTTGCTTAGAAGTTGATGGGGATAAAGTGCATTCTTTGTCCTGCTCTCTCATTAAGCATACCTGGCTTACTTTCAGCATTGTTGAAACCTCTCTCCTTGGATTCCCTTAATGTCCTGTTTCAATAGTATCCTTCAAGGATACGCCACACCGAATCATGTGCTCCTGGGCAACTGTCAGTTTACCCCACGTTTTAGTTTAAAAGCTGCTCTATCTCCTTTTTAAAAGTTAGCACCAGCAGTCTCCCCCTTTCCCAGAATGTTGCTCAGTTCCTAACAAATCTAAATCTCTCATTTCTGCAGCATCATCTTAACCATGTATTGAGACTTCAGATCTCTGCCTGCCTTTTGGGTCCTGCATGTGGAACAGAGAGCATTTCTGAAAATGCTACCCTGGAGGATCTGGACTTCAGCTTCCAGAACCTCCCTACCACATTTTCCTATGTCATTGTTATCCACATGTACCAAGACAGCTGTCTCCTCTCCAGCACTATCTAAGATCCTGTCTATGTGACGCATGAGGTCCACCATCTTCGCTCCAGGCAGGCAAGTAACCAGGCAATCCTCACATCCACAAGCCACCCAGCTATCTTCATGCCTAATGATCGAATCACCAACTACAACAGCTGTACTAACCTTTCCTGCCTGGGCAGAAGTTCTCAGAGACATATTCTCAGTGTGAGAGGATAGTGTATCTTCTGGTGGGCAGGTCCTGGCTACAGAAGTACTTCCTACTTCACCAGGGTGCTGCTCTCCTTCTAGGAGACCTCCCTCCTCCAAGGCAGCACAGGGGCTGCCAGAGTAGAGGCGGGATGTTTCTACAATATCCCTGAACGGTCTCCTCTAGGTACCTCTCTGTCTCCCTTAGCTTCTCCAAGTCTGCTACTCTAGCCTCATGAGAATGAACCCATTCTCTGAGAGCTAAGAGCTCTTTGCATTGGGCGCATACATATAAGTATATATGTAATGCCACACTGGGAAAAGACCAAGGGTCACCAACTGGGAGATAATCATACATGTGACACTCAATGCAAAAGACTGGATAGTTCCCCTCTTGCTGCAGGACTGCTGTCTCCATCTTAGTATTTTTGAGTTTTTCAGTAATGTAACATTCGCTAAGGTACTAAGGATATTAGTCTAATATAGCTTATATGGTATATTGTGTGATTTATTTAGTGTTTTCTTCCTAGAAAGTAATGAAATATCCTTGTTATACTAATTAAAACAACTGACTATAAATGAAGAGTTGTGCTAGGTGTGGGCGGGCATTAGGGGAGGGTGAGTGGGATTGAAGACTAAACTAGGACCTGCTGTGCCTTCTACAGGCTATCTGTTAATGTTGTAGGCTGTGGCAGAAAGTTCAAGTTTTAAAGTTCTAAAACTATAGGGAAAAGGGTTTTATACTATGGAAACTAAGCTATGCTGCAAAACTAAAGTTAAATCTCTAAACTGGGGTTTCCTGTGACTATCAGCTCTGTATTCCTTATTTGAACTGGCTAAGCTGTGCTGCAAAACTAAAGTTAAAGCTTTATACTGGGGTTTCCTGTGACTATCAGTTCTGCTCTATACTGATGCCAGTTTGTTTTAAATCTTCTGCTTACTAGCTTCATTGCATGTCCCCTAGTCCTAGTATTTTTAGAAAAAGTAAACTAGCAATTCTACTCCACTCAGTGTTTTATAGACCTCTATCATATCTCCTCCAAGCTGAAGAGCCCTAGCCACTTTAGCTTTTCCTCATAGGGAAATCATCCCATCTCAGTTATCATCATCCTTCTCTGTACCATTTCTAATTCCTCTGTATCATTTTTGAGATGCAATGACCAGAATTGCACACAGTATTCGAGGTGAGGTCACACCATGGAGCAATACAAAGGCATTATAACATTCTCATTTTTGTTTTCCATTCCTTTCCTAATAATTCCTAACATTATACTTGCTTTGTTAGCTGCTGCTGTACACTGAGAAGAGGGTTTCAGTGTATCATGAATGTTGACACCTAGATTCTTTCCTGGAAGGTGATTCCTAATGTGGAACTCTGCATCACATAGCTTTAGTTTGGGTTCCTCTTTCCCACATGCATCACTTTGCACTTACTCACATTAAGCGTCATCTGCCATTTGGATGCCCAGTCTCCCAGTCTTGTAAGGTCTTCTTGCAATTATTCACAATCCTCTTACAATTTAATAATTTTGAATAGCTATCTAATCTAACCCCACTATCCACTCTTCTCTACTCTCTGCCCCACCTCAACTGAAGGCCACCCCCTACCACCACCCATAGGCCGACCTTAGAAGCCCTGGAGGTCTAATGGCCTTCTCAGGGAAGAAAAGATCCCCAGTTGCTTCTGCCTATGCCTGCTCCACAATCAAAATGGCTGCCATGACTTCCTGTGAGACTGCCGCAGGAGGTCATGGCAGCTATTTTGAGACTGGAGTCTGAATGGGCAGGAGTGATTGGGAATTGTTCCTGCCCATGCCAATTCCAGTCTCAAAATGGATGCCTCAACCTTCTGTGGCAGTTTTGCAAGACAGCCACAGGAGGTCCTGGCAGCCATTTTGAATGCGCTGATAGGAATGCACTGATAGGAAAGGTAGGAGACTAGAAGAAAGGAGAAAGAAGAAAATGGGAGAAAGCCATGTCCTGCAGGCTCACACCATAAACGCTTTTTCAAAACACCTGTAAAGAAAGGGGAAGACGCTATCAACTAAAAACTTCACTGAACAAAAAGGTTTTCAGAGTAACCTTGTATCTCTGAAAAGAATTCTCCAAATGTAAATGGAGAGGCATTGCGTTCCATAAACTAGGGCCAGTAAAAGAAAAACTGTGGTGGTAGGTAGTATCATATTTAATCTGAAGATGGGGATAACTAAATGGCTATGTTCTGAGGATCTAAGGGCTTGAATAGTGTGTAGGGGATTAACAGATGGTTAAGAAACGACAGAAAAACAGTATGATGAATCTTAAAGATCAGCAACAGAATTTTATATGTGATCCTGTGAGAGATGTGTACCTGATGAGCTGCCTTGAGTAGCGGAGTGACAGGGTCAAATTTCTTGGCTCCTACATTGTTTGCTAGATGTGTTTTGTATTAGCTGTAGATGATGTAAATCTCTAAAGCCTTTGTAAGCACATTACAGTAGTCAAGCTGACTAAGAACAAGGAAATGAATCAAGATGTAAACAGCTGATTGCTAAAGTAAAGGTCTGATTGATCATATCATATTCATCATATACACAGCAGGCACTTTATTCAAGTGCCAGAAGTTGTCTGAAGTGGAAGCTGCCATCTCTCCAAGGAAAGCCTCAACACCAGAATGGGGAGAAAAGGAGGGTACCCACCAGGGAACGATCAAGAGAGGAGAATAAGGAAGAAGAGTAAACAAAAGCTCTGAGTCCAAGGACTTTGAACAAGTACATATACCCTGTTTTGTCTACTGATTTTGCTTGAAGTAAGGACTATATACACTTTATTCTCCAAGGTCAAGTAGGACTGTAAAATCCTCACCTAGGCAAATATCTTTAGAAGAAGTCCAAGATAAAGCAACTTTGTTGGTGTCATTTGGTTTTGAGTCTGATAAAGATTCTATACTATGTCATTACTTTCGTAAATGTTTAGTGCAATTTTGGGGCTAGTAATTGTGGTTATTTCCTGATGTTTCTAGTGTACAGTTCTTTTTGCATTTTCCTGTAAAGTGTATAGTTAAGTTTGGAGGATAGTTATATTTTCTAGGACCCGCCACAATTAAAGAAATTTCTAGATTCCAAGAATTGGCATTTCTATCCAAGTCACCACTTGACCTCAAGGGTGTAGCCAGACCTCAATGGGAGGGGGGGGGCAGATCCCAAGGTGGTGGGGCACATTTTGGCCAGCCTCTCCGCTGCCGCCCTCCCGCCGCCACTTCTGCTGCCGTCCACCCGCTGCTACTCCCCCCCCCCACACCCTGCTGCTGCTGCTGGAAGGTACCTTGGTTGGTGGAGGTCCTCAACCCCTGCTAGCTAGAGCATTTGTCCCACGCTGGTCTGCCTAGCACCCTGTCCTGTTTTCAGTGCCATGCATGCTCGTTTTAATGAAACTGAGCATGCGCGAGCAAGCTCAGTTTTATTAAAATGAGCATGCACGGTACTGAAAACAGAAAAAAGCGCCAGGCAATGTAAGACCAGCGCGGGACAAACGCCTTAGCTGGTGGGGGTTGGGGACCCCCGCCATCCAAACTGGGGGCCCCGTGCCCCCCCCCCCCTGTAGCTATGCCACTGCTTGACCTGTTAATCCATTGTTTACCAATTCGATGTATTTTTTTTTAATAGGGAAATTGTTCTCCCTTTTCTTTTCTTTTTTTTTCCCTTTTGGATCTCCTCTATCTTGTGGGCTTGTAAATGTGACTGATAGCTTACCTTCTTTTCTTTTTCTTGATTAGTTATATATATGTTTCTGTTACTTTCTGAACAGAGTATGGTACTTTGTGTTTTTCTGTGTAAAAATGCTTATGTCACTGACGAGCTTGTGCAGAACCAGTACCCCATCAGAAGTGCTATGAGATTGGAGTGTTTTTACAATACTGATAAGAACAGGGCAGACTGCTGCATCCTAACATAGAATCCTTAGCCCTCACAGCTTGGATATTGAGAGGTTGATATTGGTGTCCCTAAAATTGCTTGACAGTGTCTCACAGGTCTTGCTAGCTGCCAGAAAGGATTCCACTAAGAAGGCATATTGATTTCAATGAAAGAGGGTTGCCATTGTGAGGGTGAAGCTATAGATCCCTTTACCTGACCCACAGAAAAATTGCTTTTCATAAGAAGGTGGTGACCAACTCTGTCAGTTCAATTGAAGTTTATCATCATCAAACAGAAGGTACATCCATCTCTGTACAGCCTTCATTATTAACTTTATGTGGAGTTTGCTTCTTATGAAGCCTCCCATCAAGCCTACCGCAGTGTGATGGGACCTCAATGTTGTTATTCTTAGCCAGCTGATGAAAGCTCCTTTTGAGCCACTAGATACCTGCCACTTAAAGTGCCTGACTTGGGAGGTCTTATTTTTGGTGACGATTACTTCAGCACGAAACTAGTGAGTGCCAGGCCCTAGTGACTGATTGTAACCACAGAAAGGTGGTATATCAAATCCCATCCCCTTGGAGCAGTCCACGCTTAGCATCTCTGGTTTGTACCAGAGGCAATGGAGAGTGAAAGTGACTTGTCCAACTATCCCAGTTCTGAGTCCACTGCTGCAGAGCTTCCGAGTACACAGTTCCAGGCAAGAGACTTTTTGGCCAGTCCTGCTTTTGAACTTACATCCTAATTCAGTGTTCTATATGTAGTCCCTGATACCACCAATTGACAGTGGCATTTCAGATCCCATGGAGGGGCATAATCGAACGCAAACGCCCATCTCCATGGGTGTCTATCTCCGAGAATGGGTATGTGAAGGTGAGGGACAAACCGTATTTTGTAAAAAAATCGTTTTTCCGATAATACGGTTTGTGCCAACCAAATGCATTGGATTTGTGCGGATTTGAGCTGGGCGGTTTCGTTTTTCAGCGATAATGGAAACCGAAGGCGCCCAGCTCAAAAACGTACAAATCCAAGGCATTGGGTCATGGGAGGGGCCAGGATTTGTAGTGCACTGGTCCCCCTCACATGCCAGGACACCAACTGGGCACCCTAGGGGGCACTTGTAACAATTAAAAAAAGTTAACTACCTCTGAAGTCCATAGCTCCCTTCCCTTGGGTGCTGAGCCCCCCATATCCCCCCCCAAAACCCACTCCCCAAAACCCACTGTACCCACATCTATGTGCCCCCCTTCAGCCGTAAGTGCTATGGTAATGGTGTAGAGTTGTGGGGAGTGGGTTTTGGGGGCGGTTTGGAGGGCTACCATTTACCAGCACAAGTGTAACAGGTAGGGGGGATGGGCCTGGGTCCACCTGCCTGAAATCCACTGCACCCACTAACAACTGCTCCAGGGACCTGCATACTGCTGTGATGGAGCTGGGTATGACATTTGAGGCTGGCATACAGGCTGGGAAAAAAAGTTTTTAAAGTTGTTTTTTTTGGGTGGGAGGGGGTTAGTGACCACTGGGGGAGTCAGGGGTGGTCATCCCCAATTCCCTCCGGTGGTCATCTGGTCATTTAGGGCACTTTTTGGGGACTTGTTTGTGAAAAAAAAGGGTAAAAAAAACCCTGACCCAAATTCGCGCTAAAAACGCCTTTCTTTTTTCCATTATTGGCCAAGGACGGCCATCTCTCCTCGGCCGATAAACACGCCCCAGTCCCGCCTTCACCACGCCCCCATCAACTTTGGCTGTTTCCGCAATAGATTGCAGTTGAAGACGCCCAAAATCGACTTTTGATTATACCGATTTGGGTGCCCACGGGAGAAAGACGCCCATCTCCCGATTTGGGTCGAAATATGGGCGTCTTTCTCTTTCGAAAATAAGGCAGATAATGTACCAGGATAGAGACATCAGAAATTCAGGACTGGCTCAGAATTTCCCTCCTGGAACTGGTAACTTGGCAGCTCTCCAGCTCTATTAAGCCTCTTAAGTCAAACCATGTACTTGCATAGTCCCCATGCTTATTCACAATTATTACTATCATACCTACGGCCGGGCTCTGCACTTTTTCCTGCTGTTTCTGGAGAGATGAAATGGGGAGGTGGAAGGAACAGCGGTGATAAAAGAAGTAAATCTGGGGAGGGGTCCATGGTAGTGGGGTCCACAAATATATTTTGCCTAGAGCCCAGTATAGTGTTAATCCAGCCCTAGGGACATCTACCTTATGGCAGTATTCCCTAAACAGAGAACCTCACTATAAGGGTCCTGGTCAGGTGGTGTCACCTCCACTTTAAGTATGCTGTCATCTTTCAGGATACCCTTTGGACCTGCCAGCAGTTTCACAACAGCTAATAGGAACCACTACTGCCTGATGATGGGAATGGGATTTGATAGACCACCTTTCTGTGGTTACAATCAAAGCAATTTACATATTATATACAGGTGCTTATTTTTTGTACCCGGGGCAATGGAGAGTTAATTGACTTGCCCAGAATCACAAGGAGCCGTAGTGGAGAATTGAACCTGGTTTCCCGGCCACTGCACTAATTATTAGCTATTACTCCACTCCTAACACATGCTGCAGTAACCATACCATTTTATGTACAACGGGCAATAACATACTCATCAACCCAATGCTGAACCATCTCATGGTGACTATCAATTATCGACCAGCTTAATCCTACCAAACTTTGGTTTCCAAGCAAGAAGAGGGATTGAGTGTAACCATGAGGACAGCTCCTCACACTCTCCTCCCCCCCTTCCCACCACTACCTTTGCAAAGATGACCCGTGCAGCTCCAGCCCCAAAACACAACACTATGTTAAAAGCAGCTACTTTGGACTTTTGCCAGTCCACCTGCCCTTTCTCTGATGTTCTAGGCTTACCATATGCTTAAGACTATTTCCCCTTCCTCCTTTGAGCTCCAAAATGCAGCTTGAGCCATCTGGTGCTGCTCTTTATCTAGCATCTGTAAAAGTATTTTACAAAGCCTTCAATATTAATTAGGATTGCATCAGTTGTTTCTTTAAAAAATAACTAGGTTTTTTTGTTTTTGTTTCAATAGGCAGTTTTTAGAAAGTTTCTCCTACTTAACATTTCATATCATTATGAGCCTGTATTAGCTTAGCTTCTATGACATTTATCCACATCAGAACACCATTTGCGTGCACAGCATAAACACCAGAACAATAGACTCAAGAGAAAGAAAGTATTAAAAATGATGAAAACTGCAAGGAATAAATTTTTTTTTAATACTATAAGAGCCACAAGAGAATGTATCGGTGTAGCATGAAAATAAATCTAAGTATAGCACCTGGAGTGGAGGAGTAGCCTAGTGGTTAGTGCAGTGCCCTGCAAACTTGGAGAACTGGTTTCAATTCTTACTACAACTGCTTGTGACTCTGGGCAAGTCACTTAATCCTCCATTGCCCCAGGTACAAGATAATATACCTGTGTATAATATATAAATTGTTTTGATTGTAAAGAAACATGCAAGTCAATCAATTTTTTTTGATTTGGGCTGGAGGACTAGGGTTCAAAGCTTCTCCCCGATTCTGCGGGGTTTTGTTTCAGGTTTTTTTTTGTTTTGTTTTTAAAACATAATCCAGTCAAAGAAAGGATATGAGAAAATAGCTAAATATGCATCACATAATAATAACAAAACATTATAAATCAATTTAGAAACAGTGAACCTAATGAAGTCCTCATAGCCCACATCATGAAGCTAAGGAGAAATAAAAAAAAAAAAGAACATAAGAAAATCAATCATTTGAAATTAAGTCAAATTTGACTACTTATAATGGTCTGAGATATCTCAGTGGGGACTAACAAACCTAACCTAACTCCATCATGACCATCCCACAATTAAATCTCAAAATTCAGACCTATCCATATGTACTGCTATGGATTTACAGCCGGTCTCACTGACACAGACTACTCAATAATTACTGTGGCTTCTTTTGGATTTGTATTAGGTAAATGAGACCTTTATTAGAGGTTCTAAACCTACAATGATTAAGATATTTATATATTACATTTGTATATACAATGATTAAATCATCTAACTAAAAGAAAGCTATAAGACAGATATATACATATTATACATACAACATCACTGGTCAGGAATTTCAGGCCCTTATCTCATCAGCCAGGAGGCCCGTTGCAGCGAAAGGCCGAAGTCTCCTTATGACCAGGAACAAGTCTTTTCTGCACGATTTGTCCACCCACAGATGAGCCTCAAAGCTCTGCTGCAACAAGCCCCCCTTTTTTTTATTAAGCTAAAGCTTACTTTCAGAGCCAAGGAAAATTACAGAATGCTTGAGAATAGGTAAACAAACCATACTGTGGGAATGTGGTCACATGTTTCCAAGTCCAGGTGGCCAGTCTGAACTTCAAACACAAGCACCATCCTCCTCTTCACATACCAAATTAATTAGAGCTGTGTCTTACCTTCTGCATTCCAACTTATTTTCACACAAAGTTAAATAATCTTTTTTAAACAGAATTACTTCTAATCAACAATACAGACCCCAAGTGCACTTGTTAGTCAAGGCAGATAGAGTTGAAAAGCGATCTCTAAAATCCTTTTTATTACAACATAATAAATGTATCCAAATGTGCATCATCTGAAAATCATATCTATTATTCTCCCAAGTCACAAGATACTATGGGGAAACCTTAAAAAGAAGGTACCCCCTAAGGGTAGTACCCATGGTTTCAAAGCTAGAAAAAACTTCTATCTCACCAGAGTGGCCCAGGTCACATCAAGGAAGACTTGAAATTGTTGACCACAGTACAAAAGATCCTTCTCTTTAAAGAAAGCTTTGATTAAATCCTCCTTCTCTCCCCCTTCACACACACACACACACACACACACACACACACACACACACACACACACACACACACACACGTTGAGCATATATTTTGTGTCAATCTATTAATCTTTATTAAACATTAGTGTGTGTTAACAGAATTAGGGTCAGATTCTATATAAGGAGCCTAAAAATCAGTGTGGTAAACATTTCCGCCTAAGTGCATTCTATAAGTAGCACCTAGATTTAGGCACGGTATATAGAATACTCTTAGTTGATATTGCAGCGGCTAAAACTACGTGCCTCCATTTACACCAACGAAAATGTGGTGTAAATCCCTGCGTATAGATTTACATGCACTGGGCCATATTCTATAACTACGTACGTAAATGCTGTAACTCCCACAAAACACCTATTTCCCTGCCCATGACCATACCCCTTTTGAACTGCGCATATTAGAATTTAGATGCAGTTCATTACAGAATATGCTTAGTGAGTTGTGCATGTAAATTCTCATTATTGCCAATTAGTGCTCATTATTGTTTGTTAAGTGCTGTTATCAACGCTGATTAGCTCGTTAAGCCAATGAAGTTACGCACGTTGTTATGGAATATGCTTAGATTTCAGCAGACAACGCTAGGCTCGCAATATAGAATCTGTCCCTTAGCACATGCCAATTCTGTTGGCACACTAAGCTTTAGTAAAAGGGCCCCAGTATGAATTGTACTATATAAAGGACCCTTTTACTAAGCTGTGGCAAGCACTAATGCATGCTTACCGCAGATTAAAATGCACTACCGTGGGTTGCGTTCAGGCATCCGGTAGTAGTTTTTGCACATGTGCATGCTATCCATGTGCTAAAAATAAAATTTATTTTTTAGCCTGGGGGCATGTTTGGAAGCAGAGACTGGGCACAGCTATGCTAATCCGTGAGCATATGGGTATTGCCACACACTAATTAGCGCAAGATTAGTGTATGAACCTTTACTGCTTACAAAACCAGTGTCAATAAGGGTCTCTTTTACAAGCTGCAGCAAAAGGGGGCCTGCGCTGGCATCGGTGTGTGTTTTTGATGCGCAGCGGGTAAAAGGTAGGGTTTTTTAAAAAAAGAAATGGCCATGCAGCGAGGCACTTGTCGTACAGCCATTTCAGGGGAAGCGCTTACTACCACCCATTGAAGTGGCGGTAAGGGCTTCCATGCTAACCTGGCAGTAACTGGGCAGTGCAGAGCTCGGCCCAATTACTGGCAGATATGACAGCACACTGAGAGTGGGAATTACTACTGGGCTGCTGCAGTAGCCCAGTGGTAGTTCTTTTTTAGTGAGTGGTAAGCCCGTGTTGAGCTTACTGCTGCTTTGTAAAATGAGCTCTAAGTGCTCTGCATAAAACAGGAGTGAGAACTGGATCGGGCTCTTCAAAAACAGACCAGGGACACTCAATGGGATCTAGGTGTCGTCGTTGATGATACATTGAAATCTTCTGCTCAATGTGCTGCTGCGGCTAGGAAAGCAAATAGAATGTTGGGTATCATTAGGAAAGGGATGGAAAACAAAAATAAGGATATTATTCTGCCGTTGTATCACTCCATGGTGCGACCGCACCTCGAGTATTGTGTTCAATTCTGGTCACCGCACCTCAAAAAAGACATAATGGAGGGGCATAATCGAATGCGAACGCCTATCTCCATGGGCGTCTATGTCCGAAAACGGGTAAGTGAAGAGGCAGGACAGACCGTATTTTCGAAAAAATGGACGTTTTTCAGCTGGGCGTTTGTTTTTTTAGCGATAATGGAAACTAAAAACGCCCAGCTCAAAAACATCCTAATCCGAGCCATTTGGTCGTGGGAGGGGTCACGATTCGTAGTACACTCACCCCCCTGACATGCCAGGACACCAACTGGGCACCCTAGAGGTCAGTGCGGTGGACTTCAGAAAAAGCTCCCACATGCATAGCTCCCTTACCACTGGTGCTGAGCACCCAACCCCCCTCCCCCAAAACCCACTACCCACAAATGTACAACACTACCATAGCTCTTAGGGGTGAAGGGGGCACCTACATGTGGGTACAATGGGTTTTGCAGGCCTCCCATTTAATAGCACAAGTGTTACAGGTAGGGGGGGATGGGCCTGGGTCCGCCTGGCTGAAGTGCACTGCGGTAAAAGTGCTCCAAGGACCTGCATACACGCAGGCCTCTAGGACTGGTTGCTGCTATATAACATTGGCACACCAGTTGACACCTGAAGACTAATCTCTCCGAAAATGTCCTTTATTGGAATAAGCACGCTTACTCACAGTTAACTGCAGATCAGAGGTTGTGCCCCACTGGCAACGAGTCTCCCTGGTACTGAGATGAGCAGTAGGTCAGAGCTGGCAGAATGCTGTACAATGCCCTCTTTCAGCCACATTCAAGGGAAGAACTAAGTTCTGTAACGTGGCTAACACGTGAAAGGGATCTAAAACTGGCTTACAAAAATGGACACTACCTCATGGACTATCGGAAACAAAACAGGGCACACTCTGACCCAGTAAGCAGGGGGAAAAGCACCATGGGAGTAGAGCCTACCAACTACCAACATTGTGAGCATTTGCCACAAGCTACTGGAATCATGGAGCCCAATACCCTACACCCACCACAATGCATTGCTGATGTGACTCTGCAGTGCGGATAACAGAAAGGGTGTCACACTCACCTGAGAGCCACATCAGAACCAGGGAAAGGTTGTCACAGGATAGAACACATTCTGCTGGAGGTGGGTACGGCATTTGAAGCTGGCATAGAGGCTGGAAAAAAAGTTTGTAAAGTGGGGTTTTTTTTGGTGGGAGGGGGTTAGTGACCACTGGGGGAATCCGGGGAGGTCATCCCCGATTCCCTCCAGTGGTCATCTGGTCAGTTGGGGCACTTTTTTGGGACCTGTTCATGAAAAAAAGGGTCCAAAAAAAGTGACCCAAAATCGCGGTAAAAACGCCTTTTTTTTTCGATTATCAGCTAAAGACGCCCATCTCTCCTCAGTCGATAACCAAGCCCCAGTTCCGCCTTCACCACGCCTCCAACACGCCCCCATCAACTTTACCCATTTCCACGATGGATTGCAGTTGGAAACACCCAAAATTGGCTTTCGATTATACCGATTTTGGCGTCCACGGGAGAAAGACGCCCATCTCCTGATTTGGGTCGCAATATAGGCATTTTTCTCTTTCGATTATAAGCTAGATAGTGGAATTGGAAAAGGTGCAGAGAAGGGCGATAAAGATGATACAGGGGATGGGATGGCTTCCCTATCAGGATAGGCTGAAGAGGCTGGGGCTCTTCAGCTTGGAGAAAAGGCGGCTGAGGGGAGATATGATAGAGGTCTATAAGGTAATGAGTGGAATGGAACGGGTCGATGTGGAGCGTCTGTTTACGCTTTCCAAAAATACTAGGACAAGGGGGCATGCGATGAAGCTGCAGTGTGGTAAATTTAAAACGAATCTGAGGAAATTTTTCTTCACTCAACGCGTAGTTAAACTCTGGAATTCGCTGCCGGAAAAGTTGGTTAAAGCGGATAACTTAGCGGACTTCAAAAAAGGGTTGGGCGGCTTCCTGGAGGAAAAAGCCATAGAATGTTATTGAATGGACGAGGGAATACAGTATTTCTAGGATGGGTGGGAAAATTGCTTGTTCTTTTGGCCGCTGTCAGTGACAGGGTGCTGGGCTCGATGGACCCTTGGTCTGTCCCAGCACGGCGATGCTTATGTACTTAATGTGAAGTTCTAACTTTTATTGATGACTCTTAATATTGAAATCAATAAAAGTTACAATTTTACATTGAGCATCCCTGGTTTGTTTTTGAAGAGCCCAGCCTGTTCCCATGCCTGTTTTTTCCCTGCGTGCTTTCATAAGTACATATGCATTGCCATACTGGGACAGAGCAAAGGTCCATCAAGCCCAGCATCCTGTTTCCAACAGTGGCCAATCCAGGTCACAAATACCTGGCAAGATCCCCCCCCCCCCCCCCCAAAATACAATACATTTTATACTGCTTATCCCAGGAATAGTGGATTTTCCCCAAGTCCAATTTAATCTGTTTTAAACTCTGCTAAGCTAACCGCCTTTACCACATTCTCTGGCAATGAATTCCAGAGTTTAATTACATGTTGAGTGAAGAAAATTTTTCTCCAATTCATTTTAAATTTACTACTTTGTAACTTCATCACATGCCCCCTAGTCCTAGTATTTTTGGAAAGCATAAACAGACACTTCACATCTACCTGTTCAACTCCACTCATTAGGTGCCGACTCCAGCCATCATTCATCCGAAGTTCCGGTTTAAACGTCCCCTGCCCGATCTACCAGTCCTCTTCTCCTTCAACAGCACTCCTTGCTTTCCTGCCGCCCAGCCAGCACTTAAAATTCATTTTACCTGACTGAAGTCATGACTGCTAAAGAAGCAGAATAGAGCAGGCTCGCCTTCAGCCTTCCCCTTCTCTCTCAACGTCCCACCCTTGCGGAAACAGGAAATGAGGGCGGGATGCTGAGAGAGAAGGGGAAGGCTGAAGGTGAGCCTGCTCTACTCTGCTTCTTTTGCAGTCAAGACTTCAGTCAGGTAAAACGAGTTTTAAGCATTGGCTGGGCTGCAGGAAGGCAAGGAGGGCTATTGAGGGTGAAGAGGTTGGGCAGGGGGGTTTGGAATTGGAACTCAGGGGCAGGTGGAGTTTGGGGCATCACTGGACATGGAGGGGGAGGGCAAAGGAGCATCGCTGGACATGGAGGGGAGGGCATGGGAGAGGAGAAATCGCTGGACATGGAGAGGAGGGGAGGGCAGAGGAGAATCGCTGGACATGGATGGGAGGGAGGGGAGAGAAGAGATATTGCTGGATATGGATGGGGAAGAGGGCAGGGAAGAGAGAGGAAAGTTGCTGGACATGGATGGAGGGGAGGGAAGCGGAGAGAGGAGAGTTGCTGGACATGGATGGAGGGTAGGGCAGGGGAGAGAGGAGAGTTGCTGGACATGGATGCAGGGGAGGGCAGGGGAGAGAGGAGAGTTGCTGGACATGGATGCAGGGGAGGGCAGGGGAGAGAGTAGAGTTGCTGGACATGGATGCAGGGGAGGGAAGGGGAGAGAGGAGAGTTGCTGGACATGGATGGGAGGAGGGCAGGGGAGAGAGGAGAGTTGCTGGATATGGATGGGGGAGGACAGGGGAGAGAGGAGAGTTGCTGGACATGGATACAGGGGAGGGCAGGGGAGAGAGGAGAGTTGCTGGACATGGATACAGGTGAGGGCAGGGGATAGAGGAGAGTTGCTGGACATGGATGGAGGAGAGGTAAGACGGAAGGGAGATGCACATGGATGGAGGGGAGAGAGGAGAAATGCTGGGCATGGATGGAGGGGAGGGAAGACAGGAAGTGAGATGAACATGGATGGCGGGGCGGAGAGAGAGGAAAAATGGTGGACATGGATGGAGGAGAGGGAAAAGAGAGAGGAAGGAGATGCATATAGATGGAGGGGAGTGAAGAAAAAGGAAGGAGATGCCAACTGACAGAGATGTGGAAAGGGAAAAGAGGAGAAAAACTACACATGGATGGAGAAACTAGATGGTGGATGCAAAGAGGGAAGAGAGGGGGCAGACGCTGGATGGAATGGGGAGAGAGAGGGGGTAGACGCTGGATGGAAAGAGGGAAGAGAGGGGGCAGATGCTGGATGGAAAGGGGGAAGAGAGGGGGCAGATGCTGGAAGGAAAAGAGAGAGGTGGAAGACGCTGGATGGAAAGGGGGGAGAGTTAAGATTGAGGAAAGAAGAAACAAGAGACTGGGACCAACATAATTAGAAACAGTAAACAGCCAGAACACAAAGGTAGGAAAAAATGAATTTTATTTTTAGTTTAGGATAAAGTAGTGTGGTAGCTGTGTTAATAAATACAGAAAATGGAAGTAAGGTGATATCTTTATTGGACTAATTTTAATACATTTTTGACTAACGTTTGGAGACCAAACCCTCCTTTATTGGACTAAATACATTTTTCAATTAGCTTTCAAAGGCCAAAACCTCTTTACTCAGGTCAGGACAGTATACTGCTGTTATGGTATTCTGTTAAACAGCAGTATACTGTCCTGACCTGAGTAAAGAGGTTTTGGCCTTTGAAAGCTAATTGAAAAATATATTTAGTCCAATAAAATGATATAATATTTCCATTTTTTGTTTTATTTGTATTTGTTAGCCTATAGTATAGTGATTGAAATATGTCAGTTTTTGAAATTTGCATCTCTTTATATTTGCTCAGTACAGGGGGGCTGAGGGGTGGGACTGTTCAGGGAAGAAGTCCTGGTGCAGGTTGCAGGCAGCCTATGAGTGGCGCTGCCACTGCCCAGGTGAAGACTGCAGCACACAGGATTTTAAGGTGGGGGAGGGGGAGAGAGAGAGAACGCACTGCCTGTTAAAAAAAAATTTTCAGCACCCCCAATCATTTTGAAAAGTTGGCTCCTATGCCTTCAGTTGCCTTTTCTCCAAGTTGAAGAGCCCTAGCCGCTTTAGCCTTTCCTCATAGGAAAGTCGTCCCATCACTTTTATCATTTTTGTCGCCCTTCTCTGTACCTTTTCTAATTCCACTGTACCTTTTTTGAGATGCGGCGACCAGAATTGAACACAATATTTGAGGTGCAGTCGCACCATGGATCAATACAAAGGCACTATAACGTCCTCATTTTTATTTTCCATTCCCATGGGACCTTGATGTTCTTTCCAGCTGTGTGGCTTTTCTACATGTCATGAAGTGTTCATATGCTAGCAAAAATGGAAAATTCGATCATTTACCAGCAGTACTAAAAGTGACCTTAATGCATGGGAAAGAGGCCATTTTTTAGCACTGCTTAGTAAAATGGCCTCTAAATAGAATATTACTACTACTACTATTTAGCATTTCTATAGCGCTACAAGGCATACGCAGCGCTGCACAAACATAGAAGAAAGACAGTCCCTGCTCAAAGAGCTTACAATCTAATAGACAAAAAATAAATAAAGTAAGCAAATCAAATCGATTAATGTGAACGGGAAGGAAGAGAGGAGGGTAGGTGGAGGCGAATGGTTACAAGTGGTTACGAGTCAAAAGCAATGTTAAAGAGGTGGGCTTTCAGTCTAGATTTAAAGGTGGCCAAGGATGGGGCAAGACGTAGGGGCTCAGGAAGTTTATTCCAGGCGTAGGGTGCAGCGAGACAGAAGGCGCGAAGTCTGGAGTTGGCAGTAGTGCAGAAGGGAACAGATAAGAAGGATTTATCCATGGAGCGGAGTGCACGGGAAGGGGTGTAGGGAAGGACGAGTGTGGAGAGATACTGGGGAGCAGCAGAGTGAGTACATTTATAGGTTAGTAGAAGAAGTTTGAACAGGATGCGAAAACGGATAGGGAGCCAGTGAAGGGTCTTGAGGAGAGGGGTAGTATGAGTAAAGCAACCCTGGCGGAAGATGAGACGGGCAGCAGAGTTTTGAACCGACTGGAGAGGGGAGAGGTGACTAAGTGGGAGGCCAGCAAAAAGCAGATTGCAGTAGTCTAAACGAGAGGTGACAAGGGTGTGGATGAGGGTTTTGGTAGAGTACTCGGAAAGAAAGGGGCGGATTTTACGGATGTTGTAAAGAAAGAAACGACAGGTCTTGGCAATCTGCTGGATATGAGCAGAGAAGGAGAGAGAAGAGTCAAAGATGACCCCAAGGTTTCGAGCTGAGGAGACAGGGAGAATGAGAGAGCCATCAACAGAAATAGAAAATGGGGGGAGCGGGGAGGTGGGTTTGGGGGGGAAAATGAGAAGCTTGGTTTTGGTCATATTTAATTTCAGGTGGCGTTGAGACATCCAGACAGCAATGTCAGACAAGCACGCTGAAACTTTGGTTTGGATGCAAGGTGAGATATCAGGGGTAGAAAGGTAGATTTGGGAGTCATCAGCATATGTCCTCTGATATGTTTTCTCCAGTTCTCCCTTCACGTGGCAGAGGTCCACAGTGTTTCATTGACCCCATAGTGCTGTCTGAATATGGGGACCATGGAACTAATGTTCACCGCTGATCAGTTCAAACAATACTTTCCAATATAGACACAGTGGGGCTGATATGAAGTATAAATTTAAACTTTACTCACCAGAGAAAGCCAAATTGGTCAAGAAGACTAGCCATTCTGGCCTAGATAAAATCAAAATCCAGTTTCACCAGTAGGTCTAGATGCACTGAAAATTTTTTTTTTCCATTCTGTGTCTATAGAAAAAATAGTTAGTGGATTTAGCCCAGAGTTTGAACTGGCCCCCTGAGTGAAGTAACAGACAATAATTATTCACTAGCAATTGTTTGCAGGCAGAAAAGAAACCAGTGGTAGAGCCCTAAATACACTTAATGACACCAAAGTTTCACAGCATAATTAGAATTAAACAGCCGCTGAATGGCTGCAATAAAGTAGCAAGTATAAAAATGAGCAAATTAACAGAATCATATTCATCCAGTTTATTCGTCCAAGTAACAGAACTGCATGTGTCAATATTTATTTTAGAAATGCAGCTCTAATCAAACGCAATCCCGAGGAGAATGGAGTTTTACACGCAACATAAATGCAAGGATTACCACTGTCTTAACTACTATTGTGTTACCAGGGGGAGTTTGCTGTTGGTTTGGACAATTAATGGTAGAATTGTTCCCTCCACTGCTCAACTATACTGAGCAACAGATGCCCCAAGGCACAGAGCCCAGAATCTAGTAACGGAAATGAGACTGGAGAATGGCATTAATGCCTCCAACATGATAGAAAACTCAGATAAAACTGAGCAGAAGAATGAATTAGCCCAGCCCCCTAGTCAGGAGGATAGCTTCCTTCTCGATTAATCATTTGTTCATTTTGTAAGGCTGTACTTGCGGAACACAGACCCTTTGTGGACACTAATCCTTTTGCCTGTTTATTTTGCTGTCTCCTCCTCCCATCCCTTTACCCTCAGCAGAATTGTAACAAGATTTTTCTCTCTACTCAGTCAATTTAGGAAGCATTTAGGTGACTTTTCAATCTCGGCATCAAACTATGTAAAACAGTGGCTCCAAAACCTGGTCCTGGAGGCACCCCAGCCAATCAGGTTTTCAGGATGCCCACAATGAATATTCATGAGAGAGATTTGCATGCAGTGGAAGCAGTGTATACAAACCTCTCTCATGAATATTCATTGTGGGCATCCTGAAAACCTGACTGGCTGGGGTGCCTCCAGGACCAGGTTTGGGAACCACTGATGTAAAAGGTATCTGTTCTCATATATCAAGTTTTTTAGTGGCTCTTTTACCAAAATGCATTAAGCACTTAACATGTGGTTAGCACGTGATAACACGCTAATGCACAAACATGTTAAAGGGTGTTATGGTAGTTTGCCTGCTACCATGCGTTAAACTGTATGTTACTGTATAGTAACATAGTAACATAGTAGATGACGGCAGAAAAAGACCTGCACGGTCCATCCAGTCTGCCCAACAAGATAACTCATATGTGCTACTTTTTGTGTATACCTTACCTTGATTTGTATCTGTCTTTTTCAGGGCACAGACCGTATAAGTCTGCCCAGCACTAGCCCCGCCTTCCAACCACCAGCCCCTTGATTTGTATCTGTCATTTTCAGGGCACAGACCGTATAAGTCTGCCCAGCACTAGCCCCGCCTTCCAACCACCAGCCCCTTGATTTGTATCTGTCATTTTCAGGGCACAGACCGTATAAGTCTGCCCAGCACTAGCCCCGCCTTCCAACCACCAGCCCCTTGATTTGTATCTGTCATTTTCAGGGCACAGACCGTATAAGTCTGCCCAGCACTAGCCCTGCCTCCCAACCACCAGCCCCTTGATTTGTATGTTTCAGAATTTTTCTCTGAAGAGACATGGCAAAGGCAGAGAGTGGGCGTGAAGGCATTAGCCACTTTCCTCCAGATTCTATATCGTGTGACTTGAGTTGCATGCGCAAATCAGGTTGTATTCTGGTCAGGGCATAGCCACGGGTGGGCCTGGGTGGGATCCCCAAGCCCCACCAGCTGAAGACCTCCTCCCTGCTGAACAAGCTTACATTTTAGGTGGCCGCCGGCATTGTCCCCGAACACTGCTGCCAGCTGCAGCCCACCTCCCCACCCCCCATCTGCGTATGCTCAGCTTTCACACACATGCGAAAGGCCAGCACCCGCTGGCAGCTGCAGCTCGGGGATAGTACCGTAAGCCACCTGAGATAAGTTTATTCAGCAGGAAGCAGGTCCTCAGCTGGCAGGGCTTGGAGATCCCCGCTAGCACAGGTACTTCATTTTCTTGGCAGGGGGAAATTAAGATAGGGTTTTGTTTTAGTTGAAAGGGTCCAGGGGATCCAAGATTTACCTGAACCCAGGTAGAAATTAAATCAGGGTTTTGTTTTGGTTGGTGGAGGGGCAGTGATGAAATTTTTGGCCCACCCACTTTGTTCTTGGGCCTGCCCAAAACTGGCTGTCTGGCTACACCACTGATTCTGGTTAGTATGCACAACCTAATTATTTTAACAAGCCAATCAGCGCTGATACTTGCCACTTAGACGTTGGCATGTATGCCAAGTTTTACTTGCCGTAAATGCCATGGGTGTAGTTTGACAGTTTCATTTGGGGGGCAAAGGGTGGGGCATGTCTCTCCCGCTGACCCCCACCGCTCCCCCCTCTGCTGCTCCCCTTCCCACTGGAGGCTTCCAGTGGCGCCCGATATCACCCTCCCCTGTCTTCCAATCTCCTGAGCCACCGGCAGCCTCAGTGAAAGCAGCATGCATGCTGCTTTAGACCTGCCTTGGAGGCCCTTCACTCCCCTACAGCTTCCCGCCTGCATGGGAACAGGAAGTTGAAGGAGAAAGAAAGGCTTCCGGGGCAGGTCTAAAGCAGTGTGCGTGCCGCTTTCTCGCAGAGGCTGCCGGCAGCTCGGGGATTGAAGGATGGGACGGCAGCTCATTTGGGAGGGGACACGTCCCCCCTCACCCCCCCCCCAAATTACTCCCACGGTAAATGCCTGTGACTAAATTTAGTCACGTGGATAGGCGCTAGGCATATTCTAAACCATGCTTAACTTTAGGCATAGTTTATAGAATACACCTAGGTGTATTCTTTTCAGTGCCGATTTTTAAGGTGCCACATATAGAATCTAGCCCCTAATGCATTACACATTGAGGCTCATTTTAAAAGCACTTAGCCTCCCAAAGTTCCATAGAAACCTATGGAACTTAGCCTCCCAAAGTGCTTTGAAAATATGCCTCTTAGTGTGCTAATTGGCTAATGCAGAGTTAATGTGGGAACGCTTAGCGCCTCCTGCAGGTATCGAGTGCTAATGGGGACATTAATGCATGACTTGCAATAAAAATTAGTGAAAATGCTTCTTGAAGCAACTTTACGTTTTGGGTTTACTGCACACTAAAATCCCACATTATAGTATGTTAAGCCAAAATTGAATGCATTCTAGTACAAGAGTCCCTTACAAATTTATTTTCATTTGATTTTCAATTTGTTTGGAACAAAAATGGGAACCTCCAAACTCTCAGGTTTGCAATGTTCAGTCTTAATTTTGCAAACCTTTTATTACCCTGAAAGTGTTTGTGAATAAATTAGTTTTTAAGTTTTTTTCCTAATTACCTACAGGATTGTTTTGTTTTGTTTTCAGTTTTGTAGCCAGGATATGACTATATTGAAGTGGTGGGTCTTATGTTTAAATGACACTGAGGTAAAGAAATAAAGAAATAAATAAATAAAACTACTGTGTTTATGTCTGATTTCTGAATAACTAAGAACTGTAACTATGTGTCCAGACAAAAGACTAGTAACTCCAACAAATTATGAAGCAGCATGCCTGGTGCTTGGCTTCCGACATTAACATGGCACCATGCCTTTTCTCCTTCCCCTTGCCAGCTGGTCTTTGCTTCTTTAAGCTGTGGCGGGAAATTGTCCTGCCTTGGCTCAAGCCCTTCAAAGTGGCTTACTCACTGCAAGGAGAAGGTTGCCAGTGGGGATAAAGTAGTCCTGACATTCAACACTGCCCCACACTTACCTCCAGTGGCCACTTTCCTCCCACCCCTCCCCCCTTTCATTTATATACATACATAATATCACAGCTGCTGTGTGTAGCTGAGCCAGGGATGAAAATGTTGGGATATTTGGACTGTATCTGATTGCAGCAGGGGTGCCATATGACTGGCTGTAGTAGGTGCTGTGGAACCCCAGTTCACTGCATGGCGTACTGCTGGCTTAGCTGTGCCTGTTGATGGCCAACTATTCTTCACAATGGTGGCTCTATCAACCAGAGATGGGCACTTGTTTGCAATGATATGGCAAATGTCAACATATGTTGCTATCAACTGCAAACAAGCAGAAAAAACATGAAAATTAACATTTTATCATTTCCTGATAATAGTGTATACTTTTTTGAGAGAGCATGTGCTATTTGCAAATATATATTGTGCTGAAAAATGTGTGCGAAAATTTGAATGCGGATTAAAGATGCGCACACAAATTAATTGGCTAACGAGCCATTACCTTGCAATAAATTGGTGTTAACTATCAATTATTGCAGTTAATTGGCAGTAATTGGAATTTGCATGCACGTCTTCCTGTGTACTATTCTACAACACTTGGCACTCAAATCCACTGATGTGTGAATCAAAAGGGGGCATGGCCAGGCTGCCGACAAGGGCATTCCAAAACATTGTGCACATTGTTATAGAATAGCACCATTCCTGTGCCGAGATGCTTGGTAACAGGGCCCCTTTATTTTCCAATGTATTTGTCTCCTTATTATAATTTGATGTATTGATGTGTTGAATATGTGAAGGAATGATGTATTGTAATTTGATTGTTATCTGCCTAGAACTTTCTCTGGGCAAACAAATGTAATAATCAGTAAATAGCTAGTAACAATCGTAACAAACTGATATCAATTCGATGTAAAATTCCTCTCACAATGGATATTGTATTTTATATATGTGTTTTGATGGTGTCATTTTCATTCACCTGATATGATTGATTTATTTATTGATATCAGTTTGTTATGACTGTTATTTTTAGACTCCTGAGGCAGGCCTTTGTGGCCAAAACATGGCTTGTGTCGAGTCATTGGATGTTTTAATAAACTTTTGTTTATTATTTTTTATATTCATATATTTATATATTTTATTTTTTATTTTTTATATTTTATATTTTTATGTTTATTATTTAATAAACTTATATTATTTTTATACTTTGAACATCATCTAGCTTCCATTTTCTTGTCACCTTTGTTGTGTTTGATGTATCTGTGTGATTGTGAGGGTTTCTGTTCTTCTGTGACACTGTAGTGAGTCTCACAGTAGTCCATTTTTTGCTATGTTAGGTGTCTGTTAGTGCCTCTAAGAGAGGCATGGATGGGAAGTTCACTTATAGTAAGTGATGGCAGATAAAGACCTGAACAGTCTATCCAGTCTGCCCAACAGTCACATTCATTCTCAATTCTAGATTTAATCAACAATGAATGTGATATTATATACCTGATCATGGTTTTTTTTGGTGTTTCTGGGACATGGACCATAAAAATTTGCCGGGCTCTGTCCTTATGTTCCAACTACTGGAGTTGCCATCAAAACCCACTTCAGCCTATCCAGATCCATCTTGTTATATGCGGGACCCAGACCGTAAATGTCTGCCCAGCACTGTCCTTGGTTCTGGCTACTGAAGTTGTTGGATAGCCATATACAGACTTACCAAGTCTGCCTGGGACCGGCCTTAGTTTCTGATAGCTGGAGTCACCATCCAAGCGTCACTCACATCCACACTCTTCAGCCATTTAAGGTTTGGTTTTATTTTTAATAACCTTGCCTGGGAGGGTGTCTTGGTGGGCAGTGGAGACCTGGGGTCTTGGGTGCTATGTTATTACTTTCAGCAAGAAACTTAACAGCTTTATCACACCCAGACCAGAAAACTCCTGTGGAAATCTGACCCCCCCCCCCCCTTCTATTCTCTCTTTTACTGTGGTATTGTATCTGAAATGAGTCACTAAAACTGCAGTACTGCCAGCCTGCAAAATATGGTACAAGTTAATCAGCAGAACAGAAGAAAAAAAAAGCCCATCCTTAAGCTGTTTCCCTTTTTAGCTTTTGATTTGCTGCTGAAATGAACTATTTGGTTAAAGTTTTGAAGAATCTTTTCTTACTTTGGCCACCCATACCATGATAAATCGAACAAAAGAAGTATTCTGCACTTCCTTATCAGGAGCCTAGGCAGGCATCAAATGAGGCACGTAAAGTATGATTCTAATATAAACAAGTGGAAAGTGAACAGAGTTTAAAACGGGGATTGTGCACTCTGGCCAGGCTCAGGGTGGCCAGAACATGGATTTTTTTTCTGCTGTGTCTGGACTAGATAAACAGATGGGGAGGAGAATATAGAGACAGCATGTCTATGTTATATGAATGCTTTTCCATATTATGGGATCATTTCTATTCTGCTGACATCGATCATATTTCTGTTATACCATTGTTTTAGAGTGCGGTTAAATTTTTATCATTCAAATACTGTTTCATGTTAAGTCCTATTACTAGAATGCATTGATTGTATTTATTCTTATAGTTGTTCATTTTACTATTGTTATACTATTAACAGTACTGTAAGTTCTATGTCAAGTTGTACCTACTATATACCCTGACTTGGCTGAATCTCTTCATAAAAGCAGTTAATAAATCCCAATAAGTATGTAAGTAAAATTGACTGGGTCCTAGTATCACAAGAAGCCCTCTTCCTGAAGCTGAACAATACCAAGGCAGAGTTTCAGGCACCTGGTGCAGGCTGGACCCTCTAACATTTTTGCTCGTGGTCCCAAAGTATTTAACCTGGACTCTGGCTAGATGAGACTGAGCAAATGGGCATGAAACCTCCCCACAAAATATGTTGAAGAAAAAAATCCCCATATGACCAAAATAAAAGTGCACACCTTCCAAAAGTGCAAATATATTAAGAAGAAATAATGTAAATAATTGATTTTTAGATTAGGAAAATCAATAGAAATCAAACATGGAAAAGAAAAAAAGATGATACCTTTTTTATTGGACATAATTTAATTATGTCCAAGTTATGTCCAATAAAAAAGGTATCATCTTATTTTCTTTTCCATGTTTTATTTTGTTTGATTTCTATTGATAACCTTAAGAGTGGACTAACACGGCTACCACACCTCTCTAGATTAAGAAAAGAAAGGAGACCTGTAGATGATAACAGAAGAGGGGAATACAGGAGAAAAATAGGCAAACAGCTAGCCTTGAACTAGAAATTCAAGGCAATCGCCCCAGTATGAATTTAAGCATCAGCAGCATCCCCTATCACTTCTGCATCTCTTCACATGTTTATTTTCGCTTTCAAGCGCCTGGCAATTATTCTGAAAGGTTTTTAAATGCAGCCTGCTACTTGTCCTAAATGCTCAGCATTTGCAATTTTCTTGCTCAGCCCAGAGGCGGGGAAAAGAGGCAGGCGAGAGAAGCTTTGTCTAAGAGAGCATCAAAAAGATTTTCAGATTGCAGCAACCCCTCCAGCTGTCTCGCTTCCTGTAAATATCGCCGATCTGCTGATTAGTGAGCGTGAGTCACAACTTGGGGCGGGGCGACCGTGACTAACGGGGACCGGCAGCAGAAACGTCCAATCCTGGAACGCGGCTCTTTAACATATTAAGTTATGAAAATGAGTTTTGAATAAAGCTGTAGCCTAAGCGGCAAGCTAGGTGGGATGAAAGCATTGCTCTGGGCGCAGCTCATCTCAGAGGGGCTGAGGAGAGGCACAATGCACTGGCCCTTGTTTAGCTTTTATTTGTGGACTGGTTATTTGGGTAAGTGTGCTTTAACTTGCCATCACGTAAAATCGGGTTTATCTTCTGGACTTGATTTATTCCTAGTTTTAAAAGTGACGGTAAGGCGGCTGAAGAGGGGCTCGGGAAATGTGTCTTTTTTTTTTTTTTCTGAATCTGCTAAATGCCACCGTTGCAATGTGTGCAAAGTTGTGTAAACTGAGACTGGAGAAGGGATGCTTCAGCTTCACACCGAGTCTTACTCCCAAGGCTTAAACTGGTAGCAGACAGACTACTTTGCGATCAGGTGTTTTTGGAGCGTCCCGGATGGATTTTTCAGTGAGGACCATTTTCAAATAAGAAGTGACTGACTTTAAAGCTGGTGTTGTATTTGTTACCGGTACTTTCTCTCTTTCCGTTCTTTTAACTTTTTTTTTTTTTGCACGGATTTGTCCGCATCCTGTTGCTGGATGGGAGTGTTAATGTTGGTTTGCATGATGTATGCATGAATCATGTATCAACGGCCAGGAAAGTCAGGAGAAGGGGGAATGAGTAAGGAGGTGAGACGAAATTCCTTTAACCCGTGGAGTGCCCTCTTAAGATTAGAACCAGTACCCCATGTTGGTGGAGTAGGCATTTCCGGAGCCAGGGAGTTGCAAGGTATGATCTTAGCATCTATCCTAGAGTGTGTGTGTGTGTGTGGGGGGGGGGGGGGGGGGGGCGGCTATGTTGGCCCCTGGCACATGCCAGCCCTTCTTGCCTTCCGCGAGCATGAGCTAGTCTGTGTGTGTGTGTGTGGGGGGGGGGGGGGGGGGGTTGTGTTTAAGGAAATGCTGATTTATTTCACCATATGAAAAGATAAAGATAGAATTTAATCTGCAGTGGCACATCAGTTCCATAAAAAGAGGGGGCGTGGGGGAGAGGGAGAAAGATAATAATACAATAGAAAGTCTTGCGAAGTGTCTAGAGATGATGCCAGTATTCCCTGTTCTGGCAAGGGCAGATTCGGCAATGGAGACGGTCTGAAAGGACGCCTTATGCATGGAAGAAAAGCTAAATTGCAGTATTAGAGGATCTGTCATAAAAAAAAGAAAGAAAATCGGAAGGCAAAATAAAATGCTTTTTGAACATATTTGGGAGTTTTCCGGACAACTTGGACATGGACCAGCCACATTCTAATCTCAGTTCATTCCCTGTAGGATTTGAGGCTGTACTCATTCATTTAAGCCTTTCCCATGAAATGTATGACATTTCACCTTTCTGCTAGCGATGAGCTGGAAAGAATTCCCAGAGGGCTGCTGGAGCCCCTTGTAAAGCTGGTTTATAAAAACAGTAGAAGGGAGCTAGCCAGAGACCCTTGATAAGAAAACATGTGTTTTGCTGCTTTCTGCAAATGGGTAAAAACCACCTCTTCAGAGAATGGAGCTGAAATTCAGGGATCTGAGGGCCACCCTAGCCCCATCTAAACCAGCACTTACCTACCAGTGGCATAGTTACGGGGGGGGGGGGGGACACAGGGACCTAGCCCCCTCAAAAAATAAATTGGCTCTGGGACCCCAGTATGATGATTCTGGAGGGACACAGGGAGGGGAAGAATAAAAGCAAAAAGTGGAAAATAAAATAAAAACTATAAAATGAATTAAATGAGTTAAAATAGACAAAATAAAGCATAAAACAAAAGTTATTGGGGAAGTTCTCTTTCACATAAACAATTTTGGCTGCTGTCCAAGTTCTTAAAACAAATTTACACCCATTTGTCTTCCCTCAGAAAAAGCAAGCCCACAAGATATGCTCCCAGTAAGACTACACAGCTGTGGGAGTGGCATTCTTGTAACTCCAGAGTTACTGTTTGAACCACCATCATGAAACTCAGCCATAGTAACAATTACATAGAGAAGAATGTCTCAGTGTCTTTTCCAAGTTCATGAATAATATACTTCCCTGATGCAGCTTGTTGAAACACAGGCCATCGTGGGAAGATCTGGGAATCACCTTTTAAAATGAAGTCTGAAGGTTGAAGCTTGTACTGTAACAGATGTTTTCATGTCTGTTTAAAATCTGCACTAACATTTTATTACACGTAACATTTTCTATGATAATAAGTAGAGGAGTGTGGTAGCCGTGTTAGTCCATTTCTATTGATAACCTATGATAATAAAAAAGAGTATCTAAAGTTTTTTCAAGGAAGGCTTTTTAGGCAGTGATTGGAAGATAGTGAGAACTGTTGATTAAGTGTCTGGTCAGATTTAATGCTTTTTTCTTCATTCTACTTTTTTTTTTTGGTTTAAATATATTTTTTCTTGCTAATACATTTTAGTCAGTATTTTGTTTTGTTACTATAGTAACTATTATTAACGGCTCATTTTCAATACACTTAGACTTACAAAGTTCCATAGGTTACCATGCAACTTTGTAAGTCTAAGTGCTTTGAAAATATGCCTCACACATTCTTAAATCACATCAAAGCCTAAGCTCCTCTACCTCTTCTCATTTTGCATGTGATATGAGATCACAAATATACGGACACAACTTCTCTATAAAGTGTTTTCTCGATACTTATTTTTAAAAACACCTAATAGGGACTTTCCTCTATCTGAGAAAAGGTACATATCTTTTCAGCTCTTACTTTGAAAAATCAGAATGGAAGAATAGAAACTTAGGGTCAGACTCTGAGAAGTGAGATTTTAAAAATTCTCTTAGTTCTTATGGAAACTCACCTATCTGAAAGTTTGAATTGAATTACTTGTCTTTTCCAAATCGGTCTCAAGGTACATTACTATCCAGACACTGTAGTTATTTCGTTGCAAAAGGGAGTTCATAATTTAAATTGCACCCGAGGCAATGGAAGATGAAGTAACCTGCCCAAGATTATAAAAAATGGGATTGAGATTTGAATCTTGCTTCTTAGACCATTGATCTAATTGCTAGGCTGCTCCTCCACATCTAAATAAGGTCTGTATGGTCTCGTAAAAACATAAAGAATGCCATGCTAGGTCAGACCAAAGGTCCATCAAGCCCTGCATCCTGTCTCTTACATTGGTCAATCCAAGTCATTAGGAAGTATCTAGAAGATCCCAAAGAGTAGTTCCTTGATGCTCACTCTCAAGTATGAGCAGCAGCTTTACCAAGTCTACTTGACTAATTATTGTTGATGGGCTTTTTGACCAAAACCTTATTCTAACCCCTTTGAAACCCAGCTACGTTAGATTCCTTGACCACCTGTGTTGAGTGCAAAAATATTTTCTGCAATTTGTTTTAATTCCATTGCCAATTAGTTTGTAGTAGGAAAGAATTATACATCCATTTGTACGCCTGTTGTCTGGGGGCAAAATAACTTTCTAAAAATTTAATGGAATGGGATGACACTTAGCATGCTGTGGAAAAAACATTAAAAAGGCATACCAAGTTCAAAAATGGGCAAAACTGAACCAGGGTTACAAACAAATAAGCCCCCCAAAATGGCCCGGGAGTTTCAGCTTCGGTAGCATAGAAAATTTAACAATGGGATGGAACTTGTCAAGTGGGAAAACATTTTTAAAAATTCAAAAATGTGCCAAATCAGACCAGAGATGCAGAGAAAATGCCACCTCCCTCCAAAGAATAGCCTGGTGCATTTCTGTGGGAAAAGAAGTTCCAGCTGCTGTGACATATAAACTTTCATAGAGTGAAGCATAGAGTGAACAATTCCTCCTTTCAAACTGCCTCTCCCTGTTCTCTGCTATCTTTACTCCCCAAACTGTTTCTAGCCACAATTAGTACCCCTATAATTACCCCCCACCACCACCATAAAAATTCACCCAACCACAAAAATATCCCAATGTAACTGCCTCACCCCACAAACAACACTACCCCAAAACTTACCCCTGCAAACTTCCCCACCTCCCAAAACTACCCCTGCAACTTCTCCTCTACCCTCCAAATTGCTTCACTCCCAAAAGTACCTTCTGTATCTATCCCACTACCTCACACACTGCCCTCACACACTGCCCTCACACCCAAAACCTAATTGCCTTACTACCCATAAATTGCCCCACCCCCAAAACTATCTCTCACCCAAACTACTTCCTACAACTGCCCCACCAACCCAAAAACTACCAACCCTCCTAAAAAAATACCATCTGTAACTGCCCCACCACCCCACTAGCTGCCTTCATACACCAAACCTAACTGTCCTGCCCATAGAAACTACCCCACAAACTGCATCTACCCCAAAAATACCCCTGCAAATGTTCCACCACCCCACAATCCTACCATTTATAACATATACCCTTACACCGACCCACAAAAGATAGCACTGACACAAAGATGCAACCATAATCTACATATACACACCCATATCCAACAACCCACATGTAACCCAGACATACATTCATAAACATATAAATCTAGTGAGGTTGGAAAGAAATACATGAGCCATACTTCACATGCGTTCCCCATTGGTTGCATTAATACAAAGCAGTCACAGCCTATGTAGAATCTGTTTTTCTCAGAGACAAATGTCACTGTTGGAACTGTTCACTGCATCTATTTAGACAACTACATATTTTGAATCAGTGAAACAAAAAAACCCTATTAGTTTAATATGCAGTCTTAGTAACAAAAGAGAAATAATGTCAAGGAATTCAGCACATACTTGAAACAGTAGGAGCAACACGTGAAGGCTTTGACTCTGTTCCTGCTCATTCTTTCATGTCTCATCAGAAACACATAGGGCAATCCAGTGAGAGGGCTAGGGAGCATGTTTGCAGACATGACAAAAATTGCAGTGCAATTTGCAGACCAAGACCAGAAAAACAGCACATTAATTAGGAAGAGGAAACTGCACATCTTAGTAGTAAGAGGTTGGATGCTGAAGCTTTCAAAATTCTTAGAAATGAGAACTGGAATTTGTTTTAAGAGACCCCATGTGTTTCTTCTGAACTGAAGTTAGATGTCACTCAGTGGGAAATGAAACAGTAGGCAGCAGGTGGGTTGGAGCACATGCAAGGTGTGCATTTTTTGTTGTCTTATTACTGGTGTTTGTGTATTTATAGTGTGCCATCATTATGCACAGCAAGCATTGTACATGTATAGGGAGTTATAAAAAGAAGCAAGTTGCAGGAAGTAGTGAGCAATATATATATACAAGGCAAATAGGTAGAATGTTGCAGATTCCAACTCTAAAGGGCTCAATTTGTCCACATTTGCAACTATGACAAATTTACGACCAATTTTCTCATCCCCTACAAAAAAACCTCACAAGCCTTTGTTTACATTGCTGGTTAGAAGGGGTGCACACCTGGAAAATACACCACAGATGGATTTTAGGGGATAGCCCCTTCCCCCTTATGAATCATACAGTACCGTGCCACTTGATAATAGTGATCATAACATGATCAGGTTTAATATAATCTCTGGAGTAAGTACACACAGGAAATCTAATAAGTTAGCATTTAAATTTCAAAATGTAGACTGTGGTAAAACGAGAAAATATTTAAAAAAAAACTTAGAGGAGCAACCGCAAAACTAAAAAATTTACATCAAGCATTGATGCTATTCAAAAATACTATCCTGGAAGCCCAGACCAGATGTATTCCAGGCAAAAACACATAATAAAAACTTTTTAAAGGTATATTAGCTGCAAGAAACTGGTAAAAGAATCAGTTGGACAGCAAGATGACGAGGGGAAAAGGGGCACTCAGGGAAGACAAGGTCATAGCAGAGAGACTAAGGGGGAAAGTCTATATATTGCACATAAAAATCAGTCACAAAAGAGAGGGAAAACAGCATACAAATACAACCAGGCAAACAGAAAAAGCAAACACTGGGCCAAATGTAGTCCTTTAATATGACAAAGACCCGACACGGGCCGTGTTTCGGCATACAACCGCCTGCATCAGGGGTCAATAAACTCCTATTGGTCAACTTGCGGACTATTGCGCAAGAGGTAAGTAAAACAATCGGGGTAGAACTCTTTGATTACGTGTTCCACAGATTCAGCCAATTCCTTTCACACAGCACCACAGCCGTGTCGGGTCTTTGTCATATTAAAGGACTACATTTTTCTTAATCCTGAAGGCCCAGTGTTTACATAAAAATCAGTGCCATAAAACCACGTGGTTAGTGTGATTCTATAAACTACGCCTAAAGTTTGGCTTACTTTATAGAATACGTTCTCCACTGTTCTTACACCTATAATTTAGACACACCCATTTAGGTCACCTAAAGCCAGGCCTAAACAACCGCGCCTAAGTTAGGAGCAGATCAGGTGTATTCTATTATAGTGCACATAGTTTTTTGAAATGCCCACAACCCACTCATTCCACATCCATGCCCATGCCCTTTTTGGCTATGCACATTAAAATTTATGCACACTGCATTATAGAATACTCCTAGAAAGTTGTGCACATAAATTCTAATTAAAGCCAATTAGTGCTTCTAATTACTTGTTAACATCCAATTATTGGCACTGATTGGCTTCTTAATCTATTAAGTTGTGTGTGCAATTTGACCGGGCAGCCAAATCAGTGCGCACAACTGAAATCACCATATATAGAATTTGGGGGTAAATGAATTTTTTGCTTTGGTTTTCACCAAGGAAGATGTGGGAGAGATACCAGTGCCAGAAAGGGTGTTCAATACTGATGAGTCAGAGAAACTGAAACAAATCTCTGTAAACTTGGAAGATGTAATGGAGCAATTTGACAATTTGAAGAGTAGCAAATCACCTGGACCAGATGGTGTACATCCCAGAGTACTAATAGAATTGAAAAATGAATTTGCAGAGCTATTGTTAGTAGTATGTAATTTATCTTTAAAATCAAGCATGGTACCAGAAGATTGGTGGGTGGCCAATATAATGCAATTGTTTAAAAGGGTTCCAGAGGTGATCCGGAAAATTATAGACCGGTGAGCCTGATGTCAGTGCTGGGCAAAATGGTAGAGACTATTATAAAGAACAAAATTACAGAGCATATACATAAGCATGGATTAATGAGACAAAGCCAACACAGATTTAGTCAAGGTAAATCTTGCCTCACCAATCTATTCTATTTCTTTGAAGTGGTGAATAAACATGTGAATAAAGTCAATAATGTGTATCTGGATTTTCAAAAGGCATTTGACAAACTACCTCATGACAGAATCCTGAGGAAATTAGAAAGTCATGGGATAGGAGGTAATATCTTATTGTGGATTAAAAACTGGTTAAAAGCTAGAAAACAGAGAGTAGGGTTAAATGATCAGTATTCTCAATACAGAAGGGTAGATAGTAGGGTTGCCCAGAGGTCTGTGCAGGGACCACTGCTTTTAACATGTTTATAAATGATCTAGAGGTGGGAATAACCATTGAGTTAATTAAATTTGCTGATGACACAAAGTTATTCAAAGTTATTAAATCACAAGAGGATTGTGAATAATTGCAAAAGGACCTTATGAGACTGGGAGACTGGGCATCCAAATGGCAGATGATGTTTAATGTTAGCAAGTGCAAAGTGATTCATATTTGGAAAGAGGAACCCAAACTATAGCTACGTGATGCAAGATTCCACATTAGGAGTCACCACCCAGGAAAAGGATGTAGGTGTCATCGTTGATGAAACGTTGAAACCCTCTGCTCAGTGTGCAGCGGCATCTAAGAAAGCAAATAGCTGGTTAAATAGCACATAGCTGCTAAGCACTAATATTCAGCGTTAGATAGACAGTTATCTCTGCTGAATATTAGCGCTTAGCGCATAGTTGCTAATTGGCTATATCATGTAATATGACCAGCTAGCCACAAATATTCAGTGCTTTATTGGCTAAGTTTAGCAGCTAAATTGGACCACATAAATAGCAGTTCTGTCTTTGGCCACTGAATATTAACTTGGCCATTTAAGTTTAAGCCGGCCACAAAAAAAAAAAAAAGACAGATATTAAATGCCGGTCACCGGAAACAGCCCGGCATTGAATATCCGTGCTCAGTGCCAATCGCGACTCCTAACTGACCTGCTTCCCGTGGGCTGAATATCAGCCGGAGTATCTCCACCTACACATGTAATATAGAGTGTATATACAATAACACACAAGACTTCTCTTCTTCTGCATAGCATCCACAAATTTTTGGCACACAATGAGACAGGAAAATTTAACACCTATAATAAAATATTCACTGTTCCACCACCAGCAACAGTGTTCATCAAACTTTACACCATCGAAATCCTACTGTTCAGCTTCATCCACTTGCATACCTTCTTTCGCAAATTCAGCCAATGAATCAGATGATGGAGCCTTTGGGACACAGCAGCAACAGTGACCAAGGGGCAATGGGAAGTCCTAAATTCTGTACCCAATTTTCATACACTCTCCCCCCAATATTTTGACATTTGACATTTATTGACACTTATATCCCACATTAGCCTTCTAAGTTCAATGTGGCTCACAATCAATCAGTAAAACATACAATAGTAAAAAAATAAATACACTGATCTGTATCAAATAAAACATCACAAATAAAACGTTTAGTAACAAGATTGCTGGATATCTATATTACTTGTTAGTGAGAACTTAACACAATAAAAATGTTTTTTTTACATTTTATGAAACACAAGATAATTCTTATGAGATCAAATTTCTAAGGGGCCCATTTACTAAGCTGCGTAGATGCCTACACGCACCCAACATGCATCAGTTTTGAGCTACTGCCCGGCTACCGTGTAACCTTTACGGTAATTTCATTTTTAATGTGCGTCTGCTATCATGGGCATTTTCGAAAGAGAAGGGCGCCCATCTTTCAACACAAATCAGGAGATGGGCGTCCTTCTCTCAGGGTCGCCCAAATCGGCATAATCGAAAGCCGATTTTGGGCATCCCCAACTGCTTTCCGTCAAGGGGATGACCAAAGTTCACGGGGGTGTCTTGGCACCGTAGCGAAGGTGGGCCTGGGGTGTGATTAAGAGATGGGCATCCTCGGCCGATAATGGAAAAAAGAAGGGCATCCCTGACGAGCACTTGGCCGACTTTACTTGGTCCATTTTTTTTCACGACCAAGTCTCATAAAAGTGCCCGAACTGACCAGATGACCTCCCCTGACTCCCCCAGTGGTCTCTAACCCCCTGCCACCCTGAAAAAAAAACTTTGAAAACTTTTTTTGCCAGCCTCTATGCCATCCTCAAATATCATACCCAGCTCCATGACAGCAATATGCAGGTCCCTGGAGCAGTTTTAGTGGGTGCAGTGCGCTTCAGGCAGGCGGACCCAGGCCCATTCCCCCCTACCTGTTACACTTGTGGTGGTAAATGTTGAGCCCTCCAAAACCCACCACAAGCCCACTGTACCCACATGTAGGTGCCTCCCTTCACCCATAAGGGTTATGGTAGTGGTGTACAGTTATGGGGAGTGGGTTTTTTTGGGGGGGTTGGGGGCTCAGCACCCAAGGTAAGGGAGCTATGCACTTGGGACCAATTTGTGAAGTCCACTGCAGTGCCCCCTAGGGTGCCCGGTTGGTGTCGTGGCATGTGAGGGGGACCAGTGCACTACAAATGCTGGCTTCTCCCACATCCAAATGACTTGGATTTGGTCATTTTTGAGATGGGCGTCCTCGGTTTCCATTATGGCTGAAAACTGGGGACGACCATCTCTAAGTTTGCCCATCTCGACATTTATGTCGACCATCTCTAAAGTCGACCTAAATGTTGAGATTTGGGCATCCCCAACCATATTATAGAAAAGAAAAATGGACACTCATCTTGTTTCGATAATACGAGTTTCCCTGCCCCTTTGCCAGGACGTCCTTATAGATGGGCGCCCTTAGAGATGGGCATCCCTGTTCGATTATGCCCCTCTATGCGCGCCAGAAAATATTTTTATTTTCTGGCACACAGGCGGTAATCAGGTGGTAATCGTCATTCTATGTGTGTAGACCATTACCGCCCTGTTACCACGTGAGACCTTACTGCTAGGTCAATGGTTGATGGTAAGGTATCAGACCCAAAATGGACACATGATAATTTTCATTTTGCCGCACGTCCATTTTCAGCAAAAATTTAAAAAAGGCATTTTTTACAGGTGCACTGAAAAATGATTCTGTGCGCATCCAAAACACGCATCTGCACTACCGTAAGCCATTTTTCAGTGCACCTTTGTAAAAGGGCCCCTTACAGAAGCAAATTTCACCATTTAGTCACTTGAAATGAAAATCTGCTGGAATGTATAGTTTTATAATCAATTTTAGTCCACTTTCGATAGTGAAGAGTTAAAAATCCTCTCGAATGTATTCTAGCATTCCGATCAGGTAGATCTACAAGACCCTGCAAATAACTTGGGGCTATATTTCGCTTTTGTTAACCTGAAAACTTTGAAATGGCTTTTTCCTGAAGCAGAGCAAATGCACAGCATTTCTGCCAGTGAGATAAGCGATTTTTATTTTTGCAGTACCATGCAAAATGTTTGATTAGTTATCTGTACGGCCGCTCACGTGTCCTTTGACCCAATTCATTAAGAAATGCCTGAGTTGTTCAGTGACCACTGAGTGCTCCATACTTGCAGTTAAAAGTAATAGTTTTCTTCTCTCTCAGTCTTTTTAAAAGACTTTTCTCAATAATCTGTAAACATTACCGACATTTTCCCACTTTTCTATAGGATCTCCTTTGCGTATGGTGACTTGATGGGGGAATGCAGCTCTTGTAGATTTTTAAATCTATAATTTATTTCCCTTTCTTTCTCTGTGCTTTGCCCTACTTTCTTTTTGCAAGCTATGCTTATGTTCTAGTAAATACTACCAGGGCCCATTGAAAATCTATGCTTGGGGTCTGTTCAGTGAATTCACAATTGCCCAGACTAATCAAATAGTGCCCATATTCCGTTGCTCTTTTCCTGTGTCTTCATTGGTTTTCCCCTTTTATTATGTGGGATTAGGGATGGCACTATTTGCCACTTTATGAAGGGAGAATGATGTAGGGTCTTCCTTCTGTCTCAACAGAGCCCTTTCCTTATTGAGATTAAGCAGCAACCTGCCTGGGTAGGAATGAAAGAAAGAAAAGGATAATCAATTGTTATGTCTCATAGGCAATATCGTAAGTAGTAGATGCAAAGCAGAAAAGCAGCAGCAATTATACTTCCACTGGGGGCATTTCTTTTCCTCCAGTGCAAAATCTAGAGAATGCATTTACTGCTGGCATGCCTGGACTATAGGAGAGGAGCCCTTTGGAGAGGCTGATGCATACTCTGAATAATCTTCTAGGGGAAAAGAAAAGCCAGAAAAAAAATCAAGATTAAAGAAATAGCAGTTATACTTACCATATGAGCAAAGAAAAGAAAGCCAGGGTGCACACAGGAGAAAAGACATGCATTACCAAGAAAAAACCCCAAAACAAGCAACCTAGCACACTTCTTAAGAAACAGAAAAAGCATGTGCCTTTCCATTGAATGTAAAACTGAATCACACCCAAAAGAAACATTGTAACAGTATTCACAAAAGGAGGCACTAGACAATGTGGAAAGGTTAAACCAATAGCACTAAAAAAGTTAGATTGAGACAGAAGATGACATGACATCAAAAAGCTGAAGCCGAGGATGTGGCTCTCCCTTTCCCTCTCCCCTCACACAGCCGTCATCCCCATACACACAAAACAAAGCAAACTTGTGAGCTACTGCATCCACATTGTCATTCTTTGTTGTTGGTAGCATTTTTATTTGATCTCATTTATATTTTCAAACATGCCAGCTTGTGCAGAATAGAGGAAGTATCGTTTTTATCAGTTAGAGTAGTAATTAGTTCTAAATCATAATCATTGTATCATTTGAAGGTGCTGGTTATAGGAACTCCCTATATTTGTGCAGAGATGTTTTCACCTAGTAAAGGGCCACCAAAACAGACATGTTATGAGAAACAGGTGCTCAACAATCAGAGTTACCTTTTATAAGTACAAAGTATTTTTAAAAGCATTAATTAGGTTGAAACTGGGAGCATTTAACATCTTTTTTTTCCTGTGCATACATCAAAAGAAAAAGATGGTATGTGGGAGCTTGCTCCTTTTGTTTTTGTGGAATGCAGTGGTATATTATAAAAATGCACTTGCCTTTTTATTACTACTATTTCACAGAGAGGTATTGAATAATGAGGGAAGAGCTTCCTTCATGCAGAAGTTCTGTCCGGAGACAGTCTAAAAATGCCAACATGGTCCAGTTCGTTATAAACTTCACCAAAAAAGTGGATAAGCAGTTGCATGGTTCACTAAAAACTGCACATGGAGTGTAAGGGAAAAAGTCTCATAATGTCACTCAGGCTGCTTGTGCCCTACAGCCTGAGTGACATTATGAGACTTTCCCCCTTACACTCAATGTGCAGTTTTTAGTGAACCACGCAACTGCTTATCCACTTTTTTGGTGAAGTTTATAACTTATTGGGAGTTTCAGCCATTTTTTCTTTGAAATAATAACATGGTCCAGTTCAGCACACTATTAGCTGCCAAGATCATACAAAGTTAATTATGACTGTTTCATTATTGCTACCAAGTATTACATATTATGGCAATTTGCTTTAAACTTTGATTGTTTTAATTCATTTATCCAGACCTTAAATGCACTTGGTATTGCTTTTTAAACCCGAAGGTGGATCTTAAGGGTGGTTGAACAATTAGACATAAAACTGTGTTGTTTCTGACTTTACTTGTTTTGGACTGCTTTGGGTCCTACCAATCTGTGCATCTGCTGACTAGAATTTTGGAAGATTGAAATGAAGAAATAAAAATTATGTTTTGGATGTACTCTGTAGAAGTTTACTTTTGTAATATGTGTATGGATGTCTGTGTGCATGTGATAATGTTTGAATAACTGTCTATATTTATGGCTATGATTTCTGAACATGCATCATCATTACAGGACAGATTTTTAAATGCCCAGTTGTGTATATATGCTAATCTCAACTTTCTTAAATGCTTCAGACATATCCATCTACTTGCTCCCATAATGTTACAGAATTCTATTATTCTGTCTCACTGTATTTTCAAATGTAAGACACATTGAACCCAACTTTGCTTGGGATAATGTGGAATATAAATGTCAAAAAATAAAATCCTTTATCCTTCACCTTTTAAGGCAACCACCTATCCAGCGGGATGGTGATAGCACAAGGAAAGCAAGTTTGGTCCAGTGAAGACTAATTCAAAATAACTTGTTCCTTAGCTGGGCTCTAGTATTACGATATTGAAAATGCGACCATACCATGCCTCTGTGGTTATATTCAACTAATAAGTTAAACAATTAACTGGATTTATTGAAAGGTTTATATAACCTTTGGATTCATGACTAGGAACACAAACATACATTTATTTATTTAATATCACAATTCCTCATGTACAGCCATAAAACAACCTTTTAGGGTGGATAGTGTTCACAATGAACTCCTTTTGTTATCAACCAGATAGAAGAGATTATTAGGGGCTTACAGTCCATTTAGTTATGTTTAAACAAATGAGATATCTGCATGAAACAAAATATTTATTTATTTTTATTTATTTTGACTTATAAAACCACTTGTTCCTGAAACATGCTCAAAACAGAATACCATTTGTGTATCTAAAATGTAAACTTCTACAAAACAGAAGAGGTGAAGATGTGATTCCATGTACACCAATGAAAGGAGAGTTTACTTTGATTTCCATTTAATTGCAATATATTCCATTTTTATAACATCTTTGTTGTAATCTTCCCAAGGCAGATTACAAAAACAGTTAAGATAAACCCACAGGAAAGAGGATATCCTCACTTAAAGTTGGCCATGTATTACTGTATTCTATAGAATAGGGTAGAAAACAGCACAAAATACAGTTTATCTGCTGTTTCTACCAACTACAATAATTTTTAAGCTGTTTTAGTGATATTCAGTTTTATTTTATGATATATATCTAGATATGAGAAGCTTTCAAATAAATTAAAAAAAAAAAACCTGTCAAATAAGTAAAAAAAAGAAAAAAATGTTCTCCACCTTTTAAGGTACTACCTGTCCTACTGGAACAGCTTTAGACTTCTTACAGATGGACCATGCATGGGCAGTCCGTTATTTCTAATAATATTTTGCTATTTGCTTTCAATAGCGTTTGCTATTATGCCGGCAAGCTCTGCCTTCTGGATTCAGCAAAAAATCTGCATGGAAAACATTTCCACGTAAGCGTTGTGACAGATTGAGGGATGTATTAGTGTTGAACTCAGTTGATTTCATTTTAATTCTGTTAATAGTACTCCATTTGGGACTTTGTTGTTTCTTTATTGCTTGAAATAAGAAGATTTAGGTTTTCTTTCTTTTTCTTATTGATATTTCTTGTTTCTTTGATTTTTGCATTGTAACAAGGTTTGTTAATGCATAATAATAAAAAAGAGCAGTGGGGTTCTAAATGAGTGAATGGGGTTATGACTGGGAGTAAGAGTTGACTGAGTAGGGTTATGAATGAGTCTCAGGGCTGAGTGAATGAGTGGGGACATGGAGATGTGTAGGAAGAACCTGTGATGTGTAGGATGATGGGGTACTTTTTTTGTGTAGCTGGAAGTTTGAAGGGGTGTATTTATGAAATTTGGGTGCTTTTAGGTTGTGAACTATAGGAGCAAGGAATCTACGTGTATGAAGAAGGGGGGAAATATAAGTGTGTTGGGGGGGGGGGTCATAGTTATGTGTAGGAGTTGAGGTAATGAATAGTGTACCTTTCATATGAGTGCAGGTGGATGTGAATGTGTAGGTGTGTGGGGTCTGCGTGAGTGCAAGGTACCATTGCTATGACTGCAGAGGAGTGGGGGTGTTTAGGGTGTGCTTGTGAGCACATACAGCTGGAAGAGAATGAGTGAGGAACAGGAGTGTAAATCAGCTCCTTCCTTCCACCCTTTTCTTCCCTACCTTCCTTCTTCCCTCTCCCTTTTCACAAAGTTATAACTCTCCCTCCCCTTTTTTTCCTTTTCTCCACTCTAACCCCACCCTCTTCCTTCTGCCCTCTCCCTTATCCTGCCCCTTTCTTTCTGTGTACCCTCAGCAATCTTCCCCAGTGGGCCCCGGAGACTCCTGCTGGTGCTTAATTGTAATGCACTCCATATGAATTTGTTTGCGGACTGATCCTCCACAATAGACAGTATCACCTGATACATAATAAACCTACACATAGGTTAAAAATTCAGGAAGGGTTTGCAACTGAAAAAGGCACTCAGTTTTTTCTTTATTTGATTTAGAGTTAGAAAAGAGAGAGGCCAGAACAAAGTAAAGGTGAGAAAAATATACAGATGTAAAAATGCTCCTACTGAAACAAATGCAGCATCAGCTGCCTTTGAGGAAGAGACAAACATACTCAATTCAAAGGGCTGTAATTGTTCCATAGATCAATGGAAGACTTTAGTTTCCACTGTGATTAATCTGGATCCTTTCGCAACCACTAAACTCCTGTAAAAGAAAATCACAGTAGAAGATAAAAACAAGTCCAAAAACTGATTATTCTCTGGTATTTATTTCATTTAAGATATACATATTTTGAATGAATCAAGACTTTATTATGTTGATTGTCTACAAAGGGAGCCTTGACACTAATGAGCAGTGGCCTTCTCTTTTGACGGGTGGTTTCCCTCAGCTTCTTTGGGTTTCCAGCTCAATCAAAGCTGGCCTTTAATGGTGCTTCAACACCGCCATAAGCCTGAACTTATAAATAGCTATGTTTTTAAATCTGTCTTGTTTTATCGCCCAAGCCTCTGTCCGATCCCCGATCCATGTATTTATTTATTTATTGGGATTTATTAACCATCTCTATCACAGTAAACTTCAATCAGGAGTTGCAGACTACAGACAACATTCAGAACATGGTACATTTATGAACTCAGTCTGACTGTCTGAGGCATACTCCTCCAGGACTGTGAATGTTGCATCTGCAGAATCTTCAGCTCCTCTAGCCCCAAGGAGCAGAACCTGGGATCAGGAATAAACCCAGCCTGCTGCAAAGCAGGGTAGAGCATGCCCACTGAGCCACTGGGCTGGTTCTATTAGAGCCCTAACTTGATATAAAATATAGGCATGGACACTTAACTCAATAGGAGGCATAAGTGGGTATGTCTAAATACACCATGCCATTCATGCAACTTATATCATTCTATGAAATGAATGAGTCACTAGGCGACACACCCATGGCACATTCATGCTCCACCCACATTAATAGCCTCCCCCCCCATGCAGTTGTATGCTAAGGGACGTAAGCATCTAGCACATACATGTGTTATTGCCAATTATTGGCACCAATCACACACAGAAATGTGATTATTATATAAATATGTGCACGTGATTGGGGCCTAACTTTAAGAAAACCTTATAGAACTGCCCTTTATATGACTTTTAATAAAACAAACGAGTGAAATTTTTTTAAAAGTCTGAAAATCTGGAACATTTATTTATTATATATTTAGGTCCTCTTTTTTTCAAGCTGCACAAGTGGTTCCCTGTGACAATGCCGTCGGAGCTCATTCAAAGTGAATGGGCTTTGTCGGTATTACTGCACCGAGAGCCACTAGCACGGCTTGATAAAAGAGGTCCTTTGTTAATTAGTCATTTACATCACTTGCTAACCTGCACAATCCAAAAAGTTCTTGGTGGCTTACAATAGCAACAGGCACAATTAAATCATACATAAGACATTAAAAATACAAACATGTTAAAAATAATTTCCAAGCTTCACTAAACCTTGTTCTATATACAGAGCTCTACTTAACAACACAACTGAATACACCAAGAACTTAGTTTCACACCCTGTGCTTGCTAAAGTAAAAAAAAAAGTCTGAAGAAGACACAAATGAACCCAAAATATTTTCCAAGGTGAGACCATCGTGAGGAAAACACTAATAAAAGACTTTGAGACATTTATTTTTACTATACTGCATCTATAACGAGAAAACAAGAGACTTTTTTTTATGATTGAATTCAATATATCGTAACAATTTTCAGGATGTCAGGGATATATTTCTTCTTGAAAAGAGGTGATCTATTATCACAGTTTACTAGCAGATACCTGAAAAACATTTATGATGGACACTAACCTCATCAAGGCAACCTCACACACTCTTTCTCCCCCCATCCCCATCACAATCTTCCACATGCCTCCTCCTCATACTTTCTGTATTTCCTTTCTATTTCCACTCCCCCCCCCCCCCCCCCACAATACACACACAGATACAAACACTGTCTTTCTCCCCTTTCCACTCCCATGGCTTTTGTCAGTGTTCTTCAGCTATATCCACCCCATGTGTCCACTGCTGGTAGAGTTCGTGCATGCACACCCTGAGTTCTAATGACAGGGTCAATCTACCCTATCACTATTATAACATACATATAAAAACTAGCATTTTTGTTCTTGAGAGCAGGTTGAAAAAAAGCAAGGGAGAGAGGCTTTTCCACCAGGACTGGTTTAAGCTCCTAATAATTTGTCTCATACTCACATATTGAGTGGTGTATGGAATGCGAGTCATTTTTCTAACAGTATAAACCAAGTAGAGAAAATCCCAGAGATGACCGGAAAATTTCCATCTGAAGTTTTCTTTAGAAGCTGGTTGCAACAATAGTCTGGCTGGTGAGGATATGAGAACAGTCAAGTTTGTCTTTCATGAATAGTTTGGTCTATTTGTGAAAAGATTCATCAAATGATTTAATTCACAATTCTCAAAATGAGCAAATGCCAAGATTGGGGGAATAAGAATGTTGCAACAGACAGATTTAGTAGGGTTTGTTTATTTGGGGTTTTTTTTTGTCTATTACATTCTATGGTGAAAACTTGTAGAAATAGTTTTTGTTGGTAAGTGCAAAAGCCTTCGTTTTTACCCTTTTACTACAAATATTTTTATGATTCTGTGTTGGTCAGTAACACAGCATTGGGCTTTGCTATGTGACTGGTAATCTAATCTGCCGGAGATTACTTCCCGTCCCTTTTTCCGGAGAAGGGAAGGTGGTAGAACTAGAGGACATGAATTGAGGTTGAAAGGGGACAGACTCAGGAAAATTGTCAGGAAGAATTTTTTCATGGAGAAGGTGGTGGATACTTGGAATGCCCTCCCGCGGGAGGTGGTGGAGATGAAAACGGTAACAGAATTCAAAAATGCGTGGGATAAACACAAAGGAATCTTGTTCAGAAGGAATGAATCCACGGAATCTTAGCGGAGATTAGGTGGCAAATTGGGAAGCAAAACTAGTGCTGGGCAGACTTCTACAGTCTGTGCCCTGAAAATGGCAAAGAAATCAAGGTCAGGTATACATATAAAGTAGCTCACAATGAGTTTATCTTGTTGGACAGACTGGATGGACTGTACAGATCTTTATCTGCCATCATCTACTATGTTACTATTTCTTAATATAGTATAGCAAGCAAGCCTATGCATTTCATTGACCCTAGCTCATTTCATTGCTCAATGCTAGATACTTTCCAATGGCATCCCCAAATGAATGTTTTGTTTTCTTGTTCTAACATTCAAATACAGGAGGTATTTCCCTGCCCTAGGCAGCTAACAGTCTAAGAGCTAGATTTACTAACCTGCATTCATGCAATTTAAATAAGGCCTCATTATGGTCAATAAGGGCAATTTAGGCACCAAGAAGGTACCTATTTGGAGCCCATTCTGTAAGAGAAAGTAGAATATGAGCGTAGGCAATATACACACATATATTGTAGGCCTAATCACTTAATCCAGCCATAGAGCTGGTGTAAGTGCTCATATCTACAATGATGAAGAACATGCAAGGATTATTCTACAATCTATGTGCAAAAATGTGTGCCATGTCTATGGTCTGCCCAAATCCCATCCCATGAACACCCACCTCCAAAGTACAGGCCATTGCATTTAGGAGCCATCTTATAGAATAGCACATAACCCGAATATTGGCATTTGCATGCGTATGTGTACATATAGGCCAGTATTCTGATCATTCACACATGCATATGGCCCTGTTTATAAAATTACCCCTAATGAGGTCTATTTACTAATAACTCATATTAATCACACTAATGTACATTAATGTATTAAGTCAGATTAATAAATGCATCCCTAAGTTTTTGAGACAATAAATCCTTAGTCTTCATTCCAGTCCTCAAGGGCCACCAATGGATCAGGTTTTCAGGATATTCCTAATGAATATGCATGTGAGAGATCTGCATACAATGAATGTAGTAACTTCATCTCCTTCATGCATATTCATTAGGGATATCCTAAACACTGACCCATTGGAGGCTGTCGAGGATTGAGAGTGAAGATTAATGTTATAGAGGATCTCCGTCCAAGATCAGAAGTAGCATTAATGGAAGAACTAGGATTTCAGTCCACTGGTTTTCAGTCCACTGCTCTAACTACCTGACCATTTTCCCACTATGGTGAAAACTGCACTGGACTATACAAGGAATGAAGGGAATCAACTCCGAATTCTACTAATACTCCACAAAGCTTGGTTTCTTTTCAAAATGTTGTACGATCACCATGTCACCTTCTATAGGAATTCAGAATTTAGACTCCAATATATGAATACAAAATTAAACAAAAATGGTGAGTCATTTCTTTGCTCTGAAGGGTTTTGCTTGTTTTTACAAATTCCTATATTGGACTTGGTGAAGGTTGCCAGTTGGTTCTAAGTCATCAAGGAAAGGTGAAGCCTGTCCTAATTTTAACCCTTCTCATCCCCAATTCTACACACTTAGGGTGCATCTAGGATAGACCGAGGCTGTTCCAAGAACCAGGAGCCATCTGGCAATTCTCTTCACATGCAACATCAGTCTCAATAAATGTTGATAGAGAGAGTAGCAGTAATGGCTAACTAAATTGTGAGATAATCGAGTTATTGCTCATCATGAACAAGATCACTAAATATCCTGTTTTGTTTCTTTTGGGAGAAATAAGTTTAAAGGTTTCTGAAAGCTCTTCCTCTCTAGTTAATTCCACTATTATGAATCTAAGTGAAGCAGGACTGCCCAGCTACTGGATGAACTAGGCATCCACATAGAGGGGGCAGAATTGGGGGGGGGGGGGGGCGGGCAGCGCTGTAGCATGTGCCTTTGGTGTGCACAAGAGCCTTCCACCGTTTTCCTTCTCACTATCACTGCCATTCCCTACCTTGTCCCGGGCCAGCCAAAAGATTAAAAAATCGTCAGAATTGCATGGGCCCTACAAGTACAAAACCATGCTGAAGTGCTGCTTGGTTTCACCTCCCCCCACCCCCCTCAGAAGCAGACTTCCTGTCAGAAGGCCAAAACAAAGAAAGTGTTTTTTCATAAGTTTGTGCTTATATAGCCGGGGAGATGAGAAGCTAATCACTAGGGGGGGGGGGGTGGAATTGACAGGGGAAAGGGAGATGATACACTACAGGGGAGAGAGAGGTGTCCAATACCCTTGGGCTAGCCCTGAACCAGTCCTGGTCTGGCCTAACTGCATGTTGAAGCTCTAATCTTGCTTTCTTAAGGGAAATAGAACTACAAAACCAGGCATGCTACAGGGCGAAACCGGAACTGACTCAGCCTGGCCCAAAATACTTCAGCCAGTTGGCAGCCCTCATGAGAAAACCAGAGGATATGCGTAAAGCAGGTGCTCTCAACCCAGTCCTCTGGACACACCTAGTCAGTCAGGTTTTCAGGATACCCACGAGGTATATTGCATGAGAAGTGGTGTTCATAGCCAGGATGGCACCTGGGGCGGATGGCCGATGCGCCCCCCCCCCCCCCCCGGGTGCAGTGCCCTCCCCCGACGAAATTGCACTCCCCGGGTGCATGCCGCTGGGGGGGGGGTGCCGCGGCGCGCTCCTGTCGGCTTCGAAAAGTTTGCTAACTTCGCTCATTCGCTGCAGCTCCCTCTGCCCCAGAACAGGAAGTAACCTGTTCCGGGGCAGAGGGAGCTGCAGCGAACAAGCGAAGATAGCGAACTTGGAGCCAGGCGAGCACCGCGGCACCCCCCAGCGGCGTACACCCGGGGCGGACCGCCCCCACCGCCCCCCCCCCCCCCCTCGGTACACCACTGTGCATGAGATACAGTGGAGACAGTGCAAGCACATTCATCTCATGCTTATTCATTGTGGATATCTTGAAAACCAGGACTGACTTGAGAGCCCCTGGTGTAAAGTGTGGATAAAGCACTAATAACAGATGTGGAATTCAGAAGGAGATTTTTTAAAAACTGTGGATGTGACCATAGCAAAAGATGTGCTAACTTTTAATTGCAAAGGGGAATGTTTAAACATGAAATAAATTAGTTATAGAAGGACAAAAAGAGAAAGAAAGCATAGGAATAAGTCCAAAAGGTGAAACAATGAAGCCAGCTTGATCTTTCCTGCAATCTAGTTCCATGACAGCACGAGCTGTCCCTGGCACAGCTCAAATAAAAGGTGTTTATTCTGTGTTTTGTACTGTAGTTTAGATGCTTATCTAATGAAATTACTTTTCAGCAGCATGAACCTTCTCAGCTGTTTTGTTTTCAATTCATATAATGCAATCCTGAGATGTCAGTCACTGTTGTTACCAGCAAACGAGTTCACCAAATAAAGTGGTGTTCATAGTTGGCAAACAAGTGGCAAAGGGATCATGTTAATTGTTGCAGTGAATAGGCCAGATACAGTCCACAGTGTGCTTATAGAGCTTTTTCTCCTTTTTCATCTTCACAGTTTGCTCTGCCACTCAATCCAGTCAACTTGCCCATGTAGAAAAATATGAAACTGTGATACCTCAGAAACTAAAAGCAGCTCTTGTAAAGAGAGATCTTTCCTCCAAACAGGTAGGCATTTTTTTTGCTTCAGAAAGCACCAGACAAGGAGCTGGCCCAGTGGATTGGTACCAACATTGCTCAAAGGAGCTCCTCCGCACCCCGGGATGGCTGGAGCTGGGGATTCTGTGGTGGAAGAGGGAATTGTGGTCGTATGTATGGTTGAGTGTCATGGCTAGATTTGGAGCCCATGATGCATGGTCCTGAGAAGAGTCCTGGAGCATGGCTTCTGACCTCAGGACCATTATTGCTATGACCAGACTAGGGATGTATATTCATTTGAAATGGCCACAAACCCCACAAATGTTGCAGGGTAGAAAACCAGAGTCTTTATTCCAAATGGTGATAAATAGGTACAAAAGACAAACCTGGACCGAATACAGGCCACGTGTCAGCAAATGGGTCTTTCTCAGGGGTCCTTACACTCTTATGTTTACATTTCCAGACACCAATCTTCAAATTTACCTTTCAAAAGGTAAGCTTGGAAATTGGTGTCTGGAAACTTAAACATAAGAGTGTAAGGACCCCTGAGAAAGACCCATTTGCCGAAACATGGCATGTGTTGGATCTAGGATTGTCTTTTGTACCTACTTATCATTATTTGGAATAAAAGCTCTGGTTTTCTATCCTGAAACATTTCTGATGTCCAGGATTGTCTTTTGTACCTACTTACCAGCATTTGAAATAAAGGCTCTGGTTTTCCATCCTGTGACATTTGTGAGTTTTGTGGCCATTCCTACCCCTTTTTTTGTGAGTATGAGTGTGCTATTTTTTGTAGGAGTGAACTGGTCCTTTTCCTTGGATTCCTTTGAAATAACATGGAAAATGTCAACATCTCCAACATCAATTTTACACAAAACAACAGGAAAAAAATGTTCCCCCCAATATTCAGCACAATTTAGCCAGTCAGAACAGCTGCTGACCAGTTAAATAGTGTTTAACCGGCTATCTGCCGATATTCAGGAGGGTATAGTCAGCTATCCCTCGCTGAATATCCCTGGTTAGTGGCTAGCAGATAGCACGTTATATCGCCCGATATAACCGGCTATCTGCCTAAAAGCTGGTTTAGCAGCCATATTTGGCGCATGAAAAGGTGTTATCTTTGAACTGGCCAAAAATAAAATGGATATTCAATGCCAGTCACCAGAAATGACCCGGCATTGAATATCCAGACTCAGTGCCAACCACGGGAGTTAGCCGGTCTAATTCCCACGGTCTGAATATGGCCCCATTATGTTTTTTCCAGTGTCATAAATCAGTGTTTCCCAAGTCAGTCCTGGAATACCCCCTAGCCAGTCATGTTTTCAAAATATCCACAATGAATATGCATGAGATTGATTTGCATAGACTGTTTCCATTGTATGCAAATCTCTTTCATGCATATTCATTGTGGATACCCTGAAAACCTGACTGGCAAAGGGGTACTCCAGGACCGACTTGGGAAACACTGCCATAAATACTGCATACTGGGGAAAGGTCAATAAATGGTACCAAAATTTAGGCACAGGATGATGCATGTTGAGCTTGAATTCTATAATGGCAGTTCCATGCAGAACTGCTGTTATAGAATAGTAGTGTAAGTTTACAGTTTTGTGCCTAACCTTAGGAGTGAGCAATTACACCATGTCAAAGCAGTGGTGTAGCTACGTAGGGCCATGGGGGCCTGGGCCCCTGTAGATTTGGCCCTGGACCCCCCTGCCAATGACCCTCTTAACCCCCTCCTGTCGCCAACCCTCCCCTGCCGCCGCTGTCGTCACCGCCGTGGGCTACCTTTGCTGGTGGGCGACCCCAACCCCCGCCAGCCGAGGTCCTCTTCTTCTGGTGCAAGGCTTTGTTCTGTTTCTGAGTCTGATGTCCTGCATGTTGTACAGAAACAGAACAAAGCCTTGCACCACCGGCGGCAGCGGGGGAGGGTAGGGTTGGTGGTGGGAGGGGGGGGTCGAGAGGGTTATCAGCAGAGGGGGGTCAAAGTTGGTGGGGGGGGGGGGGTCAGCAATGGCAGGGGGGTCATCAGTGCCAAGGGGGCTAAAATGTGCCCCCTCACCTTGGGCTCTGGACCCCCCTCCCGCTGAAGTCTGGCTAAGCCCCTGTGTCAAAGTCTGGTGTAAGTGTTCATGCCTGTTGGCAATTAGGCACATAACCTCTGGTATTCTCTAGACACATCCCTGATCTGCCCATGCCCCTCCCATGGCCACATCCCCTAGAACTTGTGCATGACAGAAATTGCACATGCAGCTTCTAGAATAGTGACTAAGGTTAGTTGCATGCACAACTGCCAACTGGTACTTATTAATGCTAATTAACACCAATTTGTGCTAATATGGCTGTTGACTCTAATTAACAGTCAATTATTAAATTATGTAGACCTTAATATATAAATTCGGTGCCCAACTTTAAGCATTAAACGGGAAATTTTATATATGGTGCCTCAAAAATCAGTGCCATAAAACCACACAGTTAGTGTGGTTAGGCATAGTTTATAGAATATGCGCACGTGCTGTTCTTGTGACTAAAATTTAGGTGCATCCATTTAGGCCACCTAAAACCAGGCCAAAATGTCTACACCTAAGTTAGGCACACATCAGGTGTATTCTATAATAGTGCACATAGTTTTTTGAAATGCCCACAACCCACCCATTCCACACCGATGGCCATGCCCCCTTTCTGACTGCGTGCATTAGAATTTATGCACACCGTATAATAGAGCACGCATAGAAAGTTGTGCATGTAAATTCTAATTAAAGCCAATTATTGCCATTAATTAATTGTTAAGTACCAATTATCAGCGCTGCTTAAGGCACCATAGATAGAATTTGGGGGTAAGCGTAAGGTTGGGCGCCCAATTTTATAGAATTAGGGGGATTGTTCATAAATAGCATGCAGTCTTTAGAAAGAAAGTGCCCTATTGAAACTGCACAATGTGATATTCCCCTTCATTACAAATGGAAATTCAGCCACCTAAGGTAATTCCTGTACAGCATTTGTCACATCAGTTAAAATCTGTTTTAATAACTATTTTTTACTGCAAAGAAATCATTGATTCTCAGACTACTTATATTGGGGCCTGTGTTTAGTGTATGCAGCAAACCACATTTATTATTTGTGCTAAAAATATTACTATTTATTTAGTCACCCAGCATGCATTTATATAGCACAAATACCTGAGTGCAAAACATTAAAAGTGCATGTTAATGAACCATTTAGTCATGCCATTCAGAAAGCTCACGGTAATTGGAATACAGTTTTAAGTACTTTATTATGATATGAAATTTAACTACAGCCCTTTGGCTGTAAGTAACTTCTAATATGCTACTATATAGTTGGATTGTTATCTGTTCAACAACAGAGGGAAGCAGTGCCTCCCCCTTCAAATACCATCCAAATCAAGCACACCTTTACCCATTCAGATTCCTTCCCCTATTAAGATGTGGTCCAAAGTCTAAGATGCAAAACTGCCATTGTGAAGCAAATTGGTGACGTGGCAGAATTCAAGTAGAGTGCTGTCCTGCTCCTGCTGCCTCTATATTCCTAGAGTGAGGTCAGTTTTGGGACAGTGTCCTTCAATTTGAAGGTAGGGGTAGGAAGTCTGCTTCAGGAAGGGGTTAATTTTGTCTCAGGAGTGTATTTCCCCTTTCCCTCATCCTACTTTTTAGCTTTTTGGTGTGGGTGGGCATAAGCCTGTCTGCTTTCAGCTCAGGCCCACCCAACAGCAGCATGCACCATTGATGTAGCTGGCAGAGATCCTCAGTTCAGCTGAAGACATCCTCAGCTAGAATCCCTGGGCCATCATAGTATCGTGGCAGTCAGCAACAGTGCTCTCAGCCATCAATGCTTTAGAACTGAGCATGTGCAGGGTACTGGCATCAACAGCTGGGATGGCAGTCATTAACTGCCATGGTGCTATTTGGACTGAGAATGTCTTCAGTGGGACTTGGGGATCCTTGCCAGCCAAGGTACTGACTTTATATTTTTGGTGAGGGTAGGGCAGGGGAGTGGAGTGGAGGTAAGAAGAGGGGAGTGGGCGGGGAGTCATGGTCAGGGAGCAGAGGAGCATGGGCAGAGAGGAAATGCCTCATGCCCACTCATTCCACCCACTGGCACAACCAAAAATTGCCTTCTGGTTACTCCATTGGTAAATAGTTTATGGACTGATACAATGGCAACAGCTATAGAAGTCTCTTTATCAACAATTAGCCATCTGTCTGAAGAACAGATGCAGCTCAGGACAGCTATCTATAGGGTCATCAACTTGACAGCAAAATTCATGGGGAGTGAGAGGAGAGGGAAATGGAACTAGAAATAATGCAGGGTGTGCGTCTAGTCAAACATCTAGGCTAGTTTTAATGCAGTCCTTACAGTGCACATGCTCTTCATTTCATTCATGCAGTATGACAGGTGCAAAAACTTGATGTCTTTCCCATGGCATAGTTTTTTTTTGTTACATGGCTCTCTTGTAAGTGACATTGGCTGGGGCAGTTCCTTTATTAGGCTATATGAGTCAGTTGCCTCAGGCAAGGATGACTGTGGCAGCAGCACACTAGGAGGAAGTGAGCACGGTAGTCACTGTTCGTAGCTCTAACAGTATTGCCGTGCCACCTCTCAATGTTGTTATTTAATCTCCCCATTTGGCCCAGTAGTAGGAGAAATGCTTAAGTGTACATCATCTCCTTCTATTGCAAGGCCTCTTTCATGGTATGAACTGCAAGATCATGCAGCTCTTATCGGGAGATGTGGTCCACGGCAGCAGCAGGAGATGATGCGTGAGTAACAACTCCTGCCACTGGGCCAGATTGGGGAGATTAACTAACAAGATTGGGAGGTGATGCAACAACACTGTTAGAGCTAAGTATAGTGTCTGCTATAGTCATCTCCTCCCAACACCCCAGACTGAATAAAAGGTATCTGCCTATGGAGAGAGAGGGAGAGAAAGGGGAAGGGTGAGAGCATATTTCCTTGAACACCCTTCCAGTGCACCACCGCAGACATCCCCAACATACCACTGCCTCAGACACCCTTTTCAGACAGACATTCCCCCTCACCCACCCCCAGCACCCCCCTCCTGGGTCTCTTACACACAGATACAAACACATACATACCACCTGAGAAACCCCCCACAACTGACACTCCCTTACATATACACTCCCCATATATCCAAGTCCCTGCTTTTCCACCTTAAACATCTCACCCAGAGCAGACACCCCCACACACACACACCCCTACTGTCCTAGAAAACCAGTTGCCCCAGGCACCCACTCACACAGTCCTCCTCCCCAATTCCTGGCTGGAGGTATAAAAGGGACCCCCTACAGTCCCTAATTCCTTCATTGAGAGGGGAACCATCTTATCCCTCACTCAGGCAGCAGATTGTCTTTAGTTACCCCTAATACAAGCACTAAATATTAAAGATAACATAACATCACATAAGAATAACCATACTGGGTCAGACCAATGGTCCATCTAGCCCAGTATCATGCTTCCAGCAGTGGCCAATCCAGGTCACAAGTACCTGGCAGAAACCCAATTTTTAGCACCATTCCAAGGTATAGATGTAAAGGAACTTATGGACCCTTTTCAGGTCCACAGCATGTTGGCTGGAGCTGGAGTACAGGCAAATATCCTGCTGTCCTGCTTCCAATCTCATCACACAGACAACAGAGCTGCCTCTGATCTCTTGAAGTCCTGTAGTGGGTGCAGAGAGCCTCACAGTAAAATCCCTGTAGTACTGCTTCAGGCAGTGCACTATAAATAGCAGTTCCTGAGGGATCCAGCAGTGGAGCTAGGAGTGTCAAGGGAGTAAACCTCTCTCTCACACTTTCATAGAGAAAGAGAACCATGATCTGAAATTGGAAGATCTTCATAGGAATGGTGAGAAGTGCATGTCAAGTGCCTCTAGAATTTCCCAGCAGGGAAGTGAGAATATCCCAGGAGAGTGCACTAGCAAAGGTCAGAAATCTTGATTCTGCACTGTAGCTGTATCCTCGCCTCCTAAAGCCTAACTTGTTTTGCTTTGATGAAAAAATGTCCAAAGAAAGACTTGCTTTGGAACACTAAAACTCTCTGAGGAGTAACCAAGGGCCTGGATGGGCTATGCCCTCTCCTACTTTGGAGTCAGTTGCACCAAGTCAGGGATAGTGTTAGAGGCCAGTGAGAGGAGAATTGGAGGCAGTGCCCACCCATGTTAACCTCGGGCCCCTCCAAAAAAATAAGCCCTGACTATGTCACTGCTTCACTCATCCACATTGGGCCATGAAGGAAAAATCCATGCTCAGTATAGCAATACCACAATATACTCAGCCTTGGCACTGAGTGTGCCCCAGTCTTAAAGGTGTAGCTGATGGAGGAACTGCACAGAAAATTCTTAGGTATTTCCTAAATATACAACAGTCACACTGTTAATTCAATTTTAAAGATAACGCCAGATCTGTTATCTCATAGGCTCTGTTACATCAAACTTGAAACACATCTGAGGTGAATTTGAGGGTCTAAAATCTAGCCTCAGTGGACACCAATCCAATTACAAAAGTTTGGCCAAATCTAATTAGTGTACTTAAAATAACTTTTCTCCTTAAGTGTTTTGCATATCTGAGAACTGTTTCAATTGAGTTTTTTGAGTTGATTAAATTGAATTTCTTTTTTCAATGCCAACCATCTGGGGGGGAAAAGGACTTATACAGATATTTTTATGCAAACAAATTGAAAACTTCTGTAGATTAAGTCAGAAATGACATCATTCCTTGTAAAGAGTAGCTGTGGTTTTCAAACTACATTTTTTAGTGCTTCCCAAAAGAAAAATAACTTTTCAAAGGTAGAATGTATGCCATGGTTCCAGACTGTGGATTTTCCAGTAGATGCTTGTTCTGGAACAATCATCATTTCACACCACTAAAGCCTTCAACAATACTAAGAAAACAGCTTTTTAGCTGACCCAGTAATACATATTCCATTAACTGAGTTCTGTTTATTTGGAAGGAATTTAGCATGATGAGTCTTCAAGAGAGCTACAGAATATTTGTCACATTTAACATGTGACTTTTTCCCTTCAGATGACAGTTTCAAAGATTAGCTCTTTCCTGAGACGACTTCTAGGCTAACAATTAACTGCATGTCACAAAAAAGTCATCTTTCAAGAGGAATCAAAGTTTAAATTCAGTGTTGTTCACCATAAAGGGAAAATGATGTCAGAGTCACCATTTGTTTTTCTTTTTTTGTTTTTTTATCATTTGAAATGGTGGCCTTCAGCCAAACCAGCTACTGTACCTAAATGTAACTTGCTTTGAGCTACTTTGGAGAAGGTGTGGACTAAATCAAAATCCCCCCCTTAAACAGTAGGGAAGAAAGTGCAAAGGGTAGAGAATTAAGGACAGGGAGGACTATAGAACTCACTTCTAAATCCCCCTCCCCAACACACACACACATATATATAAACACTCTTCCCTCACCCACCCCAAAATCCCCAAACAATCATAGAACCTATTTCCCACACAACCTGCCACAACACACATTCCTACAGGCTTTCGATACAAATATACACATAACCCCACTTTTTACCCCCCCCCCCCCCCATATCTCCTCCCCCTTCAACTACATATCCACAGCCAGTTTAGTGAGACACTCTGTAGAAAATGTGTGTCCCAACTGAGGGGCTGATGCACAAAAGTCCCTAGAAAGAACTGCCCGCTATTTCCATACCGGTAAAAATTACCGAGGCGGAAATAGCAGGTAATTCTCAAAAGTAATGCAAATGAGCAGCACAGACTTTTACCATGCAGCTCAGGTAGGGAAAAAACCAGGTCATATGCATAGCAACCAATCGCTAAGCGTGGCTGCTATGCACATGCTCAGAACAGTGTTTCACATCTTTCATGCATGCATACAAGCAACATTTATGAAAGCCATGTGTAGCTTTTTTTTTTTTTCAAATATATCCAAACGTACAAGAAATTGTACGAGGTGAGGATCTGCACCCCTCCAATATTTGCCAAGATAGCACATGGCACAGTGGCCAGAGAGAGTGGCTAGCATCACACAAGACATTCCCAAGGGCATTGGTGCCAGGGCAAAGGTCTGACTTACCGGCCTTTAATTGATGTCCTCACCGGCATTCACAGTCTGTACCCCGGGGTCCGGAGCAGGCATGATCTCTTTCTTCACAGCTTTTTATAGCCTGATCCCCTTCCACCTTCCACCTCTGCTTCCTCTCGAGGTTTCTTTTCTTCTGCTTCTTCTCTTTTTTTTTGCTTTATAAGGGTACTAAAGTGGTGTAACACTAATTAAAAGAAAATCAACAAACTAGCATAAAATGGATACTTCAGCCAGGTTAACTAATGTGCATCAATATAGGGGTAGATATTCAGCTGGTGGCAGTGAGCATTTTTTAGCCACTGCCAGAGTTGTTCCCAGATATTCAATGCTGCACCATGTCCGGGCAACAGCATTAAATATCTGGTGTATGCGGCCGGCTATCTCTTATGTGGTTAAGTGCAATATTCAGCATTTATCTGCCTAAGCAACACTTTGTAAAGACAGGACTGACTTTTATGCAGTCCAGTATGGCGGCTTAACTTAGGCGGTTAAAAGTTGAATATTGGCACTTAACCGCATAAGTGCTGACTCTGCCCCCGGACTGTTGACACAATAGCTGACTTTCACTTTAGCGGTCCGTGGTAATATTCAGTGGCACTAACCAGTTAAGTGCCACTGAATATCAGCAGATAGCCTTGCACTAGCTATTTAACTGGCCAGAAGCTGTTTCTGGCCACTTAAATCACTTGAAATATCGACCCCATAAGCTTTTGAAACTACTGAGGTCAGCTACTATGTTACTTCCTTAACTTTTTGTCAAAGGACTGTGTAGTCAAAGGGGCCAACAGCCTGTTGTCACTATATATCAAGTGGAAGGCATCGTTTAGCAGATCTCTGTGCAACCCCTTAAGATTAGAGGACAATGGGGCTAGGAAGAGCTGAATGAGAGAGAAATTAAGCGCCTTCTTCTCTTGGACCTAACGTGAACCATTGGGACCTAGTGTCCATAAGTTCATCTTCTGCTCATTCATTCATGGGGTGGTAGCAGATGGCTCTTCTGATTTCCTTAGGCCAAGGCCTGTATTGTCAAATTCTCACTTTAGTCTCCATTGAAGAAAGAAAGACATAAATAGCAGCATACTTTTCCATTTAATAGATGAACTACACAAATGTGTTCATGTGATAGTGGTTCTTGACCAGTTCTTTGACAGTATTTTCTCACGGGGTAAGGAGATGCGGAAGAAGGAAATAGAAGGGACCTGTATGTTTGGATTGGATGCAATTTTTTAATGTATTGTTTTCCTCTTTCCTGTGTTGATCTAGTCAAGTAACAAGCCTTTCATGTTTTTCAACTCAGAATTCGTATCCTGACAGTGTCCAGTACACTATAAATGTTGAAGACCATAATTATACCCTTCATCTTGAAAGAAACACGTAAGTTTCAAGCATTTATTTAGAGACTATGGTTTTGATTTGAGGGATCTATTACTCTTCTCTTTCTTTTCAAGAGTCTATTCCATAACTATTTTTTTTCAGGTTTTGCTAGAAAACCTTAAGTGGCCATTACATGGCATCCAGTTTGCCAGTATTCAAAGGATTTAGATTCCTGATTTTTTGAGAGTTAAGGAGGAAGTTATCAAGCTGCATTAGAACCTTAAGTTGCTGTATTTGCCCCTTAACACAACTTAAAGGTTCTAACACATCTTGCTCTACTGCAGTCATATCTAGGTCACCGCAGGTTACATGGCAATGAGATGCAAAACATGTAAAAACATGTAAAGCAGCTCATTACTATATAAAAACCACAACACAACTTGAGGTATGCACTGGATGCACACTGCAAGTCAAGTTGTGACCATGAAATCACAGTAAAATAATCTCAGATAAAAGCTGGGGTTATTTTAGCATACTGGGAACATCAGTCCTCAAAGCTGTGGCCCAATGTTTCTGGGCTTGACCTTAAAGGGACTGCAGGACCAATCAGAGCCCCCTCATTATGACCCCTGGATCAAGAACCCCACTCCCCAATCACACTGCCCCTCAGATCAAGACCCCCCTGATCAATCCTCCCCACCTCTTTGTCCTTATATTAAAAGATGACACCCTAGTGGTAGTACAACAAGACTACTGCTGTAGGTTGCTGGCACCATTTTGGATCTCAGTGCTGGAAGGGCAGGAGCGACTGGAGATCACTCCTGTCCCTTGGACCACTAGACTACTAAGTAAAGGATCTTTGGCCCTTGCTGATGGAGGGGGGCTTGATCAGTGGGTGTGGATTATTAGTCTAGGGGGCTTGATCAGGGGATGGGGGTCAATCCGGGAAAGAGTAAGTGTGATTGGAGTGGGCAGTTTTTGATCCAGTGGGGAGTATGATTGGTGGGTGGGAGGGGTCATGATGCAGGAGGTTTCAATCAGTCCCGCTGCCCCTTTAAAGTCAGCTTGGGAGCATTGGGTCTCAGTTTTGAAGCCCAATGCTACTGGGCAACTAGAATAATGCTACTTGTGAGTTGGCTTGCAAGCAGAGCTATTCATTTACCATGAGAATCAGCAAGCTGTTGTACTGAGATATTTCAGGTTGCTCACTCCCATGTTAAATCAAGGTGTGGTAAAAACACATCTTATACCACATCTTCATAACTTTCCACTTAGGTTCCTAAGGGGGTCTTTTACTAAAGCTTAGGTTGAGTTATCTGTTGCAGGGCCCATTTTATTCCTATGGGCCTTGCTGCAGATAACTCGAGCTAAGCTTCAGTAAAAGACTCCTAAATTTACTAGGACTGTGTTCCTAAATTTAAGCTCTTAAATTTAACAGTCAAAAAAGTGGGTAAGAACAGGGACAGATTTCCTGTGGGGAAAAAAGTTGAGAGCTTAGCACACAAAGTTTCAGTACTAGTCACCTAAATGAGGCTCCAAAATCTGGGCAAATGAACAACAGATTTAAAATTAAGATCAGAATTTTAGAATTTTAAGTTTAGGTGAGTTTTCAGTTGAAAATGCGGTAAAAGGGGCCCTGTGGCAGTGTCAGCACATAGATTTGCCAAGCGCTGAGGCCCCTTTTACTGCAGCAGGTAAAAAGCCAAAAAAAGAAAATGGCTGTGCGGTAAGTAAACACTTGCCACATGGCCATTTTCAGGAGGAGCCCTTACCACGGTAGAGGCTTCTGCTCTAACCTGGTGGTAAAAAAAAATTCTGGTCACGCCAGAAATGGCACGGGCTGGGGGCGACACTATTATTATTATTATTATTAGCATTTGTATAGCGCTACCAGACGCATGCAGCGCTGAACACTTGATACAAAGAGACAGTCCTTGCTCAAAAGAGCTTACAATCTAAATAATCTAAATAATAATGGACACTACAACCATCTCCTGCTGTGAGCCAGCAGTAGTGCCAGATTGGCATGCGACAAAGCAGTGGTAGCTCTATTGGCACTTTGTAAAAGGGCACCTCGGCTTTTTTGAATATGGGGCTCTCTGAATCCAGCTTCTTTCTGTACAGTATTAATGCTTTGCATTAGAAGAAACAAAACCTTGACTTGGTCTCACTTATTTCTCTTTCAAAAATTAAAAGTTGTACCTGAGGACTGTAAAATCAATTATACCACGCACTGTAACAGCAATAATTATGTAAGACATAAAGCTATGTGTTTGGTTTCAATTCCCTAATAATTTTGAGTTTGTGGCATCCAGACTGTGGATATTCTGTACAGCAGCAGTCGCAGGTTGGTGGAATCTAATAATAGTTGGCAGGTTCCCTACCTTCTGATGGTAGAATACACCTTGTCCACGCACTGGTTCTCAAGCACTGCTTAATGTTGATGAAGAGATCCAAGCTTGCCAACTCAGGGAATTCAGTTACTTGAGAATGAGAGGAGGATAGGGTTGAGAATAGCTAAAGAGTTCAAGGTTTGAAGTTTAGGACTGTCACGTTAGAGCTTGTAAATTTTTCAGAAATATTCAGTGTCTGCAAGTGTGCGCAAGCTTTATAATAATAACTCATTTGTTTTACAGGGAGCTCATGGGGAAGCATTATACTGAAACGCATTATTTAGAAAATGGAACTGAAGTGACAGAAAGACCAGATATACAGGTATGGATAGAATGCAGGACCTATACTGCTGTCTTTTGTACACTTTCTGTAAAGGAGTGTAGATTTTATACCTGAAACAGTCTCTGTGCTGGGACGTCTTTATTGATGAATGCTGATACAGTAATTGCATACATTGTTTCAGGCACTGGGAAAGTATAGATTCCTTTAGGGATCATAAACTATTTATTGTCTTTCCTAAGCATTCCTATACCACTTCTGAGTAAAATATTTGAAACACCTAATCTAGACATTTCAGATTATTCTTATATCCAGCAGACTTTAAGTATAGCTGGCACTGCTTAATACATAGGTATAATTGATGAGTATAATTAGTTATACAGTATACATTGGGCTTTTAGCAATTAGCATGCACTAATTCCTTTAACACACATTAAGGCCATAGCACCCTTGATGAATTCCCACTTATTACTAAAAAGCACATTTTATACTTAGGGGCTTCTTAGCGTTTAGCACGCACTACACGTAAAAGGGCCTCTTTCTTTTAAAAGTATTTTAATCAGTGGTGTAACCATGGGGGGCCTTGGGGGCCTGGGCCCCCTCACCTTTGCCTCAGACTTTCTCTGCATTCATGGCTGGTGCGGAAACCAAGCCCCATCAGCCGAAGTCATCTCCTGCCTGAGCCATGCCTGCTTCAGCACTTAATTTAGCAGGCGCACTTCAGCTGCTAATGCTCAGTTGAGGCCTAACTGAGCATGTGCAGGAGAGCCAGCATTAGCGGCTGAAGCATGCCTACTGAATTAAGTACTGCCCGTTCAGCACAGGTGTGACTCAGGCAGGATTCATCTTCAGCTAGCGGGGCTGAAGGGGGAGAGAATATCAGGCCCTGAGTCCACTTTTCAGAACCCCCAAAATGGACCTGGCTACACCCCTGATTTTAATGATCTCTTCTTCTAACAAATAATTTCAGAACAGTTTTCTCTTCTGTTCTGTTGTTAGGTTTGTAGTTTTCCCATCTGTTCATTTCTATTTTTGAAACCACAAATAATGCCACTGTCTCTAACCTGGGAGAATAGTTTCTTTTTGGCAATAATATATTCAAGGGGTGATCTCCAAGTAAATTTAATTATGTTTCTTCTTGAAAAAAAATATTTGCTATTTTAAGTTTACTTCATAACTGTTTCTCTTTGTATGATCTTCACCAAAAGTTTTTATTACACGGGGGGTAGGTAAATTCCCAACCCTAGCATCAAGATCTCCATCTATAATTAAATAGGCACTTTTATAGTATGTATTTACTTGTTCTTGTAATGCTTCATAAAATTCTTCACTGTTTTCATTTCTCCCTTCTTCAGAGGCATATTATCCAATTATAGTCAAGTGGCCACTAGCGATTTACATTTTTATGATAGCAATTCTAGATTTAGTGTAAGAGGGGGTATGTACCTTTCTTAAAATAATGACAAGCAGTCACTAGAGTACATGGGGAAAGAGCAGGGACAATGTTAGGGGGATGAAACTAGGGCATGTGCACTGGGTCCCAATGCTACAGAGGTCTCCAAGCCTGCCTGAAGCTGAAGGAGACAGCCTGCTGGTAAGATCTGGGGGAACCACTCTAATTTTTGCCATGGGCCCAAGCATCTGTAACAGGGGCCCTAGGAAAGAAGGGAGGTTGCTTTGAGTAGAGGTTTCTGAGAAATACATTGCTTAGAAGCATAGATATGGCCAATCATGCAACTAGGAATGAGACTACATAAAGGTCTTTCATCAAAGAAACAGAGTCTGGGAAGCTACAAGAACAGCAGGTCCCCAGAACCAGCCATAAGTGAGGCTAAGGCCTAATTAGATAGGGTTAGCAGATCCCATGAGCTATCACACAGGTATACATTTGGTCAATCCTGGATTTGAAATCCACCACCGACTACGTAAAACTCCTTGACTGTCTAGACCCAATCCCTGGCAAATACCCAGCTGACAGAACCTGGACTAACTTCGACACACTCTTGGATGATACCATCTCCCAAGCGCTCAAAAGATTTGCCAAATCCCACTGCAAACTAGACATATGCCCTAATAACCTTACAAAATTCGCCCCCCAACAACACAAAGCATTTGAACTATATGCTACAAAATGGACTCTTCCCAAAGGATAAAGGAAATATTCTACTCACCCCTATACCTACAGACACAAAGAAAAACACAAGCGACTTAACCAACTATCGCCCAGTAGCATCAATCCCTCTGATAACCAAACTAACGGAAGGTATGGTGACCAAGCAACTCACCAACTACTTAAATAAATTCTCAATACTTCACGACTCCCAATCAGGATTTCGGTCTAACCACAGCACCGAAACAATACTAGTTACTCTCCTGACTAAATGTAAACAAGCTATTGCAACCGGTAATAACATACTTCTCCTACAATTCGACATGTCCAGCGCTTTCGACATGGTCGACCATGGAATATTACTACACATCCTAGAATACTTCGGAGTTGGAGGTAACGTTCTTAATTGGTTTAGAGGCTTCTTGACCACAAGGTCATACCAAGTTACATCTAACTTGACTAAATCAGCCCCATGGATACCCCAATGTGGAGTCCCTCAGGGATCTTCCCTCTCGCCGACCCTCTTCAACCTAATGCTGACACCCTTGGCCAGGTTACTATCCAATCAAAACCTTAACCCACATATATACGCAGACGATGTCACGATCTACATCCCATTCAAACACGATTTAAAGGAAATCACTAAGGAAATCAACCAAAGCTTCCAAACCATGCATTCATGGGCGGATGCATTTCAGCTGAAACTTAATGCTGAAAAAACACAATATCTTATACTCTCTTCACAACATAACACAACCAAATTCACCACCATAACCACACCAACCTTATCTCTTCCAGTTTCAGACACTCTGAAAATTCTTGGAGTTACCATCGATCGAAATCTTACACTCGAAAGTCATGTGAAGAATACAACCAAGAAGATGTTCCACTCAATGTGGAAACTGAAAAGAGTAAGACCTTTCTTCCCAAGGATCATCTTTCGCAATCTGGTACAATCAATGGTGCTAAGTCACCTAGACTACTGCAATGCACTGTACGCTGGTTGTAAGGAACAACTCATCAAGAAACTTTGAATAGCTCAGAACACTGCAGCGAGACTCATATTTGGAAAAACAAAATATGAAAGTGCAAAACCCCTAGGAGAAAAACTACACTGACTTCCACTTAAAGAACGTATCAGGTTTAAGGTCTGCACTCTAGTTCATAAAATCATTCACAGAAAAGCTCCGACCTACATGTCAGACCTGGTCGACTTACCATCCAGGAACACTAACAGATCATCCCACACATTCCTTAATCTTTACTTCCCCAGCTGTAAAGGTCTAAATTACAGATTAACACATGCGTCTAGCTTTTCCTACATGAGTACGCAGTTGTGGAATGCATTGCCACCCAACCTGAAAACAATTTACGAACTAATGAACTTTCGTAAGTCTCTGAAGGCCTATCTCTTCAAAAAGGCATACCACAATGATCAATAACTGTAAATGTAACACATCACCACTTTACCTTATATTCTGAACTGTTCTCTTCTGATATCTATTTGCTTAATTCTACTCATCATCCACGTCATCTATATAACTCCTATTGTTATCTTTTACTCTGGTATGGCGAACGCCATAACGGAACATTGTAAGCCACATTGAGCCTGCAAATAGGTGGGAAAACGTGGGATACAAGTACAACAAATAAATAAATAAATATCCTAAAGCCATATGGTTTAGTGGTCCTTGATTCTACCCATTGAAATCAGTGCTGCACATCCCAAAACACATCTAGGACTGGCCTAAAATCTCCTTCCTAGAGTTGGGTAATTTGGAAGCTCTGTGAATATGGAATTTTGAACATATAGGTAAATTTACCTTAAAGATTGCAAACTCTTGGTTTGAAATGATGTAAAATACCTATGGAACAGAGGCTTGGTCTTCATTCCCAATCCTCAACAACACCAACTGGTTAGGTTTTCAGGATATTCTTAATGAATGCATTCAAGAGATTTGCATTGAATGCAGGTAGTAGGCATGTGAATCTCTTTGTTGTATATTCGTTAGGGATAGCCTAAAAACCTGACCTATAGGTGGTCCTTAAGGACTGGGAGTGAAGACATGGGAACAGAGAATGGCTGAAGTAATATCTTTAAACAAGTTCCAAAGAACATCTTTACAGTCTAACACATTGGCACATTTCCCCTGTCTATATTTGCAGACCCCCTCTGGAGACCCAGGATATGGTGTATGTGGGGGTTTCTGTTAGTGGTTGGATGGTATATATAGAAGGGCATTTTCAAAAGGGCACCCAAGTCAAAATAGTGACATCCAAGTTACAACATCCCAAATGGACATCCAGATTTCCTGTTCCAGCATAAACATCCATTTTATAAACTGGAACATCCAAATTATGAATGGGGTAAAACATAAACATCTGTCTGGCAGTATTCTTTGAAAGTGGTCACACAGATTGCCATTCAGAGGAGAGGGGCTGCCTAGTGGTCAGTGCAGTGGAGTGTAAACCAAGGAACCCAGGTTCAAATCCCACTTTAACTCTTTTATTTTGTAATTGTGAGCCCTCCAGGAACAGAAGAATACCTACAGTACCTGAATGTACTACTACTACTACTACTTAACATTTCTAAAGTGCTACTAGGGTTACGCAGCGCTGTACAATTTAACATGGAAGGACAGTCCCTGCTCAAGGAGCTTACAATCTAAAAGACAGGTGTACAATCTATAGACAAGTGTACAATCTAAAAGACAAGTGTAGAGTCAAACTGATAGGGCATACTATATTTCTCAAAAGGTTAGGTGCCGAAAGCAGCATTGAAGAGGTGAGTTTTAAGCAGAGATTTGAAGACCACTTCAGTAGCCTTCAGGCTTGCAGATCTTATGTATTTAGATATGGTAGATATTTTTCTGTTTCTGGAGGGCTCACAATTAAAAAAAAAAAAGAGTTGAAGTGGAATTTGAACCTGAGTCCCTTGGTTTACTGACCAATACGCTAACCACTAGGCTACTCCTCAGACCTGTAAATTGTTCTCTTAGGAATGCTCATAATACCTGAAGGTCTCATAGAGCCTGGCATCCCCTTTTGGTTTCATTTTCAGGGTGAGGGAGGAGGCCAGCAAGCACTAGGGGATTATGGAAGTGTCATGCCTTAATCCCTCCAGTAGACAGCTGCTCAATCAGAGCACCTTTCTGTAACCTGGATGTGCCAAATACCAGATCTAAATAAGGACATTCTTCTTTTTAGATATAGATGTTTCTTCCACTTCAATCACTGTTGGTCTTCTTAGCATTTGCCTGTGCTAATTCCATTAGCTCGCACTAAGCTTTAGTAAAAGGGCCCCTGTATCTCAATAGTGTACTCTTTCTGGTGTGCGCATTACTTACAGATTGAAACAAAAAATCAGAAATTTATGTTTTTTTCCCTGTTGTTTTGGGATAAAATTGGCACGAAATGACTTTTTGCATATTGGTTCAAATGAATGCACATCCCTACGTTTTAGTTATTCTTGCTGTCTCCTCGTTGGATAGTGGGAAGAGAATCTCTGCCACCCACAGCCTCAGCCGGAGGATATGGTAACAGCGGTTAGCATAGCTAGGTTTTTAAAAAGTTTGGACAAGTTCCTGAAGGAAAAGTTCATAGTCTGCTATTGAGACAGATATGGGGAAGCCACTGCTTGCCCTGGGATTGGCATCATGGAATGTTGCTACAATTTGGGTTTCTGCCAGGTACTTGTGACCTGGATTGGTCACTGTTGGAAACAGGATACTGGGCTAGATGGACCACCGGTCTGACCCAGTATGGTTATTCTTAAGTTCAGACCATGTCTGTCCACGGGCCTGTCTTTTCTTTTACTGGCTCCTACTCACTATGCTGCTTCCGAAGCTGCAGCAGAAGGCTGGTTGGATCCTCATCAGCACACTGCTGATGTTTCCAAGATGGGTCCTATTTTCTTCTGGAGCTAGCAGGGGTTGAATCCTCATTACCATACAGCTGACAGTTCCACTATGACTTTTGTTTATTTTCTGTGCCAGTGAGGATTGGGTCCACCCCATTACATTGACTCTTTCAGCACCATGTCTCTCCTCGTCTGTTAATAGTGGGGTTTGGGTCTACATGGCACACATCATATCACTGCCACAGCTCACTTCTCTTCTTGGACCACAGGGTTTAGGTTCCTGCAATATTTTCTTTTTTCCACTGTACCCTGGTTCATCTTTGGATGACAGGATATGGACTCCCTGCCACCCTTTATCTCACTGCTTCCTCCATCATTTTTGTTGTTCTTCTTTTGTCCACTTCTCAGTAAACTTATTTTGTAAATTTTTGGAACAACTGAAATACTTGGATGTGTTAAAATACTGTTAAAAACTGAGGGGTCCTTTTACCAAGCTGTGGTAAAAAGCTGCGGTAGCGGCAGGGCTCTTTTTACAACAGTGGGTAAAAAGCCCCTAAAAAGACATGGCTGTGCGGTAAGATTATTATTACCACATGGCTATGTGGGGGGGGGAGGCTCTGGTTGACAGTAAGGGCTCCCACGGTAACCTAATGGTAACTACCACCAGCGGCCACTTTGGGCCGGCAGTAGTTCCGGGTTGCCACGTGGCAGCCCTTTAGCAAAAGGGCCCCTCACTTTTTTGTGCAAGCCTTTTGGTAAGATCCAGAGGATTTGAGTGAGGAATAAAGCACAGTAGTCAGTTCTCGGGTGGAGGCAGACTATGAAGGATATCCTGTGAGTAGTACTAATGATGTGGGATGGTAGTTGGGTGAGTGGTTTAATTGATGTGATATTAGTTTTTTATGCATTTATATATGATTGTTTTATTATGTATGTATTTGTGTAACCCACTTAGGCGTGAGCAGGTTAGAAATTTAAAAAATAAATAATTAAACCCTAACCCCAAAGTCTATAAATGGCGCCCAACGTTGGGCCTACAATTGGGTGCACATTATGGAATATGGCCAGGAATGCCTGTAACATAATTCATTGGCACTAAACTGGCAATAAATACCAATAATTGGCATTAACAAGCATTAATTGGTGCTAATTTGACATTGCACATGTAACAGACTTACACTCACCTCTGTTCTAAAAGCAGTGTGTCTAACTTTTCTCACATGCAAATGCCAAGGGAGTGTTAATGTGGAAGGGGCATGGGTATGTCTAGGGCATTCTGACTACGCTTGCATTCACTTTATAGAATAGTTGCATTAAGGCACCCAACTGCCCCTTTTAGGTGCTACTATTTCCGCTAGCCATAGACATGGCAAGTGGTCACGCCTAAAGTTTGGCACAGAACTGCAGACTTACGCTAGTATTCTATAATAGATTTGGCCCGCAACTCTGTGATCATAGAACACTAACTTAGCATCCAGATTTTTTGGTGCCTAATTTTTAGCGACTTGAAGCAAGAATTCTTCCCCCTCTCCCCAGAGGGAGCCCTGGGAGTCCCGTGAGTTACAGGATGTCTCCACAGCTCCCAGGTGTGCCCCCTTGTCCAGTACAGGAATGGAAGTGGGTCACACAAAATATTATGAAGATAGATGGAAAGGTATATGGAAAGAATGGAATATAGAAGATTCTCAAAAGGAGCTCTACAATATTGACAAAGAAAGATATCCAGATTAACCTAGAAAAAGATGAACAATAGTGATCTATAATAAAGCCTAAACCAGTATTTCTCAATGCTCTCCTGGAGACCTATGTTGCCAGGAAAGTATTCAGGATTAACACACTGAGCATGTGTGAAAAGATGTGCATAAATGTGGTACTTCTATAACATAGGAGCTAACATTTATGTACACATAAGCCCCGGATTCTATATGACTTGCAGCAAGTTGTGCGCATTAAATGGACACATACCCAATTTATGCATGCACCCTAATTAGGTAATGAGCAAATCAATGATGATAATTGGCCGATAACAACCAATTATCAGCACTAATTGGCAATAATTGGAATTTACATGTGCATCTTTTTAGGCATATTCTAAAAAGAGGTGCACATACATTTGAACGAGCTTAGATGAAAAGGGAGCATGGCCATGGGAGGCATGTGGGGATGCTGGGGGCATTCCTCAAATTTACATATGCTGTTGTAGAATTTGGGGGAAAGCGCCTACATTTAGGCATGGTTATTTAAACCAAACTTTCGGTGGTATAAATGTAGGTATGTTCCCCGGCTCTATGTGTTATTCTGTAAACCACACCTAACTTTACACATGGTTTATAGAATAGTGTTAAGCGCTTTTTTTGGACGTGTCTATATTTATTTATTTATTTATTTGTTGCATTTGTATCCCGCATTTTCCCACCTATTTGCAGGCTCAATGTGGCTTACATAATGCCGGAGTGACAGTCGCCACTTCCGGACCTGAAAAGTACAGAGTGTTAAAGCATGTACATTACAGGTAGATTACAAAGTGATATTGCATTGCTGTTTATGGATGATAGAGTGAAGTACATTATGCCGTAATGGCGGTCATCATTTCCGGATCTGAGAAATATAAGGTGGTATAGCATTGTGATTCCTAGAAGACAGTATAAATTACAAGGTGGTATTGCATTAAAGTTCATAAATGATAGAGTAAAGTAAAGGGTATTTAGACAGTCAAATATAGAAATTTCAATTACAGTATGGACAAAAAGGCGGTGGTGCATAGCGCGTTACAGGTTTCTGAATAATTTTAGATGCCATTTACAGAATCTCTCCCTGTGTGCATAAATGTTTAGAATACTAGCACATAAGCGTGCTATGTGCACACTTATACTTGTATATGCCAGCATGCTACCTAAGCTCAATTCTGCAAATGCCCATTTAACTTACATAGCATGTAAATTCAAGGGTGCGTACACAGGGGCAAAGCATGGGCAGGACATAGGCAGGACTCCCGCTTATGCATGTAACTTACAGAATACGCTTAACTTACATGTGGGCTTGTCACACAGGAGCTTTCACTTATACCAGCTCTATGGCTGGTGTAACTGTGACCGCCATCTATACCGGATTATGTTGGTATTCTATAAAGGAAAGTAGGCTACCACCACTGCCTGCCCTGTGGATGCCTAAGTGGAGGTGCCCAGTTATAGAACCACTCCATAATGGGTATGCAGATTTCTTTCATGCATATTTGGATTTAGCAGAGCTCACACATTTCATTAGTAGCTCAAGGTGAGTTACATTCAGATACAGTAGGTATTTTCCTGGCCACTTGGGGTTTACATTCTAAGTTTGTACTGAAGTACTTGCCCAAGATCACAAGAAGTGGCAGAACTATTTGAACCTGGTTTCCATGGTTCTTAACCCACTTCCTCCATGCCTTCATTGTGGTAATCCTGAAAACCCCACTGGCTAGCTGTGCCTCCAAGGGAGGGCTAGCTTAAACCATGATTTTATTTTATTTATTTTTAGATTTTGCTCACACAACAATTCGTGGTAACTGTGGTGAAAAGAATCATCCTGCAGATACCTCAGTGCTGGGACAATTCTCTTCATTAATCAGCCCCTGGTAGCAATGTCTCCATAAAGAGTAGAAAATGTCTTCTTTTGTATTTCCTAATAGCTTTATCATTAAAAAAAATTAGCTGCAGCCTAATGTAATATTGTTATGGTTGCTAAGCAACCAAAGTAATGCCTGGCGGAGAAAAAGAACAGCCTTTTAGGGGGGCAGAAAAGAAACAGATATAATATGGCATTTTTAAAAAAGATACTACATAATTGGTTAAGTATGCTGCTGTCTGAAAGGTAAATACGCAGAAAACAGTAAAACGAAAACTGCTGTACAGGGGATGAGAGATTTCTTTGTCTCAATCTGGTTCAGTGAGATCCAGAAAACTGGCATCATGACTTCTGCCTTCAGAAGGGAGCAAAAAAAAAAATGATTGGATGTCTGAACTCCACACCCTTATCTTTTGTAGAGAGCCAGTTCTACAGTTGGTGCCTGTTTGAATGCAAAAGTAGTGGAAAAATAAAGCACAGAAATGGCCAACCTGCAATGTGGAAAATGGCGCAGTCCTGTATTTTTCTTACTTTAGAAAAGAGAGCCCAGTGTCTCACCCACCTGAGTTCAAGTCTCCTTCTCTGTCCTCATAGAGACCATCAATGCCACTCATTAATTTTAGAATTTTACTATTTTAACGCATCTTAGTTCTTTGAATATATCAATATTTTTTCTTGTCACAACATAGAGCACATCCTTAGGTCTTCAGATGACTAAGGCACCTGAAAGATCTGTCACTTAGCCAGGCGCAGGGCCTCGGCTACCGCCGAGCTCGGGGCAGGGCCGCTACCCCCCCCCCCCCACCCCCCACACGATCATCGCCACTGCTGCCCCCAGGATTGCTGCCACAACTGCAGTGTTACCTTGCCTGAGGCCCCAGCAGAAGAGGTCTTTTTCCAGCACTGCTCTTCTCTCTGCCGATTGCCTGCCCCTGCGGCTGCTTTTTCTCTCAGCGCATGCTGATGGTTGTCTTGTTGTGACTACGCACTTTCGAGTCAAGGAGATTTTTGATTCATAGTTTCATTCTGTTGCACACTTTTTGAAGACCATTTCTTCTTCCAAGAATCGTCACAGAAATAATAGACAGGGACTCCTGAGGCAGGCCGGAGTGGCCGAAATACGACTCATGTCGAGTCCAGGTTTTAGTAATAAACTTTAGCTGTGAACTTTTTGAGTCCAGTAGAAGTTTTTTGACATCATCCATCTTGTCTCCGCTGTGACTTTGTGCTTTGGCTTTACTTGTGCGGAGGTTTGTGTTCTTCTGTATTTGTCGCTCGCTGGTTTCAAAACCGAGCATGAGCGGCCTGAGAGGAAACCAGCTGCTTAGCAAGCAATGGGCAGAGTGAAGAGCAGCGTTGGAGGAAGACCTGCAGTGTCTGCTTCTCTGGGTCCTCCCCAGCCTCCAAGGGGGGCCCGGTGCTGGAGTTTTCTCTCTCCTGCTCCTGTCGGGACGCGATCACAAGAGTCCCGTCAAGAGCAGGAGAGAGAGAGAGACCCCGGCACCAGGCCCCCCTTGAAGGCCAAGCCCGGGGAATTTTGCCCCTCCTCCCTCGGCGTCCCTGCACTTAACTATAACATACTTCAATAAAGAGTGCTACATGTTTTGCTGTGTCTTTTGGTGTCTTGATGCTCCCTATCCTAAGAAGGCACCTTTTTCAGCATATGCACAGGGGAAAAAACCATTTGACTCCTTTTTGGTTCATTTGAACATTTTTCCTGATTTTAATAAATATTGTTTAAAGCACATTAATCAATTGAATTCTTGTTAATTCATAGGTTAATTTGCTTTAAACTGACTTACAATGCACTAAATTTCTTATGGCATGCTAATGAAGTGAATACACCTCCTACCATCTTTCTTTTCATCTGAGAGAAGATTTCAGGCTCTATTACTCTTTGCCTGGCTTTCTACTTTATCAGCTCCTAGCCAGTCCCTGTGCACAGCAAGCCTTTTTCTTGCTGCCCTGTTATATTGCCAGGAAAGGAAAAATCAGTAATTTACCTCCCCGAGCAGAGGGGCACAGTGATATTTTGGGTATTTCTACTGACAAATGCATGTTTCTTGCTGTTAAATATATTATTTAATCTGATGATGACCCCCCTTGCTCATGCCCTATACAAGCATAATCTTAATCCTTTTCTGTAGGCAGATGATGTCACCATTTACATACCGTTCAACTCTAATCCAACAGAAATCACTGTTGCAATAAAGACTAGTTTAAGCTTAATGGATGCCTGGGCATCGGCATTCAAACTCAGACTCAACAAGGAAAAAACTCACTGCCTTATTCTCTCTTCTCACCACAAAACAAACCTCCCTTCATCCATAAAAACCAGGGAACATACTCTCCCAATATCGGACAAACTGAAGATCCTTGGAATTACTATTGACACCAACCTAACCTAGGAGAGCCAAGCCTCTGCCACCACAAAGAAAATGTTCCATGCAATGTGGAAACTCAAACGGATCAAACATTTCTTCCCAAAGGAAACGTTGCTTAACATAATTCAAACAATGGTACTATCACATGTTGACTACTGTAACGCCGTATTTGCGGGATGCAAAGAACAGATCTTAAGGAAATTCCAGACTGCGCAGAACATGGCAGCTAGACTCATTTTCAGAAAGACAAGATTCGAAAGTGCTAAACCCCTACACGAAATACTGCACTGGCTACCAATCAAGGAATGTATAGCCTTCAAAATTTGCACTCCGGTCCACAAAATAATCCATGGTCTGGCCCCAACCTACATGAACGCTTATCGACTTACCAACTAGAAGCATCATCGAATCATCAAGAGCATTTCTAAACTTGCATTACCCAAACTGTAAAGGACTAAAACACAAATCAACATATGCATTCAGCTTTTCTGACATTTGCACCCAGCTCTGGAACACTTTATCTAGAAACATTAGAACTGCGAACACCCATCTAAAATTTCGAAAAGACCTCAAGACTCACCTCTTCCAGAAAGCCTACCCAGCAGACCCGAACTAATCCATGAACAATGCATCACATCTTTCGATCTAAGAAATGAACAATACCCTTGCCACATAATCCTATTACTTCAAACTGTACGAATTTTACCACTCCAGTTATAATTAAGTGTACTTCTACCCTTATCCTACTCTGTATTGCTCACTAGAAGCTGTAGTCCCATCCCTGGAGACTTATCAGCCTCATTGGGATTACTTTTCTCTATATGCTACTATATATTCGTCCCAGAGTTATATTCTCTTTTCCGGAACCTTATCAGCTTCCTTGCACCTACTGTTACTCTATTTTCCACTCTGTATATATTCCTGGAGTTGGTACTCTCCTCTCCGGAACCTGGAAGCTACATTGAGCCTACTGCTATGCGGGAAAATGTGAGATACAAATGTAATAAATAAATAAACATAGGGCCTCATGTACTAACGTGCAAAACTTTAGTAGTCCAATAACAGTGCAAAAACACTCCAAAGGAGCAATATTTAACATGGAAAACCCTTTTTGTGAAAAGATTCACAGTAGGAGCCAGCCTTGTGATAAATTTTTATCCAAAGCAACTCATTAATGAGCATAAAGAAAGGGCTTCATGGGTCTGTTTTTGGAAATAATTCATGAGTAGTAGCTGTTTTTTGAGAAGGGACGAAAATCCCCTTTTTGAACAGCAGTGGATTAATGCAAGGCCCCTCCTCAGAAGGGCCCCATTTTTTTGGTAGTCCAGGGCCCCTTAATAACCTCATCCCAAACTCAACTCAGTGCATAAAGGGGGAACTCTTGGGGGGACTGCAATCCGTCCAGAAATTAGTTCCAGCACTATTCACTGAGTGAAAAATATTTCCTCCTATTTGTTTTTATAGTATTTCTATGTAACTTCATTGAATTTCCCCTAGTCTTTGTACTTTTTTGAAAGAGTAAAAAATCAATTCACTTCTTTTTCTTCTATACCACTCAGGATTTTGTAGACCTCAATCACATCTCCCTTCTGCCGTCTCTATTCCAAGCTGAAGAGCCCTAACCTCTTTAGCCTTTCTTCATATGAGAGGAGTTCTACCCCCTTTATCATTTTGGTCGCTCTTCTTTGAACCTTTTCTAATTCTGCTATATCAGTATTCAAGGTAAGGTTGCACCATGGAGCGATACAGAGGCATTATAGTATTCTCAGTCTTATTTACCATCCCTTTGCTAATAATTCCTAGCATTCTGTTTGTTTTTTTGGCTGCCACCATACACTGGACAGAAGATTTCAGCGCATTATCTATAACAACACCCAAACACCATCATCTATCACTCCATGGTGCGACCTCACCTTGCGTTCAGTTCTGGCCGCCACATCTCATAAACGAAATAGCGGAATTAAAAAAGGTTCAAAGAAGAGCTACCAAAATGATAAAGGGGATGGAACACCTCTCATATGAGGAAAGGCTAAAGATGTTAGGGCTCTTCAGTTAATTGTCATTGATGTGGGTCCAGGGGGGATTAAATCATGACTGCTTGGGGGGGGGGGTGTCAGGAGGAGAGTTTACATGCATGGGTCAGAAGGGTGTCATTGTATTTTGCTCTTGCCCCTTCAAGCTGGGGGGCAGGTGTAAAAGCCTTGGTCTATGTATTTCTCTTGTAATATTAAGACTACATGTGTAGATTTTTAGCTCGCTCAAATCATGTCTTATCCACACCCAAGCCACGCTCCCCTAGAATTTATATGTGGTGTGGATCTCCATATATACAGTGGCTTTCTAAAATCATTATTTGCACATGTAGGCGATATACATTTATAAAAACTGCTGTTTAGACATGGAGATGCTTCTAAAATAAGAACCAAATTGTTATATCATTGCCACTGGTACATGCAACATATATTTTCCCTTGCAATATGTGGATAAAGACAAGATTATAAAGTTTTTCTTCTATTTTGTGCCTCATAGTGGAAAAATGCCATAAATCAAGCTTATAGTCTGAATGTCACAGCTCATATAAAGCACACTGCTGACAGTATCAACTAGAAGAACTGAAAAGGTCAGAACTTAGCTGTGATACCCCAAAGTCCCAGCCTGAGTCAGCCTTTGCCCAGTGGACACTTTTCTGGCACCTGCTGTCCTCTTGCTCCCAGGTTAGGGAATACAGCTGCCAGTTTCTCTGCACAAAACGGCAAAGGAAAACCACAAGTCATTTTGGCAGCACTTTCAACATATGCGCCACAATGTGTTGTGGGGGATGTTCAAGGGAGCCCTTTCTCTCATGAATCGTAGGACCTGCACGTGCTTTAGTTGCAATGTAAGAGGTTCTCACATTAAGTGTTTGCAAGCTTTGGAATAGGTGGCTTTTTTCTATATGTTAATTTCTCACTGATGCACTGTTTATTTCACCAGCTCTTTGTTTTGATACATTGGCTTTGATATATTCAAAGGCATTTATCAGGATAATAGAAGCCGCTATCTGGAAGCATACCCTAGGCAGGCCTTTCTGTGGATTTTCAGTGGCACTATCCCCCTAATTCTATATAGTGCACTAAAAGTTAGGTACCAATTATGTGTCTAACTTTTGGCACTCAAATGGAAGTTAAGCGTCTATTAGATTGTAAGCTCTTTGAGCAGGGACTGTCTTTCTTCTGTGTTTGTACAGCGCTGCGTACACTTTGTAGCGCTCTAGAAATGTTAAATAGTAGTAGTAGTAAGCGTCAAAACAGGGGTGAAATGGAAGTTAGGTGTCTAAGTGCACTTACAGCTATTCTATAACTTGGAGATCAATTGTTCTCGCACTTAACTTCAAGGGGTGTTCACACAAGAGGGGCATGGGTGGGTCACAGGCGTTCTATTTCAGCACATGCTTTACTGAGTACTGTTACATTTAGGCGTGCCCATTTACACCTGCTGTAGAACAAGTGTAAATCAAATGGCTGCACCTAAATGTAGTCACCTAATTGCTTGCTTAGACTAGTATTCTAGAATTCATTAGGTGCACAACTTTGGCCTTATAGAATACTAGATTAACATCTAGATTTTGGGCACCTAACATTTAGTGCCCTTGTGAGGGAGTCTACAGGAAACCACTGCTCCCCCTTAATGGGACTCCCTCACAGGAAAGGGGTGGCTCAGAGCTACAGAAGTGGGAGGCCAAACATAACACAAAACCCTCGGCTCAGACCAGGCAAGGAGGCCCCTGGAGAAAAGAAGTCGCTTTGCAGCATATGCCTTCACAGCTGATGTATCAGGTACCAGAACCTGGCTAAGGTAGGCCTAGCTTTAACTTGTGTATTGTAAGTAAGCTGTGCTTGAGGCCTGGTTGGAGTCAGATCAGCGCTTGTGCAACTCTGCAGCAAAGCTGCATAAACTGGGATGTAAAGGCCTGTCAGCAACAGGCCCACATAGCATTACATCCAGAGACTTTATTTCTCATTGATTCTGCCTGTGAGGTAACAGGCTTCAGCATTTGTGTTAATAACAAATTTGGGTTTTCTTTTAACTTTGGCTGTAATTCTGAAGACCCACACGCAAACCTCACACTCATTATCACAACCCTTTAATGACTCATTCCCTATATGGATGCTGCAATTGAAAGACTGCCTCGGTACTATCTGAACACTGCCAGGACAGAGCAGGAGCGGAATGTGGGCATGTCGCCAAAGTATATAAATAGTGGTGATATTCATTTTGTTACCTGGATAGTTATCCAGATAAATTTGGGGCTAGAAAAAAGATGTTGTAAATTCATCTGTACGGTTATCTGAATAGTGGACTCAATTTTGATGCTATCAGTATAGCAATAACCTCCAAAGCAATAACAGTTCCAGAAGAACTAAACAAGTCCACTCTTTAAATAATCAAGCTCTTCTTTCTCTAATTTATCATGGACCTCAGCAGTGTCACTCAAAGACTCAGTACTTCATTGCAGTTAAGCTTTACACACCCACCTCGTCACAGGTCCCTTACAGGTCTTAGAGAGATCGAGGGATCTAGTCAGAAGAGCATAGTTGGCAATTTAAGGGGATTTCCTTGATGCAGCCTGCTGGGCAAAACATGTCAGATGTATTCCAGTGACCGAGATGATCAGAAGCCCCATGCTGTTCCACAGCACTGTAAAATTAGCACTGGAACAGAGCAGGGCATTAACGCACCTATGATCAGAGCTAATAGCATGCAAATTTAGGTGTGCTATTAGCTCTGATCATAGGGGTACTTCAGCGGGAGGATTGTGCCTTGGGCGCTCCCAAAGAAGTTGTTTGACAGGTCCGGGTTGTCAAAAAAAAAAAAAAAAGCCCGGACCTGTCAAATAGCAGAAGAGGTTTGACAGGTGTGGGATTTTCTCCCGGACTTGTCAAACCTAAGGCCTTCCCCCCAAAAAACTAAAAAGACCCTAGCCCCCACCCCCAACACTAACAAGACTCTGGTGGTCCAGTGGGACCACTATCCCCCAACCCCAGCACTAGCTAGACCTCGGCAGACCAGTGGGACGGCTAGCCCCCACCCCCAACACTAACAAGACCCTGGTGGTCCAGTGGGACCACTACCACTACCCCTCCACACCTGCACTGGCACCCCCTCACAGCCAACTCGAGGTAGGCTGTGTGGGGGAGGTTGCTGGTAGGGGTGTGGGTGCAGGTGTGGGTATGGGTATGGAGGGATGGTGGTAGCAGTAGCAGTCCCACTGGACTACCAAGGACGTTTTAGTGTTTCGGGGTGCGTGGTCCTGGAGGTGCACCGGAACTCCAGGCCTTGTGTTTGGGGTGTGAGCTTAGATTTGACAGGTGTGGGAGAAAATCCCGCACCTGCCAAACCTCCTCTGTTTTGATCTCCTCCGTTCCTCCCTTGGCAAATCCTAACACCAGCTCTGAGCTGGTGTAGAGTTTACAGTGGGAGCAGCGCCCTTGTTTAGTGCGCTGCCCGCTGATCATAAGGGAGGACTGCGGGAGACCCTCATTTGCATGCATTTGCATGCAATTAGGAGTCAGAGCCAGCGAACATGTTTCACATACTTTCCAGCTCTGATCCTGGGGTGCAGGCAAACATGGGCGCTAGTCCATCACAAATGGCCTCTAGCGCCCGCGTTTGCTCCGATCATCAGCCCATAAGAGAGTTGCTAAAAATCTTCATTATAAGATGTACCTATTGCTGTTCTATATAGAGGGGAGATATTAAGTAAAAGCTATATTGGCTATGAAAAATTTCAGTGGAGATAAGAAGTAATGAATAATTAAAGAATTTAGGGGACCAATGACAAGGTGAGTATGTAAAGCTTAAGGGCAATGAAGTATTGAGCCTTTGAGTGACACTGCTAAGGTCCATGATAAATTAGAGAGAGAAGAGCTTGATAATATACAGAGTGGATCATTATAGCAATGGCATAGGCCACGTTTTCCCCCTAATTCTCAAAAGTTGCAAGCCCAAATTTGTGACTAATGCACAAATTTGCATGCACAAGTTATAGAGTAAGGTCATTTTCAAGTGTAACTTAATATTGAGCCAATTTTGGTGTTAATGAGTAATAATAGGCTATAATTGGCCTTAATTGGTGCTAATCAGCATCAGTAAGCAGTTATGTGCATAACTGCTCATAGTTGGCATTCTGTAAATTGCACACTCAAAATGCAGAGCGTGCAACTTCAAGAGGTGAAGGACCTGGGCAGGTGGGGGCATGTCAGACAGTTACGTGTGCAGGTTATTGAATACTATTTTTTATGTGCATAACTGCCTACAGTTAGATGTGAGCATTTACGCCAGCCAGTGAGCTAGTATAAGTGCTTGTGTCTAGAATTAGATGCTTGAATGTGGGCTTATGCTAGTATGCTATAACAGCAGTTGCACGCACATATGCCGTTATATAATTTGTGCTTAGCATGCATCATTCCGTCACCTAACTTGAGACGATCTATACAGAATTACCCCCTTTCCACCCAGATTCTATATAGCGTGCCTTGAGATCTGTGCCAAAATCCATGCGTATTCTATAACAACGCACATAACTTAATTGGCTTAACAAGCCAATCAGTATTGATAACAGCTCTTAACAAGCAATAATGAGCACTAATTGGCAATAATTAGAATTTACATACACAACTCGCTAAGTGCATTCTGTAAAGCAGTGCGCCTAACTTCTAATGCACATAGGCAAAAAGGGGTGTGATTATTATGGGTGGGGAAATGGGAATTTCATGGGCGTTCCAAAATTCATGCCCAGTGCACTTAAATCTGTGACCCAGGATTTATGGCACATTTTCATTGGTGTAAATGGAGGCACGTAGTTTTAGCCGCTGAGATATCAACTAAGCATATTCTATATACCGTACCTAAATCTAGGTTCCGCTTATAGAATACGCTTAATCGGCACAGATTTCTGTGCTGCGTTTTTAGGCACCATATATAGAATCTCCCCCATTATGTACATTGAACCCCACTCATTGTCTGGATTGCGGTGCTGAATATACATGAAAAATGTAAATGCGGCAGCCAGCATTTATAAAAAAAGTTGACCACAGTGTTTCAATATTGAACTGTGTTCATGCAGTCTAATATCTGTATGCATTTTCATTAATAAAAACAATTTTCATTTAATACAGGAACACTGTTTTTATCATGGATACATTGCTGGAATCAATGACTCTTCGGTTAGCATCAGCACCTGCAAAGGACTAAGGTACTCTTTTTTTTTTTTGCATCTTCAGTTTTTCAACGCATGCAAATTACAAAGTGTAGTCTCCTGGGTGAAGAATTCTAATAAACCAAGTATGTTCCAGTCCAGTATTGATCAGGTAATATGACTAGGTCCATTACCTCATTTTCAGTATATGACTTCAGTTGCGTTCCAGGTTTTCTTGCAATCATAAACCCCTTTCTTCTGTTATTATGTAGCTGACTACATGTTAGATTGAGTTAAAATTGCAAGAGCTTCAAACTGTCAGGCAACCCAGCTTCAAAGTTCCATCATCATAATGACTATAGAACTGAGGATGTGGTAGTTTTAAAAAAAAAACCAGCAACTCCCTAGCAGAACATGGGCAGATGAGTACATAAGAGAAGGCAGAGAGAAGCAGATTATTACTGTGGGGATTGACATTGTAATAAGGCAAGATTTATCCTAAATGTCAGGATTTTGACATGTTCTTTTAAAATTATTGGTGCACCGTCCTTGGCATGGCTGTGTCGCAAAGGACTGGAATTATCTAATCTGTCAGCATATGTTTAAAATCCACTACTTAGAACAAGCTGGGTCTCCAAGCCAATTGTATAGATCAATCTTTGCCCCCATTCTGACATATGCGAACACATCTGTGCGCAAATGAATTACTGAAAGTCAGAAAAGAATAGAAATAGAATATAAACTAGGTGGTAATACTTGCATTACTAACATAACAGGGCAAGAAAACATCGTGGTTTAAAGTTACATAATATCCACCCTCCTAAATCCTTATGAAAAACATCCTTGTTCCGTCAACTTCTTGTCCATTGATCGCTGTTCATTTGGTGAAACACAGAAACATAGAAAATGAGAGCAGATAAAGGCCATATGGCCTGTCCAGTCTGTCCATCCATATCATTCGCTATCTCTTCCTCCTCCTAAGAGATCCCACATGCCTGTCCCATTCTTTCTTGGATTCAGATACAGTCCTTGTCTCCACCACCTCCACCGGGAACTTGTTCCAGGCTTCCACCAACCTTTCTGTAAAGAAGTATTTCCTTAGATTACTTTTGATTCTATCCACCTTCATCTTCATCTTATGCACTTACATTCCAGAGCTTCCTTTCAGTTGAAAGAGACCTGCCTCCTGTGCATTTATGCTGTGGAGATATTTAAATGTCTCAATCATATCTTCTCTTTCTTATCTTTCTTCCAAAGTATACATTTTGAGGTCTATGAGTCTGTCTCTATATGCTTTATGTTGAAGACCACTGACCATTTTTGTAGCTGCCCTCTGGAACAGCTCCATCCCAGTTTTATCTTTTTGAAGCTGCGGTCTCCAGAACTGTACACAGAGTGTCTATCACCTCCTTTTTCCTGCTGGCTATTCCTCGTCGTTTGAACCCAAGCATCCTTGTGGCTTTGGTCGTCACCCTTTCTACCTGTTTGGCTATGTTAAGATTTTCAGAAATGATCACACCCAAGTCTCGCTCTTCTTTTGAGCACAGAAGTACTTCTCCTAAATGGTACTGGTCCCTTGGTTTCTGTATCCCAAGTGCATGACCCTGCATTTTTCAGCATATGTCTAGTGGCTGTCCAAGCAACTAAATGTAGTCACGGGAATTTACGCCAAGTAAAACAGTATAAATGCCCACGCCTAAGTTAGGCGTGGAACAGGTACATTCTATAACAGTGTGCAAAGATTTTAGAAACACCCAAGACTCGCCCATTCCACGCCCATGGTCACAACGCCTTTTCCAATCTGTGTCTTAGAATTTCCACATACCACTTTACAGAATATACTTAGAAAGTTGTGCGTATAAATTCTAATTAATGCCAATTAGTGGCAATTATCAGCGCTGATTAGCTTGTTAGGATGATTAAGTTGGGAGAGCTAATCAGTATACAACTTAATTTGTGTGTGCAACTCAAGTCGCACTACATAGAATCCTGGGGGTAAATCTTAGTTGCCTATTTCTGGACCATTCTTCTAGCTTAGCTAGATCCTTCCTTATGCTATCCACACCATTAGAGGTGTCTACCCTACTACAGTAAAATCCAGACTGGTCCAACCTGTTCTCTTTTTTCTGGAGCCATATGGTAACCCTTAATACCAACGTAAATCTGCAGTTCCACACCTAACTAGGAGCGAGCACTTATGCCAGCCAAATGGCTGGTGTAAATACTTGCACTTAACTGTAGTACAGTGATGTAGTAGCTGTGTTAGTCCACACAGGACTTAACAAAAATCTGGGTTTTCTAGCCCATTGTAAACCATAAAATTCTACTGCTTTGTCACCCTTTTGTCTACCATCCATCTCTTCCTGTCTTTCATCCACCTAGCTCCCCCTGTTTCTCACCTAACCCACCCCACCCTCTTCCTGTGAGGCTGTCATTGAAATGCCTTTACTTATTTCTAATCTGAAGAAGAAGGGTTACTTTGAAAGCTAATCAAAAATGTATTAAGTTAGTCCAATAAAAGAGGTATCATCTTTTATATTCTTTTCTATGTGTTGTTTTATTTTTATTTATTACCTTTAAATTTAACTGTAAAAAAATAGACATGTACACTGCTCCATAACGCTTGTGTGTAACTCCTAGACAAGCCCCTGACCCGCCCATGTGTGCCCAGTTTATAGAATACCGACTAAGGCCAGTGATTTTATTTATTTATTGGGATTTATAAACCACCTTTCTGAAGAGATTCACCCAAGGGGGTATACAGTAGGTACAGTTTAATGTAAAACTTACGATTTTGCTAACAGCATAGCAATAGTAAAATGACCAAATATAAACATAAATGCATTAAATATAAGGTAAACTTAAAAATAGCAAATTAAAACCTAATAATAGGACTACCATGAAACTGTATCAAAAATATACACATTAATAGCACTGGAATTCAAATACCAGAGATGTAATATGATGTCAGCATAATACTAATGAAACATCTAATAAGCATGCATTAGAACATTCAAATAACATAGCTATAATACTAATGCTTTTACAGCTTACCATATAGCTGCGGGGCCAAGTGTAGAAATATAGATGGGGATAACATGTCTGTACAGAGTCAATTGGGATAAATAGATGGGTGGCTAAACTCAAGGCAAGTTTTTTGTGCATTTAAACAACATATAAGAAAGTGATCTAAGTTACAGTGTGTGTAGCAAGCTAGTCCAGGTGCAGAATGAGTGTATAGTCAGTCACCCTATGTATTAAAGGTTTGGGAGAGAACCAGGCTTTTACTTTTCCAAAGTATAGATAGTCTTGAGTTAGATGTAGCCCCCTTAAATGCCTAACTGCCAATTAGAGCCATTCAGGATCAACTTAAATCAATAATTGGCATGTATTGGTTGTTAAAGCCAATTAACATCTAATAAAACAATGTGCATAACTGAACTTATTATATAAATAATGCATACAGCTTTCAGTGTACCATTGCAATTTTAGGGTACTATTAGACAATCCAGTGGCAGTGATGTGCTGTGTTCTGCAGGACACATTCAGTTTCAGGGCCGCTGAGAGACTGAACTGGGGCAGGGTCAGGGCCGCCCCCCCCCCCCCCACACCCCCCCACACACACACACAATCGTCACCGCTGCCCCCCCCCCCCCCCCGGATCACTGCCTCAATTGACATACTTTGGATGGCGGGGACCCCGCCAGCAGAAGACGTTTTCCTCCAGCGCTGCTCTTCTGCCGATGGCCTGCCCCTGTGGCTGCTTTTTCTCTCAGGGCATGCTCAGTTTCAAAACCAAGCATGCGCGCCTGAGAAGAAAAGCAGCCAATAAGGGCATAAGAGCAGTGCTGGAGGAAGACCTGCAGTGTCTGCTCCCCCGGGTCCTCCCCAGCCGTGGCACTGGAGTTTTCTCTCTCCTGCTCCTGTCAGGACGCGATCACTCGGGTCCCGTCAGGAGCAGGAGAGAGAAAGAGAGATACCCTGGCTCCAGGCCCCCCTTGGAGGCCAGGGCCAGGGGAATTTTACCTCCCCTGACTGCCCCTCCCCCCCCCCCCCCCCCCCCCCCACTCTCAGCGGCCCTGTTCAGTTTCTGTACCTAGCTCCTGCTCTTAGACTATTCAAGAATGGAGTTCTGACTGAAGGGTACATTTATACCATTTATTCCATGCCAAGAAGGCTAAATCAATAACACAGAATTAGGGAGAGAAAAAGAAGAACATCCCATCTATGATGAATGAAGACTCCTGGCACTTCAGCTTCCCCCTTCCTCTGTCATAAAATGGTAGAGAACTGGCTTGAAACAGATCACGGTGGGATGGAAATGTAGGCAATGTAGGTTGCATTGGCAAAAGGAATGTGTGTTTAACAATGGAAGCCTGATCAACATATCCCCATTGTTTTGTAGAGGTGAGTCACTCTACTGCCTCCTAAAGCACCTAGGGTTCAATTCAATAAAGGGTGCCAACAAAACAGGGCACTAACAGGCAGATGATCAAAAGCAAACGCCGGTGCTAGAGGCTGTTAGCACCATACTAGCGCTGGCGTTTGCTACCGCCCCATGATCAGAGCCCTCGAGTGCATGAAACAACGCGCTCGAGGGCTCTTAGTGCAAGTAGCATGCAAATGCATGCTAAACAGGGCTCTTAGCGCAAGTAGCTTACAAATGCATGCTAATCAGCACTTAACGCATTCATCCCCAATGATCAGCAACCAGTGCGCCAAAGATTGGGTCGCTGGCCGTGACAAACCCTACGCCAGCTCTGAGCTGGTGTTAGGTTTTGCAGATCATTGGGGAGGAATGGTGAGCCCTGTCCAGCATGCATTTACATGCTGGCAGGCCCCCATTCCCCCTACAGCAAACCTGCCAGTGAGGGCAGTCAAGGACGACCAAAATTGGGTGTTTCTATGAGAAAGACGTCTTTCTCATAGAAACATCCAATTTTGGACGTCCTTAACTGCCCATTGCAGAAACGTCTAAAATTTGAATGTCCTCTACTGCCCCATTGCTATACCTCCGACACCCCCTTGAAATTTGGCCGTCTCTGCAACAGGGCAGTTGAGGACATCCATCTTCCGATTTAAAGATGGGCGTTCTTCTCTTTTCATTGGTCTCCAAACCAGACCTGTCAAACAAGTGCGGGAGGATTGTGCTGAGTGCATGCTCAGGCACAATTCTCCCGCACTTCTACCCCATCATCAGAGATAATTGCACTGCTTAAATTTGCATGCATTATCTCTGATCATAGGTCTAATAGCACCCCGCGCTGTTCCAGTGCTATTTTAGAGCACTGTTTGGAACAGTGCGGGGCTTTTGATCATCTGCCTGTAAGCTAGTAATTCTAAAATGGCATATTTGCATGTCTAATCTAGCATAGGTTCACATAATGGGCCAGATTCTATATATGGCACCTAAAACCTCCGTGTGGAATAAGTTTCCACCTAAGCGTATTCTATAAGCAGCACCCATATTTTGGCACGGTATACAGAATATGCTTAGTTGATATCATAGCACTTAAAACTATGTGCATCCATTTACACCAAGGGAAACGTGGCATAAATGCGGGCATGTAGATTTTGGTGCACAGGGGCATACTCTATAACAGTGCGCATAAATTTTGGAATGCCCAAGAAATGCCCATTTCCCCACCCATAAACATGCCCCTTTTTGGCTACATGCATTAGAATGTAAGCGCTCTGGTTACAGAATACGCTTAGCGAGTTGTGTGCATAAATTCTAATTATTTCCAATTAGTGCTCATTAAGACCTGTTATCAACGCTGATTAGCTTGTTAAGCCAATTAAGTTACACAATAGTTGTTATAGAATATGCTTGGATTTTGGTGCGGAACACTAGGCGCGATATATAGAATCCAGGGGAATGCGTCCAACTATAGGCGCAACTATTTATGCCACGTTTAGACTTGGTGTAAAAGGTGGTGCCTAAATGTAGCAGTTGGATGTGTAAAAGCAAGTGTTCTATAAAGCACATTTAAGGGTAGTCGTAATGCCCCTGATGTGCCCATTATCCTCCCACATTAAAATGTCCCCTTTGCAGTTGTATGTGAGAAAAGTTAGATGTTCAGTTTACAGAATAGGGGAATCAGCTAAACACAGAACCGACAGTCGCTCAAAAGCACATGGTTCGGGATAAGGTATCTTTCAAAGAAATCACCAAAACAGGGAAGATAGGGTATCCTGATAGTGAGGTTGCAAAAGAGACCGTAGTAGATCAGGTGTCCTTAAATAAAAATAAAAATCAGACAAAAGATTGCAAATTAATACTGTCAAGTACTAAGCATGATGTAAATAGGAACAACAAACATAGTTTGAAATGTCTATATGCAAATGCCAGGAGCCTAAGAAATAAGATGGGAGAGTTAGAATATATTGCACTAAATGAAAAATTAGATATAATAGGCATTTCTGAGACTTGATGGAAGGAGGATGCTGTCATACCGGAGTACAAATTATATCATAGTGATAGGGTGGATCGAATTGGTGGAGGGGTAGCATTGTATATTAACGAGAGCCTTGAATCAAATAGATTGAAAATTCTGCAGGAAACAAAACACTTCTTGGAATCACTGTGGATTGAAATTCCATGTGTAAAGGGGAAAAGGATAGTGATAGGAGTGTACTACTGTCCGCCTGGCCAGGATGAATAGACGGATGCAGAAATGTTAAAGAAAATTAGGGACGCAAACAAACTGGGCAACACAATAATAATGGGTGATTTCAATTACCCTGATATTGACTGGGTAAATGTAACATCGGGGCACGCTAGGGAGGTAAAATTCATTGATGAAATCAAGGACAGCTTTATGGAGCAACTAGTACAGGAGCCGATGAGAGAAGGAAAAATTCTAGACCTAGTCCTTAATGGAGTGCATGATCTGGTGCGGGAGCTAATGATGCTGGGGCCACTTGATAACAGTGATCATAATATGATCGGATTTGATGTTAGCTTTGAAGTAAGTATACATAGGAAATCAAATCCATTAGCGTTTAACTTTAAAAAAAGGAGATTATGATAAAATGAGAAGAACGGTGAAAATAAAACTTAGAGGTGTGACTGCGAGGGTCAAAAATTTACATCGGGATGTGCATGCTGTTCAAAAACACCATCCTGGAAGCCCAGGCCAAATATATTCCGCGTATTATAAAAGGAGGACGGAAGACCAAACAACAGCCGGCATGGTTAAAAAGTGAGGTGAAGGAAGCTGTTAGAGCTAAAAGAAAATCCTTCAGAAAATGGAAGAAGGAACCGACTGAAAATAATAAGAAACAGCATAAGGAATGTCAAGTCAAATGCAAAGCGCTGATAAGGAAGGCTAAGAGGGACTTCGAAAAAAAGATTGCATTGGAGGCAAAACCACATAGTAAAATTTTTTTTAGGTATATTAAAAGCAGGAAGCCAGCAAAAGAATCGGTTGGACCGCTAGATGACCGAGGAGTAAAAGGGGTGATCATGGAAAACAAAGCCGTAGCAGAGAGATTAAATGAATTCTTTGCTTCGGTCTTCACCGAGAAAGATTTGGGTGGGATACCAATGCCAGAAATGGTATTCGAAGCTGACGAATTGGAGAAATTTAATGAATTCTCTATAAACCTGGAAGATGTAATGGGGCAGTTTTACAAATTGAAGAGTAGCAAATTTCCTGGACCGGATGGTATTCATCCCAGAGTACTGATAAAACTGAAAAATGAGCTTGCGGAGCTATTGTTAGTAATATGTAATTTATCCTTAAAATCGAATGTGGTACTGGAAGATTGGAGGGTGGCCAATGTAGCGCCAATTTTTTAAAAAGGTTCCAGAGGAGATCCGGGAAATTATAGACCGGTGAGTCTGATGTCGGTGCTGGGCAAAATGGTAGAGACTATTATTAAGAACAAAATTACAGAGCATACTCAAAAGCATGGATTAATAAGACATGAGTCAGCATGAATTTAGTGAAGAGAAATGTTGCCTCACCAATCTACTACATTTCTTTGAAGGGGTGAACAAACATGTGGATAAAGGTGAGCCTGTTGATATTGTGTATCTGGATTTTCAGAAGGCGTTTAACAAAGTACGTCATGAAAGACTCCAGAGGAAATTGGAGAGTCATGGGATAGGAGGTAGTGTTCTATTGTGGATTAAAAACTGGTTAAAAGATAGAAAACAGAGAGTAGGGTTAAATGGTCAGTATTCTCAATGGAGAAGGGTAGTTATGGGGTTACCCAGGGGTCGGTGCTGGGACTGCTGCTTTTTAACATATTTATAAATGACCTAGAGTGGGGAAGAACCCATTAGTGGCTACTGCGAGAGCAGCATGGAAATGGCTTTGTAAAAGATATCACTTTGATTGGACGACGACACCTTTCCTGCCTTTGTTACACAACCCTGACTTCCCAGAAGGTACCTCCTCGAAGACCTTTGGTCGCTGGAGAAAGCTTGGGATCCAATATGTTTATCAGCTGGTCTCTGAGGAGGGTGAGACCAAGCCATTCCTGGAACTACAAAAGGAGTTTAAGCTTAAAGAGTCAGACCGCTTTGCCTATCTTCAGGTTCGACATTACATTAGATCCCTAGGCTGGTCGAATCTAAGTGAAGACGTCCAGGACACGTTGAGCTCTGACCTGACTTTGGGGGCACAAACAGTGGTGCCCTTAAAATACCTTCATAGGTCTTTACAGGATTCGACTGAGAACATAGACTTTCAAACCAGTGCCCAACACTGGGCTAGAGACCTGTTAGTAGAAGTTACAGAAGAGACATTGAGTAATTTTATTACTTCCATCCACAAGGCTTCCATTTTTACCCGACATTGGGAAATGCAATATAAATTTGCTTTAAGACTATACATCTCCCCAGATAGAGCAAAGAGGGCAGGCTTTGGTGGAACTGGTACCTGCCCATGGTGTGAGCAGTCTCTGGCTAAACTCGCCCACATGTTTTGGTACTGCCCACACATTTTGCAACTGTGGACACAAATCTTGAGAGAGATTAAGAGATACTGGGGACGCACAATACAGAGACACCCTCTGATGCTTTTTGGAGAATACAAATATGTCAAGCCGGCTCCTTCGGGCTTCCTATCTTTCCTACAGAGAGCGATGCTGATGGGAAAGAGAGTCGTTTTACAGCATTGGCGCAACACCAGAGCTCCCACAGCTGGTTCCTGGAGAATACAAATAATTGAACTTTTGAAATTAGAGAGACGCGGCTGTCTGGACTTATCTTCTGAGGAGGGCAAGTGGTTCCAGAGAACGTGGGAGAACTTTTGGGACACGTTGCAGCCCCTGGCAAGAAGCAAGATCTTAAATTAGAGGTGCCAGAATGAGAGATACCACCCAGATCAAATGATAAGACAGCTTGTGTGTGGGGAAGGGGGGGGGGTATACTGTTGGGAGGTTGAGATTTCGGGGGCAGTGGGGAGTAAGTGGGTAGGATTTCCCCAGGTCCTCCCAAAGTAGATGATGACGATCACCTAGCAAGGGGTAGGAGCGGGATGATCTGGGGGGGGAGGCGAAAAATGGAAGATACTTGACGTTGATAGAGTTACTGCTAGTTGCTTGTTGTATTAGTGTTCTAACTGGTTGCAATCCCTGACGGTATTATATCAAGCATTATATTTCAATAAAAAAGATTTAGAGGGGCATAATTGAACGAAAACGCCTATCTCCATGGGCGTTTATCTCCGAGAACGGGTCCGTGAAGGGGTGGACCGAACCGTATTTTGGGAAAAAATAGACGCCCATGTTTTATTCAACAATGTGTGAGCTGGGCGTTTTTGTTTTTCAGCGATAATGGAAAATGAAAGCGCCCAGCTCAAAAACGAATAAATCCAAGACATTTATTCGTGGGAGGGGCCAGGATTCGTAGTGCACTGGTCCCCCTCACATGCCAGGACATCAACCGGGCACCCTAGGGGGCACTTTTACAAAACCAAAAACACAGGTAAAAGAGCTCCCAGGTGCATAGCACCCTTCCCTTGTGTGTTGAGCCCCCCCAAATCCCCCTCAAAACCCACTGCCCACAAGTCTACACCATTACTATAGCCCTAAGGGGTGAAGGGGGGCACCTACATGTGGGTACAGTGGGTTTGGGGGGGGGTTGGACGACTAATAAGCATTAAGCAGCACAATTGTAACAGGTAGGGGGGATGGGCCTGGGTCCACCTGCCTGAAGTCCACTGCACCCCCTAACAACTCCTCCAGTGACCTGCATACTGCTGCCAGGGAGCTGGGTATGACATTTGAGGGTGAAAATAAAAAGTTGTGAAACATCATTTTTTTGTGGTGGGAGGGGGTTAGTGACCACTGGGGGAGTCAGGGGAGGTCATCCCCGATTCCCTCCAGTGGTCATCTGGTCATTTAGGGCACTTTTTGGGGCTTTATTTGTGAAAAAACAGGGTCCAGGAAAAGTGTCCTAAATTCTAGCTAAAAACGCATACTTTTTTCCCATTATCGGTGAAATGCGCCCATCTTTGTTCGGCAGATAACCACGCCCCAGTTCCGCCTTCGCCACACCTCTGACATGCCCCCATCAACTTTGTCCGCATCCGCGACGGAGTGCAGTTGAAAACGTCCAAAAATCAGCTTTCGATTATACCGCTTTATTCGTTTTTGTGAGATAAACGTCCATCTCCCGATTTAGGTCGGAACTTGGGCGTTTTTCTCGTTCGATTATAAGCAGGTTAACCATAAATGACCTAGAGATGGGAGTAACTAGTGAGGTAATTAAATTTGCTGATGACACAAAGTTATTCAAAGTCGTTAAATCGCGGGAGGATTGTGAAAAATTACAAGAGGACCTTATGAGACTGGGAGACTGGGCATCTAAATGGCAGATGACGTTTAATGTGAGCAAGTGCAAAGTGATGCATGTGGGAAACAGGAACCCGAATTATAGCTATGTCATGCAAGGTTCCATGTTAGGAGTCACGGACCATGAAAGGGATCTAGGTGTCGTCGTCGATGATACGTTGAAACCTTCTGCTCAGTGTGCTGCTGCAGCTAAGAAAGCAAATAGAATGTTAGGTATTATTAGGAAAGGAATGGAAAACAAAAATGAGGATGTTATAATGCCTTTGTATCGCTCCATGGTGCGGCCGCATCTCGAATATTGTGTTCAATTCTGGTTGCTGCATCTCAAAAAAGATATAGTGGAATTAGAAAAGGTGCAGAGAAGGGCGACGAAAATGATAAAGGGGATGGGACGACTTCCCTATGAGGAAAGGCTAAAGCGGCTAGGGCTCTTCAGCTTGGAGAAAAGGTGGCTGAGGGGAGATATGATAGAGGTCTATAAAATAATGAGTGGAGTTGAATGGGCAGATGTGAAGCGTCTGTTTACGCTTTCCAAAAATACTAGGACTAGTGGGCATGCTATGAAGCTACAATGTAGTAAATTTAAAACGAATAGGAGAAAATGTTTCTTCACTCAACATGTAATTAAACTCTGGAATTCATTGCCAGAGAATGTGGTAAAGGCAGTTAGCTTAGGGGAATTTAAAAAAAGGTTTGGACGGCTTCCTGTAGGAAAAGTCCGTAGACCATTATTAAATGGACTTGGGGAAAATCCACTATTTCTGGGATAAGCAGTATAAAATGTTTTGTACATTTTTGGGATCTTGCCAGGTATTTGTGACCTAGATTGACCACTTTGGGAAACAGGATGCTGGGCTTGATGTACCTTTGGTCTTTCCCAGTATGGCAATACTTATGTAAATTAGATGCTCAGTTTACAGAATAGGGGAATCAGCTAAACACAGAACCGCTTATTAGTGCCAATTAGTGCTCGTTAATGCTAATTATTGGTACTTATCTCCAATTAAGTGCCAATTTAGCTCCAATTAGCTAATTATGTTACGCAATAACTGACCTTATTCTATAACTGGGCGCACAATTGTGCGTCTAAATTTAAGTGCCATTTATAGAATTTGGAGGCTGGTTTCCATTCCCACTCCCTTAGCCCTCCAAGGATAAACTATTGAATAAAGAAAAGCTGAAAATCATCCACTTGATTTGTTCATACTACAACAGATGCCCATTATCTGATACTCCAAATCAAAATAGAATGTCCTCATTTACATTTCAACAACATGCCACATGATCCACCAGGAACAAAGATTGTGACCATCTGTGTTGTGGTAGGGCAAATGAGCACAGCATATCAATTGGTGATGCAGCGTAACGTCATGAAACATTCGAAAATGACATGCTATCATAGCTAGAAACTGTCATATACAAGGGAAACCGGACTTTAGCCATCCCTTTCTGTTTCTGAGTTACTCTTGGATGAAACTACAAGGTTTACAGAATGTTCTGAGATAACTTGGACTCAGTGAGAATGTATTGCCTGCCCGTTTCTAGCTGTTGCCCACGTGTCTGCATTTTAATTGTTCACGATCTTAATTGGGGCTCTATTTTCTCTCTATATCATAGAAAAGCACAGCTGTTCATTTCAGAACTGAAAAGGTTCCAGGATTTACCTAAATAATATGCATTTTTACCAATAATTCTGGGTTGTTGAAAAAGTGCAAGGGACCTGTCAAAAATTAGTTACTGTACAAAGTAACTTACAGTGTAACTTTTCTTGGCAGGATATCTACTTTGAATACATTGTGAGATAAATGTCTTTCTCATGGTGACAATAAAGCAGAGAGAAGGGAGTAGCATGATCAACAGGACACTTCCAAGTGAGGCCAAGGAGATGGTGCTGTGCCAAGTCTTATCTACCATTAAAGAACTATTTTTTCATCTCTTGTCTCCTTCCCTCGGAAGTGTCCTGCTGATCACACTACTCCCTTGTCTCTGCATTCCCCCTTGTAGCGGATCCAGTTTCTCCACTTCTGTGGTTGTCCTCTGACAATAAAGTAGAGACAGAAATGATTTAGAATCTTGTTTAATGTTGCGTTTTTTCTTTTAATATGCCTATGTCCAGAATTTAAATATTAAAAACAAAAATAATTGTAAAATACAGTATGCCTGAAATGGGGTCTTTCTCACATTGTTTGTCCCAGGATTTGTAGCATGTGGAGGAGTGGTCTAGTGGTTAAAACACTACTCTTAACATCCAGACGTGGCTGGTTCAAATCCCACTGCTGCTCTTTGTGATCTTGGGCAAGCCTTAGCATATCTGGGTTTAAAATTGTTTGGACATGTTACTGGAGGAAAAGTCCATAATCTGCTATTGAGGCAGACATGGGAAACAGCTGCTTGCCCTGGGATTTGTAGTATGGAGTGTTGCCGTGATTTGGGTTTCTGCCAGGTACTTGTGACCTGACTTGGCCACTGTGGATACTGGGCTAGATGGACCATTGGTCTGACCCAGTATGGCTACTCATGTTCTTATGTAGTGTTCTACTGTGCATGGAAGTAAAGGCTACCAAACCAAAAAGAGGGGGAGGGGTAAATTATCTGTGAAAACTTAGGGGCATGATAACTAAATGTAATGATTACTAGAGTTTGTGTCAGCTCTCTGGAGTCACTGGGGGGGAGAGCTGGGATGTTCCTAGGTGGGAGGAAGCCCAGCCCATGGGAAGCGGTGTTGAAGTAAGTTGCAGAAAGAAAGTTGGTTTAAGAGTTGTTTGATAGGAAAGGTGGAGCTAGAGGTAATAAAGGCTCCTGTACCCTTGTCGGGACCCTTGAAGGCAATGGGGATCCCAAAGTGGTTAAATAAACTCAGAGTGTTTATTTAGGAGTGTTTGCTACCCCATCAAGTGGCAACTGTGAAGATGTCAGAACTGAGGGTGGGTAAGGGGAACCCAGCCTGAAGTAAGAATCTGGACAGAAGGAATCTGTTCAAGGCCAGGGTGCAGCTCTAGAAGTGCATCGCCGGAAGTAGAATAGCCTGAAGGGTCTGTGCCTGAGGGAAGTAGATTAGAATCAGATGAGTACATTATGGGGGTCTTTTACTAAGCTGCAGTAGCATTTTTAGCTCACAGTAGAAATCTGCTGGTGGCAAACGCCTAGACACCCATAAGAATATATTGGGCATCTCAGCGTTTACCACCAGCTGATTTCTACTGTGAGTTAAAACTACTACCGGGGCTTATTAAAAGACCCCCTAACAGCCTTGTATTATTTCCAGCCTCCGGGATGGGTAAAAGGACATGAGTACTTGTAAATGTAAAAATAGTGAAAATCCAAAAAAAGATCAGGTTGGAAAAGTGGATTGAGAATGTGATATACAGTCTTGATGGGACAAGAGGAGTTCTACTGTACAGATGAAGTTTAATACTACTTTTAACTGCTGTTGCAGAAAGTTTTCGTAAACCTGAGTTTGCAATAAACAGACTCTTTGGAGTGTGGTGTGGTCTATCTCTGAGGAGGGGGAGCGAAGACATTGGCTCCCCAAACTGGTAAATAACTGTGCAAAGCCCTCACTTGAACTGCCCCAATCCTTGGATCTTTATTCCGGACCTTGACCCACTCCCAAGCTCAAACTGGATGCACCGTGCTGAGAGGAGTATGTGGAGTAAGCGGAGTGTAGGGAACAGTGGCGTAGCCACGTGGGGCCATGGGAGCCTGGGTCCCCTCAAATTGCCTCTGAGACTCTGGTTTTGCTGGCGGGGTCCTCAATTCCCGCCAGCTGAAGCCTTGTCCAGCGCCGGTCTCCAGCGCAACCGCATTGCCTGCCCTGCTCTTTCTTCCCCCTCACGTCTTGCACGCTTCTTTTAGTGAAATTGCTCAGTTTCACTAAAATGAGCATACAGGACGTGAGGGGGAAGACAGAGCAGGGCAGGCAATGCGGCAGCGCCAGAGACCGGCGCTGGAGAAGGCTTCAGCTTCAGTGCTGTATTCTAACCAACAGTGAAAACATTGGACTGCTCCTGCTGTTTATTTGTTTAGCCCCTAATGCAGCCCTTGTAGGGCGAAACATGGCCATGTTGAGCGATTAAAGGAAATTGTTTGCCATATTGCTTAGTGCACTTTAGTAAGCAGGCCTCTTGGGCTCCTAAGTTTGAAAATGAGGGATAAATTTAGGGCCCTGTTTACTAGCATTATAGGCGCGTTAACATTTTTAACACGCATAAACCATATACACACGTTAACTATGTACGTGCCTATACTATCCCTATAGGCGCCTACATGGTTAGCGCGTGTGCTAAGTGTAGGCATGCTAAAAACACTAATGCACCTTAGTAAACAGGGCCCTTAGAAACCTTATTTACCACCCCCCCCCCCTTTTTTTTTTTACAAAGCCATGCAGCAATGCCAACACAGCCTGGCTATCTCCCACAGTCTGAAAATTGGGCAGATTGTTTTTTAGGTTTTCTGTTAATTTTGTCTTCATGTTTTTAGTTGTATGTATTGTTTGTCAATTTATTTTTTATTATGTTCTTTGTATAGCAATAGGCAATCAGGAGTGCAGTCTTCAAAGATCATAGACAGGTCTATCGTTTTGTTTTGAGGTTTTTTTTTTAAAGGAAACTATTAGCTATACAAATTAGCTTTTTATACAACCTAGAGATCGAAATTGAAACATCCAGGTTAGGAGTGTGCTCAATTCTGGCAGTGTTTTAGAAAAGAGTCTGCCAACACAGCGCCTTAAACATGGATAAAATGAACAGCATGAACCTGGCACCTTCCACATGGAAATGGTGATTTCACAATTCTCTCATGTAAGTGGCAGTGCTTCTATTTTACAAGCCTACATGTGTACATGCTGCCAAAGGGGAAAGTTATCAATCTGGGCTACCGATAAGACTGCTATTTTGTTGTTAACCCAGGTTATTAGTATTAGGTCTTATTGCATTAAATGGGACCTGTGCTAAAATAGCCCGAGTTAGTGATAAAATAACACATCTTAATGGTAGCCCACATTGATAACTAGGTATGCACAGGGCCGCCGAGAGGGGGGGCGGGGGGGGCAAAATTTCCCGGGCACGGACCTCCAAGGGGGGCCCCGGCGCCAGGGTCAGGCTGCCGGCGCTGCAGTCCCCGGTCTCACCTGCCTGCCTCCTCATCTCCGAGCCCCTTTCATTCAAAGTGGCAGTCGCAGATCGCGTCTCTTCTGGCCTTCCCTCCCTGTGTCCTGCCCTCGCGGAAACCGGAAGTTACATTAGATGAGGGCGGGACACAGGGAGGGAAGGCCAGAAGAGACACGATCTGCGACTGCCGCTTTGAATGAAGGGGCCCAGAGCTATGGAGGCAGGAGGGTGAGACTGCGGACTGCAGCGGCGGGGGGGGGGGGGGGGCGGAGATGGGGCAGCCTTGCCCCGGGCCCAGCCTAGTCTCTCGGCGGCCCTGGGTATGCAAATCATATGCTCAATTTTAAAGTGAAAACAAGGAGGGAGGGTGTGCTTGGCGCATGTGCAGAAGAGTCCACAAGTATTGAGGCCACATTTTTAGTTTGGTTACAGTGGGAGGCTTAAGAAGAATGACTCCCTTAATCCCTAGTGTAAAGCCCTGTCTGAAATGAGCACTCTTTAAAAATCTGTACAGGGCTCTGAGCTACTGTGAAACCCAGCAGGGAAACTTTTCCCGATGGATGTGTGTTCCCTTTTTGAGAAGGGGAATGCATATAGGCTTGTTGATAATCAAAATACGTATGCCTTGTAGCGCTATAGAAATGATAAGTAGTAGTAGTAAATGGCCAGAATCTGCTATCCAGTCACTTTCAGAGACACTTAACTGGTTATCTTCACTGAGAATGACTGCTTAGTGCCTAAGTGAAAACCAATTATGTTGGGGGCATTCTAGGGGGTGGAGTCAGCACTTGGCCACTTAAATTCCGATATTCAGAACTTAACTGACCAGGTTTAGCGCATAAATGTGACCGCAGAAATCACAGTCCTATCTTTGGGGACCTTTTACTAAGCTGCGGTAAAAAGTGACCTGCGGGTGGGTGTCTGTTTTGGGCACTTTTTACCACAGCTGAGAAAAAGGGCTTTTTTAATGGGCTGGGAAATGGGTGTATGCTGAAATTAAAACTAACACATGCCTATTTACGGCCTGAGCCGTTACCACCACCCATTGACTTAGTAGTAGGGGCTGACGCGGTAACCATGCAGCATGTGCCAACTGCTGATTACCTCCAGGAATGCCCCCGCGTAGAAAATAGCAAATTATTTTCTACTGCAGCATTTGGCATGCACCAAACTCAAAATTACCTCCAGCGCATGTGCTAGACCAGCGGTAGTGCCAATTTGGCACGTGCTACCCAATTTGTTAGCCCTCCTGTGCCTTAGTAAAACGGCCTCTTTATGCACTAGCCCATGGTCAGTTAAGTTCTGAATATTGATTTAACCAGTTATGTGCTAGCTGGCTCAAAAAAAAAAAAAAACAGTATCCAAAGTATAAAACAAGAAAATCCTCTACGACGACGAAACACAACAGGAAAAAGTAGAGGCTGACCAAAGACAAATCACCACCGGAGATATGAATCCAACAGTCTTTATTGTGATAAATAAAGGACCCAACACAGGCCGTGTTTCGACGTACGCAAGCATCTACTTCAGGGGTCAAATAGTAAACTCCAGATCTAGGAGCAGGACCGCAGTCCTGTTTGTGTCTAAAGCTGTATACCGTACCCAAACACTTGTGCAATCAAAGCAAATGGACAAGCTTCTTGCAACAACTGTAGGAGCAAAAACTCGCAAAAGAGGAAGTGACAGCTGTGCGTCAAAACACAGCCTGTGTCGGGTCCTTTATTTATTACAATAAAGACTGTAGGATTCATATCTCCGGTGGTGATTCGTCTTTGGTCAGCCTCTACTTTTTCCTACTGTGTCCAAAAACAAACAAACAAACAGATATTCAGTACCGAAGCCTGGACAGAGCCTGGCAATAATGCTGGTGGCAGTCAGCAAAATGTTCACTGCTGCAGGCTGAATATTGACCCCATACATTTTGGTCCCAACCAAGCTCTGTCCAAATCACTCCCCCACCATATCCCCTTGAAGATTCTGCATGAGATGGATCGCCATATATAAACAGCAGCTTTCTGAAATTACTGTTTATCCATGTATGTGACCTACAAGTGTGAATGCCTCTATTTACCCGTGGAGATGATTCTCAGATAAAAGCCTGTATGGATGTAAATAAATTGAGGATGATTTTCAAAGTCATTTCTGCAGGTAGGACAAATTCTATCGCAGCAGGCCTTTATAAAAACCACCTGCCCTATTTGTGGGTGAAAGCCATGGATTTCAAAATGGTCATGGATTTGATATACCACCTTTCTGTAGTACAATCAAAGTGGTTTATATATATGCAGGTACTTTCTTTGTCCATAGTGGGCTACATTACTTCCACTTCATGCGTATAATTATGTCCACTTCATGCATATAGTACTGTCACCTGGTCTACAGAGAGAGGCATTCCTGGGAGCAGGGTAGGGACAGGGTGCATGCTTTGGAATTTTCAAATGTGCACACTATTGTTTTTCAGAAAAATTACCCATAAAAATTGGCAGATATAAATATGCGTGGATACTTTTCCTGGACTAATTGTCAAAGTAGAAGTACAGATTCATGGAGTGAAAAGTTTATGAGTACATTTCATAAACTGGGCAGTTACCAAATGAACCCAAACCTCCAAATTCTATCCCGGTGGAGGTTATGGAGTCGAGGACTGTGTGAGAATTTAAAAAGGCATGGGATAAGCAGATGGGATCGCTTAGGAAAAAGACGAGTTAAGGGTTACAGAGGTTGAGCAGACTGGATGGGCCATTTGGCCTTTATCTGCTGTCATGTTTCTATGTTTCTATGATGCCTTAAGTTGTGTTCACAGATTTGGCCAAATGGCCAAATTGCACACACAACTTAATCGATTAACAAGCCAATCAGTGCCAATAATTGGTACTTAACAACCTATTAATGGCACTAATTGGCTTAGAATCTATGCGCACAACTTTCTCGGCATATTCCATAATGTGATGCACATAAATTCTAATTCGCACAGTCAAAAATGGGGCTTGGCCGTGGGTGTGGAATGGGCGGACTGTGGGCGTTTCAAAAAAACTGTGCACACTATAGAATACACTCAATGTGCACCTAACGTAGGTGCAGGTATTTGCCTGGTTTTAGATGTCTTAAATGGGTGCACCTCAATTTTAGTCGCAAGAATGGTGTGTGAACGTAGTCTATAAACTATGCTTAACTTTAGATGTAGTTTATACCGCTAACCACATGGTTTTACAGTACTGATTTTTGAAGCGCCATATGTAGAATTTCCCCCCAAATGCATATTCATTATAGATAGTCTGAAAACAGACCTATTTGTACTCTGCTAAGAACTCTAGCTTATATTGCCAAATAAAGCAAAGATAAGATAGGGTAAGAAGGGCAGAGAGGGTAAGAAGGAAGGTGAAGAGAAATAAGCTCTAAAGGCAGCCAGAAGCAAATCCAGAGAGACATCTAAAATACCTCTTAGAACTGGCTGGTTGTTCTTACAGTCTAATGGGCCCGTTAACTTATTTCAGTAAAAATTGTATCCTTTCAGTGGATTCTTCCAGACAGATCGTCAGGTCTACCTCATTGAACCCTTGGAAAACACCAAAGGTGAAGAAGGAAAGCATGCTGTGTACAAACAAGAACATCTAAGAATGAAGCGAGCAACCTGCGGGCATTCCAACGACACTCTGTATGACTATGGACCCAAAATGGCCAGTGTGTTGAAGCCCATTCCCTGGGTAGGTGGTCTATTGGTTTCTCCCTACATGTGCCAATAATTGTAATTAAATGTGTGAAAGGGGGTGTCCTGGTTGTGAAGTGGTCCATCAACAGACTCACACTCTAGGGCCCTCACAGAACGTTTATTTCCTCCTTGTCCTCTCCCCTCTTCAGTCAGTCTACTCGCACTCTTCTCCGAGGGAGCAGATTCTCTCCAGGGGGAAGGGATTTCCCTTCATGGTCCTAGAGTAGAGGTCCCTCTAAACAATCACTCATGGGCCGATGCTCAGAAGCAAATGCGGGCGCAAGAGGTCATTGGCACCGGACTAGCACCTGCCTTAGTTATCGCAGAATGCTCAGAGGCTCTAGCGTGGGAAACAATGAGGGCCAAAGATTAGCGCAAATAGCATGCCAATGTAGTTAAACAGATGTTAATGAGCAGGGCTGCCGAGAGAGTGTGCCAGACCCGGAGCAGGGCCGCTGCCCCCCCCCCCCCCCCCACAGGATCGCCGCCCCCCCCCCCAGAATCGTCATTGCCGCCGCTGCCCGCCCACCCAAAGTACCTTGGCTGGCCCCGCCAGCTGCAGACAGCGCGGCTCCTTCCTCTGCTCAGCATTGCAGGCCCCTGTGGCTGCTTTCCTCAGGTTGCACTTGCTCAGTCTCAAAACTGAGCATGCGTGGCCTGAGGGCCCAGCAGCTGCTAGGCAGGCAATGCAAAGGAGGCCCGGCGCAGGTGTTTTCTCTCTCCTGCTCCTGTCAGGACACAATTACCTGGGTCCCGTCAGGATCAGGAGAGAGAGAGAGAGACCCTGGCACTGGGCCCCCCTTGGAGGCTTGGGCCCGAGGACATTTGCCCCCCCCCCCACCCCACCCCCCTCTTGGCAGCCCTGTTAATGAGGTCACTTCCTATTCCCTCCCAATGCTCAGAGAACAGCACACAAAGCAAAGCTGCCCTTACCACTGAAAAAATAATGCCAGCTGAGAGCAGGCTTTAGGGTGTTTGAAGAGAGGATTTCTCATGTTTCTTTCTTTGAAATCTGCTGGGTTTTCTTTAATTTTGAAACAGAAGGAAGCCCATGCAAGCCCCTGCGTGCCAGTAATGAGAAACAAATGTACTTCATTCAGTGGGCACCAAGTGTTCTCTCCCCCCCCCCCCCCCCTCCAAATAAATATCTCAGTTGGCAGGAAAATGTTTCTTTCCACCTTGGCAGTCTGCAGCAGGCATGTGCTGAAAACTGAGCATGTGCAGGTACCAGTATCATGGAGAGTAGCATTTTCGTTACCACCAGGGAGAAGTCTTCAGCTGGCGGAGCATGGGATCCCCACCAGCTACCGCTAAATGTGTGCTACTGTTAGGTGGGCCTGAGCCTTAAGTGGGTGGGCCCTGGCCCACCCAGGCCCACCTGTGGCTACGCCACTGGTACAGGGCAAACATCTTCCCTTCTGATTTACATTGTCAGTCACTCTGCTCTGGGATCTCTCTCCATACAGATCTTTCCAAACTGGAATTATCTTGCACAGAATACCTCTACTACTACTACTACTACTACTATTTAACATTTCTATAGCTCTACAAGGCATACGCAGTGCTGTACACCATACATAAAAAAGACAATCCCTGCTCAAAGAGCTTACAATCTAGATAAGACAGGTAAACAGACAGAACAATTAAGGGTAAGGGAATAAAGAGGTGAGGATAAAGGACAGGGCAAGTGAGTAGAGGTTAGGAGTCAAAAGCAGTGGTAAAGAGGTGGGCTTTAAGTTTGGACTTGAAGACGGCCAAAGACAGAGCTAGGCGCACAGGCTCTGGAAGGCTATTCCAGGTGTGAGGTGCAGCAAGATAAAAGGAACGGAGTCTAGAATTAGCAGTAGAGGAGAAGGGGACGGATAAGAGAGATTTATCTACAGAACGGATTACCTCCTCCAGTAATCCAGCTTCTGAACAGGGCTTCTCTTTCCTTGTCCCTTTGAATCTGGGGTCAAGCCATTACCCCTCTCCATAATTCAATAGCAGGGTGAGAGTGTGTCAAACCTTGGTCTTTTACATTCATTTCACACTAGACGCAGACGCAAAACTCAAGGGAGACTACACACTGGACATAACTAGAGACCCAAAGGCTTAGTTTAAAACACATAGAAGCTCCTGGACATTTAAATTGCTTTTGTGGGACTATCTAGTGATATTCAGCGGCACTTAACAGGACAGTGGCAGTGAATATTCCCTCTAACTGCCCATGCTGAAACCAGCTAGTTTATGGGCAGTCTGGGGGTGGAGTTAGGGCGGAGGAGAAGCTTACCCGGTTGGCAATGATTTTCAGTCCACTAATTGACTGAGCAACTGCATAAGGTTAGGACAGAAAAAAGGTTGTCCTCCTAACTTTATGCATGGAGGTAATCAAGCAGTGGTCTGAATATCAGCCAGGGCCCAGTTAACTTCCAGGTCCTGGCCTAATGTTGTGCCAACCCACCCACCCCAGAACATGCTGAAGACCCCCTCTGATCCTTCCTCCCTCTCACCCCCGAAAAAAGAAGACCCCCTCAAATCCCCCCCCCCCCCAAAGAGGCAAGATCCCCTCTCCCAGCTCCTCCACCAGGTCGATACTCACTCTCCCCCCTCACAATAGACCCCCAAGCCTACCTAAAGTCCAAGGTGGCCAGTGAAAGCGAGGGGGCAGGAGTGAAACCCACTCACTCCTGTCCCTGGCGGCTGCCTCATGAAAATGGCTGCTCTGACCTCTCACAGTATTCTGCATAAGTTTCAATGGCCAATACATAACAAATAAGCCCTGGATATTCAGTGCCTGTGCAGACATGGCCTGGCACTGAATATCCATGACTAATTCTGCCCACAGCAGTCAGTGTTTTTTTTAAAAAAACTGACTGACGCCAGCTGTATATCTACCAGACACTTTCTGTGAGCAATCTCCCAATGAAAATTCAATATCCAACCTTCAAGCTACTACACAGCTCTAGGGGTGTCTGACTTATATAGGGGTAGGCAGTACCAGTGCAGCCATCGCAACAGGGGGATGCTGTAACCAACAGGTATACACCTTCTCTATACACTAAGTTGTTATGGTCCTGAATGCAGGAGCATACTGGGCATTTAAAGGTCCTGGAAGGATCAGTTCCTATAAACCCTAGAAATGCAGTATTTTACTGCTACACCACCTTTGATCCCTCTCATCCTACATCGTTAGAGTACAGCAAGCAAATCGAGTCATTATACCTATAACACATCTTGTGTTAATTTAATTCAAGTGGATGGCATACCTTTAATCATATTCATTATCTGCTGTTGTCATAATTACTTCCTGCATCTTTAAAGGTGCAGAGGTGTGAGGATCACTTTCACTGTGTTAAATGAATTGATTTCTACCTATGATTCTTGCATCCTTTATGCAAATGAAAATGTCTGGACTTTCCTTTGCCTGGCAAGGATCTGCACAAGGAAAAGATTTTCAGTTTCTTTTCAGACTTTGTTTGTCTAAATTTCTGGACATTTGTTTCAGCTCATTTCTTATATTTTTGTTACTAAAAGCTTTAAAATTTATATTAGAACTTTTTATTGTGTGCATGTCAAAACATGCTTTCATTGATTTTGCTCTATTTAAATGTTTAAGGCAGGGTAACTAACCAAATGAGAGATAACGAATTCAGATCCTATTTCCAGGGAATAATGTTTTCTATCAATCCACTAATAGTAGCCACTTAGTAGAAAATTGTATATCAATCCACACATTCACAACTGCACTTATGTTACAAATTAGTTGAACTCATTTGTTAAGAGGGAAAAGGAGACCTCAGCAAATGCAATGAGAACAAACAATTGTTTTTTTTTCCTAGTGGTTCTAATATCTTTCATTGGTCATCCAAAAAAAACGTTCTTATTTTGATATGCTACATGCAAAATTGGTGTACAAAAAATCTTTTACACCAAACTGTTCAATTTCATCAGCATGTGCCTTGCTGCTCATTTCTTCATCTGTTCCATCATCAGCCATTGTTCCTTGCATGTAGGAGCATATCTCAACATCAGTGCTGTCTTCAGCTGTTTGTAGATCGTAATCAACAGCTACTTAGCGATGGAACTCCTCTTCAGTAAAACCGGCTGGGATGTCAATAACCTCTTCATCTGACGCGTTTGCAACAGCTGCACCTGTTTCATCCCTCCTCCACATCCTTAACAAAGCTTGCCCGCTTGTAGCAGTTCACAGTGGTTGCCTGCGTAACATGATTCCAGGCTTCTTTCTGCATATGTAGGGAATCCAATAGTGATTACGAGCCAGTTCAACAGCACGTTTATCCTTCCCAGTCTGGTCATCCATAACGCTCATCAGATGACGTAGCACAAGAGCCTGATAATGTTGTTTGAAATTGGCTATTATGCCCTGATCCAAAGGTTGGATCAGAGAGGAAGTGTTTGGTGGCAGGAAGACCACCTTGACGTTAGACAGTCTGACATCATCCCTGTGTGCAGCACAGTTATGACAAAGCAGCAAAATCTGATGCTTTTGTGCCTGCATTCTAGTGTCTAACTTCTTTAGCCACTGCTTCCAAATTTCCCCAGTCATCCATGAATTTGCGTTAGCCTCGTATGACACAGGAAGTCGCTTAACTTTCTTGAAGCAACGGGGCTGTTTGCTCTTTCCAATGACGAGGGGTTCCAACTTCTCACTCCCATCCATATTGCAGCAAAGGAGGATTGTCAGTTGGTCCTTCAATGTTTTACCTCCAGTAGTTTTGGCATGTTTGAATGCAAGTGTTCCATCAGGAATCGCTTGCCAGTAGAGACCATTTTCGTCAGCATTGAAAATGTCACAAGGTGCAAACTCGTTCAAGATGGTAGGAAGAACTGAAACAACCCAATTTTCAGCACCAAAGTCATCAGTGTCTTGTTTCTCACCATGCTGTTTCTTGAATTTTATGCTGTTCCTTTCCTTCCATTTTTCCAACCATCCAACAGTGGCTTTGAATTCAGTCAGTCCAAGACTTTCTGCTACCTGGTTAGCTTTCTCCATAAGCAGTGGACCACTGACAGGAAACTGTCTGCTCCTGACTCGAGAAAACCACCGAAGAAGAGCATCTTCTACCTCCTCAGCTTTTCCCGCGTGTTTTCGTTTCCGTTGTGGATTTGTATTGTTTTGCCAGTCTTCCAGAAGCTGGTCTTTCTGCTTCAAGACACGTGAAATTTGACTGGGATTGACACCATATTCTTTAGCAATCGGTGCTTGACTTTCTTTGTTTTCTAATTTTTTAAGAACTTCTATTCGTTCAGCCAGTGTTAAAGTCTTACAGTTCTGACGAAGAAAACGACCCCAGTGCATGCTCCAACAACATTCTTTCCTCTAATCTGCCTGGGGCAGTTAAAGAGGCGGTAAATTTGAAATCTCAGTTGTCACGCACCAATCATCTTCCATATTCCATGCATGCGCTTATGCTGAGTCTTTCCTGCAGAGAAGCGGTCTTGAACCATGCATATAAGTGAATCTTGCACTTATCAGTGGGGCGCTAGAACAAAGTTTGTCCCCATAGAAATTGATGGTGCCAAAAACGGGACCGAAGTACGGCATGCAGTTAAACAGAGCATGCTCTTATCCGATGTGCACTTAAATGGAGTGCACTATATATATATATATATATATATATATATATATATATATATATATATATATTAAGCACCATTATTTGTGTAATTCCATAAACTGAGTGCTAATCTTTATGCACTAATTTTATGCGTAAATGATTAAAATAATGGCACGTATGCATGTATGTGTGTACATATGCCAAAAATCTGGTTAAGTGCCACTGAAAACTAGCAGTTAGCCCCGAACAGTTAATTCAACCAGCTAGAAGCCATTTCTGGTTGTTTAAATAACATTGAATATTGACCCCTAAATGTATAACATCTGGATTTCAGATGAATATCGTTGCTATCTGAATAATTTCTCAGCCCATCCTTGTTCAACAGTTCCTATACTCTTATAACGATAATACAGGGAAATTCTGATGGCTTTTGGGCCCTGTGCTGTCTATACAGATTTGCAGACCTGATATGGATAGTAAAGTTGAATATTCATCATCTGCTACTACTACTTATCATTTCTATAGCGCTACTAGACGTACGCAGCGCTGTACACTTGAACATGACTGGTGAATATATGACTTAGTTTGAATATCAGCCTGTGTATGTTTAGATACGTTTTTCCTTTCTCATCAGAACTCTCACAATCTACCTTTGTGTCTGGTATCACAAGTGCTCCCATAGTAACACTGAGGTAAAGTTAACAGCCAGCTAGAAAAATTAATTAATTCTACAGATCAAAAGACTTCATTCCATGTCAATATCTTGAAATTAAAGAACAGGAAGAATTTGTGAGCAGAATTTCCTAGGTACAATTTTCCAGCTGAATTGCTTCAAAACCTTTTTGCTACAACTGTTGCATTAAAAGCTTCAGATGAGAACAGGAAAACCAAAGCAAACATAATTGGTTTCTGAATGATCACAAGCAAACCAATGCCATAAAAGCCTAGCATTTGCTGTAGTCCTTAGAGACTGGCTGTTCTTTGGGTTATACAGATGGTCCAGGGAAGGCGTTAACAGGGCCACAGAGAGACAGAGACAGACCTAGGGCAGGGCTACTGCAGCTGCCACCTGCCGCCCCCCCCCCCCCCCCCCCCCCCACACACACACACACTCAGGACTCAGCTGCCGCACCCCTCGCTCGCTCACTCAAGCTGCCACTGCCCCGCCCCCTCCAGCGTCAGTTCGTCTGCTCCTCCCCAATCTCCAATGGGGGCCCGGTGCTGGGCTCTGTCTCTCCCTTGCGCCTGTGTTCTGGGACCGGTTTATCACATTAACGCAAAACAGGAGCAGGAAAGAAACAGACCCCAGTGCCGGGCCAGGGCAAGTTTGCCCCCCCCTGCTCCCTCCTCTTAGCGGCTCTGGGAGTTAAGGGAAAATGATTACCTATATGGATAGCATCAATATTCTGCCATTATCCACATAACTAAATAGTTTAATGGAAGGCCTATGCAAAGCTGAGTATCATTGCTATATAGAAGGCATGTGGCAGTGACTCTCTTATACATATAAGGCCAGATTCTGTACATGGCACTGAAAGTTATGCAAAAAAAGATCTGCGCAAAGGCTACATTCTATATAGAGTGCCCGACCTTTATAGAATATTAGCATAGTGCACAGGTCGCGCCTAATTTTGGGTGTCAGACTTACACCTGCAACTATCAGGTTAAATGTGGATAAGCATTATTATTCTAGGACAGGGTGAATATATAACTTAGTTTGATTATCAGCCTGATCCTGGAGGCACCTCAGCCAATCAGGTTTTCATGATATCCACAATGAATATTTATGAGATAGATTTGCATGCAGCGGAGGCAGTGCGTGTAAATCTCTCTCATGAATATTCATTGTGGATATCCTTAAAACCTGGCTGGCTGGGGTGCCTCCAGGACCAGGTTTGGGAACCACTGCTATAATGGGTTAGGCACACCTTAATGCCATTACAGAATTGGCACTAAGCATGCTTCTTTGTTGTGCCTACATGTAGGCACCAATTTATAGAATTGCCCCCCTAAGTGTACACTTATCTGCAGAAGTGCAGGTTTTCTGTAATTTATGCACACAAGTGGTGTGTAAATATGAGTGTCCAGTTCAAGAATTGCCCTTGTACCAGTGCTGAGTATAGTCTAGTGGCCATTGGGAGCAGGAGCAAACCCCCACTCATCCCTGCTCCTCGCAGCTCCTAATTGAAAATGGCCGCCATGATGTCTAGCAGTAGTCCTGCAGTACTACTGCTAGGGGGCAGCCTCTAGCGGTAGTACCACAAGACATCCACTAGAGGTCGTGGCTGCAAGTTCAAATCAGGATCTACAAGGGGCAGGAGTGAGTGAGGTTCACTCCTTCCCCCAATGATCACTATACCACCAGACCTATTCAGGTAGGGAGCCTGCCTGAACTTGGGGGAGGGGGTGTGGAATGTGGGATTGGACCTTGTTAGGGGCAGAGATGAGGAATGTGGACTCCCCTTATGCATGCCCCAGTCATTATTCAGTCTAGATCCACATAACTTCGGAACTTAACCATGCAGGTCAGAATTGCCTCTATGAAGACAACTCTATAGCTGGGCTCCCACATTCACATGCTCCTTGCACCTGTAAATTTACAGCATATTTGCACTTTCTCAGGTTAGTGTACACTTACCCCAGATAAGTGCTAGCAAAGCAAAGAAGCACTGTTCTGTAATGACGTGCATAAGTGGCACAGTACATAAATGCAAGGGGGTGTTTTCATGGGCAGAGCACGGGCAGGACATAGGCATGTCTCCCAGGGGTCTGTGCTGGGACCGCTGCTTTTTAACATATTTATAAATGACGTAGAGATGGGAGTAACTAGTGAAGTAATTAAATTTGCTGATGACACAAAGTTATTCAAAGTAGTTAAATCGCGAGAGGATTGTGAAAAATTACAAGAGGACCTTACAAGACTGGGAGACTAGGCGTCTAAATGGCAGATGATGTTTAACGTGAACAAGTGCAAAGTAATGCATGCGGGAAAGAGGAACTTGAATTATAGCTACGTCATGCAAGGTTCCACGTTAGGAGTCACGGACCATGAAAGGGATCTAGGTGTCGTCATTGATACATTGAAACCTTCTGCTCAGTGTGCTGCTGCGGCTAAGAAAGCAAATAGAATGTTAGATATTATTGGGAAAGGAATGCAAAATAAAAATGAGGACGTTATAATGCCTTTGTATCGCTCCATGGTGTGACCGCACCTCAAATATTGTGTTCAATTCTGGTCGCCGCATCTCAAAAAAGATATAGTGGAATTAGAAAAGGTGCAGAGAAGAGCGACGAAAATGATAAAGGGGATGGGACGACTTCTCTATGAGGAAAGGCTAAAGCGGCTGGGGCTCTTCAGCTTGAAGAAAAGACAGCTGAGGGGAGATATGATAGAGGTCTATAAAATAATGAGTGGAGTGGAACAGGTAGACATGAAGCATCTGTTTACGCTTTCCAAAAATACTAGGACTAGGGGGCATGCGATGAAGCTACAAAGTAATAAATTTAAAACGAATCAGAGAAAATTTTTCTTCACTCAAAGTGTAATTCAACTCTGGAATTCGTTGGCAGAAAATGTGGTAAAGGTGGTTAGTTTAGCAGAGTTCAAAAAAGGTTTGGACAGCTTCCTAAAGGAAAAGTCCATAGACCATTACTAAATTGGACTTGGGGAAAATATTTCTGGGATAAACAACATAAAACGTTTTGTATTTTTGGGGGGGATCTTGCCAGGTATTTGTGACCTGGATTGACCACTGTTGGAAACAGGATGTTTGGCTTAATGGACCTTTGGTCTGTCCCAGTATGGCAATACTTATGTACTTATACACACAACTTACAGAATAAGAAATACATGCTGTTGCCACATTTCTGTTACCAGGTCTATACCTGGTGTAAATGTAAGTTGTGCCAATGCCAGGTTATGCTAGCAATGGCTTCTGAGCACCCCAATGTCATTATAGAATACACTCTCACAGCATGGTATCAGGGTTCTAAAAGGGATGCATCCAGTTATAGAACTGCCCCCTAAGTGCTTACCCACATTTTAGTAAAATGACCCCTTATCGTTAGCATTTTATAAGAGCAGGTCTTGATGAGATGCTTGTGGGGTTCAACAGATATGTTTCTTTAGTACTATCTAAATGCTGCTGTTTTAAATTATTTTTTGTATTATAGTCCACAGAGAATAACTTTGTTTTAGAGCTATGGAATATAATTGCACATAAATAAATAACATTGACATATTATGACAGATCTGGAAAACCCAAGGCGGAAGAAACTATTGTTGTTAGCAAACAGTTTAGAATAGAGAAGATGGAAGTTAATGATTAACCACAACCACAGAAGGACATAAAAAGAACCAGGGGGGAAGGGGGGTGTCTCTCTAAGCAGGTGTAAATGGCAGTGACAAAGAACATAACAAGGACTCTTGATATGCCTTCTAAAAATATTTCAAAAACATTAACGTATACGCTAACTACCCTAGGTTTGCAGGGAGCTTTCTCACTGGGGTCAATATTCAAAGCAATTTAAAGAGCCAGAAATGGCTCCTGGCTCGTTAAATCACACTTAACCGGCCATGCGTTAGCTGGCTCCAGAAACCCGGAAATTCAGTGCCAGTGCCTGGACATGGCCCGGCATTGAATTTCCAGGTTTAAAGCCAGCGACAGTCAGCAAAACACTGATTACCACTGGCTGAATATTGAGCCCATAGTGTTCTACAGCAGAGCACTTTACAACACAAACGACAAACGGGCACAGTGAAGATGACAATGATGCCACACAAAGTCAATAACGGTGCTATTAAAACTCTTAATCAAGTCAAGGCACAACTGGACACGGGCCTGTGTTTCGGCCAACTGGCCTGCATCAGGAGTCCAATGCTGCTGATGATACTGACGGCGACCGAGGCGGCCGCATAGGGCCTCGCGCTTAAGGAGGCCCCGCGCGACGCGCCTCAGTCAGCCTCCTCTGCTCCATCCCGGCACTCGAGGTATTTAAATCTGTACCTGGCTCCAGCCTCCGATGTCGCAGCAGCTGCGCAGCGTCAGTGAAAGCGCTGCCTGACGTCTGTAACCTTCCCTTTGCTCGTTCGTTCCCTCTCAGTGTCCCGCCCTTGAGAAAATGACATCAGAAGAAGGCGGGGCACTGAGGGAACGAACGAGCCAAGGGAAGGCTGGTGGAGAGACGTCAGACAGCACTTTCACTACGCTGCACAGCTGCAATGGAGGTAAATTTAAATATTACTAGCAGAATTGAAACAAAACAGAGAAGAGGGCGGGCAGGTAGAGATGGGAGCAGGAGGGATGGGGAGAGTTGATTGATGGACATGGATGGGAGGGCAGGGCCCAGGGAGAGAGGATTAATTGCTGGACATGGAGGGGATGGAGGAGAATTGCTGGATATGGATAGATGGAGGAGGGAAGGGGAGAGAGGAACAAGGATGGACATGGATGGGAGGACAGGGCCCAGGGAGAGAGGATTAATTGCTGGGCATGGAGGGGAGGGAGGAGAATTGCTGGATATGGATAGATGGAGGAGGGAAGGGGAGAGAGGAGCATGGATGGACAAGGATGGTCATGGATGGGAGGGCATGGCCCAGGGAGAGAGGAGAAATTGCTGGACATGGAGGGGAGGGCAGGGGAGAGAGGAGAAATGTTGGGCAGGAATGGAGGGAAGGAAAGACAAAGAAAGGAGATGCACATGGATGGAGGGGAAGGAAGAGAGGAGTAATGCTGGACATGGATGGAGGGGAGGGGAGGAAAGTAGATGCACATGGATGGAGGGGAGTGAGGAGAAATGCTGGATATGGATGGAGGGAAAATTGCTGAATTTAAGGGCTGGATCGGAACACTTTGAAGGCAGATGCTGAAACTGGAGAAAGGATAGGGACAGGGCTACAGATGGTAGACAAGACACATAAGGACACAGGAGGATGGTGGACATGGTGAGAGAAAAAATATCAAATGGAATGAAGACACTGCATAAAACAGAAGACACTGGGACCAAAGCAAATAGAAAAACTAAATGATCAGACAACAAAGGTAGAAAAAAGTATTATATTCAGAATTTATTAATTGGAATATGTCAGCTTTTGGAAATGTGCATCTGTGATATTTTGCATGTAAGTTTCAATTTTTCTAGTATTGCTGCATGCTGAGTCTGACTTCTTGAGGTAACTTTCCAGTTCAGTATTTTGCCTTCATATCTGTTGTGTCATGTTTTTTTCATGTGTGATCAAGGTGCAGTATCCTTCTAGCGTGTAGTATTTGCAGCCCTTTTTGTTTTGTTTTTTTCACGAGGTAGTGTATTGGTGTTTTAGAGCCTGGTGTAATTACAGTTCTGCCTTTCCAAGCATAAGGTTGTAGCTCGTCCTGTCCTTGGAATTAGTGCTGTTATGGTTTGGTAAGGTTATGAGTGTGTTTTTGCACAAGTTTGTGTATAGTGTTTTGCAGTGGAGAGATTGTGTGTCTGCACCTCTGACCCCCTGGGGTTATGAGAATTGGAACTACTAATTGTAGTGGACTTGAACTGAATAACTTCTGGGGGGGGGGTTCATGATAGCATTGTGCTTATTATTTCAATCAGTTTTTCTGTACAAGTTTAGCTTCATTTGTCTTTATTTGACATTTCATAAATAAAAAATGTTCTAAAAATTGAATAATCTTATCAATGGGGTGGGGGCGGGGCTAGGGCAGGGTGGGGCTAGGAGAGGGCCCCACCAAATTGGTCTGCACAGGGCCCCGCACTTGCTAAGACTGGCCCTTGATACTGAGCTCAGATTGCTATGCACCAATAACAATAAAAGCTTGAAGACAGAAATGAACGTACTGCAGTCAAGCTCATTTCCACAATCACTGGGATCAGAGTATTCAATTGTCAATCGACAAGTGATTGTGGAAACGAGAGTGACTGCAGTATGTTGATTTCTGCCTTCAAGCTTTTGATGTTATTGGTGCATAGCAATCTGAGCACAGTATCGTCAGCGGCATTGGACTCCTGATGCAGGCCAGTTGGCCGAAATACAGGACCGTGTCGAGTCATGCCTTAATTTGATTAAAAGTTTTAATAGCACCATTATTGACTTTGTGTGGCATCATTGTCATCTTCGCTGTGCCTGTTTGTTGTTTGTGCTGTTTGTGAAGATTGTTTCTTCTGTTGTGCCGTTCAATTCTGCTTATATCACAGGCTAATGATTGAGAGCCGTTTCAATCTTAGATATTCTGCTGCCTTTATAGACAGTAGAATTGAATCAATTTCATCCATGTGTCTGATTTTTTTTCCACAGAAATCAGCTCCCCTTCAAAAAGGTACCAGATATGTGGAGCTATTTTTAGTGGTGGATAATGCAGAGGTAAGTAATTTATCCTAAAACCATTGGGGCGTGTGCAACATAGAGAACTCAAGAAATGAGTTGCAACTTCCCGTTTGTGCTATTATTCACTTTATTGCTTTCTCTTCTGCAAAATTCAGAAATGTAAACTACAGTAAGTATCCATGGCAGAGAGATAAATAGCCCCCAAGCTGATCCAAATATCATTTTTGCAGATCAAAAACCCTGTAGAATGAATAGCTCCAAACATTCAGCCACATATGCAGCTCCGCAGGGTTGCGAAATAGAAGTCAGTGAGGTCTTTTTTTAGCTAACCACTGTTTAATCAGGGACTTTCCTGATCAATGAACAGCAGTTCTACAGAGTAAGCAAGAAAATCTTAGCTCTGGCAGCTGTACTTTTGTTAACTTCCTCAGATGCATTTCTCACCTCCTACCGCTGGACACTAATGAAACCATTAATCAAGTAGGAGAATAAGATGGACCAGATTACAGCTAGCAATGATCTTGAACCACAGGCTCTGGAGTAATTCTTAATATTCATTAAGTCAACCAGAATCACCGCTGGAAAATGATATTTAGAGGGAAAACCAGGGGAATATAATCTTACAATACATACCACACTGACCTACAAAACTGTACCTAACTTTCATAAAAGTGCCCCAAACTAAACGATGGCAGATAGGTAAAAATCAAAGTAGCCCATCTAATCTACTCAACAAGTCATGTAGGGTTGTAATTGCCACTCCATGCAAGTTAACTCTCCCCATGCCTTTCTGTTTAGGGTTCTAATGGTTCTGTACAAGTTATCCCCCTACCCCCCATGCCTTTTTAATTGACATTTTGGGCTGAACTGCTGCTCTATTCAAAGTACACACAAGCACTCGCAGAGCTGGTGATATGAATTATTATTATTATTATTATTTATTTATTTGAATTTTGCTCACACCTTTTTTAAGTAGTAGCTCAAGGTGAGTTATTTTCAGGTACACTGGGTATTTTCCTGTCCCTAGGGGGCTCACAATCTAAGTCTGTACCTGCAGGGCCACCAAGAGGGGGGGGAGGGCAAGATTTCCCTGGCTCGGCCTCTAAGGGTGGCCCAGTGCTGGGGGTCTCTCTCTTTCTCTTGCTCCTGATGGGACCCGGGTGATTACATCCTGACAGGAGCAGGAGAGAGAAAACTCTGACACTGGGCCCCCTCCCCCCCCTTAGAAGCTGGGGAGGAGCAGACACAGGGCTTTGGGATTTCTGGTTTGGCTGGCGAAGGTCTCCAGGCCCTGCCAGCAGAAGAAGCCTTCCTCCAGCACTGTTCTTCACTCACCACATTGTTTGCCCTGCAGCTGCTTTCCCCCTCATGTCATGCATGCATGTGCGATGTGAGGGGAAAAGCAGCCGCAGGGTCAGGGCAAGCAACGTGGCGGAATGAAGAACCATTCTGGAGGAAGGCTTCTGCTGGTGGGGTTTGGAGACCCTTCCAGCCAATGTATGTGGAGTTGTGGCGGGGGACGGGACAGCAATGGTGGCCCTGCCCCAGGACCAGCTCACTCTCTCGGCAGCCCTGTGTACCTGAGGTAATGGAGAGTTAAATGACTTGCCCAAGATCACAAGGAGCAGCAGTGAGATTTGAATGGCCACCTCTGGATGTCAGGACTGGTGCTCTAAGCACTAGGCCATTCCTCCACTCCATTATGTTTATTGAATTATGTTTCCTTATGACAAAATAGATATTACAAACAAGCCAAGCTGGTTTCCACATAACACAGATATTCAACTGCAAGACAAATAAAATAGTGTACACACAGACTAATGTAGACCGATACATCATAGATCAATATATCCCATCTCATGTCATAAGTACATAACCTTCACCATACTGGGACAGACCGAAGGTCCATCAAACCCAGTACCCTGTTTCCAACAGTGGCCAATCCAGGTCACAAGTACCTGGCAAGAACCCAAAAGATGTTATTTGCTATATTAGTGTGGATTTAACCAGTTTGGTTTGTGCCTAACTTATACTTTGTCATAAGAATATATGATGAGTGTTTTCCATTTCCCTATTCCATTGTAGAAGGGGAATTCAGACTATCACTATGTGCTATGATCATGCTATGTTTATTCCAGTGTTATGGGATTGTGCTTGTCATCTGTCATATTCTTTCACTTTTAACTTTGGCATAAACCTGCATTATATCAATATAACCCATAACCCCCTAATTCCATATATGGCACTAAAAATTGCACAATTTAAATGCATAATGAGCCAATTAGCACCCATAATTGGGCACTAATAATTATAAGTGCTGATTAGCAATAATTAAAATTTACGTGCTCATCTTTTAGTCACTATTCTATAAAGATGCACATGTAAATTTTTAAAACAAGGATCCAAAAGGAGACATGGGCATTCCTGGAATTCACGCGCACTGTTACAGAATTAGGCAGATCCGAGGATTTACACTTTTAAAACAATGATGTCATTTATGTTCCTGTCATTAGTTGGGCGCCAGCATTTACACTAGTCTTTGGCAAGTGTAAATGCTCATGCCCAAAGTTAGGCATGAACCCCTGGATTCTATATAGTGTGACTTAAGTTGTGCATGCAAACCTGGTTGTATTCTGGATTTACGCACACAGCTTAATTAGCTTAACAAGTCAATCAGCACCAATAATTGTATTTAACAAGCAATTATCGACACTAATTGGCATTAATTAGAATTTGCACGCATAGCTGTCTAAACATATTCTATAAAGTGATATGCCTAAATTCTAAGATGCGAATCTAAAAAGGGGTGTTGCCATGGGAGCAGCATGGACAGGGCATTCCTTGAATTTACATACAGAAAACGGGCGCTGGGTGTATTATATAAACCGCGCCTAACTTTAGGTGTAGTTTATAGAATATGCCTAGGTGTATTTTTTTTGTGCCAGTTTTGTAGGCATGATATATAGAGTCTAGCCCAAAATGTGTGCTAAGCTAGCAAGGATCCACCCAGCGCCTATCTTTGGGTGCAAAGTACTGAATTCCACCCCCCACCCCCACCCCCATGGGTGTATTTGGTCGTACAGTTTTATAACTACTATTTTCTGCATCTGGAGCCTTCTTTACACATAGAAAATGCTTATCACCATTTTGTGAAAGCAGATTCGCTCATCAAGCTTACGAGCTGACAGTAGATTCTGCTTTCTAAGGGATTGTTTTACTAAGGTGCACTGAAAAATGTCCTGCGGTATTGTATGCGCGTGTTTTGGAAGCAGATCCATTTTTCAGTGCATCTGTAAAAATGCCTTTTTAAAAATTTTGACCAAAAATGGACGGGCGGCAAAATAACGCGTTTCCATTTTGGGTCTGAGACCTTACTGCCACCCATTGACTTAGTGAAAAGGTCTCACGCGTTAACCGGGCGGTATTGGTCTACACGCGTCAAATGCTGTTTACCACCCATTAGCGCTGCACGCCAGAAAATAAAAATTATTTTCATTACCGCCCGGGCTACGCAGTTACTCAGAAATTGCATGTGTTGGGCTGCGTAGGTTCTTACGCGGCTTAGTAAAAGGGACCCTAAACTCCTTCTCACATACAAGCATATATCACATAAAGGCACTGTCCCTTTAGTCCCAGTGTGCAGTCATCTATTCGAACGAAACAATAACAGAGAAGGGCCAAGAGGAATCCCCACGAAGAAGACTGAGCAGAACAAATGCAATGAGGAAATGGAACCTCTTTATGGAACCAAAAGTCCTTTATTACAGTCTAACACAACGCAGATGACCCGACACAGCTGTGGTTCGGCAGAAATTGCCTGCATCAGAGGTCTGAACTCAGACAAAGCTGGTAAAGGAACAGCATTCACATACAAATAGTGCTCCAAATTACTGCTCCTTTGTGCCAATTTATGAAACTGGAACAGAAATACACTCCGTAAACAAGCAGAACAGCTCATAGAAAAGCTGAGCTGTTATGCTTGTTCACGGAGTGTATTGCTGTTCCAGTTTCATGTAGATTGGCACAAAGAAGCAGTAATTTGAATGATGTTTCTTTACCATTGTGTTGGACTGTAATAAGGGACTTTTGGTTCCATACAGTCGCTCCGTTTCCTCACTGCGTTTGTTCTGCTCAGTCATCTGTTTGAACAGACATTCACTGAGGAAGTCTGCAGCTGATAGAAACTAATTGATCCCTTCACTGAAGTGTGCTAAGCAGTTAGCGCATAAATTAGTGTGCACTCAAGGGCAATTCTACCACAGGGTGATCCCATGTATGCATCACTTGAGTGCGTATGTGTACAGAATACTGTCACTTTTGCAGATAAGGGTACACTGTTGTGTGTGAATTCCAACAGAACATCTAAGCGTTATTCTATAAGGACACACTTAAGTGGAATAGTGTGTAAATGCAAGGGGGTGTTCACTTTGGCAAAGCATGGGAGGGGCTGCCAGTTCAATGAGCAACTTACAAAATACTGTACATTATGCCCCGGATTCTATATAGCGTGCCTAGAGTAACGCATGATTCCTCATGTAAAACTAGGTGTATTTTATAACTATGTGGTAGATTAGTTGTTTTTAACAAGGTGTTAAGCATTGTTAATAGCTCTTAACAAGCAATAACAAGCATTAATTGGCAAAAATTAGAAATTACACGTGTGCACTGTTAAGCGTATTATGTAATGTACTGCGCCTAAATTCTAACCTGCACAGGCAAAAAAGGGCATGGCTAGGGTGCGTGGAAATGGGCGTGTTGTGGGTGTTCCAAATCTACATGCATTTTTCTAAAATATGAGCCAGTGCACGTAAATCTATGCGCAGAGATTTATGCCAGCCTTTTGTTGGCGTAAATGGACGCACATAGATTCGGTCACATTAACTATCCCTAAGGATATTCTAAATACCACTCCTAGATTTACACATGGTATTTAGAGTATGCTTAAGCTTAATTGCTTAGTGTGCGTTAATTTTAGGCGCCATATATAGAATCAGGCCCTATGCGCCCCTCGCCACATTTGGACATCTGCAATAATACCGTGACTATGGTTGGTGCAATTGCCGGCATCTAAATGTAAGATATGCTGATATTGGGTTACACCAATATTCTATAATGGAATGTGGGCATCCAGGGGCTATAAAAAGGGATCTCACCTCAGGGTGCCTATATGGAGGTGCCCAGTTATAGAATTGCCCCCTTAGGGGAGAATTCTATATATGGCATTGTAAAAAGCGCTATTCTATAAGCCACACTTAGTTAGGCATGATTTGTAGAATAGCGCTTACACCCGGGAATCACGCCTAACTTTAGACAAAGCCATTTGCACCAACTGAACCGTGGTGCAAATGTTCATGCCTAAACTGGGCAGGTACACCCCCTTATTCTATAACAATGCGCATAAATGCTAGGAACACGCCCAATCTGCCCATGATCCTCCCATTTCCGTGTCCCTTTATTTTTTCTCACACACAAAATTTAGCGCAGAACCCACATATAAATTTATATGTGTAAATTCCTATTAAATCTAATTAATGTCAATAATTGCTTCTTAAAAGCAAATTATTGGTGCTAATTAGATCATTATTCAATTAAATTTACATGTGCAAATTGGGCACGCACCCAAATTTGCATGTGCAATTATTAGCGACTTTTATAGAATTAGGGTGTTTAGTGCATAAGCACGTTATTGATTACCACATTGGCATAACAGCACTAAGGGGTCCTTTTACCAAGGCACGCTAACAGATTTAGCACGCGCTAATCATTAGCATGTGCTAAATGATAAAAAACGCCCATTGGAATATAATGGGTACCTTATCATTTAGCACATGCTAATCTTATTGTGCTAAATCTGTTAGTGCCCCTTGGTAAAATGACCCTTAACTGTATAGCCTGCTATGGTGTGAGAAGTGGGCAGGTTGTGGGTGAAGAATGGAGTTGAATTGTGCATTTTCACTGGTGCAGTTAGCGTGGATATGCTTACTGTGTTATAAGCAATACAAATAATCCCAATGACTCACTGTTGAAGTAAACGTCAGATCAACAAATAACCAGGAAAAACATCAAAATGTATGAAGTAATGTCCTCAGACATATCTAAACACCCACATGGCAGTCAATGTAAGCAACTGCTAAATGTTGAAGCACTGTGCTACTAAACATAAATGTGCACCCAAATATTTTTTAGATTTGTTCAAATTTTGATATAAATCACATATTTCACATTTTCTATACTCTTCAAAAGATGTATATTTCAGAAAAGCCAGCTTTAAAAAGTAAACATTCAGCAATCCGAGCAACTTCACTCATATTAAAAGATGTAAAATTACTATCTTATGGTCCTAGCGTCAATGTTCAATGATAGACGCTATGGGCACAAACACTGAGAAGTGCAAAAGAAGTAGAGTCCATGCCAAACTCCTTAGCTCTGAAAATGCCCAGCACCGCAGGTTTCACTGTGAAACTTTCATCAGGGATTGGGGTGATGGCTTGCGATTTTGTCATATGTGAAGGGGTGGGGGGAGGAAATGGGACTTGATATACTGCCTTTCTGAGGTTTTTTGCAACTACATTCAAAGCGGTTTACATATATTCAGGTACTTATTTTGTACCGGGGCAATGGAGGGTTAAGTGATTTGCCCAGAGTCACAAGGCGCTGCAGTGGGAATTGAACTCAGTTCCGCAGGATCAAAATCCACTGTACTAACCCCTAGGCTACTCCTCCACTCATCCCTCACCCAAGTCCCTGATGAAAGTTTCACAGTGAAACCTGCGGTGTTGGGCATTTTCACAGCAGGGGAGTTTGGCATGGTGTTTGTACAGACCCTGCTTCTTTTACCGCAGCAGGAATTCCCATTATTTTAAATGAAAATTGTAAATGGCCATGTGCTAATAAAAATCTTAGTATGTGGTCATTTACTGCCTGAGTCATTACCGCCTCCTATTTTCAGGTGGTAAAGGCTCACGTGCTAACCCGGCGGTAATCGGACAGTACACGCCAATGGCCGATTACTGCTGGGCATACCTACTCCCTCCCCCCCACACTAGAAAATAGAAAAATATTTTCTGGCACTGGAAACGCCACGTGGCAGACACAGAACTACTGCAGGGCACCGCAGTGTACTACATGGTACTGCTGTTTTGCCATGCACTACCTGCACGGTAGCCCTACTGCACCTTTGTTAAAGGGCCCCTTACTGCACAATACTGAACGTTTTGGTGCAATAACATTATAGGGACATGCTGGCAGTACCGCTAAAAGCTGGCACACCAGCTTTGACCTTACTGCACATTAATTATTGCATTTAATGTGTGTGTAAATGCAAAATTTTACCACACGTTAGGCAGAAGTGTAGTCAGGCTGCAACGCCATGGAGCGGAGAGGCATGCACGCGCATTGCGTAGGTGCAACAGACTGCCTGAAAAATAGGTGCTGGCACTGACTGAAGTCTGTTTGGGGGAGCAGCCGCTCCCCTGGCACCTGACCTAGCTATCCCTCTGACGTTAGGTAAAGGGCCCTTAATTCTTTGGACATTATCTCAGCAGGACTTTGACTATCACAATATTTCTAAACTCTTTAAAAGATTTTAAGAGTCTCCACTTTGGCTATTTTTCTGCTGCATTGTGCACCTGTTTGATTTGTGTGATTGCATTCAATAAAAAGTTCTGATATAGTATTTAAAAAATGTTTTAAAAGGCATTGTCTTCTTTCTACAGTACAGACAGTACAAAGATATTCGGGCATTGCAGAATCGCATGAAGGAAATTGTAAACCACGTTGACAAGGTAATTTAAGGCATTATTTGTGCTTGTTTGCCAGTGCAGTTTCAATTTATTTTTTTACTCTCAGAGCTTGGAACATTCCCTGGATTCATACTTGCAAGTACTCACACTTACCTGGAGAAAGATGAAAAATAATAATATATAAGAGCTCAATTCAGACCACGTGTCTGATTGCTATGTGACTTGGTATGTTACAATAGCATGAATCAGACAGTTCTAGAGGCCAATATGGTTTTTTTTTTGAGGTATACAAAGCTCTGAGACTTATACAGACAGATAGATATAGAAGCATAGAAATGATAGCAGGTACAGACTATGTGGCCTACCCAGTCTGCCCATCCTTACCTCTACTATCTCTTCCTAAGAGATCCTAGGTGCTTGTCCCACGCTTTTTTAAATTCGGACATAGGAGCCGGCTTTGTGGGTGCTGTAGGTGCTTGAGCACCCCCAATATTGAGAGAATTCATTGTATGAGTCCAGGGAGGGGTTATTTCCTTTGGGCTTAGCACCCCCAATAATTCTGAAAAGTTGGCTCCTATAAATTCAGATATAGTCTTTGACTTCACCACCTCCACCAGAAGACCACTCCAAACATCTACCTCCCTTTCCATAAAAGAAGATTTTCCTTAGATTACTCCTGAGTGTATCCCCTTTCACCTTCACCCTTTCAAAAAAAATAAAAAAGCCTCATTACAGAGCTTCCTGTCAGTTGAAAGAGACTTCTCTCCTGTGCATTTATCCCATGGAGGTATTTAAATGCCTAAATCATATCTCCTCTCTCCCACTTTTCTTCCAAAGTAAACTTATTGAGATTATTAAGTCTGTCCCTATATGTTTTATGATGAAGACCAGCCACTGGCCATTTTAGTAGTTGTCCTGTGGACCAACTTCATCCTGTTTATATGTGTTTGAAGGTACAGTTTCCAGAATTGTACACAGTATTCTAAATTGGGTCTTACCAGAGACTTATAATGAGGCACTATTACTTCCTTTTTCCTGCTTGCCACTCCTCTCCCTATGCCATCACCTTTCTACTTGTTTTTTGCCAACTTAAGATCACCCCTGGAGTTCAAGATGGTGTCAGAGTGAGCTCTGTGTGACTCTGTGCTATGGGGAAATAGAAGGGAAGAATCAGCCCTTACCCATGCAGGGGCAGCTCCTCTTCAGTCCCAGTACAAGTTCAGGCATCCATAGTGAGTTATGTGGTTACAGCACTGGTAGCTGCTCGATCTTTGATTTGGGGCCAGAGGCATGAAGGAGGAAATTCTGCTCATAGCGGATGTGGTGCCTCACTCAGCTCCAAATTCTGCAAGATCCCTCCTTGGCCTGGAATAGGGTCAGCATTGGAGAATCAGCATAGAGCCACTGAAGCGGAAGGTGCTGCACTGGCTGTATGTCCAAGTGGGTTCTCTTTCATGTTGAATGTGGAGCACCTGATGAAGGAATGATCCTGGGACAAAGAAAGAACTTATCTATGGAGGGTAAAGAAAGCAGAAGCCATAACATTAGACATGTGGCAAGCTGTTGGAGATCTGGAACAGTCAGTGTTAAAGAATATGATTGTGGAAGACCTCTGCTCCCTCCAAACTCAGGTTAAGCAGTATGATGAGGGCCTTAGTGAAAAACTGGCTAAACTGGAGATAATATAGAAGTTGGATGAGTTGCAATCTTTTCAGGTGGAACTGATTAAATATAAGAACTTGGTCACCTGAAATTAAAGACTATTGATAACTTTAATTGGCAAATGAATCTGATATTTATTAAATTTCCAAAGTCACCTATGATTGCTGCTTTGGATATGATAAAGAAATATTTTGGGGAAATTCTCCAAATTCCTAAGGAGTCTTTGCCACCATCAGTAAGAGGTTTTTGTATTGCTAGTGGGTCAGCTGGGAGTGCGGGGAGCAGAATTGGGAATGATGTGGCTAGTTTGATGTGAGAGGATTTTTTTGGAATGCACGCAATCAGTGTTGTCATCTAAAGCCACTTTAACTGTGACTTTTGCTCTTGAGCCTGATAGAAATTGGATTCTTTGCTTGTATTTTTGCTATAAGCAGCAGAGATTTTGTGGATTGAATGTAATAGTATTTCCTGATTTTTCTAGAGCCACCCAAAGTAGTCAAAAGGCTTTTTTTGGCCAATTTTGCTTAAGTTTTGGCCCTAGGAGCAATGTATTTTTTTGCAATTTCCCTGTAACTGTATAGTTAAATATTAAGATAATATTTATGTTTTTGTTCACCCATTACATTCACAAAATCTTTGATGGTAGAGTGCTCCCGAGTCCTCCTCATTTATCTTCTCTTATAGGCCGTCTGTAATAAGATATCTCGCTTTTTGTATTGAAGTAACCTATCTCCCTTTTCCTTTTTTATAATTTCCTTGGTTATGGCGGACCATAATCTCCTGCTAGTCCTCTGATACTTTTCTTGAACTCCCTGTTTTTTTATATGCTTTATTTTTAATGCAATGCAAGGATATAATATGTACAACAAAACCAAAGTGAGAAACAACATGAAAAAAAAACCGGTTATGTTTAGCACTAGAGTTACCTTATGTCCATTGTGACCCTCCATCCATATGATGCCATCCCAAGTGTATTGTTGCTGTTAACTGTTTTATTCTATATTTTCTTGTTATATTTCCAGGCATTGTACACGCTGTAGCTTGTAAGTTTTTCTTTGGGACAAAAAAAAAAAACGATCACCCCCAAGCCTTTCTCTTCTTTCATGCACAGAAATACTTCACTCTCCAGTGGTGTTCCTATGTCGGCTGCCATCCAGGGCAGACCACCACTCCACTAGCACATTCCCCTCCCCCAGTGCATCCCCCTCTTCCCCCCCCCCCCCCCCAGAGCATTACACCCAGTCTCCCAGTCTCCCAGTCTCGTAAGGTCCTCTTGTAATTTTTCACAATCCTCTCACTATTTAACAACTTTGAATAACTTTGTGTCATCAGCAAATCTAATTACTTCACTAGTTACTCCTATCTCTAAATCATTTATAAATATGTTAAAAAGCAGCGGTCCTTCACAGACCCCTGAGGAGCCCCACTATCTACCCTTCTGCATTGAGAATACTGACCATTTAACCCTACTGTCTCTTTTCTATCCTTTAACCAGTTTTTAATCCACAATAGAACACTACGTCCTATCCCATGACTCTCCAATTTCCTCTGGAGTCTTTCATGAGGTACTTTGTTAAGCGCCTTCTGAAAATCCAGATACACAATATCAACCGGCTCACCTTTATCCACATGTTTGTTCACCCCTTCAAAGAAATGTAGTAGATTGGTGAGGCAAGATTTCCCTTCACTAAATCCATGTTGACTCATGTCTTATTAATCCATGCTTTTGAATATGCTCTGTAATTTTGTTCTTTATAATAGTCTCTACCATTTTGCCGGGCACTGACGTCAGGCTCACTGGTCTATAATTTCCAGGATCCCCTCTGGAACCTTTTTTAATTATCGGCATTACATGGGCTACCCTCCAATCTTCCAGTACCACGCTTGATTTTAAAGATAATTTACATATTACTAATAATAGTTCAGCCAGCAGCGTCAGAAGGAGCAAGGAACCGGGTGAGCTGACAGCCGCACGACTGCTCTCTCTGTACCCCCTTGCAGTGTGCACCCGGGGCAGACCGCCCCCACTTCCCTGCCCTTGGTACACCACTGTCACCCTCTACACTGTACAGCATCCTTGGGTATTTACAGTCCAAATGCACGACTCCGCATTAAATTGTAGCTACCAAATTCTTGACTATTCTTGATGCTTCACTTGATCTTTCCCTTGCTATCCACACCATCAGCGATATGTACCTTATTACAGATTTTGATGTCATCTGCAAAGAGGCTAAACTTACCAGACAGCTCTTTCACAATATCATTCACAAACATGTTCAAAAGAGCCAGATCAGGGACCAATTCCCAAGGCTGGAGCAATACAATAAGTGAGGAAAGCATGGCAGAAGAGCACTGATGTTTGGGGGGGGGGGGGGGGCACCAAAAGCTGCCGCTGCTTAACTCTTGTGCCAACCTTGCATCTCAACTGACTGTAGCCCTCACCATCTGCCCTGCTTTTCAGAGTCGTTAACAGAGCAATGGGAGTTTCTTACTCACTGCTACCGCTCTGCCTCTTCTCAAACAGGTATGGCTGCTGGCACCACCTGCTCCTCTGAGCCACAGATTAATTACTATTCAAGGCAATTAATGTGAGAATTAGTGTACACTAATGTAAGAGGCAATTGTATAACAGGACATGAAAATGTAGGTGCCATACAGGGTCATAATCGAACGGGGCGCCCAAGTGTTCCTGAGAAACAAGATGGGTGTCCATCTTTCATTTCGATAATACGGTCGGGGACACCCAAATCTCAACATTTAGGTCGACCTTAGAGATGGTCGTCCCCGGTTTTCAGCGATAATAGAAACCGAGGACGCCCATCTCAGAAACGACCAAATCCAAGCCATTTGGTCATTGGAGGAGCCAGCATTCATAGGCACTGGTCCCCCTGACATGCCAGGACACCAACCAGGCACCCTAGGGGGCAGTGCAGTGGACTTCAGAAAAAGCTCCCAGGTGCATAGCTCCCTTACCTTGTCTGCTGAGCCCCCCAACCCCCCCCCCCCAAAACCCACTCCCCACAACTGTACACCACTACCATAGCCCTTAGGGATGAAGAGGGGCACCTAGATGTGGGTACAGTGGGTTTGTGGTGGGTTTTGGAGGGCTCACAGTTACCACCACAAGTGTAACAGGTAGTGGAGGGGGAGGGGACCAGGGTCCGCCTGCCTGAAGTGCACTGAAGTACCCACTAAACCGGCTCCAGGGACCTGCATACTGCTGTCATGGAGCTGGATATGACATTTGAGGCTGGCATAGAGGCTGGAAAAAATATTTAAAGCATTCTTTTTGAGGGTGGGAGGGGGTTAGTGACCACTGGGGGAGTAAGGGGAGGTCACCCCCAATTTCCTTCGGTGGTCATCTGGTCATTTAGGGCACATTTTCGTGGCTTGCTCATTAAAAAAAAAGGACCATGTAAAGTCACCCAGGTGCTCATCAGGGACGCCCTTCTTTTTTCCATTATTGGCCGAGGACGCCCATGTATTAAGCACGCCCCAGTCCTGCCTTCACAATGCTTCTGACACCCCCCCCCCCCCCCCGTGAACTTTGGTCGTCCCCGCGATGGAAAGCAGTTGAGGACGCCCAAAATCGGCTTTTGATTATGCCGATTTGGGCAACCCTGTGAGAAGGACACCCATCTTCCGATTTGTGTCAAAAGATGTGCGCCCTTCTCTTTCGAAAATAAGCCTGATAGTTCCACAAGCAGTGAGCCTTTTCTACAAGAATATTTGTTTATATGCTTTATTGTAATCTGCTGTGAGCATTGGAATGAGCAGAATATAAATGGTTTAAGATAAATAAATAATAAATAAACCCAAATCAGAGGGCCTAAGTTAAGCCTATGCCCCTCTCCTGTTAATCAGGCATATAGCCAGACCTCAATTATGGAGGAGGCCTGAGCCCAAAGTGAGGGAGCACATTTTGCCCCACCTCCCTACTGCTCTCCGCCCTCCGCCGTAACCCCACATACCTAGGCTGGTGGGGGTTTGTAAGCCCTGCCAGCAGAAGCTTTCCTCTTGCGCAGTTCTTCCACACACCACCTGCCCTGCTTCCCCTTGTGACATGCATGCTTGGTTTTAATGATTAAAACCAAGCATGCGTGCAAGGAGGTGGGCAAGCAGAGCCGGCAGCATGGCAACAAACAGCACTGGAGGAAGGCTTCTGCTGGCAGTTTTGGGGACCCCTTCCAGCAAAACCAGCAGACCTTGTGAGGTCCAAATCCAATTTGGAGGGCCTAGGCCCCCGAGTTGCCCCCCCCCCCCCCCCCCCATGGCTACACCATTGCTGTGAATGCCTCCCTTCCATTAACACACTAAGGGCCCTGATTACTCAGGTGCATTAGTGTTTTTAGCATGCCTACACTTAGTGCACACGTTAACCATTTAGGCGCCGATAAGGATATTGTAGGCACGTACATGGATAACGCGCATACATGGTTAACACATGTTAAAAATGTTAACGCACCTATAACGCTCCTTAGTAAACAGGGCCCTAAATCATTCTACAATAGCGCTTAGCATGCTGCTGCCGTTTACACACATGTTATAGAATTAGGGGGTAAGTGAAAAGCCATCATGTTAACTGTTAGTCCAGTTATGTGCTAAGAGCAGACATTAACCCCTGTGTTAACTGCCCAACACACTTTAGTAAAAGGCGCCCTTTGTTCAATACCACTGGACAGGTTTCAGAAAATATTGCATGCCTTCTACTTGTCCTGTAACCATAATCCAAACTTACATCAGATTTAGGCACACAGGAGCTTATGGGATGCGACAAGATGGCCCTGACTGTATACTGCTCTGTTTTAGAAGGATGTTTGAAGGGGACAAAGGTATATAAGGATGTGATTAGTGGTTGTATTGTTCTGTAAGGTGTGTGCAATATTTGCCTATATTGTCTAGTGTATTTCCTGAGATTATACTGTATGGTTTTCTGAGGTATGCCACTAAGCTACCAGGTTTTATTGTGGGAATTTTTTTATCCTAAGATGGATATTTTTGCCTTGGATTTCTGCTATCATGATCAGTCCTTCCTAATGCTTTGCATTCAGCCCGGTGTTATCCATTCTTTGGAAGACAGAAATAACTATGTCAGCAGGAACTGTGTGAACTGATGAAATCAATAATGGAAAATGGAAGTGCTCAAAATTAAACTATCACAGTTCTATCACAGAATAAATGCATCAGGTTGTTATGGGAACTGAAATACTTTAATTTCTTTAATACTTGAAGAAAATATTTTTCTTTTCTTATTTTTGTTCAATGATCTCCTTTGTTCATCCTCCTAATGGTTCCCTGGCCTCTGAAATACTTTGTTAGTGTAGAAGAAGGAGACAGTCAAATCAGTTTGCTCCTCTCCTTATATTCTGAATACCCCATTCTATAGCATCTCATTCTTTCTCCTTTTCAGTTTAATTACCTACTGTGACACCCTGTTCTCTGAACAGTGATATCACAATGGGTCTTGATTGTTCTCTTCCTTTACTTCTGATCAAGCCTGCTTCTTCTTCCCAGGCCTTGAATATATGGCATGGTTCAGACAGTGTTAACATGCTGTCAGGTGTGGTTCATTTTGACTCTGTTTTTTATATTTTGGATTTCTGTTTTTTTGTGTCTGCAGCTGTATCAGGCTCTCAATTTCCGTGTGGCTTTAATTGGTCTGGAGATCTGGTCTGACAGAGATAGGATATTCGTTAGTTCCAATGCTGACACCACCCTAAACAATTTCCTCGCGTGGCGCAAGACTGAGCTGCTAAGGAAGAAAAAGCACGATAATGCCCAGCTAATAACGTGAGTACCATCGGTACAAATAAAGTAAGAAGATCTGAAAGCTAGTGTGCATTGGTTTTATAGTCAGTATGAGGTCTCATGGTACGATTGGTAGCTCACTTTGCCTACTGCATCCTCAACCAGAGTTCAAATCTTCCACTAGGATCTCTGGCCAACTCAACCATCCGTCCACTTTTATTTAATAAATGGGGGGGGGGGGGGGGTGAAGGAGAGGAGATGAAAGGGGAAGGCAATGGCAAACTATCCCACCAAGAAACTATCACACAAGTGACAGTCCCCATAAGTTGTTTGAAACCTGGTGCTTGCATACAGGAGAGTATCTTCACCTTTACCTTATGCATTGCTGACAACCATTGGTTATGTTCATCAGATATTGCCAGTTGGGCTTAAGGATTCCAGCTGAAGATAACTCTTCTTGCTATGCCACAGCACTGGGGCTGTGAGAGTCAAGTGGGTGCTGTATCCTTGCTAGAGAAAAAAGCATTCTGAAGTTTCTAATTCTGCTTTCTAATGAGGTGTAGTATGATTACAACCACAAAATACTTCAGGGTAGGATTTAGAAAGAGAACCAGACTGGCTGTCTCAAATCGGACGTTCACTGACCATCCATCTAGTTATCCTTCATTTATACAGCCCTTATTTCTCTCTAGAGGTGTGGATTTTGAAGGTACTACGGTTGGACTAGCAACAAAGTTGGCAATGTGTACAGGTGACTCAGGAGCAGTAAATCAGGTAAGCATGCAAAGCCATTAACACTTATGCATCCACTGACAAACTTTATAGTACTGTGAAAAATTGATAAAAGTGATGAAGTACATTGATAGCAAGTTTCAAACCTCAATTGGGGAATAAAGACTGAGAATCCAGTGTTTGGGTGAAAGCTGTAGGGGAGGTTTCATATTCCCACTCCTTTCACTTGTTCTCCCTCCCATTCTGAAACAAAAATAAAAGGAGGAAAAGACTCCAATCCTCACAGATGTCTACAAAAACAAACAAGGAAGTGAGTCGGATACAAAGAGGATTTGCAATTTTCAAGGACCTTTATTATGTTCACAGTAGCAACACCTTGAAGACCTGACATGGCCGTGTTTCGGCATGTGAGCCTGCCTCAGGGTTTATCAAAACCTTAAAAGGAAATATGCATATATAATTGAATACATATAAATAGAAGCAAATAAAAAAATTAAATCAATAAACAGAAGCAAATAAAAAACTTAATGAACACACGGCCATGTCGGGTCTTCAAGGTGTTGCTACAGTGAACATAATAAAGGTCCTTGGATATTGCAAATCCTCTTTGTATCTGATTCACTCCCTTGTTTGTTTGGTTGCTTCCTCTCATTCCCCCATCATTGCCTATTTATACCTCTCCTTACATTCTCTCTCCATTTCTCCCCTTTCCTTTTGTTCAAACTCCCCACCACCACTTTCCTTCCTATCTCCCATTGCCTTCCCCTCCATTCTCTTCTCACCTCTTTATTCCCTCTTCCCAGTTTCACTTGGGCCAGATAGTCTCTATAGAGGTTTAGCTCCTGGCACTACTTAAGTGGTGTTATGATGCAAACGTATGTAGAAAAAAACTCATCTGTTGCTTTTAGGTATTATTTTTTAAGCACTGACTGAACGTTCCTTCAGAAAGCTATGTTTAGGAAAAGGCAATTAATTAAAGGTACGTTAGCAGTTAGTTTTTTGTTGCTATGTCATTATCAGGTTAACATGTTCATTAATGAAAATACTGAAGGTCTATTTGTACTTCTCGTGAAATGGAAGTATTAAAACATATTTAAAGCACACAGTAGATATAAATAAATTTACTAGACTATTTTGGCAACACTTATGTACTTTTGATAAGGGTGAAGTTCTTTCCAACAAGGTCACCTTTGAAAATACTAGAAAATCCATGCATAAGGTTGATTTTACTCTCATGGGCTTTTTTCCCTCCCCATTTTCAGGATCATAGCGGAAGTCCTTTAGGAGCAGCTTCCACCATGGCCCATGAAATGGGGCATAACTTAGGAATGTCACATGATGAAGATGTTGTGGGCTGTAGCTGTGCTGTACCAAAAGCGAATGGTGGATGTGTCATGGCACAGCAGGTTGGGTAAGAACACCATAATGGAAACTCCTAGCACCCTCCACTCTAGTATTTGATACATGGTTCAAACCAATTTCATTAATAACAAATGATAACACTAACTTAATTAAGATGGGATAAGCACAGAAAATCCTGCTGATGAAGACATGAAGGGAATGCCAAAGGTCAGCTGAGGACTATGGCACAGCAGCAGGCTTGGGGTTGGTCAGATTAAATGGACCTTGAGATCTTTACCTGCTGGCTTGTTCTACGTAAAATAGCTTGTATGTAAAACATAGTAACATAGTAACATAGTAGATGACGGCAGAAAAAGACTTGCATGGTCCATCCAGTCTGCCCAACAAGATAAACTCATATGTGCTGCTTTTTGTGTACACTTTACCTTGATTTGTATCTGCCATTGTCAGGGCACAGACCGTATAAGTCTGCCCAGTACTAGCCCCGCCTCCCAACCACCAGCCCCGCCTCTGCCACCCAATCTCGCTAAGCTTCTGAGGATCCCTTCCTTCTGAACAGGATTCCTTTATGTTTATCCCACGCATACACATTTTTCCTTGTGTTCTGGCCCATTTCAACAAGTTTAGTCAATTTGCAGATTTGAAAGTTAATCAAGGCACATCTTTACTTTTGCACTTACAGCAGAAAGGGATGGGCAGTAGCTGGGACTTTTCCTCCATCAATGGGTCAAGGGACATTTGAAATACCTGAGCCTTAATATTCCTAGACAGCTTACCCGTTTATATGAATTAAATATAAGAACCTTGTTGAGGGACATGGGATATCTTCTTAAAAACTGGAGAGATTTGCCCCTTTAATAGGTAGAATAGAGCTGATTAAAATGATGGGGGAAATACTGTGCATGTACATTGCACTATTAAGGAAACCTAAGAAGGGCAATTGGGACAACTCATATTAAAATCTAGAATATTGTTAGTTTAATAAAATAGATGAGAGATTGGGTACTAGGAACTCATCCCTACTGTAGTTTATCCCTGGAATCCCAGATAGTGTATTCCTAAATTCACCTATAAAGCGGGGACACTCTCAGAAGTTCTGAGAGAAGAGGACATTTCTCTGAGGTAGCACATGCAGTGACCTCAATTAGGTGTTAAGTTGTGGGGAAAATAGAATATTTGCATAAGTTGCTGAGTTAACTCGAAAGCTTGTTTAAAAAAGGCCCCTTAGATTCAAAAATATATAAAGATGAAAAGTCCCACTGAACTTTCTTTCTGAGAAGTTCTAAGAGGACATTTCTCTGGTAAGCGAACACTAACAGTGATTAGATATCAGCTAGCCTGGCAAATTCAGTCATTTAACAACTCAGATGCTTTTGGAGTTAGGGAAGAGGTTATTTTCCATTGGTATTCCACAGATGATATGGTATGACTTCAAATTCACTGTCACCAACAACACAAAACAATCCAAGAGACCTTGGCAGGCATGAGAGGATTGAAGGTAATGCAGTTTCATGCCTTTACACGATTGTAGATTTCAAGCTGCGTACCTTAATTGTACATTGGAAGCCTGCTTTATACAGAGATAAGACCTTCTCTCTTCCATTTCAAATTATGTACACCGCCTATAATTAGATATTTTTTCTTCATCTCTCCTCCAGGATGGTTTACCCCAAGTATTTCAGCAGCTGCAGTAGACATGATTTACAGAGTTTCTTAAGTGATTCAAGACCTAGCTGTCTACTAAATATGCCAGATGTGGATCAGCTCTATGGAGGTCCAGTCTGTGGAAACCAGTTTGTGGAGCAAGGGGAAGATTGTGACTGTGGTACCCTTCAGGTAATGACAAAAGAACTGGTCCTTACGTTACATATCTTCTCTTATATTTTGTAAATACCGTAGCAGTTCCATGCAGGTCACAATCAGAAGAGACCAGGCAAACCCTAAGAATTACATCACAATAGAATCATTAACGTTCCTCATAGAGCTACAGGGTCAGTTCTGCAACATCCGGCCTCAGGTGGGAGATAGTAGGGGGCCTGGGTAGTACTAGTAGAAAGGCTGATGCATTAAATTGCTTATGGCTTTCACAAACAAAATAGCATACACAAACATGCAACATAGCACATGTAATCGCATTTATGAATTTTAATCCATGCTGTTTGGGATGTTGTATGAGCTAGTTTTTGTTTGCAAAATTATTCATAGAACCTTTGCAATAGTTGTTAATAAACTGGCAAATCATGTAAATTAGCCCATTAGCTCATGCAAACATATTTCCAATCTGGCATTTTTATGCCCCAGGGAGGTGTAGTTAAGATTTTTTGTGATAAAAGTCCACAATTTCATATGGACTTTATTGCAAGAAAACTGCCAGGAATCTCGGTTCCTTATTTAAATGAGCCAACACCACAAGCAAATCTTCCTGTAGTGCCAAGTCTTATCTGCAACTTCCATCATAGTTTAATACATCAGCCCCCTTGTGAGGGTTGTAGAATTCTTTCCCACTGCCCCATCGGTTCTTTTTTATCTTTTTTTTTAAAGGGCAAAGATAGCCTAGTATATACAAAGATTTCTTTGAATATAAACAAACAGTTGCGTAGCTGATGACAGTAATATTCCATTATGTGCATAAATATTCATACAGTAATTGGAATCAAATATGTTGTGATCAGTCCTAAAACAGCATGAATGTTTGAGGGAATATAGAACTCGGTGGTATAGCTTTATTACTGTTTTCAAGATTAAACAATAATTTTACAGCCTTACCAGTAGGAAGTTATCAGGCATTCATCTACAAAAAAAATGCGTCTTTTCTAATAGTGCAGGCCAGACATTGAAACAGCTAAAAAAGAAAATATTAGAGGATGCCCAGAATGGAAATGTGTTTACATCTAACCAGAAGATGTTTGCCAACCACAGCTGCCGCCTCATGAAGGATGACTGTACATATAACATCTCTCTTCATTTTTGCTTCAGAATTAAGGACTCTCACTGACAACTCTTCAAAAGCAGGTCTATTTAGTTAGAATCAGTGATGTTTCTGCAAGGTCTATATATCTTGAGAAAATTACATATACTGTAATTATTATTATTTAAATGTAGAAATGGGTAATTCTCTACATGTATTTTCTTATTTGAACTGACAAGGAACAATTCGCTATTTTAAATGCAATACACTGTGCCATTTGTAATACACAAAAGGCCATACAGTAGTAAATATGGAACAGAATATGAGAAAGACAAACTTAACTATGCATATTCCCCCTAATTCTATAAAAGTCGCTAAAATTGCACATGCAAATTTGGGGGTGTGCCCAATTTGCACGTGCAATTTAATTGAATATGAGCTAATCAGCACCAATAATTGGCTTTTTAACAAGCGATTGTTTGCACTAACTAGATTTGATTGGGATATGTGTGCCTAAAGTTTATGCGCGAGTTCAGAAAAGGGGTGTGGAAATGGGAGGGTCATGGGCGGAATAGGGGCGGAACGGGGACCTAACATTTATGCCTGTTTTTATAGAATGAGGTGGGAATACACGCCTAATGTAGACATGTACATTTGCACCACGTTAGGTGCGATTGCCAGGTGTAAACAACTGTTCTATAAACTGCACCTAACTGTTAGCGAGGCTTATAGAATACTGATTTTTTTTTTCAGTGCCATATATAAAATTCACCCCATTGGGGAGAATTCTGTATAGGTCAACCAAAGTTAGGCATCAGGATGATCCGCACTTAGCTAGTATTCTATAAAGGTTGTTTCTCACAGAACGGCCTTTGCAGAATAACAACTTAGCGCGCATTTTCGCACCTAATTTTGGGTGCAAGCATTTACACTTGCCAAAGGCTAGTGTAAATGCTCACACCCAGGGCCGCCGAGAGACTGGGCTGGGCTGGGCCCGGGGCAAGGCACATGTAAATGGGCTCTTATGTAATTAGGTGTTGTGTAAATATATGTGTGGGGTGCAAGCCAGCACATACTTGTATAGTAGGCATATCAGGGGAAGAGTTTGGACGGAATATGGACAGAGTCACGATTTACACACGCATTTTATAAAAAGATGCATGGTTGCTCATATTGCATTCGTGTAGTTGCACCTGCTGTTGAGTAGGCGTAATGCCTGCACCGCACCTTTAATCTAGGCATGATTTCTGCAGGACTTGTGCTAAACAAGCACCTTCCTACCCTATTACCTTAGGCACACTGTTCCAAAATCGCCCCAAAAGTGTCTTTTAGATATTTTTCCATAGACTTTATTTTATACATTGCAGTAGCTCATACACTATTATTTATTTAGATTTTGCTCACACCTTTTTCAGTAGTAGCTCAAGGTGAGTTACATTCAGGTACACTGGATATTTCTTTGTCCCAGGAGGGCTCAGGATCTAAGTTTGTACTGGAGACAATGGAGGGTTAAGTGACTTGCTGAAGATCACAAGGAGAGCAGCAGTGGGATTTGAACCAGCCACGTCTGGATTTTAAGACCAGTGCTCTAACCACTAGGCCACTCCTCCACTTCTGCTTTAGCAATTCCAAATCTTGTCTATTTTTTTGAACTAATTTGGTTATTAAGATTTTGAGTCCTGGCCATGAAGGAAATTGGCAGCTTTCACAAAACCATAGCAACAAAACCCACCGATATTCAAAACGATTTAACTGTCCAGTTAAATAGCATTTAAGTGCCTAACCACAGATATTTAGCGGGAGATAACTGATTATCTCCCGCTGAATATCTCAGTTGAGCAGGTAGTTGCTAATCAACTATGTCACGTGACTTAGCCGGATAGCCACTTAAATAGCAGGTCTATCTTGACTGCTAAAAAGTTAACTGGTTAGCGCTGATTATGGCATAGTCGGTTAACTTTTTAGCAGCCAAAATAAACCTGGATATTCAATGTTGGTCGCCAGAAATGGCCCAGCATTGAATATTTGGGATCAGCACCGATCATGGCACTTAAGCGGGTTGCCTTCCACGGGCTGAATATGGGCCCCAATGTGTTTATTTACTCTGTGTTATTACATCCTTCCCATCTGGGATTTTCTTTAGTTTATTCAGTGAGCTTGTTTGACATTCTACAAAAAAAAATCCTTTAGCGAGAAAGAAATAATCTTCAGCATAATGTGCACATTTATTTTTTCTTAAGCTGTATAAGAATCAGGCGTACTGAGACCCCCATGCTATGAGAATAAGAATCACTCTAGACCTGAAATAAATACTTCCATAGAAACATGTTCAAAAACTGCCCTGCACAAGTCTGTACTCGCCTACTGGCGGCCCGTGCCCACTTCGCCAAAGTGAATGAAAGTAACGATGGGCTGGGAGCAGTTTTTGCACCAATCCATATTTGCACTCTGTAAAACCACATGGCTCACACAGCCCTTGCTGTGATGCTGTCCCGCATATTCTGTGAAAAATTTCTAAAGTGCACTTGTGGTTCTGCCTATGACAGCAGTGAACCAGCTTTGACCGTGCTTTTCATTTCATTCTGTGATTACCAGGAGGGTTTCTGCAGTGAAATCATGCTGATTATTATGTGTGTTTCTTTTCATTTCTTTTTTTTTTTTTAAACAGCAGTTTCTTCCTGTTCCTTTGTACTGCTAGCTCATTTTACTGCAGTGATATTGCATTACATTACATCAGACTCTTGTATCCCACACAAGACTCATGAGTTCAGTGTGATAGACAAATTAAGAAAATAAGGCATTACCAGGATGATGACAATGTTTCACCAAGATGTGTTCAAGTCATTGATTCATGACAAATGTTTGAAATAGGAAAGTTTCCCGGGAAATAATTAATAATTTGTTATTTGTCTCAGAAACATAGGTAAAGAATTCCACCATCTCGCTGACTGATAGGAAATCAGGGATATGAATATAGTTTTCTACACTAACCCCTGACTTCTGTATATGGTGCTAAAAATTGTGCATGCAAATTTGGGCACGTGCCCAATTTACTTACACAGTTTAACTGAGCAATGAGCCAATTAGGGTCAATAATTTGGCACTAGCCATCAATTCTTGGCATTAATTGGCAACAATTTGGATTTGCGTGAGCATCTTACTATGTGCTATTCTATAACGCTGTGAACACTAATCTTGTAACACATAACTGAAAAGGGAGCATGGCCATAAGAGGGGCATGGGCGGGTCAGTGGCGTTCACTAATGATATGCCTAATTTACGTGCAAGGATATACACCAGGGGCCCTGTTTACTAAGGTGCACTAGCGTTATTAGCGCACACTAAAAATTATTGTGTGCTAACACTAGAGACACCCATATATTCCTAGTGGTTAGTGCAGTGGACTTTGATCCTGAGGAACTGAGTTCGATCCCACTGCAGCTCCTTGTGACTCTGGGCAAGTCACTTAACCCTCCATTGCCCCTGGTACAAAATAAGTACCTGAATATATGTAAACCGCTTTGAATGTAGTTGCAAAAACCTCAGAAAGGCGGTATATCAAGTCCCATTTCCCCTCTCCCTTTCTTTGTGCACTTGGGAAACAATGATCTAGAGAATTCTATAAAAGGAGCCTAAAGTTAGGTGCTAATTCCACACCCAAATTTCAGCGCAGAAATGCGTTCTAATGGATGCTAGGTGCTGAAATGGCAGATCAGTGCAGAAATACACATATGTGCCCAGTTATAGGATAGCACCTAAGTGTATCTGCATGCAACTGCAAAGGGGCCATTCCCATGGGAGGGCTATGGGAGGGTCAGGAGCATTCCAGAACATTGCACGCAGTATTATAGTATACCGCAGATGCACACCCAACTTGTGCACCAGGACTTACACCTGGTTTCAGTTGGTGTAAGTCCTCATGCCCAGCACTATTCGCTCCATGATGCGACTGCACCTGGAATATTGTGTTCAATTCTGGTCACCACATCTCAAAAAAGATATAGTGGAATTAGAAAGAGTGCAGAGAAGGGCGACGAAAATGATAAAGGGGATGGGACGGCTTCCCTATGAGGAAAGGCTAAAGTGGCTAGGGCTCTTCAGCTTGGAGAAAAGGCGGCTGAGGGGAGATATGATAGAGGTCTATAAAATAACGAGTGGAGTGGAATGGGTAGACATGAAGCGTCTGTTTACTCTTTCAAAAAATACTAGGACTAGGGGGCATGCGATGAAGCTACAATGTAGTAAATTTAAAACGAATTGGAGAAAACTTCTCTTCACTCGCCATCCTTGTAGAAGCGTAATGCAAACGGGTGGCTCCATTTGTATTGAATATTTTGAGAACAAAGAAATTGTGTTAGTGGCCTGAGCTCCGCCTGTCGTCACAGAGTAGAGAGGGCCAAATCTTGAAAAACCTTGATGTGATAAGTGTCCCGTTTGAAATCCAGAGACGCTCGCGAGGCATGCATTCTTTTTTATTTTATTTTAAAGTCAACAAAACATGCAATCAAATCGCGTGGTTGGTTGTTTCTGGGCGCTCCCAGAGATCAGTGAGTGTGATCTATATGAATCTCGGCAGGGTCTTTGTCTATTTGTATCTCCTTTAAAAGTGCACTTGCCATTTGCTGCACCACCAACTCGGAATCTTATGTTATGGCGCCAGCTCCGATTTTCCAGATCTTCTATTTTATACCAAAGCTGTTGGAATACCTGTCTATCCTCTGCAGCCTGCAAGTTCAAAGTTTGCAGCATGTCCATCTGCTCCTCCAACCGTTCCTCAGTCTCTGCCACATATTGCTCAAGCGCACTAATTTCCCCGTGGAGATCAGTTCCCAGTGAATTAAGTTCAGTGTGAACTACCTTCAGATCATTTTTTTATCTCTCTCATCCATGCTCTGATCTCTTGTAGGGGTTCTCTCACCTTTTCCGGCGGTTCCTCTGACGTGAAGAGCGGCAGGGAACACTGCGAGGCATGTTGCAGCTGTTGTAAGTCTGGTGCTTGGTCCTCCGGGGTTCTTTTGTTAGCTTGCGTGGCCGTCACGACTGGGCCCGAGTATGCAAACCCAGCAAGAGATTGCATCGCTGCTTGTGAGGCCATAAGAGATCGGTACCGGGATCTGTTCTGGGACTGATGATACCGAAAGAGTCTGAGTATTGCTGAAATAGCCACAACAGTGCCAAACTTTTGCTTAGGGTTGACCGGAGCTCTGCGCTTAAGCTGCCACTTCTCCCAGTGACGTCACTTCCTCCGAAAATTTCTCTTCACTCAACGTGTAATTAAACTCTGGAATTTGTTGCCAGAGAATGTGGTAAAAGCAGTTAGCTTAGCGGGGTTTAAAAAAGGTTTGGACGGCTTCCTAAAGGAAAAGTCCATAGACCATTATTAAAATGGACTCGGGGATAATCAAGATAAAATGTTTTGTACTTTCTTGGGATCTTGCCGGGTATTTATGACCTGGATTGGCCACTGTTGGAAACAGGATGCTGGGCTTGGTGGACCTTTGGTCTGTCCCAGTTTGGCAATGCTTATGTACTTATGTACTTATCCCAGAGCACCCCTGATAGAATAGCGCTGGGTGCTATTTACAAAAGCAAGGGATTTAGTCCATCTGTTTTGGCAATGGCTGTAATGTACTTGCACCCTCAATGGGGTCGGGGGCAGGGTATTAACCTCCGTATGGTAGAGGCTTGGCACTTCAGTCATCAGGCCTGTTGGGGGGCCCGTCCTCAGCTCATAGTCCAACCTTTGCACTCAGATCTTAGCCTCAAGCTTGTATTCTGGACTTCATACTAATCAATATTGCATAGGCGAAAGATGAGATATACACTAATGGCAAGAAAAACAAAAGAAGAACAAATCTTCAACAAAAAGCAGCAAACACAAGCCAAGAAGAGAGTGAAAGCCACAAATGCCACAAGTTCAAAGAACATAGATTCCAAGGACATTCAGTTGTAATGTTCGAATATTGCTCATGATGTGATATTTACATCTGGAGTGCCTTAAAGATACGCATATGGTAGTTTTTTGTCCATGGAGCAGTGTGTATATATCTCATTATAGATTCATTAAATCTATACAGGACCCCTGACGAAGGCTATTGTGCTGAAACACGGCCCATGTTGGGTTTTTCCTGTATTTTTTGTTGATTGATAAACAGTTTGGAACATTACAAATGAATGCTCTTAGAATCTGTGTTCTTTGAACTTGTTGCTTTGGTGGCTTCCACTCTCTTCTTGGCATATATACTAATGGCAAAATTCTTTCTCATACTATTTACTCCTAAGTTTCTTCTGCTTTGCAACAAACTTTATTAACTGCTTAAGCTCTTGTGAATTCACATAAGGCTGCAAGAAAGAAATGAGGAAACTTCCTTATGATTCTAGAAAACAATACTGTAACATAGCTTTGGAAACCACAAATAGTAATTTTATAAAGCGATTTCCATGAGTAGAGCCTATTCTGCATGCAGGAAAGGACTTTTATGAAACTAGGTGACCACATACACACATAAAGGTATGCACCTGCTTGTAAGTGATTTGTGAGTAGGTGTTCCCAGGGAGCAGAAATGACATAGCAAGGCAGTATGCATTTTATAAATTAGGCCTGTACATGCATAGAGCAGGTGTAAACTTGTTGGTCTGTATTTGCCTACTACTGAGGCAGGTTCAGGTTGCCTATTTTACGAAGGAACATAGGCACCTATGTTGCCTTTATAAATTAAGCTTAATTGAAACAGACCATCCCTCGCAATGTGAAAGTATGTTATATTGGACTTGGATGATGATCTGCAACTGGAACGAGATAAGCATGTATTTGTCATCCATAAATCTGCTTTGATGGCAAAATGTTGCATTTTGCTTCATTGGATACAGTCATACCCTCCATCATTGAAACTGTGGAGGAACAAGATGCATAGTCTCCTCTGTATGGAGAGAATGTCTATTGTGGCCAGAGGACCCAAAAAGATTATTTCTTTTATTCAACTTTGGTCCCCCTTTTTGGACGCCTTGACCCCTGTGTTGATAAGTGGATTGTTGAATGCTTTGCAAGGTGAATCCCCTGTTATTTTTATCATAATCCTGATATTCTGTGTCACTCTGAGATGTTCTTATGGCTATATGTATCACTTGCTGTGTAGTGGGGGGGAGCAAGTAATGGGGAGGTTGGTAAGGAATAGGGGGTTAGGGTTTTTTTCAGCAACAATTGGATTTCCTTGATGTTGCTTCTCTGTTTTGTGTTGTGTTGCTTCAAACATTTTATAACAATAATTTTTCTATAAAGTAAGCTTAAAATAGGTGCCTTATGGCACTTCTCATATAGGCATCCCAAAATGAATTTTTATCTGGAAATGCATTTTTTCGTATTCCAAGTTGTAAATTTAGGATATCTTCATCCTGCAGAAACATCTGTTGACTCACTCGAATACTTTGCTTCTTTTCCAGGTCTGTACAAACCCCTGCTGTAATGCTACAACCTGCAAGCTGAAAGAAGGTGCGGAGTGTGCTCAAGGAGAATGCTGCCACAGGTGTAAGGTAGTGTGTCTTGTGCTAAATGTGTAAAATATCATCTGCAGTCTGAATCACTCCAAATGCCAATCAAATAAATGGGTCTTCATCTCTCAGGTGACTTGGCAGTAAGTTCCATTCTAAGGGGCCATATAAAAGAAATGCAGTACATCAGCTCATCAACTGTATCCAGTTGATGAGCTGATGGAGGAAGAAGGGTCAGCTGGGTAGAATTTTGTGAAATGAGTAGGGCGAGATTATAGAGTAAAGAAGGAGCAGGTCAGATAAATACTGTAACTAGCTGACAGGATGAACAGCATGTATAGCATCACTGACCAGTTGTGATAGGCAGAATATACTGTCACTTAGGCCTCCTTTACAGTGGAAAGATTGTACCATTAAGCATGATAAAGTAATGTTGAAGGGTCATTGGTTACCAGTGGGAAAACAAAGTGAGAAACACAAACAAATATGACTCCCTTACAACAATTAGCTGTAAATTTGAGGGACTGAGATCATTATCCACAATTCCTGGTTTCAGAGTGAGGTTCACTACTGTCATGGAATGTGCAAAACCAACCTGTTTGGAGACACTGCCCTGAGAAAATGGATCATACATGTTTTAAGTCAGAAAGCCATAATTTTTCTCTCTGTGCTATCAGATAAACCTTGCAAGCAGAGAATTGTTCTTGCACCTCTGTGCACCTTAAGATAAAGCTGACAGGCTAATTTATTAACCTGGATTAAAAAAAAAAACACCTCATAGTGCATAGTACATACAGGGCTTCTATTCTTACGTATTTAAAATTGCAAATGTTGGTGTCTATTTTCCAGTTAATTAGAGTACAAAATATGCGTGTTTATCAGTGATTTTGCATAACAGGTCCTATTGCTGGGTATCTTTTCCACGGAAATCAAATATATACATTTATGTCACTTGGGAGTGGTCAGCACAGAAAAGACAACAAAACCTGATTGGAGGATACCAGACAAGCCAAGAGGGGGAGGGGAGAGAGTATTAGTGGAAGAGGTGTTTTTCCGTTGTTTACTCCATAAACACCTACGCTCCAGTTTACTAAGCATCACTAGCGGCTGTCTATGCGCTAGTGCCAACACAGCCTTTTCACTTTGATTAAATAAATGAACGGGCATATGACCTTGAGACTTCATTAAAGTGAGAGTGACTGGGGATTGCTCCTGCTCCTCGCTAGATAAAAGGCCCTTATATGGCAGCTTGTCATGGGTGCCATTTTGTACCCTTGGACTTCAATGGAGCAGAAGCAGTGTGGATTATTCCTGGCCCCCACTAAACTTCAGGGAACCCTGCTAAGACCTAGGACTAGGATCTGGGGGTGGAGGCAGGGGATTGGAAGGGGGTTATTGACATCATCAGATGGGTGTCAAAAGAGGGAGTGACTGAGGTTGGAGTGAGGGGAATAAGGGGATGGCTGCTATTAGGAGCAGAGATTATAAAACACTGTTTTGCCGCAAATTTGGGGGAAAGCTGCATATTTTTTCCCCAGGTAGAACATTTTAACATTGTTGCTCCTGCTGGTTGTGGAGAGACATCAACATGCACTTGGACCCATCCATATATATATTTTACAAAGGTTATGCGTGTGGCAGAGCCTAAAATACAATGTGAATTTTCTAAATCCCAACCTGGGCCTCTTAATTCCCCTTTCCATGCCTTATCTACAATGGGCCTTATTAGATTTTTACTGAGGGTAAAATCCATTTTTGGTCCAAGAAAAAAATATCTAAAATCTTTTAGGTAAGAGAGAAGGAATATTTTGCATTGATCTCATTAGGCTAGCAGTCTTTAGCTAGAAATTCGCATTTACCACATACTGTCCCTTCTCTCACCTTCCAATAAAGTGACAATAATGGTGTAGGATGAAACCAGAGCACAATGCTGGCACATTATTGACTGCACAGTCTTTATTCAGATCCGAGCCGTTGGCGAGTTGTGCAGGAGCCAGAAGGATGAATGCGATCTCCCTGAGTACTGCACTGGCAAAGCAGCTCAGTGCCCTGAGGATGTCTTCCAGGAAAATGGAGTGCCATGCAAATATGGAAAGGGATACTGTTACAATGGAGAGTGTCCATCGCATAGCCAACACTGTGTAACCCTGTGGGGTTCAGGTACTGAATGATCCTATTTATTCATATCAAAGCTATTTAAACTCATAGACTACTCTGTCAAGCCCCCCCCCCCCCCCCCCCCGGATTCTAAATATGACACTGAAAGATCAGCACCTAAATTTAGGCACAGATCCAAGATGCATCTGTATCTGAATTAGTTCATGAGCTATTAACAATCAATAATAGCACTTAATTGGCACTAATGTGGTTTTGCGCATGCATCTTCCTATGCGCTATTCTATATCACCCTGCGTCTAAATCCTCTAGCATGTAACTGAAAAGGAGGCATTACCAGGGTGGGGGCATGGTTGTTCCAAAAAGTTGTGTGTGGTTTTATATAGCACCATTTGCACGCTGAAATGCAGTGAGTTCCATGCCAGCTTTACACCAGGTTTCAGCTGGCGTAAATTCCGGTGCTCAGCTTACGGTGCAGGAATCAGCTCTAAGCGCTATTCTATAAAACATACTCATCTTGCAGCGTCCTTTTAGTGTCGATTTTTTTTGTGGCGTTAATCTTTGAGTACCATTTACTGAATGTAGTCTAAACTATGTAAGTGTATTTGCATTTGTGCCTATTAATTTGGTATACTGTCATTTGTAAAACACAAGAGGAAAAAAGGGAGAAAGTTATATTTCAGTTTCAGAATTTATCAGACAGACACAGTCAGAAGGGGCAGTGGCATATACCAAGGGTGGGGTGGTGGGGGCAGTCCTCCCCAGGTTCAGGCAGCAAGAGGGTACATGGAGCAGTCACGCAGCTGTTGGCTCCATTGGCTCCCCTGCCCCCTCTGATGTCGCTTCCTGTTCTGGGGCAGGGGATTGATAGAGCCAACAGCCACATGACTGCTCCATGCACCCCCTTGCTAGGAGGAAGGGTGATGCAGTTTGGGGGGATTGGGGTGATGTGCTTCGGGGTGGGGGGGTGGGAGTGATGTGCTTTGTGGGTGGGGAGTGGCGGTGATGTGGCTTAGGGGGTGGGGGTGTGGTGCACCTTAGAGGGGTGTGATGCGTCTCAGGGGGGTGCAGCAGTGACATGCCCGGGTGGCAAGCAAGCTAGGTATGCCATTGAGAAGGGGAGCCCTCTATTCAGTTCAACCCTTTCGTATTATATCAAATCCACAGAAAGAAAGGTACACATTTTTCTATGGGAGATATATAACTAGAATCAAAATCTTCCACAAAAAGGACCAGGTGATTTACACAGATGGAATAAGGCCTGTTTAAAATAAAAAGGAGTAAGTTTAAAGAGGGGATTTTCCACAATGAATGATTAACCTGCCAGAAACAAATATTGGCCCCTACTCAAATGCTCTCAATGACACCACCTGCATGAAGAAAGCTGCCAAGTTGATGTCTCAGCATGATGTGTAATGATGTTGTCCTTTACATACACTGGTACTCATTACTTTGCATCACTCTTTAGGCGCACAGGTAGCTCCAGACGTCTGCTTCCAACAGAATATGCAGGGAACAGAGAGCTTGCATTGTAAGAAGACAGAATATGGTTACCGAGCCTGCGGCAGAAAGTAAGTTTCCAGGCATGAGGCTCAAAAATAACCATTTTGCTCTATAATGTCTTAGTTTAGGTGTTCTTCTTTCACTAGTTCAGATCTTCTTTTTGATCTCTTAAAATTGTTCTGCTGTCTGGGTATTCCTCTATGCATTTCTCTCTAGAAATTTATGAAATTCTCTTTTAGAGAACTATTTTTGTTTTTTTGATCCATAAATCCTGCTTAAACAAAGTAAAACACAAATTACCATATATACTTGAAAATAAATCCATCTGAATATAAACTGAGGTAACCTCCCCCACCCCCACCCCCCCATAAAGAGGGAAAAAAGTTTGACTCAAATATAAACTGAGACTAGAAATTTGGGTGATCATGGTGAGCCAATCTACAAAGACTAGACATCCTTGCCATAAGTTTTAATCAGAGGTATAGCCAGACCTCGATTTTTGGGGGGGAGGAGCTGAGTCCAAAGTGAGGGGGGGGGGGCATTTTTCCCTGCCTCGCCACAGCTCTCTGCAATCGTACATAGCTGCCCTCACTGCCTGTCCAGCTTTCCCACCCCAGTGCTCATGCTTGATTTTAGTGAAATTGAGCATGCACAAAGCAGACAAGAGAGATTGGGCATCATTCCTGCCCATATAATCCCACTGGATCATCAGGTATTTAAAAGTAGACCAGAGGTGGGGTGGGCATGGGGGGACTTCATTGGCCCTTGGCTACTTGCGGGGTGGGATAGAGGGGGATCAGGGTCACTGGGGCAAGAAGGGGCAGCCACAACCCAAAATATAACTGGCAGCAGCCGATATTCAGACCAGTGCCTGGTGCTGTCCTAACTTTAGGTGTTCACCTAATTGGTTAGCAGTCTGAATATGGTTGCTAACCAGTTGGATCCCAGCTCCTCCCATACTTCGCCCATGTACCACCCGGGCCATAGGAGCCAGCTCTATAACCGGACATTGCAGAAGGCAGTTAAATGCCACTGAATATTACCATTTAGGTGGTCAGAAGTAGTTTAACCATACAGGAGCCTCTCCTGCCTGCTGAAATTGTTTGGAATATCGGGCAGAGGTATGTATAAATACTCTGCTTCCAATTTATTTTTCTGCCTCCACAGTAGTGCCCTAAATGACCAGATGACCACTGGAGGAAATCAGTGAATACCTTTCCTACTCCCTCAGTGGTTACTGATCCCCTCCCACCTCCCAAAAATGTAAATAAAAATAGTACTTACCAAACTCTATGACAGCCTCAGATTTTATAGCCAGATCTATTAGAGCAGCATGCAGGTCCCTGGAGTAGTATAGTAGTCAGTACAGTGCAATGTAGACAGGTGGACCCAGGCCCATACCTTCCCCTACCTATTACACTTGTGGTGGAAACTGTGAACCCTTCAGAATGCACCAGAAACTCACTGGACCCACATATTGATAGATGCCAGGCCTTTTTGCCATCCAATTTCGGCTAAGCTTCTTAGGAATGGATCCTCAGAAGCTTAGCCGAAATTGGATGGTGGAGCAGGTGGGGGAAGAGGGGTTGGTGGTTGGGAGGCGAGGATAGTGGAGGGCAGACTTATACGGTCTGTGCCAGAGCCAGTGATGGGAGGCGGGACTGGTGGTTGGGAGGCGGGACTGGTGGTTGGGAGGCGGGAAATACTGCTGGGCAGACTTGTACGGTCTGTGCCCTGAAAAATGCAGGTACAAATCAAGGTAAGGTATACACATATGAGTTTATCTTGTTGGGCAGACTGGATGGACCATGCAGGTCTTTTTCTGCCGTCATCTACTATGTTACTATGTTACTATATAGGTGCCCCCTTCACCTAGAAGGGCTATTGTTGTGGTGTATAGTTAGGGGTAGTGGGTTTTGGGTGGGTTGTGGAGGACTCGGCAGACAAGATAAGGGAGCAATGGTGAGATGTATGCCTAGGAGCATTTATATGAAGTCCCCAACAGTGCCCTCCCAGAGTGCCCCATTGCTCTCCTGGGATATCTGGGGGGGGGGGGGGCAATCTACTAAAAATACTGACCTGTCCTACATCCCAATGGCTTGATTTTCTATGGTTTTCACTTGTACTTTTTTTTTTTTCAAAAAATACATGAAAATATAAGTGCACTGAGCACAAAAACTTGTTACAGATCATATTTAAAAAAAAAAAAAAAAGATAGACATTTTGCTGTTTCAAAAATGATCATGTTTTCTATTCAGATTTGGAACATTTCGCTCAAAATGTCCAAAGTCAGACTTGGACATCATATCGAAAATGCCCCTCCACATGGAACAGGGGGGAGAATGTTGAGTACTGCGCCTTATACTTAATACAGCAGATAATATAGCACAGTTAATCCTACTTGAATATGTGTAAATAATGCACAGAAAATATCTTTCTTTGCATTAATTAAATAGCAAACTGTTGGAGAACATCCCAAAAGCTAATTCAGAGGTATTTGCAGTTCTGATAAATTATTTGCTAAATCTTATCACACTCCAGTAAATAGGAGCCTATGACTTTCAATTATACATCAATTGTATTATTCTTGACACAAGTTAAATTACTTTTACAAAAAATATACTATATGAACCATAAATTTGACATTCAGGTCTGACTGAGCTGAACTGTTGAGTAGAATGGGAATATATTAATATCAAAACTGTCTTAACTCTAAACAATCTGATATGAACCACTGAATGCCCAAATTTAAGAACATGAGTGCTTTAATTAACCTTGCTTCTGCTTAAAACCAGTCAGGTTTTCAAGATACCCTAATGTAGAGATTCTCAAACCTAGTCCTGGAGGCATCCTAGCCAGACAGGTTTTCAGGATACCCACAATGAATATTTATAAGAGAGATTTGCATACACTGCCTTCACTGCATGCAAATCTATTTCATGAATATTCATTGTGAATATACTGAAATCCTGACTGGCTGAGGTGCCTCCAGGACCAGGTTTGGGAACCACTGCTCTAATGAATATGCAAGAGAGAGATTTGCATATAGTGGAGTCAATGGGCATGCAAAACTAATTCCTACATATTCATTAGGCATATCCTGAAAACCTGACTGGTCTAATGCCATCAAAGACTGGAGTCTGAGACTTCTAAATATTGTTCTGGAAACACCATGGGTCATATGTTAAAAGGCTGGAATGAGCCAATTTGCAGCCTGTTAGAAGTGATGTTTTAAAGCAGGGTTTCCCAAGCTGGTCTTGGTGTTCTCCTAGCCAGTCTGGTTTTCAGGATATTCATAATGAACATACATGAGATATTCATGAAAATCAGACTGGCTAGAGTTACTCCAGGACTGGCTAGGGCTACTTCAGGACTTGAGAAACACTGCATTAAAGGGAAAGAGGACTTGATATACTGCCTTTCTGAGGTTTGCTTGTTTTTTTGCAACTACATTCAAAGCGGTTTACATATATTCAGGCACTTATTTTGTACCAGGGGCAATGGAGGGTTAAGTGACTTGCGCAGAGTCACAAGGAGTTGCAGTGGGAATAAAACTCAGTTCCCCAGGATTAAAGTCCACTGCACTAACCACTAGACTACTCCTCCACTAAAGGAATAGCTCAGTCTACAAACTCCTTTATCCATCTATAATGGGGGGGGGGGGGGGGGGGGGGTAATTTTATAAAGTCATTCTCATATGTGTGTGGCCACATACTCTCATAAATGGCCTCTTATAAAATTCCAACTGGTAACATATATGTTTTGACATGATGGTGTGTACTTGAAGCAGAGTTTGGGCAGAGCCTGGGCATAGCAACCATCTACATGTGCAGATAGTAAAACATCCTAATCTAAGCATGCACTTAAAAAGGTGCAGACATTTACACACAGAAACATAAAAAATGTCAGCAAATAAAGATTGTGCGACTGATGCACAAAGGCACCCATTAAATATTGGGGGGGGGGGGGGTTGGGAGGGGTCTACTTTGACCACCAGGGATTTTTTGGTTCTTGGGAGTACCGGGGGGTGCGGGGGTCCACTGGACCACCAAGGATTTTTGTTTGGTTCTGGGGGGGGGGGGGTCAGGGGGGTTCTTTGGTCTTAGGGGGGTCAGGATTGGGGCTCCTTTCTGGGTGTGTGTCCGTGTACTGACACCTACCATGGGGAGCAGTCTGCTTGCACTATACAGTGCAAGCAGATTTCTCCCCATAATGATAGCCCCAGACCTGTCATTAATTTCTGCATGTTAAAGGTAGGCACACAGTGCATTTGAAATGGCTGTGCATTGCTCGGAATGCTCATTTAAATATTAATGAGCTCACTGTAATACATTTGCATAGGGTTCTTGGTGGCTGTTAGAGCCATGGAAAACCCCTTTGTGCATTACTCACTAAATAACATTTGCTTTAGATTGGCTACAACCAGTCTAAAGCAAATGTTGCCAGCAGGATAAGCTTTGTGCATTGGCCCCTATATCACCTATCCAGTCTGTCCTTTCATACCAGCTACTCATCTCTACTGTTCTTTTTGCTCCCTTAAAGATCCTTTCTACTTCTCCCATGCTTTCTTGAATTCAGATACAGTCCTCATTCCCGCCACCTCCACAGGGAGACCATTCACTCTTTCTCTAAAGAAAGTAGTTCCTTAGAAAGTATTTGCTCCAGGGCAGGTGTAAATGTCTGTGCCTGCCGAAACTGGAATTCGGTTGGCCTCTGGAAAACATGCATACATTAAGGCACAATTATTTACAGAAGCCCTATAGCTGGTGTAAATGTTCATGCCTAGATGTTAGCACATATGTGAATCAATGCGTTTAAGCACTTACCTGTGCAGTGTACCCACACGCTGACCAAACTCCACTCATATGCATACTGTCCAGTAAAGTATGTGCCATCAAAGCAACGGGAGGGGGGGCATTCTATATATGGCGCTGAGATTCTATGCTGGAAAAAATCATTGCAGAGCACTATCCTATTAATGGTGCTCCAAGCTGAGCGCTGTTAATAAAATAGTGCTTATAGCCCGTTTCCACACCAAAAGAGAGGTGCTGGTATATACACCAGCTGAAACCTGGTGTAAATGCAACTCTGGGCATTTTGCTGCAGAAATGGGGCTATTCTATAATCCTGTGCACAACTTTTAGGAATGCCCCCGCCTCTCCCCTGGTCTTGTCTCCTTTAGATTTGCGCATGAGGGGATTTAGGTGCACAGGGTTATAGAACAGAGTGTAAGGAGATGCATGTGCGAATTTCAATTATTGCCGATTAACTGAAATAATTGATTTTTAGTATCAATTGCAATTAATTGGCTCATAAGCTCGTTAATTTGCATACAGATCTTTGATGCATTTATATTTTTTTACTTTCATCTTCCTCACAGGGATGTCAAGTGTGGAAAATTGCATTGTGTAAATGGAAACGATTTGCCCATTACGCGTAGGTCATCTTTTATAACACTAAACAGAGGGCAACAGTGTAAAGTAGCAGAACTGGCCAGTGATGTAACTGAAATCTTACCAGACCCAGGGATGGTGCCAACGGGTACCAAATGTGGTGAGAATATGGTAAGACACTCTTTCTTTACATCTTGATTGCAGTGCAACACTAGGCCTTCACGATTCATGAAGAGGTTGAACGTATTTGAAAAACTGTGAAATGTGTTGATATTCAGATGATGTTTCCAATTAACTTTAGGAGTTAACTGAATCTTTTTTTCCATATGTAGGGTATAGGTGACTCACTTGTATAGGGAGACTGAAGTCTCCACTCATGGAGATCTACGCCATGCAGAGATTTCAAGGGGGTGCAGTTTGGGCATGGCTTGAGCAGGACTACAAACTACACATGTATTTCCCATTTTACAAAGAGAGTACACGTATATGTGGAAATATATTTACACCAACTAAAAGGCATGCATAAGTTTTAACAAAATGCTTGTTTTGGTCAGGCCTTTTCACAAGAGATTGAGGGAGTAGTTCTTCTTAATCCCCCCATTGTTTATTACTGCTTCCAAAATGAAACAAAGTTAAAAGTGCAGCCTTATTACTTAATTGCTTTTGGCTCCTAGCTACTACTCAATCGCCTCCCCACTTGTTCCTTCTCACCCAGTACTTCCCTCGCCCTTAATTGTCTTCTCTGTCTGTATTTTTCGATTGTAAGCTCAATGGAGCAGGGACTGTCTCTCTATGTCAAGTGTTCAGCGCTGCGTGCGTCTGGTAGCGCTATACAAATGTTAATAATAATAATAATAATAATTGGCAGCACTTATATATGTAGGTTTGTAAAAGGGGGCTGCTACATGTGAATGTGATGCCACATGGAATTTGTGAATTTGGCACTTTTACTTGGAAGGGCCATTTTCAATACGTATATTTTGGCTGCTCTTACTGCACATGTCAGCAAATACATGTGCACTTCCGCAGGCAATTTAGAAAGGTTGTGCAACAGCAGATCCTTTGATAAAAAAATACCACCAGAATTAAGCAAGTCCCAACCTGGACAATCTCTGCATTGTATGTAATTTGGGGCTGCTGTTATTATAGAATGTATCAACTTAATCTTGCTCAAGAGAAGCTTATTGTATTTATATGTGGTGATTATTATTTAAGTACAGAAGCTCAGAGGCCGATGCTCAAAGCCTAGCATCAGCATTAAAAGCAGTTACCACCAGACTACCACGCACGTTAACGTGTGCAGGATGTTGCGTAGGTATTAACATGCACACTAAAGATGGCCGCAAATTGAAATGGTATTTAAATGAATATAATGTGTTCAGTTCCCAATGCTCAGATGCAAATGCTGGCCCTAACACTGAAGACTTAACGCCAACTCAGGGGTGGCGTTGAAGGTTTTCAGGAGATTTCTTGTTAGTTTGGTAAATTATACTGTGGGGTTTGTACTCCTATTGAAAAGGAAGCCCGTGCAAGTTTTAAGTGCTGTAGTGAGAAACAAATATGTGTGTGAGTTTGAGCAAAACTGAAGGTGAAAGCACACCGCTTAAATATGCCTTTCAAAATTTTAGGTACAAACAGTTTTTGAAAAGTTCACATTTACAGACACAGACGAACAGCACCGATGTGTACCTGAGCTTCCTTTTTTTTTTGTTTGGACATGCACACAAGAGCTGCGCTTATCGCTAAACCTTTCTGCAAATGTGCCAGACATGTTCTTCCCTCTGCTTTCAGTTTACTAGTGTGAATTAGGCATGCGTATCATTCGCATAGAACTTCTGAGCATTGCTTCACTATGTTTCTGTGTTTGTCCTGCGTTATGGGCTTCTGTGTTATTCGCTTTAGCACCTGGTTTTCACCATCTATCTCTTAGAAGGTTGAGAAGTTAGTGAATTAGTCAATATTAAGAGTTTTCTGAATGGAGTTACAAATTTCAGCCCCAGCTGAAGAACTCACTTAAGTCATTGAGGAAAAGAGTATTTCCTAGTGCACTACTATTGGCTCATATATTCTACTGTCTTTTATAGGATTTTGCTGAGACACCACTAAAAAAGTGAATAAAAAAAAACTATATAGACCCCAGTGAAAGTCTTTTGATAAATTGTGTAACTACTTACAGTGACAGTATACACCCTTTTTACAAGGACAACAGAAAATGTTTCAGCACCGTGGACCTGATTCTCTAAGCATTTTCCCACAGACATGTGAATGGGGGGAAAGTCTTAGTAAATCAAGCCCGTAATTGTTAAAAATGTTGTTCTGTCTTTTAGGTCTGCTATGATGCTCTGTGTCAGAGCCTCACCATTTACGGTGAAAAAAATTGTTCAGCAAAATGTAACAACCACGGGGTATGTATAATTTATTTGATTATTTGTGACCCACTGAGCGAAAAGGTACCAAAAGTAGGATTACAAATAACAGAGATAAAAGGTGTAAAAGTCTGGAGGGGCAACTTTCATTTTTGAAAGTTTTGTGTACAATAGAGTCAGTAGAATGGGACTATGAAAATCTTTTCACAACTTTGATGTTAACAGCCTAAAACCTTCAGGTACCTAAATTGGGGTATGTGATCTCTGGAGTTAATTAGTTTTTTTATCGATAAATGTTTCTCTCTTTTTTTTTTTTTTAAGATGTAATTAGTCCATAACTGAGGCTGAAATTTTGCAGTTGATATCCCTCCAGGTTGTGGTATAAATCAGTCACATACCTCACTTTTGGTATTTTTTCGCTCAGCAGGTCACATTTGCTGTACCTTAACTTTTGTTTCAAATGTATTCTACAAATAGGTGTGTACATTGTTGTATAATAAATCCAAGAAAACAGGAGGAGCCTCCACGGAGAATCAAAGCAAAACAGCAAAAGTAGAGGCTGACAAATGTGCAAACCAATAGGGAGATAATATCAAGAAAACGTTTATTCAGAATATTCATATCAAGGACCCGACACGGTCCGTGTTTCGGCGCCAAAGTGCCTTCCTCAGGGGTCACAAACAACTTTCTCTGAGAAGAAGCTGATTGGCTTGAATAAATCCTTTATGTATACACGTGGTTATAAGTTGTTTGTGACCCCTGAGGCAGGCGTTTTGGCGCCGAAACACGGACCGTGTCGGGTCCTTGATATGAATATTCTGAATAAACTGTTTCTTGACATTGTTGTATAATTTCATTTTATAATAATGCACACCCTATCTCAAGTGAAGAGCAATTCTATAAACTAAGTGCTAACATTTACACATGGGTTATGTGCATAAACGTTTAGAATAGTAGTATATACTCATATATGTGTGCAGTTATGCATATATATGCCAGTGTTCTACCTAAGCACTAGTCTGCAAATGCCAGCGTATATTGCAGCCATTCCCAACCCAGTCCCATCGGGTTTTCAGGATATCTACAATGAGTGGAGGAGTGGCCTAGTGGTTAGAGTGGTGGACTTTGGTCCTGGGGAACTGGGTTCGATTCCCACTGCAGGCACAGGCAGCTCCTCCTTGTGACTCTGGGCAAGTCACTTAATCCTCCATTGCCCCAGGTACAAATAAGTACCTAAGCCGCATTGAGCCTGCCATGAGTGGGAAAGCGCGGGGTACAAATAAAAAATATATATATATGCATGAGATAGATTTGCATGCACTGCCTCAATTGACTGCAGCTCTAACTCCTGCATATTCACTGTGGATATCCTGAAAACCCAATGGGACTAGGTGTGCCCTGGGTTGGGAATGGCTGCTATAGTGCGTATTTGCAAGGGGAACTTACACATGGACAGAGCAAGGATGGTGACATAGGCAGGGCTCCCACTTAAAGAACACTGTTTCAAGCATTGCTGGCACATTTAGGTGCTCAAACTTGCACCAGCTCTGTGGCTGGCAGAAGTGCAGGTAGCTAGATGTTAGGCATGCTGACATCAGGTTATGCTTGTGTTCCACTAGAGGATAGGCTCCCATCACATGGCTTCAGGGCACATAAATGGAGGCACCCAGTTCTAGAATTATCCCCTCAGTGCATATATAGCACACACTTCTAGTGACTCATGCTTAGGACAATGTATTTACATTATGATATAGCTAAGTATTCATTCCACACAGAAAATCTTTGTAGCCCAGGATCCAGAGTTTAGCTTTCCCATGCTCTAATATTTGGAATCATCAATGTGTGAATAATAAATGGAATTGTAGATTTATCTTTAAGGACAATCTCTCAGTTTCTTAGCTTGAAAGAATTGAACTAAGGCACACTGAACCAGATATGTGAAGAATATGATGTACACGTACCACGTTTCTCTCCTGGCCTTTAAACATCTATTGGAATGGTTTTCTTTTTTCAGCCAGCTCTTCTCTTGTGCTCCTTTTCTCTCCAGCTCACTTGAACCAATCTGGAATGTGACACCACAAGCCTTCATTTGGACTAGTCAGGAATTTCTTTTCCATATTTTATATCCCTCTCCAAATATACTCAAATGGATCATTGCAGCAGCCATCTTGGGTGGGGGTCATGTAGTTCAGCTCCCTTTAGAACTTTACCACTATGGGCTCTGACTCTTGTCTTCTAGACATCACTCCCATATAATTACAATAACCTGTCCTAGTCAATGCTGGAATTAAACTGGACACTCTCCACACAGTAATGTGCACTATGTACCATTTGAGCCACCATACTAACCCAGGAATTTGTCATAGTGCTGCACTTTGACAACCATTCAAGAAAGCTTGGCATAAGGACATAGGACCTCTAAGGGAGAGGAAAGGATAGTAGATGGCATGGATGGGCAGACTGGATAGGCCATATGGTCTTTATCTGCCTTCATTTTTTCTCTGTTTCTATGCACACTTTTAGTTGTGTACATGCTGAATATGCACACAAAGTGTTCAGACCCAGGGCCAGTGCAAGGGTTTCTGGCAACCCCTGCAGCCTATTAGTCGGTGCCCCCCCCCCCTACCCATTCAGCATCTCCTCTCTCCTTTTTCCTCCCAACTCCTCCCCTCTCCCCCCCCCCCCCCCATCTACCATCTTCCCTCTTCCCTCTCCTCAGTGAGAGCAACACAAACTCCTCCACTACCAAACACCTTCTCCCAGTGCTTTTTTTGTAGGAAAAAAGGTACTGGTACTCATTATGGGTAACCTTAGGGGTGGGATCACTATGGCTCTGCCCCTACAGTAGCCATACCCCTTTTACCAGCCATGGCGCATATAAACAGGCATCACTGAAAATATTACACCAGTATAGGAGAAGAAAAATAACTTGTAATTTTTATTTTCATTATAAATAATTTCTGTAAACTGTTACAGCTCCAGTATACCCAAAATGACACAAATCAAATTAGCATACAGAATATGAATTAGGAGAACAGTCTTCCAAATCTGAAACACTATATGTTATCAAAATTTCAGAAACTAACAAACAGATCCTTATTCAGACACTTAGTCTTGCAGTCACACATGCAGAACAGAGATAGCCCCTTTTCAAATTCTTCAAAAATTCACCTGAAATCCTAAGAAGCTAGACTCTGCATGCAGCACAATACCAGAAAAACAGAAAGAATACATTTCCTCCTATGCCGTGCAAAATTAGACAGCAGATGTAAATTCTCAAATTGGGCATACTCCAAACACTAAAATGAAAATAACATCATTTTTTCTACCTTTGATGTTTGTTGACTTTGTTTTTCTGATTATTTTGGTCCCAGTCTCTGATTCTGCTGCTCTCTTAACTCCATTTCCAGGGCCTCCTTTCCATTTCTTTACTTTCTTCCTTACTTCTTCATTTCTTGCCCTGTATCCATAAGTAAAAACTGGGTCCTTCGCGGACTTGACTGGAGGAGGATAGAGTGGATCCAGATGTTGCCTATTTTCTCCATCCACGTGCAGTTTTTCTCCTCTCCTCCCTTTCCCTCATCTCCACCCATATGCATTTCCTACCTCTCTCTTCCCTCTCCTCCATCCATATGCATCTCCTTCCTCTCTCTTCTCTCCCCTCCATCCATGTTCAGCATTTCTCCTTCTCTTCTCCCCTCCCCTCTGTCTATCCATGTCCAGCAACTCTCCTCTCTCCCCTGCCCTCCCCTCCATACATCCATGTCCAGCAACTCTCCTCTCCCCTGTCCTCCCATCGCATCCATGTCCAACACAGTTCTCCTCTCTCCCCTTCCCTCCCCCCATCCATGTCCAGTGATTCTTCTCTCTTCCCTGCCCTCCCTCCCATCCATGTCCAGAAATTCTCCTCTCTCCCCTGCCATCCCCTCCCATCCATGTCCAGAATCTCTCCACTCTCCCTTGCCATCCCCTCCATCCATCCACATCCAGCAATTCTCTCTCCCCTGCCCTCCCCTTCCATCCATGGCCAGCGATTCTCCTCTCTCCCATTCCCTCTCCTACTATCCATGTCCAGCCATTCTCTATTGCCATCCCCTCCCATCAATGTCCATCAATTCTCCTTTGCTCCCTGTCCTCCCCTCCCAACCATGTCCAGCAATTTGCCCCAGCCCCCACCTGCCCACCCTCTTCTCCTGCGACAGCCCCCTTTTGGTTCCTGCCGCCCTGCATTTAAATCTGTTTTACCTCATAGTCAAAGCGACAGCGGCAACAGCAAACAGTGGAAGAAACAGGCTCACCTCAAACCTTCCCTTCCCTCACAGTGTCCCATCCTCACAGAAACACATCAGAGGAAGGCAGGATACTGAGAGGGAAGGGAAGGCTCTAGGCAAGCCTGCTTCTTTCACTGCTGCTGCCACTACCATTTTGAGTTGAGGTAAAAGAGATTTAAACGCAGGGTGGCAGGAAGAAAAAGGGGACTGTCGCAGGAACTGTGGGCAGGCAGGTGAGGACCGGGGTCTGCGGCTGGAGCTGGGGCTGGAACTGTGAGCTGCTGGTGGTGGTAAGCATGGCTTTTGGCGCCCTACAGATATTGGCACCCCTCTGCATACTTACTGCGCTTACTGGGTTGCGCCGACTCTGTTCAGACCCCTGGATTTAGAGCTCAATGTTGGGCATAAAATTCAACACTCAACTTTAGGTACAAGGACTTACACCAGCTGAAACCTGATATAAATTATGGAGCAAATTGAGCACACATCCCCCACTAATCTGTAACACTGCGCACATCTTTTTTGAATGCTCCTGACCCATCCATGCCCATCCCATGGCCACGTCCCTTTCGGTTTACACGCCATCCAATTTAGGCACACAGCCAGATCAGCACCCAAATCATAATTAGTGCCAATTAAGTGCTTGTAAGCTCCGATAATTTAAATCATTTGTAGCCCACTAACTAATTGTTTTGGGCACCAATCTGGGATCCGTGCCCAATTTTGGGCACCCAAATTTGGGTGAACTTTATAGAATCTGGGGTCATATGCTTTAGAAAACAACCCTCTAAATTCTTATAGATATGCTCTGGCATATATTTTTTGTATTTTATAGGGTTTTTATATCATGCTAGTGCTTATTACTGGGTATCGCAACAAGGGTCTAGCATTGTGAAAAAATAGCCCTTAGCCAACCTGTCTGTAGATATGAACAAAAAGCATTAAAAAAAATAATGTTATGATTACATTTTTGATTCTGCGTTTGGGACTGTACATATTTGTTTCTAAACTTTCTACATTCTTTTTCAGGTTTGCAATCACAAAAGAGAATGTCACTGTGATCCTGAGTGGGCCCCACCATATTGCAACAAGAGGCTGATGGAAATATCTCCCCAGGGTACTTAATGATTTGTCTCTGTCGATCAGCATTTGCAGTAAAAAAATTATTTTAGTGGGATTTATGGGTATATAGCTACATCTTAACAACCTGGGTCATTATGGAAGATCCAATTTCATTCGTTAGCAATAGCTACCACATCCTACGAAGGGCCAATAATATTAACGTCAAAGATCAGTTTTGTAATATGGGAGATTCCGGGAACGTCAATTTCTTTTGTAATCAACCAAATAATTTTGCCTCATATCCCAGTTTAAGGAGACAATGTTTTAAATACAACTTAGTGTCTCGTTCTTGTATTTATTCTGTGTGTATTTTAGGAGGTGGAGACAGCGTTGTCCCCATTGTTGTGGCATTGATAGTGATAATACTGCTAGCGGTTCTTTTCATTGGTGGTATCGTATACTATAAATGGAGACACAAGAAGTACCCCTCAAAAAGGTAAGGATCTAGACTACCAAATGGATGATACAAAACAAAAATGCATCTCTAAGAGATACAGATAAATATTTCCAGCACATAATGGCACCTGCTTATTTATTTCTTTAGATTTACTTTTTCATTGATAGATTAAGATGAGTTACATTTAGGTACAATAAGTATTCCCTTGTCCCTAGAGCCTTGGTCTTCACTCCCAGTCTCTCTAATGCATATTCAGTAGGGGTAGCCTGAAAACCTAACCTGTTGGTGACCTCTCAAGCAACAGAGGGTAAAATAACATGCCTAAGTTGTGTCAGTGGGAGTTAAATTCTGGCTTCCCTTGTACTGAATCCACTCTGCTACCCACTAGGCTACTTTTTCATTTTTAATAGTTAAATAATATATGGAGCCATTATGTAGCAGCTTGACCTCCTAGTGGTAGTATCACCAGACCACCACTAGAGGGTTAGAAGTACCATTTTGAACCCAGGCACTGAAGCGGTAGGAGCATCCAAGGATTGCTCCTGTCCCCCATTACCACCAGGGAAATTCCCATTAACAGCAGAAGGAAGGGTTATGCTGATATCAGAAGGAGATTTGGAGGGTTGGGGGTTTATACTGATGATGGGAGGGTTCTAAGGTGGGGAGAGGATGATAATGTGCTGCTCAGGTTCAGGGAGGATAGGAGATGATTTCATTCAACCAGGGAGTTCAGGGGCATTGGGAGGTGATGGGGAAGGGGTGATGTTTTGCACTTGCTTCTTTACTTAGATCCCAGTTCTAAACAGGCAGATGTCACTTATGTGTGCCTTGGAGCAGGTGGAAAAACTGATTGGAAACATTTCTCTATTAGATGTGTTTTGGCTATTTGTGAGAGGTTTTCCTTTCTGTTCCTCCACTGTTTTTTCACCTTGCACATCCTATCTGTGGAATTATTTCCTTCTCTTTGTGACTGATTGGCTTTGCCCAAACCATGCCACCCACCACTCCCCTCATTCTCCCTTTAAATCTCTTCTTCCTGGGAATGTACACATGCAAATAACAACCCTATGAATTGCTGTTTCCACATGTGTACAATCTAGACCTGTAAATTTTGCATGATACTTATAAAATTACCTTCATAGTGTCAGATAACTGCCTTGGAATTTCTGACACATATTTATCATTGTATGGGTTGTGCATTTAATGTGCTGCTTTTCTGTGGTACAACCAAAGTGGATTGCAGTGTAACATAGTAGATGACGGCAGGAAAAAACCTGCACGGTCCATCCAGTCTGCCCAACAAGATAAACTCATATGTGCTACTTTCTTTGTATACCTGACCTTGATTTGTTTCTGCCATTTTCAGTGCACAGACCGTAAAAAGTCTGTCCAGCACTAGCCCCGCCTCCCACCACCGGTTCTGCCACCCAATCTCCGCTAAGCTTCTGAGGATCCATTCCTTCCGAACAGGATTCCTTTATGTTTATCCCACGCATTTTTTAATTCTGTTACCATTTTCATCTCCACCACCTCCCACAGGAGGGCATTCAAAGTATCCTCCACTCTCTCTATGAAAAAATACTTCTTGACATTTTTCTTGAGTCTGCCCCCCTTCAATCTCATTTCGTGTCCTCTAGTTTTACCGCCTTCCCATCTACGGAAAAGGTTTGTTTGTGGATTAATACCTTTCAAATATTTGACCGTCTGTATCATATCACCCCTGTTTCTCCTTTCCTCCAGGGTATACATGTTCAGATCAGCAAGTCTCTCCTCATACATCTTGTAACGCAAATCCCATACTATTCTCGTAGCTTTTCTTTGCACCACTTCAATTCTTTTTACATCCTTAACAAGATACGGCCTCCAAAACTGATCACAATACTCCAGGTGGGGCCTCACCAACGACATATACAGGGGCATTAAAACCTCTTTTCTTCTGCTGGTCACACCTCTGTCTATACAGCCTAGCAACCTTCTAGCTACAGCCACCGCCTTGTCAAACTGTTTCGTCGCCTTCAGATCCTCAGATACTATCACCCCAAGATCCCTGTCCCCTTCCGTACATATCAGACTCTCACCGCCTAACACATAAGTTTCCCGTGGATTTCTACACCCTAAGTGCATCACTTTGCATTTCTTCGCATTGAATTTTAATTGCCAAACTTTAGACCATTCTTCTAGCTTCTGCAGATCCTTTTTCATGTTTTCCACTCCCTCCCGGGTATCCACTCTTTACAAATCTTAGTATCATCCGCAAAAATATATTGTATACAGGTACTTTATCTGTCCCTAGTGGGCTTACAATCTAATGGGCTGATGATCAAAGGCAAACACAGGTGCTAGAGGTCATTAGCGCCGGACTAGCGCCTGCATTTCCCTGCGCCTTATGATCAAAACAGGCGAGCGCATGTAACAACAAGCTCACCAGCTCTGAGTGCAAGTAGCATACAAATTCATGCTAAACAGGGCATTAGGTATTGTTCCTCAATGCTCAGCGGGCAGCATGCCAAATAGCGGCGCTGCTCCCGCGGCAAACCCTACGGTAGCTTGAAGCTGATGTTAGGGTTTGCAGAGCAATGGGGAGCCCTGTCCAGCATGCATTTGCTTACAGGCCCACACCTCCCTGCAGCTACAAGGGGCTGGAGGTCCAGTGGACCCACCTGGAAAAAAAGGGGCTGGAGGTCCATGGACCTCCAGCCCTCCATGCAGAAAGGTTTCCCTGGTGACCCAATGGGCACCCCTGCCACCCAGCCTGGTGGCTTAGTGCAACCCCCAGCCCCCCAAACTCCCCCAACCTCCTTGAAGCAGGTGGAGGGAGTTGCATTCTCCCCTCCTTGAAGCAGGAGGAGGGAGTTTTACTCCCTCATCCTGTGAGCGCCACCTTCAAAATGGTGGTGCCCTGCCCATTCCATCCTGGGATGCACCAGGCGGGGCTTCAATACCGTATAAGGGAGAAACTCCCTTATATGGTACTAAATCCCCACCCAGTACATCCCAGGATGCATCAGGCAGGGCAGGGCGCCGCTATTTTGAAGATGGCTCTTGCAAGATGAAGTGCAACTCCTCCCTCCTGCTTCAAGATATGGGGGGCTTGGCGGGGCACAAGGGCGGGTGGGAGGTGGTGCCCACTGGGCCACCAGGGATACCTTTTTGCAAGTGGGAGGGGGATGGAGGACCTCCAGCCCCTTGTGTGTGGGGGTGGATAGGGGGGGGCTGGAGGTTGAAAGGCCCGGGCATTTTTTTTTTTTTGACAGCCCAGACGTATCAAACAACTTCTGCATAAGGATTGTGCTTTGTATGTGTGCCCAGGCACAATCTTCTCTCAGAAGTGCTCCAATTGAAGCTAATAGTGCACATACATTTGCATGCTGTTAGCTTTGATCATTGGGCTTTATTTCCCCACACTAATTTTAAAGTGCTGTTCAGAACAGCGTGGGGAAATTGCTCATCAACCTTTAATTTTTTTGTTTATGGGGCAACAGAGGGTTAAGTGACTTGCCCTGGGTCACAAATTGCTACAATGGAACTGAATCACAAACACAGACCAACAACAGAGAGCCAGTTTTCAATTTTCCAAATGTCTTTAATAGTTCAAAACAACCCTATTATCAGTGGAAATACTAAATCCAAATCACTTTTCATTAGTCCATTAGCCCAACATGTTTTGGCTACTGCCTGCTTCAGGGGCAAATTTAGAAAAGTAAAAATGGACCAACTCTTTCTCTTTGATTTAGTACCCTATATCACTGGGAACCTGCTCTGAGCTGTTATGTTATGAGCTGAAGATCTTTGCTGAATATATTTCTATGGGGCACTATAGGCAGTTGATCCATTTTTACTTTTTAAAATTTGCCCCTGAAGCAGGCAGTAGCCAAAACATGTTGGGCTAATAGACTAATGAAAAGTGATTTGGATTGAGTATTTCCACTGATAATAGTGTTGTTTTGAACTATTAAAGACATTTGGTAAATTGAAAACTGGCTCTCTCTCTGCTCATGACATAATTGAATTGCAGCACTTTGGACCTCTCCTTTTTTGCTACAATGGAATTGAACCCAATTCCCATTCTCAGTCCTCTGCTCTAACCATTAGGATACTCTTCTCTGTACCATACCACCACAACTCCTCTTTAATTGTGAGTTTTCAATTATTAGCCAGCTGTTATAAAATTCTCATTCTTGGCTTTATACAAATTGTAAACAGTCTTGACTGTGTTTGGTGTTTTCTAGAGCAACTGTGAAAGATTCAAGCTCAGGACTATCAAATCCATTATTTCAAGAAGGACATAGAGGAAATGTGAAACCAGAATCCCAGAATCATAAAATTGGCTTTCCACAACTGCTAACCACAACTTCTGATCTAGAAGGGTCAAAGTCAGCCTTCATTACCATCTTTCCTACCAGGGATCCTCCACAGGTGAGGTTCTATCATTAGGAATAGTTTGTCAGTGGAAAGCACCATAGCTGTACTAGTATCTATTCTTTTTGTCCATTCATTCATGCACTTGTATTGAAGGTCCACTTCTGTGTATATATTTAGCTGAAATTTGATAGGGGAGTATCTCATTGAGGTTCCAGTTCTCCAACCAAATTTCATTCAAATCTGTCCACAGAGATTACTGATAAATATGTTGGGAGTGTTTTGTCGTGCCTTAATTTTCACCAATAAGGTGATCAAATTTGCAGATGATACAAAATTATTCAGAGCTATTAAATCACATGCGGACTGTGAGAAATTGCAGGAGGACCTTATGAGACCTGAAGACTGGGCATACAAATGGCAGATGAAATTTAACATGGACAAGTGCAAAGTGATGCACGTTGGGAAGAATAATCCAAATTATAGCTGTATGATACTGGGTTCCACGTTAGGAGTCACTTACCTATGGAAAAAAATCTAAGTACCATTGTGGACAGTGCATTGAAATGTTCTGCTCAGTGTGCAGTGGTGGGCCAAAAAGCAAATAGAATGTTAGGAATTATTAGGAAAGGAATAAGAATAAAACCAAGAATATTATAATACCTCCATAGTTAAACTACACATTGAGTATTGTCTGCACTTCTAGTTGCCTCATCTCAAGAAAAGATATAGAGGAAAGAGAAGAGGTCACAAAGAAGGGTGAACAAAGTGATTAAGAGGATGGAATGACTGTCATATGAGGTTAGAACTCTTATCTTGGAGTAGAGAGAAGGGGAGATATGACAGATGTCTGCAAAATCCCAAATGGAGTGGAATAGGTAAACCAAATCAATCATTAACTCTTGAAGGCCAGTTCACAAAAAGTCCAAAGCTAATGGACACACTGTTAAATTATACAATAATACCTTAAAAACAAATAGGAGAAATTGTTTTCATTCAACACAAAGTTAAGCTCTCAAATTCATTGCCAGAAGATGTGGCAAAAAACAGCTAGCCTAACTGGGTTTGAAGATGGTTTGGACAAATTTCTGAGGTAAAGTCCATAAAATACCATTAAGATAGACCTGGGGAAAGCCACTGCTTGTCCCTGGGGTCTGTAGCATGCAATCTTGCAGCTTTTTGGGATTCTGCCAAGAACTTGTGACCTGGCTGGGCAACAGTTAGAAGCAAGATACTGGACTTTTTCAGTTTTCTTATGACACTGTGGGGGCCTCGCTTTGAAGATTTTTTGCAGATATTTTCAATTAAGAGAAGAGCTGGCATCAGCCAATAATGAAGAAAGGGCTAGTACCCCTCCCCCCCCCCCCCCCCCCCCATTAACATTCAGGAGCATAGTTATCAATGTTGGTTACTGTTAAGAAGTGTTATTTTACTACTAATTTGTGCTATTTTAGCACAGGCCCCATTTTATATAATAAGATCTAGTTACTAATAATTATGGTAAACAGTAAAATAATATGTTTTAATGGCGTATATAACATTCTTCTCCCCCCCCCCCCCCTCAGGCCCCTAGGTTCCTCTACTCTGATATTTTGAGAATTAAGATCAACAGTTATGATCATCCCAACACCAGCCTACCAAAACAAATTCTTTAAAAACACATAATTGAACATCAGGGGGTAAATATCCAAACGGTGGCAGTGATGGGCAGATGATTGAAAGCACCGAGCTGTTCAAAACAGCACTCTAAAAATAGCACTGGATCAGCAAGGGGCTTTACCGCCCCTATGATCAGAGATAATAGCATGCAAATTTAAGCACTGGGCCACCAGGGCTATGTGAGGGGATGTTAGGGGGGTTGGAGACCTACCGGATCTCCATCACCCCTGAAATTGTGTTGGGGGGGGTCGAGGGGACTGGAGGTCAGACCTCCAGGCCTCGTGTCGCTGGGGGGAGGGTCAGGTCGGGTCGGGGTTCCTGCTCCTGCGGGGGGAGGCTGCTGCACTGGGGGGGAATGGGGGGCCTGCTAACATGCAAATGCATGCTGGACAGGACTCACAATTTCTCCCCAGTAGTCTGGAAACCCTAACGCCAGCCCCGAGCTGACATAGAGTTTTGCATGGACAGCGTGCCAATGTTTGGTTGCTGCTCACTGATCATTGGGGAGGAATACATTTAGCATGTATTTGCATGCTACTTGCGCAAAGAGCCCTGTTTTGAATGCATTTGCATGCTAGTTGCATTCAGAGCCCACGAGCGTGTTGTTTCACATGCTCGGGGACGCTGATCATGGGGCGGTAGCAAGCGCTGGCACTAGTATGGCGCTAACAGCCTCTGACGTCTGCGTTTGCTTCTGATCATCGGCTAGTGAGTGTTTTGCTGACCATCACCGGCGTCATTCCTGGATATTCAGTGCTATCCATGTCCAGGATTTGGCATTGACTATCCAGATTTTACGGAGCCAGCTAACATATAGCCAGTTAAGCTGATATTCAGTACTTAACTGTCTATGGTTTACCGCATAAAGATAGGACTGACTTTTATGCAGTCCTATTTATGCAGTTAACCTGGCCGCTTAAGATCTAAATATCAGCACTTAACTAGCCAAGTGCTGACTCAAAACACCCCTATACTAGCTGGTTTTGAGTTTGGAGCTAACCAGTCATTTTCAGCTGCACTAACCAGTAAAGAGCCACTGAAAATTAGTGGATAACTCCAAACAAGTGATTTCACCAGTCAGTGACTGTTTCTGGCCAGTTCAATCATTTTACTTACTACTCCAAGTTATTTTCAATTTCAGAAGCTTATAAAAACTTATTTCAGAAAATTGTTTTGCAATCTAATAACTAGTATGGATTTTTTTTGTATGAGAATATAAATTTGTAATTTCCTGGAAATGTCTATCTTCTTGCATACTGGGATCGGCTTTGAACCGTGAGGTATTACAGAATATAAGTTATACTGTTAATGTTTTGTATATTGACCCCCAGATTTTTAAATATTAACTTCTGAAAGCAATTCCAAATGCCTTTTACCTGGGTAAAAGCACTATATGAAAATTGCCCACCTTTCCTGTGGATAAAAGTAGATGCTGGTGGGTCGGTCTTTGAGTATGGGTGGCTACCAGAACCTATTTTACTTTGATCACAGCTGCTCTTTGCCACCCTGCGTGACGTCTGGTACACCTAATGGTTAAATGAGCACAAAGTGAAGATTTCTTGAGCCCACTATAAATGCCTTGGAAAGGCATTTCTAAATTCCACAGGCGTTTGGATTCAAAAGCTGACAAGTGAAGTGATAATAAATGAGTGTGCTGTTCCAAAGTTCATTCCAGCATTTAATTTGCTGTGACAGCCGTTTGCTGTAAATGCACTATGCTATTAAATTATATTGGAATTTATGTTCAAGACAACGAGGAACATTTTGAATGAACATAATGAAAGTTTGCTATAAACAACCCTTAGAATAATAAGCTTCTTGAAGTTCTTTCGTCAATATCTTAAGTTTCTGTATTTAACACTTCTATCAAGCTACTCTTTGGAGAGTGGAAAACTGATAACCTCACTCCTCTTTTGCAAGTTGAGCATGCTAGATTCCATTTAAGATACTTGCCATTATTCACCAGGTTTATTATATGGGTCCCTTTCTTTCTGTCACCATACTCACCAAAGAGAATGCTTCATTCTTCCCAATCTAATCTGCTAACCATCCCTTGCAACCATAAAGTTTTATTGGACTGCACTTGAAATTCATGCTTTAGTATATACAGAGTGGAGGAGTAGCCTAGTGGTTAGAGCAGCAGGCTGGCTATCCGTGGGTGTCTGGTTCAAATCCCACTATTGCACCTTGTAATCTTGGGCAAGTCACTTAACCCTCCATTTCCCCAAGTACAAACTTAGATTATGAGCCCTCCTGGGACAGGGAAATATCCAGTATACCTGAATGTAACTCACCTTGAACTACTACTGAAAAAAGGTATGAGCACAATAAGTATTGGTTCTAACTTTATAAAATGGTTTACCCCTTGGTATCAGAACTGAATCTTCTTTTATGAGGTTCCAATCCTATCTAAGATAACCCAGTTCATCTGAACTGTATGTGCTGTTGTTTAGGAGTTATAATGTTGTAATTATTCCATTTTCTCCAGTTCCTCAGGTCACTTGTTGCTTATTTATTATGCTCTTCCCCTTGTTCTATGATTTCATTATGATTCTGCTAATTTGAATTTCTAGTTTATAAACCACTTCGATTTTTTATTGATTTGTGATCTGGTAAATAAATATGCAGTAAAATATTTGACTCTTACACATATTCCCACTGATCCTATTTATATGTGGCACACAGTTAAGCATGCAATTGCATGCCTGGTTCTAAAATACTACCAACTGCACACGTAACGAAGGGGCCATTTTATGAAACAGCAGTAAAAGGTGACCTTAGCATATCCTTATGCAGGGTTCCTGCATACTAAGGCCATTTTTATCACTGAGGTAAAATGGACAATTTTTCTATTTTTCTTATTAATAACCAAATGCTAATTTTCTGATTAGCGTGTGGCCATTAGCGCGTGAGTCTGTATCGCCACCCTTCATGTAGGTGGTAAGGATTCACATGCTAAGCACACGCTAATCAGTTAGTGCGTGGCAATGTAGCTGCACTAACCGATTAGCACAGAACACACCCACTTTCTGCTCCCAGACCCGCCCAACGCGCACCCATCCTTTTTATTTTTTAGCACATGGATAGTGCATGCTCACCCCAAAATTACTGCGGGATGCCTAAGTGCGCCCCAAAGTAAGGCATTTTTTTCTGCAGTAAGCATGTGTTAGTGCTTACCGCAGCTTGGGAAAAGGGCCCCTTAGTAAGATAATTGGTGCTTAATTGGCACGTAATTAATAACTATCACTAATTGGCACTAATTTCTATTTCCAGTCATAACTGTTTTATACCCTTATTCTATTCCAATTGAGTTGGAATCCTAAAGGAGCAGGATCACACACACAAAAACAAGTAGAAATTGCAAAATGAATTACACAAAATAATCTCATTTCTTTTCTTAAACTGTTTTTCCTTTCAATAGCCACCTACCAAAGATCCCAGCACACATCAAAGAACTCCAGTACACACTACCAAGCCAGCACAGGTATGGTATCTTGTTGCAATGATTGTTTTTCTCTTGGCCCAATTAAATATTTACAGGAATATAATAAATGATGACAGAAAGGGGCAAATTCAAGAAAGAGTTCCGAAAGTTAAGCGTCCCATTAGAACACCTTAAGGGAGAATTCTACAATGCCAATTACATGCATAACTGTCATTTTGGAATACTAACATAAGTATCCAATTACACATGTAACTGTATGCACAACCACTTGTGCCAGCTGAATGGATGGATTACATGCACATGCCTAATCGATGTCTGTTACACGCATAAGTGATAGTATTCTGTAAACAGTGCACACTACCCTGGGCACACTCCTGATCTGCCCATGCCTCTCTCGTGGCCACAACCCCATAGAAGTCGCACACGATTGATTTTAAGTGCACAACTTTTAGAATACTGGCCAAGAGCAGTTGCATGTTTAACTGTTAATTGATGCCAATTAGTGCCAATTAAGGCCATTGATGGCCTTTTAATGCTTAACACCAATTAGCTCCTCATTAAATTAATTTGTGTGCGCAACTGACCTTATTCTATACCTTGCTCATGCAAATTTGCATCCTACACCTTTATAGAATTTGCCCCAAAATGATTGTCTGGCTCATCCAGTCTGCCTTATGCATGCCATCTGTAAGAATTCTTCTCGCCTCCCATACACACAGACACGCACACACGCACCCGAAACACACACTCTCTTACATGTAAGCACACACAAACCCTTTCTTTCTCATGTGCTCTCCCTCTCACATACACACACACTCTGATACACACATACTCTCCCTGACTCTCCCTCTCTCACACGCACACACACACAAACACTGATATTCACACTCTCTCTCCTTCTTACACATTCACATGCACACACACAAACACTGATGCACACACACACATACACATACTGATACACACTCTGTCTCTCTCACACAGACTGATACACACTCTCCCTCTCACGTGTGTGAACTCACATACACACGGATCTATGGAATCTTAGCAGAGATTGGGTGGCAACGCCGGTAACTGGGAAGCAAAACCAGTGCTGGGAAGACTTCTACGGTCTACGCCCTGATCGTAACTGAATAGATGTGGATGGGCTGGAGTGTAAATTTTAAGGGGCTTCAACGTTAGCTTCAGAACTTTTAGTGCTGGGCAGACTTCTACAGTCTGTGCCCTAAGAATGGCAAGGACAAATCAAACTCGGGTATACATATAAAGTACCACATACCATGCAAAATGAGTTTATCTTGTGGGGCAGACTGGATGGATCATTCAGGTCTTTATCTGCTGTCATTTACTGTTTTACTGTGTTACTCTCTTTGACACATAGATCTCCCTTATACACTGCTGTAAATTGCTTAGAACAATTTTGATTGATTTGGATGTGATATCGATATAATAGAACATAGATTAACTTTCACACACACTCACTCTCACACACACACTTACTCTTTCACACACACACACACACACACACACACACACAGAGTCTCCCTCTCTCTCTCACATTCTCTCACACACATACATGGATACACTTTTCTCAGAGTCAAGGCTTGGTACTCCATCAACTTTTTGGGAACAGTAACGGGATAGATGAGGATAACAGTAATGCTGCTTCCTGACTGACAATTGCAATGACTCTCTCCTTCTGTCTTGTTGTCATGGCTCCGTCCTGGCAGCAGCAGCAGCAGGACACAGAAGCAAGACAGGAGCTGATGACTCCATACAGTAACAGCTGCATATGCCTGAACAACAGATGCAGCTGAGCCACGCAGGCAGTGCCACAGGAGCTGCAGGGGCTCCCATAGATCATACTGTACAGCAGTGCAAGCCTCATTTCAATCTTCTGGAATGAGCCTGAGATGATTTTATTTTCATCATTTGATATACCGCAAGTGATCTCTAAGGCAACTATGTGGTTTACAATTTCTATTACAGGTACTTTGCACTGTCCCTAATGGGCTCACAATCTAAGTTATATATTGTACCCAGGGCAAAGGAGGGCTAAGTGACTTGCCCAGGGTCACAAGGAGCTGCAGAGGGAATTGAACTTGGTTCTCCAGGATCTCAACCCACTGCCAACCGTCAAGCTGCAGTCAGAATCAAACCCAGTTCCCCAGGTCTGCAACCCACTGCACTAACCATTAGCCACTCCATTTGGAAGGAGGGATTGCCCCCCCCCCCCCCCCCCCCATCCTTGCTCCAGACTAGGCTTATATTTAAGACAGAAAAACTGTTTCTCATTCCTTTGAATAACATTTGTAAGATTTACTCTGTTGTTCTTCCTTTCAAACAGTTTGTAAAGCCCACCCAGTCTCCACCTATCCCTCCATGTATTCCTGCTCAAACAAGGACTGTACATTCAGAGGTAACTATGAACACTATATGACCCTGACGTGCCACACACCAGGTGTGGTTTACTTGTTGTAGTATAAAGTCAGCCACACTAACAAACTTTACTAAGAAGCAGTCCGAGTATCTGAGTGATAATATTGCTTGCTTCACAAAACACACTTTTGGGCTAAGATAAAATGGAGAGGTCAATATTCAAAGCATTTTAACCCAGCAGAAAAAGGTCCTGCCCAGTTAATCACTTGTGAGGGGTTATCCACTTGTATTCAGGGGCATTTAATCAGATAGTGCCACCAAATATCAACACTAACCGAGAAATTCAAAGCCAGCAGGCGGAGGCGGTACTTTTGCAGTTAAGATCTGATATTCAGCACTTAACCACATAAGTTAAGCAGACAAATAGGACCATATGAGCACAGTTCTATCTTTGCCTGGTTAAGTGCCACATATCGCACTTAGGAGTCCTTTTACCAAGCCATGCTAAAAACTGGCCAGTGCTGGTGTCAGCACGTGGGTTTTCCGTATGCTGCGTCCACTTTTAGTGCAGCGGTAAAATGGCCACCATTCCATACGTTTTTGTAATGGCCACTCGCTAATTTGCCCGATAGTGCATGGCCATTACCGTGGGTTCCCTTACTGCCACCTATTTAGGAGGCAATAAGGGCTCCTGTGCTACTCCCGCACTAATCGAGTAGCGCACAGTAATGTGCCTGCACTACTCAATTAGCCCAGGTATACCTACTCTCTGCCCATGGGCACATCTCCCGCATTGGAAAATAAAAAATATTTTCCAGTGTGGGATTAGCGTGTGCCAAGCAGGAAACTACCATTGGGATGCCTCAGTGTGTCCCATGGTAGTGCCTTTTAGCTCACAGTAGGCCTGCATGAAGCCTTCTGTGCCTTAGTAAATGGACCCCTTAAACAGATAAAGGATAGCCAGTCGCACATACCTAGATATTCATTACTGGTGCCCGGACATAGTCCAGCATTGAATATGCTGCCATAATGCCGCCGCCGGCCAAAAAAAAACCACTGACCACTGCCAACTAAATATTTACCCCTGAATTTTCAGTGACTTTTTAACAGTGCATAGTACCAAAGAGGTTTTTTGACAGGAGACAGCATGACATCAAAAAGTTGAAGCCGTCTCCCCTGCACAGCTGCCATATTGTGTGACCCCAAACATTTGCAGAAACTATTGAAAACTATAGAAAACTTGTGAGGTTTATGACTGCCTATCAGGCTTATTTTTGAAAGAGAAGGGCGCCCATCTTTCGACACAAATCGCAAGATGGGTGTCCTTCTCCCAGGGTCGCCAAAATCAGCATAATCGAAAGCCGATTTTGGGCGTCCTCAACTGCTTTCCATCGCGGGGACAACCAAAGTTCATGGGGGCGTGTCGGAAGCATAGCAAAGGCGGGACTGGGGCGTGCTTAACACATGGGCGTCCTCGGCCGATAATGGAAAAAAGAAGGGCGTCCCTGATGAGCACTTGGCCGACTTTACTTGGTCCATTTTTTCTTGCGACCAAGCCTCAAAAAGGTGCCCGAATGACCAGATGACTACCGGAGGGAAACGGGGATGACCTCCCCTTACTCCAACAGTGGTCACTAACCCCCTCCCACCCTCAAAACAAACTTTAAAAATAATTTTTGCCAGCTCTATGCCAGCCTCAAATGTCATACCCAACTCCATGACAGCAGTATGCAGGTCCCTGGAGCAGTTTTAGTGGGTGCAATGGACTTCAGGCAGGCGGACCCAGGCCCATCCCCCCCTACCTGTTATACTTGTGGTGGTAAATGGGAGCCCTTCGAAACCCACCAGAAACCCACTGTACCCACATGTAGGTGCCCCCCTTCAACCCTTAGGGCTATGGTAGTGTTGTACAGTTGTGGGTAGTGGGTAGTGGGTTTTGGGGGGATTTGTGGGGGCTCAGCACACAAGGTAAGGGAGCTATGCACCTGGGAGCAATTTCTGAAGTCCACTGCAGTGCCCCCTAGGGTGCCCAGTTGGTGTCCTGGCATGTCAGGGGGACCAGTGCACTACAAATGCTGGCTCCTCCCACGACCAAATGGCTTGGATTTGGTCGTTTCTAAGATGGGCATACTCGGTTTCCATTATCGCTGAAAACCGGGGACGACCATCTCTAAGATCGACCTAAATGTTGAGATTTGGACCTCCCTGACCGTATTATCGAAACGAAAGATGGATGCCCATCTTGTTTCGATAATATGGGTTTCCCCGCCCCTTCGTCTCAGGAAAACTTGGCCACCCCGTTCGATTATGCCCCTCCACGTGTTTTTTTTTTTTACAGCTTTTTTATTTATTTGAAAGCTTCCCATATGTAACCCAAGGGGGGGGGGGTTAACCACTGGGGGGGGGGGGGTCCTCACTACTCAGCCCCGAGACTCAGTCAGAGCCAGGGCCCTTCTTAAAGATGCCCCTATAACAGTTGAGCCTCCTGCAGCTCTGGAGTGGCCGCATCCACGGACCTCAGCTCATGCCCAAGAACCCCCTCCCCCCTCCCCAAGAGGTTAAAAAAAACCTTGGGTTACATATGGGAAGCTTTCAAGCAAATAAAAATGCTGTCAAATGTTTAAAAACCCACACATAGGCAGTTATAAACCTCACAAGTTTGCTAATCGTTTTCAGCAGTGTCTACAAATGTTTGGGGTCACACAATATGGCAGCAAGCTCTGCCCACTGGTTTCAGACCACAGAATGAGCCAGATAGGCTCATCTCCTGTTATAAAACCTCCTTGCAAAATACCTTCACAGGTTCCCTGAATTGTTGTACATGAAAACTATCCTGTAAAAGTTTGGCGGTATACAAAGTCTGCAGGTCTCTGTAGTCTACATTTTATTTGTATTTTTTATTCTATTTTATAGCTTGTCTTTCCACAGAAATGCTGAAGGCAGGAAACAACAAGCAACTGGCAGCACAATAGAATTATAAGTGACAGATTTATAAATAAGCAATATATCAAAACCTAATAAAAGAAAACACAAGAAAATGCTATATAAAATTGATAAATAACTGGTGCAGAATATAATTCACAAACTCATGCATAAACATAGAAAGCAAAAATAATAAATACAATATAAATTTATAGGACTAGCAGAAATCCACAAAACATTTATGGTGAAATAAATATTTGTGTTCCAAGACCAGAGCTTCCAAGTTTTTGAGGTGAGATAAGACCAGCTGTGAATGTCTGGCAACCTTATCCTGATATATTGTGGTACCTGGAGCACTGATTTCAATGTGTAGGATCAGAGACTTCAAATGCCACACTGCTCTAGGATGTACAAAATTCGAAACCAGGACTGGACAAAAAGTCTCATTCCAGGATAACTTGGCAGCTCTGCAGCACCCCTGTCCCTTATCCTTTGTTATTTTTCCTGATATCATCACTCTTCCCAGCTAACTCCAAAAGTCTCTCCCCTCTCCCCTGACTCCAGCACCTTTACTACTACTACTACTTAACATTTCTAGAGTGCTACTAGGGTTACGCAGCGCTGTACAGTTTAACAAAGAAGGACAGTCCCTGCTCAATGGAGCTTACAATCTAAAGGACGAAATGTCAACTCTCCTACTCAACCCAATGCCAGACCTCAATCTTTCTCCTCCTCTATCCCTGCCTAGTACAAGCACTCCCTTCCCCGACTTCCCCACATAGGAGTCAAACATTAGGAAAACCAGATGAATCATAGACACAACAAATTAAAATAGCAAGAAAGGTAGCATCGGAAACCAAGAAAACAATAAAGTACTTCAAATCCTATAACTAAAAATTAAGAAGGTAATTTTCATTGGTAGTGGTCAGCATTTTTAACTGATATGCCAGCTGCAGCATTTAAATTAATACATGTATTGAGCACTGCTATATAATTGTAATCAGTAACACTGCTATACATTGGTTTATATCTGCTATTCAGCCAATTTTCAGCTGCTATTTGAATTTGCTGTTTCTGAATAATTTTACTGCTTTGCTCTCACTTCATCCATCCTCCATCCCTTCACTATGGCGGTCATTATAGAAGTGCTGTTTACATGTGAGATGCGCATAAACCAGCACTTAATCATTTAGCTAGTATAAACATCTAAGTTCCCATCTTACAATGCCAAGATATGCAGATTTCAAACTGAAGTGCAAATGGCAAGGGGACGTGGTATGGCAGTTTTGGGGGGACAAGACTAGGACATGTCCAGAAGATACACATGTATTCCCCATTTCAGAAGGGAATAAACGTCTATGCCCAGACACCTGGACGTCAGGAGTTACACCTGCTCAGACCCACGAACTGATTTTGGCAAGCTGCTAGTTTGGGCAAGAGTGAAGGCTGCACTTACCTCCTGCCCAGATTGCACCCTGTCATAACTTGTTCTTTTGCCCATTTCCCACTCCTATCAGCATGCCCCCTGAAACCATCCCCCCAAGTGGAAGCCTCTAGAACTAGCCCTCCCAAACCAGCCTCCCTGTTATTGGAAGCCCCCCCCCCAACCAGCCCCCAGCCCCCCAAATCAGCCCACCTCAAACCAGCACCCCCTGCCCCCAATTGGAAGGTCCCATCCTGGCATTAGGGGCCTCCTTCAGAGCTGCTGCCCCCCCCCCCCCACAAACACGCACACCATACCAGGTGATAATACATCTCCCTCTCCCCTGTGCAGCTCCAAATCCCCCTCCTATCCCAGCGCTTACCCAGAGGGTATCCTGGTGGTCTAGGGTGTGGAAACAAGGGTAGTCCTCCTCTGCTTCAGCCCCTTGAGACTACTGCTAGATGTCAAGCTTCCATATAAGAGTATCACTTCATCTAAATTTTTTTCCACCCAACTGCTGAGCAGTGAGTGGTGAGCACAGCAAGCTATTTCACCAGGACATTGAAGGAATGGGGCAATGCTATCAGGTTAAATGGAGCCTATCAATGCATTGTATCTCTGAAGCAGATGACTTCTAAAAAGTAGACCAGTGTTTAAGTTTCTCTAGGCTATCACATTTACATTTGAAAAATACCTAATCTTGCAAAATAAAAATGCCCCTTCCCCAAGTACAAAAAATATCAGAAGTCTGATTTTCGTGTTATTTACTGTATAAGCTATGTGGCACCAGCTATTAGCAAAAATGGAACTCTAGTGGCAGAAGATAAGGGTGAATTGCAGCTCTGTTCAGCTAGTTAACCTTTAAACAGGTCATTTATGATCTGAAATGGTGAACTCTACTGAAGAGCTCACCACTTTTATAAAATCAATACAAACTAAATGTATCAGTCTATTAAATCTTGATATTTATTGAAATGTATAATTTTAGTAGCTATATTGATCCTGGAAAAAGCTGGAGTCTTACTAGGTCATGCTATCCTTAAAGAACCACCAGAAATGTATCACAGTAGATGGGCATTTGAGACCTTACTGGCCATCACCTTATCAAAAAGAGGCCTCTCAGATTCACAAATTCAAAACCTACAAAACGAGTTGGCAACATCTGTGAGAGAGTGTAAGTTGAGGTGATCTTGTGCACTGAAAGATTAGCACAGCTGGCCTGTGAATTTTAAAGAGAATTCCAGTGCCAGCATTGGCGAGAGACTGGCATACTGGAAAGCTGTTGGTGGCATGGTGTTGGGGATTGCTAACCTCTATACTGCAACATCATTTCATTGATCCTTTAGATGATATCACAGCCTACAAAGACTCCAGCCCCCCAATATTCAACCAGTGACTGTGCGGTGACTGCCCAATGCCAGTGCTCAGATCGGATATTCAATGCCAACCCACATTTGGCAACCAGCATTGAATATCAGGTTTCACTTTTGGCTGCAGCAACTTATCGGTTAAGCTGATATTCAGCGCTAACTGGTTAAGTACTTAGTGATTAAAGATAGGCCTGCTATTTATGCGGCCTATTTTAACCACTAATCTTGGCCGGTTTTGTGCTGAATATCTGCACCTAACTGACAATGATGTGTGATATAGCCAGTTAGCGGCTAGCCGCTAACCGTGCATATTCAGCAGAGATAACCAGTTATCTCCCGCTAAATATCCATGGTTAGGCCCAAAACACTATTTAATTGGCCAGGATCTATTCCTGACCAATTAAATAGTTTTGAATATCAGCCAGCAGATGTTTATTGAAGAATAAACAATCCCCAGGTAAGAGAATTTATAACCTATGACTAAAGGGGGAAATAACATGAGCTAATGTTAAGTCGGGTTATTTTACTACAGGTCGGGTTATTTTAGCACACGGTTTTATTGCATAAAATGGAACCCTGTGGTAAAATAATTTGACTTAAAAGTAGTTCATATTGATAACTTCCCCCTAAGTGTTCCAGAGTTACATTTTTGTGGTGATTAAAGATTTCTTGTTGCTTACCTTAAGTTCTTCTTTAATTAGGTTAAACCCAGGCCTCCCACAAAACCACTACCTGAGCTGAAGATAAAGCAGGTAAGACTCTTGCTGAAACAGGGACATTTTAAACAAGGACACAAACTATGTAATGTAGTGGATTACTATAATCTGCCAATGCCTTTGTTTGATGGAGTGGACTGCAGTGGATTAACAATAGCCATGGCAAGAAATTTCAAGCTCAATTCTCCTATAAATTAATAAATAATTCCCTGTTTCATTCCTTCTTAGGTATTTCCTTCCTTCTTCCTACTTTCTTCCATGCAACCATCTACTCCTCTTTTCCATCTTTCTTCTTCTTCTCCTCTCTGCTATCCTCTCTCTACGTCATGTCTGTTTATACTTTTCTAACTCTCTTCTATACCAACCCACAATTTTATCCTCCAGTAGTGATGCAGCACCCCAGATCCTCCTCCTTACCCCATCCTATATTTAGCTCTTCACATTTTTTTGCTGTCTATATATCTCCTCTCCTATTGCTCTATCCCATGATAGAGCTTTATGGAGGGCAGTGCCTGTTATTGGAATAGCTTACCTTTGAATATTAGCAGGGAGGGTTATTACATTAGCTTCTGAAAAAGGTTGAAAACCTGGCTATTTACTAAGTCCTTTTATTGATATATAGGTTTAAGGCTGGATGCGTTGGAACATGTTCGGGAAATGTAGTGGGCAGGGAGTGGGATTATGAAGACATCACTGTGGGTTTTGCTATATGTTTGTAATGTTTGTAGTGATGTTTGTAATTTGCCTTGAGTTTTGAGGTTAAGAAGAATATAAATATATATAAAAACAGGGTTAAAAACACTTTTTCAAAGACTAGAACACTGTGGGACTGCAACCCACACCAGGAAAGACCAGTCAAGGCAGTGATGTTAGCAAGACTGACTCCATGCTGCGAGTTTCCCTTGGGCCCAGTCTATTTCCAGATTTTGTTCTTGCAACCAAGGTAATAGGATTCACTGAAGACTGAAGAACATAAAAGGCAACAGTCTCCCTGTGAAGAACTTCAGTTCTAAGGTGTAGTGGAACCGTCTTAACTTTGAGATGTTCCTGAATGTTCCCATACACTGAGGAGACCAGGATAGGTCTAGAAAGCTCCTGGGTAGGAATTTTGTAGTGACAAGTGAGTACCCCATCAATACAGTCCTCTCCAACTCCGGAATCAATGAAGGCTTCGGTGATAACCAGATCTTTGTCAAACTCAAGAGATGCTGGTACCAAGAACTGGGTGCAGAGAATTCAATTAGAGGATCCTAGCGCTGCTTCCCCAGCCAGAGCTAGGACTGAAAGCTTCCCAACATGTAGGACAATTAAGAGCCTTGTGTCGTTTCTCAGCACAGTAGAGACACAAATTCTGTGTTTGTCGCCTCTGCTTTTCAAGTTCTGAGAGGGAGAAACAGTTCATCTGCATAGGCTCCCCAGGGTCAGGAGGGAAGGGCTCCTTCATGACTGGATGCATGGATCATTGGAAGCTAGGTGCCAGATGAACTGTTCGACAAAAAGATTGCCGATCCCAGGCTTGCTCTTGGAACTGAATATCTATCTGATTACATAGACAGATGAGGTCATCCAGTGTGGTAGGAAGATCCTGTCCTGCTAACTCATCCTTGATTTGGGGCAACAACCCTTGCCAAAAAACTGCCACCAGGCTCTCATTATTCCACTTTAGTTCTGCTGCTAAAGTATGAAACTGGATGGCATAACTCCCCAGGGTTTGCAAGCCCTATTTCAGCCTGAGAAGCTCAGAGGCAGTGGAGGTAGCCTTCCGAGGCTCCTCAAAGATTCTCCTGAATTGCTGTAGGAAGTTGTCAAGGTTATTCAGTACAGGGTCATTCCACTCCCAGAGAGAAGCCCAAGCAAGAGCTTGGACCGACAGCAGAGAAATGAAGAAAGCCAGTTGTGCTCTGTCCAAAGCGAAGTCCCTTGCTTGAAGTTCAAAGATGATCTGGCATTGATTTATAAATCCTCTGCAAATTTTGGGACTCCCATTATATCTGGGAGGAGCATTGAGTCTGATACCAGGTGCAGCAGATGCAAGTTCCATGCCAGAACTGAGGCATGGCTTTGGAGAGGTCTCCGCCTGCAATACCATCACAGGTGTAGATGGTCCATGTGTGTAGTCAGGTCCTGAATGGAACCAGAGAGTTGTTGGAGCTGAAGCACCAATTGTTGAAGTAGCTGCAAAGCGAGTGGCTTGCCCAAGCTCATGGCCTTTGCAACCTGCCACACCACAGAAGGTGAGTCCTTGGGCCGCAGACGGGAGAAATGGACAACCTAATCCAAAGGTCCGGTCTGGCAGCAGGTGAATCAGCCTTCAAAGAGTTGGATGAGAAAGCAGCCTTAAGGGACCCTTGAAGTACCCTGACACAGTTGAGATTGAGATAAGCAGGAACCAGAATACCAAGAGACCACAAGACGGCAAGAACCAGAAGACCAAAAGATTGGACCATGGCAGGACTTGGAGACTGGAACACAGCAGGACTTGACTGGAACATGGCAGGACTGGAGACTGGAAAAGCAGGACTTGAAGGCAGGAACACAACAAAACTTGAAGACTGGAACACAGCAGGACTGGAAACTGGAGAAGCAGGACTTCAAGGCAGAAGCACAGCAGGACTTGAAGACTGGAACACTGTGGGACTGCAACACACACCAGGAAAGACCAGGAGACCCATTGCAAAGGCAAAGAAGAGGAGTCCTGGGACACCTCATATGGCCCTATCTTCATGATGTCATCTCCGGCTGCCAGTGCTATGTTCGTCCTTTAATAAAGTCTCTTTGGCACGTGTGAATGCCAAGGGAAGCACAGCGGACAGGATGCCAGACTAAGGGAGTGCCGTTACGCGGTCCAACTCAGAGGGGAAATTGTCAGAACCCCAGGGAGGTGAGTCGGCGGTTTCCCCTCTATCTTGTCTCTGCTCCCTGCTTGCTCCATTTTTGCTCTTATCTTTGTTCCCTGGGGATTCTCCTTTGCTTTGCTACCTTTAATTTCCCCCTCTCCCCCTTTGATTCTTTGCTGTCTTTGCTCCATGGCCCATTTTTATTTCTATTTTGTACATACACTTCCTTCTCACACTGTAAACAGTGTGATATCACAGCAGCACTTCAGTACAAAAAAAGCTCAGGAAGCCCATCAGAAAGTGCTTCTGTTAAAAGCTGCTCTTTTGGTTGAAGCTTATTAAGAAAGGATTGGAACAGAAGTATCCATGGGAAGTGCTTTCTGTCAGCCTCTATGGACCTGCTGGCACTCTCACTCTCTCGCCTCAACCTATTGGAAATTACAGACCCTGTTATATCTTCTTTTTACAGATTACATCTTCATGTTTTCTCCAATGCAGCGGTTGTCAGACCTGTGCTGGAGGAGAATGCAATAGCTCCACTGCATGCAAAATTCTCTTATATATCTTCCTTGCAGGGATTTAGAAAACCTGACTGGCCAATGCTGTTCCAGGACTGGTTTGAGAATCACTGCTGGAATTCGTAAATCATAGTCAATAAGAGGGCAAATCTATAAAGGGATCAATGTTCCCTCTAAGCGGAGCACATGAGCAATTTGCTCATACATTTTAGGAGCATCGCTCACAGATTTTATATGGTTGCTCACAAAAAAATGTGGGGTTTTTGTGCTATATACAGAAATACATTGCTAATACTGGCACTCAAAAATTGTTGGCTTTTAAAACTTGTTGCTCACATGAAAAAAATTTTGCACACACTAGGCCACTCCTTAGAGGAAACATTGAAAGGGATGCCTACATTTAGGGTGGGTAATTGGTGCCTATTCTATTAAGGAAATAGGTGCCTACTTTCCTTTACAGAATCCTAGCATAGACGTGCATATGTGTTTATGTGTGAGCACTTACTCTAGTACAAAAGGAGTGGGAAATAGACCAGGCTAACCGGAAACAAACGAGGAGACTTCAATTGATGGTAGATGGTTTATTGGTGAAAGCTCGACACAGTACCGTGTTTCAGCTGCTGGACAGCTCACCTCACTCAGAACCCACAGATTTTCTACCAAAAAGTCTTTCTAAAGACCACGTTTTGCCATCTTTTTACATCAACTTTTATTGACCATTTGATGTTTTTATGTATTTTATATAAAGACTCCTGATGCAGACCAGCAGTCGAAACACGGTACTGTGTGAAGTCTTCACCAATAAACTATCTACCATCAATTGAAGTCTCCTCATTTGTTTCTGGTTAGCCTGGTCTATTTCCCACTCCTTTTGTACTCCTGTTATTTCGTCATGGGATCTCGGCATTCCTTATCCGTGGCGGACCTTCACTGAACACTTACTCTAGCCATGGAGCTTGTATAAATCCTTGCACCTAGATTCCAGAGATATACACATAACTTATAGTGTTCTATAACTTAAGTGCATAAGTGTGCACCCTACCCAGACTCCACCCATGTGTATTCCCTCCTGCAAACTACACATTATCAAAGATATTCACATACCGGATGATATTCAAAACTTTAACCATCCAGGAATGGTTCCTGGCTGGTTAAATAGCACTTCACCAGCTAAACGCTAATATTCAGTGTGAGATTGCCAATCTCCGATGAATATTAGTGCTTAGTGCATAGTGGCTAACCGGCTAGTCGTGAATATTCACCGCTTGGCCAGCTAGGTTCAGCAGCCAAATCGAGCTGCCTAAATAGCAGGCCTACCTTTGGCCACTGTAAATTTAACTAGCCAGCACTGAATGTTGACTTGGTTAAGCTTAAACTAGCCAAAAAAAAAAAAACCAGAAATTCAATGCCAGTCACCAGAAATGGCCCGACATTGAATATCCAGGCTCAGCATTGATCATAGCACTTAGCTGGCCTGCCTCCAGTGGGCTGACAATCGGCCAGATAGTTACAGAATAGTGCATGGCCAGATTTCTAGCATTTGCACGTGTATGTGCACTTATATGGAAATATATGCCAGTATTCTGGTCTTTTATATGCACATATTTGTTGTGTAAATGTTAGCACCTTCTTATGCTGTTATTGTGAAATATCACACAATAGCAGAAAGCTGCAAATCACTTCTAATGGCAACATCACTCATGCCCCCCCCCCCCCCCTTACATGATGGCTCCAATGAGATGGTATACCTGAAACATCAGTGCCATCAATCTGGACCAGCCACCACAAGTGCTATGCAGGTGTCTGCCAGAGCCTCCTCATATTAGAGTGCCATGCTCAGAATCTCAACAAGTAGAGCCTTATAAGAGGAGTACTTCCATTCTATATGAATATACATACCCCATCTACTGCCAACAAACAGACACCATCTAAGCAGAGATAGCTCTATTCTTTCCATGTAGTACCTTTTTCATAAGTAATTTAAGTACTCATTCTTCCAAGAAATGTGCTCTCTCTCCCTCCCATTCCTCTTCCTAGAAAGAATTAATTGTGTTCTTTGGATCTTAGCTACCTGACAAATTTCAGACCACATTTTCCACAGTATCATCTGTAGGACCCTTCTAGTTGCCTAGGGAAAAATGTGGAAGCTCGTCATCTGCATTTTCCCACAAAGTACATTGTACGTACACTTAGAGTGTATACTTCCTGTGATTTCAACTAATTAAATTCTGCTACTTAAACTACCCCAAAGTAAACACACATTATACCACACGCTACAGATCATACACATTTGTATGCCACAGATAAAGAGATGAAGTGAAATGTGCATATTTTAGCTTAAGGATTCATACTACAGATAGATTTGGTTCCAAGGGATAATAAAATTCAGTGAACTCATCCCAGTGGCTCAGTGCAGTATTGTGTGCTAGGTTTGATAGCCGACCATCGCTTCGACTCCTTGCGCCACATTCCCAGCAAAGTCTCAGCTATAGCACAGTGCTGACACTTACAGGGAAGTTATCTGCATTAGGGCTTTAGGTCACATTATTTATCATTTAAGAACCCTAACACAGCTTAACTGTTTTTGCCATGGTGATATTTAAGTTGCAGAGGGTTACATAGTAATGAGATGCAAAACATGCAAATGTAAGTAAAGCACTCATTAATATGTACAAATCAAGTCATGACTTATGGGGCAAGTCACATTATGGTCCCAAAATCATGGTAAGATAACCCCAGCCAAAACTTGGGATTATTATAACATTCCAGGAGCATCAAGCCTCAAACCTATGGCCCAGTGCTCCCAGCCAGAGCTTAAAGGGGCCGTCAGAGCGTCCCCCTAATTGAAGACCTGCACCCTCCCCCCCACGCTCAAGGACCCAATCCTACCTGACTGAAGTCCCCCATCTCCCAATCAAACCCCATCCCCTGATCAAGGACCCAATCACCCCTGATCGAAGCCCCCCACCACCCCCTCAATCAAGCTCCCACCTCCCAATCAAGGACCCAACCCCTCGATTGAAGCCCTCCACTCCTAAAAGGCCCCCCACCCATAAAAGAGCCTACCATTTGATTCCTTGGTGGTCCAGTGGTCATCAGGCAAGAGAGATCCCCAGTCATTCCTGCCCTGCCCTGTGCAGTATCCAAAATGCTGCCCCTAGTGGTAGTACTGCGAGTACCACTATGAGCACCATTTTGGATATGGCACCAGACAGGGCAGGAGCAACAGGGGATTGCTTCTGGCTGATGACCACTGGACCACAAGGGAATCAAATGATAGATCATATCAAGGAGTGGGGGGCTTTGATCAGGGGGAGTTGGATTTTGGGGAGGGGAAACTCTGACAGGCCCTGTAAGATGTGGCCTGGGAGCATCAGGCCACAGTTTTTGAGGCCCAATGTACCAGGCACATGAGAAAATGCTGCTTACAAGGTGGCTCACAAGCAGCATTATTCTTTTATCACAGGATTCAACAACCTGTGGTACTCAGATAGCGCATGTTGCTGAATCCCATGGTAAATCAAGCAGTGGTAAAAGCTCACCTGTTACTGCACCTTGATAACTCCCCCCCTTAGTGGCCATCTTTAGGATGCACATGTGAACCTTGTCTAAGAATTGATGCAGTGGTTAAGTTAGATGGAAAAGAGCTGAAGGTTAATTAGACTGCAAAGTTTACTCATGGAACAATCTACCTTTCCAAAAGCATTCTTTATCTCTGGCATTGATTCCAAATAAAATCCCCTGATATTCAAAACCATTTAACTGGAATGGTACCGGTTATCCTGTACTGAATATCGCTGGTTAGTGCCTAGGAGGTAACTGGCTATATTGTATGGTATAGCCAGCTATCAGGCCGCTTAAATAGCTGGTATAAGTTGAGCCAGTTTAAAGTTAACCGGCTATCTTCAAATAGCAGCATAACTGGTTAATCAGAAATGGCCCAGCATCGAATATCCAGGCAGGCGCCAACTGCAGGACTTAGCTGGGCTCCCTCCAGCAGTCTGAATATCAGCCCCAATGTATCTAATATTGAACACATGACTTTGAGCCCTGAAAATATAATTTCACATGATTTTACAGTGTAATTGAGAGAGGATGTAAGGTATGTATGAGAAAAGAACATTCCAGGGGGTCTAAGTTCATTAAAATTGCTTCTTTATATTTTTTAGGGAGTAAAGCTTGGCCCATCACCTACAGCGCCAGTCCCACCAGCCAAACCAACAGCATTAAATTTGAAATCCAATCAGTCACAGGTAAGGGTTTCATGTTAGGGCTCTACGGAAATGGTAGTAGTAAGCAATGAGTATAAGGACAGAGCCAACTTGTACTCACAAGACCCTTCTTCTGTTTGAAAGACAGGAGGAAGTAAAGACTATTAGCACAAGCTGATTCATAGAAACATAGAAACATGATGGCAGATAAAGGCCATATGACCCATCCAGTCTGCCCATCCTCTGTAACTCTTAACTCTTCCTTTTCCTAAGCGATCCCACATGCTTATCCCATGCCTTTTTAAATTCTGGAACAGTCCTCGACTCCACAACCTCCACCAGGAGGCCATTCCATGCCTCCACCACCCTTTCTGTGAAATAGTACTTCCTTAGATTACTCCTAAGCCTATTCCCTCTTAACTTCGTCATATGCCCCCTCATTTCAGAGCTCTCCTTCATTTGATTCAGTCTGTACTCTAACTGCCTCTTACTACCACTACTACTAGGTCTATACCAGCCCAAGCAGTTTCCCCACTGAAAGCAGAGAAATCTGGGGTGGGGAGAGATCTAAGAGAGGCCTCCCAACATCACTCACCACTGAGCTACTGATGTTGTGCTTGTCTATGCATTTGGATGTCCATTTTGTTGTAAGAGTTAATACCTTCTCTAGCTTCAAGTTTCTTAGCTTTGCTTTACTCCCGTAGCTACGGAAGAGCTGGTTATTTCGTTCTCTAAAATTAAGCCAGATAATGACAAAGACTGTAGCATGCTTGCTGGTAAAATATAGATGTTGTATACAAGTTAAGAAGTTCTAATCCAATTGCTTTTTCATGTTCTTTTTTTGGGGGAAAAAAGGGTGTAAGCTTTAAAGTAGCTTTAAAACCCCCCGTGCAGAAGAGATGACCAAAACCAGAGGCGCTGAAAGATGATGGGAGTCTGTGGCTTGCGAAGAACTTTGCACACACCCATTTTGGTACTGGATTTCTCACTGGAATCTCTCCAAGGTCCTGATTGTTTACTTGAAATAGCTGCAAGATTTGTGCCTTAATATTTAAGTGATGTAACATCTTTATGTTACAAACACGGACTTCAACAGCAGTTGAATAAACATTTTTGTTGTCCGAGGAGCAAAAATGCGGAACTTATTAATCTCAACAAGATTGCCATAGTCAAAGGTAATCCTGAGAGAGCTGCAGCCTGACAGGAAATTAATGTTTTTTGTTCAGCACACCAAATGGACTTCTCTGTATCAAGGCACTGGCAATCTGTACACAAAGGTTTCTATTACCAAAACATTAGCTAGCTTTCTTTGAAGTACAGTCAAACTGTTATTTCTGTTTCCCCTATATTGTCCCAAGCTCATTTTATGTCAGATGGTGATACATTTTCTGGATGGAATAAAACTCAGTGTAAGTTACTTTCATTACAGTCCTTACATCTGCTTGTGAGGGAGGTCGGGCTTCAGAAGTGAACTCTATGCTCCCACCCTGAATGCAACTGGATGGGGTTAAGCAAGGATTCTGATAAAGAATAGTACTGTGGCACAAAGAACCCAGGAGGGGGAAAACAGCTAAAGCAGAGGGGCTTGTAAATACTGGCTAGTGAAGAGGTTCTCTATTTTAGGTTCCTTGGGAGGACTTCCTGTCGCAATAAAACAATTTTCATTATTCCAGATATACTCATTGTGTAGATTCAGAAATAAGGTGCCCCAAGTTAGCCATTGGGATGATGCGGGCTATGCGCTTTCTCTATAGAGGCAGTTCCAGATGGAACTGTCTTTCTAGAATATTAGCTTAAGTCATTTTCGCACCTAACTTTAGGTATGAGCATTTACACCTGGCAAAGTCTGTCAATTAGGCGCAGAAATGAAAGTATTCTATAACTTTGGGCCTTATTCTATAAAATTTATGCTCCTAAATTTACACTCCTAAAGTTTATGCTCCTAAACGTATGCTAAATCTATAATCATAATAGACCCTAAATTAGGAGCATAAATTTAGAAGCATAGATTACACTCGTAATTTAGGAGTGTAAATTTAGGAGCATAACCTAAGGTTATAACAAAGGTTATGCTCCTAAATTTATGTTCCTAAAATTTACATAATAAGACCCTATGGGCCAGATTCTATATATGGCGCATGGAAGATCCATGAGGAAAACATTTCTGCCTAAGCACATTCTTTAAACGGTGCCAAGATTTAGGCACAGTATATAGAACATGATTAATTGATATCCTAGTGCCACTGAGCACCTCCATTTACACCATCGAAAATATAGTATAAATCCTGGTGTGTAGATTTAGGCGTAGAGGGCCATATTCTATAACAATGCAAGTACATTTTGAAATGCCCATGAAATGCGCATTTCCCCACCTATAACCATACCCTTTTTGCCTGCACACACTAAAGTTTAGGTGCAGTGCGTTATAGAATACGCTTAGGGAGTCGTACATGTGAATTCTAATTATTACCAATTAGTGCTCATTGTTGCTTGTTAAGTGCTGTTATCAATACTGATTGGCTTGTTAATCCAATTAAGTTATGCACATTGTTACAGAATATGCTTGGATTTTGTTGCGAATCTCTAGACGCACTATACAGAATCTAGGGATATGCGTCTAAATCCTGGGAACACCCATGCCCCGCCCATGCCCCTTCCTTGGCCATGGCTCCTTTGGAGTGCACTTAGTTTAAAGAATAGGGGCATAAGTCAGTTACACGCGCAACTGCTAATTATTGCCAGTTAAGGCTTGTTAATACCAATTATTGGTAGTAACCTCCAAATGAGCACCAAAGTAGTGTCAATTAACTAATTATGTTACATGCAAAACTGGCCCTATTCTATAACTGGGTGCACAATTGGGCCCTAACTTTAGGCGCCATTTATAGAATCTGGTGGATTGACAGAGGTAAAACCAAATGGCTAGGCCTGGTGAAAGTCGAATATACAGAGACATTGATAATTTGAGCATGTCAGGTTTTTATGTTTTATTTATATCTTTATTGTATGTGCTGTGCTCCATATCTTGCTGATGCCTGTTGTCCTTAAGCTCACCTTGAGGTTCCACCTCCTATCATTAGGTTACAGACTCAATTTTGCTCACTCAGGGGTCCTTTTACTAAATGGTTACAGCACGGCAACAGGCTTGCCAAGCAACAACCTGGAACTACCGCCGGCCCAGCACAGCTGCCGGCGGTAGTTCCACCTTGACCGCGTTCCATTTCCAGTGCTACGAAAAATACCTCCATAATTTCTAGCGTGGCATTAAACCTCAATGGGTGGCAGTAAGTGCTCCCCCCCACCCCCTGCATGGCCAAGTGGTAAGAATAATCTTACCACTTGGCCATGTCTTTCTTAGGGACTTTTTACCCACTCCAGTAAAAAGGGCCCTGGCACACAGCAAAAATGGCCCCCGCCACCACTCATTGCCAAGGGATGGAAGAGTGTACACCAACAAAAACAGCACCATTACAAAATTCCCACACCCAATATGATACAGTCCAAACCACAACTCTTCCCCGTTATATATATATATATTCTCTTTATCTGTATTCAATAATTCATTGTAAACTGCCTTAAAGCAAATAGGAAAGGCAATGTAGAAAAAAAATATATATATATATAATTAAGTAATAGCCACCTGAACTGCAATAAAATATCCTTGTCGTAGAGGGCTGCATGTTGGGAATTTTCATTGAAAAGGCTAGCAGTTTTCTCCTGGCTTGTGATTCCCAACTGAATCATTAAAAGAAAACAGGAAATATTTGTCATACTACTGTTGCTTTAAGAGGAAACATCCGCATTCACTGTACCTAGTATCCATGTTATCTGTCTCAATTGATGAAATCCAGCATTCAGTGTTACTTGTAGAATTCATTACCAACCCAAATTTGTATCTTCTTTGCATTGAACTCTTTTCTTAAATAAATCAGCTGCTGATGCATCTTTGGCTTTAAAAAGTCTTTGGTGAGCTAGCCTGAAGCTTGAGTAAATAATGCTCTTCACTGGCAAGAGGGAATGCAGAATTTTATTTCATTTTAAGAACACAGCCATTCTTAGGGGAAGAAAAAGTTTCTTTTTTTGAAAACATAGAATGAGCTGCATTACTGTGAAACCAGCACAGGCCTGGTCCTGGCCACAGCAGATAGCAACAGCATTTGGCCTCCATGGGAGCAAACTATGGTAGAAAACAAGGACAATTCTGTATTATAAAATGTATAGGCCATTTTTATGTCTATGAGAAAAATATGTAGACTACCTGGCCTATAATACGTCCTGGATGAAAGCCTGACAAGAGTATTTTTAAACACAATGAGCTCAATTCAAAGGGTTTCAGTTCCTAACCTTGAGATTTAGGCCCTTAAATTGGCCTCTTTGAAAATTTATTAGGGACAGGTACCTAAATTTTTACTCCTAGTTATTCTGGGCCCCTAAATTTAGAAGCTTAAAAAGTGAGTGGCAACAGAGGTCAATTTAGGGTGGGGTGTGCTGGAGCTGGCTCGCATCGGCTCGCAAGAGCTGGTTGTTAAATTTTTAAAGATCTTGTTCTGCACGGCGAGCCGGCTATGGTAAACGAGGTAAGCATGGCAGGAGGGCGCCACAAGCCATGCTTACCCTGCTTACCTCACCTCCCACAGCCCGCCCCGCACCTTCCTGGGGGGTTTAAATCTTTTTTATTACCTCCGTCAAAGCGGCCGCCTCATTGAAGAAATCCCTTTATTTATTATTTCAAAATATACATTTACTTACAAAATAAATGCAAGAAAATCAGGAAAATGTAAAAGGGAAAATTTCTATATCCTTCATACATTCCAGGATTACATGAAAATATATATTGTTACTTAGTCCACATTTATTGATCAAGACACAAGGAAATTTTTATTTAAGAGTACAAACTCTATAAACATTAAGTTTGTGAGGGGAGAGTCCTTTGCCTGCCAGCGGTTTTAGTTCCCTCCTGATGCTCGCAAAACCAATTCACCACCACTTTCTTTGGCAATAATTAACTGTCTCAGTTTTTCTGGTTCAAAAAACACATAGAAAACCGCATTCAAGGAAATAAGACATCTACAAGCAAATTTCAATTTAAAAGTACCCCCTAAGGCGAGAACCCGGGGCCTAAGCCCCCAAAATTCTCTTCTCATCTTTTGAGTAGATTTACTTAAATCTGGAAAAATCTGTATTTTCAATCCGAGAAACTGGGCTGAGATAGATCTGAAATATAGTCTGAAGACATGGTTCCTATCAGATTCGAAAGCAAATGAAGCAAGGAGGGTCGTGTGTTCTGTAACTGTTTCCAAAGATGTTTCCAGAAATTTTGATAAGTTTAAACCCGGAGTTTCCACCTGTGGTGTTTTGGCTCCGGTAATGTAATAAGCTTTTATAATTGGGGGGAAAGCTTCATTAGGAATTCCAAGTATTTGGGAGAAATATTTTTTTAACATGTCCAAAGGAGATATCAGTGGAGTCTTAGGAAAATTTAAAAACCTCAGATTGTTACGTCTGAGTTGGTTATCAAAAAATTCCATTTTCCTTTGAACCATCTCTTTTTCCAATACAACTTTAGCAAGAACAGTCTGCATCTTATTAATTTCGAGTAAATTTAATTCACATTTGCCTTCTTGTTCCATAACCTTCGTTTCCAATGTTTGATGTTGAACTTTCAAATCTTTAATCTCGGTATTAAGGGAATTTGTAGTTTGAAGTAGAGGCAAATTTAAAGTTTAGATCGCATCCCAGAGGTTTTCTAATGTAACAACTGCCGGTCTAAACCTCGCACCGAGACCAGTAGACAGAGTCCCCTGGATAGGGGAGGGCGAGGAGTCAATACCTGCCGCCCTACTTCCTGATGGTAATCCTTCCGGGGTCGAGTGCCCTAAGGAGCCGCCGCTAACCTCCAGGGGTTCCATCGGAGGTTCTCCCGTAGGTCCCGCCTCTCCGCTTGGTCTCGGCGGGGCAGTCTGTAATGGCGGGCTCAACTACGTGCCTTCCAAGCTAAGGTCCCCCCAATGTTCTGGGGACCCAACCAATGCAGGACTCGGGGCTCCAAGTGCCTGAAGACCAAACGATTCCAAAGTCGGCTGTCGCAGCGTTAAATTTCCACCAGGACTCGCAGCAGCTTTAGTCCCGATCTTCCCCTTTCTTTTCACCATGATTCCAGGTGAAAGAAAGTTAAATGCTGGCAAGTCAGAGTTTGGCGTTCCGGAGCTCACAGGCAGCATTCCCTCACACGGACGCCATGTTGATCTTAGTTCGGCCGTGTCATTGAAAGCCCTGCCCGTCTCTAGCCTTCCCTTCATGAGTTAGTTCCCTCAGTCCACATTCTGACATCATTTCCTCTTTCCGCGAGGGTGAGACTCTGAGGGAACAAACTCATGAAAGGAAGACTAGAGACGGGCAGGGCTTTCAATGACGTGGCCGCTTCGACGGAGGTAATAAAAAAGATTTAAACCACGCAGGGTGGCACAGTGGCAGGAAGAAAAAGGGGGATGTTGGGGGGAGAAGAGGGCAGGCAAGTGGATATGAATGGGAGGGGAGGATGGGGGCGAAGGAGAATTGCTGGACATGGATGGGAGGGGAGGGGAGAAAGGAGAATCGCTGGGTATGGATTGACGGAGGGGGCAGGGGAGATAAGAGAATTGCTGGGTATGGATGGATGGAGGGGGGCAGGGGAGAGAAGAAAATTGCTGGGTATGGATGGATGGAGGGGGGCAGGGGAGAGAAGAGAATTGCTGGGTATGGATGGATGGAGGGGGCAGGGAAGAGAAGAGAATTGCTGGATATGGATGGATGGAGGGCAGGGGAGAGGAGAGTTGCTGGGCATGGGTGGATGGAGGGGAGGGCAGGGGAGAGAGGAGGGTTGCTGGACATGGGTGGATGTAGGGGAGGGCAGGGGAGAGAGGAGGGTTGCTGGACATGGATGAATGGAGGGGAGGGCAGGGAGAGAAGAATTGTTGGACATGGATGGAGGGGAGGAAGGGAAGACAGGAAGGAGATGCACATGGATGGAGGGGAGACAAGAAATTCTGGACATGGATGGAGGGAAGGGAAGACAGAGGAAAGAGATGCACATGGATGGAGGGGAAGGGAGAGAGAAGAAATGCTGGACATGGATGGAGGGGAGGGAAGAGAGAGGAAGTGAGATGAACATGAAAGGAGGGGAGAGAGGAGACATGCTGGACATGGATGGAGGGGGAGAGGAAAAATGCTGAACAAGGATGGAGGAGAGGGAAGGGAGAGGAAGGAGATGAGATGAGGGAAAAGGAAGAGAGGAGAAAAACTGCTCATGGATGGAGAAAATAGACAGAAGCTGGATCCACTGGACAGTCAAGTCTGCGGGGGACCGGATGTAGGGCAAGAAATGAAGAAAGAGGAGGAAAGTAAAGAAATAAATGGAAAGGAAGCCCTGGAAACCCATTAGTTCCAGAGCTAAACAGCAGCTAAGTACTAGCTCATTTTCATTATAAAATTTGATATGCAAAAAGTAAAAATACAAAATTATAAAAAAGTTTGAAAACGAGGTTTTTCTGACTCACGAGGATGCTCGCCAGCTGATTTACTAAAAGAAAAGTGATATTTCAAAAGTAGACGCTGAGCGATGCAGTCCACTGGGCAATTAGTAAAAGTGAGAACCGAGTATCAGAAGTCTTTTCCTCGTAACATGTAAGATATTAGGAAGAGAGATTTACTTGCAAGTAGTGGACTTATATATCTCTCTTTGAAGCAAGTGCCAGGTAGAAGGTTAATAAGTGCTATTTAATCTGTCAGCAGCCGTTCTGACCGGTTAAATAGCGCTGAATTATCGGGGAGGAATGTGCTTTGAAAATTAGCACTATGGTAAATAGAGTGTTCCAAATAAATGCTTTTATATAAAAATTTAGCAGAACTTTAACCCCCCTGCGCTAATGCCAACACAGCCCATTCTCTTTGAATGAGCCGTATCGGTGTTGCCATGCGGAAGCCACTAGCACAGCTTAGTAATCAAGGGGATAAGTCTGTAAATTTGGGCTGATAAGCACCTTAGGAATTAGCCTCTCTATGGAGATATGACATCAGCTGTCACTCCAAATGTGGTGCAAATTCAGCCATTGTAAAAGCAATGTGGCTTTTAGTTTCAGTTTTCATTAGCTGAGGTCCATGTGTGTGGAGGCTATTTTGCTTGGAGGTAAAATATGGGCTTTCACTATTTAAATTATTATATATATACATTCTGGCATGTATACTCTTTGGGTGATTCTAAAGAATTTCCAGGCTCTTTAGGGTATGATGAAGATGCAACATTTTAATCAAATTTGTGATTTGCAGAAGCTAGATTCTATGACAAAGGAACCTGAAGGGTTATTTTCAAGCACAAGTACTGGTCAGCTTAGAGAGTTAGTAGGGAAATGATATTACGATGAAATGAAGTTTGTATTAGAAAATAATTTGAGAAATGTATTGCTATTGATTGTAATTTTTCAGATCATATAGTCCTCACATTCAGTAACAGCAATGGACTTATTCTGGATTATGCATCAGGCTGGTATAATGTCCGCAGTGTAGACCAGTGTCTGGACTCCTTTACCCTATTTTAGTATGAATCTATATCATGCTTCTCCTTAATCAGTTTTATAACTAAATACAAAACAGGAAACATCTTAATGCTACTTTCTTTTCTTACTTGTGCACAGTTTGAGTAAGCATAAAAAGCTGGTAATCATGATTTTTTTTTACACTTTCTCACAAAGTTTCTGTCTCAGAGGATATTTAACTACATCTGCATTGACTTCTGAACCTAAACGTGCCAGACTTGCTGAGAAGTCTTTGTTAAAATGGTTCTCCCAGTTGTCAAAGCACATCTAAGTGGAGTTTGATGTACGCTTCAAATTCTTTTTAACAATAAATAGCTTCTAACAGTCTTTAAAACCAATGGAGGAAAAGACCTCAGCTGGCTTTAGCTATGCAGTATAATTGCCAGTATGTTTTCAAATGACTAGCTTCCCTCAGCCACTTATCTGTATCATTGGCCAAAAACCTACATTGAAATCTCTATCTTATATTTTTTATATATATTTTTATATGAATGCTTGCACTCTTCATGAATCAAAAACCTTCTTCACTTGTCTTTCTTTAAACTTTTCATGTTCATATTCAAAGCAGGAAAAAAATAGAAGCACTTAAGCAGTAAAAACGATCCCTACAAGGATCCATTTCACCTCCCATGGCTTCTTTAGTGCATCCATAGATATCATCATGTGCTTCAATGCTCTGAATAAAATACACAGTGTGAAAATCCTTAATAACCATGTCAGCGATACTACAAACTCAAGACAAAAAGTTACAATATGTGGAACTTAAAGCTGGTTTTACTTACAATGGGTGCTTCTCAGAATATGATCTGTCCTGCTATGTTGAAAAAACAAATATGGTGCTGCTTTTAAACGATACGCCCATGCACGCACTACAATGCTTAATTGCTTTGAACACTAATAGCTCCAGCTGGAGCAGCTTATTCACAAAAATGCAGCCCATTCTATCCTATAGCCTCTTCCTGTGTCTCCACTGCTGGAAGCGCATCGATCTAGAGACATTTGGACACATCCCTCTTCCCTCAAAGTTTCCATTCACCTTCCGTCCATTCCTACTCTTCCCCATTATCTCTTGTAGGTTTTCTGTATTAGCTTCATTTTACTGCATTGGCGTCTGCCTCTGTGGTGCATTGTAAGCCACATTGAGCTTGACACTGTTGGGAAACTGTGGGGTACAAATGAGATAACAAACAAATAAATGTTATTCAAACCTTTGGGTTCAACGGACTTCAAGCGGTGTATCCAATGTTGTTCTCTCTCTGAAGTAATCTCTTGTCCTCATTACCTCCTCGAATTGCGGATCAATACAATGGATTACAATAGGAACTCCCAACTTCTGCTGACTGATGTTAAACCTGTGTTCATTCATGTGCACATTTAAACTCCTAATCGTCTTCCCTATGTACACTTTGCCCATGCAATAATGTACATAGGGAAATGTACACTTTATTGCATGGGCATTTCAAAATATATACCACATAGTCTGATCTACAATTACTGATTGTGTTTTGAAAAATAAGCTGTGCCATCCACCAGATTTGTAAAACTGTCACTCTCAATGGTGATCTTACATGTCTTGCAATGTCCACACTTGGGGTAGCCAAAACTCTCATCTGCTCTCGGCCAATGTTATGTTTGATTATCATTGCAGGGCTCAATATTTCTTTAGGGTGGAAAACGCTATCAACAATTGTTGATTCTCAAATACTGGATATGTTTTCATGATCTCCCAATTCTTACATAAAACATTTGTCACCACTTCCCCTCCCTTAGAAAATTTGATGACACATACTTCTTTGGTGTCTCCAGAAGAGGGTTTCTTTGGTGCCAATAACCAGCTTCTAGCATTACTTTTAGCTCATGTGTAGGCAGCTTTTAAAACTCTGTACAAATAACCCCTCAACTTCAAATCCTTGAATAATTCTTTGGCATGCATTTTAAAATCCTCTTCATTAGTACAAATCTTTCAAAATCTTAAGAATTGTGAATATGGAAGACTGGATGCCAATTGCCATATTCTAATAATATTTTATGATCAGTGGACATTTTGTACACCATTGGTGACAAAAGACAATTCCTTCTGTTCTTTGTAGACATCCAAAAAGTGTATTGTATCAAATGAACTGTCTTGCATGATCTGTATGTCTGGATTGCATTTATTATGCCACTCAATGAATTCAAGCAGTTCACTGTTGGTTCCTTTCCACAGCAGAAACATGTCTTCTATAAACCTGTGACACAAGAAGATTATATCTTTGAATGGTGAATTATCTAACCAGCTCTTTCTCAAATTTACTTATAAACAAATTAGCCACTGTGGGGGCAAACGTAGTGCCCATTGCAAGTCCCAATGATTGTAAAAATAAAACTTCCTGAAAAAGAAAAACAAATTCACAGAGGACTAACCAAGCCAGTTCGTATAAAAATAATCAGAGGGTACCTCATTGGGCTTCGGACGCTCTTCCAATCTGTCCCTAATAACAACTAGAGCTTTAGACATATACAGTGATCTAATATCAAGTGTCACAATCAACAAAACCTCTTCCTGCTGACCATCCACTTCAGAAAGAATATTCGAAAAAAAAAAAAAAAAGAGTTGTAGTCTTCACATAGGATGGGATTTCTTCTACTAGTGATTTCAAAAAATGTTGCTAACAGTTCCAGCAGGGAACTCCTCAATGAAATTATAGGACACCCAGGAGGTTTTTCCAACCTCTTATGTATCTTCGGAAGGGCATACATGGTAACATAGTAACATAGTAGATGACGGCAGAAAAAGACCTGCATGGTCCATCCAGTCTGCCCAAGACAAACTCATATGTGTATACCTTACCTTGAATTTGTACCTGTCCTTTTCAGGGCACAGACCGTATAAGTCTGCCCAGCAGTATTGCCCGCCTCCCAACCACCAGTCCCGCCTCCCATCATCGGCTCTGGTATAGACCGTATAAGTCTGCCCTCCCCTATCCTAGCCTCCCAACCACCAACCCCTCTTCCCCCCACTGGCTCCGCCACCCAATTTCAGCTAAGCTTCTGAGGATCCATTCCTTATGCACAGGATTCCTTTATGCATATCCCACGCATGTTTGAACTCCGTTACCGTTTTCATCTCCACCACTTCCCGCGGGAGGGCATTCCAAGCGTCCACCACCCTCTCCGTGAAAAAATACTTCCTGACATCTTTCCTGAGTCTGCCCCCCTTCAATCTCATTTCATGTCCTCTCATTCTACCGCCTTCCCATCTCCGGAAAAGATTCGTTTGCGGATTAATACCTTTCAAATATTTGAACCTCTGTATCATATCACCCCTGTTCCTCCTTTCCTCCAGGGTATACATGTTCAGGTCAGCAAGTCTCTCTTCATACAAGAACAACTGGATGTTTTGTTTTCAAATACTTAGATTCTTTATAGGCAAAAAAAAAAAAAAACCTTTGTTCCAACCCCCTCAGAGGATCTAAGGACTTATCACTGCCATAAATGGTTATGATAAAATGGTTATTTGCCTTTAGGGCAAGATCTGCTAAATAAGAACTTCTGAAACTTGTCTGTGGAACTCTACACCATTTGGAGTTTTAGAGTATCCACAATAAATAAATTTGCATATGCTGGGTCTTTAATGCATGCAGATTTATCTTACATTCATTATGGATATTCTGAAAACCTGATTGACTCTGAGGTCCCCAGAACAGGTTTGGGAAGTTCTGTACTGAACAGGAATTTATTTTTAATTTAATTTTAATTTTTAGATATTTTTGTATTTTTTTTTTTTTTGCATTTTAAGCATAATTTCGCCCTCTTAAATCAACGACTTGAAAACTGCTCTCCCTCACTACAGCTGAAAAAAGACGCACGCTTTAGGCCACATTGAGGGGAGGTGTTCCTGCAGGTGTTTGGGTAGGGCGAGGAAAAATACACGCGTAGATGGCATTTTCAAAGTTTCATAGCAAAAACCTTCACACAGAAAAAGTAGGAGCAAGTGCTGACATTTACTTTGCACCCGCGGCAAGTTTCAAAATAAAAGAGTGTGTGCGCAAAGCCCATGGATAAAAAGTGCATTTGGTCTTTGTCCCAATATGTGCTTAAAAATTGCACCCTAGGGCCCTGTTTACTAAGGTATGCTAGCGACAGCGTGAGCTAATTTTTAGCTTGCACTAAAACCGCTAGTGCGCCTATAGCACGGCTTAGTAAACAGAACCCTAGGTGTCTATGGAAAATTACTTAGTCCATCTGTCTCTTAAAATGTATCTTCTTTGCTGATGAATGACCCACCTCTTAAGATCTTCCTTATGCTTGAATCTGTTTCATAATTTAACAAAGCCAGAAGTGCTACATTACCTATTGTAGTGATTGCCAATTGTTCTGGGTGACGACTGCTAATTGCTGTAAATTTCTGAGGTTAAATACTTCTTAATAATGTTCTCCCTGTAAATGGCAATTAGCAACCACTGTGATGCATAGCTTCCTGTATGGAGTAAATAATGCATCGCATGTGACATGAACACAAGGCATCAGGCACAGCGAGAAACTGGGAGAGAGAACATGACAGATATGGACTGTGCAAAGAGCAAATTGCCTGCACTCCTTACTGCCAAAACATTCCTCTCGCCACATGTATCAGCATGAAATGAAATAAAATAATTTAGTAGAATGCTGGTATTATTTCCCGACCCCCCTGCACTGTACAGAGTAGAAGAGGACTTCCAGTGCATGAGTCCCATTTCAGAGAGTTTGCTGCTGATCTGCTCTGCTCTACTCCTACATACTGAAAGGAAAAGAATGAAAAAAAATGGCAAGAGGGTCTTACGTTACATAATTTATGTTCATGTAATGTATTCAGCTGGACTGAATTAAATAATTGTTTTGTTTGCTTTTATTCTGTAATGCTGAATGCTGTACTAGCCTTTTATAATTAAAATGTTAAGTATGTTGTGTGAAGGAGGAGTACTACGCTGCAGATCTTTTCACTTTGGCAGCTGTTACTAAGAACTTTTTACCATATTCATGTTACATCTGGCACTGCTCATTTGGTAAAAATAAAGATACAAAAACAGTGGCAGCTGGTATCTGTCTGGTCTGTATGACTGTGTTGCATTTATGGTCAATGCTAGTTTCTTATAAAAAATATCACCAGCATAAGGGAAATAGTTATTACATTTATAAAAGAAGTATACAGCATTTGAATAGTAGAGAATTATAAAGCAATAACAGTATTTCCTATTTGTGAATGCCCCAAATAGGAATCTCATTTTCTCCAGCTAGGCCATTGACTGCCTTCCAGCTGTTCACTGTTGCTTTATTATAAACCTAATCGAATTATTGTCATTTTCTTATCAGGTTGAGTATTTCATATATCAGGGGGTGTGTAAGTTTAGTCCATAAGGTTAGGTTTTCAGGATATCCCTAATGAAACAAGCATGAGATAGATTTGCATACAGTAAAGTTTGTACTCCTGCCTTACAAGTTCAGTAGCAAATGAATAAAAGATCCAGCAGTCAAGCAGAGTGCATGCAATATTATTTCACTTCAGAAAATCATTAAATCATCTTACTTGGTGAAGGCTTTTGGGATGAAAACCTTGTTAAGATGATTTAATACATCAAATGCAATAATTTTCTATATAGAGAGGCCAGATTATTAAACCTTTGCTGTTTATTCTTTACCAGTAGAAAAGCCTACTATAAAGGATGGAGTAAAATGCTCTAAAAATATGTAGCCTTACCTTTTCACCTCCCCTACTTCCATCATTAAATCCCCTCATGAAGCCCTCCCACCAAAATCTCCAACACCCCAAAATGTCCCCCTCAGTCAACTCAATTACTTAGGCCCACACTAAAATATGCCTACTCATCCTACTACCAAGAAAATATACCATACCCCCAATATACCAGCAATGAGCCTCCTCCATATACTAAAACCCATTGAAACCCCCTCCCACCAGGGCCACCAAGAGGGGGGGAGCTTGAGGGGGGCAAAATTCCCCCAGCCCTCCAAGGGGAGGCCAGGGCCCAGGCCTGGCACCAGCAAGAAGCTTCTTGCTGCCTGCTTCCGGGTCTGTCCTCCCCTGCTTCTGTGTGCCGCCCAGGACCCAGATGACTGCATTAGTGCGATATCCCATTAATGAAATCATCCAGGTCCTTACGCCCAGCATGGACAGGACCAGGAGAGGACAGACCGTGGAAGCAGGCATGCAAGAAGTGGCTCGCTAGTGCTAGGCCCAGGCCCCCCCCCCCCCCTTGAAGACAAAGACAGAAAGGTAAGGGGTGGGTGAGCAGGAGCGGCAGAGCGAATGGGGGGGGGGGGGGGTCGGCTTACAGTGGTCCAATTCTGCTCAGGTCCTGGCTATGTCTCTTGGCGGCCCTGCCTCCCACAACAAGGATCTTAAGGGATCCTCAACCCATGACACTTATAAGCCTGAGACTTAGGCAATTGTATGGTGCATTGGGGGCAGGGAGAAGTCGATGTCTGCAGGGTAGGGGATTTGGGTGTCTGTATATAGGGAGTGGAGGAGTGGCCTAGTGGTTAGGGTGGTGGACTTTGGTCCTGGGGAACTGAGGAACTGAGTTTGATTCCCACTTCAGGCACAGGCAGCTCCTTGTGACTCTGGGCAAGTCACTTAACCCTCCATTGCCCCATGTAAGCTGCATTGAGCCTGCCATGAGTGGGAAAGCACAGGGTACAAATGTAACAAAAAAAAATTAGGGTAGCATGTATAGGAAAATATAAGAAGGCGTTGGGGTGTGCATTTGTATGTGAGGCATTGTTTTGTGAGTAGGTAGGGTCAAGTGAGTTCATGTATAGGGGGTGTCTGTAAGTAGGGTTACCATATGGCTCCAGAAAAAGGAGGGCACATTGATCCAGTCCGGGTTTTGCTTCCATTGAAAGCAATGGAAGTGAAACCCAGACTGGCTCAATCTGTCCTCCTTTTTCTGGATCATCAAAACACACGCAGTGAAGAGTGACTCATCAAAAGGGGAAAATGTCTCATACACCTGTGGCAAACAATAACACTTTATATGTACACAGCACAAAAAGTAATCATCGATATAAAAACCCCAAAAAACATGTTTTAGTGTATTTTTCTTTTGAACTATGCAGTTTGGTAAAAGGGCCCCTTATTGAGCTAAGCATGAATTCTCTAAAAGCAACATTCATGTGTAAACCGGAAGTTGCATCAGACAAGGGCGGGACACAGGGAGGGAAGGCCCAAAGGGAGGCGATCTGTGACTGCCGCTTTGAATGCAGGGGGCCCGGAGCCTTGGAGGCAGGCAGGTGAGACCGGGGACTGCAGCGGCGGGGGGAGCAACAGGGGGCGGCAGAGGTGGGGGGTGGAGGCAGGGCGGCCTTGCACTGGGCCCGGCCTAGTCTCTCGGTGGCCCTGACTGCGGGAAATCTCAGCCGCCATTTTGAAAACACTGCGGTGTCGGCAGGCAGGGGAATAGTAGCATTGCAGCAGGCAGGAAAGAACATGCCCCCTCCCCCAGAGGCCACAGACTACCAGGACCCCTCAGGGAGGACCGGGGCAGTGGGGGTATCAGCTGCAGTGGCAGGGGCAGCAGGAGTGTGTCGGGCAGTGGCCAGGCAGGGGGCCCAGACCACCTTCAGTGTCCGGGGGCCCAGTCCGCCTCTGGCATAAGTACTCACCAGCACATACATGGAACGTGAAGGCATGGCAGAATCTGAAAAATGTGAACAGTAGAAAAACTACATGAAATGGAAATTTCCTTATGTTGAAGTGCTGGTAAAATTTGAGTCTGTAATGAATGAACACCTGATGTGAATTTAAAAAAAGAAAAATTGCTGATCATTTCTTCAATAAAGATATCCAAGATGAAATTTTTGCTAAAATGGAAAAGCACATCCTTAACGTCAGAAAGATGCAAACTATTTTGGTGTGATTATAGACAGCACTCCCAACAGCACCCACACTGAGCAACTGTCAGTTACACTTGCATTTTTATTGTGAACTCTGTTGGTGTATCAGTTAGTGAGTATTTTACTAGATTCCTTACTGTGATACTCCTCCGGCCCACCTCCAGAGCTTGAAAATTAATGTCAATGGCTGTAGAGGACACAACTGTGACAATATGAAGGGCGAAAAACAAGATATGGAAAAAATGAAGGAAACTGATAAGAAATCTCTGTTCCTGCCCTCTAGCATTCACAGCTTAAATTTGTCTGCCTATGTGCCCTTGTTGAGTGTGTAAGAGCACAATTTTGTCCCAGCCAATATTCAAAGTGATTTAGCTGGCTGCTGACTAGTTAAATCACTTGTTATTGCTGTCTGGGCTAGCCACTAATTTTCAGCAGCACTTAACTGAGAATAACTCTGTCGTTGGTGAGCAAAACGCTTACTGCCACCAGCTAAATATCAGGCTCATTGTTTTTAATTCTTTTACTTAGCACTGGTCTTAACAACACATTGCAGTCAAGCCATGGACGTAGCCAGACTTTGGCGGGAGGGGGGTCCAGAGCCCGAGGTGAGGCGGCACATTTTTGCCCCCCCCCCCCCCGGCACCACCGACCCCCCCACCGCCGCCACCACCAACTTTGACCCCCCCTCCACCAATGACCCTCTCGACCCCCCCCTCTCGCCGACAACCCTCCCCCGCCGCCGCCGCCGTCATCGTCTGCCTTTGCTGGCGGGGGACCTCAACCCCCGTCAGCCGAGGTCCTCTTCTTCCGGTGCAAGGCTTCGTTCTGTTTCTGTGAGTCTGACGTCCTGCATGTACAACGAAGCCTTGCAGATCAGCCAGACTCACAGAAACAAAACAAAGCCTTGTGCCGGAAGAAGAGGACCTCAGCTGGCGGGGGTTAGGGTCCCCCGCCAGCAAAGGTAGGCAACGATGGCGGCGGCGGGGGAGGGTTGGCGGCGAGAGGGGGTTGAGAGGGTCGTCGCTAGGGGGGTCCAGGGCCAAATCTATGGGGGCCCAGGCCCCCATGGCCCCACATAGCTACGCCACAGTCAATGTTCTCTAGGAATCTCATATTGAGAGCATACAGGTGCAACTGATGCCCTAAATACAGCCCAACAATGATGCCCTTCAAACTTTCCATTAAGGTCCAGATTCAATATATGATGCTGAAAAAAAAATCACACTTAATGCTATTCTATAAACCTCGCCTAAGGTTTGGCAGGGTTTATAGACTATGCATAGCACCCGTCCCTATGACTAAAATTTATGTGCGACCATTTACACCAACTAAAACCTGGAGTAAATGCCTGCATCTAACTAAAGCATGGATCAGGCATATTCTATAAGTGCGTGTAATTTTTAGTAATGCCCATGACCTGCCCATGCCTCTCCCATGGCCATGCCCCTTTTGAGATCCACATTTTAGAATTTACATGCACCACTTTACAGAATATGCTTAGAAAATTGTGCATATAAATTCTAATTAGTGCTAATTAGTGGCCAATTATCACTGCTGATAGGTTTATTAAACAATTAAGTTGCGCATGCAAATTGGCCGTGCAATTTACATGTGCAACTTTAGTCGCCATATATAGAATCGGAGATTAAGACTCAAGTGCTGAGAGATATCATTATTGTGTAAAACATCACATATATTTACAAACACTGAAATTCATGTTGGATAATGGGTGTGGCAGACAACAGATGAAAGAAGTAAAGGCATATAGCTAAGGAAAACAAATCTCTGTGGTGCCCCCTTCCTTTGGTGCCCTAAACATGTTCTCATTTTGCTTAATGATATCAGAGGCTGGGGAATTTGGCACCCTTTATCACCAGATCCTGGTCCAATGTCTAAACTGGCTCTGTATATGTGCACATATGATCATAAATGCTAATATTTTAAATATTTATGTGCATAACATATAAATATACTATGACTAAGGGGTATGCAATGAAGCAACAAAGTAATAAATTTAAAACAAATCAGAGAAAATATTTCTTCACTCAACGTGTAATTAAACTCTGGAATTCATTGTCAGAGAATGTGGTAAAAGCAGTTAGCTTAAAAGGGTTTAAAAAGGTTTGGATAGATTTCTAAAAGAAAATTCCATAAGTACATAAGTATATAAGTAATGCAACACTGGGAAAAGACCAAGGGTCCATCGAGCCCAGCATCCTATCCACGACAGCGGCCAATCCAGGCCAAGGGCACCTGGCAAGCTTCCCAAACGTACAAACATTCTATACATGTTATTCCTGGAATTGTGGATTTTTCCCAAGTCCATTTAGTAGTGGTTTATGGACTTGTCCTTTAGGAAACCGTCTAACCCCTTTTTAAACTCTGCTAAGCTAACCGCCTTCACCACGTTCTCCGGCAATGAATTCCAGAGTTTAATTATGCATTGGGTGAAGAAAAAATTTCTCCGATTCGTTTTAAATTTACTACACTGTAGTTTCATCGCATGCCCCCTAGTCCTAGTATTTTTGGAAAGCGTGAACAGACGCGTCACATCCACCTGTTCCACTCCACTCATTATTTTATATACCTCTATCATGTCTCCCCTCAGCCGTCTCTTCTTCAAGCTGAAAAGCCCTAGCCTCCTTAGTCTTTCTTCATAGGGAAGTCGTCCCTTTCCCGCTATCATTATTAAGATGGATTGGGGGGAAATCCACTGCTTATCTTTATCGTGTGTTACATATGAGACTACTCCACTCTCAATAAGCTGAAGAAGCATTACACTTGTATTCATGTGTGTTTAAATATTTTGTTATATTTCTAGGATAAGCAGCATAAAATGTATTGTACTGTTTTGGGATCATGCCAGGTACTTGTGACCTGGATTGGCCACTGTTGGAAACAGGATGCTGGCCTTAATGGACCTTCGGTCTGTCCTAGAATGGCAACACTTATGTACTTATGAGTGGTTATAGAATTGCCATGAAAAAGTGTTAACATTTCTAAAAATTATCAGATGAAATGAGTTTATCTCAGTGTATGCTTCTGCATAGGAAATCTCAGAGCAGATTGGGATTGAACTAACTTTTCCTAAAAAGAGAAGTTAAAAGAAGAAACAAATGTTTGATTATGAATGTGTGAATGATGGTGATATTACTGCGGAGGAAAAATTAAAACCAGGGTTTTTTTTCTCCACTGTTGATGCTGCGGTTACTAGCTTGAATGAGAGGTTTTCTCAGCTGGAGTTTGTTCTATTTTTTTTTTCCACAGAGGAGGTGAGAAAGGTTATGCAAACACATTAAGAGAAAGTTGCATATATTTAACTCAGTAAATGGGTGATATTGATACAGAAGATTTGAATCTTAAAATATGCTTGGCAGTAAACGTGTTGCCAGTTTAGATATATAATTTACCTCTAGAAATATTAAACTACATCTATGCTGAAAAAGTTATTGGATCAATACCCAAACTTAAATATTGCATTGCACCTGCTTTTCACCTGCATTGCATTAACTGTGGCTTCAGGAGAGAGATGCTTTTCATGTTTGAAATTACAGAACTATTTGCATTCAACAATGTAACGAGATCATTTGAATAGCCTGGCTGAGATCTCAGTTTAGCAAGATATTTTGTTGAAAAGTGGACTACTGTAAAATAATTGAAGATTGTGCCTCCGCAAAAGCTGACTGTAGTCCTGAGTTGTTTTATACTGTTGAAAAAATCTGTTCTGATTTGTCTATTTCCTGAAAGCAAGTCATTCTGGAGCCCTTTTACAAAGGCGCGTTGAAAAATGGCCTGAGCATAGGCGGTCGGTGGCCCAACTGTTTGGGGAGGCTAAAGGGGGCGGGGTTATGGGTGGGGCCAGGGGCGGGGCTTGCATTCATAATTGTCTGACAACATAGGAAAAAAAAGTAAAAAATAAGTCACAATTAATACCTTTTATTAAATTTAGATATTAAATATGTATTGTATGTCAAAAAATAAAGTGGTTGCTCAAAGCATGTACTAACCACAATTGCTCAACTGCAAAACACAATGCACAAATTTGTGCAAAAATACACTCAGAAACCTTACTGTACCATAATACTGGGCAGACCCTAATAAACCAATATACCACCCATACAGAAAATGCAGACCGTCAACAATATGAAACAAGGGATCATAATATCACAATTCTCATGTAGAGCCACAAAACACCCTTTTAGGGTGGAAAGTGCTCACAATTAGCTCCTTTTATGAATGACTATATGTAGATCCTTCAAGAGGTAATGTGTCATGATTTTGGCTCTAAAACCCTTTCTGATGATTTGGTGCCACCTCAGTAAGGCCAATACACAATCTCTTCACTGCAAAACACTATACACAAACTTGTGCAAAAGCACACTCATAACCTTACCAAACCATAACAGTACTAATTCCAAGGACAGGACAAGCTACAACCTTATGCATGGAAAGGCAGCACTGTAATTACACCGGGCTCTAAAACAGCAGTGCACAACCTAGTGAAACAAAAAAACCCCAAAAAGGGCTGAAAATACTACACGCTAGCAGAATACTGCACCTTGATCACATGAAAAACACATGACACAACAGATATGAAGACAAAATACTAAACTGGAAAGTTACCTCAAGAAGTCAGACTCAGCATGCAGCAATACTAGAAAAATTGAAACTTACATGCAAAACATCACAGATGCAAATTTCCAAAAGCTGACATATTCCAGTTAATAAATTCTGAATAAAATACTTTTTTCTACCTTTGTTGTCTGATCATTTAGTTTTTCTATTCGCTTTGGTCCCAGTGTCTTCTGTTTTATGCAGCGTCTTCTTTCCATTTGATATTTTTTTCTCTCACCATGTCCACCATCCTCCTGTGTCCTTATGCGTCCTGTCTACCATATGTAGCCCTGTCCCTATCCTTCAGTATCCTGATCCAGCTCTTAAATTCATCAGTTTCTCCTCCATCCATATCCAGCATTTCTCCTCACTCCCCTCCATCCATGTGCATATACTCCCCTTCCCTCCATCCATGTCCAGCACCTTCCTTCTTTCTCTCCTACCCTTCCATCCAGTGTCATCCCTCTTTCTCTCTCCATCCTTCCACCCATTACCCTCTCCCAATCCTTCCGTCCATTGTCTCCCTCTATCTCCCCTTCCTTCTAGACAGTTCTCTCTCTTGACCCTTTTCCATTCAGCATGTCCTCTCTCACCCCATCCTTCCAGTGTCTTTCCTCTTTCCCTCCCTACCAGCGTCTTCCCTCATTCTGCCCCCTCCTTCCAGCATTTTTCCTCTTTCTCCCTCCTTTCATCCAGCCAGCATTTCTCAGTCTGACAGCTAGGGTCTCCCCCAGTTTCTCCCCAGCAGCTTCTCTCTCTCCTGCCCATGTCCCCTCTTTCGCTCCCCATCTCTTTCTGGCTCTCTCCTGCTTTATTCCATGTCCCTGGCTCTCCCCTGCTCCTTTCCATGGCCCCTCTTTCTCTTCCCATCTCTTTCTGGCTCTCCCCTGCTTTATTCCATGTCCCTGGCTCTCTTCTGCTCTTTTCCATGGCCCCTCTTTCTCTCCCCATCTCTTTCTGGCTCTCCCCTGCTTTATTCCATGTCCCTGGCTCTCTTCTGCTCTTTTCCATGGCCCCTCTTTCTCTCTCCATCTCTTTCTGGCTCTCCCCTGCTTTTTTCCATGTCCCTGGCTCTCCCCTGCTCTTTTCCATGGCCCCTCTTTCTCTCCCCATCTCTTTCTGGCTCTCCCCTGCTTTTTTCCATGTCCCTGGCTCTCCCCTGCTCTTTTCCATGGCCCCTCTTTCTCTCCCCATCTCTTTCTGGCTCTCCCCTGCTTTTTTCCATGTCCCTGGCTCTCCCCTGCTCTTTTCCATGGCCCCTCTTTCTCTCCCCATCTCTTTCTAGCTCTCCCCTGCTTTTTTCCATGTCCCTGGCTCTCCCCTGCTCTTTTCCATGGCCCCTCTTTCTCTCCCCATCTCTTTCTGGCTCTCCCCTGCTTTTTTCCATGTTCCTGGCTCTCCCCTGCTCTTTTCCATGGCCCCTCTTTCTCTCCCTATCGCTCTCTGGCTCTCCACTGCTCTTATCCATGCCCCCTGGCTCTCCTCTGCTCTCCCTCTCTCTCCTCCTACCATTTCCCGCCAGTGACCACGTTCTCTTCTCACCCTCCGGCCCGGGCCTCTTTGCTGCAGTGCTGACATAAGAAGAAAAAGAAGCGCGGGGCCGCAGCAGCGTTCAGACATGCGATGTCAGCTCTGCCGGTCCTCTGCCCCCCAGAACGGGAAATTGACGTCACGGGGCAGAGACCAGCAGAGCCGACAGCGCATGTCTGAACGCTGCTGCGGGCGGCCCCGCGCTTCTTTTTCTTCTTCTTTTATGCTGGCTGTTCGTCTTGTTCCTGGCTGCCGCTGCGCTGCTCAACAGAAGCGGCGGCACGCGGCAGCAGAAGATTTGAACTCGGGAGTCGTCTCAGGCTGCATTTAGAGAAGGAGGTAGGCGGGGCCGCGGGGAAGGTCACAGCTGGGCTGGGGAGGCTTAGCCTCCCCAAGCCTCTTATACGGGGCGCCTATGGGCCTGAGGTAGTGTAGACGCATGTTTTGGACGCACGCAGAATCATTTTTCAGCGCACCTGTAAAAAATGCCTTTTTAAATTTTTTTCTGAAAATGGATGTGCAGCAAAATGAAAATTGCTGCACGTCCATTTTGGGTCTGAGACCTTACCGCCAGCCATTGACCTAGCGGTAAAATCTCATGCGGTAACCAGATGGTAATGACCTAAGTACATCAAATGCCACTTGCTGCATGGCCAATAAGCGCGTCCGAAATATTTTTCAGACGTGTGTATTGGATGTGTGCCAAAAATGAAATTACTGCAAGTGGGCGCACATAGACGCTGACGTGGCTAAGTAAAAGGGCCCCTCTATTTTATGTGTGCTAAAAGTAGCAGGATGCAGGGAAGACAGGGGATCAGAGAGACACCTCCTTAATTTCTGCCTTGGCTCCTGCATGTCTAACAGGCAGCAACAATCAACAGAGGCGCTCCAGAGAAGGAGAAGACAACCATGGATTTTTCACATACAATTTATTAATTAATGACTCGACTCAGCCAAGTTTCGACAGAATGTCTTCATCAGAGGTCTAAAAACATGTAAAGACAATGTGGTTTCTTTTGTGCAGGGTCTGCCATGTTGTAGAGAGATAGCAAGAAAATCCAACCATTTGCAAGGCGGATAAGGTAAACTGAGGCAAGACGCGCAAGCAGGGACATATATAGTGCACATTGCACATGCTCAGAGGGACCTGCTCAAAAGGTTCCTTTGAGCTCTGGGAGAGCAAATCCATTTCCGGCTCGTCGGATGACGTCACTAGTGTGTGGCTGACTCATCCTGCTTGTCCATGGAGAACAGAGGCGCTCCAGAGAAGGAGAAGACAACCATGGATTTTTCACATGCAATTTATTAATTAATGACTCGACTCAGCCAAGTTTCGACAGAATGTCTTCATCAGAGGTCTAAAAATATGTAAAGACAATGTTTGTGCTGCCTGTGTCGACCGCCTCTGCTGTTTGTTGCTGCCTGTGTCAATACTGTGGAGTGCTTTCTCCTGTCTGTTTTCATTTCTTTTTTTGCATGTCTAACACCAGCCCTGGGTGGGATAGAGTGGGGATCGGATCCTGCTTTTCTTGGGTGGTTAAATCTTGCTGAGCTGGCTGGCCACCAATATTCAATAGTACTTGACCTGGTAGGGCCACTGAATATCTCTGCTAACTGACCGTTCCCTAACTGTTTAGGTTAGGGACGATTAAGGGGTAGAACTTGAGTGAAGCCAGCACTTAGCCAGGTAGCAGCGATATTCAATCTGCTAACCAACTAAGCAAGCAAATAAAGTTAGGACAGCAAAAAGCCTGTCCTAACTTTATGCACTGAGGGGTCCTTTTACTAAGCCAAGGGTAAAAAGTGGCCTGCGATAGTGTGGATGTGTGTTTTGGGTGCACATTGGGCCATTTTTTACCGTGGCTGGGAAAAAGAGCTTTTTTAATGGGACAGGAAATGGTCGTTTGCTGAAATTAAAACTAGAGCGTGCCTATTTACTGCCTGAGCCCTTACTACCACCCACTGACTTAGCAGTAAGAGCTCACGCTTACTATCCTTCCCCCCCCCCCCCCCCCCCCCCCCCTCCCTAGAGTTCAGCCTGGTTGACAGAAAAACTCTGGCTTTGCTTTTCTTTCCTCTTAATGCCAGTTGCTGGCTTGTTTTGTTCTGTTCCCCTTGTGCTGCAGATACAAACCAGGATCAGACTGCTGATTACTGCTGGAAACACACCCCACGGTAGAGAATAGAAAATTATTTTCTACTGCGGGATTTGGCACGTGCCAAACTCAGAATTTCCACCAGGCGCATGCACTGGCCAGGAGGTAGTGACAATTTGGTGCACACTCCCCGCCTGTTAGCCCTCCTGCATCTTAGTAAAAGGACCCCAGAGTTAACTGGGCACCAGTCTGGATATGTTTTATTTCAACTTCTTGGGGGTCAATATTCAGCCACTGGTGGTGAGCGTTTTGCTCCACTGCCGACGGCATTATTCACGGATATTGAAAGCCAGGGTCTGTGCGGGCTTCAGCTTTGAATATCCAGTTATTTTTGGGCCAACCAGCACATAGCCGCTTAAGTCGATATTCATCACTGTAGGGTTACTGCATAAAACTAGGACAGACTTTTATGCGGTCCCATTTATGTGCTAACCCTGGCCACTTAAGTGTTGAATATCAGTATTTAAGTGGCCAAGTGCTGACTCCGCCCCAAGAACAACCGTAAAATAGCCAGCTTTGTGTTCGGCACTAACCACAATATACAGCGGTACTTAGCCAGTTAAGTACAACTGAAAATTAGCAGCTAGCGTCAAGCAATTTAACCAATCAGTGGCTGGCTAAATCATTTTCAATACCGAGCCCTCAGTTTTTTACTTCTTGGGAGTGCCAGTAGTCCCAGTATCCCGTACTTATTTTCCTAAATAATATTACATTAATCTACTTGTCTCCTGAGATCTCCAAAACTCCCCTAAAGCAGTAGTGTTACGTGCTTACTGCAAAAGTACTACAAACAAGGCGCCTACTTTCCTTTATAGCAGGGATTCTCAACCCAGTCCTCGGAATACAGTCAACCAGTCAGGTTTTCAGGACACCCACAATGATTATGCAAGAGATAGATTTGCATGCAGTGCATGCAAAGTTATCTCATGCATATTCATTGTGGGTATTCTGACTGGCTAGGTGTGTCCCAAGGACTGGGTTAAGAACCCCTGCTTTATACAATACTGGCATAACCGGGTATATATACATGTGTGTGCCGTTAAGCACAAGGAACTGCTCCAATCATAGACCTGGTGTACGAGCTCACATCTAAATGTCAGAGGTATGAGCAGCATAACTTATAGTATTCTATAAGTCAAGTGCATAAGCGTGAGTCCCACCCATGCTCCACCCCATCTGTCAAATTATTATTTACAGAATAGTGCTTAGGCAGAGTTTTGGTATATAAATGAGTATATATGTATATGCCATTATCCTAAACATATGTGAACAGCTTCAAAGATAAGTGCTGAGAAATGTTTGCACTGCATTTGTATTGCATTGAAAACCTCTTGGACTGAATAATATGCAGTTTTGTGGACATTGTATTTGAATTGAGTCATTGAGCTCTATATTATTGGGGGTGTAAAGAATAAAAAGGAAAAAAAAGTCTCATAAAGAGAAAGCAAGTTTCACCTTTAAATTACCCCCCCCCCCCCCCTGTTTACAAAGCTGCACTAGTGGCTGGCAGTGCAGTAATGCCAACATAGCCCATTCACTTTGAATGGGCTGTGTTGAAATGACCACATGGCAACTACTAACGCAGCTTTGTAAACAGGGTTATAAATAAGGGCAGGTTTTTTTATGAATTGTCATAAGCCAATTCAGTCACTGAAGTCTTTTCCTCCTTCTATTGTCAGTGTGAATGAATAAGAGTGTTTTTGGTGTTTTTGAACTGGAATTTCACATACATAGACTGGCTTTTAAGCACAGTTTCAAAGTACTTTGCAATTTTTCAAACATTTGGAAGGGCATTTTCAAAAGAACACCCAAGTCAGAATTGGGATGTCCTGCTCATAACATCCATAAAATTCTGTCTATTTCACAGCCATTTTCAAACAGGCAAAACATTGAGATTTTCTGTTCAAAAATGCGTATTCTTGTGCTGAAAACATCCAAATGAACAACAATTTTCTAAAATGAAACACACAATATATGAATACCAAAAAAGCAAGCCCAAAAATGTCTATCTGGCATCACTTGTACAAAAATGGCCACACAGACATCTCTACAGAGCAGAGGGACAGCCTGATGGTCAGTGCAATGGACTTTAAGTAACAGAACCCAGGTACAAATCCCACCTTAATTCCTTTATATGTTATTGTAAGGTACACCACAACAATATTCATCACACTTGCAGGTGTCTTATAAATTCAGGTACTGTAGGTATTTCTATGTTCCAGGAGGGCTCACGTATTTGTACAGAAATAAGAGGTACAGTGGGAGTTATACCTGGGTCCCGTTGTTTTAAATCTACTGCCCTGACCACTATACTACTCTTATAATTGCTTGCTGCTCTATTAGGAATGGCCATAATACCTGAAGCTATCATAGAGCCTGGTATGATATCCACTGTCACTTTCACTTCTTAGGGAGGTGGGAGATTAAGGAAGGGCCATGCCTTCATCCAGCGGCGTACCAAGGGCGGGGCGGTGGGGGCGGTCTGCCCCAGGTGCATGCCGCTGGAGGGGCGCAGAAAGCAGCCGTGTGCCTGTCGGCTCAGCTGATTCCCTGCTCCCTCTGCCCCTGAACAGGTTACTTCCTGTTCCGGGGCAGAGGGAGCAGGGAGCCAGCGGAGCCGAGAGCCGTGCGGCTGCTCCCAGCAGCTAAGAATGCACCTGGGGGGGGGGGTTGATGTGCCGGAGGGGTCATTGCGCCAGGGGGGATGTCGTGCTGCACCCGGGGGGGCTGCGCATTGGCGATCCACCCTGGGTGGCAGCTGACCTAGGATCGTCACTGCCTTCATCCCTCCAGTGATCAACTGCTCAATCAGGGCTCCTTTTTTATCCTGGATGTGATTGACTCAGGTCTAGATAAAAATGTCCCTTTTTTGCCTTGGACATTTCTTCCCATTCCATTATCAATGAAAGACATCCTAATTTTGGGGCTGTCCTAGTCCTGCCCCAAACACACCTCTAACATGCCTCCTTGCTATTTAGATGAACTGCAGTGTAAAACATCCAAATTCTGTCTTTCAAAAATCTCAATTTGGATGTTTTCGGTAGATGGACTATTTTTGGTCATTTTGAGACACTCATCAGCTTAGTATAACCTTTGAAAATACATTAGTCCAATCTTTATTAGGAACTTCCCTTAGCAAACACTTTGTGCCATATACCTTATTTTGTCACAAAAATTAAATCGCAACTTTATCTACTTGACTAAGTGCCATTTTGCTAAAGCAGATCTTAATAATCACTTCCTGAATGATGTCGTTTTGAAAACTGGGATCATTCAGTTTTTACAGCATCATGCAGTAACACCTGTCAATAAGAGTAGTGGGTTATTTGGAAAGTGTTGGAGGTCCTGTTTTTTTCCTGTACACTGTGTGGAACCAGACCTGCAGCACTGATTTGAAAGAGTAGAATCAGGAACTACACTTACTATACTGCTTTGGGATGTAAGTTTAAAACCAGGACTGGCCAAAAATTATCCCTCCTGAAACTGAGTAACTAGGCAGCTCCGTACAACTGGAAGCTCCACCACCTGGCTGTTAAGGAAATGGTTAAACAAGAGAAACCTGCGCAGAAAAGCACATTCCAGATCTTTTGTCCCTTTCCGCAGCCTGTAGGCAGCCGAGTGAAGCAATCGGTTTCTAAGCAACCAGAACAAGCCTAACTCTTCAATGTGCAAGGTGCAAGAGGGAGCGCACGCTTTCAACTTTATATTTGTGACAGATAAGTGAAGATGAATAGTGAGCTGAAAGAGGAAAGCCTGCAGGAGCTTTATGCCTGGATTGACCAAATTCCGCTGAGCAGACCCAAGAGAAATATAGCAAGAGACTTCAGTGATGGAGGTACGTACGCCATGAAACTAGTTTGGAAAAGAAAACACAGCTAATACATACTAAATAGCGCAAGGAGGCTAGAGAAGGCAGGTGTATGTTTCTCACTGAAATGCATTGCAGTGTGAAGACTCATGTGCTTCTGGATTCTCTAGGCAAAAACAAAGAGAGGGTAGTCAAACCACAAAAAAGAAGTACCAGGGGGCCTTTGCAAGCGGGAAAAAAACTTTTAATTGATAAGCCATATATCCTGTGTATAAAATTTGCACTATTGACCCGACACGGGCCGTGTTTTTTCTAATTACACTTGACGTGCGTAGGACACCACGATCCTGTGCAGATTGTACATGCTGTTCAGTTTGGAACTTATTTATCAGCCAGATCTTAAATTCAGCCATCAGTGGGAAAGCCCGTTGTAGACGGTTTTAATTGGATGACCCCTGAGGTAGGCGTTTTGACGCTGAAACATGGCCCTTGTCGGGTCAATAGTGCAAATTTTATGCACAGGATATATGACATCAATTAAAAGTTTTTTTCCCCACTTGTGAAGGCCCCTGGTACTTCTTTTTTTGTGGTCTGGATTCTCTAGGGGCAGACACCAGCATACCATGGACTGGAGGGGCAGAAGTATCCCCTCTCTTCCCACCCACCACCACCTGAGCCACCAAAAGCAGTTAATCAGTTAACAAACCTCTTTCTTACTGCTGGGGCTTCTTTTCTCCTGGCTTTTTTTTTCTTAACCTTTTCTGTCAGTTTGCTGCTGCCTAAGAAGTTTTTCGGGGTGGGGGGTCCCTCTTTTCCCTCCCCCTTTGCTGTTGCTACTGCCTTTCTCCAGAGTGAGAGTGCTTAGCCTCTCCTTGATGTTTTGTACTTCTACTGTACTAGAACACAAAGATCATTTTTACTATTATATTCCTCCTCTTGCGAGTCCCTTTGGGAGCAGAAAGGACAACTCTGGACCTAACTTAATCTTAAAAAGATGGGGAAACAACAGTAGAGGGTTTCCTTTCCATAGGAAAAGTGCTTTTCGCCCCCCCCCCCCCTTTCAAAAGAACAGTTGGGGGGCGATTCTGTAAGTGGGCACCTCCTTTTAGGCACCCTGATGCCGCACTAACCGATTAGTGGAGGTTTAGCACATGAGTCCCTACCACCTACAAAATAGGTGACAGTAGGGGCTCACACATGAATGGCCATTAATGGAAAAAAATCTGAAAATCAACCATTTTACTCCTGCAGTAAAAAATGGTCTTAGTGCGAGTGAAAGACCTGTATAAGGGCATGCTAAGGCCACTTTTTCCTGCAACGTAGTAAAAGGGTCCCTAAGTTTCTTTTGCTATCTTTTCCCTTCTGCTGGGACTTATTTCCTTTAACTTTTAATAGTCCTTTAAGAGAGGGACAGTGTGATTTGGTGAGTTTGACCATACCTGCAGAGCTGCCAAGGGAGCCGACCTCCTATGTGGGAGATGTAGGGCCCACCATGCTCCGCTCATAATTCTGCCCTGACCCGCCCACAAAGGCACCAGCAGTAGCCACTCCTTCCAGCAGCAGCAGGAGAGGCCTTCCTAAAATGTCATTTCCTGCTGCCACGGGACCAGCAGGAGATGACGTTTTAGGAAGGCCTTTCCTGCTGCCACTGGAAGGAGAGGCTGCTTAGCAGGAGATCCTGGCTCCTTGGCAGGAGTGCGGGAAATGTTCTGCAAAAGCAGGAGTCTCTCACTAAAAGCGGGAGACATGGCAGGTCTGCAGCTGCTGCTTGTCCTGTTTTTGAGTTACTCCCCTCCCTCCTCCCTAGAGTTCAACCTGGCTGTCAGAAAAACTCAGCTAATTGTTTTCTTCCCTCTTAATGCCAGTTGCTGGCTTTTTTTGTTCTGTTCCCCTTGTGCTGCAGATACAAGCCAGGATCAGACTTTTCTCCCCTCTTTGTTCCTTTCTGCAGAGTTCCCTAAATGTCTGAATAAATTGGGATCAGCCTTCTTTTTTCCCCCCTTCCCTTATACCCCTCCATGGTCATGTACATTATATTTGCTTACAGTGCTGTGGTACTGGTACCAGCCAAAACAATTGTTGAAAACCCTGCAAAAACACAGTCAGAAGTGATGTACACAGCCAACCTGTTGCACCAAAACAGTATTGACGCCCATCAGAGCTGATTCCGGATTTTTCTATACCTGGGACAGAAATTCAAAGTTACACCCCTTTTCACTTCCTCAGCATCTGCCGGAGCCACATGAACTGACAGTCAAGGAGGGAGAGGAACACCAGCAGATCAGTGGTATCTCTGAACAGAAAACGTTTGGGTGGCAAAAGGAAGGCAAGCTAAAGTGACATTTCCACACATCATGCCTTCTAGCACATCCCAACCCCGCCTTCTGCCTTTCAATTGGCTATGAAAGACAATATAAGAAAGTTCTTAGGTCTCTCTCTTCATAAAGAAATGGCCCAGCCAGTATCAACCATCCAGTAAAACTATCATTATAACTGATAGCATCATTCAACTAAGTCTGAATACTATACAGGATTAGAATAAACTCAATATAGAACCTGCATCTACTGTTCTATAACACATACTTCACACTCCCCCAACTATTATGCTGGGATATTTCCCCTTACATCCTCCCTCCCCCACCCCCCCAAAAAAGAAAAAGTTCAAATTCTGTTGTGAACTCAGAAACAATAAAACAGACCTTAACATTATAACACAAAACCCTGTATAAAGACACCCAGAACCTTTATAACAAACTTACCATAACAGCACTAACCTCCAGGACTAAAACTGCAATAGCCTTACCTATTGCCCCTGATGCAAACTAAGTACCTGAATATATGTAAACCGCTTTGAATGTAGTTGCAAAAACCTCAGAAAGGCGGTATATCAAGTCCCATTTCCCTTTCCCTTAAAAGACAGCACTGTAAATACTGCGCCAGAGCCTAGGGCACCAGTACACCTATTACTGAGAAAGCTGACAGCAGTCCTGCTTGTTCTATCCTTAGACTGTTACTTTTATCCCTCATTCACCTCTCCCATCTCCAGTCTCCTATCATGTTTTTCTTTTTCCCCTTCCGCTATTCCCCACATCACGCACTCCCTATCTCCTGTTGCTAACCTCTGTACTTATGCCTTCTCCTGATCCTCATTCCTTCACCAGCCCCAGCTCTTTCCCTAACCAGCTTTCTATTGCCCCTCTTTCACCTCCTTTCCAATCCAGCTTTCACAATATCTCACCCCAATTTCTGCAGTCCCTCATCCCTTTACACTCTTCCCAGTTGGTATGGGTAGCATGAAATCTTGCTACTCTTAGGATTCTGTGTCAGACACTTCTAACCTGGATTGGCTATTGCTGGAAAAAGGATGCTGGGCTAGATGGACCATCGGTCTGGCCCAGTATGGGTCCTTTACTAGCCCTTCCAGATCCTTTATATTCTTCCAGACATACTTCCCCTCCATTCATTTCTAAAGGCTCTTTCCCCTTCACACCTACTCATTTCTGACACCATTGCTCTCATCATGCTGTCTCTATTCAGACACTCTTCTCACCCTTTCTTTTCACATCACCCCCTCCCCTGTCCTGTGAAAACACAACTGTTTGTGGAATCTTCAGGATGTATTTAGGAAGCCCAGCCCAGTACTTTTTAGTTAGTTGCAGACCTTAATATGGAGGGAGGGGAAATTGCACAATCCAAGCAAATTCAAGAAGCAGTCAAGGGAAGTGGTGAAAATAAAACAGCAGTTCTTTTAGTCTTTTATCCTTAGAAGTGCAGAAAATATTGTCATATTAACCTTTTCTCTTCCCCCATGATTTATATATTAGTTGTCCATTAATGCTGATAAGCAAACTGAGTTCCATTTTGTGAGTGTTTCATCCAAAAAATATTTGTCACCATAGCCATCAAGTCCAAGAGAATATAAGCAAAATTAAACATATTCTTCCTGTGAGGCTGTGTTTTGCGTTAGGCCCACAGAAAACAGTCCGTTTTGCTACCTTCTCTGAGCAGCCCTCTTTGTGAAGGCCAATAAAATGTACAATCAGGAGTCCACTTTATTCTCCTACAGCTAGTATTTAATTGCCTTATGGAGGATATGTATCCAGACATTCTCATATTTAATTCAGCTTTTACTATTGTGTGTCTCCCTATCTTCTGCAATACACCAAGCAAACATGGGTGTCTGAATTTGCTTAACATAACAATGAATTTCTAAACAGAGAATGTATTATTAATGTTTTCTACCTTGTTTATTTCACATATCCCAATATATTTCTTTTTATTAAGTGATGGTTGCAGAGGTCGTAAAGTACTTTCTTCCTAAATTGGTGGATATGCACAATTATGTTCCAGCAAACTCTACACTGCAAAAACTCAGCAACTGGGGGATTCTAAACAAGTAAGCAACAAACTTCTGTCTCTTGCATAAATGTTATTCATATGACAGAATTATTTATTTATTTATTAGGATTTATTTACTGCCTTTTTGAAGGAATTCACTCAAGGCAGTGTACAGTAAGAATAGATCAAACATGAGCAATAGGCAATTACAGCAGTAAAAATATTCAAATAACAATACGAAGTATGGCATAGTATTCTACTTACAGTGTCAACACAATACGTAATAGAACATTTTAATTAATAGTGAAGGGTAAAGCAAAGATAGAACATATAGATAGATAAGAGAGTAAGCACAGTTAGAAAGTAAGGTGACTGATTTAAAGAAAGTTGTATATGAGGTCAGAAAGATGGTTAAATATTATCTCAGCCAGGATAGGAGTGGATAAACATGTCCTGCTACAGTATGTGCAGCCCGAGTCACTCCTTGTGTATGTGAGTGAGACTAACAAGTTAGCTACTTCTTCCATTAAAGGACTGGTTGAAGAGCCAAGTTTAGTGAAGAAAATTACTTTTTAGATCTAAAGAACTGATTACAGTGACAGATTTTCCAATTAAATCCATTCAGGTCATAGTTGTAATTAGTATAAGGCACAGACAAGATTCCTCCAGGCTAACATGGAGACAGGACTGAGTTTCACTGGTTATGCTAGTCACTTAATGGTTTTCTCCCTTTATCCTATGGAATAGAATAATAGTAACTAAAATAGCATTGTTTCCTCCATTTTCTGTTTGGAAAGTATCATATAGGTAATGTGCCAAAACTAATATATGAAAAAGGTGTGAACAAATCCAAAATAAATAATAGCTAGCATTATTTCCACCACAGTGGTGACTGTATACATGTTATTTAACTGTTATGACTATTATGTGCTTTGGGTTATTACCAGAATGGGGAGGGCTATGTTATCAGCATTTGTATTGGATTAGTAAATTTGTTTTAATATATTCATTTTTCAGTGACATTTTTACATTATTATTAGGTTTCAATTTATTGTTTTCAAGTTTACCTCGTTTATTGTATTTATGTTTATACTTGGTTATTTTACTATTGTTATGCTGTTAATAAAATTGTAAGTTTTATGTTAAACTGTACCTGCTGTACACTGCCTTGGGTGAATCTCTTCATAAAGGCAGTTAATAAATCCCAATAAATAAATATATATCTATAAAAGCTGAGCTCCTAAGAGTTTTCAGCTAACCTCCTTACAAATGCCTCCCCTCCATGATCACTCCCTTCTTCATAGCCATCACCTACCCCCACACCTTATTTTCCCTACCAGGTTCCTGCTTCACATTCAGCCCTGCCTTTCCTGTCTTGGAGGATAGAGCCTGAGGTCACAACTCTGGGACTCTCTCTTGCATTCTTCTGTTCCTACTCCAATTCTTTGGCCTCAGAGCCTAATACACGTCATGACCTAGCATCAGCACCACAGATCAAAGACTCCCTCTTTGGTTCTGCCACTCTCCCTCTGCAATTTTTTGGCTGTGGGGTATGGAGAGCCCTTTAATTGCTCAGTATTGCCATTCTGCCTCCAACCTGCAGAATGTTAGAGCAGGGGGTCTTTGCATGTGTGCAGGAGATCTCTTCCAATCGTGTCACATGTATAATGTGTGTAACTTGGTATGTCTGCCATTGCAGCATCAGGAGGTATGGGGAAGGCCCAGGGGATAGATGTTGCACCTCAGGAGGGGTAGGGAAGAGTGATGGGGAGATGCTGGAGCAAAGAGGGGAGGGAATGGTTGAGTCTGTGAAGAAGAGATGTTAAGAAAGAAAGGAACAAGTCTGTGTGGTAATTGAGAGGAGGCATGAATTTGAGGAAGCCTGGTGGTATGGGATGAGTCTGCATGGGATGAGATTAGGGGAATAGGGATGGGGGGAGTAGATAATTCTAGAGAAGGGTGCAAACAAGGGGATGGGGAAGGAGAGGGGTTCAGTGTAGAGGAAGAGTGTAGCTATCTAGTGGGATGGATGCAGTGGTGTGTTGGAGCCGGCTCGCAAGAGCCGGTTGTTAAATTTTTAAAGATCATGCGAGCCAGTTGTTCTGCACGGCGAGCTGGCTCCGGTGAACGAGGTAAGCATGGCAGGAGGGCACCACAGGCCATGCTTACCCCACCTACCACACCTCCCACAGCCTTCGTTTGCCTGCGCCTGCCCCGCGCTGCCCTAGGGGGGGTTGAATCTTTTTTATTACCTCCGTCGAAGCGGCCGCGTCATTGAAAGCCCTGCCAGTCTCTAGCCTTCCCTTCGTGAGTTCATTCCCTCAGTCCTGCCTTCTGACATCATTTCCTCTTTCCGTGAGGGCAGGAATCTGAGGGAACAAACTCACGAAGGGAAGGCTAGAGACGGGCAGGGCTTTCAATGATGCGGCCACTTTGACGGAGGTAATAAAAAAGATTTAAACCACGTAAGGTGGCACTGTGGCAGGAAGAAAAAGGGGGATGTTGGGGGGAGAAGAGAGCGGGCAGGTGGATATGAATGGGAGGGGAGGATGGGGGCGAAGGAGAATCGCTGGACATGGATGGGAGCTTGAGGGGAGGGCAGGGGAGAGAGGAGAATTGCTGGGTATGGATGAATGGAGGGGGACAAGGGAGAGAAGAGAATTGCTGGGTATGGATGGATGGAGGGGGCAGGGAAGAGAGAAGAGAATTGCTGGGTATGGATGAATGGAGGGGGCAGGAGAGAGAAGAGAATTGCTGGGTATGGATGGATAGAGGGGGGCAGAGGAGAGAAGAGAATTGCTGGGTGTGGATGGATGGAGGGGGGAAGGGGAGAGGACAGTTGCTGGGCATGGGTGGATGGAGGGGAGGGCAGGGAAGAGAGGAGGGTTGCTGGACATAGATGGATGGAGGGGAGGGCAGGGAGAGAGGAGAATTGTTGCACATGGATGGAGGGGAAGGGAGAGAGAAGAAATGTTGAACATGGATGGAGGGGAGGGAAGAAAGAGGAAGTGAGATGAACATGAATGGAGGGAAGAGAGGAGAAATGCTGGACATGGATGGAGGAGAGGGAAGGGAGAGAGAAGAAATGCTAGACATGGATGGAGGGGAGGGACGAGAGAGGAAGGAGATGAGATAAGGGAAAAGGAAGAGAGGAGAAAAACTGCTCATGGATGGCAAAAATAGGCAGAAGCTAGATCCACTGGACAGTCAAGTCTGCGGAGGACCCAGCTTTTACTTACAGATGTAGGGCAAGAAATGAAGAAGAAAGGAGGAAAGTAAAGAAATAAATGGAAAGGAAGCCCTGGAAACAGAGTTAAGAGGATAGATAGCAGCAGAATCAGATACTGGGCCATCATGATCAGAAAAACAAAGTCACCAGACAACAAAGGTAGAAAAAATAATTTTATTTTCATTATAGTGTTTGGAATATGTCCACTTTGAAAATCAGGTGCTCAACGTTAAAAGTTTATATTTATTTATTTACTTATTTATGGCATTTTATCCCACATTAAACATGAATTAGATTGGAACCTGGGATCATTTAATTTTTTTTTCCTGGAGAGAGTAATGCATTGCCCCCACCCCCCCAGGCTCTCTCCCAGGCTATAGCCAGCTCTGCAATTTAGGGGGGGGGCGCAGAGGTGGACGAGTGGTGCAGAGGTGGACTGGGGGGGGTGCAGAGGTGGACCGGGGAGAGAGCCTGTTGTTAAACATTTACCAGCACACCACTAGATGGATGAGTAGTTGAGTCTGGAGGAGAGGGTGAGCCTGTGGTGGGAGAGTGAGAAGGGGTGAGGGTGAGAGCGAGAAAGGAGATTATACAGAGGGAAGGAAAAGGGAAAAGGATGAGAGGAAACATTTGCGGGATCTCTGTTTCCCTACCCACAACTTGTATGAGTACATCAAAGATCTGATGCACATAAGTAAACAGTGTGTGTGACTGAGTAAGTGGATTTGAATGGGTGAGTGTGTGAGTATATATGGTACTAAGTGACAGTGTTGTATTTGAATGAGTGGGAGATTTCGACAAAGGAAATCTGTTAGTTGTCTAAACATCTGTGAGTACAAAGGCATGTATGTGTGTGTGTGTGTGGTTGGTAGATTTGAGTAGGTATAACTGCATGGTATATTTGAAGGGATAGGTGATGCCTACATTTGTCTAATTGGAGTCTGTGAGCGTGTGGGTTATGTTGGAGCCACTGAACTCTAATGATTTGTACATAATAGAAGTTCATTAGGGCCCTCCAGTACCGTCTTTCAACCCCACTAGCCCAGCAATTGCAGCAATATTCCCCTCCCCCAGTCATCAAAAACACCCTGGGAGGAATCCCACAGTCAGTCAGCCTACTTACAGTGCCTTTGGTTTATGAAATTACCTCCTAATTGACTATTAGACCTCATGCTTGCTTTTTTTTTTTTAATGATGTAGCCATTATGCCTAATAGGCAGGACAGGATAAATCCCAGGTTACCCAGGTGCCTAAAATATGGTACCTGTCACTGGGAAGAGAAGCCATGTCCAGGCAAAGGAATGAAGGCTTGCCAGAGCTGGAAACAGAAGCAGGGGCAATTGGGATGAAAGGAGAAGAGGGTCTAGATTTGCAAGAAGGAACAGCTCACTAGGACTGGAAGGAGAAGCAGTGGCTGCTGGTGCAGAGGGGACCAGTGCTGGGAGAAGCAGTGTCTTTCATTTAGAGGAGACACTGGAGTCAGGAGAAGCCATGGGGCTGCAGAAGAAAGGAAGAAGTGGGAGGGAAAATTGTTGAGAGGACAAGAGGAGAGTACAAAACAAAAAAAGCAACCACTAAACAAAAATAAACTTTTAGCTGGCAGCTAAGAATTTTGGCAAATGTTTAAAAAAAAATTCTACCCTTGAAAATAGTATACTTTGTTCATGTTTCCTTAGTGTTAAAAGCCTAGATGTAGCCCCTGAAAACTGCCCAGTATGACTTAGCCATGATAATATTTAACCCCACCCCCCTCCATCCACACAACAGACATATGCTCTTGCATCCAGATGTTAGTCAGCTCCTGTTACTGTAAAATGTGAGTCAGCATGTCTCAGAAAGCATATATGTGGTTAGTTTCTTATTCACCCTGTGCCTCAGAACAGACCAAAAACATAGTGCTTGTAACCAATGTTTATACCCTTAAGGCAGTATTCAGCTCTATAAACTCAGTGATAAATAAAGAAATTCTTGAAAAAGATTAGTGTTCTAGATCTAATTTGTGAACAGATTAACAAAATAAGAAGATTTGAGAACATTTTATAATACCCAGTTTCCTTCTTTGAAAAAGAAATTTGCATATAGTTATAACTACTCACCAGTGGCATGACAGCTTTCAAAATACTCAATGCCAATCAATGGCAAAGCAGTTATAAAAATATTGATTACATCACAATGTACTCTGATGTCCCAGAAATTTCTACTGGCATGAACTGAAAAGGCCTGTTTTATTATAAGAAATTAAAAAATAAAAAGATATTAAGGGGCCTTCTTACTAAACTGTGATAAGCACTAACACATGCAAGTTAAAAACATCTATCACAGGATACACTCAGGCGTCCTCTAGTAGTTTGGGGATCAGAGAGCGAGTTTTTGGGCAGAGAGTAGGTGTACCCAGTGCTAATCCGTTACCGCAGCTGCATCGCCAATCGAGCCCTTACTGCCTCATAAATAGGTGTCGGTAAGGGCTCACACGCTAATGGCCACTCGACAATTGGGAAATTAGTGGGTGGCCATTAATGAAGTAAATGAAAAATGCGGCCATTTTACAGCCGTGCTAAAAGTGGCCTCAGTGAATGGGAAACCCACGTGATAGTAATAGCGCAGGCCACTTTTTAGCACAGCTTAGTAAAAGGGTCCCTAAGTGTTAAGGACATAGTTCCTCTAAGGACTGGGTTGATGAAACTAAAAACTTTCCCCAAGAAGAAAAAGTTTTCTTCACATTACCCTGTGAGTGCTACTTACTATTATGCAATACAATAATTCATTTGTATGTAGGGTGTTCAGGCTGGGGGTTGTTCACCAGTGATATCGGGGACTGGATTACTGTTTGGAAAGAGAGAAAAACTGTCAGTTGCTGGAAAAGAAAAGCAGTAAGACATCCTATGCTGTGAACTAAATCAATAATGTGAGTACCAGCAACTGTATCCTCAAACAGCAGTAAAATTTGTAGTTATCATAACTTAACACTGCAATATACCGTGTGATAGCTGTGAATTTTAGACAGCAACTTGTGAGGGCAGAAGTAGCTTAGGACCTCAGGGATGTGTGAACAATGTCACTGATATAAGAGATAAGTGAAGGATTTTCATATTTTTTGGTTGAGGATTATGGGCATATTATGTTTGAAATAGCACATTATGAACACTAATTCCCAGCAGTTGCTAGTACTCACATTATTGATTTACCCCCAAATTCTATAAATGGCACTTTAAGTTGTGCACGCTAATTTGGCTGCACGGCCAAATTGTGTGCACAACTTAATTGATTAACAAGCCAATCAGTGCCAATAATTGGTACTTAACCAATTAGTGGCACTAATTGGCTTTAATTAGAATTTATGCACACAACTTTCTAGGCATATTCTATAATGTGGTTCATGTAAATCCTAATTTGCATAGCTGAAAAGGGGCAAGTCCGTGGGCATTTCAAAAAACTATGTGCACTATTATAGAATACACCCCATCTGCGCCTAAGTTAGGCACAGGTATTTAAGCTTGGTTTTAGGCACCTTAAATAAGTGCACCTAAGATTTAGTCGCAAGAACGACCGCTAAGCATATTCTATAGACTATACTCAACTTTAGACATAGTTTATAGAATCATGCTAAGCGCATGGTTTTTCTGCGCTGATTTTTAAGGTGCCATTTATAGAATTTGGCCCTTAGTTCACAGCATAGGACCTCAGATATATGTGAGCAATGTCAATGATATAAGCAAGAGAAACCAGTTTAGGCTCCATTTTGCTGGTATAAAAGCACTGAAATGTGTCTATACTAGATTAGATAGATAGATAGATAGATAGATAGATAGATAGATAGATAGATAGATAGATAGATAGATAGATAGATAGATGTTTAAAAAGTAGTATTCAGCCACTGAAGAGACTGAAGTGGTTCCATATTTTTTCAGAGAGTGTGTTGTAGGGTGTATTGTGGTTCTCTCTGTCAGAATTTAATATATTGGATTTCACTTTCCACCTATGCCATAACCCCTGACAGAGAAAATCAGAAAAATTAAGTACAGGCAAACTACCACAAAACCCTTTAATATGGTTGCACGGTAGCCTGTTTCTGCTCATTAACCACATATCAAATGCTTATCACCAGGGCCAGTCTTAGGCAAGGGCAACAGGTGCGATTGCATAGGGCCCTGCACTCCTAGGAGCCCCTCATCTCTGGCATGTCTGTCCGCCTGTCTCGGAACACATCCCTGCTCTGTACTTTAATGTGCATCCAGATCCTCCTCACTGCTGCATCCCGCCCCATTATTGATGTCACTTTCTGCTTCCGTAAGGGCAGGATGCAGCAGCAAGGAGGCTCTGGGTTTGGCAGCTGAAGGGATATGAAAATCACTACCGGTGTCTGCCGCTCCCTACTGAAACCTGGTGGATGCACATCAAGGTATGGGGTGAGGTGAGATTCCGAGAGCTCTAAACCTCCTTTTACACTCTGATAAATTATGGCTTATGCTGGCAGGCAGGGGCGGACAGGGACAGGCAGGGGCGGGAGGGCCTACTGAACTGCTTTGCACAGGGCCCCGCAATTGCTAAGACCAGCCCTGCTTAACACACTTTAGTAAAAGGGCCCCATAGTTCAATAAACTGTTTCTGTTGCTTTTCATTAATATAGATAACTTACATTCTGAATGCTGTTCACAGAATTCCTTTCCTGGCATATTGCTCTCAACTGAATGATCAGTCAACTATTGCCTCTTAAAGGTTAAGCATTTTTTTTCTTTGTGAGAATGCCAAGCTGTTCGTCATCAGCTTTGTGTTTGAACATTTTTAACAATAAGACTTTAAAACTGAATGACATTTGCAAATAACAGCGATTACCCATTGCAGAAAGCCAGAACGGATGTTGCTCATGATTGCAACTTGAAAAGAATTGTGTGGGTCAAGAGTGGCTTTTTCTTCTCTCCTTTTTTTGCTGTCCTTTTCCTAGGCCTTAGGTGAGTGGGAGTGATGTGACTTGTCTCCACCTCTGCTTTCCTCTCTCACTTCTTTTCTGATTTCTTTCCATTGATTGTGTGTCACTGGAAAAACATGGTACCTTGAGACATGTCACATGGTGCACGCAACTTAAAAGGAACTATGGTTGAGAGTATGTTAAAAAATATAGGAGAAATCATTGGAATTTCTACTGTGACAGAAAGCTGAACAAAAAATTCAGATCTTATTGAGAAGGTGGCAGGAATGACAGACACAAAGACATGATCTTACAAGACTAGTTTTCTTGAATTTCACAAAACCTGCATTTGGGGTTGTGACTTGGGTGGGCTTTCCATAGGTGCATCACTATTCTGCACCTCTGGGGAGTCACACAATTTTATTTAGCTGCCATTGTGGGGTCATTGCCACAAAAAGATTGAGAAGTGCTGCTCCAGCTGGTTGCAGGGGATGTGGCTATTGTGGAGGCGGGTCTATCAGTGGTTACTTCACTCTGCACATGGGTATCTGTGTCTTTTTTATGAGAAAAAAAAACACTGTGGGAACAAGGTTGAGAGGCTGAGTTGGGAATGTTGCCAGCTTATGTATGAGAATTTATATACTTATTTACCCAAGTGTAAAAACCGAAGAGGAAGACAACGAGGCAGAATAGATGGGCCAATTGCTCATTACGGGTTCCTTTTACAAAGAAATATTTTTTCACTCAATGAATAGTTAAGCTCTGGAACTCTTTGCCGGAGGATGTGGTAACAGCAGTTAGCGTATCTGGGTTTAAAAAAGGTTTGGACAAGTTCCTGAAGGAAAAGTCCATACTCTGCTATTGAGACAGACATGGGAAAGCAACTACTTGCCCTGGGATTTGTAGCATAGAATCTTGCCATGATTTGAGTTTCTGCCAGGTATTTGTGACCTGAATTGGCCACTGTTGGAAATAGGATACTGGGCTAGATGGACCATTGGTCTGACCCAGTATGGCTATTCTTATGATCTTATGTTTTACAAAGCAGTGCTATCAATTAGCATGTGCTGAATGCGAAGAAGCTCATGGGAATTGAATGAGCTTCTTTGCATTCAGCGCACTGCTAATCTGTAGTGCTATTTTATAAAAGAAGCCCTTTGTGCCATAGAAGCAGATTTTCATTAAAAGGCAGTCCAAAAAAAATGTCCTACTCATAACATGCAAAATAAATGGCCATCTCACAGCTATAGTCAATCAGGAAAACCACCTAGATTTCCTGTCTGACATCATTTTCAGAAGACACCAAGAAGTAGAGGTTAACAAAATGACTTCCACACAAGGAATAGTCAAATATAGAAATCTTTATTGAGGCACCAAGATGAAACTCGACATGGGGCGTGTTTCAGTGGACAAACTGCCTGCTTCAGGGATCACTGAAAACCTCTCTGAAACTAGAGCTCTGAGTTTACGGTGCCTGTTCCAACAACCAAAGTTGTAATGGAAATAACAGGAACGCCGCCAGGCAATGACAGGACATTAAAGAAAAACAAATACAAGAAAAACAAATACCGAGGCAACACCGTGGTCGGGTCTCATCTGTGTGCCGCAATAAAGATTTCTATATTTGACTACTCCTCGCATGGAAGTCATTGCATCAACCTCTTCTTCTTGGTATCTTCTGGATTTCCATAGAGGTTTTGTTCCTGACATCATTTTCAAAAAAAGAGCCACAGAAGTTCCTGTAGAATAGAAGAGTAGCCTAGTGGTTAATGCAGTGGACTGTAAACCAAGGGACACAGGTTCAAACCCTTTCAGGACCTGAAAATACCTACTGTACATGAATGTACACCATTTCAATAGCCTTCAGGCTTCCAGGTGTCTTATATATTTAGGTACAGTGGGTATTTTTCTGTTTCTGGAGGGCTCAGAATTATTTATGATTACCACTGCATTAACCCCTAAGCTGCTACTCTGAGTGCTGCTTGCTGCTTTGTTCAGAATGGCCATAACCTGTAGCTGACATAGAGCCTGGATATCCTTCCAGTTTCACTTTCAGGGGAGAGGTAAGGGGACAGCAACCACTGGGGGATTAAGGAGGAGTCATGCCTTAATCCCTCCAGTGGTCAGTTACTCAATTAGAGCAACTTTATATAACTTGGATGTGATCGAAACAGGTCTAGATAAAAACGCCCTTCTTTTTAGACATGGTCATTTCTTATTCAAAAATCCCATTGGACATCCTACTTATGGACCCTCCCTAGTCCCGCCTACAACATGCTCCCTTGCCATTTGGATGAACTGCAGTGTGAAATATCCAAATTCTGACTTTCCAAAATCAGGATTGGGGTCCTTATACTACAGAACGTTAATGGATTTAGTGTGTGCTAACAATTATCGCATGCTAAATGATGACACTCATAGGAATATAATGGGTATCTTAGCATTTAGTGTGCGTTAATTGTTAATGAACTCTAAATCCATTAGCACACCTTAGTAAAATGGCCCTTTAAGAAGTCCATCTGCTTTGAAAATGAGCACCATATTCTATTTTCCTTTACATTAACAGACATTAGTCAGGGTTTTATCAGCTCCCTCTGGACAACAAGATGTAAATGTCTTTCTTGCCGATGAGCTATATATTCCTGTGGTAATCATCATCGTTAAATCTTTGCTTAGGAATTTCTGAAATTTGGCTTAGCAAAGAAAAATGTCATATTACATGATCTATAGACTGGATATCTGCAGTCCTGTGTTTTCTTTAAATCACTGTCTACAGATTCTCAAGACTGAGAAAGCAAGGGTCCCAAATGTTTTTCATTAAAAACCCACTCTCAATTTTTTTTAAAGTATAAATATTGTCAAGTTGCTACTCCTCCACTCTATATCAACCAACAATTACCTTTTTCAGAAAATATACATTAAAAGGACCATTTACTTTCTTTTATATTTCCACTATTCATGATGTTTTGTAAGCCACATTGAACCTGCAAAGAGGTGAGAAAATGTGGGATACAAATGCAATAAATAAATAAATAAAATTTTAAAACCAGCCACCTACATGCAAAGTCTATGGCTACTCTATACTCAGAAACCTTGACCCTAATTTTCAAAGCAACAGTATTGTATATTTTTTGTCTGAAAAATGTCACAGGTACAAAATACCCAAGGGCATTGCAGTTCTTACATAGTAACGTGAGTAGCACAGTAGATAATGGCAGAAAAAGACCTGCACAGTCCATCCAGTCTGCCCAACAAGATAAACTCATATGTGCTACTTTTTGTGTATACCTTACCTTGATTTGTATCTGCCATTTTCAGGGCACAGACCGTAGAAGTCTGCCCAGCACTAGCCCCGCCTCCCAACCACCAGCCCCGCCTCCCAATCTCGGCTAAGCTTCTGAGGATCCATTCCTTCTGAACAGGATTCCTTTATGTTTATCCCATGCATGTTTGAATTCCATGTATTCCATGTAACACCAATTGTTTCTTTTACTCTGGAATGACGAATGCCATAATGGAATATTGTAAGCCACACTGAGCCTGCAAATAGGCGGGAAAATGTGGGATACAAATACAACAAATAAATAAAAATAAATAAATAAATTCCGTTACCGTTTTCATCTCCACCACCTCCCGCGGGAGGGCATTCCAAGTATCCACCACTCTCTTCGTGAAAAAATACTTCCTGACATTTTTCTTGAGTCTGCCCCCCTTCAGTCTCATTTCATGTCCTCTAGTTCTACCGCCTTCCCATCTTCTTGGGTTTGTTGTTGTTGTTTTGTGTTTGGGGGGGGGGGGTTGAGTGAGTGAAAATTTTCTAAAACGTAGGAGATAAATGTATAAATTGGAGCCTAGACATATGCAAAAATAACTGGTAGTTTTTACACAAATGTGCATTAGGTGCTATTCTATAAGGTGGCACCTAAGTGCTATAGGGTCCCTTTTACTAAAGGGTTGCTGCACAGCAACTTGGAGCTATTGTTGGCCTAATGCGGCTGCCGGAAGTAGTTCTGCCCCCAGCACATGGCATTTGCGGCATGACCAGACATTTTTGTTAATTTGTACCACAGAGGGTTACCCAGTGGTAACTTCTGCCCGGTTACCGCCAGGTTAGCATGGGAGCCCTTACCGCCACCTCAATGGGTGTCAGTAAGGGCTCCCTTTGAAATGGTCGTGTGGCAAGTGCGTACTTACTGCACAGCCTTTTCATTTTTCTTCACTTTTACCTGCTGAAGTAAAATGGGCCTTGGCGTGTGGCAAATCCAGGTGCCGCCACTACTTCAGGGCCCCTTTTACCACAGATTAGTAAAAGAACCCCATAGTGCGTAACTGCAGGGTGGTGTATAAGTGGGTGGAGCATGGGCGGGCCATGGGCATGTCTCCAAGTACACATAACTTATAGAATACTATCAGTTACACATGTCATTTGGTTCATGTAGAACTGCCCATTTAAACCTGCTATCGACATGGCGTAAATGGCCGCACATAAATGGAGACATGCCCATGCCAACATTTTAAAAAAAAAAAAACCTTAAAATTAATCTACAGAGTGTTCACTTCAATATACAATGCAGGAAATTATTACCTAAAACAAAAAACTAAAAGAAGTAAATGAAAATAACCAAAAAGAACTCAAAACTGGAATGGACACTCTATAAAACAAGAAAAAATGAAAAATCAGAGAAACAATTTGTTACCAGATTAGCTTCATTGATACATGAACTTCACCAATAAAGATAAATACAAAAGATTTAATGGGTATGAACCAGAGCATCAACACAGATCAGTATTGCAGGTATGTTTTCATTACATCAGGGCAAACAAGTTAACCTACTTATAAAGTTCCCAAATTGAAATATCAGAATTTCCCTACCATTATGTACCCAAATGCCACCCAGACCATCACAATTAAGGGACCCTTTAATTAAAATGCAGTAAGTGTTTTTTTGCACTTACTGTGTGGGGGCGTGCACAGTATCTGCCCTGCAATTACTGCATAAGGCACCGCATTATATATAATTATGTAAATTATGTAATTTGTGAGAAAAATGGCCAAATGCAGATTTATGCCATTTTTGGGATGTTTTTCTCTTTTGAAAATGAGCTCCATAGCTATATAAGAGCTGGTTGAACGCTGAGGTTTTTTCTCCACTATGGTCTTTTATGTATATGGATATTCAAAGGGCAGTTCTTACCTCACTGGCTTTATCACAGAAACAATTTATATTTATTGGAGCATAGCTGGGCCAGTGGCATGTCTCCCCGTTACACGTATACTTTATAGAACATTATAAATTATGCGTGTCACTTGGCATGGCACGTGACATGGTATAAGAGAGCATACCTAAACATGGGTGACCAAATGCAGACATACTAGTTTCTATAACGAAATTGTGGTGCCATTAAGCACACAGCATTGGGGCACCTAAATTGAGGTGCCAATTTATAGACTTACCCCAACAGATTACAAAGAAGGCTTATTTACATGCATACTTACTCTAGATAGGGACATTTACACCTGCTCTTGAGGTGCCCATGTGTCTTTATAACATAGTGCCTAAATAGGTGCCTATTTGCCCTCTTAAACTTGGTGCCCCCTAGTTGCACAGGGAGAGGAATGGCCAGCAGGAAAAAGGAGGTGATGCATAAGACTCTGGTAAGACCTCATTTAGAATATTGTTTACAATACTTGAAGTCATACCTTCAAAAATATATAAGCAGGATGGAGTCGGTCCAGAAGGAGGCTTCATCATAAAGCATATGGGAACAGACTTAAAGATCTCAATGTGAATACTTTGGAGGAAAAGTGGAAGAGGGGAGATATGATAGAGATGTGAGTCTCTTTCAATTGAAAGGAATCTCTGGAATGTGGGGGCATAGAATGAAGGTGAAAGGGGACAGACTCAGGCATAACCTGAGGAGATACTTCTTCATAGAAAGGATGGTGAATTCATTGAATGGCCTCCCAGTACTGTTTCCTCTAAGCTGAGCAGGAGTCCTCCAACTGCATTGCTGCCAACGTGGGGTGGTGTTTCAATATTGTGTTTTCAATGGCCAGAGACAGGCAGGTTCCCTGGAGTCCTGCAGAGCTTACCTGTCCCTCACTATTGAAAATGTGATCGTGAAACAGCACCACCCGTTGGCAGGTAGGTGGAGGACTCCTGCTCAGCATAGAGGGAACAGTGCTTCCCTTTGGAGGTGGTGGAGACGAAAACTGTATCTGAATTCAAGAAAACTTGGGATAAGTACATAGGATCTCTAAGAGAGAGGGGTTAGTAAAGGGCATAGATGGGCAGACTGGATATGGTCTTTATCTGCCTTCATTTTTCTGTGTTTCTATATTTGAACTGGTAAGTTTTGATCATGTAAGTTTTCAGGCATTGACTTATCTGTATAAAGTAAGGAGCCAGGTAGTCAGGGGTGGTACAATTCACCAACAATTGACTATCTTTTCCAAATATCTTGGCTGCAGGAATAGTAAATGTAAGATATTGATATTAAATATCCATACTTCTTTGAACTGTGATATTCAGTGCCTCAGTGATTTACAGATATGTGTTTAAAAACGTATTCAGATGTCTTTATGCAGTTTTGACATCACTGAATGTTGCCTCCAATGTTCCTAGAGAGAGACCAGTGGCTTTTGAGAAATGCTTTCCTCATTCTGCTTGTCTTGCCACTTGACTTGCAAAAATCTACCCGTACTGCTGGTTTTAAAGTTGTAATTATATAACTGCATAACTAGAGAATTAGAAAAGAAGGGAACAAAAATATGCACTCTTTTAAAACCATTGTATTGCCTGATTGATTTGCAGGAAGGTGTTTTCTAAATTAAATTTCCATGTTCCTGAGGACAGTGTTAAAAATCTGGTTGCTAATGTCTCAGGAGTAATTGAACCTATTCTCTATGCTCTACGGCAAACAATCAATGAAAAACTTCAAGAGAAAAGAGTAAGAGAAAAAGCCACAACTCAAACAAAGGTGTGTATGTTACTTATTTGTGTGTTGGTTATTTTGGAATTTAAGAGTCCATAGTCTATGCCCTATTATGATGAAGGATTCTATAAAAGCAGCTAAGCGGCCACTAATGTTCATTATTTTTTAAATATCTTATTGAAGTTCTCCCCTGGAAGTAATATGTTTACTCAAAACTGATTTTTATTGAAAATATTAAATAAAAGTTAGGGAGGTTGGTCAGTCTGGCAAATGATTGATTGTGTGGTTTAGGCTGGAGACCTGAAATAGTAGGAGATATAAGAGGTCTCATAACCTTCTCTAAATGAATATCTGATGCCCTACCTCTCCTTTCTTATATTGAGTTTTTTATGAGATTGTTTCTTTGAATGTATGTCAAGTTTTGCTACGATCACATTACTCATTCTTTTTGATATCTGTTAAATGCACCTGAAGAGAGAATTGCTGAATTTTTTCAACATCAGTTGGAGTATGACAGACTCCAGGGATCTGGGCTCAAGCCTCCAATACTCTTCAAGTGATTGAAAAGGATCACGTCCTTGCCTGTTGCAACCCATTTATGTTGGCATTGGCAATCTTCAATAAGGAGCCAGTCTAGAAAATAGAGGAGATATTTACCCAACATCTGGCTCATTTCCATGCTTCAGCACTGCCAGCATCAAGGCAGAAAGACATCTTGCCACTCATACTGTGCATAGAAGCATAGCATGATGCTGAGTGTGTGCAAATGCAGATCCAGTGAAACTCATTTTGCAAGCCATGCATACACACATGGTGATGGTTCCAAGAGGGCAGCAGCAACAGTGGTTTACAGTACTGAGCTGGTTGGTAGGATGAACAGCAGCATTATCCTCTTCAATACAGATATGGTGGTATGAGGAACAGGTGGTGCCAGCTCTAGCTTACGTTTTCTTCCCTCATTCCCCAGATTTTCAGCAGTAGCTGGAAGTTATGACATTAACTTCTGGTGTGTGGCTCATGCACACTGCAAGTTAATACTGAAAGCGAAGGCTGCTGCTGATAACTTAGAGAAGGACAGCGAGAAGAGAGTAAGCCAGGGTTGGTGCCACCAATTCCTCTTATCACCGGGTGGTATCAGAGAAGATAAGTCAGGCTCAGCACCACTACTTACCCCTCCAACCAGCTCTGCACTGAAGATTTAGAAGTGGTGGATCACTGGAGCTAGGGAGGTGGTGTACTGAGGACTTTCTGTGTGGAAGGGGGCATGAAGAGAATGTGGTAAGAGCTTTTGAGGAGGAAAGAAGGTAAGGAAAATGCAGCGAGAGCTTTTGGGAGGGAGAATGTGGTGAGAGTTTTTAGAATGAGGTAGAATGCAGTAACAGGTGGGGGGGGGGAGAAGACAGGGGATTGAAGGATGGAGGTTCCAGAAGAAGAGGAAAGAGGTTCATGGGGGCAAGGAAGAAGCAGGAGAAAATACTTTAGATAGGAGATTGGGGAGGATGAGAGAAATATGACTGAATATTCAGTGGAAGAAGAAATGGCATATATTGAGGTAGAGAGGCTTGAGGTGTGTAAGAGAGAAAGGTTCCAGATTTCAGAAGGAAATTCAGATGGATAAAGTAGGAGGAAAGAGAGTGCATGAAGGTGAAAGTACATGAAATAAAGGTCAAAGGAGGAGGAATGGCACTGATAGGAAGAGGAGAGAAGCAGGAGAAGAAAGAGAGGAAAAGGAACGTATTGGTGTCTACTCTGAAAGAAAAAGACAAAAGAGAGAGTGAATAAAACAAAAAAAAAAAAGGCACCAGAGAGAAAAAAACAAAAAAATGAACAGAAAGAAGACCAGAGAATGAGAGAAAAACACACTGAACCAGAAAATCAAATCAGTGACAGCAAAAGTTGGAAACTATTTTAATATCTGATAAAGAATATTAATTTATCAGTGTAAAATATCCTGGGGCCCAATTGAAAGCCTGTAACTGAGACGTGTCGCCCACGCAGACTTTATATGAGAATAGCATCTGGATTTTGTTGGCTGATTTAGAATTTTTATGTGGCATAATTAATTCACTTTTATATAGGACATACAGTACTTCCCAGCCTTAAGGCCCCTGTACTGAATTTGAAATATTTTAAAGAAAGTGCTTTTCAGTGTATTTTGAGAGTAGGTTAATACAATTCTCCATGTATACAGATCACTAGATAACCATTCCCCCCCTCAAATGAACTGTTCATGCAGTACTAGACCCACAAGGATCAAGTGTCTCAGATTCACTCATTAAAAATCTGATTGCCTTATTTTAATACTACAACAACAAAAAAGAAGCAACACTGGGCCTTCAAGTTTGGGATAATCAATGTTCTCCTTTATTGCGAACTTGACCTGACACGGGCCGTGTTTCGGCGCACAAACACCTGCTTCAGGGGTCTGACGTAAAAACAACATGTAAATGTATCAGTTAGAACATACACATATTATAAAAAAAAAATTTCACCATTACATAAATTGAAAATGTACGTATACATATATATTTAAAAACTTATTAGTCAGAAACAAATATGTACATATAAAAACATGAAAAACCAGATATTTTTGTAAAGAATTATTTCTAAGTACATTCTGAGGTTACCTTGATTTATTATTCTTTCTACTTCTTAGAAACCGGTTATCAATAGTCATCCTGTGCTCATGTGAAATTTATCTTAAAACAGTACAAAAGACATCCTATATGTTATTTTGTAAATTTAAGGGTAATATTATACAGAACAAGGCCTACCATTTAATATCAATGAGACAGTTCATATTACTCCTTTTCCAAATCAATATTTAAAGGTCTCTAAATATGCTTGTACATGAGGGATTATGTTATCAAAAATCAAATAAATAAATAAAAAGTGATTGAATGAAAAAAGAAAAAAGAAAAGATGGACAAGAAATGTTCTTCTGTTATTTATATTGTAATGAAAAATCTTACCAGAAAATCTTGATTTTTGACTTTCCAAAAAATGTATGACCAGACACAGTCGAGACACAATGCCTAACGCAAAAAAAAGGGGGGGCATGATAAATATATATTTTTTTAGTTGTTCAATCGCAGAAAATATCTTCTTCAATTTAAATGGGCAAAGATGGCTCATCAGTAATATATCACATAGCCAATTATCAAGACGTTACAATTATAGAAGCGTTCTTCAAGAAGTTACATACCAGACTCAATAAAATATATCAAATACAACAAAATCATAACAGTAATCATTTATGATTATAATTCTTTGTTACAAGAAAAGTTTTCAACAATTTTTGGAATAATTTATAGTTATCCAATTGCCTAAAAGAAAGAGGCATCTTATTCCAAAAAGTTGTGGCTTGATAAGAAAAAGATGACTTAAGTGGATGAAAAGCCTTTACCTAACAGCAGGAAAGCAAATCCTCCTATAAAATAATTCTCACCTCCAACGTTCTATGCATCTTGCTGCCTGTGTCCGTGGCATTCTTCAGAGCTGGTCTGCTAGGCTTCGTAGATCAGGCTGACGTCACATGCAGCACTGATCAACCGCATGATAGCAGCATGAGGCCCCGCCCCTGCCGCCCTCGCCTCCACGCCCCCCCCCCCAAGGTCGCCACTGCTCACCCCTCCACCCCCCCTCGAGGTTGCCACCGCTCCCCCCTCCACCCCCGAGGTCGCCCCTCCACCCCCCCAGGGTCGCCACCATTCCCAGCCTTCAACACCCCCCCCCCCCGAGGTCGCCGCCGCTTCCCCCTCCGTCTGCCACCAGGCCGGGCCCCCTGTATTGGGTGCCTGGAGGGGGGGCAGGGCAGAGAGGAGTGTTGCTGGACATGGGTGGCTGGAGGGGGGGCAGGGGAGAGAGGAGAGTCGCTGGACATGGGTGGCTGGAGGGGGGCAGGGGAGAGAGAAGAGGATCACTAGACATGGGTGGCTGCTCAGAGAGTTTGTGTATCACACACATACTCTCTCACACTCTGTCTCACACACACTCTCTCTCACACACTGTATCTGTGTGAAACACACTCTCTCTCACACTCACTGTGTCTCAGATACGCAGTCACACACAATCTCTCTCTCACAGACACACTCACATCCAGTCTCACTCTCTCTGTTACACACACACACACTCGCACATTCACTCTCTCTCACACAGTCATTCTCACACACACTCTCTCAAACATACACACTCCGAGGAAAACCTTGCTAGCGCCCATTTCATCTGTGTCAGAAACGGGCCTTTTTTACTAGTAAGTAATAATTTCTAGTTGCTCTTAAACCATGTCCACTTAAAATCAAAACATGATCTAACAGATAAGCCGGAGCATCCCCATAGAGAATCCACTTCCTGGACCAACACGGTCCCGAGTCCAACTTTTGACGCATCCGTCTGGACAATAAAGGGTTGGTTGAAATACGGGCTAACCAGCACTGGCTCTGAACAAATAGCCTTCTACAAAGTTTGGAAGGCCATATCCAACTCTTCGGTCCATTGTACCTTCTCAGGAGCCTTTTTTTGCAGGCGGCGAGTCAGAGGTTTTGCTTTCTCAGCAAATCCAGAGATGAACCGGTGGTAATATCCTACAATCCTGAGGAAGGCTCAAATTTGCCTCTTTGTCTGAGGGATGGGCACCTGGGTGTTTGCCTCCACCTTTCGGATCTGGAGGCTCACTTGTGCTTTCCTGACTGAGTAGCCCAGACACTGAACTTTGTGTTCTCCCAGGTGACATTTTTTGAGATTTGCTGTCATCCCAGTGGTCCGTAGGCTATCCAGTATGGCTTCTACTTGGATAAGGTGGGACCTCCAATTCTTACTATATATAACAATGTTGTCCAAGTAGGCAGCCACATAGCCACAATTACATGTGCTTACATATAAGGGACTATCCCACTACAATAATCCAACAGGAGAAATGTTGATCACACAAGGAATAATGAGTATATACTCCACAGCAAACTAGCTCTAAAATAGTCTAAGATAAGAAGAGGTGCACAATCATGTATAAATATCGAATAATGGAAGTAAGAAACCATCAGTGGAGGAGTGGCCTAGTGGTTAGGGTGGTGGACTTTGGTCCTGAGGAACTGAGTTCGATTCCCAGCACAGGCAGCTCCTTGTGACTGTGGGCAAGTCACTTAACCCTCCATTGCCTGCCGCATTGAGCCTGCCATGAGTGGGAAAGTGCGGGGTACAAATGTAACAAAAAAAAAATCAGTGTTTTAATGTTATATTCACAGTAACAACTGCTAAAATGAGCTCACATACTGTTGTTTAGAGCCATAATATGCCACTGTAGCAGCGCAGCTCACAATTGCACTCATATCAATGGTCTCATTGCTCCAAGAGTGCCTTCATCACCTCAATAGTCTCATCAAATGTGTACTATAGTAAAACACTCATCAATGTGTAGCCCATCAAAAAAATCAAAATATAAATAGTGTTGAACAATCTTTCATCAAATCATGCACTTAATATATGAATAGCGGTTCACATCAGGTGAGTTCCAACGAGGTGCCCTGTTTCATAATCTGCTTCAGGGACCAGAACTGGCTCTTGCATCATCACTAAGTAATTGTAGTCTCTCAAAGTTGCCTTCCATAAAATATTTCAACTTTGTTTAAGAGACTACAAATAATTAGTGGCTGTGCGAGATCCAGTTCTGATCCCTGAAGCCAGACCCACACCTGATGCAAACTCATTATTTATATATAGGGGTGGCATCAACGTGTCAGGTGAATCTGGCTCAGGTGGCAACCTTGACCTGAGTGGAGGGTGTAAATAGAATGTATAGTTTATGTTGGTTCAGGCTATGTCTCCCAAATAGCTGTGTTTACAACAGCTGTTACCCAGGTTTATATGACAGTGCTACTTGGGTTTTAGCCCTATTTACTTTTCAGAGGCTTAAAAGGTTTGATTGAATTGAGCCCTAAACATATAGAAAAAAAAAACCTATTTCAACAAAATTAATGAACATGTTTTATATTTCAGGATTTTCGATACTACAGCACTGACACTGAAAAATCTCCTCTTGGTAAGCTGGTAATGTGCCTTCAATGTATCTTTCAAAATAACACCATTAACATAAGCCATAACTGTCCATGGTAATTTTTATTGTAGGGTGTTCTTTATCTCAAGGCAGTCCATGTTGTGGCTTCTGCCCCAAAGGGCCCTCAGAAAATGTGTCTTCTGCTCCCCTCTCTATCTTCATTCAGCACCACACTCTTGATTCCCCTCAAGATTCATATATAGATTTCACCTTTTTTTTCTGCCAGTACTCAGACAGCTGTGGAGTGCTTCAATTTACTTTACTGAGGATTGGTGCAAGATAATTTTTTTTCCGAGGTTGTACAGCATTAAATAAACACTGTAGAGTCACATCATAGTTTCTCATCTCCTTCATCTGTGTTTGTGATCCCCTCTGATGATTATGAATTTGGAATTTCCCACATGCTGGGCTGACCTAATCCCTCATGACTGCAACTTCAAAGTTCCTCAATTTTAGGATCCTCTTCCACACAGACTCTCTCTTTCTCTCAATGGGAATATTTTCCTTACAATACATTCTCCCATAGCTAACCTCAAGGTTAGTGCTTCTCTCAGTCCTTTTTCTCCTCGGCTTTGTGGCTCAAACGCTCCAGTTCCACTTCTTGGATTCTTGCAGTCAGGCAGAAGGGTGGCCAAACCTCTTACCTGTACACATACTTCATACGAGAACATCTGCCTCAAGGAAGACTACACAGTAAGCATTCACTGAGTATGTCCAAACACAAACACTAACTGCACCATTGAAAGACACAAACATAGCATTAGAGGCAAAAAAGCATAGTAAAAAAATTTTTTCGGTATTTTAAAAGCAGGAAGCCGACAAAAGAATCAGTTGGACCGCTGGATGACCGAGGGGTAAAAGGGGCGATCAAGGAAGACAAAGACGTAGCGGAGAGATTGAATGAATTCTATGCTTCGGTCTTCATCGAGGAAGATTTGGGTGGGATTCCGGTGTCGGAAATGATATTTCAAGCGGACGAGTCGGAGAAACTTTCTGACTTCACGGTAAACCTGGAGGACGTAATGGGCAGTTCAGCAAACTGAAGAGTAGCAAATCTCCTGGACTGGATGGTATTCATCCTAGAGTACTGATAGAACTAAAAAATGAGCTTGCGGAGCTACTGCTAGTGATATGCAATTTATCCTTAAAATCGAGCGTGGTACTGGAAGATTGGAGAGTGGCCAATGCAACGCCGATTTTTTTAAAAGGTTCCAGGGGAGATCCGGGAAATTATAGACCAGTGAGTCTGATGTCTGTGCTGGGGAAATGGTAGAGGCTATTATTAAAAACAAAATTACAGAGCACATCCGAGGACATGGATTACTGAGACCAAGTCAGCATGGCTTTTGTGTGGGGAAATCTTGTCTGACCAATTTACTTCAATTCTATGAAGGAGTAAACAAACATGTGGACAAAGGGGAGCCGGTTGATATTGTGTATCTGGATTTTCAAAAGGCGTTTGACAAGGTACCTCATGAAAGGCTACAGAGGAAATTGGAGGGTCATGGGATAGGAGGAAAAGTCTTACTGTGGATTAAAAACTGGTTGAAGGATAGGAAACAGATAGTGGGGTTAAATGGGCAGTAGTCACAATGGCGAAGGGTAGTTAGTGGGGTTCCTCAGGGGTCTGTGCTAGGACCGCTGCTTTTTAATATATTTATAAATGATTTAGAGATGGGAGTAACTAGCGAGGTAATTAAATTTGCTGATGACACAAAGTTATTCAAAATCGTTAACTCGCGACAGGATTGTGAAAAATTACAGAAGGACCTTACGAGACTGGGAGACTGGGCGGCTAAATGGCAGATGACGTTTAATGTGAGCAAGTGCAAGGTGATGCATGTGGGAAAAAGAACCCGAATTATAGCTACGTCATGCAAGGTTCCACGTTAGGAGTTACGGACCAAGGAAGGGATCTGTGTGTCGTCGTCAATAATACACTGAAACCTTCTGCTCAGTGTGCTGCTGCAGCTTGGAAAGTGAATAGAATGTTGGGTATTGTTAAGAAAGGTATGGAAAACAGGTGTGAGGATGTTATAATGCCGTTATGTCGCTTCCTGGTGCGACCGCACCTTGAGTATTGTGTTCAATTCTGGTCACCGCATCTCAAGAAAGATATAATGGAATTGGAAAAGGTGCAGCGAAGGGCGACTAAGATGATAGCGGGAGTGGGACGACTTCCCTATGAAGAAAGACTAAGGAGGCTAGGGCTTTTCAGCTTGGAGAAGAGACGGCTGAGGGGAGACATGATAGAGGTATATAAAATAATGAGTGGAGTGGAACAGGTGGATGTGAAGCGTCTGTTCACGCTTTCCAAAAATACTAGGACTAGGGGGCATGCGATGAAACTACAGTGTAGTAAATTTAAAACAAATTGGAGAAAAGTTTTCTTCACCCAACGTGTAATTAAACTCTGGAATTCGTTGCCGGAAAACGTTGTGAAGGCGGTTATCTTGGCAGAGTTTAAAAGGGGGTTAGACGGTTTCCTAAAGGACAAGTTCATAAACCGCTACTAAATGGACTTGGGAAAAATCCACAATTCTGGGAATAACGTATAGAATGTACGTTTGGGAAGCTCGCCAGGTGCCCTTGCCCTGGATTGGCCGCTGTCGTGGACAGGATGCTGGGCTCGATGGACCCTTGGTCTTTTCCCAGTGTGGCATTACTTATGTACTTATCTAACATAATCATCATACACTTACTAGGAGTTTCAGACTAACAGTATTTATTTATTTATTTGTTTGTTCTTATATCCCACATTATCTGAAAATTAATTTCAGTTCAATGTGGCTTCATTTAATGGAACAAATTACATTAACAATATACTTTTCTACAAGAAAAAATGATCTTCTCTTATTTCTTATTTAGAGAAACAACTTTTTATATCAATAAGCGTTGTAACAGATGGTCAATCTATTGATAATTGTCCTCATCTCTTTCTCTCTTTTTCTGTTATATGTTGTTATTCTTACAATATTCCAACATTACTACTGATTGTTATTGTTGATGCACATATTGTTCTTGGAAAAAATTCAATAAAGATACTAAGACTAAACAATATACTGAAAAAAGTTACAATTAACAAGAATCAGTCATCAATATACAATTCTCCAGTTTTGCAGTTCAATATTAATTAAAGAATTTCTTTAAAAGATATGTTTTCAGGTTTTTGTGAAATAGTAGTTATTTACACCTCTTATTTCCTTGGAAATTTCATTTCACCATTTGGATTCCAAGTAACTTCAGAGTTGCTGTGTGAACTGACAGTTATGTTTTTGCAACTGGGGAGGTGGGGAAGTAGCTAGCCTCTTGTTATTAGGTCTGCATTCCTTCTAGTTAGATCAATTAAATCCGCCATATAGCCTGGTGCCAGTCCAAGCAAAATTTTGTAGATGAGGTACTGGTTTTGAATATCAATCGTGCTTTAATCGCGAGCCAGTGCAATTTGAGTAATAGCAGGGTTACTCTATCATACTTTGATATCCTGAAAATCAAGCAGGCTGCTGTGTTTTGAACTGTCTGTAGCATTTTGATCAAAGTTTCCTTGCTACCCACATATATTACATTACAGTAGTCAATATGTGATAGTAACATAATTTGTACTAACAGTTGGAAAGATTGATTTGTGAAATAGTCTCTAATCCTTTTTAATCTCCAAAGGATCTTAAAAATGTTGGCTATGACAGCAGATGCTTGAGTTTCAAAAGATAAGTGCTGATCAAAGATTACTCCTAAAATGTTTAGCTGAGTTTTGATCAGGTAGTTAATTTACCCCCCTGTTTACTAAGCTATGTTAGCAGCTGCCATGCGCTAATGCCGACACAGCCCATTCACATTGAATGGGCTTGGTCGGTATTGCCACGTGGCTTAGTAAACAAGGGGGTTGGTTAATTATGAAATCTAGATAGGAAATACAGGAATCTGAGGTTGATATAACTCAAAATTTTGTGTTATCTCCATTCAATATAAGTTTAAATGTTCTGGCTGATGTTTCCATCATATTTAGGCCCAGTTTAATTGTATCCAATATTTCCGATAAGTAATTTTTTAAAGGAATATAGATAATAACATCATCTGCATAAATGAAAGGATTGGATCCCATCATTGCTAATTTTATTCCCAATGGGGCCATCATGACGCAGAACAAAATTGGTGAAACTGGAGAACCCTAAGGAACTCCGCACTCAGATGACCATTGACTCGAGATGACATTGTTCATTTTTACCTGGTATGATCTATTCTTTATGAAACCATTGAACCAAGCATACACAGCACCGCTAATCTCAAAATGATCTAAGTTCAATAATATATTGTGATCCACTACATCATTATATGGGTAGGTAGGAACTATTTCAGCCATCTCAGGAGATGCAGCATGAGCATAGCACACAACTAGTCACTACCCTGAAAACAGGAACATACTAAACTAGAGAGGGTCCTGATAAGATCCTTACATTATTTTTTCACTGTAAGTATGACTCTCCAGCCCACCTGTTTACTAAGCCACGCTAGCAGCTGCCGTGCGGCAATGCTGACACAGCCCATTCAAAGTGAATGGACTGTGTCAGCATTAGCACATGGCTTAGTAAACAGAAGGGCAAGTAACATATAGGGAGTTTAAAAATTATAAATATAGCTGTTTATTTTCAAGCTAGTTAGGTTCTTTAGAAGGGTACTAAAAACCTGTGAATATCTGTGTTTTCCATCTTGAAATAAATTGTAGGCATATTTATAGGTGAATTCCACTTCACATACCTTCTATTTCTTAAATATTTAAAATTGGCATACACACTGTCTCTCTCAGTTTCACTCATCATCCTCAGTAAACTGTCTCTGTCCTTCTCATAACTGGGCTTTTTTTGTGTGTGTTTAACTCACACCTTTCCGATGGTAGTTCAAGGTGAGTTACATTCATGTACCACTTATATTTCCTGTCTCCAGACGGCTTACACTCTAAAGAGTCCTTTTACTAAGGTGCACTAAATGATAAGACACCCATTATATTCCTATGGGCATCTTATCATTTAGTGCACACTAATCATTAGCACATGCTAAATCTGTTAGCACACCTTAATAAAAGTATCCCCAAGGTTGTACCTGATGCAGTGAAGGGTTAAATGGCTTGCCTAAGGCTGGACCTGGGACAGGGAGAAAGAGATGGGGGAGGAGAGGTTGTTACAAATGGCTGTGGAATGCAAGATTACATCTACCCCAGTCTGAAGGAACTACACTGCTTACTGTATTAAATTTAAGTTGTTCATTCCTCTGTTCAAGATTTTGCAAGGAATATTTCTAACACATCTAAGAACACTTTCTTCTTACATCACACCATGCAGGCACACAACACTGACCAGTATGTTCCAATAACATCCATTTCCACCAATCTGTGTCTCTCTTGAATGTTCCTTTCTGTCTCCTCCCCCTTCCTGCCCCACCAGGTCCAGCATCTCTCCTTCTCTTTCTCTCTCCTCTCCCCCCATACCAGGTGCCACATCTCTCCTTATCCATCCCCTTCCTCCCACACCAAGTCCTGCATCTCTCCTTCTCCATCCCCTTCACCCTCCCTCCGCATAGATCCAACCTTTCTTTCATTCTCCCTCCTCTTCACTCCCCCCCAACCAGGTCTAGCATTGCTCCATCTCCCTCACCAGGATCTGCATCTCTCTTTCTTCCTCCCCTCCCCCACCCGGTCTCCTATCTCTGCTTCTCTTTCCTCTTCCACCAGGGTTAGCATTTGTCCTTCAACTCCTCTCCAACCAAGTCTACCATCTCCCCTTCTCCTTCCTCCAAGTTTAACATCTCTCATTCGCCTTTTCCTCCTTCTCCTTCCTGCCCCCAGTCACCAAGTCCAGCATACCTCCTTCTGCCCTCCCCAGCCCAGCATCTCTCCCTCCTCTTCCTTCTACCAGGTCCAGCATTTCTCCTGCTCCTTACCCTTCCTTCTCCCCCACCCCAATCCAGCATTTCTCTTCCCCTTCCTCCCACCAGGCAACATTTTTCTCTCCCTCCCTGGCTTCCCCATTGGGCACTCCCATGCCCATCCCTGACCAGATTTCCCAACTCCCTGCCCAGCTCTAAAGGCAAGAACTATGCCTAATCACTCCTATCTCTGGTGCCACCATCTTTCAAATGGCAACACCTGACCCCTAGTGATGCATTCCAATGCACTGCCTTGGATCAGTTTGCCAAAAAGAGTAATGTTTGAAGCATTGCCTTCTTTGGCAGACTGATTCCTAATGTTGCATTGGAACACACCACTTAAGGGTCAGGCGCCACCATCTTGAAAGATAGCAGCTCCATAGGCAGAAGTAATTGGATATCACTCCTGTCTTTAGAGATAGGTGAGGAGCATATGGGGTTGAGGGAATACTGGTGGATTGGAGAAGTGTCCGGAAGATTGGGGGAATATTGGAATGAGTCGGTGGAGTGTTTATGGGGTTTTCAGAATCTGTGGGGAGCAACAGGAGCTGGCCTAGAGGTCCACAGGGAGCAACTATTGGATCACAGGCCTTGCATTGAAGAACACTGCCCTAGATACAACATCACTGATTTTGACTCAAAAAGCTACATCTCAAGCTTACGCATTTCCAGTTGTGGCACGTCCACTTTGAAATACATGCACTGCAGAGTGCTGACCAATCTGTGACTGTTTCATAAAAAGACAAAAGCAACCTTGTCTCTGATTTGTGTTTCCCAGTTAGAATTTTCATCATAGTGCTTGTACCATGATACTGGTACTTCTAGTTTCTTAGTGCAGGTTTTGTGGTGATTTTAGAAGGGATAAGCACGATCTACATGTATAAATCACCCTACATATGTAGAGGGCTATTTTAGAAAGCTGCCACTTATACATATATGACCATGGCATGAACATGTTGTGGATGTGGTTTTGGTGGTCCTTAAAAATATATGTGTATTTTATATTTCAGAACAGCAGATTTTGTCATTGATATTTCCACCTGATTAGTCATGTGAAACTATGGACTAAGTTCCTGTTTAAGACAGGGCATGAAGAAATGCTTAAAGAGGCAATTGTGCTTCCACGTCTGGTGTTTAAAACCACCTCAAAAATAATTATAGTTTTGGAGCTTGAATCCTTAATTGGCTTCCCTTGACGTACTTTTGCAAAAGTTGGAACTTTACATACATAATCCCAGTACTTAAACACAAAGGTAGCAAAAGCTGCCTTTTACATATATGTACTTGCAATGCCACTCTTTTTTGAGCAAGCTTTGTAATATATGACTGTTTCTCTGTACATGCATTCATAATATACATTTTTACTGTGGCCTTATTTGCATTTTTTAAAATTATGTGTTCAGCAAGGCTACAGATTTTGAACAATCTAAGGTGAATAAGATTTGAAGCTCTTTTAATTTTATGTCTGAAGCAGGGGCGTAGCCAGACAACAGATTTTGGGTGGGCCTAGGCAAGAATTGGGTGGGCACAAAAAAATATATCTCAGCTGGTGGGAAAACGCTTCTTTTCACCTTGGCAGCAGTCATGCACTGAAAACTGAGCATGCGCAGGTGCCGGTGTCAAGAAGAGTAGCATTTTTGTTACCATCAGGGGAAAATCTTCAGCTGGCGGAGCATGGGATTCCCACCAGTTACCACTAAACATGTGCTACTGTTGGGTGGGCCTGAGCCATAAATGGGTGGGCCCTGGCCCACCCAAGCCCACCTGTGGCTACGCCACTGGTCTGAAGATTATATTGAGTTGCAAAATATAGTTCATCCTGATTGTATACAGGCTGATAGATTGTGGGAATATTTCTCTTTTGTATCTACTTATTTAGTGTTGCAAGTATTTAAAAAAACTGGCACTAAGGGGTTGTTATTTGGATGGCTGTCCTTTATTTTGTCTTAAGGGAATACGATCTAAAATCCATTGTTGGCTTAGTAACTTTGTTAATGAGATATTAATAGAAGGATTTTATCCAGCAGAGATAGCCAGAATTGTATTAACTTCAATTCTGAAGAATATAGAAGCAGATTTGACAATGGTTGATAACTACAGGACTGTAGATGGCATCCCTTGAATTGCCAAATTCTTAGAATGGATATTAAACTTGGAATTTTCAGATTATCTTCAGTCATCTATTAGCCTATATAAAATTCTACATGGTTTCCGTCCATTTTATAGTACAGAAAACTTACTTATTACTCTTCTGACAGAGGTAAAGAAATCATTAGCTGCAGGAAGGAGTGTCATTGTGGGCAGGGCTTTTGACTGGTTTGCTGCTTTTTTTTGAAAAATCGTACATATAGAGGGACATTTTCAATGTAACATCTAAGTCCAACTTTGGATGTTTTGCTAAAAACGTCCAAAATTCAAGTGGGGAATATAGCCATTCTCAAAACAGAAAACATCTACCTTTTTTTTTTTTTTTCAAAAATGGCTATTTGCTAGATGTTTTGTGCTCTATGCATTTATCTTTTGGTCCATTTTCGGAAAAAAAATGTCAAAGTGAAAAATGCACAAAATCAAGGCATTGGTAAGTAGGAGGAGCCAGTATTCTTAGTAGATTGGCAATACAGATCCCAGGAGAGCTATGGGGCACCCTAGGGAGCACTGCAGTGGACTTCAAATAAATGCTTGCAGGTACACATCTCACCATTGCTCTCTTATTTTGTCTGCTGAGCCCCCCAAAACCCACCTAAAACCCACTACCCCCAACTGTACACCACTACAATAGCCGTTACGGGTGAAAGGGTCACCTATATGTGGGTACAGTGGGTTTGCGGTGAGTTTTGAAGGGTTCACAGTTTCCACCACAAGTGTAACAGGTAGAGGGAGGTATGGGCCTGGGTTCACCTATCTGCAGTGCACTGCACCCACCACTAGTCTACTCCAGGGACCTGCATGCTGCTCTAATGGACCTGAGTATAACATCTGAGGCTGGCACGTAATGTTTTTAATCACATTTTTGGGGGGGTGGAAGGGGGTTAATGATCAATGAAGGAGTAAGGGGAGATCATTCCTGATTTCCTACAGTGATCATTTGGTCATTTAGGGCACTTTTTTGTGACTTATTTGTTAATAAAATAGGTCTAGATCAAAACATGCGACTTATAGCCCTGGAAGGTTTTGTTTTGTTCCATTATGGCAGAAAATGTTAGGAATGCCCAGATCACGCCCTTAACATGCCCTTCAAATACCCCCTTGTGATTTGAACACACTTCTGACTGACTTCATAAAAAATGTCTAAAAATTGGTTTCAGAAATACCAATTTGAATGTTTTTGTGGAAAAAAACGTCCAAATGCAGATTTATGCCACTTTTTGGACATTTTTCTCTTTTGAAAATTAGCCCCATAGTATAATTAAAAATGGAGAAGAATCTAAGAATTCTTGTGGGGTGCTACAGGTTTTTCCTCTGTGCCTGCAACTTTTTAATGTTTTTTATGAATCCTCTGAGTAAATATCTGGCAGAGCTAGATATTTTTTCACTCACTTATGCAGATGATACCATTTCTTTTATGCCCTGAACATAATACTTTACAAGAGTCTCTTCTCAAAGTGAGGAATTGTATAGCTATGGTGGAAAATTAGATGAAGTCTAATTTTCTTAAATTAAATAAGCAGAAAACTAAATTACTCTGGTTCGGTGATATACAGAAGGTTGCATCTATTAATATTACTCTGTCCTCTGGGGAGATTCTTCAGTTCGAGGACAGATCTAAAGTTTTGTGGGTAATTTTAGATTCCAGACTGTCTTTTGAGTTACATATTAATGAGCTAGTATGAAAATTCTTTTTTAATTTATGAAAATTGAGAGTCATAAGATCATTTTTGAGTCCTGCAAATTTTTGGGCTGTTGCTCAGGCAGTTTTAACACCACATCTTGATTATTGCAATTCTTTGTATAGTACCATTAATGTGAACATAAAGAAAAAAAATGCAGTTTTTACAGAACACATCAGCTAGGCTGATTTTTAAGTTAGATAAATTTTAGGAAGCTTCTCCACTTTTATATAAGCTGCATTGCTTGAAGATGGAGCAGCACATCTATTTTAAGAAAGCATAGTTGGTATATAAGAGTTTTTATAGTTTGGGTTCAGAGAATGTGACTCGGCTTCTATCTATTCCACCTGTACGACCATCTCTGAGAAGTAGATCTAGATTAACTTTGGATTATCCTTTATTAAAAAATGTTAAATTAAAGTTGGTCTGGGAAAGCTTTTTTGTATACCAAAGTGCTAAAATTTGGAACTGCGTTCCGGTCAATATTCGTCAGATAACTTCATATTTTCAGTTTCATAAAGTTTTATAAACTTATTTGTTTTCACTTTATTAAGTTTCATAATATCTCTGTTGGGTTTAGTATTGGATATATTGTTGTTAATATTGTTAATGTAATTTCCTTCTAATTTGAAGTGACTCAGTGTGATCCACTTTGTAGCTGCAGTTAAAGGCGGAATACACATGAAGTGAATAGAACAGAATAGAATAGAACCCAACTTGCATGTCCTTTTTCTGACTTAGGTGATTATTACAATATTAAGCTTTAAGTTTTGGGCTGAACATAGGTGCCTACCATACATACTCTAAAAACAGAGGCTTCTAAATTCAGTCTAAAGAGCATGTATCTATTATGTTTTTATATATTAACATTTTTTTGGACTGGCATATGGTCTTACTGCTTTTCCTGATGTGTTCTAAATTTAGGCCTGCTTTTCAGTTTCCTACAATTAGGTAACCTAAATTATGCATTTAGTGCTGGAAATCAGAGCTGAGTTCATAACTTTCACCACATCATTCCCACCTACTTTTTAGGAATCGAAATTTAGGAGTCAATTAAAATAGGTCCCTAATATAGGAACTCAGCAGGGATGTATTTTCATTTAGGAATATTTAGGTGCCTACGCTTTCACCTAGATCTTTGACTATCAATTTCTATGCTTCCCCTCCCTTCTCTCCCCCCCCCCCCCCCCGACATACAGAATGAAAAGCCTTATTAAATAAAGCCCTTCAAGCATCATAGCTTTGCTCATACATATACTCAGATCAACTTAGTTGATAAATTAAAGCAAATTATGGCAAATGCTTTATTCATGCCTTTTTAATTTTTCTTAATGCAGTAGCAGTGCATAGATGATTAATTTTGGTTAAATTTATTCAGACTAAGAAATCCAATCTATGCTTGCTTACCTATATTCCTCAAAATCATTGCAAATAAATTAATACTTTTCAGAGATCAGTGTAGTGCCCATGTGTATCTGTCCCTATGCTCCCTCTATACCCAGCATCTCTGCTCTGGGTCTCTGTCCCTCCTCATGTCCAGCTTCTCTCCTCTCATCCCTTCTTTCTGCACCCCCATCCCTGACCCCCTTCTCCAAGTGGTCTGGCATCTCTCGCACCCGCCCTCCATTGATCCATCGTCTCTCCCCTCTCTCTCCCTGATCCAGACTCTATCTCATTCTCTTTCTCTCTCCCCTCTGCTTCCCCCTTCCCAGTCCAGCAACTATCATTCTCTTTTCACCTTCCCCTTTGTTCCAGGTCTCTCTTCCCTGTGCTACCCCCCCCCCCCCATCCAACATCTCTCCCCTTTTCTTCTCGCTCCCCTTTGTTCTAGGTCTCTGTCTCCTGATCTTCCCTCTGATCCCCCCCCCAGGTACAGCATCTCTCCCCTTTTTCTTCCGCCCTCCCCTTTGCCGATCCTACATATCTCCCCTCTCTTCCCCCTCCCATTTGCTCTGGGTCTCTCTCTCTCTCTTCCCTCTGCTTTCTACAGCATATCTATCCCTGTCACTCCCACACCCTCTCCCACCCCCAAATCAGGTCCAGCATCTCTCTATAGCCCCCCTCCCTTTGCTGTCCTCCAAATACACAGTGGGTTGCCAGTAGAGATAGCACTAAAAACAGGCTACCTCCATCCAGCCCCACCAGAGCCTTTCCTTTGCTGCCCTGGAGGCAGTCTGTTCTCAGTTCTAATCTGCCAGCAGCCCATCATGTATTTGGAGTTCTGCAGGGAGTGAGAGGGCTGGAGAGATGCCGGACCCCTATGGGTGGGGAGGACAGAAAAAGAAAGGCATGACAGATTTATTGGGAGGGAGGGTTCAACAACAGATGGACAGCCCCAGGAGTTTTGCTGGGCTTCCTCAATGGACCTATTCTCTTGCCCTGGCTGGCTCCTGCCCCTTGATCACAATACTTGGGATGGTTTAGTGCAAGGTGTGGTGCATGAGGGTTATATCTGTCTCTATCCCTCCCCCCAGACTTCCTCTCCTGGCTCAGATGCACTCTAGTGTTCTCTCCTTCCTCCTGGTGCTTTGGAATCAGTGGAGACGGTGACCCTTGGTTAGGGATGCCCCTATTTACACAGTGCCTGAGGTGACTCACTGCTTGCCCTACTCTAAAGCCAGCACTGCTTCTTCTGCCTCTCCATCTTCCATTAGGGTTGCCAACTACATCCAGATTTGCCCAACAGGGTTGATCCAGTCCTGACATTACCCTATTGCACGCAGAGACTTGTGGTTCTGATTTCCCCATTGGATTCCCTAAGAAAAGCCAAGCTACAAGTCCCTGCATGCATTGGGGTAAACCCAAGACTTGATCAACCCTGTTGGGTGAATCTGGATCCAGTTGGCAATCCTATCTTCTATATATCTTCTACTCCTCATTGTTAATTGTTCATTGCCCTCTATGTTCTTCACCTGTCCCATCCCTTTCTTCCTAGATTCCTTTCCTCCCACCCCTTATCTTTCTTCACATGTTCTTGCCCATCTCCTTGGACTACAGCCGTCAGAGTGAGCAGCTAGTCTGCAGTGCAAAAAAGGCACTGTAAGCATGTGTTTCTGGTCCAACAACTGCTCCTTCCTCATATTTCTTTGTGTACAGAAAGTACATGAGGATAAGCAGCTACAGAACTGTCAGTGCATACTTTCTATCCTATATAATAAAACACACCTCCAACATTCTGAAGCTGACTGCATGGCTGAGACATTCCTGCTCTCTGTATTCATCTCCTGAATTGACATCACGTACTTCTGGGTTTGTCACAAGCAGAAGTGACAAACCACAAGAGGTTTCTCGGCTTCAGAATGTTGGAGGTGCATTCTATTAAATAGGATTGGTCAGTTCCTTGAAGCACAGCCAGAGCTCAGCGTCCTGCACAGTAACGCCCAGAGAGAGAGGGGGGGGGGCCTGACACCAGAGAGGGGGGGAGGTATCTCTGTCACACACACTCTCACACACACTCTCTCTCTCACAGTCAATGTCTTTCTGTCTCTCACTCTCACACACTGTCTCACACACTCACACACTGTCTCACACACTCTTATGTCTCACACTGTATCACATTCACTCTCTATGTGTCACACAGTCACTCACACACTCTCTTGGTCTCATACACTCAGTCTCACACACACACTCTCTCTCTCGCATACACTGTATCTGTGTGAAACACACTCTCTCTCACACTGTGTCTCACATACGCACTTGCACACACTCTCATTCTCACACACACACTCTCTCTCGCTCACGGACACACTCGCACCCAGACTCACTCTCTCTCTCTCTCTCACACACACACACACTCGCACATTCACTCTCTCTCTCACACACAGTCACTCTCACATACACTCTCTCAAACATACACACTCCGAGGAAAACTTTGCTAGCGCCCGTTTCATTTGTGTCAGAAACGGGCCTTTTTACTAGTATAACCATATTGCTGCTGGTGCAACTGAAAAGCAAAGATAATAATGACATTCATGGATGCAAGAGAGAGGAATAGTAGTGCAGAGCTTGGGGAAAGAGTGAGAAAGAAGAGTGGTAGTAGGGAAGGTGGAAATTTAACAACTGGCATCTGTACTAAGAGAAAGGTGAGAGAATGGTACCAGGTATGAGGCCAAGGAGAGAGAAGGTGAAGTTGTGGGCAGCAGACCAACTGGGGGGAAAGCATTAGTAAAATGGTAAAAGCGGCAGTGGGCCGACATAGAATACAGCAGAAGTGGGCCAGAATGTAGTTTTCCACAATTCCATAGCAAAAAAGACCCACAGACCAGAGCATTGTGGAAGACAGGGGGCCCAGACTGTGCTGACTCCATCACTTCACATGGAGTGTCCAGAAAAACAAAATGTTGCAAACTATTTCTAGTTTTATAGTTCTTATCATATATTTCTCTTTTAACAGATTATATCACCATTTCCTCATATGGAAAGAATAATCCAAATCAAACTCCACCAGAATGGACATACAGTCATGCTGGAAGGTAGAGGTTTTATTTTCTAAATTTTTCCATGAGGTTAGTTTAGCTTTAGAATGGCTTTATCTTTTATCAGAAAATGGTTTTCAATTGTGACACCAAGGGGTCTTTTTACTAAGCCATGCTAAAAAGTGGCCTGTGCTACTTTTAGCACGTGAATGTCCCATGCGCTGAGACCACTTTTAGCATGGTGGTAAAATGGCCACAATTTGGGGGTTTTTCCATTAATGAGCATACACTAATTTCCTAATTAGCATACAGCCATTAGTTCCCTTACCGCCACCTATTTACTAGGCGTTAAGGGCTCCTGGGCTAAACCTACGCTAATCAGCAGCATGCGGCGATTTGCCAATTAGTGCAAGACACACCTACTCTCCACCCCCCCCCCCCCCAACATGCTCCCACACTAAAAAATATTTGACATTTTTTAGCACAGGATCGGCGCATGCTGATCCCAGAACAACCACGGGACATGTTCCTTTTAGCATGCGGGAAGCACATATTAGTACTTACTGCCACTTAGTAAAAGGACTTTCAAGAAAGCAATCCAACGGGTTATCAGTGGTTTCATGATCCTCTGTAAAGGAATGTGTAGATTTCTATAACCAACCCATCTCTATTGTAGTCATTTTAAAATGCAATTAAGACAAAGAACTTTTCAGTTCTTAGTTTAATTTAGTATTTATATTATCCTCTTAACCAGGACAACTTTGTCCAACCACCCTTGCAATGATTCCTTTTAAATAGCTGCCATTATCAGATAACTTTGCGTCACATGGGAAAGGGTGATTTAGTCTTGTTTTTATCCCACTGCATTCATGGAGACGTATTCCTATTTTTCCTAGAGAAATCAGAATCTAATCTAATGTAACCTTTGCCTTTTTATCTGCCTGAAACCCAATAAGGGCTTGAGGTGGAGTACATTAAGATAACCAATACAGTCTATTGGGAATACACAAAAAAAGTAATCTTTGGAAACAATGTAGTATTAAACAAATGTGTTTTTAAATGCTTCTGCAAACCCAGGTAGAAAGACTGTTGTTTTATATTTAATAGCAAATAGTTCCAGATGGATGCAATATGATAGGTAAAAGAGCTCTCTAAACCCCCCTTGAAACATAAACCCTTGACTAACAGAAAATGTAACAAACTACCATCTCAAAAACAAGCTGTACAATTGCATTTGGAACTTTTCAACAACGTAATTACATACTTAGGAGCTAAACCATGCAAAGCTTTAAAAATCATACAGACAGTTTTAAAAATAATATGATCTTGTACTAGGAGCCACTGAAGAGTTATCAACAATAGCGAGACTTTTTCATGTCGTTTACAACCAATTACCATTCTAACAGTGGCATTTTGTAAAAGTTTAATTTTTTTTCAATAACTTCTTAGTTATTTTAGAATAGAAGTGAATTACAATAGTCCAGCAGAGAGAGAATCAGTGACTGGACTAATAATCAGTGGTTTTCTTGAAAATAAGAATAAATTAAACAAAGTCATTTGAGTTTAAAAAACACTTTTCCATAAATTGTTAATCTGAAACTCAAATGAAAGAGTCTAATATTACTGCCAGGACTCTGGAAGTACTTTCCATATGTAAAGAATTGCCAGAGCCTAAACAGCTGGGATACTTGATATAGAAATATTGAACCATAAAATGTTAGTTTTATTTGTGTTAAGCTTTAACAGAAAAGTAGAGGCCTAATGCTTAATTTTGTTGATGCAGCAAGATGTACTTGCATAGGTGGATAACAAATCATCCTCCATAGGAATTCATAATAAGATGTCTGCACAGGAGTAAAAACACTTGCCACTGTTTAACATGGCAGAACTTAACAAACTTATAAATATATGATAGAGTACTGGTGGCAGGTGCTCACCTGGATGAGGTTGAGCTGAGGGGAAGGTTATGTAAGGGTGTACCTAGGCAATCCTAGTTCACCTTAAGACACACCCTCCCCATGCAACCTTAACTGTCCCAAACTTTGAAAGCTTAGACAGGAGCGTATAGCCCATATCAGGAAGAATAAACCTGAGTATAGGATAATCTCATATACAGGGCCACCAAGAGGGGGGAGGCAGGAGGAGCAAAATTCCCTAGGGCCCGGCCTCCAAGGAAGGCCCGGGGCCCACCTGGCACTGGCATGGCTGTCCTGCTCCTGTGTGCCACAGAGCAGAATTATCGCATTAACTCTGCTCTTTCTTCCTGCCACATCCCACCTCCTGTGTAAAGAACTTCCTGTTTGAACATGGCAGGATAAAGGACCTGTGCAGCAGAGCGGACCTAGCAGGAGAGAAGACAAGCAAGTAAGCAGGCCTGGGGGGCGTGCAGGCCTGGGGGGGGCGGCGCATGAGCCCGGAGGGGGGGTGTGGTCCCAGGGGGTGTTTGCCCCGGGCCCAGCTTTGTCTCTCACCGGCCCTGCTCATTTACCTTGGAGGAAGTTGAAAGAAGACTCCCATGTCCTGTCAATGGTGGCTGAAGGTAGCCTCTGTTCCCTCCCCAGTGATAGCTGAGGGAAACCTCAAAACCTGGCCAGCCATAGCCTGAGCATTGCAGTGAAGAAGTTTGAGTACTACAGCTTGCAAAGTAGGCAGACTTCTATATACAAGGGACAAACACTGCTAGAACCCATTTTTGTGTCTGACTGTCAGACCTGCCATTGACCAGGCCTGAAAGGTAAGACAGGCTTATGTAGTGAACCGAGCTGCATCAATAAATGCTTAATAAAGACTTCTTCTGGTTTAAATTGTCTGCTGCCTCTCAGTGACGATCCTAGGTCGGCTGCCACCCAGGGCGGATCGCCGATGCACACCCCTCCCCCCCCCGGTGCAACACAACACCCCCCTGACGCAATGACACCCCCTCCCCAGCGCATCACACCCCCCCCCCCCCCGGGTGCATTCTTGGCTGCTGGGAGCAGCCGCGCGGCTCTCGGGTCCGCTGGCTCCCTGCTCCCTCTGCCCCTGTCAGCTCAGGGGTAAACTGTCTGACATGATTTTATTTTTTAGTACTGGGGGTGTGTCTACGGCAGAGAGTTGGCATGTTTTGTGCTAATTGGTTAGCATGTGATCCCTTACCGCCCACCTAATAGGCGATGGTAAGGGCTCACACGCTAATGGGGAAATTAACATGTAGTCATTAATAGGAAAAATGTAAAATGGGGTCATTTTACCACCGTACTAAAAGTTGCCTCAGCACATGGGAAACACCTGTGCTGGGAATATCGCAGGCCACGTTTTAGCGCTGCTTAGTAAAAAGGCCCCTGTCTTATTGGAATGACATTTTTGCATATCTTTTCACAGCTGCAGCACTTCCCACTTATCCCTGCATTTGGCAATGCAATCACTTCAGCTCCTCATTTCCTTTTTTTTTATTCATTTTATTCACTACATTTCCACCCATCCCCTTTACTAAACAAGAAAAAAAAAGTTGCAGGTAATTTATGCTAACACAAGAAAAGAAACTGGCATTAAACCTTCACTAATGCTAGCCACAGAAAAGTAAGCTGACTCTTTACTCCTCCTTAGACAATGTGCTAAAGCCCCAGCATTAGAAAACCAGGCAATAAGACTTCACATCATGTGCAAGCTTTTTTGCATCCAGGTTTAACAGCTAATGCCTTCATTATCATTGGATTTAAATGAGCAGTGTTCATATGTGCTAAACTCCTCTCTACATAGGGCAGCCATAAGAGCACAGAAAATTAGACTCAGAATGCACACTAACAAATAAGGCACAAAAAGGTGCCCAAAATGACCAGATGACCACCGGAGGGAATCGGGGATGACCTCCCGTTAATCCCCCAGTGGTCACTAACCCCCTCCCACCCTCAAAAAACATCTTTAAAAATATGTCGTGCCAGCCTCAGATGTCATACTCAGGTCCATGACAGCACATGAAGGTCCCAGGAGCAGTTTTAGTGGGTACTGCGGTGCACTTCAGAGAGGCGGACCCAGGCCCATACCCCCCCCCCCCCCCCACACACACCTGTACATTTGTGGAGGAAACAGCAAGCTCTCCAAAACCCACCGCAAACCCTCTGTACCCACATCTAGGTGCGCCCCTTCATCCCTAAGGGCTATGGTAGTGGTGTACAGTTATGGGGAGTGGAGGTTGGGGGGGTTGGGGGGCTCAGCACACAAGGTAAGGGAGCTATGCACCTGGGAGCAATTTCTGAAGTCCACTGCAGTGCCTCCTAGGGTGCCCGGTTGGTGTTCTGGCATGTCAGGGGGACCAGTGCACTACAAATGCTGGCTCCTCCCACGACCAAATGGCTTTCATTTAGACGTTTTTGACATGGATGTCTTTGGTTTCGAAAATCACCGAAAGTCAAAAACGTCCATGTCTAGGGATGTCCAAATCTAGGGATGTCCAAATTTAAGGATTTGGACGTCTCTGATGGTATTTTCGAAACAAAAGATGGACATCCATTTTTTTTTTAAATACGGGTTTCCCCGCCCCTGAATTTCTGCGTTTTGCAAGGACATCCAAATCACAACTTGGACGTTTCTTTTGAAAATGCCCCTCCAAATTTCCCATGCTTTACAATATCAGCCCTACAGAGCATTTTTTTTAGCTCATACCTTTTCAGTAGCATTTCAAGGTGAATTGCATCCAAATACAGTAGGTATTTCTCTGTCCCTAGAGGGTTTATAATCTAATTTTGTATCTGAGGCAATGAAGAGTGAAGGAAGTTCCCAAGGTAACAAGGAGTGACAGTGGGTTTGAACCTTGGCTTCTGTGATTTTCAACAGGCACTGCTAGAATAATTGGGCTGCTCATCCAAGGAACGTATTGTATTTCAGACTCTCCCCAACAGAAAGTGTGTTTTTATAAAAGTCAAGAGCCCACTTTGGCTCTTCTTCTCCCTCTGGAATCTCATCCTAGGAATGTGCTAAGGCTCAAAGGAGAAACTTTCAGACACCCAAGAGAGGGAGTGCAGAGGGAGTTCGGGAGAACCCTACAAGAGGACCAGAGTTGACAAGGGGAAAAGAGGCATTACCTCATGTGTCTAAAGAAATGTATTTAATAGAAGAGAACTTACAAACTATTATGGCTTAGATTCGTCTACACAATCGCTCAAAAATGTGCATCAAATAAAGTAGACTGTAACAATCCACTGTTCCTATCTACTATCTTGTGTGTAAGTGTCTATTATCTAAAGAGGAGAAGCGGTCTCATAAATCACTGGGATCTACATGCCCCCTAGTCCTAGTATTTTTGGAAAGCGTAAACAGACGTTTCACATCTACCTGCTCAACTCCACTCATTATTTTATAGACCTCTATCATATCTCCCCTCAGCCACCTTTTCTCCAAGCTGAAGAGCCCTAGCCACTTTAGACTTTCCTCATAGGGAAGTCGTCCCATCCCCTTTATCATTTTCGTCGCCCTTCTCTGCACCTTTTCTAATTCCACTATATCTTTTTTGAGATGTGATGACCAGAACTGAACACAATATTCGAGGTGCGGTCACACCATGGAGAGATACATAGGCATTATAACATCATCATTTTTGTTTTCCATTCCTTTCCTAATAATACCTAACATTCTATTTGCTTTCCTAGCCGCAGCAGCATACTGAGCAGAAGGTTTCAACGTATCATCAACGACAACACCTAGATCCGTTTCTTGGTCCGTGACTCCTAACGTGGAACCTTGCATGACATAGCTATAATTCGGGTTCCTCTTTCCCACATGCATCACTTTGCACTTGCTCACATTAAACGTCATCTGCCATTTAGACGCCCAGTCTTCCAGTCTCATAAGGTCCTCTTGTAATTTTTCACAATCCTCCCGCGATTTAATGGCTTTGAATAACTTTGTGTCATCAGCAAATTTAATTACCTCACTAGTTACTCCCATCTCTAGGTCATTTATAAATGTGTTAAAAAGCAGCGGTCCCAGCACAGACACCTGGGGAACTCCACTAACTACCCTTTTCCATTGAGAATACTGACCATTTAACCCTACTCTCTGTTTTCTATCTTTTAACCAGTTTTTAATCCACAATAGAACACTACCTCCTATCCCATGACTCTCCAATTTCCTCTGGAGTCTTTCATGAGGTACTTTGTCAAATGCGAATAGAATGTTGGGTGTTATTAGGAAGGGTATGGAGTCCAGGTGTGCGGATGTTATAATGCCGTTGTATCGCTCCATGGTGCGACCGCACCTGGAGTATTGTGTTCAGTACTGGTCTCCGTATCTCAAAAAAGATATAGTAGAATTGGAAAAGGTACAGCGAAGGGCGACGAAAATGATAGTGGGGATGGGACGACTTTCCTATGAAGAGAGGCTGAGAAGGCTAGGGCTTTTTAGCTTGGAGAAGAGATGGCTGAGGGGAGATATGATAGAAGTGTACAAAATAATGAGTGGAATGGATCGGGTGGATGTGAAGCGACTGTTCACGCTATCCAAAAATACTAGGACTAGAGGGCATGAGTTGAAGCTACAGTGTGGTAAATTTAAAACGAATCGGAGAAAATTTTTCTTCACCCAACGTGTAATTAGACTCTGGAATTCGTTGCCGGAGAACGTGGTACGGGCGGTTAGCTTGACAGAGTTTAAAAAGGGGTTAGATAGATTCCTAAAGGACAAGTCCATAGACCGCTATTAAATGGACTTGGAAAAATTCCGCATTTTTAGGTATAACTTGTCTGGAATGTTTTTACGTTTGGGGAGCATGCCAGGTGCCCTTGACCTGGATTGGCCACTGTCGGTGACAGGATGCTGGGCTAGATGGACCTTTGGTCTTTCCCAGTATGGCACTACTTATGTACTTATGTACTTATGCCTTCTGAAAATCCAGATACACGCTATCAACCGGCTCACCTTTATCCACATGTTTGTTCACCCCTTCAAAGAAATGTAGTAGATTGGTGAGGCAAGATTTCCCTTCACTAAATCTATGTTGACTTTGTCTCATTAATCCATGCTTTTGAATATGCTCTGTAATTTTGTTCTTAATAATAGTCTCTACCATTTTGCCTGGCACCAACATCAGACTCACTGGTCGAATACCATTTCTGGCACCGGTATCCCACCCAAATCTTCCTCGATGAAGACCGAAGCAAAGAATTCATTTAATCTCTCCACTTTGGCTTTCTCTTCCTTGATCGCCCCTTTTACTCCTCAGTCATCTAGCGGTCCAACCGATTCTTTTGCCAGCTTCCTGCTTTTAATATACGTAAAAAAAACTTTTTACTATGCGTTTTTGCCTCCAACGCAATCTTTTTTTCGAAGTCCCTCTTAGCTTTCCTTATCAGCAACCTATGCAAGTATTCCACTTCTCCACACCTTAATTAACATTTAATTGAGGTCGCTGGATGAGCTACCTCTCCAGCAGCCAAGGAACAGAAAACAACTGCCTTTTAGAACAAGAGTTTTTGGCTGTTTAGTTTCTACCTCTAGAAAAGGTTTCAGTTTAAAACTATGGGGAAAATGCCTATTTCTAGAGAAAATTTCAGTTTAAAACTATGGGAAAAGGGTTTGTACACTATCAGGCACATTTTCGAAAGAGAAGGGCGCCCATCTTCCGACACAAATTGGGAGACAGGCGTCCTTCTCGCAGGGTCGCCCAAATCGGCATAAATGAAAGCCAATTTTGGGCGTCCCCAACTGCAGTCCGTTGAGGAGATGACCAAAGTTCACGGGGGCGTGTCGGCAGTGTAGCAAAGGCAGGACTGGGTCGTGATTAAAAGATGGGTGTCCTCGGCCAATAATGGAAAAAAGAAGGGCGTCCCTGACGAGCATTTGGCTGACTTTACTTGGTCCTTTTTTTTACGACCAAGCCTCAAAAAGATGCCCAAACTGACCAGATGACCACCGGTGGGTATCGGGGATGACCTCCCCTTACTCCCCCAGTGGTCACCAACCCCCTCCCACCATTAAAAAAAACTTTAAAAATTTTTTTTGCCAGCCTCTATGCCAACCTCAAATGTCATACCCAGCTCCGTGACAGCAGTATGCAGGTCCCTGGATCAGTTGTAGTGGGTGCAGTGCACTTCATCTGGGCAGACCCAGGCCCATCACCCCCTACCTGTCACACTTGTGGTGGTAAATGTGAGCCCTCCAAAACCACCAGAAACCCACTCTACCCACATGTAGGTGCCCCCCTTCACACCTTAGGGCTATGGTAGTGGTGTATAGTTGTGGGGAGTGGGTTTGGGGGGGGCTCAGCACACAAGGTAAGGGAGCTATGCACCTGGGAGCAATTTGTGAAGTCCACTGCAGTGCCCCCTATGGTGCCCGGTTGGTGTCCTGGCATGTCAGAGGGACCAGTGCACTACGAATGCTGGCTCCTCCCACGACCAAATGCCTTGGATTTGGCCATTTTTTAGATGGGCGTCCTCATTTTCCATTATCGCCAAAAACCGGGGACAACCTTTCCTCTTTATATTTATATTTAAAGTCAGCACAGCCATAGTAACTCACCTGTGTTCTCTGGCATACAGGAAGTCTGAAAAAAGGCAAATGGAAGCAAAGTTGTAAATTTTATAACTCATAACAAATGAAAATATTAACTTTAAATTTGCTTCTGTTTTACTCCTGAAGTTTTGAGGGACAATATTCAAATTACAGAATGATAAGAATGTGATAATAATTATTTAAGAATGTAAAAACATGATTTATGGACAAAAGAGAGTATGAGATGAAATGTCCTTTCACAACAAACAAGACCTGCATGACCAATCTGTAAAACATGAATATAAGATGTACTGCGGCTGGAAGAAATAAGGACTGATAAACTTGGCAGATTGATAGCTTGTACCACTGATTAGAAGAAAGAAAATATTATGGTTCTGAATAGGATAAAATATAAATTGTATCATGACAATAGTAACCATAGCAACTTCCTATGACTTCCATAAATTATTTTTAAAATAAGGTTCTGGCTCTGCAAATGAAAATACAGATGGCAAAACTTGGGAAAATGTGTGTTTATTTGCTGTAGCATACTCAGCCAAGTTTTATCCCCATAACCACAAACAGAATAATAGACACAGACTATTCCCTTGATTCAGAGATAGCCTCAAGGGAATACAGCTGGTGATGGTATATCATAATGAAACCTATTCCTAAATTGTACAACATGGAGATAATATAACTTTACCAAAGACACAAGGAGAACCAATAGCAGAGTCAAGTACAGAACTCAAGGATACCTGGTTCTTAGTTATGAATCTGCGCTAGTAAGTATTGGGATGACAGCTTTTAAAGGCCATTTCTCCAGTATATATCTACAAATTGCACACCCTGTACATGGGTAAAAATGTGCACAGGGATCATTACACTTAGGGGGTGATGCTATAAACTGCCAATTAGGCACCTAACGTTAAGCACAAAAACAGAAGAAAATGTTAGTTGAGCACCAAAGCAGTTCTCACTCAATAAAATGGGATGAGGGATTTTCAGACTATTGGAGACCGTCCTGTGGAGTTCCACAGGGCTCTTCCTTATCAACCATTTTGTTTAGGGCCCTGTTTACAAAGGTGTGCTAGCATTTTCAACATGAGCTAAAAATTAGCACATGCTAACCATGTAGATGACCATAACATTCCTATAAGTATCTACATGGTTAGGGCGTGCTAAAAATGCTAACACGCCTTTGTAAACAGGGCTCTTAATGTTTTATTACAATCATTTTTTGGAGAAGGCTAATTTAGCTTTATTCATATATGCAGATGACATTTTGATTTTGTGCCCTGTTTATTCTAACTGGTCTAAAACACTGGCATTATGAAATGTTTCGCTAAAATAGAAATTTAGATTACTGCTCATAGGCTCAAACTGAACAAGGAAAAGATGAAATTTCTTTGGTTGGGGTCTGTGGATCATCCTTTTAGCTGTCTACAATTGGAACAGACTTTTCATTTTGATAAGTCAACAAGGGTGCTTGGTGTAGAGCTAGATAATACAAATTTCTGAATACAAAGAACTCTATTTGAACTTTACCCACATCCTTTTCTTAATCTCATTTCTCCTTTTTTTCCATCTAGTCCTGCCTAATTATGCTCTCACCTATCTTACCTATTTGTTTGTCCTTGAGATAGTCTAAATCCCTGGTTACTTATTGCACATGTATTAATTTGCTTCTTGAAGTTATTGTAATTTGTGTTATATTCTAAACATTATGTTTTATTCACTTAGTTTGTAAGTCACATTGAACTTGAGTATTTCGGGCTAATGTGGGGTATAAATGTCATGAATGAATGAATGAATGAATAAATACATACATAAATAAATAAATAAATAAATAATATGCTCGATATGTGATCTCATATCAACTTAGTAGTTAAGAAATCTTTTTTCTTGTTGAAAAAATTGCGGTACCTCCACTGCATGCAAATTTCTCTCATGAATATTCATTGTGGATATCCTGAAAACCTGACTGGCTGGGGTGTCTCCAGGACCAGGTTTGGAAACCACTGAGTTACACTATATTTGTTTGATATGCACAGACTGCCAGTGGAGCTGTGGCTGCAGTTTAAACTTGGGTTTCTTGTTTTTAGGATATTGCATGGTGAGGCCCCTTACTATCTTGTAAAAATAGTTACTATTTCCACTGGTTATATTTCTAATTGTTTAAAAGGGAAATGGGACTTGATATACTGCCTTTCTGAGGTTTTTACAACTACATTCAAAGTGGTTTACATATATTCAGGTATTTATTTTGTAGCAGGGGCAATGGAGGGTTAAGTGACGCCCAGTGTCACAAGGCACTGCAGTGGGAATTGAACTCAGTTCTCCAGGATCAAAGTCCACTACACTAACCATTAGGCTACTCCTCCAATGTCTGTCGCATTTTTCGTTGGTATTCAATGTTAGAGTTAAGGGATTACTGTCTACTTCTATTTATTATAAGGCAGTATCATTTTGGAACTCCTTACCCTTAGAACTTAAATTGATAGGAAATTACTTTTGTTTTAGGAAGTCGTTTAAGTCTTTTTTATTTCAGAAGTATTTCAATGTATGGAAACTGGTCCCTAGTTGATTGTTTGTTTGGGGTTTTTTCCATTTTTACTGTACTTATTAACTGAGTGATATGTAACATCTGAACATTCGGTTCACTCTTGTTTAACATGTAACCCACTTAGAACTATTCATGGTATTAGCAGGATAGAAGTCTAGTATAATGTAATGTAATGTAATATAATGTAATGGTAAAACATCAGGTATGTGTATAACTATTCTATAACTGGCAGAGCCGTAGCAAGGGGAGCTGACACCCGGGGCAGGTCGCCGCGGCGCACCCTCCCCCCCCCCCCCCCGGAGTGCATACCTGCGGCGAGGGACGGGTGGGAGGGCCGATCCGCCCCGACTGCACGTTGCTGGGGTGTGTCGGCTCCGCGCTGGTTCACTGCTCTGTCTGTCCCGGAACAGGAAGTAACCTGTTCTGGGGCAGAGAGGGCAGTGCACCAACGCGGAGCCGACACCCCCCAGCGGCGTGCACCCGGGGCTGACCGCCTCCCCGCCCCCCCTTCCTACGCCACTGATAACTGGGCACCTAAGTGTTCTCACGTGTGACTGCAAAGGGGGTGTTTCTGTAGGAGGGGCATGGGTGGATCATGGGTGTTCCCACTATTCTTGCATGCTTTCTAGAATACTCGCATTTGCATGTGCAACAGCTGCATTTAGGCGTGACCATTTATACGAGCCATAGACATGGAATAAGTGGTCACACCTAAAGTTAGGCACGAACTAGGTACTTGTGCTAATATACTACAAAAGCTTTAGCATGCAAATGTTCCACCATAGAATATTAGCTTAGCACTTAGATTTTAGGTACCTAACTTTTAGCGCCCTTTATAGAATTGACCCCATACTAAGCAGCTTTGGAGTCGGAATTGGATCAGGGCAGCAACAATGCCAGTAATATTGCATTTTCAAAACTAACACAGTGGAAGACATCAAAAACCTGAGGAATCAGAGACTTTGTCCAAACTCATCCTCTTTTGAAAGGAGGTCCTTGGAGATGTGTGACCAGTTTCTTGATAAAGGATATCCAGCAGATTGTGTTGACAACTGCTACAGGAAAACTAGAAATATGGATAGAGAGAAATGATTAAATCCAGCCCCATAGGAAATGGAGAACATCGTATATATTTTATCCTTCACTTGTGATATTTTTATATTAGCAACACTTAATCCAGTCTTCTTGTGGTTTATGAATGCACTTTATGGGCAGGGCAGTTTTAAGGTTTTTTTCAACATTGTAACTCTTTTATTGGATTATCATGCTGGGAGCAAGTCATGTGACCCAGAAGCTGTTAAAAAAAGTTGCTCTCTACACACATGCATCTATTGATACTGATAGGAGATCCTGGTGAGTGTGCTGCCTGTAATATTCCACCAGAGTCGCTATACTCACGTTAGCCCTCTCCTCAAGTCGCTTCACTGGCTCCCTATCCGCTTCCGCATACGGTTCAAACTTCTCCTTTTGACCTACAAGTGCATCCACTCCACAGCTCCTCAGTACCTTTCCGCTCTCATCTCTCCCTACACTCCTCCCCATGAACTCCGTTCGCTGGGTAAATGTCTCCTGTCGTCCCCCTTCTCCCCCACTGCTAACTCCCGGCTCCGTTCCTTCTATCTCACTGCTCCCTATGCCTGGAATAGACTCCCTGAGCCAGTACGTCAGGCTCAGTCTCTGGCTGTCTTCAAGTCTAGGCTTAAAGCCCACCTCTTTGCTACTGCTTTCGACTCCTAACCATGACTCTCTTACTCAACACCCTCACTTATCACCCCTACCACTGCAATTTCCCCACCCCTAGCTGTCTGTTCGTCTGTCCAATTTAGATTGTAAGCTCTGTTGAGCAGGGACTGTCTTTTCATGTTAATTTGTACAGCGCTGCATAAGTCTAGTAGCGCTATAGAAATGTTTAATAGTAGTAGTAGTAGTATAGTAGTAATATTCTATGCTGCCCTGGCTTTTGTAATTTTTACAGAGTGGCTTTTAAGCTTTATATATACAGTGGGGGAAATAAGTATTTGATCCCTTGCTGATTTTGTAAGTTTGCCCACTGACAAAGACATGAGCAGCCCATAATTGAAGGGTAGGTTATTGGTAACAGTGAGAGATAGCACATCACAAATTAAATCCGGAAAATCACATTGTGGAAAGTATATGAATTTATTTGCATTCTGCAGAGGGAAATAAGTATTTAATCCCTCTGGCAAACAAGACCTAATACTTGGTGGCAAAACCCTTGTTGGCAAGCACAGCGGTCAGACGTCTTCTGTAGTTGATGATGAGGTTTGCACACATGTCAGGAGGAATTTTGGTCCACTCCTCTTTGCAGATCATCTCTAAATCATTAAGAGTTCTGGGCTGTCGCTTGGCAACTCGCAGCTTCAGCTCCCTCCATAAGTTTTCAATGGGATTAAGGTCTGGTGACTGGCTAGGCCACTCCATGACCCTAATGTGCTTCTTCCTGAGCCACTCCTTTGTTGCCTTGGCAGTATGTTTTGGGTCATTGTCGTGCTGGAAGACCCAGCCACGACCCATTTTTAAGGCCCTGGCGGAGGGAAGGAGGTTGTCACTCAGAATTGTACGGTACATGGCCCCATCCATTCTCCCATTGATGCAGTGAAGTAGTCCTGTGCCCTTAGCAGAGAAACACCCCCAAAACATAACATTTCCACCTCCATGCTTGACAGTGGGGACGGTGTTCTTTGGGTCATAGGCAGCATTTCTCTTCTTCCAAACACGGCGAGTTGAGTTCATGCCAAAGAGCTCAATTTTTGTCTCATCTGACCACAACACCTTCTCCCAATCACTCTCGGCATCATCCAGGTGTTCACTGGCAAACCAGACGGGCCGTCACATGTGCCTTCCGGAGCAGGGGGACCTTGCGGGCACTGCAGGATTGCAATCCGTTATGTCGTAATGTGTTACCAATGGTTTTCGTGGTGACAGTGGTCCCAGCTGCCTTGAGATCATTGACAAGTTCCCCCCTTGTAGTTGTAGGCTGATTTCTAACCTTCCTCATGATCAAGGATACCCCACGAGGTGAGATTTTGCGTGGAGCCCCAGATCTTTGTCGATTGACAGTCATTTTGTACTTCTTCCATTTTCTTACTATGGCACCAACAGTTGTCTCCTTCTCGCCCAGCGTCTTACTGATGGTTTTGTAGCCCATTCCAGCCTTGTGCAGGTGTATGATCTTGTCCCTGACATCCTTAGACAGCTCCTTGCTCTTGGCCATTTTGTAGAGGTTAGAGTCTGACTGATTCACTGAGTCTGTGGACAGGTGTCTTTCATACAGGTGACCATTGCCGACAGCTGTCTGTCATGCAGGTAACGAGTTGATTTGGAGCATCTACCTGGTCTGTAGGGGCCAGATCTCTTACTGGTTGGTGGGGGATCAAATACTTATTTCCCTCTGCAGAATGCAAATAAATTCATATACTTTCCACAATGTGATTTTCCGGATTTAATTTGTGATGTGCTATCTCTCACTGTTACCAATAACCTACCCTTCAATTATGGGCTGCTCATGTCTTTGTCAGTGGGCAAACTTACAAAATCAGCAAGGGATCAAATACTTATTTCCCCCACTGTAACTCTGACTTTTTCTTTTTGTACTGCTACTATTAATCATTATATAGCACTACTAGACCTACCTTAGTTCAACTGAACAGAACTCCTCAACTGCAAGTTTCTTTGCCAGTTCCTCCTGGGACTGGCTCACTGTGTCTGGTGGTGCATGTGGTCTCCTAGAGGAGCAGCATGAAACAACAACTTCAGCTGCAATGCACTGAGGAGGCACAGGCAGCTCACAGGAGGTTTCCTCTTGTCCGTGGCTGAAGCGCTAATGCCAGTGCAACTTACTGTGACTGTGCAGGGTAACCAGTGCCTAATATAGGCACCTGATTGGTAGTGCAGAGATAGGATGTACCTGAGCTAAGACAGGTATGCCCCTGCCTCAGAACAATGTCAAGAGGAGGAGGAGAGGAAAATTGAGTTCTTCAGCCATCACGCTACTTGTAACGAAAATGAATTGTAACATGGTAAATTGCAATCTGCTTAAGTGCAAGGGTCTGGGACCAAAGAAATACATGCAGTTAACCGGAGCATGAACTTAACCGTTGTTACCCAAAGAAGCTTGACATCAGACTGCCCCAATTTGACTGCCCCTATCGGACCGACCATTCACTTGTCTATTAGATTGTAAGCTCTTTGAGCAGAGACTGTCTCTCTTTGTTAAATTGTACAGCGCTGCGTAACCCTAGTAGCGCTCTAGAAATGTTAAGTAGTAGTAGTAGTAGTATGTACAGTATACAGTCTCTGTTAACTGACGTTATACAGTCTCCATTAACTAATGTTAGGCTTACTTGAAGTAATCAGTCATAGTCCTTTGTACACTCTTGTGTCTGTGAGTTCCATAGACTACGTCTGCCATACGGTAAAAACTGTCATAGCACTGAAATCCAGTGGCCTCCAGATAGGCCCGCAAGGTGTTAAGACTCTCCAGCACTCTTGCAAAAGTGGCAGGAAGTTGTTGAATTTTGTCAGCATGTGCCTCACTGCTCATTTCATCATCTGTTTCATCATCAGCCGTTGTCTGCGTGTAGGCACATATCTGGACATCAGTGCTGTCGTCAGCTGTTTGTAGATCATAATCAACAGCTATGTAGTGATGAAACTCCTCTTCAGTAACACAGGCTGGGATGTCAATAGCCTGTTCATCTGACGCGTTTGCAACAGCTGCATCTGTTTCGTCCCTCTCCACATCCCTAACAAAGCTTGCCCACTTGTAACAGTTCACAATGGTTGCCTTTGTAACATGATTCCAGGCTTCTTTCTGCATATGTAGGGAATCCAACAGTGATAGATTACGAGCCAGTTCAACAGCACGTTTATCCTTGCCAGTCTGGTCATCCAAAATGCTCATCAGACGACATAGCACAAGAGCCCGATAATGTGGTTTGAAATTGGCTATTATGCCCTGATCCATAGGTTGGATCAGAGAGGTAGTGTTTGGTGGCAGGAAGACCACCTTGACGTTAGACAGCCTGACATCATCACTATGTGCAGCACAATTATCACAAAACAACAAAATCTGACGCTTTTGTGCCCGCATTCTAGTGTCTAACTTCTTTAGCCACTGCTTCCAAATTTCCCCAGTCATCCATGAATTTGCGTTAGCCTCGTATGACACAGGAAGTTGCTTAACATTCTTGAAGCAATGGGGCTGTTTGCTCTTTCCAATGACGAGTGGTTCCAACTTCTCACTCCCATCCATATTGTAGCAAAGAAGGCAGGGCAGGGCAGTGGAAGGTAAGGATGTTGAAACTGCAGGCAGTTCAACTGCAGGCAGCCCCTACTATTGGGTGACCTTGGGCATTTTGCAGGACTAGCTCACTGGTAGCTTTGCCCCTGCCCCCAAGTTATTATCCTTGAGTGAATTATAAAGGCCTTTTTTATCTTGTGGGGTTTACACTGAGGGCTTCTTTTACAAAGCTGCGCTAGCAATTCCAACGCAGCAAATGAGAGGAAGCCCATAGGAATTGAATGGGTTTCCTCTCATTTGCCACACCAAAAATCGGTAGCGTGGGTTTGTAAAAGAGACCCTGAATGAATTATCAGGCAATACTGTTCTTCCTAATTCATCATACTGTCCATTCACAACGTTTATGAAATGGTTAACCACCCATAGGCATCAAGTACCTGTATATTTCATTGCAAAAACTGACTGGCCTGTTAGATCAATATTATTTTATATTTAAATAAGAAATGTCTTAATCCATGTTTCGGTTGGACATCACGTTTTTATTATATATCAATGCACTTTTTTTCTTCTTTTCAAATTTCATTTCAGGTTTAAATATTTCTATAAACACAAACACATTGGGGAGAAAGAGCGATAGATTTGCCTCACCATATGTTGTTTTGGAAAATGACCTGTAATTTCTCTCTTGATTATACATTCCATCAACATTACTTGGAGGGGCATAATCGAACGCGGACGCCCATCTCCATGGGCGCCTATCTCCGAGGACAGGTCCGCGAAGGGGCGGGACAGACCATATTTTCGAAAAAGATAGGCGTCCATCTTTTGTTTCGATAATACGGTTGGTGCCGGGCAAATGCATCGGATTTGGGCAGATTTGAGATGGGCGGTATCAGTTTTCAGCGATAATGGAAACCGAAGCACCCCAGCTCAAAAACGAACAACTCCAAGGCATTTGGTCATGGGAGGGGCCAGGATTTGTAGTGCACTGGTCCCCCTCACATGCCAGGACAACAACCGGGCACCCTAGAGGGCACTTGTAAAAAGCAAAAAAAAAAAAAAAAAAATTTAAAATATCTCCCAAGTCCATAGCTCCCTTACCTTGGGTGCTGAGCCCCCCAAATCCCCCCAAAACCCACTCCCCACAACTCTACACCATTACCATAGCACTTATGGGTGAAGGGGGGCACCTAGATGTGGGTACAGTGGGTTTTGGGTGGCGGTTTGGAGGGCTCCCATTTACCAGCACAAGTGTAACAGGTAGGGGGGATGGGCCTGGGTCCACCTGGCTGAAGTCCACTGCACCCACTAACAACTGCTCCAGGGACCTTCAATACTGCTGTGATGGAGCTGGGTATGACATTTGAGGCTGGCATACAGGCTGCCAAAAAAAAGTTTTTAAAGTTCTTTTTTTTTGGTGGGAGGGGGTTAGTGACCACTGGGGGAGGCAGGGGAGGTCGTCCTCGATTCCCTCCGGTGGTCATCTGGGCAGTTGGGGCACTTTTGGGGGACTTGTTCGTGAAAAAAAAGGGTCCAAAAAAAGCGGCCCAAATTCTTGCTACTGCCGCCCTTCTTTTTTCCATTATCGGCCGAGGGCGCCCATCTCTCCTCGGCTGATAAACACACCCCAGTCCTGCCTTCACCACACCTCCGACATGCCCCCGTCAACTTTGTTCGTTCCCGCGACAGACTGCAGTTGGAAGCACCCAAAATCGGCTTTCGATTATACCGATTTGGGCGCCCATGAGAGAAGGGTGCCCATCTCCCGATTTGGGTTGAAATATGGGCATCTTTCTCTTTCAAAAATAAGCCTGTTGGTCTTTAGAGCTAACTAAACTATTATAATAAGAACATAAGAATAGTCATACTGGGTCAGACCAATGGTCCATCTAGCCCAGTATCCAGCTTCCAGCAGTGGCCATCCAGGTCACAAATAGTAGCAACATTCCATGCTACGAAACCCAGGGGAAGCAGTGGCTTCCCCCACGTTTATCTCAATAGTGAACTATGGATTTTTCCTCCATGAACTTGTCCAAACCTTTTTTTTTTAATCCAGATACATTAACCGCTATTTCCACATCCTCTGGCAGCAAGTTCCAGAGCTTAACTATTCTTTGTGTTAAAAAATATTTCCTCCTATTTGTTTTAAAAGTATCTCCATGTAATTTCATTGAGTGTCCCCTAGTCTTTGTACTTTTTTAAAGAGTGAAAAATTGATTCAATTTTACCCGTTCTATACCACTCAGGATTTTATAGACCTCAATCATATCCCCCTCGTCATCTCTTTTCCAAGCTGAAGAGCCCTAACCTTTTTAGTCTTTCCTCATATGGGAGGAGTTCCATCCACTTTATCATTTTGGTTGCTCTTCTTTGAACCTTTTCTAATTCAGCTATATCTTTTTTTGAGATACAGCAACCAGAATTGAGCACAATGCACAAGGTGAGGTCACACCATGGAGTGATACAGAGGCATTATAATATTCTGTCTTATTTTGCATCCCTTTCTTAATAATTCCTAGTATCCTGTTTGCTTTTTTGGCCACCTCTGCACACTGGGCAGAAGATTTCAGCGTATTGTCTATAATGACACCTAGAACCTTTTCTTGAATGTTAATTCCTAAGGTGGACCGTAGTAGCATCAGGTAACTTTGATTCAGATTATTCTTCTCAATGTGCATCACTTTGCATTTGTCGACATTAAATTTCACCTGCCATTTGGATGCCCAGTCTTCCAGTTTCCTAAGGTCTTCCTGCAATTATTCACAACCCTTATGTGTTTTTACAACTTTGAATAGTTTTGTGTCATCTGTGAATTTAATCACCTCACTCGTGATTCCATTTTCCAGATCATTTATAAATATGTTAAATAGCACCGGTCCCAGTACAAATTGAGCTCTGCTCTGGCTTTCCTGTTTTCTTGATATACAGTATAATACAATATGCTTATTTATATTCCACCCACTCCCTCTTTAGGCCCAAGGTGGATTACAGAAAAGAGGCCAGTATAGTATACCAGATGATACAAACATTTCAACTAACATAAATCATTGTGATATAGCAGAGAGAGGGAGCGAAGCACAAACAAAAAGCAAAAGAACAAAAAAGCACCAAGGGCCTTCAAAAAGAGGGGGTCAGAACCTTTAATCATATAGGTTGATGAAACACTTCTAGAAAGGACCCGACAAGGTGCGTGTTTCGGCGCAAAGTGCCTGCAACAGGGGTCACGATAAATTGCAGAGGGACGTGCAGCAGTGTTGTGATACTCAATGCTGTAGTAAAGAGCAATGTAATGCAACGCCGTGTGGTCCCTTTGCACACAGTTGAGCAGAGAAATTCTCTATTGAACAAACGCACTCCTTCAGTCACGGAGAATTTCTCTGCTCAACTGTTTGCAAAGGGACCACACGGCATTGCATTACATTGCTCTTTACTACAGCATTGAGTATCACAGCACTGCTGCACGTCCCTCTGTAATTTTTCGTGACCCCTAACGCAGGCGCTTTGCACCAAAACACGGACCGTGTCGGGTCCTTTCTAGAAGTGTTTCATCAACCTATATGATTAAAGGTTCTGACCCCCTCTTTTTGAAGGCCCTTGGTGCTTTTTTGTTCTTCAACTAACATAAATCAGCAAGGAAATACGCATAAACATTTTAAAGAAAATTTATGAAGCAAAAATGTTTTCAGTTGATGAAAAACTAGTAAGAAGATTGAGAGCTAAGGGCTCAGTCTCAGGATGTTTATTGCCTTATTACAAAGCCTTAATATTTTCATTATAAATGTATTATCACAACCACATTTCAACATGCTCAAATGCAGTCTGACACAAGCTATTCTTAGTTTTATATCTTTGTTCTGGCTTCCGAACTACACAGATGTAACACACTATTCCTTTATCACCCCATACCAGCACTTCTTTTTAATGTAGTATACTGTTGCATGTATAATCAATGTTCTTTTTTTTAAGTAAAATCTGTGTAATAGTGAGGTGTGAGAAAGTCCTTTGTCAGTCCACCTGCTGAAATTATAAACTTTTTAAAAATTTTCTGCTGTCCTTTAGTTACCTTTGTGCCAGTTTGTTCCTTTTGACAAGAGCAGAAACAGCACACACAGGATATATTAGTAGCTGGCAGGTATTTTGTGGCCCCATATCTTCCAGCGAAGATCAATCATTTCTCTACAAAAGCAATGTCGACATGAAATGAATTACCTCTTCTACAACACTTCTCTGTTATTGCAGACTCCTAAAATATTTAATCATATTCCACTCTCATAAAACCATGTTTTGGAAGCCTTTCTCTTATTTCTGCTTCTCCTAAATTTTCCACTAAATGAGCTGCTTCAGGGTTGCTGCAGGATGTTACAGTTCTTTATCTGTAAAATTCATTGCATTGTCATCAACAGAAAAATCAAAAGCAGAAGTGGCAGTTTTATAGTCAACTCCATTAGCAAATCAGTTATCTCAATAACTGAATTAGTACGTTTTGGAGAATCAAAAACCTTTTGTGCCAGTGGAAACTCTGTGTCATTTCATGTCTGATTTTAAGGTTTAAGGTTATTTGCATTTGATTAACCGCTTTTCATTGGCAATAACAAGGCAGTGTTTTATGGAATGCATGACCTAAAGCTTTGCACAAAATTTGTTCTATTGTGCAATTTAAAAAGCAATTGAAGTCACATTTGTTTACACAAGGTTTTTTGCCAATATGTAAAGATAGCTGCAGTGGGTGCGAACTTATTCCACTTACTTGCTGCTTATGAATTATATGTTATGTTTTTATGAACAGTGTTGGTTTGTATATGTATATGCATGCTGGACAGGACTCACCATTCCTCCCCAATGGTCTGCAATCCTTAACACCAGCTCCGAGCTGGCATAGGGTTTGCCACGGCCAGCGTGCCAATGTTTGGCACGCTGGTTGCTGATCATTGGGGAGGAATAGGTTTAGCATGCATTTGCATGCTACTTGTGCTAAGAGCCCTGTTTTGCATGCATTTCCATGCTAGTTGCGTTCAGAGCCTGCGAGCATGTTGTTTCACATGCTCGGGGGGTCTGATCATGGGGCGGTAGCAAACGCAGGCATTAGTATGGCGCTAACAGCCTCTAGAGCCTGCATTTGCTTCTGATCATCAGCCCATAACTGTGCTAAATGCAGATAGAATGAGTTCTCCTGTTCTATTTGCCAATGCATGTGGTAAGTGTGTGCCCTGTGTGCTGAATGCAGGATAGATGCTGGGCAGGCCTCTGTATTTACCTCATGAGCTTGCACTGAGTACACCTTAACTTTCAGTTAAGTTGTGGTAAGTGCAAAAACTTCCGCTCTCTAGTACAGGAGCACCTAAGTTTAGTGCTCTGACCAAAGCATACCTCCTTTAACTGACACTAAACATTAGCCATTGGAAAAGACAATTTTCAGCCCAGTGGATCCAGCCAGCTAAAGATTTAGCTATTAAGAATTTTTGAAAATTGCCCTTCTGATGTACACATGATATACAGAAATGAAGTACCTTTTTCAGAAGATAATCTGCATAAGCATTAGGCCATGTTTCCTACATATCTGCATCATGTGTTTAAAAACAAAAACAGTCGAAGATCATTTTATCAAATACATTTACTTTCAGGTCTGCCCAGAGCTTAGGCGAGCGTGTACAACTGGATCCTCAAGTTCGTCTGTTATTGGAAGAAAAAGAACAAGACTTGTTAGCCCTGAATGAAACAGTACAAGTAGGTACAAACCAGAAGTAGTGATTGGCAACATTCAGAATTCCAGATTCCGCACTTCAGGAAGATTCATGACAAGCTACAAAAATATGCTGTATTGCAGCTCAATCTCATGACATTCAAACTCTATGTTTCAGGTTGCTGACCTTATTCTCTTTCATATCTGGCCATTAAATGTGAGGTAGAAGTTTGAGGTCTGATAGTAAAAATACTCCTCAAACATTTCTGATCATTAGTTCAAAACCCAGAGGATAAAACATAATATTTGCTTTCATGCTGCACACATTGGTCAAAGTTGCTTTTGTATATGAAGGTTTATGTAGAAACATATATCTGTAAAGTCATTTTCAGATGTTTTACATGAGTAAAATGGCTCTTTCAAAAATTGCCCCCTTCCCTCATTGTATGTAAAAATACACCACTGTAATTTTAGCCAGGGGGAAAGGGAGTGGAGTTATATCAGGGAAAGAACACAAAGGAATTTCATTGTAACATTCCACTCCAAGTAGGTACAAAATAGCTGCTTCCACCACTAGCCTGAATTTTCCACAGGCAACTAGGAGGCATTTATATTTGAAATTAGCTTGCAGGCCCACAAAATTGCTTCTATATTAGACAGTTGGGGAGCAGCAGAATAAGAATAAGATGGGGCACTTCCATTTAGACCCTTCTGAGGCTCCTCAGTAGCAGACAGATGATCAAAACCCCATGCTGTTCCAAACAGCGCTCCAAAAATAGCGCTGGAACAGTGCAGGGCCTTTTTAGACCTATGATCAGAGATAATTGCATGCAAATTTAAGCATGCAATTATCTCTGATCATGGGGTAGAAGTGCGGGAGAATTGTGCCTGAGCATGCGCTCAGCACAATCCTCCCGCACTTGTTTGACAGTTCTGGGCTGTCAAAAGCCCAAACCTTTCAAACACAGAGTCTGGAGGTCCATGGGACCACCAGGCCCCAACTACCCCTGCCCTGAGCAATGGGGGCTGGAGGTCTGGCGGACCTCCGGTCCCCCCGACGATCCCCCTCCAGGTTCAGGGAGGGCTGGAGATCCGATGGGTCTCCAGCCCCCCCTAGTCCCCCAGCAAGGGGTCCCTGGTGGTCCAGTCCCCCCTACCTTGTGTGTTGGAGGAGGGAGGGTAGCCTGCCTCCCTCCTTGTCCTGTGACGTCGCAAAATGGGGGTGCCCAGCCAGTGTATCCTGGGATGCACTGGGCGGGGCTATACGCCATATAAGGGAGTTTGATACTGATATTTAAGTAGCATGAGTCCGTTCAAAGAGCCAAGTCTTAAGGGCAGATGAGTCAGGCTGCTGTCAGTGGGAAGGATTAAATTCATATCTTGTTTTGTATATTAGAAAATGTTTGAAAAAGCAAATAGGGACCTAAAAAGAGCTTCGCCTTGGTTGCTTGTTTGCTGCTTACCCTTTTCCGCATGCTGTATTGATAATTAACAATGTAAATTCCTTGACTATTTAAATGATCTCACTGGGCTTTCTAATCATAGCACTTCAGAAAAATATATTTTGCCAGGAGTGGCCTAGTGGTTAAGGTGGTGGACTTTGGTCCTGGGGAACTGAGGAGCTGAGTTCGATCCCTCCTCAGGCACAGTTAGCTCCTTGTGACTCTGGGCAAGTCACTTAACCCTCCATTGCCCCATGTAAGCCCCATTGAGCCTGCCATGAGTGGGAAAACACGGGGTACAAATGTAAGAAAAAAAAATATTGACGTATAGAGAGTGAAAGTGTATCTAAAATTACACCTAGACTCAACATTTGAACTGAGAAGCCCTTTTTTATTACCAATAGATCGTGATTTTTTAAAATAAATTCTTTAATTCATTATGTTACCTTCAATTTCCAAGACTGACTTCTTAGTTTGTGTAGAGTTTTTTAAAGTAATATGTCTGACTTTTAAGTAAACAGTGCTGTGAGATTAGGCGGTTTAATGGATAATACAGAGACATAGGACTTTATTCAATAAAGATTTTTTCCATAGACACATATAAGGCAATTGTATAAGTGGGTGCCTCCCTGTGGGCACTCCGGTGCTGGGCATTGAGAGTCTATAATGGTATCAGGGCGCCCAGATTTCAGCACAGAATACAAGCATAACCCGACAGCTGCACACCTTATATTTACATAGTAAGTTTGGATGGGCTAGAGTGAGCTTTGACGGCAGATAAAGACCCATATGGGCCATCTACTCTGCCCAAAAAGGCGGACAGAGCCACTCCTGCCACTCTGTGCAGGTTACACTTCATCATGAAGAAATACTGCTTTACTAATAAGGCAGTCGCTCAATCATGGAAGAGTGGCTTTATCATTTTGATGCAGCATAGTCACAAACGTTGTCAATACGTGATTATTTTTTATTTATTTATTTATTTATTATTTATTAGAATTTATTTACCGCCTTTTTGAAGGAATTCATTCAAGGCAGTGTACAGTGAGATAAGTCAAACGTGAGCAATAGACAATTACAGCAGTAAAAATATTCAAATATCAATACAAAGTACGGCATAGTATACTACTTACAATGTCAACCAACGGTCCTACAATGTTTCAATCTAAGATGTACTCATAGCATATGAATGTGACATAAAACACACACACACACACACACACACACACACACACACACACACACACACACTTGTCCTTAATCTGTCTCTGTTATTCTCAGGTCACAGACTGTAGAAGTCTGCCCAGCACTGGTCCTACTTCCCAATCACTAGAGTTGCCGTGAAAGCCCACTCCAGCCCATCTAAATCTGGTTTTCCATAATCTGAACGCAGACCATCAAAGTCTGTTCTGTTTTGCATAGAAGGCCACCCAGTACTGGCCTTACTTCTCTACTACTGCACCCACAAGTTTTCTTTTGATTCCATCCTTTTTCCACTTTAGCATACTCTATATTTATCCCATGCGCATGCGGTTACATCAGCTATAGATCTAGTATAACTGAGGGCACCCAAACTCATCAAGGGCAGACATAACTTACTAGCTGTGGTGTAACTGGGAGCCCTGCTCATCTCCTGCCCATGCTCCAGCCACATGCACTTGCCACATGCTCCAGCCACATCCCCCCTTGCACTTGCACACTATCCCCATGATTCTATAAAAATTGCCAAAAATTGGGTGCACAAAGTTAGGCGCACTCCTGATTTGTGCGCACAATTTAATAGAATAGCAAAACAATTAATGCCAATAATTGGCTTTTTAACAAGCAATTATTGGCACTAACTAGATTTAATTGGGTCTTATGCATGTAAATTTAGGCACGTGATCCACACCTAAAATTTACGCATGGCCTAAAAAGGGGGCAGGGAAATGGGAGAGTCATGAGCGGATCAGGGGTATAGTTTTGAGTTACACATGTAATTGTAGAATAACAGTGTTCCGTGTGTAAATTTAGGCGCAGGCCGAACTTTAGGCACTGCTTATAGAATACCGCTTAAGTGAGTTTTTTCAGTGCTGATTTAGTAGGCACCATATAAAGAACCTAGCCCTATAGCACTTATACGCACCCATATAGAATAGCGCTCCAAATGCTTACATGTGTAAGTGCTACTTTTCTTTGCATTTACATATGTAACCATGAACGCCTAGTTATAGAATTGCCTTTACTGAGAAGTGTCAGTTCAGAATATGTCTCAGCGATATTTTCATCTCTAGATTACTACTTCAAATTCAGTTTGAGCTGCTAGTGAATTGTAACTGAAATATCGATAACCTAGAATCTGAACCTCTGCGTCACTCACAGAGGTCATCCCAATGGAGCAGGGTCGAGGCACATTGGTAGGATGTGCACTGCTTGCTTCCTGAGTTCTCCGCATACTGTATATAAATAGAAGACTTCATTGTCCAGTAAAGTCAATTTACCAACAGTCAATTCAGTCAGTTTCTCTTAGTTTTTAAATGATAAATCGTTCTGAAGAGATTTGCTATTTGGCACAAAAGATGCGTCTTTTATTTTGTTTCCTGCAAAAGATGTTTTTAACAGGAAGAAGGGTGACATATTGGTGACATGTGTGGCATTTTAATTCCTGTTCATAGTGTTAAGGGGAAACAGGAGGGATAGAATAAGCAAAAAATTAACCAGTTCTGAGTCACAGTTCACATCCTTTTAAGTCAGACCTTTGGCTGTTTTCCATGCACTCATATACATGACTCAGATATAGAGCACTGAATCTGGCTTAAACTGAACTTCCAGTAAAGCAAGCAGGCTGCAGCCTGAAAATAATAACAGAGATTAAAAGTAACATTGTTTATTTTAACAGCAAGATATGTGTAGATATAATATTCTGTTTGCATATGAACCTTCTGTCTTCTAAACTGAGTGGATGTTTAGCATGCTTTAAAAATAAATGTAGTAACCTTGTGGAGAATGGTTAGTCACCACTCTTAAGTTTTTAAGTCTCAGCACATCAAATGAGACTGCTTTTAACAACAACAAAAAAGTTTTCCATGAACAATTTCTCCGTGACTATCACTAAACCAAAGTCAGCCTCTTCCATCACAGCTTTTAGATCCAGAACCTTATTTTTCATACTACTAGAATTAGTATACACAACTTTCCAGATTATCCATGTGGCCCACACATAGAGAAGGTGACAAAGCAGTGTAGCTCTATGGTTTATGTGATAGGAAACCCGGATGGGATGGGAAGGGGCCCCAATGATCATTATTGCCCGGGGGCCCAGATCACAGTCAGTCTGCCCTTGTGCTCAAAGCCTCATGGAAGAGCCACACATGGATGCCTGAGCTCGTGGCTTCTACTGCGAAGGTGATACCCTGCAAGGCACAAAGCAAATTATATGTAGATTATTTGTACACAATTCAGACAAAAACTGAAGGGTCAGCACACATCGGCGCTAGTACTTCTGTGCCTAAATTATGAGCCTCGCAAACATTTCTTGCATATGGAATTTTTGTGAGGCTCATATTTAGGTACAGAAGAACAGGTGCGGATGTGTGCTTTTACTTTTGGTTTTATTTGGACATGCACACACATTTGTTACCTCCTATCTGCCTTCCTTCTGTTTGTAAAAGAAGACAAAACCGGGAGTTAAGTATGAATATTTGACAAGAAATCCTCTTCTCAAAACCTGCTTTGCTGTCTGGCAGAAAAATTGTCTCATTGCTCACATGTGAAAAGATCTGAACATTGACCAAAGTACTCTCTGCCTTGCACAGAAAATTCATTACCATGCATTTTAATAGAGCAGATGGGCACATCTTCTGAGCAAGTTAACTTGTATACTCAAGCCCTCTGTGCATTCTACGCCCAATAACACGCACGCATACCTGGCAAATTTGTCACTTAATATAGTTTCATATAGTTTATCAGTAAAGAACAGCATTAATAACATAAAACATTTTGGTTCAATGTGCAAATAAACTGCATTAAGGATCTGTGTCTAGTACAAAGCAGCTAATGACTATTAAAATAGCTTAACGTGTATTATAGGTATGATTGCTATAGGGCTGAGTATATTGGGGGTTCTTTGTTACAAAGAGGACAATTGAGCTACATGTCCCATTTTGGCTTATAGATGGGGAGAGGATCCTGCACATTATTGCATTTGGTAACGCACGTTATCATATTTCTTTATATATTTCAGCTTACCACATATCCAAAAAAAGCTCTTTGAGATTTACAATAATTTATTTATTTATTTGTTACATTTTTATCCCACCTTTTCCCACGTATTAGTAGGCTCAAAGTGGCTTACATAGTTCCAGAGAGGTGGTTACAGACTCCGATGTGAACAAATACAGTATAGGGGTACTATTACAGTGACAAGTACAGTAAAGAAGTATCGGTAAATAGGTTGGGGTGATTCAGACAAAATGTTAGGGTGTGATCATGTGTCGGGGTTGAAAACTGTCCGTTTCCTGATTAAAATGCCATATTTCATTATTCGGTGTTTGTCAGATACTGTGGGGTATGCCTTCTTGAACAGGTGAGTTTTTAGTTTTTTTCAGAATTCTAGATGATTATTCGTAGATTTCAGGCATTTTGGTAGAGAATTCCAGAGCTGTGTGCATATGTAAGAGAAACTTGACACGTATGTTGATTTATACCTCAGGCTTTTACAACTTGGGAAGTGAAGAGTTAAGTACGTTCTGGCTGATTCAATTGTGTTTCTAATTGGTAAGTCGATTAGTTCAGACATATAGCTCGGAGCTAGACCATGTATTATTCTGTGAACAAAGGTACAAATCTTGAAGGCGATACGTTCCTTGATTGGTAGCCAGTGTAGTTTTTCCCGGAAGAGTTTTGCGCTTTCAAATTTAGATTTTCCTCAGATAAGCCTGGCTGCCATATTCTGAGCAGTCTGTAGTTTCCTTGGGATTGTATTACAGTAATCGACGTGTTAATACCATTGTTAATACCATGGAGGAGTGGCCTAGTGGTTAGGGTGGTGGACTTTGGTCCTGAGGAAGTGAGTTTGATTCCCACTTCAGGCACAGGCAGCTCCTTGTGACTCTGGGCAAGTCACTTAACCCTCCATTGTCCCATGTAAGCCGCATTGAGCCTGCCATGAGTGGGAAAGTGCAGGGTACAAATGTAACAAAAATAAAAAAATGTTGTGAAAAGTTTCCCTCAGGAAGAATTGTTTTACCCATTTGAGTTTCCACATTGTGTGGAACATTTTCTTCATAATGGCGGTGGCTTAGTTCTTTAGCGTTAGGTTGCTGTCAATAATAATGCAGAGGATTTTCAGGTTATCTGAGATTGGAAGAGTGTGTTCCGGGGTATGTATGGCTGTGGGGTAGTTTGTAAAATGTTGAGATGAAAGAATAAGGCAGTGTGTTTTTTCTTTATTGAGTTTTAGTTTGAATGTCATAGCCCAGGTATCCATTAGGCTTAGGCTGTTTTTTATTATAATGGTGATTTCTAAAACGTTTGATTTGAAAGGTATGTATATTGTGACATCATCCGCATACATAAAAGGGTTAAGACCTTGACTGAAAAGAGACTTGGCTAAGGGGGTCATCATTAGGTTGAAAAGGATGGGTGAGAGAGGTGATCCCTGAAGTACTCTGCAGTCGGTTTCCCAGGGTGGAGAGATGTTGGAGTTTGTCTTTACTTGATATGACCTTGATCCATTTGAGTATATTCCCTCCGATTCCTATCCTGTCGAGTATACTTAGTAGTATATTGTGATTTACCATATCGAATGTGCTAGACATGTCGAATTGAAGTAGGAGAATGTTTTTACCTAGTGCAATTTCTTGCTTGAATTTGGCAAGGAGAGATACCAGTACAGTTTCCGTACTTTGGAGGGGTCTGAAATCGGATTGTGATTCATGAAGTATTGAGAATTTGTCGATATACTCCGTGAGTTGTTTGGCTATGATACTTTCCATCAATTTGGTTGTCAGTGGGATAATACCAATATAACAAGCATATTAAAACAAGAATTCTACAATTCACAATAATACAGGAAAAAAACAGGCATTCATTTTCCATAAAAGCTACTTGGTCCCCCTCATCCCAATTTCTAATGAAACGTTAAGTAAAATAACCATGGTATTGAGTCCCTTTCAGATTTCTTGCAATCTTTCTCATGTTGCAGGTCCTTTGATAGATTGTTCTATCACATAAGCACGACGGTGAAAAAAACAAGCCCTTTCCCAATATAAATTAATAAAAAAAATCACAAGGGAAATAAATTAAGGAAGGACATTTTTGTGTGCTCTTATATAGAGAGGAAACAATGGTGCCAAAGTTGTCACAAAGCCCCTCAATATTATGGGGTTCTTTTACTAAGCTTACCGCAGGTTAAAAAGGCAGTACCACAGGGGGCTCTCAGGTGTCCCGCAGTAGTTTTGGGATCTACGCACACTAGGGTATACACAAAAAGTAGCACATATGAGTTTATCTTGTTGGGCAGACTGGATGGACCGTGCAGGTCTTTTTCTGCCGTCATCTACTATGTATGTATGTATGTTACCCATGTGCTAAAAATAAATGTACTTTTTAGGGCTGGGGCATATCTAGGGACAGAGAGCAGGCATGTTCTGCGCTAATCAGTTAGTGCAGCTACTTCACCATCCGTTAACTGATTAGCATGTGGTTAGCGTAGAAGCCCTTACTGCCTACAAAATAGGTGGCGGTAAGGGCTCACAAACTAATGGCCACACGCTAATAGGGAAATTAGCATGTGGCCATTAATAGGAAAAATGGGGCCATTTTACAGCTCTGCTAAAAGTGACCTCAGCATGCAGGAAAGACCCGCACTGGGAATAGCGCAGGCCACCCTTTAGCACAGTTTGGTAAAAAGGGCCTCTATAACAGGGCCCCCGAGAGGGGGGGCGGGGGGGGCAAAATTCCCCAGGCCTGGACCTCCAAGGGGGGCCCAGCGCCGAGGTCATGCCGCCGGCGCTGCAGTCCCCGGTCTCACCTGCCTGCCTCCTCGGCTCCGGGCCCCCTGCATTCGAAGCGGCAATCACAGATCGCCTCCCTTCGGGCCTTCCCTCCCTGTGTCCCGCCCTCTTGGAAACCGGAAGTTACATCAGACGAGGGCGGGACACAGGGAGGGAAGGCCCGAAGGGAGGCGATCTGTGACTGCCGCATTGAATGCAGGAGGCCCAGAGCCGTGGAGGCAGGCAGGTGAAACCGCGGACTGCAACGGCGGGGGGTGGCAGCAGTGGGGGGAGCGACTGGGGCAGCAGCGGCGGGGGCAGTAACGGGGGGGTGGAGGCGGGGCGGCCTTGTCTCTCGGCGGCCCTGCTCTATAATCATTGCACAAATCAAGTTAGTGTGAAAAAGTTACAAAAAAATAATTTCAACAAGCGAAAATTTCAAAATGCAAATGCAAAGTTATAGTGAAGGCATCCAGACTAGAATATGTCTCACATGAAAACACTGTGAATCTAGATCATTGGCTTAAGATAGAAGTATTTTCATGTGAGATACATTCTAGTCTGGATGCCTTCACTATAACTTTGTGTTTGTATTTTGAAGTTTTCACTTGTTAAAATTACTTTTTTGGACACTTTTTCTCAATAATTTTAATCTGTGCAATGACTAATGTTGAAAGGGTTTGTGACATCTTTGTTGCCATTGTTTCCTCTTTATATTATGAGCACACAGAAATTGTGTTTAATTTATTTATTTCTCTTGTGTGTGGGGGGGAGGGGCTTGTAGAGCTAACACAGATTACCCCACCTCCATTTAGAAGACAGGGCAAGTTGGGAACAAGAACTCTTAGGATAATTATTTTTAGTACGCTGTCAGCAGGTAAAATTAATATTGATGGAAACATAATGCACAAATGCTAAATTACCTAGAGAACAGAAAGGAGTACCTATCAGAGGTAAAAGTGAAAGCACATCCTGTACCCTAGGCTCAGTAATTGTTTAGGCTAACTATCTTCTCCAGCACCACAAAAACAGTAACAGTTACAACCTGGCCAGAGCCAGATCCTCTCTCTGATGATAGGGCTGGCAGAAGCTGTTGTGCTGCTTTCTTTCGGGACCTTGTACAGGTGCAGATGCCGGTGCAGCTGGCTGGCTGGCTGTTGAGGTCCATCTCAGGGAAGATGCCGTGATTTTTAACGAGCTGTAGATATCTCGAATCTTGGAGTTCAGTTATTGTCTGGCCAACATATAAGAAGATCTTCAGATAACCTCTCCAGATTAGAGAAAAGAAGAGGCTTCATATATCAGTTCTTGGGTGAAAGTGACCCTCAAATGTTTATCACAACAATCTTGTTTATTTCAGATGTTATAATTTGAAGAGTCACAACGTTGTCCCCTTTGCATCATTCTAGAGGGTTAGCTTGACCAAGAAATCATTGTTTCAATAAACAATACGCAGATGTTGTCACAGCTGCCCAGCTATTGCATCAGCCAAGTTGGCAGGGGAATTTCCTGCAGACCTTGGTAAAATATTGCCAAATCAATATGGCCTTACACCATGTCTATAGTCTGTAGTGCAATCTTCCAAAGGAAGTTTTCATTAGCCAGGTTCTGAACTGTAGTGCCATATATTGCAATAATGCTATGTAGGGCGTGTTATCCCTACGAGGTTGTTATTAATTGTTTACCTTTCCCTCCAGAAGAACATTGTTGTTACCCCTTTAATTTGTGTTTTCTCAATATTAGCCATTTTCGGAGCCCTTTTACTAAAGGGTGTTAAGCCCTACAGCATGATTAATGCATGAGAAAAGGATTACCACAAAATGCAGTAAAGCATTTACAGTAATTTTCCTGTTTTCACGCACTCAGCGCATGTTAACTATTTTTTTAAATATATTTTTGTGGGTCATGTTATGAGTGCAGAGAGGGCAGTCCCACTTTATACAGTTAGCACATTAGGGGCCCTGTCTACTAAGCCATGCTGTAGGCATGCTAGCATTTTTAGCATGCATTAAAAATTAGCGCATGCTAACGCTAGAGACACCCATATATTCCTTTGGGTGTCTCTAGCATTAGCGTGCACTAAAAAAGCTAGCACACCTTAGTAAACAGCGCCCTAAGATTACCATACACTAACTGGATAACGCTGGGTTAACATGGGAGCATTTAGCGCCTCCTAAATAGGAAAGGATAAGTACTCCCACTTTTTATTTTTTTGCAGGTGCTACAGGCTAATGGGAACATTAGCACACTACCTGCAAATAAAAAAGAAAAGGAAGAAAATGCCCAACTTTATTGCCACAGTAAATCTGAGCTAAGCACACAGGAAAGTCTTGCGTTAGAATGTGCTAAGCCCAGATTTCACTGTACCGTAGTAAAAAGGCCCCTATATTTTCTTTAAACTGGAACCTTTAATAGTTTGTCTTCCTAAGATTCAAGACAAAGGACCCTTTAATGCTAATGACAGAAGTTTATATTTTATGTAATATTTTATGGGTAATTGATGGAGCTACATTACCATAGGGGTCCCACGGACTATTGTTTATATGTTTCTAGCTGTGGCAACACACTTCAATAAATACCACATTTGATGTGGGATTTAATTAGGACACATTTTTAACAGGAACAGGGAGCTTTAGCTATTACCTGCTAGTCATAAAATGTTGCAGTTTATTGTACAGATCAAACACAGGACTGATAAAAGTTGGAGATATTTCACTATATATCATGAAGATTTTAAAATAATATAAAATTTTACACATTCCTTCCCTGAAGATTTTGCAGTTGAAAATTAATCGTCTTGAGCATCTAGTGCAGCTGAAAGATCTCAGGATAGAAGAATTAACAAGACATCTGAAGAATTACAAATTTCAAAAATCTGCCACATGAAGAAGAAAAAGCAGAAAGGAATTACATTGAACTACGTGGAACTCTTTTGCCTTCTGTGATTAAACTGCACTAATATTTTTCATTGAGGATATATATATTTATATGACTTTATTACTACACATTAAAAGCAGCAATACATTGAGACTTATTACTACAGTCTCAATGTGTTGCTATTTTTTCATCCTATTTGAACACAATTACAGTTCAGAATAATTTCTGTAAAGTGACTTGTTCTTGTATCAATAATATGATCAGATCTGATTCCGAGAGCAGAATTTCTCTGTATTCCATGCTAGGGCTGTTAGATAACTTGGTGAAGAAATCCCAAGCTGTACATGATAGTGCTGTGTTGTTTTGTATTTGTTCACACCTTTTTCTGTAATAGATCAAGGTGACTTACATTCAAGTACACTAGGTTCTTACTAGTCTTGTCGAAAGCAGGTGGGGGCGGTACAGGGCTGGATTTAAGATTTTGGTGCCTGAAGGCAAGGCTAAGCAGCAGATCTCAGAGGATGGGGAGCCAGGAGAGAGACGGCGAAAGCCCATAGTGCCACAGTGGCACTCCTGTGAAACAGCACATGTAAACTTTCTGGTGCCTTAAAATTTTGACACCTTAGGCTTTTCCCTATGTTGCCTATGTCTGAATCCAAGCCTGGATGGGTGACCCAAGATGAAAAGAGTTCATTCCTTCACTATGATGTAAGTGATTTTATTATCAATACCTACTGGTCTTGTTCTTCAGTTTCCCCCTCCCTCCACACCTCTAGCACAGATTCCTACCTCCCACTCCTACACAAAGGCGAGAACTTGTGAAACTCTGGGAAACAAAGTGATTGCAGGTTAAGCCATTTGAGAGGTAATGTTTTTATTTGATGTCTAAAACCATTGTTGAAAATAAACATAGATACTAGTTTATTTTATACGTGTCCTTTGTTTTCTTTTATGTCTACCACCTGAATAGAGCTGTGAAAATCTTAGCGATTCACTGTGCATAAATGTCCCTGCAGATTAATTATAAGTGTACAAATATTTTCGCTAATCCTCCCAAACATTTGGGTGGCCACAAAAAATGTTTGATGTAAGATTTGAAACCACTCAAAATCTCCCCAATGAAATGCTCTTTGGTAGACGCAACCAAATAAACTACAAAACCAAAGATAAGAACTAACTGTCTGCAAATAGCAATACGTTTAATTGTTCTCCTCACACATTGTTAAATGTAATATATTCCTGATGTAATATATTCTTATACTTCTATAAGGGAACCCTCGGAAGATACCACTTATAAGGACAATATCATTGATTCTTTTGCCTAGTGGCATAGCATCTCTTCATTGGGCTATCCCTTAATTCATTTTTTGTAGTGCTATTGCAAACACGTGAAAGTGCTCAAACTACATGTGCTCTGAATAATAATAAACAAGCATTCAGCGCCGATGTCTCAGCTCACAGGTCATTGTGTATTTATGGAGGGTAATTAACCCGAGTCCCTGACGAAAGTACTGAAACCCGCGGTGTCGGGCGCAATCAGGGGAAGCCCAAGTGGATTTCAGCATTAAGAGACACGGATATGGCTTAAAGACAAGATAAGTTTATTATTCTTCAGAGCACATGTAGTTTGAGCACTTTCACGTGTTTGCAATAGCACTACAAAAAATGAATTAAGGGATAGCCCAATGAAGAGATGCTATGCCACTAGGCAAAAGAGTCAATGATATTGTCCTTATAAGTGGTATCTTCCGAGGGTTCCCTTATAGAAGTATAAGAATATATTACATCAGGAATATATTACATTTAACAATGTATGAGGAGAACAATTAAACGTATTGCTATTTGCAGACAGTTAGTTCTTATCTTTGGTTTTGTAGTTTATTTGATGTAAGATTTAGCAGAAATTGAAATCAATCCTTAGAGTGACAGGTCTGCAGTGCTCTGTCAAGTTTGCAAAAGCAGCATAATAGGTAGATTGTACCTTTTTTTACTTGCGTTGTTGATAAAACAATCCAGTTAAGTGTTATGATAAACATTTGCAGGAGTAGATATTTTCCAACAATGTCTGCAAAAGTTCCATTTGTATCATTTTCACTTTTGCTACAACATTTGTTTATTTACTTATTAGGATTTACTTACCGCATTTTTGAAGGAATTCACTCAAGGCGGTGTACAGCAAGAATAAGCCAAACATAAGCAATAGACAATTACAGCAGTAAAAATATTCTAACAATACAAAGTAAAAGTATGGCATAGTATGCTACATTATAATGCCAACACATGCAGTTTTTTTTATATATCTTGGATGCCTTTTTGTTTGTGCAACAGAAGAGCTGGCATAAGGAGGATAGAACAGAGGTAGGAAAGAGATTGGTTGATGTAATAGGAGAATTAAGTAAACAATGCTTTAATTGAGACCAGGATTCATGTAGGTGAAGAGGAATATCATATAGGAGATTTAAGTCTGCTGGAGGTAGCATGCTTTCATTGAAAAAAAATTTGGGAGACTAGCCATATGCTACAATCAGACCATGATGGCCAGTGCAATGGAGAGTTTTGTATTCTGAGCTTAGAGTTAAACCATATAGAGGTCTCATGGTGTGAGGGAGAAGGGAGTTTAAGAATAGAGCAGAACGCTCTAGGGTTGAAGTTGTTGCTTTAATTACATTATGTTCAGGGAAATGATATTTGTCCATGTTCTCACAGCTCTAATTAAAATTCTCAGTACTGTGTCAGAATTTCAAGAGTATCATATATGTAATTTACTCATCAATTTATTTGTTTTATAATGATCCTGTTCACATCATTAACATCTTAATGGGTTCACCCGCATTATTTACTCCACAGTGAATATCGGGGGGGGGGGGGGGGGGGGAAGAAAACAATCACCATCATTAAAACAACTATTTATGAGTTATTTAACAAGAATTCATTGTGGCCCCAAAACCAGATGCAGTATATGCATGAAGAGCCATTAAAGATGCTCTATTTATGTCCTTCATACAATCCACTGATCTCCCCACCCAGATTTGTTTAATCTTTTGTTCACTACCAGAAGTCCTCAGATCTGAGTATATTTATTTATTTGGGTTTATTAGCCACCTTTATGAACAGATTCACCCAAAGCAGTGTACAGCAGGTCCAGTTTAATATAAAACTTAGAATTTTGTTAACAAAATAACAATAGTAAAATGACCAAATATAAACATAAATATAATAAATGAGGTAAACTTGGAAATATGATGTCAGTACAATTCAAACAAAACCATAATAGACAGCATGGAAGCATATTCAAATAACATAGATATAATACGACATCAGCATAATATCAAGGAAATACCTAATAAGCAACACAATATAACATTCAAATAGCATAGACGTGATGCTAATGCTTTTCTATGTAGCTGAGGGGCCAAATGTAGATATGTAGATGGGGACAAATGGACAGTACAGAGTCAATTGGGATAAATAGATGGGTGGCTAAACTCAAGGCAAAATCTTTGTACAGTTAAACAAGATGGAGGAGATTCTATATATGACGCTTAAAAAATCAGGGCTGAAATCAGTGCCGACTAAGCGTATTCTATAATCGGCACCTAGACTTAGGCGCCAATTATAGAATATGCTTAGTTGATATTTCAGCGCCGATATCTGCGCGTATCCATTTACACCAACAAAAACCTGGTGTAAACCTCAGCGCATAGATTTAGGCGCACTGGGCCATCTTCTTTAACTAGATGCCTAAATTTTGGAACGCCCATAAAGTGCCCATTTCCCCACCTAGAACCACGCCCCTTTTTGCCTTCACACATTAGAAGTTCGGCGCACATCATTACAGAATATGCTTAGCGAGTTGTGCGCCTAAATTTAAATCAGTGTCAGTTAGTAATCATTATTGCTTAAGCGCTGTTATCAGCGCTCATTAGATTGTTAAGCCAATTAAGTTATGTGCAGTGCTATAGAATCTGTGCCAATTTCAGCACCTAAATCTAAGCGCACTATATAGAATCCGGGGGGGATATGAGGAACTGATCTAAGTCACAGAGTGTGCAGCAAGCTAGTCCAGGTGTGGAATGAGTATATGGTCAGTCACCACATGTATTAAAGGCTTGTGAGAAGAGCCAGGCTTTCACCTGCTTCCTAAAGTAGAGGTAGTCTCAAGTTAGACATAGCCCCTCTGGGATATATGCACTTCATCTTGAGACTTAAAAATTTAGGGGCCCTTTTACAAATGTGCAGTAGGCTCTACATGCATGCAGCACATGCCAAAATGAGACTACTGCCAGCCTAGCATATCACCCTAGCAGTAAATTTGGCTATGGCACACGCCCATACCGCTGGGACAAATTTTTTTTGTATTTCCTACCTTGTGCGGTGTTTCCAGCGTTAATCATCAGTTGGCGTGTGCTGACCGGTCACCGTCTGTGTAGCACATGAGCCCTGACCACTAGATCAATGGGTGGCGTTAAGGGCTCAGGCCATAAATAAGCATGCGCTGATTTCAATTTTACCACAGGCCCTTTTCCCGGCCCATTGAAGAAAAGCCCTTTTCCCCATATGTGGTAAAAACTGGCCTGGCGCACACCAAAAACATGTGCCCACACATCTACAGGCCACGTTTTGCTGCGGCTTAGTAAAAGGACCCCTTAGGAAAGCATTACTGCAGACATATTACTTCCTGTGGGAGCAACTTTCACTTTAACAACCTTGCTCTATTTTAAGAGACTTCCTAAAGTTATGCTGCTGAAGTCACTTTTAATGGACCAGTGCCACTTTTCCCCTCAGGGGTATATGGTAGTTCTATAGTTTACTTTATCCGCCTCTACATTATTTTAAACTACATTCAAACAATCTCTTATCTTATTGAAAATCTCTACTTTTGGCTGTCACAACTTTCAATCTACTCATTCTCTCATCCTCATATGTAGCCAACAAGACAACTTTGGACAAGTTTAGAGACAAATAGGCATATTTTCAAAGCACTTTTGGAGGCTAAGTTCCATAGGTTTCTATGGAACTTTGGGAGGCTAAGTGCTTTGAAAATAAGCCTACAGGGTCTGTGGCTCACAGGGTTTTATTTAGTGAAGCCTCAATGCAGAAGGCTGGATGTTAGAATGCTACACTAAGCTCCAAAGCACAGCATTTTAACGCACACGCAAAAAAATATTTCTATTCCTGATGCAGTAGTGGCATGCAAATTACAGCTATGTTAAAAAGTGTGTGCTGTCAGAAAAAACAATGTACACTGTGCTTTGAAAATGAGCCCCGTAGTAACCTATGGAACTTTGTAAGTGTAAGTGCTTTGAAAATGAGCCACAAAGTCTTCCTCAGGTAAAAAGCAAATAAATTTGATGACCCTCTTTGATTGGATCATCAGAAAATTAAACCAAAGGCATCTGCCAGGTATGATATAGTTGGTTCTCACTAAAGGTTTTGCTACATTTTGCCCTGAAAATGAAGTTCTTAAATAAACTGAGCAGCCCGGGAGTAGGTCCCAAATTGATGGATCAGATTAGAAAAACACAAGGTAGAAGAATGTGGAATTTATTCTGAGGTAAGAAAGGTGATTAATGATGTGCTTCAGGGATCTGTCCTGGGCCTGATTCTGCTCAATATCTTCTTAGGTGGAACTTCAGAGAGATTACTATATAAGTGTCTCTTTGCAGATGATACTAAAATCTGCAACAGAACGGACACCCCTAAGGGCATAGACAGAAAAAGAGATGATTAAAGACACTTCAAGAAGTGGTGAAGTGCTTTGTATTTAGAATTCAGTTTCAGAAAATATAGATTCAAGTAGCTAAGGTACAGAAAATCTACTGCATATTCTAAGATAAGCAGCATAACATCTGTTGTGTTGTTCTGGGATCTTGAAAGGTACTTGTGACCTAGATTGGCCACCCTTGGAGAAAGGATACTGGGCTTGATGGGCCTTCAGTCCGTCCCAGTATGGCAATGCTTATATTCTTATGGCATTTACAGTTATGTGCTTCAAAATTAGATTTTGATTCACGCACCTTGGTTCTACAACTACACACTCAGTGAATCAATGCGTGTACACTCACAACCAATAAATCATTTTGTGTCTATATATATGCTTTATATGAGAGGAAAAAACCTCATACTGCTGTGGCCACACTTGGTTAACTCTAACCAAAAAATTGTATAATAGGCACACAGTGAAAAAGTAATCATGGGTAAAAAAAAAAAAACCTCTCATTAATCTCTTCAGTTAATGTTGTGTGGTAATTCAAAACAATCAACAAACCACTTATCTTAATGTAACTTTGCTTCGCTGCTCTGCAGATACATCCCAACGGACACGTTTCGCTATTGCTTTCTCAAGGGTCCTCACACCATCTGACCTGAAACAGTAGGAAACACCATTAATACTTTAAAAGACTGAAAACGCGGTTGTGTGGTGCAAAAATTCAACCTGTGCCCTGGAAGCTACAATTTCATGCGAAGCCGAATGGCAAAATGGTGTCTCTACTTTTTGACGCTTCAGCAGTCCTGTGGGGCGGGGCATGGCGTCATGATGTCATCTGACGCCAAATCTCCACGCTTATCCAATCAAGAGCAAAATTGAAGTAAAATTAAAATGAAAAAAAAAAAACAAAAACAAAATATAGTATTTACTTCAAAATATACTATATAGTTCAACCCAAATAGTCCCATAATCAACTGAAACTATGCGGGAAACTTTGACCTGTCTGAATCCTATCAACAGTATAAATGGCTTGTAAGAACCATAGTTTCTTTTAAAGAAAAATATGGCATTTACACCAGGTTTTAGTTGGTGTAAATGGCTGTGACTACATATAGTTGCAGTAAACCGGCACTGGGCGTATTCTATAAACCATGCCTAAATTAAGTGTATTCTATAAACCATGCCTAACTGTAGGCATAGTCTATAGACTATGCCTAGGCGTATATTTTTCAGCACCAATGTTTTAGGCATCATAAATAGAATCTAACCCTATATGTGCAATAACACAATTGGCGCTTAACCTTTGGCAAACATACAACCTATGTTTGAGAGGACTGGAGGACAAATCACTTCTCAACAACAACAAAATAAACCATGAAAAACAACTTCCAATGAATAAAACGAGCAGCTTTTTAAGTTTTCAATCAAACTTCTTCACTGACAGATTAGAAGAGATTTTTTTTTAAATGGAGGAAAAAGCCTCAGAGTTTGCTCACTTGTTCAATCATTGGCATAAAAATAAACTCTATCATATCTCTAAATCTAATCTTTAATCAACTCTAAACAAATTTTGAACAATATTGAATTGTACAATTTTCTATTCAAAGCAAGAAACTTAGCTGCTCTTTGTCATCCATCCAACATTGGACAATATTTTGTGGAGGTTTGCTGCTGCATCAGGGCTCAAGTAATATGGGCCTTATCTTATCTTGGGGGGACTTACCTGCCTAATCTTTTAATAAGGTTCAAAGCAGGGTAGCAAAAGAAATTACTGGCACAATAACCAGGAATTACAATCTAATCTAATCAACGCTAAAACAAAGAGAAAAACCTATTACAAAAATTTAGGAAATAAATATGATTTCACCAACTTTCTAAAATGAAAATAACATATAGAAGAGCAGATCTCATTAAGCAAGTCATTCCAGAATTTTTGCTGATAAATACGTACATGAATTTGTGATTCATATTTAACATTTTTAACTGAGGGGAATCCCAAAAGTAGATAATTACACTTATGACTTTCTTTAAATAAACCTAACAAGTTAATCAATCCATTGGAACAATGGCCTTCTAAGGGTTTGAAAATCAGACACACCACCTTAAAATGTATTCGAGCCAGTGCAGTTGTCTAAACAGTGGAGAGACCTGTTCAAACTTAGGGGTCCTTTTACTAAGGTGCACTAAAAAATGGCCTGTGGTAGTGTAGACACGTGGTTTGGGCACGCGCAGAATCATTTTTCAGCGCACCTACAAAATATGCCCTTTTTAAATTTTTGCCGAAAATGGACGTGCGGCAAAATGAAAATTACCACACGTCCATTTTGGGTCTGAGATCTTACTGCCAGCCTTTGATCTAGCAGTAAAGTCTCAAGTGGTAAGTGGGTGGTAATGACCTACGTGCGTCAAATACCACTTGGCGCACACCCAATATGCGCATCTGAAAATTTTCAAACACGCATATCGGACATGCACCAAAAATGAAATTACCGCAAGAGCCATGCGGTAGCCGGGCGGTAACTCTATTTTGGCACACATAGACACTTACGCAGCTTAGTAAAAGGGCCCCTTAGACTTACAATAGATCAATCGATGCTATATTCTGAATAAGCTGAACCCTATGTACTAATTTAGCAGAAATACCTAAATAAAGATAATTGGACCCTTACCCAGAGTTTTAGTAATTGGATGGATGCTTAACTTTTGGTGCCAGGTTATAGAATGAGGGGGTATGTGTCTCTGTACAGAATTGCATACCCCCTCATTGATAACATTTTCTACTTTTTTTTCCTGGCATAAAAACTTTGTAGTAGACACTGCTGCTCTTACCATGACGTGGTATATTGGAGTAAATGTGGAATTTATTATCCTTACCATGCCTATTTTCACATCTGAATATATAACCACAGTAAACGTACTATGATTTCTGACCTCAGTAAGTGCTTAGAACACAGCATGATGTTTATTTACTGGGCGCAGTAGTGAATTTTAATACATCAGCCTCTACACATTTCTAGCCTGATTACAAGACAAATCTTACATAGGTCAATACAGCTCAAATATTCCTCAGTCAGAAGATGTGTGTAGATCATGATAATTCCTTTGAAAAGGAAAATAACAAAATAAATGCCTAAAGATTCTTCTTTTGTTGTTCCAGCTGCTCTCTGAGCCCCAGTCAGAAAACAGCCCCCAGAGCAGGCTGAGAGAGCTTTGCCGGATCATTGGTCTGGTGGGCAACAGCTATGATGTTTTCCTTTTACGTCTGTTACCATTTCATGTTAAGGTCAGACAAGCAGATTTAAGAAATACTTCCCACATTATGCAATCGGTGACCTGGACCTAGGACTGCTACCCTAGGGGCTCAGATGCAGTTCAGTATACATTACTGTGTCAACTGAGTCAAATTAGGGTCTTTGTTGTCTGGGTTTCTCCAGTTCCCTGAACTAAGAACATCAACTCCTAAAATCCATGAATAACCAGTCCATGTTAAAGAGCTGGTGGAAGATTTAACAAATGTCAGCTCTAAGCTATGTTGCTTTTACAGTCTCAACAGTGTGAATCAATCTTTGTAGGGCAGATAGATCTAGGGGGCCCTTTTACCAAGCCGCGTAAGCATCTACTTGCGTCCAACGCACCCCAAAATGGAGTTACTGCACTGCTACCACGTGGCTCTTGCGGTAATTTCATTTTTGGCATGCATCCAATACGTGCATCCGAATTGGACGTGCATATCGGAGGCACGCCAAGTGGCATTTGACGCGTGTAGGTCATTACTGCCTGGTTACCGTGTGAGACTTTACCGCTAGGTCAATAGTTGGTGGTAAGGTCTCAGACCCAAAATGGACTCGCGGCAATTTTGATTTTGCCGCATGTCCGTTTTCAACAAAAATTTTAAAAAGGCCTTTTTTACAGGTGTGCTGAAAAATGGATCGGCGCATGCCCAAAACCCGCACCTACACTACCACAAGCCATTTTTCAGCGCGCCTTTGTAGAAGGACCCCTAGTAGAGGAATGGAAATGCAGCGGAAAGACAAAAGTGGTGGAACAGATGCAGAAGTGAATGACTACATAATAAATACAAACACTGCCAGTCCTCCTTCATTGGCATTAGCTACCTGTGTTAGCTTGCAATCATATTATTTAGGCCATAATCCTACATGATCTTTAAAACTGGGCAGCATCAGGAATGCTAGCTAGCACTTGACCAGGAAGCCTCTAACATATATAAGTCTTTGCAAGAAAATTGTATAAGCAGTTCAGGAAGAGAAGAGCCTTCCCTCTGACACAGTACTGACCCTATGTCTGAAAATGGTGTTTGGGTGAGATTTATGGCTGCTGAGCCTGCAATCTTTCAACTGCTGTGGTGATCAGAGGATTAAATTTAAAGAATGGAAAATCCTAGGGTGCAAGTTCCAAACACCTCCCCCCTTTTCCCATGAAATCCCTGGCTCAGTCTGAGCAACTCACTTTAAAGGCTGATGTGCTAGGTTGCGAAAGGCCTACCCATAAGGAGACTTGCATGATAAAAAAAAAGGCTCAGATGAGAGAAATAACTGAGAAGGTAACTTTTTTAGAAACAGTGAAAAATATGTTGGTTAAAAACTCATTGGCACCAGTGGCATAGCCAGACAGCCAATTTTGGGCGGGCCCGAGAACAAAATGGGTAGGCTAAAAATGTCATCACTGCCCCTCCACCAGCTTAAACAAAACCCTAATTTAGTTTCCAGCCCTTCCCGGCACCACCACCCCCCCAATTAAAACAAAACCCTAATTTAATTTCCTCCTGGGTTTGGGTAAATTTTGGATCCCCTGGACCCCTTCAACTAAAACAAAACCCTAATTTAATTTCCTCCTGGGTTTGGGTAAATTTTGGATCCCCTGGACCCCTTCAACTAAAACAAAACCCTAATTTAATTTCCTCCTGGGTTTGGGTAAATTTTGGATCCCCTGGACCCCTTCAACTAAAACAAAACCCTAACTTAATTTCCACCCCCCGCCAAAGTAAATGAAATACCTGTTCTGGTGGGGATCCCCAAGCCCCAAGCCCAAGACCTCCTTCCTGCTGATTAAATTTATCTTGGGCGGCTGCCGGCACTATTCCCGAGCTGCAGCTGCCAGTGGGTGCCAACCTCCGCGTATGCTCAGTTTCGCGTATGCGTGAAAGCTGAGCACGTGGGGGGGAGAGGCTGCGGCTGGCAGTAATGCTCAGGGACAGTGCTGGCAGCCACCTAAAATGTAAGAATGTACAGCGGGGAGGAGGTCTTCGGCTGGCAGGGCTTGGGGGAAAAAAGTTTGGATGGGCCTGAGCCTGAATTGGGTGGGCCTCAGCCCACCCAGGCCTACCCATGGCTGTGCCCATGATTGGCACAATATAATAAATTTGAGATCTTGGAGAATAAGTTAAGAATATTGAATTTAAAGGCATTTAATTTTCACCTAAGGAACATTTTAAAAGTTCCTTCAAAGAGTCCCTTGGTTTAATGGAAGAAGCCATCTCTCCTTTTCAAGAAGTATTTTACCTACCGTTTAAAAGAAAGATGCTGAAAGTGTCTCCCCAGATAGCTTGAATGTAACTGCATTTTTTGGAAACCTCCTTTGACTGTATTCATGAAAAAGCAACTCTTCTTGTTACCTTTGTTTTTGAGTCCGATCAGGACTCTATTATTCAATTATAGTTCTGGCGACAAGTTCAGTTTATGGGTCAACATGTATAGTTATTTCCAGATGTCTCTTAACAGACACAAGATAAGAGAAATGCTTTCCTTGTGTTATATCAAGAAGTGCAGTCCTTGGGTTGACAGCTCTTTTTCAGTTAAATGTATGATTAAACTAAAAAGACATTCATATATTTTCTGGGACCCTAAGCATTTAAAGATTTTTCTAGAATCTAAAAAATATGTTTCTAGTTAATCACCAAGATATCAACTAAATGCCTTTTTATCGCCCTCGAAGCTCCCATTGTTTCCTACCAAAGTTTCAATGTTTATGTTCCATTGTTACTTTCCTTAACGACACCTCAATTGTTTCGCATAACTCTGCACAATATAATCCATAACCAATCTGTAACAAATTGTATTACCAACATTTAACTCATATTGTAAGCCACACTGAACCCGCAAAAAGGTGGGAAAATGTGGGATACAAATGCAATAAATAAATAAATAAAATACTTGGTTCCGGGTTTTTTTTTCTTTTTATGAGATCTGAGCATGGTTGAAAAATGTGGGGGGGGGGGGGGGGACAATTTCGCTATGACATCTAAATCCGATTTTGGACATTTTGCGAAAAACAGCCAAAAATCTAGTAACAGACATGGCCATTTTCAAACCAGAAAATGTCCTACTTTTTCTTTCAAAAATGGCCATTTGCTAGAGGTTTTTGTTCTCAGTGCATCTATCTTTTAGAACTATTTTTGGAAAAAAAAAAAAAAAAGAAGTCCAAGGGAAAACGCACAAAAATAAGCCATTGGGATGTAGGCGGGGGGGGGGGGGGGGGGGGGCAGCATTCTTAGTAAGGCTACACAAACATCCCAGCAAAGTAGTGGGGCACCCTAGGGGGCACTGTGGTGGACTTCACATAAAAGGTCCCAGGTACACATCTCTCCCTTACCCTCTTATATTGTATGGTGAGCCCTGCAAAACCCACCAAACACCTACTGTACCCAACTGTACACCACTACAATAGCCCTTATGCTTGCAGGTGTCACCTATATGTAGGCACAGTAGGTGTTTGGTGGGTTTTGGTGAGCTCGCACTTTCCATCACAAGGGTACCAGTTAGAGTGGATTATGGACCTGGGTCCCTTTCTCTATAGTTTACTGCACCAATCACTAGTTTACTCCAGGGACCTGTTTGCTGCTCTAATAGGACTGGCCATAACATCTGAAGCTGTCATAGAGGCTGGTATTACTGGCATGTACTGTTTCTTTTACATCTTTGGGGGGATGGGAAGGGGTCAGTGACCACTGGGGGAGTAAGGGGGGTTATGCCTTTATTCCTCCAGTGGTCATCTCATCATTTAGTGCAACTTTTACTGACTTAGGCGTGATTGAAACAGGACTAGACCAAAACGTCTAACTTTAGCCGTGGACAATTTTGCTTTGCTCCATTATGGCAGAAAAAATCCAAGTTTAGGGAACACCCAAATGCCACCCAAAACACCCCCTTGTGAACTGGATGCACTGCAGAGAACGTCTCAAATCCAAATTTTGAAAAATGTGAATTGGACACGTTGTATTGTTCTGAAGATACTCATTAAAGGACATAAGTTTACTGGATTTCTTTTGTCGCCGCCACTGTTTCTTGCATTGCATTGCAAAGTGTGGAGTTTTGTTCTTCTGTTTTTTGTTTTCTGAATTTGTGTATCATAACAAATACACAAAGCTGAGATAGATAGATAGATAGTGTAACCAGGTCACTCTTCCAGGTGAGAGCCGGGGTCGACCCTGCTTAGCTTGGCTAGCTTTTCCCCGGTACGAGCTGCAACCACCGCCTTGCTGCACTGCTTCTGGCCTAGTTTAACTGCTGCCCAGCTGACCTGCGCCCAGGATCAGCTCACAACTGGGACACACAAACTCCAGCAGTCTTATAGTTCTTGAAAACCACAGGTCTTTATTCTCTCAGCATCTTTTAATACAGCTTTAATATTCAAGCAGTTACTTCCTCAAGAATGCAAGAGTCAGTTCAGTTTTTCCACATTCAGCTTATTAACACAGTCCAATCTTAACTCAGAATATAAACCTTTGTCTTGCTCCCAATTGTAACTCAGAATATAAACCTTTGTCTTGCTCCCAATTGTAGCCTCCCCTCATCAGCACTATCTTCTACCCTTAGATAGTTTATGGGTTAGCTTCTTCCACCAGTGGCTTCCCCACTGGATTATTTTATCCTCTCCAAGTATGCACAGCTTGGGCCACACTCCCGCCACCAAAGCCTTTACCTTTCCTGAGGAAGTTTGAGCAAACCTTCCAACCTCCATGCACTCCTCCTTACCTTCTCCTTCTACCTCCTCTTTATTCCACTCCATCTCCTCCTCCCCAAGCTCCACCAGCTGTTCCCCATCTCCAGGATCAGACCTCATCTCCCAATCAGTCACTCCACCCTCCCCCTCCTGGGAGTTCAGCTGACCCTGCACTGGCTTCTGGGAAGTGTAGTTTTTCTCCTGCATTACCGCTTTCCCTGGCAGTTTGATCCCTAGAGGGCGCCCTGTTCTCCTCACTGGGCTGAATGAACGGGGATGATGCCGGCTGAAAGACCCACTATCCCCTTTCCCTCGCACCAGCCCTCCAGAGTGCTCACACACCCCCCTGCTCAAACGATTGCCAGTCTTCTCCTGGCCTGCACTGGCAATTCGCGAAAGAACATCGGCATTTGTCAGAAATTTGCCTGATCTATGCTCCACCTCGAATTGATAGGGCTGTAAAGCCAGATACCACCTCGTGAGACGACCATTACTATTTTTCATCTGGCCCAACCACCTCAAAGGCGCATGATCCGTAATCAGAGTAAATTTCCGACCATCTAAATAGTAATGGCACATCTGCACTGCCCATTTTATCGCTAAACATTCTCTCTCTATGGTTGAGTACCTGACCTCATGGGGGAGCAGTTTCCGGCTCAGGTACATCAGGGGATGTTCCTGCCCCTCGTGTACCTGAGACAACACGGCCCCCAAACCTACCCCCGAGGCATCAGCTTGCAGTACAAAGGGCTTATCAAAATCCACGGCTCTCAGCAGGGGTTCCTGACACAGGGCCACTCTCAACTCATTGAACACCCGCAGCCCTTCCTCCTCCCATCGTAGACTATTGGGGGACCCCTTCTGAAGTTTATTAGTGAGGGGTGTAGCAATGGAGGCAAAGTGGGGTATGAACCTCCTATAGTACCCCACTAGGCCCAAAAAGCTCCTTAACTGCTTCTTATTTTTGGGGTATGGAAAGTCCTGGATACTCGCTACCTTATCCCAGAGCGGAGTTATTTGACCATTCCCCACCCAGTATCCCAAATATTTAACCTTCTCCTGCCCAAAACAACACTTTTGCGGGTTCAAAGTCAAACCTGCTTGACGAAAAGCCTCTAATACCGCCCTCACCCTTATAATATGCGAGGGCCAATCCTCACTCTGAATGATAACATCGTCCAGGTAAGCCGCTGCATATTGCTGATGCGGTCTTAACACCTGATCTAACAACCGCTGGCAGGAAGCTGCCGCTGAATTAAGCCCAAACGGCATGCGTTTAAATTGATAGAGCCCCATGGGTGTAGAGAAGGCTGTCTTAGGCTTGGCCTCCTGAGTCAGAGGGATCTGCCAATACCCTTTGGTCAAGTCCAGGGTGGACAGATATCGTGCAGTACCCAAGCGATCCAGAAGCTCATCAATACGTGGCATCGGATAGGCGTCGGCATCCGAGAGCGCATTAACTTGCCTAAAGTCAATGCAAAACCGCCACGTACCATCGGATTTGGGCACTAACACCACAGGACTCGACCATGGACTGACAGATTCCTCAATGACCCCAAAATCCAGCATCTCCTGTACCTGTCGGACCACCTCTTGTTTCTTTGGGGGTGAGAGACGGTAAGGTCTCTGTCTGACCACCCGGCCCGGCTCCGAGATGATATCATGCATGATAAGGTGAGTTTCCCCTGGGCAAGGAGTCAGGACATCCCGAAACTCCTCCACAAGTGCCTGAACCTCTTTCTGCTGACTCCCTGGCAATGTAGTAGCAATCTGCGGTTCTCCTGCCTTATATATCTCCGTGATCTGTGGTCCTAATTCTTCCTCAGCTTCCCCCCTAGCCTGACCAAATAGTCCCCTTCGCTCTTGCCAAGGTTTAAGTACATTTATATGATAGGTCTGCTCCCGGCCCTGCTCATTCCTTACTAAGTAGGTGACTGGACCTAACTTCTTTTCTATGACCGCAGGACCCCTCCAGCGTCCCACGAACTTATGAGGTGAGTCTGAAATCATGATCAAGACTTTGTCCCCCACCTTCAATGCCCTCTCCACCCCTTTCCGGTCATAATAGGCTTTCTGGTAATCCTGACTCCTCTCCCAGTGTTGCTGAGCCCCGCGGCTCAATTTATGCAACCGTTCCTTCAGCTTCACTAGATAGTTCACTACATCCCGATCCTCCTCTTCCGGAGGAACCCACTGCTCCCTTAACACATCCAACACTCCCCGGGGTGATCTCCCATACATCAATTCAAATGGTGATACGCCCAGAGAGGCCTGAACATTCTCCCTACACACATACAAAACAAATGGTAACAATAGATCCCATTCCTCATGGGAGGAACCTAACCCTTTCCTCAACAACATTTTCAAGGTTTTATTGAATCTCTCCACCAGGCCATTAGTCTGAGGATGGTAAGCTGCGGTCCGAATATGCTGTATTCCGAAAGCCTCCCACACCTGGGCCAGGGTTCGTGACATGAAATTGGTCCCCCGGTCGGTAATCATTTCCCTGGGAAACCCCACTTCACAAAAGATCCGAATTAGCTGGGCCGCAATAACTTTCGCTGAGGTGGTACGAAGCGGCACGGCCCAGGGGTATCTTGTGGCCATATCCATGATCACTAGAATATAGGAATACCCCCTTCGGGACTTATCAATGGGCCCGATCATATCCATTGCCATACGGGTAATAGGAGTCCCTATACGGGGAAGGGGTCGTAGGGGCACTCTGTTCGGTATTTGCTCTGATACCCTCTGACACTGACTACAGGAGCTGCAAAATTGTTCCACCTCTTTATACACCCCGGGCCAGTAAAATCTGTTTAATACCTGCCGGAGAGTATTCTGAGCCCCCTTGTGACCCCCTAAGATATGATCATGAGATACCCGTACCACCAGGTTCCTAAACCCCCTCGGTACTACTAACTGTTTCTGAGGTTCCTTCCCCCCTGCTAAACAGGACAGCCGCTATAGCAACCCCTTGTCACTAACAAACCGAGGGAAGCTGGTTTCTCCCTCTTGATCTACCCGCTCCCACGCATATTGCAATGTCTGGTCATCTTTTTGCTCTTTGGAAAAATCAGGGAATCTCTCTAACACCTGTTCCGTATCCCCTGGGAACCTCCCCTGATAAAGGAGCTCTTGACAATGCTGCCGCCTTTGCTCCTGACCTCGTTTCTTTTGCTGAGAGCCTTTCCTTGTCTTCCCCGGCCGCCCCATAACCTCTCCCTGGAATGGAAATACTTGCGCCAGGGACAGTTCCTGCTCCTTCTCCTGCCTCTCCTGGGCCCGGGTAGATACCAAGGCTTGCTTACCCCCAAGGCAGTATGTGAATGGAGCCCAATCCCGTCCTAAAATGAGATCCTGAGGAAGCCTAGGAAGTACAGCCACCCACACCCACTGAAGGCCCTCCTGGTCCTGTATGTCTACTAGCCGGACCGGATACCTTGAGGAGGCCCCGTGTATGCACTGAATAGCCACGGACCGGTCTCTCTTCTTACCCTGCTGACCCCCTTTCTGGGCAATCTGCCCCCACAACTTCTGGGAGCACATTGTCTGGTCCGCTCCTGAGTCCAAAAGTCCTTCCACCGAGACCCCTCCTATCTTAACCCAATGCGTAAACTGGGGTTCCTTAGAGGGGGTTACCTGAGATATGAGCCCCAACTTGGCCCTACAGTCCCTCCTCAGATGTCCCGACTTCCCACATCGGTAGCACACTCTATCATCCTCCTTAGGACCTTCCTCCCTCCACCCAGATCCTTTGAACATTTTACCCCGACCACCCCGCCAGACACCCTCTCCCCCCTCAGAGTATTGTGACTCCAGAAAGTATTCAAAGCCTTTGATAGCTTCTTCCAGAGTCTCACATCCCTTCCTGATCAAATTAACCCTGATACTCTCCGGTAGAGCCTCTAAAAACTGCTCCAGCACCAGATCCTGCATTAACTGAGTCACTGCCCGCTTATCAGGCTCTAACCATTTGATAGCCAAGTCCATCAGCTTCTGGGCCAAGGCCTTCGGAGTCTCCCCCTCCCTCCACCTCCAACTCCGAAAGCGCCTGCGATAAGTTTGTCTGCTTACCCCATACCGGTCCAAAATAGCCATTTTCAGCTTTTGATAATCCACCACGTCCCCTGGCAACAGGCTCCGAAAAGCTGCCAGGGCTTCCCCGGACAGGGCGGGAGCCAGTCTGATGGTCCATTGTTCTTGAGGCCAGGCAGCCGCCAATGCTACCCGCTCAAAAGTCCCCAGATAATCCTCAATGTCGTCCTGCTCTGTTAACTTGCCCCAAGGCAGCCAATTAACCCGTCCAGGCTCCAGGCTTCCAGGCACAGCTCCAGTGGCTATAGCCTCCAATGAGGGGCTCTCTTTCCTCGGTAGGGGTACTGCCCGTAACAATTCCTGCACCACCTCCAGCACCGGTTGTATCTGTGCTCGAGAAGCAGCCAAGGAATCCTCTAGAAGTCTCTGAGCCATTTCCTGCTGCTTTTGGAACCGGTGGGCCATAAAAGACAGCAGCTCCTTCGACTCCATGTCGCCTTAGCCACCGGTACCTGAGAGAAAGGGAACAACAAAGAACACTCTCCAAGTGCGGTATTACACAGCTCCGGCCCTCTATATCCCCCTCCTCCTGGTTACCCGAGTCCCGTATATGCTTACCAGAACTCGGAGTAATACACGCTTCTTTTGCCGGCGGGTTGTTCAGACAATCCCACCACTGCCACCATTCTGTAACCAGGTCACTCTTCCAGGTGAGAGCCGGGGTCGACCCTGCTTAGCTTGGCTAGCTTTTCCCCGGTACGAGCTGCAACCACCGCCTTGCTGCACTGCTTCTGGCCTAGTTTAACTGCTGCCCAGCTGACCTGCGCCCAGGATCAGCTCACAACTGGGACACACAAACTCCAGCAGTCTTATAGTTCTTGAAAACCACAGGTCTTTATTCTCTCAGCATCTTTTAATACAGCTTTAATATTCAAGCAGTTACTTCCTCAAGAATGCAAGAGTCAGTTCAGTTTTTCCACATTCAGCTTATTAACACAGTCCAATCTTAACTCAGAATATAAACCTTTGTCTTGCTCCCAATTGTAACTCAGAATATAAACCTTTGTCTTGCTCCCAATTGTAGCCTCCCCTCATCAGCACTATCTTCTACCCTTAGATAGTTTATGGGTTAGCTTCTTCCACCAGTGGCTTCCCCACTGGATTATTTTATCCTCTCCAAGTATGCACAGCTTGGGCCACACTCCCGCCACCAAAGCCTTTACCTTTCCTGAGGAAGTTTGAGCAAACCTTCCAACCTCCATGCACTCCTCCTTACCTTCTCCTTCTACCTCCTCTTTATTCCACTCCATCTCCTCCTCCCCAAGCTCCACCAGCTGTTCCCCATCTCCAGGATCAGACCTCATCTCCCAATCAGTCACTCCACCCTCCCCCTCCTGGGAGTTCAGCTGACCCTGCACTGGCTTCTGGGAAGTGTAGTTTTTCTCCTGCATTACCGCTTTCCCTGGCAGTTTGATCCCTAGAGGGCGCCCTGTTCTCCTCACTGGGCTGAATGAACGGGGATGATGCCGGCTGAAAGACCCACTATCCCCTTTCCCTCGCACCAGCCCTCCAGAGTGCTCACAATAGATAGATAGATAGATAGATAGATAGATAGATAGATAGATAGATAAGAACATAAGTGTAGCCACTCTGGGACAGACCAAAGGTCCACCAAGCCCAGTATCCTGCTTCCAACAGTAACCAATCCAGGTCACAAGTACCTGGAAAGATCCAAAGAGTAAAATAGATTTTATGCTGCTTATCCTAGAAATAAGTAGTGGATTTTCCCAACTCCATCTCAATAATGGTTTTTGGACTTTTCTTTTAGGAACTTGTCTAAACCCTTTTTAAACCCTGCTAAACTAACCGCTTTTAACACATTCTCTGGCAATAAATTCCAGAGTTTAATTAAAAGTTGCGTGATGAAAAATTTTCTCTGATTTGTTTTAAATTTACTACTTAGTAGCTTCATTGCATGCCCCTAGTCCTTGTAGTATTGGAAAGAATAAACAAGTGATTCACGTCTATCATTCTACTCCACTCAGTATTTTATAGACTTCTATCGCATCTCCCCTCAGCCATCTCTACTCCAAGTTGAAAGAGCCATGGAGGGGCATTTTCAATATAACATCTAAGTCCGAATTTGGACGTTTTGCAGAAAACATCCAAAATCCAAATAGGAAAGAAGGTCATTTTTGAAAAAAGGAAATGTCTATATTTTTTTCAAGAAAATAATTTCAAACAAGGTTTTGTGCTTTGCATTTTTTTTTTTTACCATTTTCGAAAAAAAAAAAAAACGTCCAGGTGAAAAACATAGAAAATCAAGGCATTGGGATGTAGGAGCAGCCAGTATTTTTAGTAGACTGGTCCCACAGACATCCCAGGAGAGCACTGGCCACCCTGCAATCTTCTAATATGACTCTTGATTTTAAAGATAAATTACATATTGCTAATAATAACTCTGAAAGATGAATTTTTTGTTCTATCAGTACTCTGGGACGTATACCACCTAATACAAGTAATTTGCTACTCTTTAGTTTGTCAAGTTGCCCCATTACATCTTCCAGGTTTAAAGAATATTTGTTTCAGTTTCTCCAAATTATTTACCATTAAATACCATTTCTGGCACTGGTATCTCTTCTACATCTTTCACAGAGAAGACCGAAGCAAAGAATTAATTTAGTCTCTCTGCTATGGCCTTGTCTTCCTTGAATACCCTTTTACCCCTCGGTCATCTAGCAGCTCAACTAATTCTTTTATTGGCTTCTTGCTTCTAATATACTTAACAAAGTTTTTATTATTTGTTTTTTACTTCCATGCAGTGGCGTACCAAGGGGGGGGCGGTCCGCCCCGGGTGCACGCCGCTAGGGGATACCGCGGCGCGTGCCTGTCGGCTGCGAGTTCGCTACGCTAAATTCTCTCATTTGTTGCAGCTCCCTCCCTCTGCCCCGGAACAGGTTCCTGTTCCGGGGCAGAGGGAGGGAGCTGCAGCGAACAAGAGAATTTAGCGTAGCGAACTCGCAGCCGACAGGCGCGCATCGCGGCACCCCCCCCCCCCCAGCAGCGTGCACTCGGGGGAGGGCGCATCGGCGATCTGCCCCAGGTGTCGTCGAGGCTAGGAATGCCACTGCTTCCATGGCAACCTTCTTTTCAAAGTCTCTCTTTGCCTTCTATATCAACACTTTGCATTTGACTTGTCAGTCCTTATGCCTTTCCTATTATCTTCGGTCAATCGTTCTTCCTTTATTTGAAGGATTTTCTCTTAGCTCTAATAGCTTCCTTCACCTCACTTTTTAACCATGCCAGCTGTCATTTGGCCTTCTTTCCACCTTTTTTCAATACATGGAATATAGCTGATCTGGGCTTCTAGGATGGTATTTTGAACAACATTCATGCCTGATGTAAATGTTTGACCATTGCAGCTGCTCCTCTAATTTTTTTTTTTTAACATTCGCCTCCTTTTATCATAGCCTCCTTTTTGAAAGTTAAATGCCAACGTATTGATTTCCTGCATGTACTTATTCTACTTATTAAATCAAATCTGATCATGTTATGCTCAGTGTTGTCATGTGGTCCCAGTACCGTAACTTCTTGCACCAGTTCATGCACTCCACTAAGGACAAGGTCTAGGACTGATCCCCGTCTTGTTGGTTCCTGAACCAGCAGCTCCATAAAACAGTCACTGATTTCATCTAGGAACTTTGACCTCTCTAGTGTAACCCAGTTCTCACTGATCAGCTCAGTTCTCTGACCGACCTGGGCCACAAACAAAAACACAACTTCTCTCACTCTCCACACAGATCAGTCTCTCTCACTTGAGCAGGGGTGCAGGTTAAGGCCAGATAAAAATCCGGAAGGCCATAGGATGTTAAGCTGGGCGTTACACTGGGTACCCTTGAATAGTCTGAGAGTAAGCTCTTCACTCTCTCTTCCAAGGGATACTCACCACAGCAAGGAGTTATCTTTTATGCAAACAAACTTTACTTAACTTCAGCAGGCAGTAAATCCAAATTCCATAAATCCTTATGTAAAGTCAGTATTTGGTTTAAGAAGTTTTCTGTCCATCCAAGAATATTTGGTACAGTCTTATCCACTAAAGTAAATGGTTTCTTGTAGCTCCCCCATGACTCAGGATACTCCCTCTCCTCCTAGGGTCCTGGCGGAGATGAAGGCAACCAAAGACCGTGTGCTCAGACGAACAAGAACTTTTATTATCGCATTTGCCATAAATCCCAAAAATATGTACTGTATATATTTACAACTCCTCCAGTTCATCACCTATCCCTTCGAGCTATATAATCCAAGGCTGTACTGGTAGAATTGGTAATCACCAGCAAATTCCTATTAGGATCAGATCTCCCTGTCTGTCCTCTCCTCCAGAGTTGCACCCTCTGGCCTTGAACAGGCTCTTCCCTTCTCCTGCTCTCAAGCTGGGCTCCCTTTGCCCACCCAGAGCACTCTTCTCAATCAGTTACCGCCTTTGGCTGACAATAACTTCCACAACTCAGAATACTCCCTCTCCTCCTAGGGTCCTGGAGGGGGTGAAGGCAACCAAGGACCATGTGCTCAGACAAACAAGAACTTTTATTGTCACATTTGCTGATCCAGGAATCACTGTCGTGGTTTAGTAAAAGGAGCCCTAAGTGCACTAACAATCAAGCCCATAATAAGGGCAATTCCCAAAAGGTAAATGGGCTGTTCGAACATTGCTCATCCTCCCTGCAGGTTAAGTATACAGTGATGGTTCTTTGAGTTTGTGTGTCTATCAAAATCTCTCTCTTTTTTTGTTTTATTTTGTTGTTTTGGTTTTGACTGTATCTGCTCTTTGCTGCTCCAAAAGGAATCTGCCATCCTAGGTAACCACCTTGTGTGCCTCCATTACATGCAAATCTCTCTCATAAATATTCATTGTGGATATATTGAAAACCTAATTGGCTATGGAGTGCCCAGGACAGGATTGGAAACTACTGATGTAAACATTGTGTCACATGCTTTGAGCTTAATAGATATAAAAAAATGAAATATGTGGTGATGATCATCATCATCATAATAACATTTCTTATCCTCACTCTCTGTTTCACAAAAATTGAAAACAGAAATGTAGTACACCATTAATTTCTACCTAGCAAAGTAGTAAGATCCCAGCTATACATCCAGTCATGCTCACCCTTTCCTCAAAAGAACATCTACATGGATGACGTTTTTTGATACACTCCTTTGATGGCAGCCCGCCCTTAACATAGGCTCAACTCCAACCATCACCAACTCTTCACCTTATGTACTAAAGCACAGAAGCCTTCCTTTAAGATACAAAATTCATACAGATCAAGAAAACAAGGGTTAAGATAACAAATTTTTGCTGGATGAATTTTCAAGTGCAAATTAGCCCATAAAGCTTTACTAGAGGCTTCTGCTTCTCCACTCTATTTGCTATGCTGCACCCCTGCCAAAGTGCAAAAAACAATAATGGCAGTTTTATAACTGTGTGCCAGTGGTTAGGTGCCACATGTGCTTTTGAATGGCAGCTTAATTGCCATTTACGCACATATGTGCAGTTGCCCTGAGTGCTAATCTATAAGGGTGTGCATACGTGGCATCGCACATATCTATGAGGGAAGTGTGTATAGAGGCGGAGCTTAGGTGGGACATGGGCATGTCTCCCACTGATGTGCACACCTTATAGAATACTATAAGGTGCACACGTAACTTGCTGCATTTATGCCAGTCATTGATCTGCCATAAATAGGCACACGTACATTCTGGTGCACCAATGCTGGTTTCTGCTAGTGTTCTATAATGGAATCTGGGTATAGAATTGGCATAAACCATGTTGCATTGTGCGCCAATTTGTAGAATTGCCACGAATAGCTATTGAGCTAGTTTAATGTGAAATTTAATTAACAACTCCATAGTTCTATGATGGAACCATCAGTCAGTATGAAACACCAGTCCAGCCACAATGGGTTATCATGCTGGAATAAGACAAGACTGATCCTAAGAGTCCAACGTCCATATATTTTCTTGCAAAAGTTTTCTTTGATTTACATTGTACAGACTACCTAAAATCTTTCTTGCTAGTATATATTCATCGAAAAAAAAAAACACTTATCTTAATCTCATGTGTATAGAAACTCCACTACCAGTCCCAGGAGTGATAGAGTCCATAGGATTAACAGAGTTCCATGAGGCAACAGAAGAAATGTCGCCAGGCAGGCTGCAGTGAAACATCCTTTTACAAACCCTGCAGGACAGAGAAGGAGCAGGAAGTGCGTCCTGTCTCTTTACCTAAATTTGGTGGTTGGGGAGAGGCAGCTGCCCACTGCCTGTTCCTGACAGCCATCAACAAATTGAACAAGGGAGTCTGAACATACAGGATCCTGTCTCTAATTCCGAGTTCAGTGATGGTGGAAGCAGAGGAGTCTTACAGTGGTGCTTTTTTTTTTCTTGTGGAAGAGGTCCATTTTGTTCCAGTCAGTGAATGTGGAGAGAAGAATAAAGGAGAAAGTTATTCCATCAGTAATTAATCCAGTGAATTCCAAAGAAAGAGAAAGAGGACAATTTAACAGAGGAGACATTCAGATTTTGGAGTACTTCATACCACAAAGGGTCCTTTAGAGTCACAAAACCCGTAAAGGTTCAGAGAGAACCCAAAGTCCAAAGGAGGGGCAGAAGAAAGGGTCATATGCCCATTTGTGTTTGCAGTGTATATATGCTGTACTACTGCCTTGCAACCTGTACAAGTGAATATTTTGTCCCAAACATTTATTCAGAAAAGACTTTTATCACACTCACATCTGGTGTATCTCCCACCATGAATGAGAAGACCGGGAACTAATTGAGTCTCTCATTCATTACAAGTACCCAGAAGAGGAGCTTCCTTTCTTTTCACCCCATTCCTTTCCATTGCTTTTATTCCCCAAATCTATTACTCTGCCCCCTACCCTCTCCCATATCTCCTCCTTCTGTCTTTGATTCTCTCTTTCTCCTCTTCTCTTCATTCTTCTGCCCCTTCTTTCTCTCATCCTCTCCTCAATCCCCTGTCCTACCTCTCACACACATATCGTCCCATTGCCTTGCTCTCTTCTTTTCACTACCCAGTGCCTTCTATCTTCCTCTACTTTGTGTCTTCTCTCTCTCTCCCTCCCCCATTGTCCTGCCCAGTAGTATTTATTTTTAAAGGGTCGTAGCTTGGGGCCAGCAGCAGCTTCCACCTTCCACTCCAGCTGCAATAGAGTAAAGAAATCAAGTTCAGAAAGGTTCTGCTACCTGCAATGACCTAACAGAAGAATCACTAGTCTTGCCATCTCTATCTCACTTGTCCACCTTCACTGCCCTACCTTGTCTGTCTCTCTCTCACCCCACTTGCTTTCCTTCTTTCCCCTCCTTTCCTTGTCTCTTCAAATTGTAGCCAGTAGTTAGAAGCTAGCTCTTTCTTATAGATGGGCCTATGTATCCGATGAAGGGAAGTACCATCAGAAGATTCAGATCCTATGACAGCCAGAAGAAGGAACACCATGTGTGAAGAGTCCAGCTTCTCTGAGCATACCCACTTTCTGATTGCACAAGACCTGATCTTTTCACAGCACTGCACCTCTTAATGATCCCTCATGAATCTAGTGGTAAGATTTGAGAAATGCTACTTCATACACGGTTATGTTAACAGCAAATTATGCCATGGAGCTAGATAAAAAGCTGCACTGACTAATTGTTTTTCTTTAAAAATGTACATTATGTGGGACTTTGTAGGTAATTATAGGGCCTTGTTCTTGCAACACATACACCAATCAACTACATGTTAAGTGAAGTGCATTGTTCAGCTCTTAGCCAGATGTTGCTTGCCTCCTCTGCAAGGTAACCCTTTTCATATCCCACATCCTTTACATTGATCTAATATTCCTCTCAGTGCTCTTCACCATTACAGAAGGCTAATGAATCATGCTCCATTACACAAAGCAGCTTATTGAAATCACTGTTTCAGATGTCAGTGGTCAGAAGCCTTTGTTTAATTAAAATGGTCTTCCTGTGGTAAAATGGAATGCTGAACTTAGGATAGTTTATCCTTCAGTGGCTGAGATCATCAAGGACCATCAAATGCAGGGGCAGACTGGGGGCAAATAGCCTAAGGAGAAGGAGTAGCATTCCCAGAGAACTGACTAGGGTTAGCTTTCTTTCCTTCCCCTCCCAGGAGGGCTAAACAAGGGGCAATAGGTCTACAGCTGTCTGTAGCATAAGAGCTGAATAGCACTGGAGGTCTCCAGCCCCATCAGGCTCCATGGGAACAAGAAGCAAGCTGAACAGCTTCAATCTTCAGACCCATGCCTCCTCCTCCTCATCCTTTCTGAAAGCCTGGGGATGCCTAAACTCCCATTACTCTATTTCTCAGCTACTGAAAGAATTGTTCAGAACTTTATGTGCATGTATAAGGCTGCCAACTGGATCCAGATTCACAGGACAGGGTTGATGCAGTCCTGGGTTTACCCCAGTGCATGCTGGGACTTGTAGTCTTGCTTTTCTTAGAAGAAATCAGAACTACAAGTCCCTGCATACAACGGGGTAAACCTAGGGAATGGGATGGATCAACCCTGTCCTGCAAATCTGGATCCAGTGAGCAGCCTTAAGCATATAGTAACTCAATTTGTAAATGGCTACAATTCTCCATGTCTGCTTCAGCTGGATCTGAGACCTGAAACATCTTTATGGAACCAAGATAGGTGAAACTATACAACCCAGTCTAACCCTGACAGTTTGTACCAGCCAAAAGAACAAACATTTCTAATTGCCAATTACTGGAAGGTATAATATAACAACATACTAGAAGTGCTTTAACAGGTTGTTTTCTCATTTAAAGACACAGAATACCAGACATAACTACAACATAAACACGGACATAACAAAATAACTATAGTAAAATAACCATATAAAACCAAACAAGATAGAAAGTAAAATATGTGTGAATGTAAACAAAAATAACTAATTGGCAGAGATGCCAAGTTACCCAGCTGCAGGCTGGAGACATTTTGACCAGTGTGGGATTTGCAGTGCCTGATCCTGCCCATTGAAATCAGTGCTGCAAGTCCCATAATGCAACAGACTGGGGTGGGTTAGAAATCTAGGCTTGTCCGAAATCTCTAGCCTGGACTTGGGTAACTTGGCATCTCTGAACTGATGGGCATACATCACTGGCATAAAACCATTTATATCAATTCTGTCTAGTTATCTTTATTTTTTTTTAATGTTTGACTAGAAGTGCCACCTTGACTGTAATTTTTAGTAAATTCTAAATGCCACACATCCATAAATTCAGTCATGTTTTTAGGTTAAAAGAGTGAAACATACCTGATTCTCAGCTTGTTTTTTTAGCATCTTTTTAGAGTGTAGGTTTCAGCAACTGAATACGTTGTCATGAGAACAAAGTTGGGGGAGGAGGTTTGACATTACTCCTTTCTGTAAACTCTTTATCAGGGACTTTCTGCTCTTTGGGCCAAATTAGTCACCCTGAAGTACTTGAGTTATTCATACAGCGTATATTGAAGCTTCTACCGCTATGATTCATAAGGCAAGTTATTAGATCTCAGCTGCTGAGGTTGTGTTTATCCTGTGTGTGCCCTCTTTCAAGCATAATGCACAAAACCATTACTTACCTGTAGATTTGACTCTATCAAGCTATTGTACTGAATGCTTTATGCTTCATGTGGCTGTGTCTGAACATGTATCCAGGATACTAAATTATGTTCTAATAATATTTAGCAGCGCACGAGCTCTGCAGAGAACAGTACATTCACCTCTGAGAGAGATGTTTTCAGAATGCAACCAGTGGGAGATAAGGGGGTGTTCTGTGGAGCCACTAAAGCTTGCCTCACTCATCACTAAGGGGTACTTTTACTAAGCTGCAGTAAAATGTGTCCCTAGTGCTTCCTTGTGTGGGTTTTTCCTGTATGCTAAGGCCATTTTTACTGCAGCTATAAAAGTGGTTGTTTGTATTTTGTGTCAGAAGAAAGCAGCAAGGTATTAGACATCACATGTATTTCATTAAGACTAGCTAAGAATCATCATACATACAATAGAAGGATCCTGAGGAAGACCTTTTTAGGCCAAAACACGACTCACGTCGAGTCTCGGATGTTATAATAAAGCCAATTGTTTGGACATCGTCTGCTGCTCTTTCCTTTGCCACCCACGCTGTGTTTGCCATTAGCAGGAGGCCATTAAAAAAATTTACCACCACTTATTTTCTAGGCAGTAAGGGCTCGTGTGCAATGCATGCGCTAACCAGTTAGTCTGTGGTAGTGTTGTTGCATTGTTTAATGTAGGAACGCTCACTCTCCACCCACTGACATGCCCCCTCAAAAAAACATATATTTTTAGCGTGCGTACATTTGGCAGTTACCACCGGTCACCTGAGTGTGTCCCGCATTATGCCATTTTAAGCTGCCTAACGCAGCTTAGTAAAAGGGCCCCTAAAAGAAGAGATTTAAATTGCTTAACAGTGTGAACCTGATTATACCAGGGGCGTTCTCAAACTTGACCTAACCATAACCTTTATCTGAATTTGACCTCTACCTAGAACAATACACCCTATTCATTCTGTGGAGTTGCTATGAGGTGTTTGTGCTTTCCAGCCTCGATAATTTATTTAATTTCTAATATAATGCATTCAAGTACAGTAGGTATTTCTCTGCCCCTAGTGGGCTCACAAACTAAGTTTGCACCTGAGGCAATGGAGGATTAAGGGCCCCTTTTACAAAGCTCACTAAAAAGGAAGTACCGCCAGGCTACAACAGCTGCCTGGCGGTAGTTCCCACCCCCAGCAAGCAGTCATATCTAGGTTAGCGCGGGAGCCTTTACCACCACCTCAATGGGTGGCAGTAAGGTCTGCCCCCCTGAAATGGCCACGTGACTTCACTTGCCGCATGGCCATTTCCTCAAAAAAAAAAAAGAAAGGCCTACCTTTTACCCACTGCGGTAGAGGGGGGCCTCGGTGCGCATCAAACACATGTGCCGATGCCAGATCAGGCCCACTTTTACCGCTGCTTGGTAAAAGGGGCCCTAAGTGACTTGATCAAGATCACATGGGGGCCACAGCTGGATTTGAACTAGGTTCCTCTGCTTCTTAGGCTACTGTTCTAACCATCAGGCTACTCCTCCATTCTGCTGATGTCAGCAGTGTCATCTACTGGATATAAAGGGTGAGGCACGCATGAGTGTGTGCTTTGTGTGTTTTTTGCCTGGTGTTTCATTGTTCTGGAATTGTTGGGAAACACAAAGTTTTTCTGCTTGCCTGTTTCTCTGCTTATTTTCTTTTTATGCTTGTGGGGGAAAAAAAAAACAGGCTGCAAAAACTCTACTCAAAGTCTCTAGGAAGGTTCATAGATACAAAACAATTTACTCTGTGAAAGTACACAATGCAGAATTTCTGCATAATTGACATCCCATGCCAAATCCTGCTTTTGTCTTGCAGAATTCTAGGTAGGGGATAAGAAACAATTGGTGTGCCTGTGAGTGCCAGCTCATCTGGACTTAAAATGAAGAGTCCAAGCTGTGTGGACTTCTGTGTGGCCCAGGGTATAGGCTGAGCCCAAAATGAAAGCTGTGGGGCCTGGGAAGAAATGGCTACAGTCAAGAGAACTGGCTCACGAAGGGCTAGGGTACAGTCTGTAACCATGAGTGCAGGAACAGATGACCCCAAAATTAAAGTTGTGGAGGCCCAGGGAGAGTCATCTTACACAGACTTGAATTGGAGACTACAGCCATGAATGCAAGTGCAGAAGCCTGAAGTAAAAGATGTGTGGGCATGAAGAGAAACAACTACAGCTGTGGGGGCCAGCTCCCAGATGCTCAGGATGGAGGCCTGTGCTCTGGCACACATAATCCAAAATAAAGAGGCTGAAGCCCTGCAGACCCGCTGAAATATGGCTGCAGCCATAGAGATGCTTGCCTGTAAGGCCACTGTTAAGCCCAAGCCAGGAATTCAGAAGGGTAGGCCTGAAAGAGAGAAAGCGAACTGAGGGTTTCTTGCTTGAGAAATGAAGAGCTGGAACTGAGAGACTGAAAGAGATGGGTGGAGAGAAAACTGGGGGAGGGAGAAGAAGAGAAGGAAAAGGCTAGAGTGAGGCAAAAGGAGCTGGTGGAAATAGATGGGGAAGGGGTTCACTATGGGAGGGAAGAGATCAAACCCATGAGGAGCTCATGCCAAAAGGGAAAAAGAGCTTAGGAGAGTTGAATGGGGTTGAGAAAGGTGGACCAGGGCTTATTATGGGGGAATTCTGTACAAAATAAAGATATTAAAAATGATGTATCTTTGAGAAATACAATTTTTCTGTATTGTGTTATAAATTAAATTATTACTCAATGTTTATTGTGATATTTGAACAAAGAAAGGATGCAAAATTTTCAAACATCTTGCACGGAATTTTCCCAGGAGCAGGTTATCCCAACTTCTGACTAGTGTAAGTTCATATGTACAAACCATCACATACTGGGGCAGGCTAAAGGTCCATCAAGCCCAGTATCCTGTTTCCAACAGTGGCCAAGCCAGGTCATAAGTACCTAGCAGAAACCTAAATTGTGGCAACATTCCATGCTAGAAAACAGCACAGAGAGGGTCTAAAGTATTACGCATTACATTCAAAATATGTACCCTAGCTCACAAAATCATTCACAGAGATGCCCCAGCCTACATGTCAGACCTGATAGACTTACCACCCAGGAATGCTAAAAAATCATCCCGCACATTCCTCAATCTTCGCTTCCCCAACTGTAAAGGTCTAAAATACAAACTAATGCATGCCTCAACCTTTTCCTACTTGAGCACGCTGCCATGCGACCTGAAAAAGACCTATGAACTAACTAACTTCCACAAACTACTGAAGACCCATCTCTTTAACAAGGCATACCACAAAGATCAACAAATGTGAACTCCTACAAATATACCCAGAATTGTCCTACAGTATTTGCTTGTTACACTACTATCATGTTTCACCATTTTCATGTTAAACAAGATCCTTATGTAATACTAAATGTATATTCTCTTAGACATTTCCAACATTCATGATGTATTGTTAGCCACATTGAGCCTGCAAAGAGGTGGGAAAATGTGGGATACAAATGCAATAAATAATAATATAAAAAAATAATTAAAAAGTCCAGAAAAACACAGAAGCACCAAGAGCCTTCGGAAACGGGACACGATTCTTTATTAACAACTGTCAATATTCCAAGATAGACCCGACACGGACTGTGTTTCGGTGCTTAGCGCCTGCGTCAGGGGTTCTGTCCGCCTCACTGTTAGCTCTTGCTTTCCACAAAGTAGTGCAAACGACTTGGCAACAAAATCAAAGTTTCCTCAGTTCCAAGCTCAATAAAACTGCTACAAATCCCAGGGCAAGAAATTGCTTCCCCGTGTCTGTCTCAATAGCAGACTATGGAGTTTTCCTCCAGAACTTGTCCAAACCTTTTTTAAACCCACATACGCTAACCGCTGTTACCACATCCTCCGGCAAAGAGTTTCACAGCTTAACTATTCGTTGAGTGAAAAAATATTTCCTCCAATTTGTTTTAAAAGTATTTCCATGTAACTTCCTTGAGTGTCCCCTAGTCTTTGTACTTTTGGAATGAGTAAAAAAATCAATTTACTTCTACTCATTTTACACCACTCAGGATTTTGTACACCTCAATCATATCTCCCCTCATCTATCACTTTTCCAAGCTGAAGAAGCCTAACCTCTTTAGCCTTTCCTCATACGAGAAGAGTTCCATCCCCTTTATTATTTTGGTTGCTGTTCTTTGAACCTTTTCTAATTTCGCTATATCTTTTTTGAGATACGGCGACCAGAATTGAACGCAATACTCAAGGTGCAATCGCACCATGGACCGAGGCATTATAGTATTTTCGGTCTTATTCACCACCCCTTTCCTAATAATTTCCTAGCATCCTGTTTGCTTTTTTGGCCATCGCTGCACATTGAGCAGATTTCAGCATATTATCTACAAAGACACCTAGATCTTTTTCTTGAATGCTGACCCCCAAGGTGGGCTCTAGCATTAGGTAACTATGATTCAGATTATTCTTTCCAATGTGCATCACCTTGCATTTGTCCGCATTAAATTTTATCTGCCATTTGGATGCCCAGTCTTCCAATTTCCTAAGGTCTTCCTGCAATATTTCACAGTCCACACATGTTTTAACAACCTTGAATACTTTTGTGTCATCTGCAAATTTAATCACCTCACTCGTCATTCCGATTTCCATATCATTTATAAATATATTAAATAGCACCGGTCCCAATACTGATCTCTGCGGCACTCCACTGTTCACCCTCCTCCATTGAGAGAAATCACCATTTAACTCTATCCTCTGTTTTCTGTGCAATAACTAATTCCTAATCTACACCAGAACACTGCCTCCTATCCCATGACTCTTTAATTTTCTCAGGAGGTGTTTGTTGGTGGTGGGTCTCACTAGGTAGGTAAGTAGAGGTGTGCACTGTGGTGTGTATGGAGTTAGTGGGTTGCACCTGTGGTGATGGGATATGGATGCACTGAATGTAGTGGTGGCTTGCACCATGGAGGATGATGAGGAGAGTTTGGAGGGGAGGACCTGCAGGAGATACCCATATCCCAGAGTTTTCCAGCCCTGTAACCATTTCCTGGACCTTACTGAACAGCAATGTCTCAATAGGTACTGTTTTGACAAGGCTAGCATCCAGCACCTGTGTGACCAGTTCCAACCCCTCCTGCATGCCCAGGACCCATAGGAACAATCCCATCCCTGTCCACCTGAAGGTCACCGCCTCCCTCACTTTTCTGGCCACTGGTAGCTTCCAGTCTGTCCTAGCTTTGAACTTGGGCCTGACCCAGCCCACTATCTCCAACTGCCTCATCCAGTTCTTTGATGCCTTCCTTGCTCACACCTCAGACTACATCACCTTCCCCACTACCCCCCAGGCCCTGCAGAATAACATGGTTCAGTTCTATGGCATAGCTCAATTCCTCTTAGTCATAAGCATCATCGACTGCACACATGTCACACTCAGACCTCCCCTGGGCATGTGATGCCACCTATAGGAATAGAAAAGCCTTCCACTCTATGAATATGCAAGTTGTGTGTGATGCCGAGGAGACTGTGGATGTATGTGCCCAACACCCTCCACCTACCAAGTACCAATGACGCCTATATACTACAGCATTCCGGAATCTACCTCAGGTATGACCAAGGGTAGATCACTGGCAGCTGGCTCCTAGTGAAGAACATCAGGGATACCCAACCCCATACCCCCTCCTCCCACAAACCTTCAGCTTTCCCTCTCTCCAGGTGTCTTCACAACCCACAATCCCCACCCCAACTCCACAAGGTACCAAGACCAACCAATAAACACCCATGTCTCTCACTCTGCTTCCCCCCACATGTGACAGAGGATATCCACAGTGGACCTGGCTCATGACCCCGCTAGTGCACCCTCAAACTTTGGCTGAGGAGGACTACAACATCGAACCACATGCAGCGCACCTGTGCCCAACTAAATAATAGGTTCTGATGTCTTGATTGGTCCAGAGGTGAGCTCCTCTATAGCCCAGAAAAGGTCACCAAGAATTTCATGGCCTGCTGCATGCTTCATAACCTGGCCCAGCACAGAGGACAGGCCCTTCCAGAGGAACCATAGCAGCAGGCCCAAGACCAAGACAATAAGGACCCCCCCCCCCCCCTCCATCCCCTACTCACAGAGCAGAGTGCACACCAGCTGGGGGTCCGAGCCATGGAAAGACACAGATGACATCCAATTTTTTCTCCCTATTTCTGATTCATTGGATAAGACATTTGATTTATTGCATATTTGTTTGCAGTCAATTAATTCTTGGATGACAGCTAACAGAATAAAAGTGAATATTTCCAAGACTCTGGTTTTGGTACTTTCATATTCATCTTCAGTGGAATTCCCTTTGAACTTTACTATTGAGAATGATATTACAGTATACCTATTTTATGGGAAGTGAAATATTTAGGGCCCTGTTTACTAAGGTGTGCTAGCGTTTTTAGCGGATGCTAAAAGTTAGCATGCACTAATGCTAGAGACATCCATATGAGTGTCTCTAGCGTTAGCGTGTGCTAATTTTTAGTGTGCGCTACAACACTAGCGCATCTACAACGAGGCTTAGTAAACAGGGCCCTTAGGCATGATTATGGATTCATCCTTATCATTCCAATTACATGTGAAGGTTCTAGTGAAAAGGATTTTTTTCAAGTTGAGGGTGCTGAGAAGACTGAAAGACTCAGAGGGGCATTTTCAAAAGGGACGTCCATGTTTTGATATGGACGTGCTCGCAAAACGTCCCCATCTAGGGGTGGGGAAACCCATATTTTTGAAACAAGATGGATGTCCATCTTTCATTTCAAAAATACTATCAGGGACGTCCAAATCCTTAAATTTGGTCGTCCTTAGACTTGATCGTTTCTGATTTTCGGCGATAATTGAAACCAAGGACGTTCATCTCAGAAATGACTAAACGCAAGCCATTTGGTCATGGGAGGAGCCAACATTTCTAGTGCACTGGTCCCCATGACATGCCAGGACACCAACCGGGCACCCTAGGGGGCACTGCAGTGGACTTCAGAAATTGATCCCAGGAACATAGAGCTCCCTTACCTTGTGTGCTGAGCCTCCCAACCCCCCCCCCCCCCCCAAAACCCACTATCCCCAACTATACACCACTACCATAGCCCTTACGGGTGAAGGGGGCACCTAGATGTGGGTACAGTGGGTTTCTGGTGGGTTTTGGAGGGCTCGCTGTTTCCTCCACAAATGTAACAGGTAGGGGGGATGGGCCTGGGTCTGCCTGTCTGAAGTGCACTGCAGTACCCACTAAAACTGCTCCTGGGACCTGCATGCACTCTCATGGACCTGAGTATGACATCTGAGGCTGGCAATCAATATTTTGAAATATATTTTTTGAGGGTGGGAGGGGGTTAGTGACCACTGGGGGAGTAACGGGAGGTCATCCCCCATTCTCTCAGGTGGTCATCTGGTCATTTCAGGCACCTTTTTGTGCCTTGGTCATAAGAAAAACACAATCAGGTAAAGTCATCCAAGGGTTCGTCAGGGACGTCCTTGTTTCTTTCGATTATGGGTCGAGGACGTCCAAGTGTTAGGCACGCCCAAGTCCCGCCTTGGCTACACCTCCGATACACCCCCTTGAAATTTGACTGTCCCTGCAACGGAAAGCAGTTGGGGATGTCCAAAAACGGCTTTCGATTATACCGATTTGGACGACCCTGGGAGAAGGACACCCATCTTCTGACTTATGTCGAAAGATGGGCGTCCTTCTCTTTCGAAAATGAGCCCGTCACTGTCCCATGAGAATTTTTGAACTGTAGTGCAATAGCTTGAAATTCCACTGTTCGATTATTGTAACATATTGTTTCTCGGCTTACCAGTTTATGTTTTGAGATCGCTGCAAGTAGCCCAGAATGCAGCAGCTATTGTTGGGATTTCCAGATTTGAACATATTTCACCAGTTTTGCAAGATTTGCAGTTTTTACCTGTTAAGTTTAGAGTTCAGTTTAATATGCTGAGTTTGATTTTTAGGGCAATAAATGGTGAAGTCCCAATTCCTCTTGCAACAGCACTTAGAGTATATGTTCCATCTCGCTCTTTAAGATCTGCAGAAAAATTACTGTTATCTGTTCCTTCTTATAAACAAGTTACTTGGAAGACATGAGATCAATTTTTTTTATATATAGAAGGTGCTCGTTTATGGATTGGGCTCCCAGAGGCATTACGTATGATGAATAACTATCTTTCCTTTTGTAAATGTTTTAAGGCATACCTTTTAATCAGGCTTTTGATTAACCATCGTAAGATGTTATATTCTTATTACGCTGGCTGCTGGATATTGGATGATACATGTTTGTATTTGGCTATTGTATTGTTTTTGGTTTACTTTATGAATGTCTTAAATTGCAAACCACCTAGGACCTAGGATAATGCGGTCTAGAAACTGTGATAAATAAATAAATAAATGAATACATACCATTGCTGTAAATATGTAAATGTGTAAAGAAGCAGCAGCTGTTTGTGTGTCTTTCCAGGCCTTCAGCCATGTTGCTTGTGGGTAAGGAAACGCATGCAATAGGTTGGTGCTAAGCGGGTTGCTAGTGTGAGACTGGTCTGGCTGAGGCTGAGTGGCAGCAGCAGGCTGGTCTGCTGGAGGGTGCCCTGTGTGTGTAAAAGTTCACAATTGAGATGAAGGTATCCTACAAGCCCTGCATAGTGGTGTAGCTGGCTGTCAGGAGACAGGGACAGGGACAACTACAAGCAGTTGTGGTTACCTGGGGGACAGGTCTGAGGTGTGTCACCAATGATATGGCATATCAGGGAACCCTGGAAGCAATGGGATCAGATAGATTAGTCCCCCAAGAGGGTGGGCTAGCTATGTTCACACCGCATTGGTTTTGGCCCTACTGGAGGGCCCTGGATGGGTAAGCACTAGCTGGGAGGTAGTATGGCACTGTGCTGTTGCACACATGGGGCCATCGTATCCATTGACAACACAGAAGATGTCAGGGGAGGCTGTCATAGCCACCGCTGAGACCCCCAAGGAGAATGGTGGTTCTTTGTATCACGGTAGGAAGCATACACATAGGTTGGAAATCCTATAGCGGGGGTTGTGGGCCCACCATAATGTGGATATTTCGAGGTATACCAGCTGAGGCTTTGAAGAATGTCTCACAGGGCCCCATATGGACCTTTGGACTTGACATTGGTATACCCAATGAGTCTGGGTTAGGAGGCATGAAAGAACTTCCATTTGGGGAGGGGGGGGGGGCAACTGATGCGGTGAGGGTTCTGTACTGTCCTCCTTGAATACTCCTTTGTCAGATGGCTGTTTGGTGCAGGGTTAGGGACGTGTTCCCTGAATGCAGGAGTCATGGGCTTAGTTCCCTCTAAGAGGGTTTGTGGTAACTCTTTTATTTTCCCTGTTGTAGTGGCTGCAATGTGCTAAGTAGGTGTGTGTACTACAAGGAGCTCTTTTGTATTGGTGGCTGGTGGAGGTTGAGCAAGAGGTTCCCCATCCCCCATTCCTTTCCATGTCATGTCGTAGGTTGCGGGTTGAGTACAACACATATGAAGGTTGCGGGCACACTCTAAGAAGGGTAGCTGCATCCTCAGCCCTTGATCTGGGACAGAGGTGTGGGGTGCTCTGTTTATGGTACTTACTTTGGCCATGGAGGCGCTCCCGCATGCGCCAGATCATGCAGAGTTCTCCCTCTGGATGTGCTGGTATCAGTGCCGTAGTGAGTCCAGGTTGCAGTGTACACCGATCCACCTGCAAAACACAAGTTGGTACAGATGGGGTTCAGGTGATCAACCTTCTTGCCTTCACATACATTATTATTTTTTAATAGTCTGTCACATAGGCTGTGACAGATGGCAACAGGCAGATGGGGGGTATGCATTACACAGGCACATGTGACATGTGCGCTGAGGTGAACATGGGGACAGAGAGTGGCATGGTGGCCTTTCTGTGCAGCATGTGCAGTATTGGGGGATGGGCAGTGGGGTAGAGCTGGTGTTCCTTTGGGCATCTGCATGTACTTTAGGGAGCTGCTACCAATGTTCTCATCACTATATAGGCGGGGGCCATGATAAGGGGGGAAGAGATACAGGTCTCTGTAGCCCCTCATTATAGCTCTGCAAGGTTAGTGGAACAGGTGGCCCCCATACTTTTTGGGCATTGGATGTGGTGTACATTCTGATTTCAACAATGAATGTTTTTTATTTTTATTCTCAAGTCTGTATTTATAGTAAGAAATTGGATTGTGGAAGGGAGCAATTAAATGTACTGCAACAAGAAAGGGACCTCAGTTCATGTGATCCTGCCCAGTGGCGTAGCAAGGGGGGGCGGGGGGGGGGCGGGAGGGGCGGTCCGCCCCTGGTGTCAGCTCGGAGGGGGGTGCTCCCTGCCAGCTCCCCCCCCCCCCCCGGTGCAGCACGATGACACCCCCCCTCGGCGCATCAACACCCCCCCCCGACCAGTGCCTACCCTCCTCAGCTCCTTCCGGCTCCAACCAGCTCCCACACCCTACCTTTAAAGAAATTTCGGAAGCCGTGGAGAGGCAAGGCGCAGCGCCTCGCGCCTGCATGTAAAAGAAGCGTGGATCGTCATCGGGCCTTCCCTCATGCTGTCTGTCCCGCCCTCCGCTGAAGCAACTTCCTATTTCCGCAAGGGCGGCACTGGTCGGGGGGGGGGGGTGTTGATGCGCCGAGGGAGGGTGTCATCGTGCTGCATCCGGGGGGGGGGTGCAACGGCGAACCGCCCTGGGTGGCAGCCCTCCTTGCTACGCCACTGACCCTGCCTATGTCTGGTGTTTGTACATGATTGGCGCTGTTATCTAGGGGGCAATGCTGGACACTTACCTAGTCAGGATAGCTCTGATGAGTCTCCAAGCTCTTAGGGAGACATTAATAGGGGGTAGGTGGTGATATCTCTTGATGAGACCAAGAGCTGGGTTTCCTCGGGGGAGTAATTGGGTTCACATCTCAACAACATCCTTGCACAGTGATGAACATTCCTCCACATGCAGAGCCATATATGGACATGTTGCACATGGAGGGAATGTCCTGACATTGCCACACGTTTTCTGGGATATATAGTGACGATGAATGTTTTATGCAGTATATTTTCAAACAAAGGAGACATTTTTTGCCACTATTGGGGGCATATTATTTCAAGACATATATTTTGCCTATTTTCGAATCTCTGGAAATGTTCTTTTTTTTTTAATTATAGCTGTCCGACTTTGGATGTTTTGCAATAAAAAAAACGTCTCTGCGTCATTTAGATGTCATATCTAAAATACCCCTTGTGTCTCAAACTAGGGTTACAAAAGTAAGTATAATAAACAATATGATATTCTTTCAATTATTTTTCTCCCCTAGAATTTTCTTCTTTCAAAACTTCATTTCTGTATTTAGGTCTTTGTTGCATTTCACTTTGCAGGAGAATGGCTGTCATTTAAAATCACATCTGGCTTTTAAAAGATCGGCAGGCTGTTTGGGAAGAACTCTTCCAGTTTTGCTTGCAGATGTTACACTTCCTGTTAGCCTTGGGTAATGCCCAATTCTACCCAAGCCATGTCTGCTGACAACGAAAAAAGAATTTCCATTGAACAAAGAATAGCTGATATCATTCTTTTTGCTGATAAAAATGCTAAATCTGTCTTTGCTTCTCTGCCAGATTGAAAGTGTCCTAGTTCTTGTCTTCCGGCGCTCACCCCCGCCAACACACACACACACACACACATTAGTCAGGCCATTGGAAATAACATAAAAATAGTCAATTCAGAAGTTTGTATGATCAGCTCATCCATCTATAAAACTACCAAGAGACAGCAGCAGCCCTTCACTGCGATTGCACAATTATTTAAGCTGCAACAAACAGGCAGATAGCACATTATTTTAAGCCTGCAGGTTGCAGAGTCAACAGGAATTGTGCAGCTTTGCATTTTGTTTATTTCTTAATAGTTACCATGCTTCCATTTAATAGCCTTTATTTTCTGCTGCTAATAATTAGTGCAGTTCCAGATCTGAACACATTGATGCTTTAAGGATCACAAGACTGGATATATTGTTTACAGTCCTAGTACATATATCTATTTTTATTGCTGTTTTTATGCTTAAAGACAAGTAGAGTGTGGCACCTGTGGCTTTTAACTGTGGTGGGTGTTTTCTTTTGTATCAGATCATTGCATGATTGTTCATGTGTATTTTTTTGTGGAACTTCTAATATTTCTTTATATAGGACTGCTTTCATTACTAGTATCAAAGCCTCACTGGAGAGGGGCTAAGCCATACAGCACATATTCATTGAAATTACAGTATTTTCTTTGCATTATTAAAGGGCAAACACACCCTCTAACTCAGGGCTCTTTTACTAAAGCCTAGCATACATCCGATATTTACTTAGATTTTAAATCATTGCACACTTTACTCATCCTTTCGTTATCTCCTATCTAGATTATTGCAATACTATTTACGCAGGTCTTCCACAGTTCCAACTATGTCAACTCCAGAGCCTTCAAAACGCCACAATTCATCAGCTGTTTAAAGCAAAACATTTTGATCGTGTTACTCCTCTGTTTCATGAACTTCATTGGTTACCAGTTTTGTATCGTATCTGATTTAAGATTTGGCTTTTAACCTTTAAGGCACTCTATTCTGGTAGCCCTGCATACATTTAATGTCTGATTATTCCCTATACACCATCCCACTCTTTCCGCTCGCTCGACACTAATCGTTTGTTGCTCCTATCTCCTAAACAAGCACGATATGAGTCAACTTGGCATTCTGCATTTTATTTTTTGGCACCGAATTTATGGAATAATTTACTAGTGAATATCCGAATAGAACTTTCCCCTCCAAAGTTTAGAAAACTTTTAAAAACTAATTTTTTTTCAATTGGCTTTTCAAACTAATTCTGGCTAATTATATTTTCCTGACTAATTATTTTTAACTGTTTTTGTGGTTTTCTTTGTATATCATTACCCTTCCTAACTTGTGTTTGAATGATTGTCTTATTTCCTATTGGAATGGTATTCCTTTCTTGATCTTATGCTGATATTTTATTGTTAACCACTTTGACCTATTTCTATGTAAAGGAGGTATATCAAGTTTTAAATAAACATAGTTCACTCTTAATACTGGGTAACCTATTTTATACCTATGGGCCACAAGGCACTTATCTTACGCTAATATCTGTTAACACATGCTAAGCTTTAGTAAAAAGGGCCCCTCAGTGAGTAGTTGTCTGATGTATGCCTGCAAGATGTGCAGTGAGGGACTACCAACACAAATAGGTGCGTTATTTAAAAAAAAAATGTTCAGCACCTAACCTAGGCAGCCAAATTTGGATAAGTTTGCAGTTACAAACTTAGGGGCCCTTTTACTAAGCTGCATAAGCGTCTATACGCACCCAACATGCACCAAAATGGAGTTACCACCCGGCTACCGCATGGCTCTTGTAGTAATTTCATTTTTGGCGCACGTGCAAAAAAATGTATTTTCAGATGCGCGCATTGGACGCGCACCAAGTGGCATTTGACTCGCATAGGTCATTACCACCCGGTTACTGCGTGAGACTTTACCGCTAGGTCAATAGCTGGCGATAAGGTCTCAGACCCAAAATGGATGTGCGGCAATTTTCATTTTGCCACATGTCCATTTTCGGCGAAAATTTTAAAAGGGCATTTTTGACAGGTGCACTGAAAAATGATTCTGCGCGCACCCAAAACATGTGTCTACACTACCGAAGGCCATTTTTCAGCACGGGCCCTTTTACTAAAGCTTAGCATGTGTTAATTCTGTTAGTCACAATAAGCTTTATTAAAAGGGCATCTTAGTTGCCTGTTTGAAAATTTTTCTAAATCTAGGCAACTTCTTTCTCCCTCCACCTTCGAATAGGCTGTAGATCTACCTAAAGTGTCCCTCCTAATGGATACTTCAGGTTTTGGATAGAGCACTGCTATGTGACTATATGTGATTTCTATATTTTAATGAGGGTTGCAGTTATATGAGCACTTCTGTGCCTTTGCCCAGGGAACAGGGGCAAGGTAGTATGGGAGTGAAATAAAATGGGAGATGGGGGTCTGCCTGGAGGGAGGAAAGGGAAGGAGAAGGGAAAAGATTTTGGATTCACCTCATGTGTTTTCAGTTATAGCTCAAGAATGCGTCAATTTTGGCCAAATGGTAGCAGTGGGCAAGTTGGGAATATTATCTTTCAGATGGGTGACTGTTAATTTGTCGTGCCCCTCAAGGCTTAGTGCTCTCCCCAGTCTTGTTTCATTTATTTCTGCATCTGCTCTGTTTGGTTTGGGAAAGGGCAGACTTTCATTATCATATATTTGTAGCTAATGTTTGGATCTATTTTTCAAAAAACAAAGACTGGTGGGAGGGTATAGATAAGTTGAAAGGCACTCTGGCAGAGATGGCCACATGGATGCCAGTCTATATGCTTATCAATAGAAATCAAACAAAATAAAACATGGAAAAGAAAATAAGATGATACATTTTTTATTGGACATAACTTAATACATTTCTTGATTAGCTTTTGAAGGTTGCCCTTCTTCGTCAGATCGGAAATAAGCAAATGTGGTAGCAGATAGTATATATAAGTGAAACATCCAAGCATTACTTTGACAGTCTGACAGGGTGGGAGGGTGGGGTGGGTAGGAGGTATGCATGGGGACATCAAAGCATTTCATTGATATTCTAACAGGATGGGTGTGGGTAGGTGAGAGGAGGGTGGTAAACAGAGAAATACAATTTTATGGTTTATAATGAGCTAGAAAACCCAGATCCTTGTTAAGTCCTGTCTGTTGGGTGTCAAAATATTCAATCATTCTGACTTCAAAGGTCTTACGTTCCTGTATTGTTTTAAAGTTACCTTTCAGGATTCTAACTATGAAATCACTGGTGCAGTGTCCTAGTCTTGTAAAATGCTGGCCCACCGGGGTGGGAACCTGACTGGCACCGGCTATCTTCATGTGATGTCTGTACAGATTGAATCTTGTCTTAAGCATCTGGCCTGTTTCTCCAATATAGCATCCTTCGTTACATTTTTTACACTGAATGATATATACCACATTGGTAGATGAGCATGTGAAAGATTCCTTTATGTTGAATATTTTTCCTTTGTGAATGACTGTGGGGTCCTGTGAAATGTTTTGGCATAGCTTGCAGCTGGATATATTACAGGGAAATGTGCCCTTCTTTTCCTTTTCAGTCTGTGTTGGGAGTTTACTTCTGATTAGCTTGTGTTTTAAGTTGGGTGGCTGTCGGAAGGCAAGCACTGGTGGGGATGCACTGGTGGGGATGGGAATATCTCTTTCAGTAATTCATCTTCCTGGAGTAGAGGCTGTAGGTCTCTTATGATTTTCCTCAGTTTCTCCAGCTCCAGTCTATATGCTTAAACTGAATGTGGCATTGTCTGAGGGTAGGAAAGAGGCCACCAGAGGAAGGATTTGATAAGAAGTTTTTTGATACATGGATATGTGGCATTTTTTCTGAGCAATAATTAAGCAACAGCCTGAAAAACACGTTTGTTAATGAAGTTGTGAGCATTTTTTACTGAGGTCTTTTTTTCTCCACTGTTTGGGTTTATGTTTGGCCTTATTAAAGCATTATTGTGGTGGTGGTGGTGGTGGTGGTGGTGGTGTTGTGTTGTTGTTGTTGTTGTTGTTGTTGTTATTGTTTTGTAAGGGGTTTGTTTGTTTGTTTTTTGGGGGGGTTGCATACAGGAAACCCTACAACATAAATTTAAAGCTGAGTGTGTTTGGATTTTCTTGATTTCAGTTACTTCAGTATTGACTAGATAAATGTCACATCTGGAAACAATAGAGAGGTAAAGTTCCTAGATGAAATAAATTACTGTTTCATGGAGCAGTTGGTTCAGAAACTGACAAGAGGGGGAGCTATTTTAGATCTAATCCTTAAGAGAATGCAGGACTTGGTGCAAGAGGTAACCGTGTTGGGTCCATTTGGCAACAGTAATCAGAACATGATCAAAGTTGAGTTAGCAACTGGAGTAAATACATAAGGGAAATCTACTGCATCAGCATTAAAAGATGTGGTTACTGGCGTGGACTACTGTTAAGATGTGGTATTTTACCACTAACTCTTGATAGTTGAGCACAGGTCCCATTGTGCACAATGAAACCTAGTTACTAATAACTGGAGTTAACAGTAAAATAACGTCTTAACAGTAGCGCCCACATTGATAATGTCCCCCTTAACTTTCAAAAGGGCAGCTATGATAAAATGAGGAAAATGGTTAAAAAAAACTAAAAGGAGTAGCTGCAAAGGTTAAGAATGTATGTTTGGGTTTTTATTTGTTTGTTTTTTTAAACTAAAGATTAGTGCATGCCATTTACAGCAGGGCCCATACGAATAAAACTGGTTCTGTGGCAGATAACATGAGTCATTCTTTAGTAAAAGACTCCCTGTATCCGGTGTGGACATTATTTACAAAACAACATCTTAGAAGCCCAGACCAAATGTGGACTATGTATTAAAAAAGGTGAATGGACAACTGGCATAGTTAAAAGATGAGGTGAAAGAGGCTGTTATAATCAAAAGAGCAACTTTCAAAACTCAGGAAACAGACCCAAATGAAGAAAACAGGAAGTAGCATAAGCACTGGCAGGTTATGAAGGGCAAGAGGACATGATATGAAATAGGAGGGCCGGAGGAAGGCTCAGAGGAAATATGATGTATTGAAAGAATGGTGGATGCCTGTGAAAACCTGTAGCAAAGGTGCTATAAACAAAAATAGTGACAGAATTTAAACACGCTTGGGCTGGGAACAGAGTGCAGTGATTAGAATGCGTAAGAGAATAACAGGGAGAAACGGTGCAGCGGGGAGACTGATTGTAGTTTTGAAAGCCTATATTTATTTATTGGGATTTATTAACCACCTTTATGAACAGTTTAACATAAAACTTACAATTTTGTTAGCAGCATAACAATAGTAAAATAACCAAGATTAAACATAAATACAATAAATGAGATAAACTTGAAACCTGTATGTTAATCACAACGATAGAGGGCCAAAGAGGGGAGAGACAGAAGCCAACTTGAACAATGGTAGTATAGCTACCTCAAAGAAGAGGCAAGGTAAATCAATATGAAGGAATAACAAATCTTTTATTTATATTTAAGGAGGGAACCTGGGCAAACTGAGTGGGATAAATGGTTCTTACCTGCTGACATCCACTGTAGTTCTGGGGTTAAGAACTTCTCTGACTTTTCTCACTATTTAAACTTCTGTTTTAATTAGGTCTCCACAATTACCCCCGGATTCTATATAGCGCAACTTAAGTTGCATGTGCAAATCTAGTTGTATTCTGGATTTATGCACACAACTTAATTAGTTAACAAGCCAAGAGAAGGTAAAATACTGGACTATGTGTGTGTGGGGAGGGGGGGTGCAGGTGGGGTTGGAGAGGAGGGAAAGAAGGTAATATCCTGACCGTGTGTGGGGGTATGCCTTGAAAATTTTAGTGCTGTATAAGTGTGCCATGAAAATCTCTGCTTTAAGCGGTTTAGCTTATACGGTCAAGAGCTGAATATTGCACTTAACCACCTAAGTTATAGCAGCCAGCCTAAAACTGGATATTCAGTGCCAGTGCCCAGACATGGCCCAGAAATGAATATCCAGGAATACAGCCTGCAGCGGACATAAAAATGCTGACCACTACCGACTGAATATCAGTAGGTATAAAAATAGGTCGCAGTAAATCTGGGCTTATCGCACAGGAAAGTCCCATGTTAGGATGCGCTAAGCCCAGGTTTTGCCACAGCTCTGTAAAAGGCCCCTTATTTCTATGTATTTAGCTTGATGTGTTGGTATTATTTGATTTTAGGTTTGATGTAGATTGTGTATGTGATTTTGTACTCCTACTTGGAAAAGGTGAATTATAAATAAACCATAACTATAACCATTTTTGTGTTTCTTTCCTCTGAAAGTCCTTTATTCAGCAGCGGAAGCTGTTCTGTATGCAGCCTCTTTACTGGTATCACAAACTTTGAAGAATCAAATGTCCCTGAAAGGAATTCCACATCAGCCACTGCTTTTTCACTTATTTCAGAAATTGTATGTTTTACTTCTAGCCTAACTCCACTTGTAAAGAAATATCTTCAGTAACAATAATTTAGTCAGCCATTAGAAAATTAATTTAACTTTTTACCTTTTGTTTCTATTTCATATGTCTAATCCTTCATTTAATTTAATCTTGTGAACTGCTTAGATATTTTATTATTTGCAGTATATTAAATAAAGCTGAACTGTGAGTGCCTAAAATTAGGTATCTAATTGCTGTCTAACTTTGTGGCACACTATATAGAATTAGGTTAGTGACTGATAAGAAATTCGAACTGATAGAGCTATCAGAAGTATAGAAATAGTTCATTTAGCAAATGAAAACAATAACGGAATTCAAACATGCGTGGGATGAACATAAAGGAATCCTGTTCAAAAGGAATGGATCCTCAGGAGCTTAGCCGAGATTGGGTGGCAGAGCCGGTGGGGGGAGGCGGGGCTGGTGGTTGGGAGGCGGGGATAGTGCTGAGCAGACTTATACGGTCTATGCCAGAGCCGGTGGTGGGAGGCGGGGATAGTGCTGGGCAGACTTATACGGTCTGTGCCAGAGCCGGTGGTGGGAGGCGGGGCTGGTGGTTGGGAGGCGGGGATAGTGCTGGGCAGACTTATACGGTCTGTGCCAGAGACGGTGGTGGGAGGCGGGACTGGTGGTTGGGAGGCGGGGACAGTGCTGGGCAGACTTATACGGTCTGTGCCAGAGCCGGTGGTGGGAGGCGGGGCTGGTGGTGGGAGGCAGGGATAGTGCTGGGCAGACTTATACGGTCTGTGCCAGAGCCGGTGGTGGGAGGCGGGACTGGTGGTTGGGAGGCGGGGACAGTGCTGGGCAGACTTATACGGTCTGTGCCAGAGTCGGTGGTGGGAGGCGGGGCTGGTGGTTGGGAGGCGGGGATAGTGCTGGGCAGACTTATATGGTCTGTGCCCTGAAGAGGACAGGTACAAATCAAAGTAGGGTATACACAAAAAGTAGCACATATGAGTTTATCTTGTTGGGCAGACTGGATGGACCGTGCAGGTCTTTTTCTGACGTCATCTACTATATTACTATGTTATATATTGATAAGGAAGCTAAAAAAGAATTTGAAAAGAAGCTTGCTGTAGAGGCAAAATCTCATAGGCAAAACTTTTTCAAGTAAGGCCAGCAGGCTAAAGGAGGTGATAGTTCTTCTGTTGAGACCTCATTTGGAGTACTGTGTGCAGTTCTGGAGACTGCACTAGAATTGCAGACAGCACTCCAAATGAGGGTGGCTCAGAGTAGCTACTAAAATAGTCAATAATCTTCACCATAAAGCATATGGGACAGACTTAAAGATCTAAATATTTATAACCTGCAGGAGTAGCAGGAAATGGGAAACATTTAAATACATCCAAGGTATAAACACACAGGAATCAGCCTTTTTTATTATTATTTTGGATGCATTAAAAGCGATTGTCACAATTCAAAACTTGATACGCTAGACTGAATTCATGACTATTTTTTTTATTTTGTATACTATATTGGGTCCTATGATTGGCAACTGGGAGCTCTGAAATAGATGCTCTGTAGTGCCAACTTTTGCTCCAAGTCAGAGGATCCTTTTCTTACATTAGAAGAATAGGTTTAATTTATACATTATTCCTATTGTTGAGTTTTGTTTTGTGCATGAAGTGATTTGGTATTCTTAACTCATTATGCAAGGGAATCAAGAGCCATTTCCCAGTGAGCAGCTTTGAGTTTAGTGAATGAGCATCTTCAGATACATTTTATATAGTTGATTGTTTTGGGTGCACTAAAAGTGATTGTCACTGGTTTCAAAAGCTGATATGCTGCCTCTTGAATTTTTTATATTAATAAGAGTGCTTCATTCTCACAGCAGATTCGTATCACTTTAATGAATAGGATCTTCATGATGCATAGATTTTTTTGACCTTGTCACAAGAATATTGACTTGGATTTTGTTTTATATATAATATTGGGTCCTATGATTGACAATTGGGACTCTGATATAGACATTTTTAATCACCAACCTTTATTCCAAATCTGAGAATCCTTTTCTTATTTCATTAGATTAGGATGCATGCTGCAAGGGGGTGCAGGGAGCAGTTGTGCAGCTGTCAGCTCCGCTGGTTCCCTGCTCCCTCTGATGTTACTTCCTGCTCCAGGGCAGGGAACCGGCAGAGCCGACAGCTGCAAGACTGCTCCCTGCACCCCCAAGAGGTGATGTGCCGGAGGGGGTGGATGTGATGTGCCGGGAGAGTGGAGGAGATACAGCGGGGGGGGGGGGGGGGGGGGGAAGAGGTGATGCGCCAGGGAGTGAACAGCGGTGATCTGCCCCGGGAGACATCCAGCATAGGAACACCACTGATCCAGATTCTCTAGGCCACTGGTGTGCACTTTCAGTCCTTAAGGACTGCAAACACGTCAGGTCACACATGGAAAAATCTATCATATGCATAATCATTAGGGATTAGAAGGTGTTGCATTATTGGCTGAAAGCGAAACTATGCTCTGCAGCCTGCAGCCCCCATTCCCTTATGAACATAAGCATTGCCATATTGGGACATACTGACTGTCTATCAAGCCTAGTATCCTGTTTCCAACAGTGACCAATCTAGGTCACAAGTACCTGGCAATATCCTAGAACAGTAAAACAGATTTTATGCTGCTTATCCTAGAAATAAAACTCAAAACTAATAAAAATAGTAGAGGATACACAAGAAATGCAATATGTCACAATCTTATACGTGGGTAAGTCTCATATATGCTTGACGGCTAATGTCACTTCACTCCTCGGTGAACCTATTGCCGTACAATATTATAATCATAGACTCTTACCCTCCGACCTACCAATGCCTAAGTACTTTACTATTCATTTTTTATTTTTAACATTATGTGTAAAGGTTAGGCAATATGTTACTTATCTGAGCTTGTTTCTAACGGGTGTGCTCACAAACCCCGACAGGTAGCCTGTTTCGCAATTCTTGCTTTGTCAAGGGGGAGCGCTTCACCTCATGTTCGCTCGTAACAACTCTGGTTTCTTCGACCTAGAAATAAGCAGTGGATTTTGCCAAGTCCATCTTAATAATGGCTTATGGACTTTTCTTTAGGAAATTAGCCAAGCCTTTTTTAAACCCTGCTAAGCTAACTTCTCATGAGACTGCCGCTGAAACTCCCAGCAGCCATTTCAAGAATGGAGCCAGAATGGGCAGGAGCAATCTACAGTTCCTCCTATCCATGTCAGCTCCAATGTCAAAATGGCTGCCAAGACTGCCGCAGGAGGTCCCAACAGCCATTTTGTTAATGGAGCCGGCATTGGCAGGAGCAACTGGGGATACTCCTGCCCATCTGGCCACTTGACCACCAATGATACGGTAGGTGGGGGGGGGGGGGGAACTATAAGTGAAGCAGAAACTGAAAAATACTGGTTTGGGTTGCCCTCTATTAGGGATATCCAGACAACCTGACTCTTTGCGGACCTTGAAGCCTGCATGTGAAAACCACTGCTTTAAGGCTGACAGCCTGTCTCTGTAATCAGGGGAGCAAAGTTTCCCTGCACTTTCTTCTTCTTTCCAAACCTGGCTTTCTGTGTTCTTTTACTTCCTTGTATTTTTCCTTTTTGTACATCAGTTTGTTTTGCTCCACAACTGTGCTTCTCTAGTCAGTCGTGGACACACCCGGACAGGCTGAATTTCAGGATATCCACTATGAATATGCATGAGAGTTTTGCATACAAATATACCTCATGCTTATTTGTTGTGGATACTATGACAACCCGACTGACTGGGCATGTTCTGAGGACTGGGTTGAAAAGCACTGCTACATGGGCTAGGCCCAGTGGTATTCCTCCCAGTCCTTGAAGGCAACCAATATGTCAGGTTTTTAGGATATTAGGTGTGTGAAGCCAGACAATTTTTGCTTTGTGTTGTTTCCTGTATCATTTCTGGGGATGTTCATTGTGTTCATTTTTAACCCCTTATGTCATCACAGAATCCATTCAGGCAAAGATAATACTTGATAAAACTGGATATATGTTCACACCAGGGGCGTATCTGCGTGGGGCCTCAGGGGCCTGGGCCCCCGCAGATTTTGCCCTGGACCCCCCTACCGCCATCAACCCTCCCCCGCTGCCGTTCTTACTTTTGCTGGCGGGGGACCCCAAACCCCCGCCAGCCGCCCCGCGGTGTTTGAAATTCATCTTCGGCCTCCGTGGCCGTGCTGCTGTGATAGGCGCTGTTGAAATCCACTTCGGAGTCTGACGTCGTTGTACGTTGTACGTGCTGCGACGTCAGACTCCGAAGTGGATTTCAACAGCGCCTATCACAGCAGCACGGCCACGGAGGCCGAAGATGAATTTTAAACACCGCGGGACGGCTGGCGGGGGTTTGGGGTCCCCCGCCGGCTGAAGAAGTTTTTGCGGCAGGTGGAAGCAGACCTCGGCTGGCGGGGGTTGGGGTCCCCCGCCAGCAAAAGTAAGAACGGCAGCGGGGGAGGGTTGGCGGCGGGAGGGGGGTGGAGTCATTGGTGGAGGTGGGGGCTCGGCGGCGGCGGCGGGGGGGGGGGGCTAAAATGTGCCCCCTCCCTCTGGCTCTGGCCCCCCCTACCGCCGGAGTCCAGATACGCCCCTGGTTCACACAGATAAAGACTCTTCCTATCCAGTCCAAACGTAATTCATATATAATGTTCAATAGTATTCAATACCCCACATTCTTCAAACCTTCTATGTGATGATATACATTCCCCATGAACCTCAGTGATGTGCAATCACCAGCAATTTCTCAATCTGGTGATAGTAGCAAACATCCACCTCTTCATTGGTTCATTTAAATATTCTAAACTTATTCATTCTATTTATTAAAGCTCATAATTTAAATTGAACTTATCTTCATTTTCTTTTAATTTTATCAGACCCAGGGGTTAGGCTGCCCGACATGCACGTTTCGCTCCGAAATGAGCTGTCTCAAGGACATCCCCCCATGATCTTACTAGCGTCCGCTCAGCAAAAGTTATTCAGTAGCCAACTTTTCAGTAGAATAACTTTTGCTGAAGGAGCTTGAAGAGAGAGCTCCATACTTAAGCTGCCATGCTGTCCATCAGCAGAACCGAAAGCCTTTTCTTGATTTTCTTGTATAACTTTGAAAAGTAACAATTTCAAAATGATCATTTTTAAAAAGGTAGAAAATAAACACGTCAAAGTGCAAAATATTATAACTAGCCTCTGCTATGACTGCTAAATTCTTCTATTTGTATACATCTGCATGCTCATCTGTGAACCAATCCATCCCTAATAAGATTCAGTTAACATCATTTGTAATGCTGAGTATTTTAATGAGAGCTACTGTCTCCTCTCCAAGGATTTTACATTTAAATGTTAGTATAATGCCAATACATAATCAGAAAATGAGAAGGCATTTATACAGTGGGCATAGGATGCTGCTGGCACATGGTGAGTCAGAGGAATGAACTTCTAGGGGGTTGCCAAAGGATCTGTTCTTACATGCTGTAATAATTTATTCATTCTGAGCTTCTGAGTGCCCTAGTACTAACCTCAAACACAATTTTGCATTTAAAGGAACTAACTTCAGTCTCAAATCATATTTTTGTGTTGGTGTGTGTCTGCCTTCTTGTAGGTGTGTGTCTGAGGTCTGTATGGGAGAAAAATCTGTTACTAATTCAATGTGTGATTCACACATCATTACACTGTAAAAACTGGCATAATTCTAATGGTTGGAACACCTGTTCCAATTCACGATTTTTTTTTATTTTTTAGACTATGTGAACAGTTGTTTCTAATTAAAAAGTGGCTAAGTTGTGGAGAGTTGATTAACCTAAGATGAGGTTATAAAGAGTGGTCAGAGTCACGTCATGCTCTGCTCAGTGCTTCGTTCCTTCCTAGGTGTTGACAATTTCTATAAGGGCATGAGGTGAATGTATCTGTCTCAGCTGTGGACTGTTCTAAATTGTCAGGAAACCATCTAACATTACTGCATAATTATTTTTAATCTAGTTTTTAATCAAATATTATATAAAAGTGTTTTATATGTGCTCAGACCAAGTGCCCAATGTAGAATAGGCCACCATCCATCCCATCATCACACATATAAGTCCCAAAGAAATTTGTTCACTTTGAAGGCCACAAATATTATTGTTCATATAAATAGTCCATCTGGAAATAACATTTCAAAGCGCAATCAAATCTCAGCAAGTGAATGTTCAGGAAAACTGATACAATATTACATTATAAAGGAAACAGGAGGAGAAGGGTAGAAAGTGGGGTTCCGCAGGGGCCTGTGTGGGACCACTGCTTTTTAAGATATTTATAAATGATCTAGAGATGGGAGTAACGAGTGAGGTAATTAAATTTGCTGACGACATAAAGTTATTAAAAGTTGTTAAATCGCAAGAGGATTTTAAATAATTACAAGAGGACCTTACGAGACTGGGAGACTGGGTATCCAAATGGCAGATGAATTTTAATGTGAGCAAGTGCAAAGTGATGCATGTGGGAAAGAGGAACCCAAACTACAGTTATGTGATGCAAGGTTGCACATTAGGAGTCACCGACCAGAAAAGGGATCTAAGTGTCATCATTGATAATACGTTGAAACCTTCTGCTCAGTGTGCGGCGGCGGCTTATTTCTGAAATAAGCAGCATAAAATGTATAGTACTGTTTTTTGAGATCTTGCCAGGTACTTGTGATCTGGATTGGCCACTGTTGGAAACAGGATACTGGGCTTGATGGACCTTCAGTCTGTCCCAGTATGGCAACACTTATGTACTCACTAGTAAAAAATGCCCGTTTCTGAAGGCAAGGAAATGGGCCCTAGGCAGGCAATTCCTCCCCCCTCCCCCCCCCCCCGCGCGCTGCGGCCCCCTCGCCCCCCCCCCTTCGGCGAACCTGTCGCCCCCCCCCCCCCCGGACAGCCGAAAACTGCCCCCCGCCGCCGTTGTGTACTACCTGTGCTGACGGGGGACCCAAACCCCCGTCAGCCGAAGTGTTGTTGTGCCCTTTGCGTTCCTTCCTCATCTTCTCTGGAAGTTCCTGTGCGTGCGTCTGACGTCAGACGCACGCAAGACGCAGCAAAGGAACTTCCAGAGAAGATGAGGAACGCGAAGGGCACAACAACACTTCGGCTGTCGGGGGTTTGGGTCCCCTGTCAGCACAGGTAGTACACAACGATGGCAGGGGGCGGCTTTCGGCGGTCCGGGGGGGGGGCAAGGGGGCCGTAGCGCGGGGGGTGACAGATGATTCCGAGGCAGGGGGAGGAGTAGGGAAACTCCTTCCCTTGCCTTGGAATCAGCTGTCATGACGTCAGTGACGTCAGTGCGTGTCTGCCTAGCAGACCACCTCCAACCTAGGGAGCCACGAACCCAGGCACAGAACGTTGGAGGTGAGAATTATTATATAGGATGTAAAGCAAATAGAATGTTAGGTATTAATGGGAAAGAAATGGAAAACAAAAATGAGGATGTTATAATGCCTTTGTATCGCTCCATGGTGCGACAGCACCTCGAATACTGTGTGCAATTCTGGTCCCAGCATCTCAAAAAAGATATAGTGGAATTAGAAAAGGTACAGAGAAGAGTGACGAAAATGATAAAGGGGATGGCACAACTTCCCTATGGGAAAAGGCTAAAACAGCTAGGTCTCTTTAGCTTGGAAAAAAGATGGCTGACGGGAGATATGATAGAGGTCTATAAAATAATGAATGGAGAGGAACGGTAGAAGTGAATCGCTTGTTTGCTCTCTAAAAATACTAGGACTAGGGGGTTTGGGTAGCTTCCTAAAAGAAAAGTCCATAAGCAGAGGCATAGCTATGGGGGGGTGCAAGGGGAGCAGCCGCTCCCCCAATTAGATTTCAAATGAAAACAGCGCCTACCTCTCCTGCTGCTGGGCTGCCACACAGCAGCATGGGGTTTTTTTTTAAACTTTGCAGCATAACTAACTCTCCCCCCTCCCATATAGAACCAAAAATGTCCCTCTTCTTTCCTCAAACCCTCCCCCTGCCCGAGTCTAGCAGACTAGCACCGCTTTCATTTTCTCTTCCCCTCCCCCTAGGTCCCTCAAACCTTCTTTCTTTAGTGGCCCCTCCCTTCTGCCCTGCAGCAGATCACAGGCTGCTTGAGTTGGTGCCAGATGCTTCCTTCTGCCCCGCCCCTCTGACACAACATCTTGTATATACACCAGAGTGGGACGCAGCAGTGTTGCCAGGTGGGCGGTTTTACCGCCCAATTGGGCGGTTTTCCGCGACCCGCCGCGGGAAATTTTTGCCCGCGGCGGGTTGCGGTTTTTTGGGCTGCTTTTTGGGCTTCAGGGCAGTTTTTTGGGCGGCTTTTTCGGCCGCGGGGGGTGGGGTTAGTGACGTTTTTGGGCGGGGTTAGTGACGTTTTGGGCGGGGTTAGTGACGTTTTGGGTGGAGGCCGATGACGGGGGAGGCGGGGCCGTTGACGGTGGGGGCGGGCTTCATGACGGCGGGGGCGGGGGTGATGACGCGGGGGTGGGGGTGTCAGGGGCGGGGTTTGAGTTTGGGCGGTTTTTGTGCTGGATTGGGTGGGAAAAAATTTTCCACCTGGCAACACTGGGACGCAGCAGCAGAGGGAAGCATTAGGCGCAGGCAGTACCATGAGGCAGACGTGGTCGTATAATTAACATTATAATTTTATTTGTATTTGGGTAATAATAACTGAGAAAATGCAATTAAAAATTATATTACAAAGCATGAAGTTGACTTGGTTAACTTCTGCTGTATATCAACCAGTAGTAAATAATAGTACTAAACAATATTAAGTGCATTTTTACAATATACCACTGCATTCTTCAAAACCGAAGGAGCAAGTTCCCACAAACCATCTAGGCACAGGTTAAAAAAAAAAAACTTTCAAATGCTCCCAGGTTTCAACCTAATACATCTTAAATGTGGGATATGAATGTCATAAACAAATACATAGAAACTCTGAATGTTAAGGACCTGATTCTCACATGATGTCTGTTTTAGTGGCCCACCATTACCAGGAGAAAAAAAAAATCTCTGCACGAATATAACCCGTTCTAGGGTGTCCCTGTAACCAGCCCCTCCAACTGACCACTGATTAAGATTTATAACAAATTACTACTCTACCTATGAAAAGTTATCCCGTTTTTATGCACAAGCTGGCACGTTTCAAAATATAAGTGAGATTAAGTAAAAATGCTACCAACAATAAAGAACGACAAGGTAGATGCAGCACCTGATAGATTTGCTTGCTTTGTTTTGAGTATACGGGGATGACGACTGCGCGGGGAAGGGAAAACTCAGATTGACCTAATTGGTTTCAGCATTTTGACGTCACTTCATCTCCTGCCTATTAAACCTCATTGGCCTCGTACGTACCGTTTCCTGTTCTCAATTTAATAACCTCCTCGGCCCAGACGTACTCCGCGGGAACGGCGGGAGATGAGCAAAGTCCAGGCACGCCCCATTGTGCATGCGCCATTGCGCGCCGCTATGCTGCGGTTACCCTGACAACGGATAACACCGAATTCCGAACCAGGGGCTTAGGCCATGGACATTGTCCGGGGGAGCCTGGACGAGATCTTTAAACCAGCCTACAGTGGCAGGTCGCGTCACAGGAGCCGAGTCTCAGGTGCGCCGTGCGTGGACAAGGCCAAAGCGAGTATAGTCGGCGTGGCAGCCAGAAGTCTGGAGGTATTGCCACCGGAGCCCAAAAGCCCTGAAGCGGGCCCGGAGCTGGTGCTTTCTCCCACCCCATGTGCGCGGTTGGAAAGCTGGACACCAGAGGAGGAGACCGAGGGAGAGAACCGCGATCTAAGGCTGCAGCAAGCCGTGAGCACCATGCGGAGGTTGGACTTGATCCTAGCTCGCAAGCAGGCTCGGGAGAGGGATGTGAAGTCCCGGGGCCGGGAGCTGAACAGGAAGCTGTGGGAAGAGCTGCGAACCTCTACATTGCCTGACGCTGACGCTAGCGCAAGCACCGAGAAGACGACCAGCAGCGGCCACTTCCTGGCCCTTACTGCCTCTGCCCAGCAGGAAGAGGAGGAAGACAAAACTGCCATACCATAATAACACTTATTCCCAGAACTTCAGCATTAATAAACCTACCTAGAACAAAGCAGTACCACAAATATTTCTCCAGCCTGTATGTACCCCATAATGGGAAAGCAGACTGCTACAGAAACTACATAGTAGCATATTTTACTTCAGTCTCACATGCAGATCCTCACCAAATACAAAACATACAGAATAAGTGACCAGAAACTGAAGAAAACGTGAAATAGAAATCATGAAACACCAGCCTCCACCTACAGTGTAACAATAGAAAAAGAGAAATAGAAATGTACTTCATTCTGTATTATGCAAAATACAGAATAATTATTTATATTATTTATTTGCTGCGTTTGTAACCCACATTTTCCCACCTATTTGCAGGCACAATGTGGCTTACAATTTGCCTTCATGGCATTTGCCACTCCAGAGTAGAAAGGTACAGTTGATATTAAATAGAGAACAGGATGACATAATAGATTAAGTGAATAACATAATGGATCGTCATTACAGAGTAAAAGAGACAATTGACATTACCTAAAGAATATTGATGACCTGGTAGATTAAACAGATTAATAGCACATTATTTCAGAGTATAGATGCAGTTTGTATGATACAGAGAATATAGATGATCTACAAGAACTAAACAGTAAGCATAAGGAGAAAACATTTGGATACCAAGTGAGAGGTGTGTTGTGTTGTATTACAGTTCCTAATATGGGTCATTACGGTATGCCTTGTTGAAGAGATAGGTCTTCAGTGATTTAAATATTGATATTCATTTCATTCTTTACCATTTGACCAGATGCCATGCCATGCCATGCCCTCAAGGCTGAACCTCTGAAACAGTCTAGGAGTGGCCTAGTGGTTAGGGTGGTGGACTTTGGTCCTGAGGAACTGAGTTCAATTCCCACCTCAGGCAGCTCCTTGTGACTCTGCGCAAGTCACTTAACCCTCCATTGCCCCATGTAAGCTGCATTGAGCCTGCCATGAGTGGGAAAGTGCAGGGTACAAATGTAACAAAAATAAAATAAAAATAGTTATGATGGAGTCTTAGGGTACCATAATATGACAAGGTTCTAAGACTTCCTAGAAAGACAGGCAAATTTGATAGAGACATTCAAACACTTCAAAAGGCATAAATGCACAAGAAGGAAGAAAAAGAGATCATAGTATGAGGCTCCAGGGAGGTACAAGTGGATGCAACATCACATTTTATGTTTATTTAATATACCGTCAATCAAAAAAACAAGCGGTTGTGACTCTGGGCAAGTCACTTAACCCTCCATTGCCCCATGTAAGCCGCATTGAGCATGCCATGAGTGGGAAAGCGCGGGGTACAAATGTAACAAAAAAAATCCATAATTAAAAACAAGGATTAAAGGAAAACCACAAATGAAGACCTAAATTACAAATTTTAAAATATAAGGGAAGGGAAAAAAAGAGGGAGACTAGTTAATCTAAATCACAAGAGGGAAGGGTCAGATCAAAGTAGACAAAACACTTAGGGCCCTGTTTACTAAGGTGTGCTAGCGTTTTTAGCATAGATTGGGGAAAAGTGTCAGGCTTTAAACCTTATGAGAGAGTAAGAACAAATTTGAAGGTAGGAGTGTATGACAAGTGTAGCTGAGATGAGCGTACGGTCCTTGGGGAGTAAGGAATAAGAAAACAAAGAAATTTTGGTAGACCCCAATTAAGAATTTGAAAAGTGAGAGAATAATCTTAAATTGAATTTGATAATTAACAGGAAGCCAATGTTCATTCTTGAGTAGTGGAGTGACACTGTGAAATTTGAAACACCATTAAAAATATTTCTTCACAGAAAGGGTAATAGATACTCAGAATGGTCTCCAAGTGGAAGTGATAGAAACAAGTGAGCTGATGCTCAAAACATAACACCAGCACTAGTGGCGATTAGCATCAGCTTTAGTGTTGAATGCTCAGAGGGCTGTACCACGGAAGACAATGTGAGCGCCAAAGATTAGGTCAAATAGCATGCAAATGTAGTCAAACAGATGTTAATGAGGTCATTTCCCTCCCAATGCTCAGAGAACAGCGCACAAAACAAAGCCACCCTTACCGCTGAAAACCTAACACCAGCTCAGAGTAGGCATTAGGGTGTTCGAAGAGAGGATTTCTCACGATTCTCTCTTTAAAATCTGCCAGTTTTTATTTAATGTGGAAACAGAAGGAAGCCCGTACAAGCCCCTAAGCGCTGGTAGTGAGAGACAAATGTGTGTGAGTCAGAGCAAACCCGAAAGTGAAAGCACACATTGGCACCCATCTCCTGCGCTTAAATATAAGCCTTCCAAGTAAAACAAAAAATTGAAAACATATTTAAAGGTGCAGAAAACAGGCACTAATGTGTGCCGGATTTGCCTGGCACTTTTACAGTGTGCATATTATTTGAATACTATTTCCTCTGAGCATTGGCGAACTGTTTTTCTGCGCTGTTCCAGTGGTATGGGTCATCTGTACTCTTGGCTTTCCCGTGGGAGTACTGAGTATATCAACCCAAAAGAGAGTAATGAATTTCAGTAAAACTTGGGATAAGCCATGTGAAGAGGGTGAACAAGGGACTATGACAATTTATAGGCATTAAGCCATATCCAGCTCGCTATGCAATTTTATCTAGCCCACAGTGCTCTGAATCCCCTCGTACTCCAAAGAGAAGGTGTGCATGGCCTTGGGAAGTACAACCAAAATAAGTATCACACTATGAGGAGGAAGGGGTGTTGCTGAGGGAGGGAGAGAAGGAAGAAGGAGAGTAGAGAAGCAAGGGCTAGGACAGGTGTTCTTAATCCCATCCTCACAACACATCTAGCCAGTTAGGTTTTCAGGATACCCACAATGAATATGGATGAGATAAATTTGCATACAGTGGAGGTAGGGCATTCAAATCTATCTCATGTAAATTCATTATGAGTATCCTGAAAACCTGACTGGCTAGTGTATCCTAAGGACTATGTTGAGAACCCTTGGGCTAGGCTGAAGGAAAAGGGGACATATTAAAAGACGTGCCCTCCCTGGCAAATTCTGTTCCCACCATCCACCCCTCTTAGTGATTTGAAATGTTCTACATGACCCTCCTCATGAAAAATATAGGGATCCCTAGTCTCTGACATTGCACAGGAAAGAAGTTTGGTAGTCTAAATGGGCCTTACGATCCTTATCTGAGGTCCTATGTTTCTTTCCTGGAAAGTGATATAACCTACATAATTAGATTACAATATGTACCCTTCCTTTTTCTCTTTATTTTCTCTGTTTGCCCTCAGCTCCTCTTTCCTCCTGCAGTAACCCGTCTTTAGTTCTTTCCCGCTGCTTGCTCATATAATGCCTGCAGCTCATATACTGTTCACGTGGTACAGAAGGCCAGCCAACACTGAAAGAACAACTTGCCAGCTGGCAGCACCACATGAGTCCAGCTTAGTAAAATGAGACACATGATTTAATGCTTTTTAGAATGCCATTCTGGCTCTAGTGGTTGAGGGGAGGGGAATAATGCCAGGGACAATATATAGTAATAGAGTACAAGCCTGTACTGCCTTGCTTTTAGTTCTAGCTTTACCTTGCTTGAGTGATCATGGGACCTAGAATGAGAAGTGCTGTATCTGGTCAGATAGGGAAAACAATTTCAACAAAAGTATCCAAATCATACCTTAATAATGAGATATTAAATCAGACTCAGTGAAAACATGCCAGGCATTTTTATTATTGCAATAAGACAATGCATCAGAATCTCTACACAAAAACCTTATTACAGGGGGGGTCATCTTATATTGTGTACAGAAGACAGAGCAGAAATTTAAGAGTTCAGTATCTCAGAAACAGACATTGCCTTAGAAACGTTTCTACAGAAGGCTTTTCTGTGCCTTTTAAATAGCTGTCTTTCTTACTAGTAGTTAAGATATTTAGAAATACCAATCAAGAAAATGTATTGGCTGAAGCAATCAACACATCTCCGTTCTCACATACAATAAGTTCATTATATTTAACTGACCCATAAGACGGGGACAAAGAATATGTTTGAACTGTATGTGTCAAACTCCTCAAATTATTGACTGAATCTTTAAAAGGAAAATTCTAAACATTACATAAATCATGCTACTGTTTCCACCTTTTTTCTCCACAACATGCCTATGTTCACGCCTCCTCTTTTCACCCTTGCTGGCTTTCTTCAAATCTTTGCAGGCCAGTTCAGTTGATACCAGTGCCTAGGGACTTCTGGTGTTTCTCTGTAGACCTAGCAACTAATTTAGAATTCCCAAGTCTCTGGCTGAAACCTGGACAGTTGCCATAAGTAGAAAAGGGCATAACAGGAGAATAACCTCTGCAAAACCAAAAGGTAAGAACATAAGAATAGCCATTCTGGGTCAGACCAATATTCTGTCTTTACCAGTATCCTTTTTCCATCAGTTGCCAATCCATGTCACAAGTACCTGGCATTAACCCAAATAGTAGCAGCATTTCATGCTACTAATTCCTGGGCAATCAGTAGCTTCCCCATGTCTAATTCAATACCATACTATAGACTTTTCCTCCAGGAACTCTTCAAAACCCTGTTTTTTTTACCCAGATATGCTAACCATTGTTACCAATCCAAGGGCAAGCAGTGGCTTCCCCATGTCTATTTCAACAGCAGGCTAGGGATTTTTCTTCCAGGAACTTGTCCAAATCTTTTTTAAACCCAGATATGCTAACCGCTGTTACTAAATCCTCTGGCAATGAGTTCCAGAGCTTAATTATTCGTTGAGTGAAAAAAAATATTTCTTCCTGTTTCTTTTAAAAGTATTTCCATGTAACTTCACTGAATGTCACCTAGTCTTTGTACTTTTTGAAAGAGTAAAACATCGATTAACCTTTACCCGTTCTCCCCTCAGCCGTCTCTTTTCCAAGCTGAAGTGCCCTACTACTACTATTACTTAACATTTCTAGAGCACTTCTAGGGTTACGCAGCGCTGTACAGTTTAACAAGGAAGGACAGTCCCTGCTCGAAGGAGCTTACAATCTAAAGGACGAAATATCAAGTTGGGGCAGTCAAGATTTCCTGAATAGAGGTGTAGTGGATAGGTGCCGAAGGCGACATTGAAGAGGTGGGCTTTGAGCAAGAATTTGAAGATGGGCAGGGAGGGGGCCTGGCGTATGGGCTCAGGGAGTTTATTTCAAGCATGGGGTGAGGTGAGGCAGCAAGGACGGAGCCTGGAGTTGGCGGTGGTGGAGAAGGGTACTGAGAGGAGGGATTTGTCTTGAGAGCGGAGGTTACGGGTAGGAACGTAAGGGGAGATGAGGGTAGAGAGGTAAGGAGGGGCCGCAGATTGAGTGCATTTGTAGGTTAGTAGGAGAAGCTTGAACTGTATGTGGTACCTGACCGGAAGCCAGTGAAGTGACTTGAGGAGAGGGGTGATATGAGTATATGGGTCCAGGCGGAAGATAAGACATGCAGCCGAGTTCTGAACAGACTGAAGGGGGGATAGATGGCTAAGTGGGAGGCCAGTGAGGAGTAGGTTGCAGTAGTCAAGGTGAGAGGTAATGAGAGAGTGGACGAGAGTTCGGGTGGTGTGCTCAGAGAGGAAAGGGCAAATTTTGCTAATGTTATAGAGGAAGAAGCGACAGGTCTTGGCTATCTGCTGGATATGAGCAGAGAAGGAGAGGGAGGAGTCGAAGATGACTCCGAGGTTGCGGGCAGATGAGACGGGGACTATGAGGGTGTTATCAAGAGATAGAGAGTGGAGGGAGAGGGGAAGTGGGTTTGCCCTAACTTCTTTAAGCTTTTTCTCATATGAGAGGAGTTGCATCCCCTTTATCATTTTGGTCACTCTCCTTTGAACCTTTTCTAATTCTGCTATATCTTTTTTTGAGATACAGTGACTAGAATTGAACGCAATACTGAAAGTGAGGTCGCACCATGGAGCAATACAGAGGCATTATAGTATTCTTGGTGTTATTTACCATCTTTTCCCTAACAATTCCTAGCATCTTGTGTGCTTTTTTGGCCACTGCCACACACTGGGCAGAAAAGTTTAGTATATTGTCTACAATGACACCTAGATCTCTTTCTTGGGTGCTGCAGGCAGCTGGATTATTCTTCCCAATGTGCATCATTTTAAATTTGTCCACATTAAATTACATATGCCATTTGGATGCCCAGCCTTCTAGAAAAGGTGGTGCAAGGGAGGAGGAACAACCAGTGGCATACAAATGAATTTATAATGAGTGTGACTGACTGGATGGACCATTCAGGTCTTTAGCTGTCATTTACTGTGCTTCTGATGTTTTGTTCATATGGCTTACAGGCATCCTCGCTCCTGGAAGCTTTCAGCAGCTCTGAATTGAATCTCTGGAAGCCTCTCAGTACATATAGGAAAAGACCACTTTTTGTCTCAGCGGAGAAACAAAACACTAGTAAATTAAAAAGACAAAGAAAGTAGACTAGCTTTCCCTACATTGAGTTAGTTGCCATTCAGTACCATATGAGCTGGTTTCCACGTGTTCATTAGGAAATCTTGCAAGTCTTCTTTGTTCGCTTCACAAAGAACAGGTTAATTAAAGTTAATAATTCGTTACTTGCAATTTTATAAGGTAGAACATGAAGAGAAGAAGCCATAATTTAATATTATAACTACTTATCTTTAGGAACATTCAAAAATTATCATCAAAACCTGTAAAAAAAATAATGAGCTAAAAATATGAATAAAGGCAATTCTTTAGCAGAAATAGAAACTTAGGGGAATTTACTTGATAAAGTCAGATCCATTCAAACAAATCTGAAGCTGAAAGAAAATTAGTTATTACCTCTAAAGGCAGACAATTACAGATATGTAGGGCATGAACAATACCATAGTATACAGAATAATACAGCTCTCAGACATTCTTGAAAGCTACTCGAATCACAAGTGTCATTGACTAGCTCCATGTTATTTAGTCACAGATCGCAACACAGCATGACTACAGTCTAATAAGCAGGATGAGAGCCAGGGAAGCCAGGTTCAAAACCCACTGCTTCTCCTTGTGATGTTGGGCAAGCAACAATCCATCATTTCAAGATCAAAATCAGATTGCAAGCCCTCTGGGGACAGAAAAATAGCAATTGTACCTAAATGTAACTTGCCTTGAGCTACTCCTGGAAAAAGTGTGAGTTAAATCCAAAATCCTTTCCCTTTTGTTATTCGGGTAGCTAAATATATATGTACAATGTGGGACACACCAGCCCACAAATTCGGTCCAGTGCCAAATGCCAGTTGCTGCATTGCAGGATTCCGAAATATTAATAATTTCAATGGTGGCTGCTGCTGCTGCTGCTGCTGCTTGCCTTGGAACTATGACGCCAACCACCACCACATCTCATCCATAGCAGCTTGCTTTCAGAAGAGCTGAGGTTGCTCCTCTGCTACCTTAATGGGAGAAAGAGGCTAGTGGTCAACTTGAGAAATGGATTTCCTATCTTCTGGCTCTTTCCTGCCACTGCTACTTGCCCTATATGATGAACTCCCCAATCTCATATCACCACCTTCACCTGGAGGGACCTTGAATGGGTGTTTGTGCAAATGATGCATGCCATTGGTTGGGAAGATGACCAACGAGCTTTCCTGTACTGATGGACTTCCGCACACGTTCTGCATAATGCTAGTTCTCTAGCAATTTAAAATGCCTCCATACCTCTGATGTTCCAGAGATTATCCTCTCTGCTTACGTTAGGATGCTGGTGTTGCTGCTCAACTGCTGGAATTGGGACTAAAGTCAGATAGCATTACATTAGTCCCTTATGTACAAGGTGGATTACAAAAAGAAAACAAAGGTATAAAACCTAGAAGTATACAATAAAATAATTATATGTATTGCCACAGAGTAGAAACACCCAGTAAATTAATGTAATATTAATTTTAGCAATAATATGGTCTCAGAATAAAATAGTTTTTACAGTCCTTAAGAGCATAATTGGTCTCACATTGTATCTCAATTGGCAGGGACAAACCATACCTTCTCTTACCTGCTCTATCTATCTGTGGGATAGTCTCGGCCCTAATGGTATCCTTTCCTGTCTTAGCACACTAACTACCATTAGTATGACTTAACACCATGGCAAGCATTTGCTTAAAACTCTGGCCTGCAGCATTGAAAAAAGTCCACATATATTTATTACCATTAGTTGCAGAGGTAACATTGCTGAATATATGTGGAACAGCACAACTTTATTTGTTTATTTACAAAAGTTTGTACCAAAAATTGCATTGAAAAAAAATGCAGCAAAGCTGTGGTGAAATGGTTTAAGTCAGGACTTATAACTGGATGAAATGCCCTTACTGAACCCTGATACTATACAGATAGTGCTAGAGTATCAGAGAAAGTTTTCAGTGGCACTGGCCATCGATATCCACAGGAAGCTGGTTCCACAAGAAAGGGGCTAATCAGCAGAATGCTGTTCACCTGGATGATTCATTGGATCCTATATGTCTGTGTTAAACCTGAGCTTGAGGAAATTAAACTGACATTTTTAAACATCAATTTTACTAAGTCATAAATTTAAGGAAAGTCAGAGAAAATGTTTCCTCACTCAGCATGTGATTGAACTCTGGAGTTTGTTGACAGAGAGTGTGATGGGGAGGTTGGCTTAGCAGGGTTTAGGGGAGGGGGGTTTGGATGGTTTCCTATGGCAAGACTCCATGGGTCATTCTTGAGATGGACTTGGGAAAATCCACTGTTTCTAGGATGAGCAGAATGGAATTGGTTTGGGGGTTCTGGGATCTTGACAGGTGCTTCTGGCCTGGATTGGCCACTTCGAAGCGGGATGCTGGGCTTGATGGACCTTCGGTCTGTCCCAGTGTGGCAACTCTTATAAGTACATAAGTACATAAGTAATGCCATGCTAGGAAAAAACCAAAGGCCCATCAAGCCCAGCATCCTGTCCCCGACAACGGCCAATCCAGGTCAAGGGCACCTGGCAGCTTCCCAAACGTACAAACTTTCTATACATGTTATTCCTGAAATTGTGGATTTTTCCAAGTCTATTTAGTAGTGGTCTATGGACTTGTCCTTTAGGAAACCGTCCAAACCCTTTTAAAACTCTGCCAAGCTAACCGCCTTCACCACATTCTCCGGCAATGAATTCCAGAGTTTAATTATGCGTTGGGTGAAGAAACATTTTCTCCTATTTGTTTTAAATGTACTACACTGTAGTTTCATCACATGCCCCCTGGTCCTAGTATTTTTGGAAAGCGTGAACAGACGCTTCACATCCACCTGTTCCACTCCACTCATTATTTTATATACCTCTATCATGTCTCCCCTCAGCCGTCTCTTCTCCAAGCTGAAAAGCCCTAGCCTCCTTAGTCTTTCTTTATAGGGAAGTCGTCCCATCCCCGCTATCATTTTCATCGCCCTTCGCTGCACCTTTTCCAATTCCACTATATCTTGAGATGCGGCGACCAGAATTGGACACAATACTGAAGATACTGTCGCACCATGGAGCAATACAACGGCATTATAACACACCTGTTTTCTATACCTTTTCTAATAATATCCAACATTCTATTCGCTTTCCTAGCCGCAGCAACACACTGAGCAGAAGGTTTCAGTGTATTATCAACGACGACACCCAGATCCCTTTCTTGGTCTGTAACTCCTAATGTGGAACCTTGCATGACGTAGCTATAATTCGGGTTCATTTTTTCCCACATGCATCACCTTGCACTTGCTCACATTAAACGTCATCTGCCATTTAGCCGCCCAGTCTCCCAGTCTCATAAGGTCCTTCTGTAATTTTTCACAATCCTCTCACGAATTAACGACTTTGAATAACTTTGTGTCATCAGCAAATTTAATTACCTCGCTAGTTACTCCCATCTCTAAATCATTTATAAATATATTAAAGAGCAGCGGCCCTAGCACTGACCCCTGAGGAACCCAACTAACTACCCTTCTCCATTGTGAATACTGCCCATTTAACCCCACTCTCTGTTTCCTATCCTTCAACCAGTTTTTAATCCACAATAGGACATTACCTCCTATCCCATGACCCTCCAATTTCCTCTGTAGCCTTTCATGAGGCACCTTGTCAAATGCCTTTTGAAAATCCAGATACACAATATCAACCGGCTCCCCTTTGTCCACATGTTTGTTTACTCCTTCAAAAAATTGAAGTAAATTGGTCAGGCAAGATTTCCCGACACTAAAGCCGTGCTGACTTGGTCTCAGTAATCCATGTCCTCGGATGTGCTCTGTAATTTTGTTTTTAATAATAGCCTCTACCATTTTCCCCGGCACTGACGTCAGACTCACCGGTCTATAATTTCCCGGATCTCCCCTGGAACCTGTTCTTATCTGTGGTGGGCTGCTCATACATTGTAAACCAGTAGCTAAAGCCCTAAGACTGATAGTCGCAAAATGAAAAAGTAAACTAACTTTAAATGAAATGAAAATGTTTAAAGTAATCTTTAAGGGTTTTTGGTGCTTTCAAATCAAAGAGAAGCCTTTATAAGAAACTAATCCTTTAAAATAAATACTGATAAAAATAGCTTTTGCTTTGGCCAAATGCACATGTTTGAATAAGGTAGTAAGAACCAACCCTTTGATGTAAGGCTACACACTGTTCAGTATATTACTGGTACTGTATAAAATCTTTCATGGATAAAAGCATATTTTCTTCAGGTTTTTTGAATGGCTGGAGAATGAGTACGTTGAGCTCAGATGGAAGTAATGCCAAATTCTCATTAGAACCATAGGAGGTCTTTGAACTGTAATCTTCATGTTATTTTTTCACATAAAAGACAGACAGTGGTCTAGAAAAGGAGTATGGTATGTATAGAGTAGGATCCATTAAGAGAACAAACATTCTCTGCTGTAAAAATGGAGCATCTTCAAGCATCTATTTAACTATGAAGTAGAATAAAAACATAATTCCATAAAAGCCTTCCCCTTTCACCACCAGAGTCTCTTTTTCTAATAAAACATGAGAAAAAGTAGAGGCTCTAGGTGAGTATTAATTTGGGCAGCATTTTTCAAGGCTGACTGAGAGGTACACGGAACCAACTGGGGGGGGGGGCCCTTTTACTAAGCCGCCTAGGCGCCTATGTGTGCCCAATGCGTGCCAATTCGGAGTTACTGGCCCTATGTGGCCCATGCAGTAATTTTATTTTTTAAATGTGTCTGCTGCGCACGCCAGAAAATATATTTTATTTTTTGGTGTGCGGTGAAATTTGGGTGGTAACTCTGACAATGCACATAGACGATTACCACACGGTTAATGCAATAGACCTTACCGATAAGTCAATGGCTGGCAGTAAGGTCTCTCAGACCCAAAGTGGATATGCACCAATTTTGATTTTGCTGCACGTCCATTTCTGGCAAAAATATAAAAAAGGAATTATTTGCAGGCACGCTGAAAAATGGATCTGCATGCGCCCAAAACCCACACCTACATTACTGCAGGCCATTTTTCAGCGCACCTTAGTAAAAGGACCCCGGGTTTGCAAGCTATCCACAATGTATATGAAAGAAAGAGACTCATCTGTTGGAGATCCAGTCTATGCAAATCTGTCTCATGCAATTTCTTGTATATATCCCGGAAGTCTAACTCGTTGAGAGGTATCAGGAAACAAAGTAGAGTGACAGTAAACATTAAAAATAAAATCTTCTACCCAGAACATAGCACATAAGAACTTCAAACATCTACAGAATATTGTATATTTTAAATTGTTGTAAGCCACATTGGACTACCTTGGTAGGTAACACAGTCTGGAAAATGTCTAAGATATTGACAGTATACCAATCAGAAATTTTACTTCAGTTATTTCTGGAGTATTTACATTAGAGTTATCAAACTGTAATACTCAGGGGCTACAAACCAATAGTGCACCCATTCAAACCACTGCCCTTGAATGCACTGTCAGGAAAAGTGTGCATTATTTTCAAATGAGTGCACCCTCTTTGTAAATATTGCACACTCTTTCAAAAGAGTGCACACTCGATGACTTTGCTCCCATGATGACAAAATGACTGAAAAAAATGAACATTCCCAGAAATGACACAAGAAAGAAGACAAATGAAAACTTTCTGGCTGCCCATCACTAAGCTCCACCTCCCAAGGTTGAGTGCTAGCTTTCCAAGGTCTACTGTGATAACTGAGGAGGGCAATGCTAACAGTCTGCCAAGAATCTGTCACACAAGTGGTGGCCCCCATAAATTAGTTACAACCTGGTACTTTTGTACAGGGGGCTACCTTTAACTTTTATCTGAATTTAGACCCTTGTCCTATATGGCTGCTGAAAGCTGTGGAAATTATGTTTAGGAATTGCTTACATGTTGGTAAATACATCTTTGGTGCAGGGTTCTTTTCCAGCCACTTGAAGATGGCTATTGTTCATCCTGTCATGAAAAACAGCCCAATCCTAACAGTTATCAGCTTCTCTCAAGTTTGCCTTGGTTTGCCAAGGCTATTGAAAACATTATGCTGCACCATTTGCAAAATTTTGTGGATGATATCAAGCTGCTGAGATCAGTTGCATTTTAGATTAGGGCAGATTATTCAACTGAATCGCTGCTTCTGTCTACGGTTGGTGCCAGGCATTCTTAATTGTAAACACATGGGTCTGTGGCAGTATCATTTTAGATATCTCCTTTACCTTTGATTCAGTCAGCCACTCGCTTTTATCACAGCAGAGGGCTATGATCTTAATGAAGTGCTTTGTTTCTTATTTGCCAGAGAGATCCCAACATTTGTCAACAGAAGATCAGCAATCCCTGTTCTTCCCAATGAATGTGGGGGTTCCACAAGGCTCATCAGCTATACTTTTTAACCTTTATGTTCAGCCACTTTGTGTGCATCCTCCAGATTCTATATATGGTGCGCAAAGTTGCACATCCAACTTTGAGTGTGTTTCTGAGATGTGTGCACAAATAAATTGGACAATGAGCTCTGAACCATCAACAATTGATGGTTAATTGGCACACGCATCTGGATGCCTGCTGTTCTGTAAAGGCATCGCACCTAGCTCCCATGGCACATATCTCAAAAGAGGGCGTGGCCACGGGCGTGTTGGGGCATTCTGCAAAGTTGTACATGGAATTAAAGAATACCGCCTAACTTGGATGTCGGCATTTACACCAGGTCTTAGCAGGCGTAAGTCCAGCACCCAAAAGTTAGATGCAGGATCCACACTAAACACTATCCTATATAAGATGTGTGTGGAATACCGCTGAGCACTGTATTTGTTGAATTCCCTCCTGTGTGCTGAATTCAGTATAGGATACAGGATGTATGAGATGATCTGATGCTAAGGTATTCCCACCACTTTTGATACGTTGAGAGAGACAATATAAGAATGTTATCCTGGCTCACAAATAACATCCTGACCTTACATTGGCCAAGACTATTGCATAAACAACAGACATCAGCATAATATTAGGAGAACTGCAAACCAAATTATGTGATGAGCCCAAGTATGTAGTGATTTAGTCACAGTTAAGCCTCAAGCATTTGATGGCCACCACTTTCTACAGGATGCAGCTTTTGAGGAGGTTAAAATAGTTGCTGGAAGTGTCTGAAACACTGTAATTCAGTGTTGTATGTTTATATGGACATAGAACATTAGGCTTGCTAATTCTTTGTTGGCTCCCTAATGAATGGCATCAAGGTTTAAAGTTTTACGGTTGATGTTTTAAGTCTCTTAGGCCCAGATGCATTAAAGACATTGGTAATTCCCGTTCCCTACCGATTCCATAGCGAATCGGTAGGGAACAGGAATGCATCAATGATAGGGAATGCAAATGAGCTACTCGTTGTAGCTCACTTGCATTCTCTAGTCCTTCGGTACCTGAGTCGGAGAATTGGGACGTCCCTTTAGATTAGGCTCCTCTTCCTGGTCTCTTCAGCCAATCAAAGCGGGCTTAGCTGGCTGTTGTCAGTGAAACGCGCTCTGATTGGCTGAAGAGACCAGGAAGAGGAGCCTAATCTAAAGGGACGTCCCGATTCTCCGGCAACCAGGAAAATAGAAAAATTTCGCTGTGGAGGGGTAAGTGGCGCGGCGAAGACTAAATAGAAGGGGAAAAAAACCCACGAGCGCCGGCAGAGCAAAAAACTGCGAAAAAAAAGACGTCTCTCACAAGCGCAGGGAGAGTACGTCCTTAAAGGACGCCCCTCACATGCGCTCCCTGCTTTTTTTTTTTCTTTTTTACCTTTTTTGGGGGCCCTTTTCCTTTCCGATTCCCTCACAGGAGCCCTAACAAGAGGTCAGACATCTCGTTAGGGTTCCTATGGTAAGGGAATCGGAAAAACGGTAGTGCAGCTCATTATAATAGCTTTTCAATCATTTGCATTCCGTTTTCGTTGCCTGCTACCGTGGCAGGGAAAATGCCCTTAGTGCATGCCCGGGGTAAACTACTTGCGTTTTAAACTGGCTGGAACCAGTTTAAAACACAAGTTGTGGGCTCGTTAGGTTTTGTGCATCTGGGCCTTAAAATGATGTTAGTGCTTCAATTAACATGCCCTTCCAAACTGTACTCAGCCACAAGAGTATTGAGATCAAGAGCAGCTGGTTTTGGAAGCTCCTTCATCGAAAGTTGCATGAAGAACAGTAACCCAAAATCAAGTGTTTTCTTTCTGTGTTCCTGGGTTATGAAATGTCTTACTAGTTTGCATTAGAACAATGCAAGGTATGTTCAAGTTGAAAGAAAGAAAATGAAGGGATTTGAGCAGTTATAAACAAAATCGTTTATTATGTATGTCACTTGTAATCAACTAAAAACATTGTGCTGCCAGAATAAAGGTTCTTTTAAATAAAAATCAATCCTTTATGGACTTTTCCTCTAGGAATGTGTCCAAACTCTTTTTAAGCCCAGCTATGACAAATACCTTCACCACAGGCTCTGGCAACAAACTCTACAGCACCGAGTGAAAACAGTTGCTCCAATTTGTTTTAAATCTGCTACCTTTTTGCAGGCCCTTGTCCTGATACAATTCAAAGGCATAAATAACCATTCCCTATTTACCTGTTATATTACGCTTATGATTTTATAAACCTTCATCATATCTCCTCTGAAATCTTATCTACAAGTCAAAGAGCCCTAATCTGTTTGGTCTTTCTTCAAAATGGAGAAGTTCAATCCCCTTTATCATTTTTGTCACCCTTCTCGGTACATTTTACTCAGTGCACAAAGCTGCACACAAGTTACAGAATAAGGACAGTTGTATGCATAACTTAATAATGAGTTGATAATTGATGTTAACTACTAACAATTGGCATTAATTGACACCAATCCCAGCAGTTACACATGCACCTGACCTTAGCTGATATCAGGGCCGCCGAGATGGGGGGGGGGCAAAATTCCCCTGGGCCCAGCCTCCAAGGGGGTCCGGCCTCTAAGGGGGGCCCGGTGCCGGGGTCTGTCTCCTGCTCCTGTTGGGACCGGGTGATTGCGTTAATGTAATCACCCAGGTCCCAACAGAAGCAGGAGAGCCACAGACCATGGTGCCAAGCCCCCTTAGAGGCCAGGGGGACTCATACACAGTTGGATTTGGAGCCCCTGGTTTGCATGCATGCGGTGGCAGGAATGCAACATTTTGAAACACAGTCATTTATTTGAATTTAGCTTCTTTACATTGGCAGCTCACCTGTATTTCATTTTTTCAGAAGTGATGTGTTTAAAATTTTCTTGCACAAACTCATTTATGATCATTTAAAAATATATTATAACTGTTCTTTCCAAGTTACAGATTGGCTATCCTCCTTACCTGCTTTGCAGAAAGTGTCAAACCACTCATTAATAACTTTGGATGCAGCACCATCTGGTGGATGAAATACACACCCTCTACACCACAAATGCTACTTTAACACTCAGTGTAGGCAATACCTTTCTACTGGACTAACTCAATACCTTTGTGATTGGTTTTCCAATGCTCTGCTCCCTCTTTCCGGTCAATGTAAGACAAGCTAAAGCCCATATTCATTAAAGCATGTGAATCCATGCTAAATTAAATGTGATTTTATAAATGTATTCTTTTATCTTGGTAAACCACGCAAATGTGAAAAGCGGTATATCAAATTAATAAATGGAGACAATTCAGGTTAACAAAGTACACATCTGTTTATATAGCTGCCTTTCAGAGTATATTATCACTCATACTGTACCTCCTAGGGTGTGTCTTACTGGTTAAGCATTAGACATCTTGAAGATTAAAGGAAACTGGAAAAAAAATTAATTAAACCATTACTCACCAAATACATGCGTGTTCTATAAGAGGTACAATAAAAATCCTAATACTTTTCCTCTTCCTGGAGCTAACATTTAAAAAGGAGATAATATGAGGGGAGAGGGCGCTCGACAGCCCAAACACGATGGAGGTTTAGGTGAAATCTTCTCAGATCTTGCCTTATTCTTACAGCCTGTTATTTTCATCCCTTTAATGCTAAAATGTGTTGCTTGGAAATCTTCTGACTACCAGCAGAGAAAGTAATATCGCAGCTGTGTATACGATGAAGTGTCAAAACTGGAACCATCCCTTTCCCTGAAAGCCAGCCAAGGACCTCGACGACAGCGGTAACCTCACAGCTATTAACAGCTCAATTACAGCACATTACACAAACGCTTTCGAAAAAATATTGTGGATATTAAAGGAAATTTATCTCGGTTAAACTCATGTTTTGCTGCATATGAAGACAGCATTGAACAACTTGAAAAACGGGTTAGCTGCAAGATGCGGGAAACTGGAATCATCAAAATAATCTCAGAATCCTGGGCTTTCCCAAAAATGCAGAGGGCAAAGATCCAGTAAATGTTATGGAAGAATTCATACCCAAATCTTTAAAACCGAGTTTTAAGCACCCTTTTGAACCTGAAAGAGCTCATCAAGTCCCCTTTCATTTAAAATCACCACAGTACCGTGCTTCCTTCAAGTATTTGATATTTTAGAGGTGGCTAAATCTTCTCAGGCATTACAATAGAATATTTGAACAGTTGTTCTTCCATCTGGTTCGACTGCAAATACTATTATGAGATTATACATTTTTTTTGGATGTGAAGATTATACAGGATTCTTCTGGTTTCTCTACTACAGTGTTTAAGAAATCCATGGATAGAAATACATTGCTACACTATTCAAGTATGCATCCAAGACATTTTTTTTAAAAACAGCTTACCATTTTCTCAATTTTTACGGAATAGGCGGATTTGTGGAACAATATGAGGCTTTGAGGCTGAATGAACAATTCCTTCAGGTGGATTCCCTAGTAAGATACAAAAGGCTTGCTTGATTATCTGAACTGGACCAATCCCTTATGGGATAAGTGAAAAGTCAGATAATACAGAAAACACTGCATAACCCCTCAAAGAATACATAACAAAATGGCATAGAGTTCCTGATTGTTCTAAAACATATAATTTTTAACAGAAATAAATGTGATTCAGGGGTTCTATGAATGGTGAAGGCAAGAGGAAGGTGCCTGATGAACATTTAAAAAACCTGTGTCTTCAATTTACTGATCTTCTGAGACAGTAGCATGCATTATAAAAAAAAAATACTGGCAGATTCTGGGAGTGCATGCCTGTTTTTCAACCACATTTATTTTATTTAGATTTTGCTCACACCTTTTTCAGTAGTAGCTCAAGGTGAGTTACATTCAGGTATACTGGATATTTCTTGGTCCCAGGAGGGCTCACAATCTAAGTTTGTACCTGAGGCAATGGAGGGTTAAGTAAATTGCCCAAGATCACAAGGAGCAGCAGTGGGATTTGAACTGACCACCTCTGGATTGCAAGACTGGTTCTCTAACCACTAAGCCACTCCTCCACACCAGGGCCGCCGAGAGACTGGGCCGGGCCCGGGACAAGGCTGCCCCCGGGCCCCCAGCCCCACCCCCCACTGCCCCCCAGGTTGTCGTCCTCGTCGTCGTCGCCCCCCCTACTGAGGGGGACCCGGCGCCACAGTCCCACCCACTTCCGCCACCAGGCCGGGCCCCTTCCACTCAAACCCCCGCCAGCTTTAGTGCTGTCTTCTGACTCCAGCATGCGCGGCCCAAACAGACACGCTCCTCTCAGCTGATCTTCGCTGTACTCTGCAGGGCTGCTGTGCATCTGACATCCTGCACGTCAGACGCACAGATGCACAGAAGCCCTGCAGACTACAGCGAAGATCAGCTGAGAAGAGCGCGTCGGTGTGGGCCGCGCACGCCGGAGTCAGAAGACAGCACTAAAGCTGGCGGGGGTTTGGGTGGAAGGGGCCCGGTGGCAGGTGGGACTGCGGCGCCAGGCCCCCTTGGATGCCCGGGCCCCGGAAATTTTGTCCCCCCCTGTCCCCCCCCCCCCTCGGCGGCCCTGCTCCACACACATTGTATTATGGCATATTGTAGGAATGTTAATTTGAGTGATTTCCTTTGTAAAATCCTTTGTAAAATGTATGGTCTGTGAAGGAGTGCACCAACATTGTGACCACTGCTTCATTTGTGCTATTACATTAGAGAGGACACAATTCCAGGATCCACATACAGACATAGCATATAAGAACATAAGAATAGTCATACTAGGTCAGACCAATGGTCCATCTAGCTCAGTATCCTGCTTCCAACAGTGGCCAATCCAGGTCACAAGTACCTGGCAGAAATGCAAATTGTAGTAACATTCAATGCTACCAATCCCAGGGCAAGCAGTAGCTTCCCCCTATGTCCATCTCAATAACAAACTATGGACTTTTTCTCCAGGAACTTGTCCAAACCTTTTGTAAACCCAGATACCCTGACCGCTGTTACTACATCCTCCAGCAGCAAGTTCCAGAGCTTAACTATTTGTTGAGTGAAAAAATATTTCCTCCTATTTGTTTTAGAAGTATTTCCATGCAATTTTTCACAATCCGCATGTGTTTTGACAACTTTGAAATGTTTTGTGTCATCTGCAAATTTAATCACTTCATTCATCATTCTGTTTTCCAAGTCATTTATATATGTTAAATAGCACCAGTCCCAGTACATATCCCTGGGGCACTCCACTAATCACACTCCTCCATTGAGGAAAAAAGGCCATTTAACCCTATCCTCTGTTTTCTGTCTAATAACCAATTCCTAATTCACAGAAGAACATTGTCTCCTATCCTATGACTTTTTAATTTTCTCAGGAGTCTCTCATGAGAAACTTTGTCAAAAGCTTTCTAAAAATCTAAATACAACACATCAACTAGCTAACCTTTATCCACATGTTTATTTACACCTTCAAAGAAATGAAACAAATTGGTGAGGCAAGACTTCCCTTAGTTGAACCCATGCTGAGTCTGTCCCATTAAACCATGTTTGTCTACATGTTCCATAATTTTATTCTTTATAATAGTTTTCACTATTTTGCCTGGCACTGAAGTCAGGCTTACCGGTCTGTAATTTCTTGGATCACCCCTGAAAGCCTTTTAAAAAATCATCATTACATTGGCCACCCTCCAGTCTTCAGGTACTACTACTACTTATCATTTCTATAGTGCTACTAGACGTACGCAGTGTGGTACACTTGAACATGAAGAGACAGTCCCTGCTCAACAGAGCTTACAATCTAATCATGATTTTAACACCAGGGAATTGTGGTGTGTTTGCAATTTTCTGCTACATGTGACTTCTCAAGTAGTCTGTGTAATATGCCCATGCCCACATCTGTACCTTGGTCAGACTTCACGGGTATTTAAAATCTATACGATTGAATATAGACATTGCATATCCTATGGGGAAAGTGGAGGAACTGTTAGTTCAATACTCTATTGATTATAATCTTATGTTTGACAGGCTACACTGCATTATTATTGACCAGATTCCCTTACAAATACATCATGGTAACGGACTTCATCTTCATCAGTGGGAGCAACTTTGGATATTCAAACTAAATACTGTTGAACCCTGGGGGATAAATTTCCATTTGGTGTGGAACACCTTCTATTAATGAGGATGTTTGTTTGTTTGTTTATTTATTTATTGCATTTGTATCCCACATTATCCCACCTCTTTGCAGGCTCAATGTGGCTTACAATACATCATGAATAGTGGATACAAGAAGAGAGTAGACATTTGCTATTACAGAGGGTTTTGGGTTACATGATAATGATGAAGCATATTAGTAATAAAACAAGAAAACATTATAAGACAGTTTTGGATACATGTGGAGGATTTCACATGTGTTGATCTTTGTGATATGTCTTCTTGAAGAGATGGGTCTTCAGTAGTTTGCAACCTGACCAATTATTTCAGCATGGGATTTAGAGTTTTAGAACTTTTGTATCCCTATGGGTTGATTTGAAACTGGTTTTCTTATTTCTAGTCCTCCACTGTGTTGAATCCTTGTCAAGAGTTTGTGATTGTTCTTACCACACTCCTGATGCAGCTTTGGTGACACAAGTGACCCTTGTTGGGTTCTTGAGGGTTTATTTGCACATCCTTTAGTACACGTTTGAAAAGGTAGATATTTTTGCGACATTGTGGATGCTAATGGATTGTGTATGTGATATGGAGGAGGAGCACTGAACTGTTTCAACCTAGGCTTCTTATTGCTGGTCTTGGATATTAAGTACATAAGTATTGCCATACTGGGACAGACCAAAGGTCAATCAAGCCCAACATCCTGTTTCCAACATTGGCCAATCCAGGTCACAAATACCTGGCAAGATCCCAAAAAGGTTCAATACATTTTATGCTGCTTATCCCAGAAATAAGCAGTGGATTTTCCCCAAAGTCATTTTAATAATGGTCTATGGACTTTTCCTTTAGGAAGCCATCCAAACCCATTAAGCTAACTGCCTTTGCCACATTCTCTGGCAATGAATTCCAGAGTTTACTTTGTAGCTTCATCGCATGCCCCCATCGTCCTAGTATTTTTGGAAAGAGTAAACAAACGATTCATGTCTGATCGTTCCACTCCACTCATTATTTTATAGACCTCTATCATATCTCCCCTCAGCCGTCTTTTTTTCCAAGCTGAAGAGCCCTAGCTGCTTCAGTCTTTCCTCATAGGAAGTCGTCCCATTCCCTTTATCATTTTCGTCACCCTTCTCTGTACCTTTTCTAATTCCATTATATCTTTTTTTAGATAATTGGGCATTATTAAATTCTCTTTAAAGGAGGGGGGGTTTTTATACTGCCTAGCGCTTCTTTTTTCTATTCATTTTCTGGGTTATTAACCAATGATTAGCTAACTGTAGCTCCTACTTTGGGAATTATTTCCCGGTTCAGGTGTTTGGTGCTGAGGTCATACCCAAATATATTTGAGTTTTCTTTGGAATTTATGGTATTGTGCAGTAGTGTTTATATATTACACAGATGCAACCTGCAGCCTCTTTTTATAGTGGATCTATGAATTTCAATTGCCCGAGTATGGGCTCGATAAATGTCACATCGGGATATGATAGGAAGGTAAAATTTCTAGATGAAATAAATAACTTCTTCATGTAGTAACTAGTCCAACAACAGACAAGAGGAGGAGCTATTTAAATCTAGTCCTTAGTGGAATATAGTACTTGATGCGAGAGGTAACAGTGTTGAGTCCAGTATCAAATTATAGTTAATCATTGGAGTGAAGACACTAAGAAAATATACTTTGTCAGCAATCAACTTTCAAAATGGGCAACTCGGATGAAATGAGGAAAATGGTTTTAAGAAAGAAAGGTAAAAAGAGCAGCCACAAAGGTTAGTTTAAATCTGCCATTGATTGTTCTTAAAAAATATCATCATGAAAGCCCAAACCAGATGTATTCCACTTATTTAAAAAAGCGGAGAGAAGAGCAAGCAGCATGGTTAAATGGTGAGGTGAAAGAATCCTGTATAGTAAACATGGAACCAAACAAGCTTAGCAGCAATTAGATGGCAACACCAGTAATTGAGAAGCAAAGCCAGTGTTGGGCAGGCTCCTACAGGAGTCATCAATGAATCAAAACCATACTTTGACATGCCTCCACCGGGAGGCTTAATATAGCTTAGCGGTCTCAAACTGAGACGCATACAAGTTGGCCACACTGGGGGCCGGGACTGGTTCCGTGGCTACCCCATGCTTTTGCAAGTAATATTGGTCCTCAACCTAAAATAGTTTTTGTGAGCACCATATTCAGGAGGGACCCTAGTGATATTTTGACGTTGAATGGTATGTATAGCTGCTTCCTGAGGAATGTTAGTATATAAAGTACAAATATCTAAGGTCACCAATAACTCAGCTTGGGATACCTCCACAGTATAAAGCCTCAAGAATGTGTGGAACAAGTCACCAATAATAAGCAAAATGGGCCATATATTAAGGGTGGTCATTTGCTGTATCATGAAATGCACCCTAGTGGGCCAGTGGTGACATGCTGAGAGATTTTACTCAAAAAAAATTAACCTTGTTTTTTTTTCTTTTAATAAAGGATTTTACCTATTACCATTTATTAAAAATGTCCAAGTAATCATCACAGAGAGTTTGTCACTTTTTATAAGAAGTTTCTCTCTTATTAGAAGTTGTATAAATTAAGTAGAGCCCAAAAAACATCTTTAAAAATGGAGACAAGATCTGATTGAATAAAACAGGAAGTATGAGCACTGGCAAGTTATATGCAAAGTACTGATATAGAAGGCTAAAAGATAATTTGAAAAGGAACTTGCTGTAGGGACAAACACTAAAAGAAATAACTTTTTCAGGTATAGTAGAAGCAAAAAGCCTGTGAAGAAGTCAGTGGGACCATTAGATCAAGGATTAAAAGGGGCATTACAAGGGACACAATTAATGCACTAGTCAAGAATAAACTATTTTTGTAAATAAGTATACATTGTGATGTCTACGTTTATCCCCCCATCCATCCCCATCGCCTGGCATCTGCCCTTCCTTTCCTACCCCCCCCATTCCATCCCTGTAGCCTCATCAGCCCTTCCTTTCTCTATCTTACCCCCCCCAATCCATCCCCATAGCCCTTCCCTTCCCCACCACCCATCCCATAGCCAGGCATCAGTCCTACCCTACCCCATCCCACTGTAGCCTAGCATCAGCCCTGTCCTACCCCCCTACCCATCCCCCCCACAAAGGACACCAGCATTAAATAGACTTTGTTTTTTAATATCCTGGGCACTGCAGAGCCCACCTCCACCCAGAAACCCTCCTACATTAAATTTAAACCTTTTTGTTTTTTAAATATAATCTTAACTCAGGCACTGTAGACCATCCCCACCCCAAAACCCACCAAGGCACCATGACAAGCATACAACCTTTTTAAAATTTTAACCTGAGCACTATTAAAATTTAATGTTGGTGGGTTTCTGGGTGTGGGGTGGGCTTTTCACTGCCTAGGGAAAACAGGCATATTTAATGATTAAATATACAAATACATATATTTTTTGCCCTAGGCAGTGAAGAGCCCAGGAGATTTGCTACTCTTCAGTTTGTAGAACTGCCCCATTACATCCTCAAGGTTTACAGAGTATTCATTAAGTTTCTCCGACTTGTCAGTTTCGAATACCATTTCTGGCACCGGTATCCTACCCAAATCTTCTTCGGTGAAGACTGAAGCAAAGAATTCATTTAATCTCTCCACTACAGCTTTGTCTTCCCTGATCGCCCCTTTTACTCCTCGGTCATCTAGCGGTCCAACCGATTCTTTTGCCGGCTTCCTGCTTTTAATATACCTAAAAAAAATTTTTACTATGTGTTTTAGCCTCCAACGCAATCTTTTTTTCAAAGTCCCTCTTAGCCTTATTTATAAATAAATAAATATCACTATGCATGAATGAAATCATGGAGCAAGTTGTTGGTGTTATAATCTGACATGAAAAAAGGAAGCAAATTCCCAAAGCCAATCTTATTTGGAGCAAGCTTTCTCTTCTCACAAGCTACTCACATTCCTAAACTTTCAACACAGATTCAGACAGAGTGAATGCTGCATAGCTCTGTGGACATTAGCATGTTGCAGCACAGGTATAATACACAGATAGGATAAGGTATGAATGAGTTTTTAGTGGAAATGAGGTACTATAAAGTTTTAATCCCAGATAAATGTCTAAAGACCGAAAAGATCATATGTAAGTGAGCACTAACAACCCATTCACTGATAAGATTTCCTCCTAAAGGTGACTGCCCACAAATATAACCAATTACACTCACTTTGCATACAAAATTATAAAATGCAATTATACAGTTGTAAGTACATTCCTACAGAAATATTTCAGCAATACATGACACATTGTATTGTCTTCTACTAATAGGATTAACTATACAAGTTTCATTTATGATTTTAAGGTCATATACTACTCTCAAGCTTTCCACTTCCTGTATGCCTGGTAGAACCTGTACCTGTATGTTTATCTATCTATCTATCTATCTATCTATAAGGGGTATAATTACACACACACACCCCTTATTAAGCAGTATAGCATTAAGGATGAAAGATGCTATACCAATGATAATAATGAGTTATGAAGTTGTAGAGGAGTGGCCTAGTGGTTAGGGTGGTGGACTTTGGTCCTGAGGAACTGAGTTCAATTCCCATTTCAGGCACAGGCAGCTCCTTGTGACTCTGGGCAAGTCACTTAACCCTCCATTGCCCCATGTAAGCCACATTGAGCCTGCCATGAGTGGGAAAGCGCGGGGTACAAATGTAACAAAAAAACATTCCTGAAAAAGCAAGAATTTGAAAACTGAAATAAAGATTTTATTGCTTGTATTATTTTGTACATGAATTTAAAAACAGGTTAAATGGCAAATCATGCCACTGTACAACTTATCTCCCAGAACCTTCTCAGAAGATATAGTTACACTGTTCAATAGATACCTACTTAAAAAAAAAAAACCCACACAGGTTGCAGTCTATCTTGCCAATAGAATTTCTACACAATTTGGACAGCTGGTCCATATGTTATCCAACATTATCATTATGTCTTCATTTGAAGTGAATGTGTTAAAAAATGTGTTGCTCTTTGGTACAAAACACAAACTCACATTCTACATTCAAAGTTCTCAGTTCCTCCCCTTTCCCAAATAACCAGATCCACCACAATCTAGTTATACCATTGATCATTAATCTCAGGAACAGAAGCTTTAAAACTCGGGGATGGTTCTGATGTGGTCTCTCAACGTCACAATAGGCGCAAGTTTGTAAGAAAACAAAACTTTAGCAATCTCCTTTTCTATTTTGCTTTTTAAGGGGCCCTTATATTAAGCTGTGGTGTTAGTGAACGCTTACTGCAGCTTAAAATGGCTTATTGTGGGATGTGCTCAGGCATCCTGCAGTAAGTTTCAAATTAGTGTGGGCTAACTACATGCAAAAGCCTATATTTTATTGGAAGGGGCATGTTTGGGAGGTGGGCAGAGAGTAGGCATTCCTGAAGTAATCAGTTATCAAATGATCAAGTGAAAGCACTAACTGATTAGTGCAAGGTTACCACGTGAGCCTTACAAAATAGGTCTTGGTAAGTGCTCATGCAGTAATTCCTTTTTTTAGTGGCTCTACACTAATGACATTAGCACATGGCCATTAATAGGAGAAAGGAAGGGGAAGGGATTTGATATACCAAACTGAACATCATCCATGCTGCAAAAATGACCTTAGTGCATGGGAAAAACCTGCTTAAGGGTGAGCTGAGGCCACTTTTGACCACAGCTTAGTAAAAGGACCCCTAAAGTTAATTCCTTAAAGGTGGCCCTTAAGAATTCAGAAAACAATGCTCAAGTTGTACTCCTCATTTCCACCTACCATGCCTACTGGTATAAGCAGTAAAGATGTGCCAGGAACTCTTAATCAGCAAGGTTCCACCGAGTGCTGGACTATGCAGATGTGTGTTGCAACAGTTCCTGCTTGCTCCCTTACTTTCACAGGATTCCTGTTTGTGAGAGCACAGAGTGGGGCTGCAATGGGAACTAGAAGTACACACCCTAGCATAATCCTGCCCTCAGTAGAGCCATGGGACCAGTTTTCCTATGTACAGCAATGCTCTGTACTCTTATCAGCTCATTAGTAGAAACGTGTAGTGAGGCGTGGACAATTAATATTTTCAGTGTCATAATTCTCTAACTGCACCAGTGCCTCTGTGTTCACACCTGCCTTTCTCGCTCCACACTCTCTTCTGGTGATGCCACTGCATCCCTTCATCTTTCAGCTCTTGAGAAAATAAGCTGTTGGGCCTGGTTTGGGGTCTGAAAGTGATGATGGCACAAGTTAGACAATGACAGGCCTGAGCTAATGCATACTCACTGGCCCCCACCACCCTACCAGGCCCAATGACTTCTTGCACTTTAAAGGAGCGCTGTACTCATTTCCTGGCTATTATTATTATTTGTTATATTTGCATCCCACATTTTCCCACCTTTTTGCAGGCTCAATGTGGCTTACACATAACCGTTAATGGCGTTAGCCGATTGTGGTCTGAACAAATACATGATATGAATGAATACAAAGTGATATTGTGGAAGAATGAGGTACATGTATGTTAGGTACAGTTGGGGGGGAACTTAGAGGGGGAAGAAGAGTCAGGTAATGTCCGTTGCGGGCTTTGGTTACATTGTGTCGCAAGTGACCAGGTATTTTTATGTTGGGTCGGTGGGGTATGCTCTTCTGAACAGGTCTATCTTTAGTGCTTTCCAAAAATTTAGGTGGTCGAGCGTAGTTTTTACTGCTTTTGGCAATGTGTTCCATAGTTGTGCACTTAGGTAGGAAAAGCTGGATGCATAGGTGGATTTGTATTTGAGTCCTTTGTTGCTTGGGTAGTGGAGGTTTAGGTATGATCGTGCAGATTCTGTGGTGTTTCTGGTTTGGCAGGTCGATGAGGTCTGTCATGTATCCCGGTGCCTCGCCGTAAATAATTTTATGAACAGTCATGCAGATTTTGAAAGTGAAAAATATACAAAGCAGATTGTTGATGGATAAAAATGATTTTAATAATATATTAAAATATGCATACAATAGCCCGACAAAGGCCGAGTGGTTTGGCGCTGTTAAAACGTGTTTTTCCAAATATAAGCCTGGCTGCTGTATTTTGGGCGGTCTGAAGTTTCTTTATGATTTGATCCTTGCATCCCACATAGATTCCATTACAGTAATCTGCATGGCTTAGTACCATTTCCCTCGGGAAGAATGGTTTCACACGTTTGAGTTTCCACATTGAGAAAAACATTTTCTTTATGGTGGATTTTGCTTGGGTCTCTAGTGATAGGTTACGGTCGATTGTTACTCCGAGAATGTTCAGGCTGTCTGAGATAGGGAGGGTGTATCCTGGGGTGTTAATGTTTGTGGGTTTGTATGTATTGTATTGGGATGAGATGATGAGACTGTGTGTTTTTTCTGTATTGAATTTTAGTTGGAATGCATTTGCCCATGAGTTAATGATGTTTAAGCTTAGCTTGATTTCGCTGGTGATTTCCACCAGATCATGTTTGTATGGGATGTATAATGTAACGTCATCAGCGTAGATAAATGGGTTAAGGCCTTGGGTGGATAAAGTCTTGGCTATTGGAGTCATCATGAGGTTGAAAAGGATCGGTGATAGTGGTGATCCTTGCAGTAACTCCACAGCCTGGTTTCCACAGTGACAATGTTTGTTTTTTTTTATTTCATTTGATATGTTCTTGTGGTTAGAAAACCCTTAATCCAATTGAGGGTGCCACCACTGATTCCGAAGTATTCTAGGAGTCTTAGCAATATGTTATGGTTAACCATGTCAAACGCACTTGACATGTCAAATTGGAGGAGGAGAATGCTTTTGCCTATTGCTATTTCCTTCTTGAATTTGGTTAGGAGAGTGAGTAGTACTGTTTCGGTACTGTGTAGGGGTCGAAATCCTTGACTGTGACTCATGTAGTATAGTGTATTTGTTTATGTAGTCATTGAGTTGTTTGGTCACCAGTCCTTCCATTAGTTTGACTACTAATGGGATAGATGCTACTGGGCGGTAGTTAGTAATGTTGTTTGTTTGTTTTTTTTCTTGGTGTCTTTTGGTATTGGGGTGAGCAGGATGTTGCCTTTTTCTTTAGGGTAGATACCCTGTTGAAGCATGAAGTTACGTGGGATGTGAGATCTGTTATGAAGCGGTGGGGGGCAGATTGTATTAGGTAGCTGGGGCAGGTGTCCAGTTGACAATGGCTGTTGGGAGTATTGTTTAATCGCCTGGGTAACTGTGTCAGCACCGAGAGCAAAATTTGACCATATTCGGTCAGCAGGTATTCACCAGGGGTTGGGTCTAGACCATTAATGAAGTTTTCTATGTCCAAGTTGTTCTGAGGTAGGGTTTTGCGTTGGTTTACGATTTTTTCATTTAAATATTTAGCAAGGTTGTCTGCAGATGGGATGTCAGTGTTGGTTGTGGTGTCCGGCGTTGTGTCTAATAGTTTGTTCACGAGATGGTATAGTTTCTTCGTGTTTTTGTACTCCAGCCCTTTTAGTTTTGTAGTACAACCTTTTGGTCTGTCTTATTGCGTATTTATATTTCCTTTGTAGTTGTTTCCAAGCGTCGAATGTGTGTTCGTCTTTTACTTTTTTCCATGCGCGTTCCAGTTTCCTAGATTGTGTTTTTAGTTTTCTCAGTTCTTCATTGAACCATGGTATCGAGTTGTGTCTACGTGAAGTTCTTATTTGTAAGGGTGCTATTTCGTCCAGTATGTGTCTGCATCTTTTGTCCCATTCTGAGAGGTAATGTATGGATTCCGTTTGTGTTGTCCAATCGTTGTTGTATATCTGTTGCCAGAAAGGGTCCAGGTCTATTTAGCCTCTCGTGGTGTGAGTTGTGTGTTCTCGTGTGTGGCGAGAACCCCTTTTTCGCCATCTTAGGGATAGATTTAGTTTGTAATGGTCGGTCCATGGTGTTTCTGTCCATCTGGTTTGTGTTATGGTTAGGTTCTGATCAGTGGACAGTTTGTATGAGATGAGGTCGAGTGTGTGACCCTTCGCATGGGTTGTTTGCATGTGTGGCCATGTAAGGTCACATAGATGAAGGAAGTCCTTGCAATCTCGTGCTTTGGTAGTTTGGGTCTTCAAGGTGAAGGTTAATGTCTCCTAGTACTAGTGTATTGGAGTTAGATACACATATATTTGAGATGAAGTCCATGAAGTCCGCCTGGCTTTCGTTCCAGTTACATGGTGGTCTGTAGAATAGGACGCAATTTAGGTGGTCAAGCAGGGGTTTATGGTGGATTCTGATTGAGGCTATTTCGAGGTGGGTTGTTATAGATTCCCCAGTGGTTTCAATCGTGAGGTGAGATCGGTATATGAGTGCTATTTTTTTCTTTTCTGGTCCAGTGGGTGATTTTGTAACCTGGAGGACATAGGTTTAAGATGATAGGGCCTTCTGATCCTGGATCCAGGTTTCAGTGATGAAGAGTAGATCAAGTTTCACTGACGTGATCCAGTCTGTTATTATTATTGTTTTGTTTACCACGGATCTGGCGTTGACATAGCCTATCCGTGGGGCAACTGCCCTGTTCATGCCATCTTTGTTATTCTACAGGGAATTGTTAAATGAGAAACCATGTTTATTTATTTATAGCATTTATATCCCACAATCTCCCACCCACGGGCAGGCTCAATGTGGCTTACAACAGTCTGTAAAAACATACATCTATTCAGCAAACAAAATCAATTTCATAGAAGTTAAAGAGAGAAAGGGTAGTAGCAAAGAAGGGAAAAGGAGAAAGAGTAGTGGTGATCAATATGTCGCTTTGACAGGTACAGTTCAGAAGTAAGAGATGTTAAGCAGGATTTGAGTGTAAGCTTTTCCAAATAGAAAGGTCTCGAGGCATTTTTTGAAGGTCGGGTGATCAGGAGTAAGTTTTACCAATTTAGGTAGACCATTCCACAAATGAGCGCTAATATAGGGGAAGATGGATGCATTGATTGTCTTATACTTGAGGTCACAATATACTGGATAATGGAGATTTAGGTACGAACGTTCTGTGTGAGGTTCTGTGTGTTGAATGCACAGAACAAGAGAAGCTGGTTTCTGGGAACAAAAATATGCTAGTTTAATGAAAACTTTCAAGAAAATGAAGAAGTTGGGCTTATACCCCTGAAGAAGCCTGAATTCTGTTGGGTGAAACAGTGGCCTTGAAGGGTCTGAAGTTAAGTTTTCATAGCTCCACGTTAACTATCTTTGTACCCAGTACTGATCATATAATTAGAAAAATGTTGAACTGGGAACAGTTTTTATAGCCAGCACAACTCATCTGCTTAGAAAAGTTTGGAACTGGAACTAAACTTTAACATACTTACTAGGAACATAAAGTGAACACAAAGTGTGTGCAGGAATTAGAGCACTTGAAAAATTATACAAAAATGGCTCTGGGAATTTTTTTTTTTTTTTTTTTTAAAGGACCAATGAAAGAAACTTCAGCCTAATCTGATGAGATATTTCAATGTTAATCTCTGCAATCATTCCCCATTAATTTTGTCCACAATACAATCAGATCCAGATACTAGGCAAAAAGAGGGGGGGAAATGGAAAACATGTATATATCATTAGAGCTTTGGGAGCAAAACAATACTCGCAGCCAATTAAACAGCATTTTAACTAATGGGTATAACCAAGGGAACCCTAATACTTTCTTTAGAATTAATAAATTCTAACAATTTTTTGGGTCAAAGAAAACATAATTGATAGAATCAAGAGACACAAGACATCTACAAGGAAATTTTAACTCAAACAATGCACCTAAGTTGAGAACTCTTGATTTATATGTCAAGAATTCTTTCCTTCTTTGTTGTGTGTCTCTGGCCAAATCTGGTAAAACCTGATTTTAACCCCCCCAAAAAGAGCATTGACATGATGAAACTAAGTACGGAAAATATTATTTCTGTCCGGCTCTAAGGCAAAAGTCACCAAGAGAGTAGTTCGTTCTGTCACCACTTCTAATGAACTTTCCAGAAATTCAGTCAAATTTAAATCAGACACAGGCTGAGGTTGCACATTAGAAGATCTTGAAATCCTTGTTATATATTGGGCTCTAACTATAGGTGGGAAACCCTCCGCCGGTATTCCCAATATTTCTCCAAAATATTTTTTAAGCATTTCCAATGTGGGCATTAAAGGTAATTTTGGAAAGTTTAAAAACCTCAAATTATTTCTGCATCCTTGTTTTTCTAGATATTCAAGCTTACGGGCTTGAATGTCCCTCTCTTTGATGAGAATTGAAGTAACATTATGTAACTGGGTAATTTCCCCTTCCAATGCGATAGTTTTGTTAAAACAAATAGGAGAAAAGTTTTCTTCACCCAACGCGTAATTAAACTCTGGAATTCATTGCCGAAGAACGTAGTGAAGGCGGTTAGCTTGGCAGAGTTTAAAAAGGGGTTGGATGGTTTCCTAAAGGCCAAGTCCATAGACCTGGACTTGGGAAAAATCCACAATTTCTGGAATAACAAGTATAAAATGTTTGTACGTTTGGGTAGCTTGCCAGGTGCCCTTGACCTGGATTGGCCGCTGTTGGGGACAGGATGCTGGGCTCAATGGACCTTTGGTCTTTTCCCAGTATGGCATTACTTATGTACTTATGAATATTGTCGGACAGATTTTGATGTTTAAGTTCCAGAACCTCTCCCTTAAAGGAGCTATAAATAGATATCAAAGTAGAGTTCAACCCTTAGATAGCATCCCATAGCAACTCCATTGTCACCAGTCGGTCTTACCAATCCACCGTTTCCTCTGGAAGTTAAGCCCCAAGCAGGAGACAAGGAGAGCGGCGTTCCCTGCATCCCCTCCATTGCCAATCAGCTTGGGGTTGAAGTGCCGGCAGGTCCTCCTCTCTCAGCAAACGAAAGCCGTTCCTCATCAATCACCTCCGTCTGCTGTGACCCCGCTGGCGCAAGATCACTTCCAGGTCATGGGGGGGGGGGGCTATGCTGTAGGGAGGACTCAACGACACTCCCTCTATGCTGCGGTCCATGTCAAAAGATGCGGAACCTAGCGAGGTGGCTGTCCGCTCCCCATTAGCTCTCATCCCGAAGCTCTCTACAGTGGCCTGGCGCAAAGAAGGGGTTGTTGCCAGGTTTGAGGAGGTAAGAACCTTAGCTTTCCCATTTCTTTTCCCCATAACCCAATACAGGGAAAGTCCTTTAGTGTCTAGCTCTTTCAGAGAATTTCAAGAGCAGAGAAAACGCTCTGCTGCTCTAGTCGCCATCTTGGATCCAAGCCTGAGGTTTTTTTTTGTCTCATCCAGCTACATGTTGATTATAAAGCAACTGCAATTTTAGATTGTTTTTTTTTTTAAAAGAACACACCATTTTTTCAGCCCAAATACTCACAAAAATACAATCAAAAAGAGAGGGAAGGAGGAAAAGTGGCAATAGTTGCAGTTTGCATATTTGATACTTCTACTAGGGGAAAGGAAAGGATTTTGTACTTAGCTGACACCCTTTTCAGTTGTAGCCCAAGGTGAGTTACATTCAGGTACAGTAGGTCATTTTCTGTCCCCAGAGGGTTTACAGCCTAACTTTGTACCTAAGGCAATGGAAAGTGACTTGCCAAAGATCACAAGGAACTGCGACAGGCTTTGAAACTTGGCTTCCCTGGTTCTCAACCTGCTGCTCTAACCATTAAGCTACTTCTCCTCTCCTGAAGTTTTGCTTTTCACTATTTTTTTTATTTTTTTTAGAGAGGATAATACTGTCTCCTTTCCATATTTGTAATCAGAAAGTCTAAAAATAATTTGAAATGTGCAATGCCATTCCCAGCATCTTTCCTGCATGGTCTTTCAAATGGAAAGGTTAACTCTGGATCAGTCTCTTCTACAAGAGCATGCTGACCACCAGTGCTTTACAGCAGAAAGGGGGGGGGGGGGGAGGGAATAAAAACCACACACACTAAGACGACTGACAAAAGGCATCAGATCTAATGAATTTTCACAATGATTTTGGAAACTACAGGTTAAAGACATGTGGCCTTTAATCTTTTGCATCACCATTTTAAGGTATGGGATAACCCTCTATATTTGTATGCATGTGTCAATTACCACTCCAGAAATCTCACAGATGAAAGATCTTACCAGGAAGCTGTACAACTTTATAACAAATTTCAACATTGGATACAAAGAATATCCCTATATTTCATCTACCACAACATGATGAAAACAACTTTTATAATATCATCTCATCATCCTGCCAGAAAATAGGTTTGCAAACCTAACATTGAGCCATGCTGAGGAACATTATTTGTGCTAAGTACCAGTTCTGCTCCTGTGGAATTCAGAATCATTGTACAATGCAGAGTTTGCACAGAATTCTTCATAAAGCCTAGGAAGTAGCAGCAATTTGCATGGTTTCCCTCCTCTTTCCCCCGGTGCTTACTGGCACAAGAGACAGAGGAAAATGGCTACAAATCACGCCATGTCATTCTCCACTGCCGATTTTGAACAGTCCTGCTGTACAGTGTCATGTGCTGTTGAAGTCAGCAGTCTGAGCAAGGGTAGCACAGGAAGACAAGACTTGGCATGCACCCAATTTCCCCCTTTTCTCTTGTAGCGACCAGAATGGAAAGAGAAAGGGAAGAGGGCAAATTCAGGGTATATGCTTGGGGTGGGGGGGTGGGGGGAGGGTGTGCATGCAGGGGATATGGGGTTGAAAAACAGCTCTCTTTGGGGGGAAGTGGGGGTCTTTACTGAGAGCTGTAGAAATCTCTGTGCCAAAGATCCAGGATTTTTTTAAAAGAAAGAACTATGGGTATGTGTGTTGGGGGTAGAAGGCTTGAGAGCAAAAGGAATAGAGATAGCTGGAGAAAGAACTCAAGGACTTGCTAAGGGATGGGGAGAGAGAGAGTGAGAAAACTAGAGGACAAAGAGGGAAAAGGCTGGAGAATAGTGGTAAGAGAGGGTAACAGAGAAAGCTGGAGGTGGGACTGCCTGTAACAGGAGGGAGATCAAGCCTAGGGGAGGGTCAGGTCTTTTGATGGGGGGAATTCAATAGAAAATAAAATTATACAGGATGTAGACTTTCAAAATTTTTGCATAAACCTTTTTGTGAATTCCCCCAGATGTACAGTACCTGGACAACAGATGGCTGTTTGCATCAAACGCAACAAATATAAGTACAAAAGAAGAAACTTTGCGAACAGACCTACGTAACATATTATTGTGCTGCAATTTTATCTGAGTCACCCCTGATGCAGGCTTTTGCTGAAACACGGGCCATGTCAGGTCATCAAATAAATTGCTCCCTCTGAATTTGGCTCTGCCTCATAATTCCATCTGTGGCCCTTACACTGCTATTGTATCATTACTGTTTGTGTTGTTGTTTTCCTTGCCACGCCAGTTTATTAATATCTGCCTCATTCCCTCAAATAATACAGCTCAACTTTAAGGGCTCTTTTACTAAATTCTGTTAAGCATTAATGTGCAAAAAAAATGGCTTAATGCAGGACACAGTATAGCATTTTGTGTTGCCATTTGACACGCTAACCGCATGGTATGTATTTTAAAATATTTTTGGAGGAGGGGGAGTGTCAGGGGTGGAGAATGGGCATAGAAGCCTTAGCACCTCCTAAACTGTAAGCAGTAAGTGCTACCATGCTAATTTCTTTTCAGTGGCCGCACACTAATGCTAATATTAGCATATGGTCAGAAAAAGATATAATTAAGAAGTTTGAATTTATAGCCAAACTAGACATGGGCTTAGCATGTTAGGACGCGCTAAGCCCATTTGCCATTGCAGTTTAGAAGGACCCCTTAATTATGCTGTTACCAGCAGACTTAGCATATTTGAAAACCTTAGAAAAACATTTCAAAGCCTCTCAATTTAAAATCTTTTGACAAAAATCACACAAATATTTTGTCTTTTTCAGTTTAATATAGAATTTTTCATTCTGATAACGCAAAAGGGTTTATGATTTATATATTGCTTATACTTATGTGGTTCGTACTCATTATTCCTATTGTGGAACCCAAAAATGCTAAGGGCCAGATTCTATAAATGGCACTCAACACTATTGTATAAAGGGCACTTCAGGATGAGTACTCTTTATAGAATAGTGTTGAGAACTGAATTTTGCGCTCAACTTTGGCCATGAGAATTTATACCAGCTGAAACCTAGTGTAAATCTTGGCACGCAAATTGGGCATGGATCCCCACTATTCTGAAACACTGCGTGCATCTTTAATGAATGCCCCTGACCCGATGCCTCTCCTGTGGCAATGCCCATTGTTATAGAATAGTGTACAGCGAGATCAGTGCCCAAATCAAAATTAGTGCGAAGTGCTTGTTAGCTGCAATAATGAAATAACTGGAACCCACTAGCAAATAATTTTGGGCACCGATCTGGGATATGCATCCAATTTGGGTGACCTTTATAGAATGAAGAGGTAAATGTCTAACTTTTTGTATTAATGAAAAAACTGCTGTACAAATGAGTTTAACATGATAGTGCATAATATTTGTGGTTCAGCTTTCTTAGTATCAAAAGCTAAACTAGAATGCTATGATAAAGGACATAGGCATTTGTTTTCAATGTCCAGCTAAACAACTGGTCATTCTGTCCTAGAAGGAAGAAAATCAGGGCACTTTACCAGTTATTTCTTCCTTATTGTTACCAATGTGCAATTAAACTCAAAGAGACAAAGGCATAAGCCAAGCTTTGCAGAAAAATGTTTACTACTGTGATTCTTTTTGGCCACAGAATCTAATGGGAAAATATGTCACAAATAATGGTGTAAAGATGACAATTCATTCTTTTTCTCCACCAATTCACAAGTCTGTCTCTTTTGTTCTTAACAAAAAGCATTAGACCTGATGAAAAAGCTGGTATTTTATATTTTCTGTACAAATATTACCCCAAAAGTTTGTGTAATATATTTTGTGAATATGGCCATTTTTGCAAAATGAAAATTTTACTTTCTGATCATCCTTACTGCCAGCATTTAAAAGACTGGTCTATGACCTACAATATGTTGTACAGAGCAGACCAGAGGGAAACACCACCACAAACCAGACATAGTGCAATGACAGTGCAGCAGGCCACAGATGGAATGACGAGATAGAGCCAAGGATCGGAGGAAGAACATTTTATTGGACCCCGACACGGCCTGTGTTTCCGCAAATGCCTGGGTCACGGGTCATTATGTTGCTACATCAAAGCAAAGCTTCCTGTTTCAGTTCCACAAAGGCAGTATTGTAATATCAACTGAACCTCTGTTCCTCAAGCAAACGTACCCACAAATCTGCTACCTGTGTGAAACAAACAGGAAGCTTTGATTTGATGTAGCAATACACTGACTTCTGACAAAAGCATTTGCTGAAACACGAGCCATGCTGGGTCCAATAAAATTTGCTTCCTCCAATCCTTGGCTCCACTCATTGTTTTTATTTATTTTTATTTGTAACATTTATATCCCACATTTTCCCACCAATTTGCAGGCTCAATGTGGCTTACATTTACCGTAATGTTGGTCGCCATTTCCGGGTAACAGTATAACATATGGTATTACGTTAAGGTGCATACCTATATGGTAACATAGATGGAACATAATATACATGGAACAGTTCATGGTATATATATATACCATGTGCATACATACATGATAAAGAGGAATACATTATGGTATTACATGAAGGTTCCTGAGTGATAATTGAATTATAACATACATTAGGTCATCGACAATGGACAGACCATATTCGATATAAGGATTGAAGTGATAGTTCTTGTTCACTAATAGCTAAGAGGTTAATCAATCAGGTATGATTAAATAAGATTTCGGTAGTATCTGGTTCGTTTATAGTCTTATTATGTCATATTTAAGAAGATTGTTTGTGGTATGCCTTTTTGAATAGGTCTGTTTTCAGTAGCCTTCGGAAGATAGTTGTTCCATTTGTGACCTACTGCACAGTCATTGCACTACAATATGTTGTGACACATTTGCATCCAGATCTACTATTGAGGATTTTAAAAGTCCCAAATGAGAATGGGGGCATCACGGTTAGCCTTGTCTCAGAACTTTGGAAAACCCAATGTGCTTAACTATAAGAAAACCAACAGCTTACACATTCATGCATTAATTACACACAAAAGCATGGTATCTTACCAAAGACAATTATAAAATGTTATGAGACTTACAATCTACTGGCTTACCAATCCAGTATTTCGAAACTTATCATACAAAAACTATTCAGGATTGACTGAAAGCAGACACACATCTTAAAGTTTAATGTCCTTCCACTTGTATTAACTGAATGGAAATTGATTTAAATCACTCATGAGTGTCCTGTGGTTGATATGTGCAGCATCACTGCTCTTCTAGAAAGGAACAGTGTGGCAGTGGATTATAAACCTGAGATACACAGGTGAAACGCTAGAACAAAAATCCCAATGTTTCCACCAACTGAGTGATGCAACTAGGTAGAACACTGTCCCTCAATGCCTGCTTTGGCATACAAAACAATTTGATCAATATGATAAATGTTGAGTGTACAACACATATTAATTAAAATATAATCATTCTGCTCAAACCATAACAAGGAGGTAGGGCTGGCTTGATGGCTCAGTGACACTGTTGGGCACTGTGAATAATCTATGTCTGATTGATGTGCCAGTCCTCAGTTTCTCGAGCTGGCTGCGAGTGATGCAGTGACAGTGCTCAGAGACCCCAGAAAACAGGGAACTTCAACATCACACAACTGCAGCACCTAGCAGCCATATTCAGTATCCAGGTTTTGAAAGACAATGTAGAGTCTGTTGCTTGACCAAAGACTGTTGCTGTGATAGGCTGGAAGGAAGGAGGGAGGGAGGGAGGAGGTTAAACAGGGGCAAAACCCCATGCTAGTTGCCAGTAAAGGATTCATGGTGTCACATCCCAAAGAAGGCCAGTTCTGACTGAGACAGAAATCCCAAATATATATACAAATTGACAACAGGAAGTTTATAATGCTAATCAAGTCCCTTCCAAATGTTTCTAAATTAGAAAGCATCCAACTTTTCACTAGTCTATCTGGGTTTATAGATCATGGTGCTAAAAATCTATCGTTGCTGCTGGTCAAAAATGGAAGAAATATACAAATGCTTCAAAGAAAGCAAACCCATTAAATTTAAGGTGTTAGAAAATAATTCAAGGAAGCAAACCTAGCTAAAAAAAATTTACTTACAGGAGGAGGTTCAGTATTACCCAACGAAAAGGAAAAAAAGGATTATTAATAAGTGTGATCAACTTCAAGCAACTAGTATTTTAAACTTAAAACACAAAAATCAAACAGGCCATAGATGTAGGGATCAAGAAATTCTGCGATCGAGGGGCTTCTTTCATCAAGCAATTTGCCAGGAATGTAAGCAAATTTATTTTGAATACCATCATTTGGGGGAAAGATTTCACATAACAGAAAACACATTTTCATGGACTATTTCAGAATTCAGTAAAGCTGCAGTGGTTTCTTAAAGTCTGCATCAATTCATTTTTGCTATGGAAAAGCTGAAAGATAAGCCAAAGAACCCTCAACTTGCCCCCCCCCCCCCCCCCCCCCCCATTTTTTCAGAAGTTTTGCAGCTTTCCCTAGCAAGCGTCCTCCTTGATTTATTTAGTCAGTCAAAGGAAGTACAATATGTCCGTGAGAGTTTATCCCCTACATAATGGGACAATTTTCTCTAAGAAAGAAAATCAAGAGATTTAAAGGCTTCACAGGTCTCTAGTCCACTTGTTTCTGAATACAAAAAGAGGGCCCAAATTGGGTAAAGGCACATTTTAAAAGTGGTCATTCCAAATGGTGACCCCTTGAAGCACTGAAAGTGACTTATTTAATATCTCCCAAAGTTTAGAAACACTTGAATATATTGAGCACCTGTATTTCACTGCTGTATCATTTTAAGAAGACCCAGTAGTAGGGTTTTTTTTTTGTTTTGTTTATAAGAATTCACAACAGGTGCCAGGCTGACAGCTCTGAAAACCAAGGTCATCAGTTAAATTTGCAATAGGCCCTAATTAACCTTGCTGGTTAAGACTACTACTAAAGGAGAGAAGGTAGTTCAGAATCTGTGCCGATTCAGGCATTAGCCTCTACCCTCTCTGATAAGATGGCAAAGGTTACAAACGTCAACTATAATGGCTTCTTAGGGATGGAATCTGGATGAAGACTTGTAAGCTGTCGCTTACTAACTTGAGTTATTAATTGTGAAATAACTAGCAGGATGTATGATTAGCAACTACTACAGACCCAAGTTATTTTCATTGGCATGGTATAGTGCAAGATACTGTGTAAAGATTAGGATCCCAAAATATATCCACATGTTTTCATTGCAATCAACAAAAATGAAACCTCATTTTAAGATTTTCCCTAAGTAAATCTCTCAGGAATTTGTCCATGGGAATCAGAAATACTATTTAATAATCTCTGTGTGAAGACTGTATCTATGATGGACAGCAAAATCTGCAAGAAGCACGTCCTATTGCTTTACTTGCAAAACTTGACGATCTCATTTATTGTCAGATTGGTTCAGCTGTATAGCAAGTCACTGCATAATAGAGTGAAGGGGTTCAGAAAAATATAACCCCAATATCCTGGATCTCCAAGTCTTGAAGTTTCACAGCGTATTCCTGATATGTAAATGGTTACATTCTTGCAAACAAATCAAAAAAAAAAATCCAGCTTTTGCAAAAGAATTCTTGTTTTTATATTCCAGTACAAGCTAATTTTAGCATCTGATTACCACATATTTTAGCAGCAGCTGATGACACAGTTAAAAAGCAATCTTAATGGTCTACACAGTTAGTATCTTCAAAAAGTTGCCAAAATAGTTATATTCACAGGCATCCTGTGGATCATATTCCTGTTAATGCTGTATCCATCATCGTAGTGCATAGTTTGCAACAAAAAAATTTTTTTTTGATCTCCCTTTTAATCAGCTTTCATAAAAAATTAACATACTGCATACATGTTCTGTACTGTACCATGTATACATGGCTCTTGTGTTGCTGTTTTCACCTTTGATTAAGCTGAAAAGATTTCCTCTCGCTTGCATCAACCTTTTTTGCTTCTAATATGGCTTTTCCCAGTAGGCTCTGTGGACTCCTCAGAGGACAGAATGGTTTCTTGCCGAGTCCCGACAAACTGGTTTTTCAAAGAAGATTCCATAAATATACTGGGAATGTCACTACCAAAATAAATCTTACTGTTTGAAGAAATTGATTTGTATTTCATAAGTTCCAAGTATTGCGGGGTCAGTTTTACCTGTGGGGAAAAAAAAATCATTTATTACTAACTGTACTAGAAAACCATGTACTATTTAGGGACCCAAATACATTTCTTCTCCCTCTGTCCTCAATATGTGCATGGTACAGACTGGCTATGTGAATCAGTGCTTACAGAATGAGACTTCCTTCTCCTCTGTCAGGTGCAGTGACATTTACGGTGGGCGATTTAGTAGATGCACTGAATTAGTTCAGTACAGGGACAATTACAAATGGCACTACAAAGTTAGCTCACCTCTCAGTGCTTCCCTCACCCCAATAAGCCATAAACACACATACCCCAGCCATGCCCTATTCCCCTGAACCCAATAATCTCTCTCATTTCCCTTATTCCCAGTCATTTCTGTCACTCTAAATCCCCTGTAGTTTCTCTCTCAACTTCCTATCCAAGCAGTCTCTCTCACAGAATTCCTTACTCTTAGCAGTAATTCTCTCTCTGCCCCCCACCCCCAAAGTCTTGTCTATCAATCCCCTGGCAGTCTCTCTGTCTCTTATCAGCCCAGCAGCCTGTTTCTCTTTCTCTCCTACCCAAAAAGGATGCTGAGCAGTTAACAGCAACTAATATTTTACCAAGTCATCTTTTCAGCACACTCAGAAAAACCTGTGAATTGAACTGATCCTCTCAGATTATATTATATAATCAGTAGGTAATGAGGCCAGAGCCTTAACAGAACAGGAGATAGGCAGAAAAGAAAATCCTGAAACTACTTTCAGATGAAGAAGAGAGTGCAGCTTAATTTGCTTTTCCTAGTATAAACTTTTTTTTATTTTTGTTACATTTTTCCCACTCATGGCAGGCTCAATGCGGCAGGCAATGGAGGGTTAAGTGACTTGCCCAGAGTCACAAGGAGCTGCCTGTGCCGGGAATCGAACTCAGTTCCTCAGTTCCCCAGGACCAAAGTCCACCACCCTAACCACTAGGCCACTCCTCCACATATGCAAAGCTCTAGGGCACTCACCTTGTTAGCTTCTGAATGTTTAGCTGCAGTATAAAATTCTGCATCAGCTTTAGCCTTTTCCCTTGCCATAAATGCAGCATCTAAAGAAAGAAATACAGTATCACACCAGACATACTGGCGCTTAGAGAGACTATCAAGAAATAAAACAGCAATAGCCACTCTAATAGGAATGCAATACTGAACACACCAATACATCAAACTGTCTACATATATTCCTCTATGTTCATCCAAACTACAGCAACTGGACCATGGAAACTAGCTTGTAATATTATATCATATTCTCCTGTTATTATGGTACATTACATAATACTAAAGAACCAATCCTTTTATCAAATCCAAGGACACCCTTACAGAAAAGTTTTGGTAAAATATTTTGTATAGCAGAGGGAATATTCAGTATCTGAGCTGCTCCACATCTGAGTAGATTTTCAATGGAACTAGGCACTCATTCATGGCTTATCATGAATACTCAATACATTATGAATTCCCACATATATGAGCAATAATACCAATAAATGACATTAGTGCATTTATAAATCACACTCTCAAATCTTCAATTACCAAAAACTGTGTCTTTACATTGTCTCTTAAAGGTGTCTCTTAAATGTAAAATTTCAAACCACTTGACGCCAAACAAAGTCACCATAGAAATAAAGCACCAACAAAAGAGTACTTATCTGTAGCTGACAAAAATCGATTGTTTACATCATAAAAGAAAGTTAAGCACCAGGTCACAACTTTGTAAATCTCATCAGTGAAGTTGGTTAGAGCCAGCATTGCTCTAACATTATGAGCCTTCACAAGCCCTTCTGGAGTCAGACTTGCCCAGGCATAACAAAAGCAATGCCATCTGCTAACCAAATGGAACTGACTGGATGGTTACAACAATCTCTTAGACCTGTAGGGGGTCAAAACAAAAGCTGTGCAAACTTCTATAAGTTATGGTTTGCTCCAGGTTAGTGGCATAAATATAAAAGAGGGTCCCCCAAACAAAATTACTACTACTACTACTTAACATTTCTAAAGCGCTACTAGAGTTACGCAGCGCTGTACAGTTTAACGAAGAAGGACAGTCCCTGCTCAAAGGAGCTTACAATCTAAAGGACGAAATGTCAATTTTGCTGAGGACCCTTCCATGACAAAAGGGGAAGAAGATACTCTCTCTCCTCCCCCACCCTTAGATTTTGAGGAAGCAAAATGTAGAAAAGAAAGTTGCTAAGCTGCCTTATGCCAGGTAGGTTTCTTCAGTTATTATTAAACAAATATTTTCTGTCTAGCTTATCTTGCCACTTCTAGGCAAATTACAAGAATACAAAATAACTCGTGGCCACCAGGGAGAAGAAATGCTTAAGTGCCTTTTCTCCCACTACTGGGCCATAGTCTTGTGATGTCACAATATTCTGCCACTGTTATCAAGAGAGTTTGACCCAGCAGTGGGAGATGAGACTCTTACATTTTAAAAATCCAGAGATGGGCTGCTTGTGTGGAATTCATGCCCCTGTTCCATGTTGAATGCAACAACTCTCCTGAACTCCAAACTATGCAGAGCTTGTTTATCTTTATAAAACACAAAACCTAGGGGAAAATGGTGGGACGTGACTGCTTAATGCAAAACTCTAACACCAATTTAGCAGGATCTTGGGATGTGAACGTAGCACCACCCCACTCTGATGAGGTACTTGGTATAAGTTGGATATAGTACCTGTGAGTACCAGGTCATTTTGGGATGCAGCTCAGCAGCTTATCATCATGTCAGACAGATAACTTTGTCCTCTGGAGCCAGCTACATCTTCCGTTTACTGATATGTGTTTACAGTCCCATGAAAGTTTTCATGTGATAAACACTGCTTACTTATTTGATATGAACATATATGGACTGAGAGGAACCTGGATTTAATATGAACTGAACCGGCACACATTTTTCCAAGTATTCTGTTATTCTGTGCAAATCTGACTGAGGGAGGGTGGAGTTCAGCATTGGGAAGGAAGAAAATGGGGAAAAAATATATATGCAATTACAATATTGTAAGTTTGACATATGCGGTCTGTATACTAGAATAAAGAAATGATTGGCCATTCTTCTAAAACAGTGATGGAGAGAGGAAGGTACATTGGGCATTAGTGCTGGAGAGAACTATATTGCCATCATGCACCTGGATTACTTCTTTAGCATGAACCAAGGGAGGGCTCCTGAACTGATATCACCTGAGTGTGACACCTAGGCCCATAAAATCAAGCATGGACTGCAGCACATGGCTGCAGATGAGTGTCCAAAGGGGCATGCCACTTAGGAGCACTAGCGGTGTGAGTACTACTCATTTGCACTGGGCAAGAAGTTAGTTAAAACCAAGAATGTTAGTACTCCTGTTCCAACCTTGAGTAGGCCGACAGATAAGTTTTGAGTCTTGGTGCATTCTGGCCCAAGTCATCAGTTGAGTTCTTCTCCAGAAGGACCATTAGTTAGCTCAACTGAAAGGACACTGCTCTTTCCACTAGGGATTTCCTTAGTGTTTGTAACCACTTCTCATACACGAACTGGTATCAAAGGCAGGTGTAGATATCGATCCCTCACTTGAAAGGATAGTCTTATGTTACTCTTCCAAAATCAATTACTTGCTCTCTGCCTGAAACTTCTACGTTGGTGAATATTAACGAATCAAAAGACTACCTTACAAGACATTTGGGTACTGGTTACGAGAACCGAGTGTTATAAGTGGGATACTTGGACAACTCTGCAGCCTTACTCAGGATACAGTATCTAAGTTGGAGGATTTGGACTCCTCTAAATAATCCCTTATGGAATATGCCTAATTTATAGATACCTACATTATTAACTATCAGTTTTTTTGTTTGTTTGTTTTTGCTTTTATTGCACTTCTAGTTCTCTATGATGTGGACTAAGATACCCTGTCAATTTTGTGGTTTTTGTTTATTGTAATTTTTTTGGAATGGGTTGTTTTCTTAGACGTTTTTTGGACTGTATATTTCAAAACTATTAATAAAAACAGTGTTTGTAATGTTGAAATAAAAGGATTCAGGATTTAAACAAAATGTTTTAGCATGCTCTTTCATACCTTCAATTTCAGAAATCCTCTTTTCAGTTTCTTTCTCCATAATCTTTTGTTGATACTGAATTGTAGCCACCTGAGCAACTTTCTCTGCCTCTGTAAACATGAGTTATGTTGTGTTATATACTTATGCAATCCCAGGTTCCGCAATGTACAGCAAAACTAAGTATATATGCCAAGAAAATATTCCCCAAAAACACAACAACTCTAAATGCTGACAAATTAGATACACATCTAATATAGGCTACTTGAATCACTATTTGGCTAAATGGGACCCTCTGTTTCACAGTGATAACCTGCTTTGTAGATATGTCAGTGAGGTACTTCCTTCTCATCTCTTCATTTATAAAACTAGTAAAAAAGGCCCGTTTCTCAAACCAATCAAATTGACACTAGCAAGGTTATCATCTAATGGCAATTATGTTTTTAAGGGAACTGTTAGGAAGAATGTGCTGTGATGATAAAGAATAATTGGGAAGGGTGTATAATGAGTAATACGGATCAGGGGTATGACATGTGGATTGTTTTCTTTTTTTTTTTTAATCTTTGTGTTTTGTTTTAATTTTTATTTATAGTACATTTCCAAAAAGCTAAAGAGTACGCAGAAATTTAAATTTTTTTATTAGAAATATAATGCTTGTTTACATTTGCAAGATTTCTTTATAAACAATATTTTTAGTGAAAACTTTGTTACATTGAGGGAAAAGCTTTTCTTGTTCAGAACCATCTATGACTTTTACAATTGCATCAGAAGAGTTTCGAACTCTTGAAAATGCTACATAAAGTTGCCCATGTGTAAACACTGGTTCTGGGAGGAAAATGCCAGCTTTTTCAAATGTTTGTCCTTGTGACTTGTTAATTGTCATTGCAAAAGCCAATTTCACAGGAAATTGTTTTTGACGTTAATGTAAATGGGAGGTCAGTGTTAAATGGTGTTAGTTCAATACGTGGGATAAAAACAGTACTCCCTGCAGTTGACTCAGTGATTACTTGACTAATAATGAGGTTAGTTTTCAAGTCTTTCACTATTAAGCGAGTTCCGTTACATAAACCTCGCTTGGTATTTAAATTCCTGAGTAGGATAATTATGGCTCCAATTTTTAAATGCAATTTATGGCAAGGCATGCCAGTTGGAGTTTGTCTATGAAGGAATTCTACAGGATATAACTGATGTTCCTCATCATTGGAGTCATGAATGGAGTCCGAACTTAAGTAAGTAATTGTCTCACCTTCTAAAATATTTAGAACAGCCTCATTTATCTTGTCAACATGTGCATTTTTTGGGCAAAGCCTTTTTAGCAAAGTTGTAAACAGTATCTGCAGTAATTTTTTCTCCAAAAATGGCATTAACTATATGGCCGGCACAAATGTGCTTCTGTGGGATTTTGATAATATCTTTATCAATAGATCAGAAATAAGCAAACGTGCTAGCTGACAGTGTATATAAGTGAAAACATTCAAGCATTACTATGACAGTCTGACAGGGTGGGAGGAGGGGGGTGGGTAGGAAGTATGCATGGGGACATCAAAGCATATCATTGATATTCTAACAGGATGGGTGTGGATAGGTGAGGGGAGGGTGATCAACAGAGACATACAGCTTTATGGTTTATAATGGGCTAGGAACCCCAGATCCAGAGCTTGAGAAACCGAAGGGAAGGCCGAAGGCGCGCAACACGCGCTTCTTCGCTACCGGCGCTGCACGCTGCTTTAACCCCGAGGAACGGCAGGCTTTTAAAATTTCACAGGAGAGGGGTTCCTGGTGATGGGAGGGAGGGAGGATGGGCGGGCGGCCTGATACTTGTTGGGTTGGAGGGAGGGCGGGAGGCAGACCTGGTGCTGGGTGGGAGGCTTGGTGCTGCTGGGTGGGAGGGCGGCCTGATGTTGGGTGTTGGGTAGGAGGGCGGCAGGCCTGGTGCTGGGAGGGAGGCCGGCAGGCCTGGTGCTGGGTGGCAAGGAGGGCTGGTGGTGGGAGGGAGGCTGCCTGCCTGGTGCTGGGAGGGAGGGCGGCAGGCCTGGTGCTGGGTGGGAGGGAGGCCTGATGTTGGGTGCTGGGTGGGAGGGAGGGCGGGCGGCTGCCTGCTGGGTGCTGGGAGGGAGGGCGGCCTGGTGCTGGGAGGGAGGGCGGCAGGCCTGGTGCTGGGTGGTGCTGGGAGGGAGGGAGGCCCGCTACTGGGTGCTTCTGCTGGGTGGGTGGGAGGCTGCCTGCCTGCTGGGTGCTGGGAGGGAGGGCAGGGGGGAGAGGAGGGTGGCTGGAGGGAAGAGGAGGGTGGCTGGACATGGGTGGCTGGAGGGGAGAGGAGGGTTGCTGGACATGGATGGAGGGCAAGAAATGAAGAAGAAAGGAGGAAAGTAAAGAAATAAATGGAAAGGAAGACCTGGAAACGGAGTTAAGAGAACAGATAGCAGCAGAATCAGAGACTGGACCAATATGGATAGAAAAACAAAATCACCAGACAACAAAGGTAGGAAAAAATCATTTTATATTCATTTTAGTGTTTAGAATATGTCCAATTTGAGAATTTACATCTGCTGGCTTATTTTGCACTGGGTATACTGGAGCTGTAACAGCTTACAGAAATGATTTATAATGAAAAAAAAATCATGTTATTTTTTTCCTCCTATACTAGTATAATATTATCAGTGATGTCTGTTTATATGCGCCATGGCTGGTGTAGGGGGTGTGGCTATCATAGGGGTGGAATCATATGTGGTAACCCCGCCCATAATGAGTACCAGCACTTTGCGATAAATAATTCGATTTTGGGTTGCTGTTTGGGCACTCAGTCTCTGAAAGGTTCGCCATCACTGGTCTAGGAAGAAGCACGTGTGGGTTATGTTTTTTGTATTGCAGGCAGAAAGTATAGTATGAAATGCTTCCCTTTACTCATTATTTAGTTTTTCTACCATTTGTTCAGCTTTCTGCTTTTAATCTCCAACACTGAAGGCAAGTTTAGGATCTTCTATTCTGTGGATGACTGTTGGTAAACCAAAGTGTTCAAGTTTTTTGCCATGTGTAGTCAGAACGGCTTGGATTTTCTGAAGGCACAATTGTTCACAAATCGAGCAAACACCTTTGCAACCATGGATGTGTTGAAAATCTTGTGTCATATTAAGTTAGTATTTTTGGAAAATTTGGAAAGCATTTGATGGTACGGCAAAAACACAAATGTATGCAAAAAGGTGTCTGATTTGCTGTGGCATGCTGCATGTGACTGCATCGTCTAAGGTGTTCTCCCACAGAGCTTCATCGTCAATGAGCCCCATTTTCTTGGCTGCATCTTGAAATGTATTATAAAGAACACATGCAACTGTTTTTAAGTCTTCAAAGGACTTAGCCCCTGATTTGTGTAGTAGAATTAGCCTTAAACAGTAACGCTCAGGGTCCGCTGAAAAATGAACTGCATACATTCTCCCAATTGTTTTGTCATGTCCTGATTTTCTACGTTTCCACTTTCGTTCTCTTTTGTTGAAAGTATAGTACATAGGAATATCTACATACAAAATGGTCTTCGGAGGATTGTCTTCTGCATTAAGTTTAAACCACGCTGTTAAAGTGGTGTCCCTGGTTCTGGCTCTTTGTACTGCAGCCTCAACTTCGTTAGGGTGAAAAACAATGCTTTGTTGATCTGGTAAGTGTACTTCCAATCTCTGGATAGTATATGATTGGTGATGCATTTCAAAACCGTTTAATCACCATGCAGCTTCAGGAGCACAAACATATCTAGAGTCAGTAAACGTTTTAATTTCATCATGTTGTAAAGTTTGGTGCTCTGTAATAACCACATTGGCACAATCGTGTCCTTTATAGATATATTTAAAGAGGTACTTGACACTTTTAATAGATGCACATACTTCCACATTTATATGGGAATTGTACTTTAAAAGTAAGTAAAGGTTATAAGGGACTACCCAACTGTTACTAATGAATTTTCCATTTAAGAGTGTACAGACGCCGTTATCCCTTCTGCGGTATTTAGGATATCCGTCACAGTTCTCAATAGTTTCATTTTGGAATGGTTTTGGAAACTGTTTAGAGCACTTCCCATAAAGCATGCAGGGATAATTTAAGTTATGGTCACTGCACAGGCCATGTATCAGATGTTTAGCAACTATTGCATGGAGATGTGGAAAGCTGTTTATTTCAGGAATTTCAATGTCAATTATTTCCTTTCGTTTCAGCTTGTGTTCCTCTTTCATGATAATTAATATATAAGCGTCAATGACATGAATTTTTGCAAGAGGGACACCAAGTACATGTTTTTTGCATATATCGTGTAGTAACTCTTAGTTTTAAATGAAACACCCTTGCCAATAAGTCAGGTTGAAACTCTGGTGCCTGACCTTTTTTTAGATTTTGAGTAATTTCTTGCCACCTTGGGTTGCAGGTCATAGTAATGAACAGATCTGGATTGTCATATTTGCGAACTATTGCCATTGCATCCTGAAAATTTTGATGCGTATTTCTTGGGCTGCCAGCAAATGATGATGGTAAAATAAATGCCTGGCCAGGTGCAAATCCTCCATTTGCAGCTTCATTTGCAAGGTGGTCCATTAACCCAGAATATTTTTCAACTCTTAACAGTTTTTGATCTGTCGAATATAATTAAGTCTGTTTGCCTCTGTTTTAATATATGCTTCCACAAAATATTGTTGCGTTAGTTTTCCTGCACTAAGAAAAGGATTGAATTCATCTCTTATTGCCAAACGGTACCCATAGTACTGCATTTGCGTAACTCTTAGTCTTGGGTTGTTTGATTTGCGACTGAGGTGCATTATACATTTTGGTTGTTTAGACAAAGGAATATGTATCCCCCAGCTCTGATCTCCATATGGAAAGAGTAATGGATATACCATTGGTTCTAGATTGGGGTCCAACACACTGATTATCTCAGTTTTGTTTTCTTCATTTGGCTTGTTTTGGCAATATATTATCAGATCTCTATGTAAGGGAGGTTCCCCATCTGTATTTTGAAAATTGAAAGCCACCTCATTGGCTCTAGGGGCATTGCTTCATCTTGAATTGTTTTTGCGATCTTGAACAATGGCCACTGAAACTGTTGGAGGTTCTATTCTTCTTCATTGTGCTTCACATATGCATTTATTTTCTACTTCATACAGCATCTTGCATGCATCTGCAAATGGATTTTCCCGTGCCATAAAATCGCTTAATTGTCACATTAATGTATGGTTGATGTGTGCATTTGTTGAGATTCATAGTCTCTGAATGGCTGCTTCATCAGGATCAAGAATATATAATTGAGCAAATTGTCTTTGATTATCATTTTGAGGATGTAGTGCTGCTGTTCTATGGTAAACAGTACCATTAATTTGAAAACAATAAGGGCCATATCCCAATAAGGGTGGTGGTGCAATGTTAGCTCCCATGGAGGCAAAAGCTAAGGAACCTAATGGACCTAATGTTTTGTACAAAATTCTTTGAATATTCATGTTCCCCAGAGAGAAGCTATCGTAGTAATTCATTGTACCTAATTCCTGGAAGTTGTACTTTGCCCTTACTACAACATTGTGTAAATAGGTTGTCAGGTGTTTCATTGTAAAAATGTTTGGCATTGCAAAATATAGACTACGTTCACTGGACCACAACTATAGTATTGAGTTTCTCTCTCATTGATATAGTCTCTTATTGCAATTCCAGTGGTTGGAGTTCTGCACTGTGCTGTCACTGTATCTGTTCTTCTTGCTTTATTTTGTGCTGTCACGGTTTTTTTTTCTTTTGTTTCAGATTTCCAATCGTTTTGCGTTTGAAATCTGTTATATTTTGTGTAGTTGTTCTTCGTTGCTTGTCTGTCATTTCTGCAAGTCTTTTCCACCCTAAATCTTTTTGTCTGTCTTGTTGTTTGTCTCTGTTTCTCTGTCATTTGTTTAATTCTTTCATGTTCTAAATATGTTCTCCTTTTTCTATTTGTTGCTCTTTCTTCTTCTGTAATTTTTCCAAATCTTTTGTGTTGTATAGCAGTGTGCCTTGTTCTGTGTGTTTGTCTCTGTTCGTCCGTCATTTCAGCAATTCTGTGCCTTTCTGAATTGGCGTTTCTTTGTCGGTTACTTGCACTTTCCTCATCAGTCATCTTTTGTATCCTGGACCTTTTTCTTGCAGTGGCTTTTTGACTTTCATGTGCCTTTTCGTCTTCACTTAGAGCTGCATGCCTTTTTCATTGTGCTTCAGCTCTTTTTCTTTTAACTTCAGCCTGCTCCTCAGCAGTTAGTGTTCTTTTTCTAGTCATGTGATGTTCACCACGTTGGAATGTGTGTCTGATTGTTGATTTGTGAGCTACAGTACGTTGGACTGTGCGCCTCTGCTGCTCCTCGGTGCCCTGCCTTCCCCTCCATGTGCTGCAATTCTTCCCTACACTCTCATCCTCTCTGATGCAATCCATGTGCAGAGATTCTCCTATGATGTTCCCTCCCCTCCAGTGATTATGGCCTTTACATGATGTGCACCGATTCTCTTATGTTCTCCCCTCCCCTTGCCTCCCATATCCTGCAATTCGTGTGTGAGAGAGAGACAGAGAGTGAGTGAGTGTGTGTGAGACAGAAAGACAGTGAGTGTGACACAGTAAGAGAGAGTGTGTCTGTGAGAGAGAGAGAGTGTGTGTGTAAGAGAGAGACAGAGAGAGTGTGTGTGTGGGAGAGACAGAGAGTGTGTGTGTGTGGGAGAGGCAGAGAGTGTGTGTGTGGGGGGAGGAGAGGCAGAGAGTGTGTGTGTGTGTGTGTGAAAGAGAGCGAGAGAAGCTGAGTATGAGAAAGTGTGTGTGAGAGTGAGTGTGAGGGAGAGTATGAGAAAGTGAATGTGAGAGTGAGTGTGTGAGAGTGTGAGAGAGAGCGAGTACATAAGTACATAAGTAATGCCACACTGGGAAAAGACCAAGGGTCCATCGAGCCCAGCATCCTGTCCATGACAGCGGCCAATCCAGGCCAAGGGCACCTGGCAAGCTTCCCAAAAACGTACAAACATTCTATGCATGCTATTCCTGGAATTGTGGATTTTTCCCAAGTCCATTTAGTAGTGGTTTATGAACTTGTCCTTTAGGAAACCGTCTAACCCCTTTTAAAACTCTGCTAAGCTAACCGCCTTCACCACGTTCTCCGGCAACGAATTCCAGAGTTTAAATTATGCGTTGGGTGAAGAAAAATTCTCTCAGATTTGTTTTAAATTTACTACACTGTAGTTTCATGCATGCCCCCTGGTCCTAGTATTTTTGGAAAGCGTGAACAGACGCTTCACATTCACCTGTTCCACTCCACTCAATATTTTATATACCTCTATCATGTCTCCCCTCAGCCGTCTCTTCTCCAAGCTGAAAAGCCCTAGCCTCTTTAGTCTTTCTTCATAGGGAAGTCATCTCATCCCCACTATCATTTTAGTCGCCCTTCGTTGCACCTTTTCCAATTCTACTATACCTTTCTTGAGATGCGACGACCATCTATTAGATTGTAAGCTCTTTGAGCAGGGACTGTCTTTCTTCTATGTTTGTGCAGCGCTGCGTACGCCTTGTAGTGCTATAGAAATGCTAAATAGTAGTAGTAGTAGTAGAATTGAACACAATATTCAAGGTGCACACCATGGAGCGCTACAACGGCATTATAACATCCTCACACCTGTTTTCCATACCTTTCCTAATAATACCCAACATTTTATTCGCTTTCCTAGCCGCAGAAGCACACTGAGCAGAAGGTTTCAGTGTATTATCGACGACGACACCCAGATCCCTTTCTTGGTCCGCAACTCCTAACGTGGAACCTTGCATGATGTAGCTATAATTCGGGTTCTTTTTTTCCCACATGCATCACCTTGCACTTGCTCACATTAAACATCATCTGCCATTTAACCGCCCAGTCTCCCAGTCTCGTAAGGTCCTTCTGTAATTTTTCACAATCCTGTCGCGAGTTAACGACTTTGAATAACTTTGTGTCATCAGCAAATTTAATTACCTCGCTAGTTATTCCCATCTCTAAATCATTTATAAATATATTAAAAAGCAGCGGTCCTAGCACAGACCCCTGAGGAACCCCACTAACTACCCTTCTCCATTGTGAATACTGCCTATTTAACCCCACTCTCTGTTTCCTATCCTTCAACCAGTTTTTAATCCACAATAGGACATTTCCTCCTATCCCATGACCCTCCAATTTCCTCTGTAGCCTTTCATTAGATACCTTGTCAAACGCCTTTTGAAAATCCAGATACACAATATCAACCGCCCTTTGTCCACATGTTTGTTTACTCCTTCAAAGAATTGAAGTAAATTGGTCAGGCAAGATTTCCCCACACAAAAGCCGTGCTGACTTGGTCTCAGTAATCCATGTCCTCGAATGTGCTCTGTAATTTTGTTTTTGATAATAGCCTCTACCATTTTCCCCGGCACCGACGTCAGATTCACCGGTCTATAATTTCCCAGATCTCCCCTGGAACCTTTTTTTAAAAATCGGAGTTACATTGGCCACCCTCCAATCTTCCGATACCACGCTCGATTTTAAGGATAAATTGCATATCACTAACAGTAGTTCCGCAAACTCATTTTTCAGTTCTATCAGTACTCTAGGATGAATACCATCTGGTCCAGGAGATTTGCTACTCTTCAGTTTGCTGAACTGCCCCATTACATCCTCCAGGTTTACCGTGAAGTCAGTAAGTTTCTCAGACTCGTCCGCTTGAAATACCATTTCCAACACCGGTATCCCACCCAAATCTTCCTCGGTGAAGAACGACGCAAAGAATTCATTCAATCTCTCCGCTACGTCTTTATCTTCCTTGATCGCCCCTTTTACCCCTTGGTCATCCAGCGGCCCAACCGATTTTTTTGCCGGCTTCCTGTTTTTAATATACCGAAAAAAGTTTTTGCTATGTTTTTTTTCGTAATCCCTCTTGGCCTTCTTTATCTGCGCCTTGCATTTGCTTTGACACTCCTTATGTTGCTTCTTGTTATTTTCAGACGGTTCCTTCTTCCATTTTCTGAAGGCGTTTCTTTTGGACTTCCGTCTTTCTTTTCTAATTCGCAGAATATGTTTGGTCTGGGCCTCCAGGATGGTATTTTTGAAAAGCGTCCACGCCTGTTGTACAGTTTTTACCCTCTCAGTTGCCCCCCTAAGTTGTTTTTTTTTTTTTTTTACTGCTCTTCTCTGTTCCGCCCTCTGTCATAACGTCTTTTTGCGAGTGCGGGGCAGTGAGGGGGAATGTAGCATTGTAGGCTGCTGTCCTTCGCCTCTCAGTGTCACGCCACTGCTTACTGCATTCACCCGTTTCACGCCACCCTGCTACCTAAATTGTACCTCGGGGTTCCATCGCTGTCTGCCTGTTTTCGTAACATCCCCTAACATCAGTTCAGCTTGCCTCCAGCATTCCCTTCCCTCTCACTGTTCCGCCCTCTGACGTCATTACGTTTTGACGTGAGGGCGGGGCAGTGAGGGGGAACGGAACGCTGGAGGCTGGCTGACGTCATTTGATGTTACAAACCCAGGCATCCAGACAGCGATGGAATGGAGGTGCAAATTATTATATAGGATATTTGTTCAAGCAGTTAGTGGCATGTCAGTAATTTTTCTAAACCTGGTTACTTGGCTTATATCAAACAGTACTTTCAAAACAATAATAATATTTTCAATGTTAAATAACTAACCTTTTAAAACTCTGTTCAATCCTTCACAAACATGAACAATTATATTATTGAACATACTGAACAGATTGTTGCTACTATACTCCCACGGATGCAACCTAAGAAAAGATGCGTGGGGGAACCAGTCATTCAAGTTTAACTGCAGTACTATGTGGCAGAAGACAAGAGTCAGATCTCCAACTTGATAATGAAGTGGGACTTGGACATTAAAAGGAGCCTATGTAAGAAGTCCAAAAAAGCTACTTATTATAAGAAAATATATATAGGTATTTACCTTTTTAAGACTCCCAAAACCAGTCCTAGAAGCATGTAAATACCCCCACACAAACGTACATCTGCTCTGAAAAATGTGTGCGTGTATCCTAAGTGTATGTATTCGCGCATTTCTATTTAAAA